>NC_066579.1:333232232-334460232 GCF_024323335.1 Lathyrus oleraceus
GCGCGAGCTTCAACATTTTTCCAGAATTTTCTAGAAAATTGTCCAGAAATTAACAAACAGCATACCAAATTAATCCTTATGCAACATAGAACATAGATCAAGGAAAATCTAAGCCTAAAACATCATGAATAGAAAGAATCGATCAAAATCTTTTCAACATGTCAAACATTCAATCATACATATCTAGCTCAAAACGGCACCAAATCACACGATTCTTTCACCAGAATTACCAGGAGAACAAGATCTACACTAATATATACATGGATTTCAAAATTAAAAGGTTCGAATTATGACCTCTTGAAGTGCAGAACCTTTGAAATGCCACGATCCACAGCTTGTACTGGTCCAATTCCACTCTACAATGCTTGAAATAAAGTTTGATGAAGAAAATGACGCTTGAATGATACTAGATCTAGCTCAAAACAGAAACTCCATTGTCATCTTCATGAACTTCCACCACTTGATCCTTGCACGAATTCTACAAAACAGCACTTGATCTACACTAAATCCAAGCTCAGGAACAAGAATATGAAGTTAGAATGCAATGATATTTGGAAGAAAATTGAATTATGAATGAGAGAAAAATTTGAAGTCAGAGAGAGTTTTGGATCTAGAAATGTGAAAAATGATTAACCTCCCTCAATTCTGTTAGGATTAGAGTATATATATGCCTTCTTAATCACTTTGCTAATCCATAATTAATTTGGTTAATGATAATAAGGTATTTTGCAAAAATCCAAATTTGCATGGTGCATGTACCATTTACACGTGAACAGTACCAATTGCTTCATTATTTTCACTTAAAATTATTTTTTAAATCCAATGTACCCTTTTTGAAAGTCTATACAATGCACCCTTTTTGAATTTTGCAATTTCCCTCCAAAAAAGGCATGGATTAACAAGTGATCATGTGATGAGAATTCATGTAATGTGATGCATGTTTTGGAAATTAGAGGTCAAGAGGAGAATATTGCAAAAAGAACCACTCATTTTGGAGCTTTGAATCAAAAGATATAGCCATTTGAAGCTCCATGCATACTTGGCAATGATTTGATCATATCTCCTCAACCATACATTAGAAATTCATGATCTTGGACATTTTAGAAATGGGAGAGAAAGATCTACAACTTTCATGTTCAACAAAGTTTCATTTTTGGAAAGTTCAAATTATAGGTCACTTGCTATTTTTGGAAATTCTTGACTGGACCTCAAATTCTTCAATGTGAGTGTTTGAAATGTCAAATGAGACTTGTTTGAAGATGAATGAAGTATTTCTAATCACTTCCAACCTCCAAATCCACAGTTGACTTTGCAGTTGACTTTCTAGGTCTTCAGATGACTTGACAGTGTTCTGATGAAATTCAAGCCTCTACCACTTGGGATTTTTCTTCAAAATGACATCACAACTCATGTGGACTCTTGTGAATGATTGTGGGGTCCAAATCTCAAGAATGACCACCATCTATTGCTCAATTAATGCCTTTGATTGCCTTGATCTGTTAATGCTTCATCTGCAAGACAAATGTTAGATGACATATTTTTTGTACTTTTTGGTTAGTGATTAAAAGAAAAACAATGATATACAAATGCAAACATGCTTGGTGATCAAGAATCACTCTCAAAAAGATGACCCACCCACAGGGAAGGAAACAAGGTGTCCAATGATCCTAAAGGCAATGCAATGTTATGATATGATGCCATGAGGGATCTTAGGGACAAAATTGGGGTCTTACAGTATGTTTCATGAGCATAGTCCATTATATTATGTCTCTAACATGCATTAACACCAAAATTCTATTGACCGACCTCAAATAGTTGTGACTTCTACATAAGTCCAATTACGATTGCTTAAGATAGCGCTAAATTTGTGACATTAAAAGCATAAACATTCTAGTTAGTGAGATTGTAAGTTTCCCCTCTTTCATGGTATTGTGTGGAAACTTGGCCTTCTTTCCTTCCTTTGGAAGATGTTTTGGTTCAAGGGTCCATGCTTGTGATAAGTGGGTTGAGTGTTCTCTAAAGAATGTCTTGAAAAGCAAAAGCAAAACAAAACAAAACTAACCTCTAACCTACTAACTATTGACTTTTAATTTCAATCTTTTACTTTAATGCAATTTACTTTTAGCACTTTATATCATTTTCCATTATACATATCATTCTAATTGTTTATGTTAATGTAATTTTCACTTTGTCCATTTGGACCATATTGTGTGATATATTTTGTTGGAGTTACTTTGTTTGTTTGTGTGGTCTTTGACCATTAATGTACATAATAATCATAAAAACACTAAAAAACTTTTGAGTGGACTGTTGGCTTGATCTTGGACAAATGGACTTAGAATCTAGGCAACTTCCCTAAGCTAAAGGACTTGGCCAATGCCAACTTGTTGAAGAACCAAGTGCTTGCAATTTGAACTTCATCTGATACATCTTTGAAGATCTCTCTAGGATTCATCCACAACATGATCATTGTGAAGCTATTATTCTGAACCTGTGACTTGTGGAGTTCATCTGTTATATGGGTTATCTTGGAAGAAGATCATGGAATGGATAAGCTTGGATGAGGCCATCTTTATTTGATGCCTTGCTCTTCAAGATAATATAATTATGCATTTGTGTCTTGATTGATTTTAAAAGTCCAAGGGAATTCTGGGTTTCTATTCACATTTTTGTCTATTGGATTGCTACCCATTTGGTCAGATCTTTTCAACTCTAAACTTTTAATGTTGTGCATAGGATAGTCTCTTCATATTCTCCCCATTTCTTTAATTTCAAAATCTCTCCCTCCATTTTTTAAAATCTTCTTTGTGTGAACTATTTTTCTAAACTTTGACCACTTTTGCAAGAAAAGATAGAAACTTTGGCCTTATGCCATTGCATTTTCAAATTTATTTTCTTAAATCAAACTTGTAAATGAACTTAACTATACTTGAATTAAACTTTCAAAAGAAGCCAAAAAGAACTAACTCATTCAAACCAATTTAGGCCTTTGTGCCTTTCAAACTTAAATTTTGTTAAAATCAACACACTCATTTTGAAATTTGTATCACGAACTACGAGGTTTTGATCCCTCATTTTTATGTTGGTACGTAGGCACAGGTCTGAAAGGCTTGTCAAACACAAAAATATAATTAATGAATTCTTTTCTCGTCTCCTCATTCTATTTGTTTGTAAACATCACTTTGTACAAAATACATATGCACACAAAAAGGGCTCCCTAGGAGTACCTATGACACTTTGGGTGCTAACACCTTCCCTCTGTGTAACCAACCCCCTTACCTGTGATCTCTGACTTTTATTAGTTTTTATTTGAAAACTTCTTACCTTTGGGTTTTGTTCGTACTTTTTCCCTTTTCCCTTGGAAACAATAAAAGCGCGGTGGTGACTCATGTTATTTGATCTCTAGCTTATCCATAGCTTGATGATCATGAATTTCCCGCTACAGAAATTAAGTGGCGACTCTGCTGAGGAGTAGTCTCCAGTGGGTTTAGCCTACTTTTTGTATGAATATATTTGTATATATGTGATGTTTGTATATATGTGTGATATAGTCTACTTGTTGTGCTTGGTGATCTCTGAGTGGTGAGATAAGTTCTAACCCGAACTTGAGTGCAGTTAAGATAGGAGGATGGTATAGTCATGTTCGACTTGTGTGGAGTAGTCCTTAACAAGTTGGCTTGAGATCCATCTGCTCAGTGGAGACTCCTTTGGATTTGGAAATGTCACACAAGTATTTATGGTTAGGCATTACTATTTCTAATTGGGTCTGAGAAGCTGAGGACCTTAGAACATTTAACCCATCTTGGCCTATTTAGGATGTAGTGCGGAAACTGTTCAAGTGTAGACTTGATAACAGTTGTTACGCGATACTACACTCAGACAAGATTCTCTTGAGAATATTATGGGTCGATGAGTCAGTCATCTTAACCCGTAATATCCGATAGATGGAATTAAAACTCTGGGAACTTTTTAGAACATGACCTACGGGTTTTATCCTTAGTTCACTCCTTTGGGATGGTCCTTACCCAGACTCCATGCTCGTGACTTGCCACAAACCCTTAATTCTTGGTCGATCCAATCAAGTCTTGTCAATATCAATGGAACTTGGGTGTTAATAAGGTGTAAACCATAATCCACCAAAATGGATGATTGATCTTGACAATGACTTGATTCATCCCTTGACCTTTGTTTGCCTTGTGTGTGATCCCTTATTTGTGATTGTTGCATTCATGCATTCATGCGCATCATAACATTCATCACACGAAAATTTCAAGGAACTAAGGTATCATTCACAAATATTTTCAGACCATGGATTATGGACGAAGGAACACTAAGAAGTACAATTTCAGATGTCCCGACTTGAAAGAGTTAAGGAAGCTAGCATCTTTTGTATTAGATCCCTTGGACTTCAAACAACGTCATGGGAAGCTTTTGTCCATCTTGTCTGCTGGTGTAGTTGAAGGACTCGTGAGTGTGTTGGTGCAGTTCTATGATCCTCTTTACTGTTGTTTCACTTTCCCAGATTTGCAGCATGTGCCTACCTTGGAGGAGTATTCTCATCTTTTGGGGATACTTGTTTCTAGTAGAGTGCCTTTTAGTGGATTGGAGGAGATTCCCCGGTCTAGTATTATTGCTGAAGCTCTTCACTTGGAGAAGTCTGAGATAGAGGCTCATTGGGTGAAGAAAGGAGGGTTATTTGGGTTGCCATCTGTTTTCCTCATCAAGGAAGCTACCACTTTTGCTCAAGCTGGTAGTGTGGATGCTTTTGAAGCTATCTTTGTGTTGCTCATCTATGGATTAGCTTTGTTCCCTAACATCGACGGTTTTGTTGATGTTAACGCCATTAGACTTTTCTTGATTGGGAATCATGTGCCTACTTTGTTGGGTGATATGTATTTCTCTTTGCATCTAAGGAATTTTAAGGGTGGTGGAACGATTATCTGTTACATTCCTCTTATGTACAAGTGGTTTATTTCACACTTGCCTCAGACACTTGCTTTTGTGGAGAACAAACAATGTCTAAGGTGGTCTCAGAGACTTATGTCTCTCACTAATGATGATATCGTTTGGTATGACTCGTCTTTAAGCAGTTTGGAGATTATTGATAGTTGTGGTGAATTCTCTAATGTTCCTCTCATTGGTACACAAGGAGGAATTAACTACAACCCTGCTTTGGCTCGTCGTCAACTTGGGTTCCCCTTGAGGGACAAACCTAATAACATGTTGTTAGAAGGTCTTTTCTATCAAGAGGGTAAAGATCCCCAACATTTGAAGCAGAAGATTGTACATGCTTGGCATAATGTGCATAGGAAAGGAAGATCTGAGCTTGGTACGTGCAATTGTGTAGCTTTGGAAGCTTACACTCTTTGGGTGAAGAAGAAAGCTATGGAGTTAAAGATGCCTTATCCTTGTAAAAGACCTATCTCTATGGTTGTGGTTGAGCCATTAACTCTCCCTAACCAAGATGTAGAGGAGTTGGAAGATGCGCTCATCAAGATGAAGCAAGAGAAGGATATGTGGGAATAACGTTTCCGTTCTTTGAGCAAGAAGCATGAAGAGTTGCAGTTGGAGTCTAAGGACAAAGATGCACTGATTGAGCTACTTGAAGACCGAGTGACAAAGAGACAGAGAGAGCCAGAGGTTTCATCTTCTAGAACGCCTCAACCTTCCGTTGCTTGGAAGAAGATTATTGACCAGCTTATCCTCGAGAAGACTCAGATGAAGGCTTCTTTTGAGACTGAGATCCGTCGCATTCGAAGGAAGTACGCGCCTTTAGCCAGATCTTCTGTCATTGTTGTTAGGGATCTTTAGGATGACTAGTCTTCTTTTCTCTCGTATCTTTTTATTTTGGTTTCTGAAATTGTACTCAGTGTAATCCTTCCAATTTATATAAATAAAAAGAGATTTTTGGTCATATCAAATTATTGCAATTGCCATTTAAATATTATATATTTGCAAATGATATAGTAAGTTCCTTGGAAATAAAAATCAAGCATTGCATTTCATGCATCGTTTGCATAAGCAGGTTTTTGCCAAGTGTCTGATTGGTGTTTCTTCTGTACTTTAGCCAAGCTGACTCACCGGTACAATACCAGAGCCAATCATCTGAGAATTAGGGAGCATCTAGAGCAAGAGAACCGAGATTTGAAAGAGGAGATCGCCCGTCTAACTTCCATGATGGAGTCAGTGTTAGCAGCTCAAAGCCAAGCTTCTCCAACGCCTGCAACTCCTCCTACGAGGACTCTTACTTCAGAAGTAATTACCTCTACCCTGCCTGCTGCTGCCGCCCACTTCGCGCCGAATTTGCCTGCCGGGTTCCCGTGGGGAATGCCGCCCAACTTTGTGCCAGAAGGCTTTGCGCCTACCTTTGCTTCCATGCCGACATCTAGCCCGGTCATGTCTGTGCCACCTCCCGTTGTACACACTCTGCCTCGCGTAGAGGACACCATCTATCATTCTGAGCCATCTGAGGGTCCGAATGTCTATGAAAAGATGGACGAAATGAAAGACCAATTTTTGGAGTTGCGCAAGGAATTGAAGACGCTGAGAGGTAAAGAACTTTTTGGGAAGAGTGCTGTTGAATTGTGTTTGGTACCCAATGTCAAAATCCCGGTGAAATTCAAAGTGCCTGACTTTGAAAAATATAAGGGGAATTCTTAACCGCTCAGTCATCTTGTGATGTATGCTCGCAAGATGTCAACTCAGACAGATAATGACCAATTGCTTATTCACTACTTCCTAGATAGCCTGACTGGTGCTGTACTCCGTTGGTATATGGGGTTGGATAGTGCAAGCATCCTCACTTTCAACGACTTGGGAGAGGCTTTTGTGAAGCAATACAAATACAATATAAATATGGCGCCGGATAGAGACCAGTTGAGGTCTATGTCTCAAAAGGACAAAGAGACATTAAAATAATACACACATAGATGGAGGGAGTTGGCTGCCCAGATCACTCCTCCTTTGGAGGAGAAAGAGATGACAAAGACATTCCTGAAAACCCTGAGTTCATTTTATTATGAACGCATGATCGCTAGTGCCCCCAGTGATTTTACCGAAATGGTACATATGGGGATGAGACTTGAAGAAGGGGTCCGTGAAGGACGTTTGTCAAGAGACGAGGCATCAACGAGCAAGAGGTATGACTGTAGTTTCAGCAAGAAGAAGGACAGTAAGACAAATTCAATTTCTAATGGGAGGTAGAGGAGGCCTCAAATCAGAAGAAATCCACCACCCCGTCAACATCATCATCATCAAGTATCTTCCGTAATTCCGGTATTTTCTAATCAACAAGCAACACCAATTCAACAACAACAACAACAACATCAACATCAATGTCAACAACAACAACCGCAACAAAGAACGAACACCTACAACAACAACAATACCAACAATCATCATCATCAGCAGAATTTCGAGAGAAAGAAGGTCTCTTTTGACCCGATTCCTATGTCGTACGCAGAACTATATCCCTCGTTAGTTCTCATGAACTTGATTCAACCGAGGAACCCACCGCAGATCCCAGAACCACTTTCTTGGTGGTATAAACCTGAGCTTCGTTGTGCTTTTCATCAAGGTGCACCTAGGCATGACATTGAAAATTGCTACCCATTGAAATATGAGGTTCAAAAGCTCATGAAGAGTGGTATGGTGTCCTTTGAGGACCGCACGCCAAATGTGAAAGTTAACCCTTTGCCTGATCATGGGAACTCTTCAGTGAATATGATGGACGACTGTCCTGGTGAATTCAAAGTTTTTGATGTCCGGTTTATCCAAAGATCTTTGGTGCAGATGCACAAAGATATCTGTTTGGTGAGTGATTGTGAACATGACCATGATGGTTGTGTTGTTTGTAGCGTGAACCCAAGAGGGTGTGATGTAGTGAAAAGGGACATCCGACGTTTGATGGATGAAAGCATGATTCAGATTGTTCAATCTCGTCATGTAGATGACGATGTCAATATCATAGTGCCCATTTTCAAGCAACAAGAGCGGTTGATAATCCAGTATGATAGAAGCAATAACAAGAATGTCAGTCAAAGATCAGTATCACCGTTGGTAATACGGTGTTCCCAGAAGAGATGATTGTTGGTAAGAAAGCGGAGGTGCCTAATATAGATCCGATTGGTTGTTCAAAGGATAAGTCTGGTGAATCCAGCAACTTGAAAGCCAATGATGATGATGAGGTACTCCGATTGATTAAAAGAAGTGAATTTAATATGGTTGAGCAACTGCTCCAGACTCCCTCAAAAATCTTAGTGTTGTCTCTACTTTTGAATTCTGAAGCGCACAGAGAAGCACTACAGAGAGTTCTTGAACAAGCATATGTAGAGCAAGATGTTACTGTGGATCAGTTTGATCACATTGTGGCTAACATCACTTCATGCAATAATCTGAGCTTCTGTGATGAAGAACTCCCTGAGGATGGAAGAAATCATAACCTGACTTTGCATATTTCAATGAACTGTAAGGAAGATGCTTTGTCAAACGTGCTTGCTGACACCGGCTCGTCACTCAATGTGCTTCCGAAGTCAACTTTGTCGAAGTTATCTTACCAAGGAGCTCCTATGAGGTATAGTGGGGTGATTGTCAAAGCTTTCGATGGCTCGCGCAAAATAGTCATTGGTGAAGTGGACCTTCCAGTTAAGATAGGTCTGAGTGATTTTCAGATTACTTTCCAGGTAATGGATATCCACCCGGCCTACAACTGTTTATTGGGAAGGCCATGGATTTATGAGGCAGGGGATGTTACTTCCACTATGCACCAGAAGCTCAAATTTGTCAAGAATGGCAAGCTAGTGATTGTGGGAGGAGAGAAAGCGTTGTTGGTTTGCCATCTGTCATCTTTCTCGTATGTAGAAGCTGAGGATGAGGTTGGAAATCCGTTCCAAGCCTTGTCTATTGCTGCTGAGAAGAGAGTTGGGGCACCTATGTCCTCGCTGAAAGATGCTCAGAAGATTGTGGAAGAAGGTCCTGTTGATCAGTGGGGGCGCATGGTAGAGGTCTACGACTACAAAGGCACAACCGGCTTGGGGTTCCAGAGAGGTTCATCAGTTGTTAGATCTGAAGATATGTAACTTAGCCTCCGTAGCGGAGGGTTCATTCATGGCAATGAACAACACTTAGCTGCTGTGCTAGAGGATAGCGAAAAGGAAGACTGCACCAACTTTGTAACGCATGGAAGGACATGCAAAAATTGGTCTGCCATTGATATTCCTATTATTTTGCATCGATCTAAGTAATTGCTTTTATATTTTAAAATCCTTCTCCTATGCCTAAGGGAGAAGTGAATATTGTTTGGGCATTTTAAATTGATCATCAATAAAATTAATTCTATTCATCCACATCTTTGATGTTTTATTTTTACTTTTTACTTTATTCTGAAAATGGTAATCACAAAAAACATAAATAAACAATATAGTTGTCCATCTGCATAATATTTGGTCACAAATTCACTTCTCTAAAATCAAAATATCAAATCATTATGCAGGTTGGTTCCTAACCCCATTGAATACAATGATCCTTCTCCTTCTCCAAATTTTGAATTCCCTGTGTTCGAAGCCGATGAGGAAAGTGATGTAGAAGTAAGTAAGGAATTGTCTCGTCTTCTTGAGCAAGATGAAAAGATTATTCAGCCATTTGAAGATCAGATTGAGCTAGTCAACTTGGGTTCCGAAGATGATGTGAAGGAAGTCAAGATTGGGTATCGATTGTGTCCAGATGCTAAGAAAGGGTTGATTGATCTTCTTCGAGAGTATTCAGATGTGTTTGCTTGTCCTTCCAAGACATGCCTGGTTTGGATTCTAAGATTGTGGAGCATAGATTGCCGTTGAAGCCAGAATGCCCGCCAGTCAAGCAGAAGTTGAGAAGAACACATCCTGATATGGCTGTGAAAATCAAAGAGGAAGTTCAGAAGCAGATTGATGCCGGTTTCCTTATAACTGCTGAGTATCCGCAATATTGTGCCTGTACCAAAGAAAGATGGAAAACTCCGCACGTGTGTCGATTATAGAGATTTGAATAAAGCCAGTCCGAAAGATGATTTCCCTTTGCCACACATTGATATGTTGGTAGACAATACTGCTAAATTCAAAGTCTTTTCGTTTATGGATGGATTTTCCGGATATAATCAAATCAAGATGGCACCCGAAGATATGGAGAAGACCATGTTCATTACACCCTGGGGAACATTCTGTTATAGAGTGATGCCTTTCAGTCAAAAGAATGCTGGTGCAACTTACCAGAGAGCAATAACTACTCTTTTTCATGATATGATGCATAAAGAGATTGAAGTTTATTTCGATGACATGATTGCTAAATCGATTGATGAAGAGGAACATGTTGAACATTTATTGAAGTTATTCCAGCGTTTGAGGAAGTATAAACTCCGCTTGAATCCCAATAAGTGTACTTTTGGTGTTCGTTCTGGTAAGTTGTTGGGCTTTATTGTCAGCGAGAAGGGTATTGAAGTTGATCCCGCCAAGGTCAAAGCAATACAAGATATGCCTGCGCCCAAAACTGAGAAGCAATTTAGAGGTTTTCTCGACCGCTTGAATTATATTTCCAGATTCATTTCCCACATGACTGCCATATGTGCGCCTATATTCAAGCTTCTTTGGAAAGATCAGTCTTGTGATTGGACCGAAGACTGCCAGAAAGCATTTGATAGTATCAAAGAATATTTGCTTGAACCTCCTATTTTGTCTCCACCTGTTGAAGGAAGACCGTTGGTCATGTATTTGACTGTGCTAGAAGATAGTATGGGTTGTGTTCTTGGTCAACAAGACGAGACAGGGAAGATTTTTTTTGCAATTTATTACCTTAGTAAGAAGTTCACTAACTGGGAGACTCGGTATTCAATGCTTGAGAAGACTTGTTGGGCATTGGCTTGGGCTGCTAAGCGTCTGCGTCAGTATATGCTGAATCATACCACTTGGTTGATATCCAAAATTGATCCAATCAAGTATATATTTTAGAAGCCTGCTTTAACTGGGAGGATTACTCATTAGCAGATGTTGTTATCAGAGTATGATATCGAATACCGATCTCAGAAAACGATCAAAGGTAGTATCTTGGCTGACCATTTGGCTCACCAACCAATTAAAGATTACGAGTTAGTGCAGTATGACTTTCCTGATGAAGAGATTTTGTACTTGAAAATGAAAGATTGTGATGAACCATTGCTTGAAGAAGGGCCAGAACCTGGTTCCCGTTGGGGCATGGTATTTGATGGAGCTGTTAATCAATATGGAAATGGTATTGGGGAAGTGATTATTACTCCTCAAGGCACGCGTCTACCATTTACAGCTAGATTGACTTTCAAATATACAAACAACATGGCAGAATATGAAGCTTGCATTATGGGGCTTGAGGAGGCCATGAATCTCAGAATCAAGTATTTGGATGTCTTCGGTGATTTGGCTTTGGTTGTGAATCAAATCAAAGGAGAATGAGAGACAAATCAACCCGATTTGATACCATATAAAGATTATGCGAGGCGAATTTCAACTTTCTTTACCAAGGTTGAATTTCATCATATCCCTCGAGATGAGAACCGGATGGCAGATGCTCTTGCAACATTGGCATCATCAATGATCGTAGTGAAATATTGGAATGAAGTTCCCAATTTATCTGTGATGCGTCTTGATAGGCCAACTCATGTGTTCACTGTTGAAGAGATCAAAGACGAAAAGCTGTGGTGTTACGACATCAAATGTTTCCTCCAAAGTCTGATTTACCCGCCTGAGGCATCTTTGAAAGACAAGAAGACTTTGAGAAGATTAGCCGGTAATTTCTACTTGAATGGTGATATACTGTACAAGAGAAACTTCGACATGGTTTTGCTCAGATGCATGGATAGACACGAAAGACTTGATGATGACTGAAGTGCATGAAGGTTCCTTTGGTACTCATTCCAATGGACATGCAATGACAAAGAAGATGTTGCGAGCAGGTTACTATTGGCTGACAATGGAATCTAACAGTTGCAAATTTGCGAAGAAATGCCACAAGTGTCAAATTTATGCTGATAAGATTCATGTTCCTCCGACACTATTGACTGCTATCTCTTCCCCATGGCCTTTCTCCATGTGGGGAATTGATATGATTGGGATGATTGAGCCCAAAGCTTCGAATGGACATCGTTTCATTTTGGTGGCAATTGACTACTTCACAAAATGGGTTAAAGCGACATCGTATGCAAATGTAACCAAGCAAGTCGTTGTAAGGTTTATCAAGAATCAGATTATATGTCGTTATGGAGTGCCAAGTAAGATCATTACTGATAATGGATCAAACTTGAATAACAATATGGTGGAAGCTTTTTGCAAAGACTTCAAGATTGCACACCATAATTCTTCTCTCTATAATACCAAGATGAATGGGGCTGTTGAAGCTGCGAATAAGAACATTAAGATTATCCAGAAGATGGTTGTCACGTATAAGGATTGGCATGAGATGCTCCCATTTGCTTTGCATGGGTAGCGTACATTTGTCCGCACTTCAATAGGGGAAACCCCCTTCTCTCTTGTTTATGGTATGGAAGCAGTACTCCCCGTAGAGGTTGAGACTCCTTCATTACGTGTGCTCATGGAAGCCAAGTTGATTGAAGTTGAATGGTGTCAGATCAGGTTTGACCAGTTGAATTTGATCGAAGAGAAAAGATTAACTGCCATGTGTCATGGTCAGTTATATCAGCGTTGGATGAAGAAAGCTTTTGATAAGAAGGTCAAATCTCGAGTGTTCAGAGAAGGTGACCTTGTGCTCAAGAAGATTTTATCGTTCAAGCCAGATTCCAGAGGAAAATGGACTCCCAATTATGAAGGCCCATATGTTGTCAAGAGAGCCTTTTCAGGCGGTGCATTATTTCTTACAACTATGGATGGTGAAGAGTTCACTCGTCCTCTGAACGCAGATGCAGTAAAGAAATACTTCGCCTAAAAAGAAAAGAACAGCTCGCTAAGTTGAAAACCCGAAAGGGCGGCTTAGGAAAAAATGAGCGTCTCGGTGGATTGAAAACCCGAAAGGGCGATCCAGGCAAAAATTAGAGACATAAAAACAGAAAGAATTTCCCGATATGTTGAGTAACCCACCTTGGGGCAACTTATGCAAAAATTAGGGATTATGGCAAGTAACTGCATTCTACTGATCTTCAGTGATTTCGAAGACTTGTTTGAGCACAAGGGTTGACATCAGTTCATCATCCTAACAGCGGTCAAGAGCATAGTGGATATCAAGAGTTTGTAGAGGGATTAAGGATCATTTGTATTCAATGTAACCCCTTTCCATGTAAATTACCATTTTCAACTTTGTAAAATCTATGGAGTCTTGTCATTTATAAACTACCATTCCATTAAATAAAGTTGAGCTTTTATCCAATTGTTTCTACTCTTATTTACTTCAGCCAATAGTTTTAAATTTTATTATGATCATTTTGAAATTAAATTTTTAAATCAAAATCAAGTTTTCTTTAATATATAAAAGCAAGATTTTTTTTCCAAAGCAAGTAAAAGGAATATCAACCGCGTTTCAGTAAAAAGCAATTTCTTAAATGTGAAGCATCTGTGGTCCCCCCAAGTAGTTAACTCTTCGGGTATCCCTAGACGTCTGTGTTGATTCAGTTCCTCGATGGAGTGTTTGATCCTCAGTGGAGTTTCTTTCTTTATCCCCAGCTGAGTTGGTTGATTCAGATATCCTGCGGCGTGTCCTTATCCCCAACAGAGTTTCGGCCTTCCCCAGTGGAGTTCGTATTTCCTCAGCAGGTGGATCTTCATCAGAGATTCTTGATTTTCCCAAGTAGATCACATTGGTGTCCCCACCAATCGCCATGTATCTTTGCTCCCAGTCAAAGTTTCCTCCTGGTTTCTGAGCAGCTTTTGTTCATTTCTCTGTAGGGTTATCTCCCATTTTTATGGTGTTGACCTAAAATTCCCCACATATTGGTTGTTCTTTCCTCAACAGATCTCCTTCTTCCCCAGTTAGGTTTGAGCCTTTGGGATGTTGATCTCTCTATTCTCCAGCAGTAGTCTCCATATTTTATGGATGGACCGAGGATTGTACCAGTGGTTCAATTTCTTTGTGACACCTCTGTATCCTTTATGATCGTTTTGTCAGCATAATCATCATATATACATATACATATACATTCATACAATTTCATAATTTTCATATCCTGCATCCTCATATTTGATTTGTTTGAGATTCTCATTCTCTGTTATGGCGGTACTTTATCCCCATACCAAATCTGGTGTCTGTCCTCCTTAAATTGTAGAGTGTAAACCCTATAAGCAGAAAGACTTTAACCTTTCTCTATTTCCCCATTGAGTTTGTTTCCTCGTGGATGGTTATTATTTCAGTTTTCTCTCCAGTAGATTTTCTGGATGGAATTACTCCCATTGAGTTGTGTCCTCAATGGATCGAGTCTTGATTGATTGCTTCCTTCTAGCTCTTACCTAGATGGATACTTTGGTCCCCTAAGAGTTTATTACCTATTAACTGGTAATATTCTTCTTAGTTTGCAGTTTGTTACTTCTTGCCCAATACCCGACAAAAGTACCCCTTTTTCCTCCTCAGTGGAGTCCCCTGGAAGTATATCCTTGATATGTTCACTTTAACCGGTGACGAATTTTCTCTTCTTTGGTATTCTATCCAGTAACTGATAGATGTAATCCCTATTTTGTCCCCTTTTCAGAGTCAATCCTTGATATATTCATCTTAACCGGTGACGAATTTTCTCTTTGATTGGTCTTCTACCCAGTAACCGGTAGTTGTAAATCCTACTTTGTCCCCTCGCAGAGTTAATCCTTGATATGTTCATCCTAATCGGTTACGGATTTTCTCTCCGACGGTTTTCTATCCTGATTTTGATAGATGTAATTCCTCCCTTTTTGTTAAGTTGGTATATCCTTGATATGTTCATCCTAACCGATGACGAATATCCTCCTCGACATTGCCCAGGCAAGATAATCCTTGATATCTTTATCCTAACCGATGAAGGATTTTCTTCCTTGTTGAGTTTATCTTTGATATGATCATTCTAACCGATGACGGATACTCTCACCCTTGGTCTTCTACCCAGTAACTAGTAGTTGTAAATCCTATTTTCTGCAATTTTCCCCAGCAAGGTTATTCTTACCCAATAACCGGTAATGAATACTCCCTTCTGGCGGTTCTCAGCGAGTCATCCTTGATATGTTCATCTTAACTGATGACGAATGTTCTCTCTGTCAAATCTTTATTATCTCCTTACCCAGTAACAAGTAGTAGATAATAGATTTCTACTCCTCCTGTGTTGAAGTTTACTTTCTCCCCGGTTGAGTTGAGTGCGCATTTCCTTAGTGAAATCATTTTTCCTGCACGAGTCGAGTACCTCAGTTTTATCCTGATGTATTCGTATCCCATGCAGATGTTGTTATTTCCCTGGATGAGTCTTTCCATGTTTGCATGGAATACCTCTATTCCCTAGTAGTTTTGAGTCGTAGTCTGGCCTACACATAACTCCTTTTTCCCCAGAGTCTCTGTCTCCCCAGTGACTTTTCCTTACAGAATGCATTCTACTCCTGTGGACTTTCGGTCTCTCTAATTTCTTTTTCCTTTGTGGTAATATTTCCCCACAAAGCATTAACTTTTGCATTCATGTCATATGCATCATGAGGTCTCTTAGGGACCAAAATTTGTTTCTATGTTGTTATTTAAGCCCATTCTACTGAGTCGACATGAAGATTTTAACCTTCACCTCCTCAGTTAGAATGTCCTTAAATAGGGGCAGCTGTAAGACCCTAATTTTGACCCTAAGATCCCTCATGCAATTTCATCATAAGCATTAGCATTGGGATCATGTCTTGGCATCCTCCTTACCCCTCCTTCATTGAGTTTGTTTTGGGAGAGATCACCAAGCACTTTGTGATTATATCATACTTGTATTTTATCATTTCACTAACCAAAATACCAAAAATATGTGTTTGTATTTGTCTAACCCTTTTGTAGATAGGGCATGATCTCATTGATTCATCAAGTTCACATCTAGGGTTTGAGACCCTCATGAACAAAGAGCATAACTAATAATTGATTCAATAATGGTTATGAACATAATATATGAGTCCCAATGATCTCTACATGTTATATTGACCAAGTTTTCTTCATGAGTTTGAGGGTGATTTGCCTTGGAAACCCTAGTTTGACTGGGTATCTTGAGTAACTTCTCCAACAAGATATATCACCAATTGATCAAATTTATCAAGGGACATTTCAAATTTCATCTATATCATGAGCCAAGAAAGTCAAGAGAATTGGAAGTTAGCAAGTTGGTTGGTGGTGGTTGGCCAGATGAATTCATCTGATCAAAACTGGGTCTCCCTAGACCCTATCTCCTACAATTTTCACCATATGAAAATAATTCCAAAAGAAAACTTACTCTAAATGACATTCCAAACAACTTTCATGTTAAGACCTAGAGCTAGTTTTGCTTTGAAAATCATTTTCTATGTTGAAACATTATAAGTCATTTTGTCTAAACCCTAATTTGAAAGTCAACTTCCCAAGGCCATAACTTGCTCAATTTTTATGAGATGAAAGATCCCCAAGTTGCAAAATAAAATTCAATGTGTCTAATTCAACTTTTATGTTTGAAGTGGAAGATAATTCAACTTTTTTGAGCATGTGATATGAGGCTACATTATAGGTCACTTTTGACCTATACCATTGATCAAGTGATTTTTCCAAACTTCAAAAATGCACAACTCTATCATTTAAAATCCAAATAACATGAAATTTTTGACCATTTTTAAGGTATTTGAGAGAGCTACAACTTTTATGAAGACACTTTTCTGATTTGAAGCTCATATAAAAAGTTAAGCAAGGTGAAATATTGAGACATATGGCTTGACACTTAGAGAAATGTTGATATGTCAAATATTTCCAAACTTCCACCTCAAATTTATCCAAGTTCCAAGATCTAAATCAAAAAGTGTTGAACATGAAAGTTGTTCCCCTTGATCTCACCTTTCCAAAGAGCTCAAATTCATTCATTTTGGATGAGAAATGCAGAGGCTGCGCATGGCTTAAATAGAGTGATATCACTTGGCATGGATCAAACTTCAAGCATCAATGTACATTTGCCTTGCAATCCAAGCTTACTTCAGAGCATCTGATCTTCAAATTTGGACCTCTAGCAATCATTTCATAGGCCTATGCGCGCCCATGCACCATTACATCACCATTTTCCAAAATTGGAAAGTGAAAGTGAATGTGCAATTATCAACCATTCCAGCTATAAATAGAGCTTCAATTGCTCAGAAATTCACACACAATTGCGCCAGCTTTGATCCCCCATTTCACACCCTCAATTCTCAAAGGATAAGCCTGATAAATTCTCTTGAACTTGAGCTTGAATCTCCATTGTTTTGGAATTCAATTCTCCAGGAACCGATTGCTTCTAAACCATTCAATCCTTCTCCTGCAAGCAAGTGGAGTGAGTCCAAACACAAGCAAGATCAAGATCCATCGAATTCAGACCTCCATTGAATTCTTGCTCAGTTATAAACTCTTCGATTCTCTCAAATTCTTGCTCAGTTCTATTGATTCTTTGGTTGTCTGAAGTCCTACCAATGTAGGCAAGAAGATTGAGTTGCTTTGAGGTCAAATCAAAGCAACTCAGTTCATGCACCTCAAATTTCAATTCCATGTATCTCTCAATATGTTTGGAATTGGAGTGAATGGAGGTCAGATTCGAGCTCAGTGCCATTTTTTTCTTTAAGATCATGTCCTTGTTTTTCTTTTTGGTGATGATTCATGTTGACCAGTCCGGTGAGGTCCACCGGAGAAGATGACCGGAGCTCTGGCTCCAGCGATGACTTGACAAGGCTTTGAACCACATGATCCGTCTCTCACGTTTTAATCTTGAGCGTTGTTTTTTATTACCACATTTGCCACGCTGTTGACTCAAGTGCATGTGGAACGCGCACTAGGGACCATCAGATCTGCCACCTCAATTAATGAGGGAGATCTGATGGTCCACGTAATTTAGATTTTCTGATTTTTTATTTTAATTGCAATTTCTTCAATATGGGACTTTCACCAAAAAATTTCAAAATTTTTTCAAAAATGCATTTTCACCAAAAAAATATGGGACTTTCACCAAAAATTTTCAAAATTTTTTCTCTTTCATATTCTGAGTTAAAATTATTTTTAGATCATTATTAATATTTTTCATGAATTAATTGATTTTGAATTTGTGTTTAATTGTTTAAAAATATTTTTAAATGTCCAAAAATTATGAATTTTTTTCTCCAAGGTCATTTGACCTTGTTTGACCTATGATAAATCTCATGGCCATTTCTTTGGTATTTTGATGAGATTTTAGGAATTGGACAAGACATATTTGATTTAAATGCATTATTTTATTATTTTTAATTGAATAAATGCCAATTAAATTTTGTTGACCATTTGTATTGACTTGTGTGAGTTTTCTTATTGTTGTTGGGCCTTGGTCAAGGTTGATTTGACTTTGTCAAGTTAATATCATTGGATTTAGGGAATTGATGGAATATACATTCCATCTCCCAAAATGAATGAATGCTATTAATTTAATAAAAGTCATCCTTTGACCAATTTGTGATCTCATTCATCCCCTTCCCACTTCATTTCATTCCTCTTCTTAATTCATTCATTCCATTTGGCCTATGACATCTCAAAGTCTTAATGCTAGTTGATTGAAAAATTGACATGAGTATGGATGAGATTAGGCGACACCTTTTGCATATTCTTTTTTGTGTGTGGTATGTTTCATGAGCATAATCCATTATACTATGTCTCTAACATGAATTAACACCAAAATTCTATTGCCCGACCTGAAATAGTTGTGACTTCTACATAAGTCAAATTACGATTGCTTAACATAATGCTAAATTTGTGACATTAAAAGCATAAGCATTCTAGTTAGTGTGATTGTAAGTCTCCCCTCTTTCATGGTATTGTATGGAAACTTGGCCTTCTTTCCTTCCTTTGGAAGATGTTTTGGTTCAAGGGTTCATGCTTGTGATAAGTGGGTTGAGTGTTCTCCAAAGAATGTCTTGAAAAGAAAAAGCAAAAGCAAAACAAAACTAACCTCTAACCTACTAACTATTGACTTTTAATTTCAAGCTTTTACTTTAATGCAATTTACTTTTAGCACTTTATATCATTTGCCATTATACATATCATTCTAATTATTTATGTTAATGTAATTTTCACTTTGTCCATTTGGACCATATTGTGTGATATATTTTGTTGGAGTTACTTTGTTTGTTTGTGTGGTCTTTGACCATTAATGTACATAATAATCATAAAAACACTAAAAAACTTTTGAGTGGACTGTTGGCTTGATCTTGGACAAATGGACTTAGAATCTAGGCAACTTCCTTAAGCTAAAGGACTTGGCCAATGCCAACTTGTTGAAGAACCAAGTGCTTGCAATTTGAACTTCATCTGATACATCTTTGAAGATCTCTCTAGGATTCATCCACAACATGATCATTGTGAAGCTGTTATTCTGAACTTGTGACTTGTCGAATTCATCTGTTATATGGGTTATCTTGGAAGAAGATCATGGAATGGATAAGTTTAGATGAGTCCATCTTTATTTGATGCCTTTCTCTTAAAGATAATATAATGGTGCATTTGTGTGTTGCTTGATTCTAAAAGTCCAAGGGAATTCTGGGTTTCTATTGACATTTTTGTCTATTGGATTGCTACCCATTTCGTCAGATCTTTTCAACTCTAAACTTTTAATGTTATGCATAGGATAGTCTCTTCATCGTCTCCCCATTTCTTTAATTTCAAAATCTCTCCCTCCATTTTTTAAAGTCTTCTTTGTGTGAACTATTTTTCTAAACTTTGACCACTTTTGCAAGAAAAGATAGAAACTTTGGCCTTATGCCATTGCATTTTCAAATTTATTTTCTTAAATCAAACTTGTAAATGGACTTAACTATACTTGACTTAAACTTTCAAAAAAAGCCAAAAAGAACTAACTCATTCAAACCATTTTAGGCCTTTGTGCCTTTCAAACTTAAATTTTGTTAAAATCAACACACTCATTTTGAAATTTGTATCACGAACTACAAGGTTTTGATCCCTCAGTTTTATGTTGGTACGTAGGCACATGTCTGAAAGGCTTGTCAAACACAAAAATATAATTAATGAATTCTTTTCCCGTCCCCCCATTCTATTTGTTTGTAAATATCACTTTGTACAAAATACATATGCACACAAAAGGGCTCCCTAGGAGTACCTAGGACACTTTGGGTGCTAACACCTTCCCTCTGTGTAACCAACCCCCTTACCTGTGATCTCTGACTTTTATTAGTTTTTATTTGAAAACTTCTTACTTTTGGGTTTTGTTTGTACTTTTTCCCTTTTCCCTTGGAAACAATAAAAGTGCGGTGGCGACTCTTGTTATTTGATCTCTAGCTTATCCATAGCTTGATGATCATGAATTTCCCGCTACAGTAACCAACCCCCTTACCTATAATCTCTGACATTTTATCAGTTTTTGAAACTCTGGTATCGGATATGAGATGTCGAAGGTAATGTCACGACACTAATATCTAAATAATACAAACATGATAAAGATAAAGAATAGTAATGCGAGAGACACAAGCAATTGTTAACCCAGTTCGGTGCAACTCACCTACGTCTGGGGGCTACCAAGCCAGGAAGGAAATCCACTAAATAGAATCAGTTCTAAGAGTCTCAGTAAATTACACAAGTTACAGTCTTTTTCACCTAATCTCTACCCGTATGACTTCTACCTAAGAACTCTTAGATATGAGATCCCACTCACTCCCCCTCAATCACACTAGTGATAATAAACAAGAATTATGATGAAAAGAAGACACTCTTCAAAGACACTCACTTGATCTTACTTAGCAGCTTCAATCAAGTAGACACACACTCATGCTTAAAAGCTTAGAGTGACAAATTACAACTCAAAAATAAGACCAATTCAATCATCTATGGATGAATTGAATGGCTTACAAGTCACACGACCACACAAGACTTAAACCCTTATTCTCTCTCAATATTTCGCTATGTATTTCTTGTGTATCAAATCAGGTTTTCCATGTCCTTTTTATAAAAGCATTCAGCTGGGCTTGGACATCATAAGACCCTAAAACTATTTTCCATTCAAATCTTCTTATGACAGTTGATTAGATCTCTCTGGAAAATAAGTTAATCACGTTGTAATCATTGATTGATTGCGTTTGCAATTAACTCATCAATCAAACATATATTTGATCGCTCGACTGTGTGAGTCGAGAATGGGATACAAACTGCAAGTGCACAGTTCTATCGCGTAGTTTTAAAAGATATCGATCCCACAGGGACTTATGAATCGATGTACCGTTATCTAAGGTTACTACGTAAATCTAAGGTGAAAATGTTTGATTGTTTGGGGAAGGGAGCTAAGAGCTAAACTAATATCTAGATTAAATATCAATAAAACGGATATCGGTATGTAGTTCGTCAAAACTAGGGAATCAATTCCTTGTCGGTCTCTCGGTTTTAAAATAAATCGTTTCGACTAACTTTATTGGTTAAAGGTTTTATCTCAAACTCTCGCTCTGTTGAAGAAACCATGATCTTATGTTAATGTTGCTGTCACTTATAATTAAGTCAAAAATCATATTTTGAAAACAATAAAGTTGCAGAAACTCTTTTTAAGAAAATACTGACCGTTTTAAACACCCTTATCTCAAACTTTCGCTCTGTTGACTTAGGTTATACAATTAAATCTAAATGCTTAACTCTCGTCCTCACATTCAATCTTTAAAAATACTTTTTGGAAAAAGGTCAGAATTTAATTAATTCTAAAACTTGCTCTCGCCCTGAGATAGATTTAATGACTAACTTACACTGTCCAGTTAAAACCTCAAACTCTCGCTCTGTTGGTTTCAACTTCTTTATGTCTTTTACTTTTGTAAAAAAATCTTGTTATTAAACCTGTAAGTTAAGACCATAAAAAGATTGATTCTAATTTTAAGTTTGAATAGACCGACTTAGTTTTGATCCCTCTTTCTGCTTACTTTACATACCGATACCTAGGCAAATTAGCCAGACATGCTAAATAAATAAGAATCTATATCATGCATAAACAGACTCATTCCAGGCATGCAATGTAAATAAACAGTAGAATAAAGCATAAAAATTAAATAACAATTAAAGAACCTGAATGCGTAATACAATGGTCTTGAACACTCCACCACAAGCCGGTAGGATTTGTTCTTCGATTCTTCAATTAAACAGTAAATTAAATCAAGGAAATAAAAAAACTCGAAAATAACGTAAGGTTAAATCCGGTATAAAGTTGCCCAGTAGTTTCCGGTGTAGAAACTACTACGCGAAAAATATCTAAAAGCTAAGAACGGGGCAAATAAATTGCAAGGGAAAAAGAAAACAAAGCTTGCAAAATAAAATAAATAAAGTGAACGATGCTGGAAAGGAAGAAAAATAGGCAAAGGCGTGAAAAAATAAATTTGGCAGAGCTTCCGCAAGACTGAGCGTGCAAAAACTGTGTGTCTGGAAGTTCCCAATTTGCTGCTATTTATAAGCTGCTGGTGTAACCACTTTTCAAGGGTTTCCGCGTGCATGGTAGTAGGCTTCCGAGGGTTAAGCGTGAGTGGAAGTGGGCTTCAACGTGGTCAGTTGAGTTCCTTGCGCCAAAAATATAGAGGACTGGTGTGACGTTCGTCACACCATGTGTGACGTCCGTCACAAGGCTGCTTCGCGTGACGCTCGTCACGCGTCCTGTGACGTCCGTCACAGGCACAGCATTGGTGACTTGTGCGCTTTGGGCTGGGCTTTGGCCTTTGGTTCCTTTTCTCTCCTTTTTGTTGCTTTTTACCCCTCCTTTTCTTCCCTTTTTCACTTTTGCTTCAAAATGGGTACCTGATATAAATAGAAAAGAAATACTGCATAATATCTGATAAAATGGGATAAATTAGCGTAAATGATAAAATAATTTAATTGAATTAAGTCTTAAAAAGCGATATAATTTCGTGTTATCAAACTCCCCCATACTTAAATCTTTGCTTGTCCTCAAGCAAAATTCAGTATAGAACTTGTTAAAAGTTTTAGCCGGATGAAATTTTAAAGCACACATCAATTCGTACTAGGTTGCCAATGGATTTTTGTTTAGGAGGACTTGAGTTTAATCTTGACATCAACAACTACCGTTACAACTTAGATAACCCTACCTTATGCCGATCGGTTCAAGTACCCTATGATAGCTATCCTGGTTCCTTTAGTCTTATTTTGCCCGTTTTCATTCTAGCGAAATCACATTAAGCCCTTTATCCTTTCGCGCACATAGTGGAGTAACCGGTTAGTGACTATGATCCGCTTTTAGCTAGAAGTTCTGGTACATAAGTCGGATAACTTCATTATTCAGTCCATTGCAAATTGCGGGGGATCGAACCGTAGTCCGCCCTACCAAGTTCAGTACCAGATTCCTACTGAACCAATTCATAATGGATCTTTCGTATTGTGCTTTTGCATGATCTGCAACCTTTCGGTTAAATGATCTGGTAAGGATCACCTAGTTTAATTTCCTTAGGTTACTTTGGGGATCATTCACTTATATTCATCGGCTCTCCACGTAGTTTGCTATTAAGATGGTGCTGACTTCTGTATAAACTACTTGGGGTTGCCATAGAACTAAAAGTTCAAGGAATCGGTATAATAGGTACTTATCCTGATCTAACATATTGAGGTTCTCAGAGCGTTGTTATGGTAATGATTTTGTTTTGATTTCACTCAAATTTTATAAAGTAGGCGACCTTTATACTTATTGGGTGTGTTAAAATTTTTGTTATGGCTCAAGAAAGTTGAGGGAAATAGATAATAGAAACTTTCTCACATTCAGGACTTAACTTAAAAACAATATTTTGTTTTTATAAGGAAATAACAATGAAAAGGGAGAGTACAAACTTGAAACAAAGATGGGAATGGAAAGAATAATTTCCCCCCCATACTTGAACTAAACATTGTCCTCGATGTTTGAAGGGAAAGGAATACAAAATGGAAAGGAAAAAGAAAAATACAACTAAGGCTGCCTTCCACCTCTGGTTCTTGGTCCTGGTGATCTTTGACGCATGTCTAAGCTGTCGAATCTGCTAAACAACTCAGTAAACCGCTGGTCGGTTATGGCATTCCGAGCATCCTGTTGCTGTTGCATTTGACGCATCATCTGCATCATCTCTGTATTCTGTGCCTGCATTCCATCGATAGCATCCATAATGTCATCGTTGGTCGCAGGCCTTCGTCGTCGACGACGTTGGGAGGATGGGCCGGCTGCATTACTGGAAGGGTTGAGCGGGACTGACGGTTGTGTTGGCGGATGATCACCTTGTTCCATTTCTTCAAACTCGTCTGTTTGCTGGTTTGTTTGTGAAGGGTCGGTGGTTTCAGGGGCGCTAAGATCGTAGAGGTGGCGGTTCGGGTTTGTGACATCGGTTAGGGTGGTATTGGGTAGCACAACACTTGGGACTGCTTGGTTGTTCACCATCAGATAATAGCCTCCGCCTACTCTGTTTTTAATCAGGCGGCTGGAGCGACAATAGCTGATATCCATAGACAGGGGTGGTAGGGATTCTAAAGTTTGGAGTTTATCCCCTAGGTTCAGGCCAAGTGCTATGGAGGTTATTAATCCACCAATTATGAATGGTTGCCGGCCTCTAGCACATAAGGTGCGGATATGATGAAGGAGAAAAGAGGCGGCGTTTACCGTAGTATCCGATTCGAAAACGCACTGGAGGAAAAAGAGTTCTTTTGAGTTGACCTTACTGTTGTTTGGTCTTCCAAAGAGTGTGTTTTGTAGGATACGGAGAAAATAGCGGATGGTGGGGTTATGGATGTGGGAGAGAAGGAGTTCTTCCCAGTTGTAGGTATTGATACCGGAAATTTTCTTAAATAGGTCGAAAACTAGAACTGTGTTCCAGTTTGAGGTTGGGGGAATTCTGGCATGGAGCAGACCTTCTGTGGGAAATTGCAGCATGGCACTCAATTGGCGTTGGGTTAGAGAGTACTCGGTGTTAAACATACGGAAGGTTGCTGCACCGGTTAGAAATTCACCTTCACCGGCGGGAGTGGTGTAGTCGTAAGAACTTAGGAATTCTAAGGTTAGGGAAGGATAGGTGGGTTGGTTATGGGTGCAAAGGAAGGTTAAATCGGCTCTACGGAGCATCCACTCGATACCTTGGTGTAAGCCCAATTGTTGTAAACAAGTTAAATCGGGGTACCTGGTGGGAGCGACGCCTCGCTGTTGGAAGCGCTCGAATTGCTCTTGCTGATAGTTGTCATCTCCGGATCGGAAGATGATATTTCCGAAATCTTGATTTCCCGCCATTGTGATGAATTTTTGAATGAGTGATTTGGAAAAGAAAAGAATTGTATATTTGATATGAGAGAGTTGTTTGTGGTGAAAGAAGGAAGTTTGGAGGGTATTTATAGGTAAAATGTGGGAGGTGAAAAGAAAGAGTGGTTGAAAAGTAATTAATTGTGGTAAATGAAAAATGAATGGGGAATGTAAAAAAAAGGTGGGGGGTGTAACGTTCGTCTCCAACGGCTCCCTAACGTTCACATGTCTGAGAAGCGTTACGCTCGTCACAAGGCTGTGACGCTCGTAACAGGCACTAAGTGTGCCGCCCGTCATGGGTGGTGTGACGCTCGTCACACTTCCTTTTTGGAAAGGCTTAGTAGCGCTTCACAGAATCACTTGGTAGCGTAATTTAATATTTTATTCTGCTTATGAACGTTTTAGTCTGTAGCTTAATTTAGTATGCATGCTTAATTGCTTTGTATAATAATAATAATAAGTAATAACAGTAGAGCATAATAGGCATTGCAAAATAAATTAACTAAACAGATTCAAATAAAAATTGATCATAATGTATTACAGGAAGGGAAAATAATAAAATGAAATAAAAATAAACATGAATTCAAATAACATTAATGAAAAAATCTAGCCTAAAACTAAATAACTTAGAAAGAAAAATAACTAAATTCCATCTATCTTCGGATCTCTGGCCGGAGGAGTAAAAGAGTTAACATGATGCCGTAACATACGTAACTGACTTGCCGTGCTGCTCATGTGTTCTAGGACTGCAAGTCTCAAGCTGTGGAAGTCTTCCCTGAGGGCGTTTTGTTCTGACATCAAGGCTTCAATGACGGTTTTAATATCTGTTCCTGGCATATGATGTCGGAGATCAGGCATGGCTGATTCTTCGGTCAGGACAGGCTGAGGAGGAGGATTAATATCATGGTAGCCGGATGGAGTCTGAGGGTCAGATTCAGCAAGAGAGATATGGTCAACATAATGCTCATAGTCATCACAAATCTCATAATCCTGGATGGATTCAGTGGATCCAGCAGGAGTTGGGGTTTCATTCAGGTTGTAGAGCCAGTTCCTTTGGTTATGAACACTAGTCCTAGGATCGGGCAGGGTGAATAGGCAGAGAACCTGGTTATCAATAACGAGCTCAAACTCATCAGACCCTATGTTTGCTATAAACATAGTGTTGAAGAGGAAAGGTATACTCATAGTGGTAATGCCACAAAAAGGGTTCAGGTCAAGCATAGGCTGACGTAGTCCAATAGCATTACCTATCATAGTTATCAGGCCGCCTATTCTAATGGGTGCTCTCTCATCCTGGATAAGGTGGTCCAAATTAGCTAACATAAAAGTAGCACCGTTTACTGGACGGTTCTGGGAAGCACAAAATATGATGAAGAGTTCATCACGTGAAACTGAAGTACTATTTGGCTTCTTCCCAAATAAAGTGTGGGTCAGGATCTTATGGAAATAGCGAAAAGTCGGGTTATGTATGTTTCCAGAGAGAAACTCATGTTCTTCGGGCTCATCATTTCCAGTCAGCTTACCCCAAAAGTGTTCAAGCTCTCTATATTCAAGAAGTTCTTCCTGGCTTATAGTGAATGTATCAAAGGAGGTAGGAAAACCCAAAAGGTTGGTGAAGTCTCTAGTATTAAATTGGTACTCCATATTGAACATTCTGAACTGGATAAAACCTCTGGTAATTCCTTTTCCATGGCTAGGTAGATAGATTAATGAACTAAGGAATTCTAATGTGAGTCTCCGGTAGGTGGTGAAAGGTCTCAGAATAGGGGAGGTCTCCCATCCTATCTGATTCAGCAAAAACAGGACACTCTGTCTCAGTCCAAGGGCAGTCATAGCCCAATCATCAGCATATAAACTAGGTAGCATCTCTCTAGTGGCTAGTTCTTCAAACCTTCGTTTCTGAGCCATTCCTCTGAACTTGATACCCATACGGTCAAAATGTCCCATCTGGTTAGTGTTAACTAGAGAAAAGAAAACATGAGTTTAAGTCAGGATTTGGCCAAATGCCGAAAGAAGAATAGAATTATTATTATATATATAGATATATTTTTTTCTTTTTGAATAAATCAATAATGAATACTAAATAGAAATTAAAAGAATAATTAAGAGAAAAATAGAGAAATGATAATACTAATAAAATAATAAAATAACAAATTAATTTGTGGGTTGTCTCCCACTAAGCGCTTTGTTTAAATGTCGCAAGCTCGACAGAGAAACTGTTAAATATTGTCTATGAGTCCTGGGGGCGTTTCGTCTAAGTGTAGAATTTGCGAATCCTCGTTGGTTTCCGCATAGTGATAATGTTTCAGACGTTGCCCGTTTACGGTGAACGGTTCTGTAGATTGTCCTTTAATTTCTACCGCTCCACTGGGAAAGATTTTAGTGATATGGAAAGGTCCTGACCATCTGGATCGTAGTTTTCCCGGGAATAATTTTAGTCTGGAGTTAAATAAGAGTACTGCGTCGCCTTGCTTGAAGATTTTCCTTGATATACGCTTATCATGCCATTGTTTTGTTCTTTCTTTATAGATTTTGGCATTTTCATAGGCGTCTCTTCTGAGTTCCTCTAATTCGTTTATGTCAAGGATTCTCTTTTCACCGGCGGCTTTATAATTCAAATTTAAATTTCTAATAGCCCAATAGGCTTTGTGTTCTAATTCTACCGGGAGGTGACAGGATTTTCCATAAATGAGCTTAAATGGGGTCGTCCCTATGGGAGTTTTATAAGCAGTTCGGTATGCCCATAAAGCTTCTGGTAATTTCAATGACCAATCTTTCCTTGAAGTGGCGACCGTTTTTTCTAGTATTTGCTTGATTTCTCTGTTAGATACTTCCACTTGTCCACTGGTTTGAGGGTGGTAAGGTGTTGCTATCCTATGTCTCACTCCATATTTAAGTAGTAGTTTTTCGAGTACCTTGGATATAAAGTGCGATCCACCATCACTGACTACTATCCTTGGGATGCCAAATCTCGGAAAAAATTATATTTTTAAAGAGTCTAGTTACTACTCGGGTGTCATTAGTTGGAGAAGCTATAGCTTCGATCCACTTTGATACGTAGTCAACCACCACGAGTATGTACTTGTTACCGAAAGAGGATGGAAACGGTCCCATGAAGTCTATTCCCCACACGTCAAAAATCTCTACTTCCAAAATACCTTTTTGTGGCATCTCGTCACGTCTAGATATGTTTCCCGTGCGTTGACATCTGTCACACTCCTTAATAGCCGCATGTACGTCCTTCCATATAGTTGGCCAATAAAAGCCAGCTTGTAGGATTTTTGAGCAGGTCTTGGATGTACTTGTGTGTCCACCATAAGGCGCGGAGTGACAGTGTTGGATTATATTTTCTACCTCTTCTTCGGGTACACATCGACGGAAAATACCATCGGGACCTCTTTTGAAAAGTAAGGGATCATCCCAGTAATAGTGTTTTATGTCATGGAAGAATCTTTTCTTCTGCTGGTAAGATAAAGTAGGTGGAACTATTCCGGCAGCTAAATAATTGACTAGATCAGCGTACCATGGTATGACAGATATAGCTAAGGTGGTTTCTACTTGCATGTCGGAGTTGTTCTCTTCCAAAGTAGCTATGAGTTTGTCATACGAGAAATCATCATTAATGGATGTTCTTTCTGGTTCAAGGTTCTCAAGTCTAGAGAGGTGGTCTGCTACTACGTTCTCAGTTCCTTTCTTGTCCTTGATTTCTAAGTCGAATTCTTGTAGTAACAAGATCCATCTTAGGAGTCTAGGTTTAGCATCCTTTTTTGTTAGAAGGTACCTGATAGCAGCATGATCAGTGTAAACTATTATTTTGACTCCTACCAAATAAGAACGAAATTTATCTAGCGCAAATACTACTGCTAGGAGTTCTTTTTCGGTTGTGGCATAATTCATCTGTGCTTCATCCAGGGTTCTGCTAGCGTAATATATAACATGGAGCTTTTTATCCTTTCTTTGTCCTAAAACAGCACCTACAGCATAATCACTGGCATCGCACATTATTTCGAATGGTTCATTCCAGTCTGGTGTCTGCATAATGGGTGCGGAGATCAATGCTTGTTTAAGAGTTTGAAATGCTTTTAAACAGTTATCGTCGAATATGAATTCAGCATCTTTCATTAATAGTCCGGTTAAGGGTTTAGTTATCTTAGAGAAGTCTTTGATGAATCGTCGGTAGAAACCGGCGTGTCCTAAAAAGCTTCGTACTTCTCTCACGGTTCTTGGGGGTTGAAGATTTTCGATTACCTCTATTTTGGCTTTGTCTACTTCAATTCCTCTGTTCGAGATGATGTGTCCTAAAACAATTCCTTCTTGTACCATAAAGTGGCACTTTTCCCAATTAAGTACTAAGTTTACTTTTACACATTGTTCAAGAACTCTTTCCAGGTTTTCAAGGCATTCTTCGAAACTTTGTCCGTACACAGAAAAGTCATCCATGAATACTTCCATGATGTTTTCGAGAAAGTCGGCAAAAATTGCCATCATGCATCTTTGAAAAGTTGCAGGGGCATTACACAGACCAAACGGCATTCGTCTATACGCGAAGGTACCAAAAGGGCATGTGAATGTTGTCTTTTCTTGGTCATCAGGGTGAATTGGTATTTGAAAGAAGCCTGAATAACCGTCTAAATAACAGAAATGTGAATGTTTTGCTAATCGTTCTAACATTTGGTCAATGAATGGTAAAGGGAAATGATCTTTTCGGGTTGCTTTGTTTAGTTTCCTATAATCAATGCACATTCTCCATCCCGATTCGATTCGTTTAGTTATAGTTTCTCCTTTTTCGTTTTCAATAACGGTTATGCCTCCTTTCTTTGGTACAACGTGTACAGGACTGACCCATTTGCTATCAGATATAGGATATATAATACCTGCTTCTAATAACTTGGTTATTTCTTTTTTCACTACCTCACTTAGGATCGGATTTAGTCTTCTCTGGTGTTCCCTAGAGGTTTTACCGTCTTCTTCTAACATGATGCGATGCATACAAATAGAAGGGCTTATTCCTTTAAGATCGGTTATGTGATATCCTAGTGCGGTTGGATATTTTCTTAAGATATGTAGGAGTTTTTCTGTTTCGAGTCTTCCTAGATCTGCATTGACTATCACAGGTCGTTCAAGTTCTAAGTCTAGGAATTCATATCTCAGATTTTTGGGAAGTGTTTTCAAATCAGGGGTTGGTTTGTTAAGACACTACGTAGGATCTGGTGTTATTGCTAAGCATTGTTTAGATTTGTCTTCTAAAAGATAGTCTGATGATTTGTCTTCTCCTGACTCTGCTTCTTTTATGCATTCATCGATGATATCCGTGAAGTAACATGTATCTTCTATTGCAGGTGCTTTCAAGAATTTGGAAAGAATGAATTCAATTTTCTCTTCACCTACTTCGAAGGTGAGTCTTCCTCGTTTTACGTCTATGATTGCACCGGCAGTTGCTAAGAATGGTCTTCCTAGTATAATAGGTGTAGTATCATCTTCTCTAATGTCCATAATTGTGAAGTCAGTGGGAATGTAAAACTGACCTATGCGTACGGGAACGTTTTCAAGGATTCCTACAGGATATTTGATGGAACGATCTGCTAGTTGTACAGACATCTTGGTCGGTCTTAATTCTCCCATTTCCAGTCTCTTACATATGGATAAAGGCATAACGCTAATTCCGGCTCCTAAATCGCATAAGGCTTTGTCGATGACAAATTTTCCTATGTGACAGGGTATAGAGAAGCTACCTGGATCCTTGAGTTTAGGGGGCATGTTTTGGATTATAGCGCTACATTCGGCAGGGAGTGTGACGGTTTCACTATCCTCAAGTTTCCTTTTATTAGAAAGAATTTCTTTTAAGAATTTAGCATATGAGGGCATCTGCGTAATAGCTTCGGTAAATGGAATTGTAACGTTTAATTGCTTAAGGAGATCAACAAATTTTCTGAATTGGCCTACATCTTTGGTTTTAACAAGCCTTTGAGGGTAAGGTATAGGTGGTTTGTAAGGTGGTGGAGGTACATAAGGTTCCTTCTTTTCTAGGGTATCCTTATTACTCTCTTCCTTTTCCTTAGGTTCACTTTCCTCAGTAGATTTCTTAGGGTTTTGGTTTTCTATCCTTGGATCAGACGGTCCTTCCACTTCCGTTCCACTTCTTAATATAATTGCATGAGCTTGGCTTCTCGGATTAGGTTGGGGCTGTCCATGGAATGTACCAGTTGGTGCAGCAGTAGGTGCTTGTTGTTGAGCTACTTGAGATATTTGGGTTTCTAACATTTTGTTATGGGTAGCCAAGGCATCTACTTTGCTTGCTAGTTGTTTAAGTTGTTCGCCAGTGTGTATGTTCTGGTTTAAGAAATCTTTATTGGTTTGTTGTTGGGAAGCTATAAAGTTTTCCATCATGATTTCCAAGTTGGATTTTCTAGGGGTATTATTGTTAGGATTTGGTTTCTGATATCCCGGAGGTATAGATGGGGTTTGATTCGGAGACTGTCCAGGTGCGTATAAAGCATTATTACTCTTATATAAAAAGTTTGGATGGTTCTTCCAATTTGGGTTATAGGTATTCGAATAGGGGCTTCCTTGAGCATAGTTTACTTGCTCTGTTTGGATTCCAGTCAAGAGTTGACATTCCGCAGGAGTGTGGCCTTGGATTCCACAGACCTCGCAATTCTGAGTTATAGCAACCACGGCGGTTGGTGGTGATACGTTTAAACTTTCAATTTTCTGGACCAAAGCATCCACTTTTGCATTGACGTGATCAAGGTTACTTATCTCGTACATGCCAGTTTTCGGTTGAGGTTTTTCCACTGTTGTTCGTTCGGTTCCCCACTGATAGTGGTTTTGGGCCATGCTCTCGATAAGCTGGTAAGCATCAGCATAAGGTTTGTTCATTAGTGCACCACCTGCAGCGGCGTCTATTGTTAACCTTGTATTGTATAAGAGACCATTATAAAATGTGTGAATTACTAACCAGTCTTCCAAACCATGGTGTGGGCAAAGTCTCATCATGTCTTTGTATCTTTCCCATGCTTCGAAAAGAGACTCGTTGTCTTTTGTTTAAATCCGTTTATCTGGGCTCTTAACATAGCTGTTTTGCTTGGCGGAAAATATCGGGCAAGAAAAACTTTCTTCAACTCGTTCCATGTGGTGACTGAGTTAGAAGGAAGAGATTGAAGCCATCTTCTAGCGCTATCTCTTAATGAGAAAGGAAAAAGACGAAGTCGAATTGCCTCTGAAGTGACACCATTAGCTTTAACAGTATCAGCGTATTGAACAAATACGGATAAATGAAGGTTTGGATCTTCGGTAAGATTTCCAGAGAATTGGTTCTGTTGCACAGCCTGCAACAGTGAAGGTTTAAGTTCAAAGTTGTTTGCTTCGATTGCGGGCGGAGCAATACTTGAATGCGGTTCATCTTGCGATGGAGCGGCGTAATCTCTAAGAGCACGAGCTGGTTCTGCCATCTCGGTTAAAGAAGGAAAAATGTTTTTGATATCAGGAAGGTTTATAGGAGGGAGATTGTTTTCAGCACGATATTCCCGAATTCGTCGTAAGACTCGGAGATATAGTTCGATATCGTTGATTCGTAAATAGAGCGGTTCGCCTTGAGAGCGAGTGCGTGGCATACAAATCAACGAAAGAAAGAATAGAAGGAAAAAGAAACCTTAGTCTCTACAGCGTAACGGAAGAGTTACGATATCGATTGAATAAAAGTCCCCGGCAACGGCGCCAAAAACTTGATCGCTCGACTGTGTGAGTCGAGAATGGGATACAAACTGCAAGTGCACAGTTCTATCGCGTAGTTTTAAAAGATATCGATCCCACAGGGACTTATGAATCGATGTACCGTTATCTAAGGTTACTACGTAAATCTAAGGTGAAAATGTTTGATTGTTTGGGGAAGGGAGCTAAGAGCTAAACTAATATCTAGATTAAATATCAATAAAACGGATATCGGTATGTAGTTCGTCAAAACTAGGGAATCAATTCCTTGTCGGTCTCTCGGTTTTAAAATAAATCGTTTCGACTAACTTTATTGGTTAAAGGTTTTATCTCAAACTCTCGCTCTGTTGAAGAAACCATGATCTTATGTTAATGTTGCTGTCACTTATAATTAAGTCAAAAATCATATTTTGAAAACAATAAAGTTGCAGAAACTCTTTTTAAGAAAATACTGACCGTTTTAAACACCCTTATCTCAAACTTTCGCTCTGTTGACTTAGGTTATACAATTAAATCTAAATGCTTAACTCTCGTCCTCACATTCAATCTTTAAAAATACTTTTTGGAAAAAGGTCAGAATTTAATTAATTCTAAAACTTGCTCTCGCCCTGAGATAGATTTAATGACTAACTTACACTGTCCAGTTAAAACCTCAAACTCTCGCTCTGTTGGTTTCAACTTCTTTATGTCTTTTACTTTTGTAAAAAATCTTGTTATTAAACCTGTAAGTTAAGACCATAAAAAGATTGATTCTAATTTTAAGTTTGAATAGACCGACTTAGTTTTGATCCCTCTTTCTGCTTACTTTACATACCGATACCTAGGCAAATTAGCCAGACATGCTAAATAAATAAGAATCTATATCATGCATAAACAGACTCATTCCAGGCATGCAATGTAAATAAACAGTAGAATAAAGCATAAAAATTAAATAACAATTAAAGAACCTGAATGCGTAATACAATGGTCTTGAACACTCCACCACAAGCCGGTAGGATTTGTTCTTCGATTCTTCAATTAAACAGTAAATTAAATCAAGGAAATAAAAAAACTCGAAAATAACGTAAGGTTAAATCCGGTATAAAGTTGCCCAGTAGTTTCCGGTGTAGAAACTACTACGCGAAAAATATCTAAAAGCTAAGAACGGGGAAAATAAATTGCAAGGGAAAAAGAAAACAAAGCTTGCAAAATAAAATAAATAAAGTGAACGATGCTGGAAAGGAAGAAAAATAGGCAAAGGCGTGAAAAAAAATTTGGCAGAGCTTCCGCAAGACTGAGCGTGCAAAAACTGTGTGTCTGGAAGTTCCCAATTTGCTGCTATTTATAAGCTGCTGGTGTAACCACTTTTCAAGGGTTTCCGCGTGCATGGTAGTAGGCTTCCGAGGGTTAAGCGTGAGTGGAAGTGGGCTTCAACGTGGTCAGTTGAGTTCCTTGCGCCAAAAATATAGAGGACTGGTGTGACGTTCGTCACACCATGTGTGACGTCCGTCACAAGGCTGCTTCGCGTGACGCTCGTCACGCGTCCTGTGACGTCCGTCACAGGCACAGCATTGGTGACTTGTGCGCTTTGGGCTGGGCTTTGGCCTTTGGTTCCTTTTCTCTCCTTTTTGTTGCTTTTTACCCCTCCTTTTCTTCCCTTTTTCACTTTTGCTTCAAAATGGGTACCTGATATAAATAGAAAAGAAATACTGCATAATATCTGATAAAATGGGATAAATTAGCGTAAATGATAAAATAATTTAATTGAATTAAGTCTTAAAAAGCGATATAATTTCGTGTTATCAATATTGCCTTCAAAAGCGCAATCACATAGCACATAACATTCAGACTGAATGTTCTGTGTACAGATGTCATGACATCGGGTCTGACATCCTGGAACAATCCTGCATAATTCCATTTTAAATATCCATCATGTACATTATATCAGATGTCATGACATCGGGTATGACATCCTGAAACAATCCTGCATAATTATATTTTAAACCACCAGCAGGTACAAGATATGTTATGTTAAGACATCACATGTAACATATTATGAACACTCTTTGTTTTATCAAAATTGCTGCCAACACTTAGAACCAACAAACTCCCCCTTTGGCAAATTTTGGCTAAAACATATATCAGTCCATTTTGTTCATAAAAAAAAACATCAGCAGTTAAACAACATAATAGCGTTTAAGCAGCAGCAGAAGCAAACAGAATTACTAGCAACTAGTAAACCACACATACAACACATGGGTACTTCTTCTCCCCCTAAGTCTGTTAATACAAACATCTCCTTCAGCACCTGTAACATTCAGAGTTACCCTCTGACATCTCCTTCAACATCACCTGTGCAACACAGAACATACACAGAACATCAGACATCTCCTCCATCATCACAGAACAGAACATCATTCTGTTCAACATCAGACATCTCTTTCAACATCAGTTGTTCATCTGTTCATCTGTTTAGCCTAGCTAGCTACAACAACACTGCAGATCTCCACATCCACACATTTAACTGCAGCTCTCCATATCACTTCTCCCCTTTTTTTTAGTCAAAATAGACCAAAGTGACCAATTAGACAAAGTAAATGTCAATTAGTCTAGCAGAGAATGTCACAAGGGATGTTATAACATATAAAATGTTAAAACATAAATGTCAGGCGGTACACACCATAATTATACACAGCTGCAATAGCTGAGATAATCAGAAATCCATGGAACTCATAAAGAGCCCAAATATTACATCATGGCATCAAAAAGGACTGCCAAAAATTACAAAGATTAAACAGAAAAACAATAAATCATCCAGCAACCAAAACATCCAGAACATCATCCAGAACAACATCCAGAACACACAGTCTTCATAGCAGGGGGACCATCACAACCTAGTCTGAGGAAGTAGCATCTTCTTCACCTTCAGATTCAGAACTTCCACTAGATTGATCTTGAGAATTGGACCTCTCACTTGAGGTATGGGCATCTGAATCCTTGGCTTCACCAACCTTATCCATCTCTTCTTGCTCTAAGCTACTAATGAGAACCTCTAAAGCCTCTTTCCTAGCCTTGGAAACCCTAATCCCAGTTTCCAGCTCCTTACAAGTTTCTTTCAATTGAGCAATCAAGCCACCTTGAGAGGCTGAATCCTTCCTTGCAGATGTCATGACAATATCATTGGCATGGCTTCCTTCAAATAACTTGTAGTGAATGGACAATGGCGGCTGGCTTAAAATAATTCCACAAATGATAGAGGGAAAGGCAATAGGCAGCTTTACTGCATTAGTGGAGGCATGTCTAACAATTTGTTGAAACATGAACCTTTGATCGGGAAAATAGAAAGTGTACTATTTTGCCTGTTATAGTAATAATGAGGAAAATCCCCGAATGTCGATCTCAAGGACTACACGTAGTATCGAGTTTAAATTATCATTCAATTAAACAAAAAGTATTAATTTGGGTTTTTTGAGTGTAAAAAGAAAATAATAAAGCAATAAGAAAATAAGGGTTTATGGAGAAAAAGGAACAATGCCAGGGAAGGTGTATGATTTATCCCTGTAATAACTCTGAGTTACTATTGCATCAACAAATATCAATTACTACCAGTTCTCAAGGGTATTTTCTCCCAAGTCCTTGGTGAGAAAACCTTTAATCAATCTACCCTCATTCCCATGTCCATAGCCAATGAGGGTGAAGTTAAGCTGTATAATATCAAGAATGCTCTGGTTCATACAGGGTATCCCTAGTCCTAGGTGATATCTACTGCAGAGTAACCTGATGAAAACCTTATCACTGGCGGTCCAGCCTAGGTGATAACCATAGATCAATCTCGATTGGTCCGAAAGAGAAAGCAAGAAACACATCAAAAGGTTACCGTAAATAAAATATTATAAATGCAAATGTAAACTCAAATTCATTACAATTCTAAATCAGGGACACCCCCTAGCATTGGGGGGTTTAGCTATTCATATTATTTAAAACCAATGCAAGATAAAAATTACACATTACAAGTAACTGAATGACTTTGATCTTCAATCGCTCCCGCTCATGAATCTCTTTAGCTCTCCAAATGCCTTGATCTCTGTAATACTTGATTGCTTCACAATACTATGGTTTGCTGTACTCTAGGATCATTTTTCCTTTGGTAGAAGACCTCTTTTTATAGTGAAAGTTCCCAGCAGCAGTTGGACAGGTCCAAAGATGCCTACTGGCTATCCTGACACGCCCTTGGCATGCCTAACACAGGGTGAGGTTCTGCCTGACACGGCCCGTGTCAGCTGACACGGGTGGCCGTGTGAGGCTACTATTTTCTTCCTCTGTCTCCCTTTCCCTGACACGGCCCGTGTCAGCTGACACTGGTGGCCGTGTCAGGCCTCCTGTACTGGGATTTTCCGCTCTTCTTCATACCAGACTCTCGCACTGTCGTGTTATGAGTTCTCCGGTTCTTCTACCTAGATCTGTCTGACAAAAACACATCTATTCCACGCATAAAATCAAAATAAACAAAATAAAACATAATAAAGATTAAAAATGCGTAAATGACATAACGAAAGTAAAACTACTCGAATTGTACCTTAAATGCGTGCACAGTGTGTCAAATGTCTCTGTTTTGCGTCGGATTAGTAATGAAAACTTACTATAAATGGTGGCTGATCAACCTTCCAAAATCAAAGTTGAGCCTGGTTCCAATAACATAAATTATCCTTCCAAGACCATTAGAGATATTTGAGATATGGTTAGTTGGCACCCAGTTGGCTGAACCAATCTTATGCAAGATGGCATATTTAACAGTTACTTTGCCAGCTGATAGATGCTTTTTGCTTGGCCATTCCTTGACTTGGCCAACAGTGATTGTCCTACAGACTTCATTGTTTGTATCCTCTAACTCCACAACTCCTTCAGTTCTTCTCCCTAGGAACTTATTGATTATGGTTGGGGAGAACCTTACACACCTTCCTCTCATAAAGACCTTGCATAACTCTTTGCTACTCTTGTCAGAAATATCCTCTGGGATATTCACCACAAACTCCTTCCCTAAACCTTCAAAACATTGGGGCAATGCAACAACTGTTTTCATCAAACCAACAGTCTTGATCAATTCCATAACCTCCTTCACTTCTACAGCCTCCTTCCCTAGCTCCCTCTCCACAACAACTCTCCTATGTATAACAAATTTCCATTTGGCAGCACCATCTTCCAGATAGAAGGAAATGTTGTCCAAATGCACAGCTGCAACCTTAGCTGAAGACTTTTTAACAGTTTGCCTTTTAACAGGAGAGATGTCTGGGACATCGTCTTCGACATCATCTTCAGAGTCAGAACTTTCTCTGACCTTCCTCTTCTTGAGCTCTACTTTACTCCATGATTTAGAGGGTCCTACACCAGCAACCTTCTTACCTGTTCTGGATGTCAACATCTCAGCCATAGTCTTGCCTTTCTTGGTTTTCATTTTCCTTGCAACACTTGGTTTCAAGTGATGAACCAAGGTGTCATATTCTTCTTCTAAACTTTCTTCCTCCAAATCAATTACTCTCTTAGTAGTGTCAGGCTTCTTAGAATGAGAAACATCTATAGGATTCTTGCTAGGCATGGTGTTTCCTAGAGAGCACAGTCCATCAGCAACAATGTCTTTCTCTAATCTAGATGAGTCATCATCTTTCTCAATTTGAGGTTCCACCTCAGGTGAGGGGTCCCTTCTAGACAGAGGGGTCGAAACACCCTTGATTGCATGCCCTTCGTTTAGAATCCTAGTTACCAGGTTCCTAATAACGCGATCTGTATAATGCGTGTCATCCTTAGGAGGAGGATTTTCAGAGTTGTTACCTTGATTGTTTCCAGCTGTGGAAGAAGGACCAGGGGCATCGCCTGGGATTACAGAAAGAGGAATAACCTCCAAAATATCTTCACCCAGAAACTCCATGGAGGGCATCCTTGCTTTGTGAGTGGGTTTTGATCTAGAGGATGAGGGATGTTGTGACATTTTGTTGAACTTTTGAGAAAAATCTTGTTGCCCTAGCAGAGGTTGTCTGAGAAGTTGGATGAAGATGGAAATGGTTGTGTTAAGGTAGCGTGTGGAAATGGTATAGATACTAGTTCCAATACTAGGTAATGATTTATCATAAATGAGGCACTTTCTTTTAAGTGGGCAGACAATATTTTTATTACCTTTTCCACTCCACTTTAATTGCTATAAATTCTCATGAATACAAATCCCCAATTTCCCTCTTAAGCATTCAAACTGATTAGCATCCAAAGCCTTTGTAAATTTGTCAGCTAATTGCATTTCAGTAGTAACATGCTTCAGTGCTATGATTTTCTCTTCCACAAATTCTCTAATGAAGTGATGACAAATATCAATGTGCTTTGTCCTGCTGTGATGAATAGGATTTTTGGAAATAGTTATTGAAATTCTAGTAACAGACTATCGATGTCACACAGGATGTTATGACATCCGATTCTGCGCAGACAAGAATGTATACAGCAGGTAAATGTAAAGGACAGTAAATAACACAAAGAATTGTTTACCCAGTTCGGTGACAAACACACCTACATCTGGGGGCTACCAAGCCAGGGAGGAAATCCACTATTAGCAGTATTAATTCAGGCCTTAAACCAACTGTTTAATCCTATCACTTAATACCTACCCAATGCAATTCCAATCTAAACTAAGACCAGAGTTCCTACTCACTCCCCCTCAATCACCACAGTGATTACAACCTTTAATTAGTTTAAAGTTAATGGCGAAGTTATACTTCAAACAACTCTTGATTGTGCTTAACAGCTTTAATCAAGAAACACAACACTCACGCTTAAAAGCTTAGAGTGACACAACAATTACAACTCAATGAACATCCTAGTCCAATGCAATAATCTAGGTGATAATTGCTTGGCTCACAAATACAACCTAATACAAAACACAATAAAAATACAGCTATGAAATACAGTGATGTATTTAAAGCTTCACACTTCGAAATCCCTGAATTGCTGAAAGTAGGATTGCCATCCTTTTATAATGCAGCACTTGGGCCTTGTACTTGAATTTCCTAAAATTAAGGTTAAGAAAGTTAACCTAATTTCCACATATTAGGGTGCTAACAAATAGGCTATTTGTTAGGGCTCTTGAATTTAGCTCTTTTGTTAGTTTCCTGGATTTTAGCACAACTGTTAGATTCCTGAAAAATAGCATGAGATAAATACTGAAACAGAAAAACTAACTAGCCTACACTTTAGCATATGCTGTCAGGAATGAATGTCATAACATTCAGTTTGACGTCCAGAACATAGGCCTTATGCTAGACAACTTTAATTCTAGCTCAGCTGTTAGTTTCCTGAAACAGCAGCCTGTAATAAATACTGAACTCTACCAAAAAAAACTAACTGGCCTATAATTCAATATCTGCTATCAGGAATGAATGTCATAACATTCAGTTTGACATCCAGACAATAGGCTATGTGCTAGGTCTGTTATTCTCCTGAAAAACAACCTGAAATAAATACTGAACTATAACAGAAAAACCAACTAGCCTATAGTTCAGTATCTGCTGTCAGGAATGAATGTTATAACATTTAGTTTGACATCCAGACAATAGGCTATGTGCCAGGTCTGTTATTCTTCTGAAAAACAGCCTGAAATATTACTGAACTATAACAGAAAAACCAACTAGCCTATAGTTCAGTATCTGCTGTCAGGAATGAATGTCATAACATTCAGTTTGACATCCAGACAATAGGCTATGTGCCAGGTCTGTTATTCTTCTGAAAAATAGCCTGAAATAAATACTGAACTATAACAGAAAAACCAACTAGCCTATAGTTCAGTATCTGTTGTCGGGAATGAATGTCATAACTATCAGTTTGACATTCAGTAAATCCTATATTAGTTAATCCTGCAGCATACTACTCAAGCATGTCATGACATCAGTCAAGACACTAGAGTACAGTAAGTGTTTTAACACAAAATGCAGCCAATCAAAAACATCTACAAACTCCCCCTTTGGCAAATTTTTGGCTAAAACAACTTGGCATCACAACAGAGTTCACAGCAACGGAAAACACACATCCAAGCAGAGAATTAAATTAGCTAATACACTCAACACTCATAGAAGTTAAACTTCAAACAGCAGCAACACAAGTAGAATGCACACAACACCATAACCTCTTGTTTAGAGGACCTTCAATGAAATCTGTTGTTCTGGGGTACATTTGTTACTCCCCCTTTTTGTCAAAAATGTTGCCAAAGCAACACTTAATATTACAGACCAAAAATAAAATTACAAGCAAATTTCAGAAACACACACTTGATTTTACTTCACAGCTTCAATCAAGAATACACACTCTTGATCTTGCTTTACAGCTTTGATCAAGACTACACCCACTTGATCTTGCTTCACAGCTTTGATCAAGTAGACACACACTCTTGCTTCATAGCTTTAGAGTGATAAATTTCAGCCACAAATCAGATCTTCAATCAAACACAAATTGCCATTAAGTGTGCAATCACAAAACACCAGACATTCACATTGAATGTTCTGTGTACAGGGTGTCATGACATCGGGTCTGACATCCTGGGAAAATCCTACATAATTCCATAATTCCTTTTATAACTTCCAGCAGGTACAATCATATCAGATGCCATGACTTTGTGTATGACTTCTTGAAACACTCCTGCATGAACATGTTATTGAACTCCAGCAGGTACATATCATATCAGATGCCATGACCTTGTGTATGACATTCTGAAATAAATACTGCATGAACATGTTTTTGAACTCCAGCAGGTACATAGGATATCTTATGTTAAGACATCACACATAACATCTTGTGAACACTCTTTGTTTTACCAAAATTGCTCCCCCTTTGGCAAATTTTGGCTGAAACATATATCTTTCCTTTTTGTTCACAAGGTAAACTATCAGCAGTTAAACAACATAACAGTAGTTTAAACAGCAGTAGAAGCAACACAATTACTAGCTTTATAGTTACTAGTAATACACACATGCACAAGGGTACTTCTCCTCCCCCTAAATCTGTGCAACAAAAACAGAATTACTAGTTAAGGATGCAACTAGTAAGACACACAAATGCACAAGGGTACTCCTTCTCCTCCTAAATCTGTGCATACATCAGATAACAGTAACTCCAACACCTGTATCAGCCAGAATGTCATTCTGACATCTGCTTCAACATCAACACCTGTGCACCATATCAGACATCCTCTTTGACATCTGTAAACAGAACATCATTCTTATTTTAACACCTGTGCACTTCCTTCAATAATAACCGTCCTTCAGTTCAGCTACATACACAACTGCTTCCACATTCCACATCAACACTTATCAACACTTCTCCCCCTTTTTAGTCAAAATTGACCAAAGGTGACAAATTAGACAAAATAAATGTCAATTAGTTTGTCAGAGAATGTTAGGACATATATTATAACATTAAACCTATTAAAACATAATAGATAAGCAGTGTAAACCATCATTATACACAACTGTGATAGCTGAGATAATGAACAACTCCAAGGAACTCATTAAGAGCCCAAAAAATTACAAACATGCATCAATGAGGACTGCAAGCATCCAACCATCAGCACCACATTTTTTGCCACAACACATTCTTCACACAAATTAACAATAAATTCCTTTACCAACATCTCATAACACTTGTTGAAAGTGAAATAACTAGTATCTGTTGACCAATCAGAGCACACTTTCAATTGCTTAATAATCTGAAATATTAAACAGTAAATTCCTAACATCATTAGTTGCTATAATTCCTCAGAAAGACATGTTCCCACTTTGCCCCTTAAATTTTCAAACTGAGTAGCATCCAATGTCATGACATTCTGAGTGAAATTGTACTCAGTCTGCATCTGTTTCATCCATACCAGTTGGGAACAACAGCTACCAGATGCTATGTACTTAGCTTCTGCAGTGGATAATGATACACAATTCTGTTTCTTCCTTTCAACTACACCATTTTGATGAGGAATAATAGATGAGGACAACTCATGACTTTCAATCTGTATAGGTCCCTTTAAGTCCATGTGCAAAAGTTCCAGAGTTTTGGATGTTTTAGGATGTCCAAGCTTAGGATGTGACATCTTGGTTTGCTTGCCAACCTGACATTCTCCACAGACTTTTCCTTCATCAATAAGCAACTTTGGGATTCCTCTAACTGCTTCCTTGGATATGATCTTCTTCATTCCTCTTAAATGAAGATGTCTAAGTCTTCTATGCCACAGCTTCACTTCCTGTTATTCCTTGGCTAAGGAGCACATTGAGGAGTAGTTTGAGACTTCAGGTTCCCATAGATAGCAGTTATCTATGGATCTGGATCCTCTCATAACTTCCTTATTTTCTCCATTCTTCACAACACATTCTTCCTTAGTGAACTATACATTGAAGCCTTGATCACATAGCTGGCTTATGCTGATGAGATTAGCAGTTAGTCCTTTTACTAACAACACATTATTCAGTTCTGGAACTCCAGGACTGTCCAGCTTACCAACACCTTTGATTTTTCCTTTATCTCCATCACCAAAGGTCACATAACTGGTAGTATGAGGTTGTATATCTACCAATAATTTCTCCATCCCAGTCATATGTCTTGAGCAACCACTATCAAAATACCAGTCTTCTCTGGTAGATTCCCTTAGAGATGTGTGAGCTAATCTAGCAATCCATTGTTGTTTCTTGATGTGGGAATTATGCTTAGATGCCTTCTGCTTAGGTCTGACTTGAGGGGTCTGGTTAGGATAACCATGCAGCCTGTAACAGAAGGGTTTTATGTGACCAAATCTGCCACAGTAGTGACATCTCCATCTTTGAAATTTCTTCTTCTGATGGTTACTCCTCCTGTTTCCCTGATGTTGTGACATTGGTTGTGACTTCTGCTTGATTTTCTGAACTTCAGCCTTTGAGCTTTTGAGTTCGGTTGAGGATTTCTTAACAAAGCCTAAACCAGACATGGTTCCTGATTTCTGACCCACCTTTAGAATCTCTTCCAAAGTGTCAGTTCCTTTATTCAGCATTCTGATGGATTTTGTCATTTGATCTAGCTTAGAGGTCAGCAAGATTATCTCACCATTTAGACCATCTATGACTGTCAGATGCTTCTTCTTCTCAACTTCCAGCTCCTTGATGAGTGTCTTCTAGTTTTCTCCTTGTATACACACTTCTGCACTTTTGATACATAGTTCTTTATATGAAGCAGCAAGTTCATCAAAGGTAAGTTCATCTCCACTTGAGTCATCATCAGAGGCACAAACACTAGTTAGTGCAATGACATGTTTAACAGATTCTCCTTCAGATTCACTCTTAGAGTCTCCTTCAGACCAGGTGACAGATAGTCCCTTCTTTTGCATCTTGAGGTACGTAGGACATTCAACTCTAATGTGTCTAAAACCTTCACATCCATGACACTGGATTCCCTTGCCTTGGTTGAGCTTTTCTTCAGATGTTGATCTTTTACTGAAGTCAGACGAAATGTTCTTGACATTTGGTCTCCCTTTTTGATCAATCTTCTTTATGAACTTGTTGAACTGTCTTCCAAGCATGGCTATAGCTTCTGATATGCTTTCATCACCTCCAATACTTCCTTCTTCTGAATCCCCTTCAGTATTTGATATGAAAGCTATGTTTTTGTTCTTCTTTTCAACATTCTCACACAGGCCCATTTCAAAGGTTTGGAGAGAACCAATAAGCTCATCAACCTTCATATTGCAGATGTCTTGAGCCTCTTCTATAGCAGTGACCTTCATGGAAAATCTCTTGGGCAATGATCTGAGTATCTTTCTTACAAGTTTTTCTTCAGACATTTTCTCTCCTAAGCCGCCAGAAGTGTTGGCAATTTCAAGAATATTCATGTGGAAGTCATGAATAGTCTCATCCTCTTTCATCCTCAGATTTTCAAACTTGGTGGTTAGCATCTGAAGTTTAGACATCCTCACCTTGGAGGTACCTTCATGAGTTGTTTTGAGAGAATCCCAAACTTCTTTAGCCAGCTCACAGTGATGCACCAGTCTGAAGATGTTCTTATTTATCCCATTGAACAGTGCATTCAAGGCCTTAGAGTTTCCAAGGGCTAATGCCTCTTGCTCCTTGTCCCACTCTTCTTCAGGAATTTGCATAATGATTCCATCTTTACTTGTCTTCGTTGGATGTTCCCATCCTTTGTTGACAGCTCTCCAGACCTTGCTATCCAGAGACCTCAAGAAGGCTATCATACGAGGTTTCCAGTCATCATAGTTAGAACCATCCATCATGGGTGGTCTAATTGAGAATCCTACATCCTTGTCCATGGTACTAGAAAGTAACGTCCCTAGATCTCACTCAGAATTTAACAGGCAGGGTGCCTGCTCTGATACCAATTGAAATTCTAGTAACAGACTATCGATGTCACACAGGATGTTATGACATCCAATTCTATGCAGACAGGAATGTATACAGTAGGTAAATGTAAAGGACAGTAAATAACACAAAGATATGTTTACCCAGTTCGGTGACAAACACACCTACGTCTGGGGGCTACCAAGCCATGGAGGAAATCCACTATTAGCAGTATTAATTCAGGCCTTAAGCCAACTGTTTAATCCTATCACTTAATACCTACCCAATGCAATTTCAATCTAAACTAAGACCAGAGTTCCTACTCACTCCCCCTCAATCACCACAGTGATTACAACCTTTAATTAGTTTAAAGTTAATGGCGAAGTTATACTTCAAACAACTCTTGATTGTGCTTAACAGCTTTAATCAAGAAACACATCACTCACGCTTAAAAGCTTAGAGTGACACAACAATTACAACTCAATGAACACCCTAGTCCAATGCAATCATCTAGGTGATAATTGCTTGGCTCACAAATACAACCTAATACAAAACACAATAAAAATACAGCTATGAAATACAATGATGTATTTAAAGCTTCACACTTCGAAATCCCTGAATTGCTGAAAGTAGGATTGCCATCCTTTTATAATGCAACACTTGGGCCTTGTACTTGAATTTCCTAAAATTAAGGTTAAGCAAGTTAACCTAATTTCCACATATTAGGGTGCTAACAAATAGGCTATTTGTTAGGGCTCTTGAATTTAGCTCTTCTGTTAGTTTCCTGGATTTTAGCATAGCTTTAGATTCCTGAAAAATAGCCTGAGATAAATACTGAAACAGAAAAACTAACTAGCCTACACTTTAGCATATGCTGTCAGGAATGAATATCATAACATTCAGTTTGACGTCCAGAACATAGGCCATATGCTAGACAGCTTTAATTCTAGCTCAGCTGTTGGTTTCCTGAAACAACAGCCTGTAATAAATACTGAACTATACCAGAAAAAACTAACTGACCTATAATTCAATATTTGCTGTCACGAATGAATGTCATAACATTCAGTTTGACATCCATACAATAGGCTATGTGCTAGGTCTGTTATTCTCCTGAAAAACAGCCTGAAATAAATACTGAACTATAACAGAAAAACCAACTAGCCTATAGTTCAGTATCTGCTGTCAGGAATGAATGTCATAACATTCAGTTTGACATCCAGACAATAGGCTATGTGCCAGGTTTGTTATTCTTCTGAAAAACAACCTGAAATAAATACTGAACTATAACAGAAAAACCAACTAGCCTATAGTTCAGTATTTGCTGTCAGGAATGAATGTCATAACATTCAGTTTGACATCCAGAAAATAGGCTATGCGCCAGGTCTGTTATTCTTCTGAAAAACAGCCTGAAATAAATATTGAACTATAACAGAAAAACCAACTAGCCTATAGTTCAGTATCTGCTGTCAGGAATGAATGTCATAACTATCAGTTTGACATTCAGTAAATCCTGCATTAGCTAATCCTGCAGCATACTACTCAAGCATGTCATGACATCAGTCAAGACATCAGAGTATAGGAAGTGTTTTAACATAAAATGCAGCCAATCAAAAACATCTACAGTTATAACACTCAGGTTGTCACAGTACAATGTCATGACACCTTGTGTGACATTGTATTCAGTCAACATTTGTTTCAACCAACCCAGTTGAGAACAGCTACTTCCAGCTGCTATGTATTCAGCTTGATATATATCACAAACACCATTTTCATCTTTGGATACTTTCAAATGTGTAGGAGCAGGTGTCCTTTTATGACTTGCATTCTCCATGCCAACCTTCTTAACATTGTTCTTGGCATATTTGCTTTGAGATAGAAAAATAGACTCTTCTATCTGCTTGACTTGTAGCCCAAGTCCAACAAGGCTCATCTCAACCTCAGACTGCATTTGTCTAACACCATGTTCTACCATCTGATATGAACTCCCACCAAACCCAATATTATCCACATCTATTTGAGCCACAATGAGCTTTCCTCCTTCATTTTTCACAGATAGGGTCTTGTCAATACCTCCCCTCTTGTAGCCATTGTTAGTGAGGAACACTATGAGTCTCTCATACCAAGCCCTAGGATCTTACTTCAAACCATAGAGGGCTTTCTTCAATTTGTACACATGCTTTGGAAGGTTTGAATCTGTGAATCCTTTAGGCTGTTCGACATATACCTCCTCTTTCAAGTAGCCATTTGAGATCACTTTCCTTGATCTAGTTGTGACCCTTTTATTTGGATCTCTTCTAATGAGATCTTTGGGATGATCCTTCTGAACTCTGATGGAGGGTCCCTTGTTGATTTTGTCAGTTTCAGCTTGAGGAGGTTCATTCTCCTTGTCTGAGAAATCAGCTGGGGGATCATTCAGAGATGTCTCAACATCGTCTGTGACATCAGTCTGTTGGTCATCAACCACAACATTAATAGATTCCATCATTACTTTAGTTCTGGAATTAAAGACTATATATGCTCTGCTGTAACCCAGAAATAATCCTTCATTACTTTTGGGATTTATCTTCCTTCTTTGTTCACTTCTAATTTTGATAACTTGACTTTCCTTTTCTCCTTGAAGTTTTAGACAAAGATCTTTGAAGACTTAAAACACATCAGATTTGTTTCTTATAAAGTTGATCCAGTTGTATCTGGAGAAGTCATCCACCACTACATATGCATACTTCTTCCCACCAAGGCTTTCCACCTGCATGGGTCCTATCAAATCCATATGGAGGAGTTCCAAACCTTTGAAAGTGGTGTCATGTCTGAGTTTCTGGTGTGACATCCTTGTCTGACATCTCCCACAGACTTTTCTTTCATTAATCTTCAAGTTGGGAATTCCTCTAACAGCTTCAATAGATATAATCATCTTCATACCTTTAAGATGTAGATGGCTTAATCTTTGATGCCATGTCTTCACTCCTTCTTCTTTGGCTAAGGTACACTTTGAAGAATAACCAATTTGAGAACTCCACATGTAACAATTGTCTTTGGACCTGACTCCTTTCATGATCACTTCACTTTCTTTGTTAGTAATCAGACATTCAGTTTTAGTGAAGTTAACATTTAGACCTTGGTCACACAGTTGACTGATGCTTATTAGATTTGCAGTCAAGCCCTTAAAAAGTAGGACCTTGCCAAGATCAGGAACTCCAGGGCAATCAAGCTTACCAATCCCCTTGATTTCACCCTTTGCTCCATCACCAAAGGTTACATATCTCGTGGCATGAGGATGAAGGCCAGTTAGCAGGTCTTTGTTTCCAGTCATGTGTCTGGAGCACCCACTGTCAAAATACCAATCTTCTTTGGCTAAAACTCTGAAGGAAGTGTGAGCTATTAGACTTGTAACATTAGTCTTAGGAACCCATTGCTTTTTGTTGACAGGCCTGTGATGTTTGGGTCTAGGTTGATGGTGAGTCTGATGATGAACAGGGCTAGGATAACCATACAGCTTATAGCAGAAGGGCTTTATGTGGCCAAATTTTCCACAGTAATGGCATCTCCATCTTTGGTGTTTCCCTTTCTGCTGTCTTCCCTTACGATGTTGTGACATCTCAGATTTGCTTTTAATATGGCTGCACTTAGGTTTGGATTTAGGTTATCCACCAGTGTAACTGCACTCAGGCTTAGATTCATTAAACCCAATGCCAGATTTGTCTCCTGTTATTTGTCCAGTCTGGAGAATCTTGTCTAAGGAGTCAGATCCATTGTTTAACATTCTTACATACTTGGTCATCTCTTCCAGTTTAGAATTCAAGAAAACAACTTCAGTCTTTAACTTGGAGATGGTTTCCACATGTTCTGCCTTCTCATTCTCCAGCTGTGCTATCACTTTCTTCTGGCTATCACCTTGTTGACTCTCATCTAGTTTGGCATTCAGTAACACTGCTTCAGTTTTTAATTTAGAGATGGTTTCCAAGTGTTCTACCTTCTCATTCTCCAGTTGAGTTATCACCTTCTTCTGGTTTTCAACCTGTTTACACACTTCTGCACTTCTGTGACACAACTTTCTATAGGTAGTGGCCAAATCTTCAAAGGTTACTTCATCATCACTTGAGTCTTCATCAGAACCCCATCTTCCAGTCAAGGCAGTCACCAGATTTGCAGACTCTTCTGTTTCACTTTCATCAGACCAAGTGGCAGCAAGACTCTTCTTCTGTTTCTTGAGGTAGGTTCCACATTCAGTTCTAATGTGTCCATACCCATCACATTCATGGCACTAAACTCCTTTTCCTTCTTTGGGCTTTTCATCTGACCTTGTTCTTCTTCCAGCATTGTTGGATTTACTGATGTCAGATGAGATGTTCTTGACATTTGCCTTGGATCTTACATCCATCTTTTTCAGAAGTCTGTTGAACTGTCTTCCCAACATTGCTACATCATTTGCCAGGTCTTCATCAACATCCTGACCACTTTCCTCCTCTTCCTCCTCAGTGTTTGACATGAAGGCTATGCTTTTGGCTTTCTTTTCAGATCCATCACACATTCCCATCTCAAATGTTTGGAGGGAACTAATTAGCTCATCAACTCTCATATTGGAGATGTCTTGAGACTCTTCTATGGCTGTCACCTTCATAGCAAATCTCTTAGGGAGTGACCTGAGTATTTTCCTTACTAATTTTTCATCTGACATCTTCTCTCCCAGGGCTCCTGAGGCATTAGCAATTTCAAGGATACTCATATGGAATTCATGAATATTTTCATCTTCTTTCATCCTTAAATTTTCAAACTTGGTGGTGAGCAGCTGTAGTCTAGACATCTTCACTCTAGAGGTGCCTTCATGAGTGGTTTTGAGAATGTCCCAAGCATCTTTAGCCACCTCACAGTTGTTTATCAATCTGAAGATATTCTTGTCTACTCCATCGAATATAGCATTCAATGCTTTAGAATTTCCAAGGGATAAATCATCCTCCTCCTTGGTCCATTGTTCTTCAGGCTTTTTATCAGTTGTAGCTTCTCCTTCCTTAGCAACTACTGGATGTTCCCAGCCTGTTAACACAGCCTTCCAAGCCTTATTATCCAGAGATTTTAGGAAGGCTACCATTTGAGGTTTCCAGTAGTCATAGTTAAATCCATCCAAAATAGGTGGCCTGTGAACAGATCCTCCATCTCTCTCCATAGTACTAGAAAGTATCGTCCCTAGATCTCACCCAAAACCAGAGCAGGATGCCTGCTCTGATACCAATTGAAATTCTGGTATCAGATATGAGATGTCAAAGGTAATGTCACGACACTAATATCTGAATAATACAAACAAGATAAAGATAAAGAATAGTAATGCGAGACACACAAGCAATTGTTAACCCAGTTCGGTGCAACTCACCTACGTCTGGGGCTACCAAGCCAGGAAGGAAATACACTAAATAGAATCAGTTCAAAGACTCTCAGTAAACTACACAAGTTATAGTCTTTTTCACCTAATCTCTACCCGTATGACTTCTACCTAAGAACTCTTAGATATGAGATCCCACTCACTCCCCCTCAATCACACTAGTGATATTAAACAAGAATTATGATGAAAAGAAGACACTCTTTAAAGACACACACTTGATCTTACTTAGCAGCTTCAATCAAGTAGACGCACACTCATGCTTAAAAGCTTAGAGTGACAAATTATAACTCAAAAATAAGACCAATTCAATCATCTATGGATGAATTGAATGGATTACAAGTCACACGACCACACAAGACTTAAACTCTTATTTTCTCTCAATATTTCGCTCTGTATTTCTTGTGTATCAAATCAGGTTTTCCATATCCTTTTTATAGAAGCATTCAGCTAGGCTTGGACATCATAAAACCCTAAAACTATTTTCCATTCAAATCTTCTTATGATAGTTGATTAGATCTCTCTGGAAAATAAGTTAATCACGTTTTAATCATTGATTGATTGCGTTTGCAATTAACTCATCAATCAAACATAGATTGCCTTCAAAAGCGCAATCACATAGCACATAACATTCAGACTGAATGTTCTGTGTACAGATGTCATGACATCGGGTCTGACATCCTGGAACTGTAACACCCCGATAAAAATAAGATAATTATTTAATTTAAGTTAATAATATATTTATTAATTTAATTAAATAATTGGAATATTATTATTGGAATTATTATTATTGGGTTATTATTTTATTGGAATAAAAGTTGGAATTTAGAAAAGGTCCCATTTGGTAAAAAGGGTTATTTTCACGTGAAAAGGAAAAAGGGACAGAAAAGTGGAAAAGGGCAAAGAGAACCAGAAAACAAGGGTTGAAGAGAGGAAGAGCTTGAAGCTTAAAGATTCGCCGGATTAACTCAGGTAAGGGGGGTTTATCGTCGATTAATGGGTATTATGGGATAACATGTAATGGGTAGTGATAGACTATTGATTTGTCCCTGATTTGAATGATGCATGATGAAAATTGTGAAATGTTGGATGAACGAAATTGGATTATGATTGAGAGGAATTCGTAGGAATTAGATGTAAAAGTGTTAGAATTGTGAAATCGAATAAGGTATGATTCGTGTTAGATGATATGAACGATTAATGTGAGAAATTGGATTGTGGGAGGTTGGAATTGGGAGATCTCGTAGCAGAGAAAACCATAGCAGATCTGGAAATCTGGTTTCTGGTCATACGCGTATGGCATTAGGCAATACGCGTATGAGATGGTCTGGTACGCGTATGGCACTAGGCAATACGCGTATGGATGAGGAAGATGATGTTTTGAACGTGGTTTGGCCTCTGTTGGTACGCGTATGAGGAAGTGGTACGCGTAGCATACGCGTATGAGATAGGTGGTACGCGTATGGGATTGGCTGAGAAATGGGCCATACGCGTATGGGACTAGGCGAAACGCGTATGGGCAGGATTGTGATTTTTCTGTGCTGTTGTTATGCAGTTTTTGGTTGTTCAGCTGAGTGATGAAATTTAGCTGATGTATGATAGAGTAGGGATCATTTCCCGTTGTTTTGAGTAGTATAGGTATTAGTAGAGTGTGCTAATGCTGTGATTGACTATGTGGTATGACATGATATGATTATGTGGTGAATATGTTGATGATGTATGATGATATGCATAATGTTGCGAATGTATCTATCATGTATGAAATTATGAATGGACTGTTATGGCTTAGAGTGTGAGCATATGTCTATTGTGGATGATTGTTGATGTTTGCATGACTAAGTGATTTAGCTTGCATATTGTGGCCTTTATGGTGGTAGCTAATTCCCATGGTGAGGAATTAGTGAGTTAGTATTGTGGATCGTTGTTGATGTTTGCATGCTAGGTGATTAGCGTGCATATCATAGCCCTTGGGGTGGTAGCTAATTCCCATGGTGAGGAATTAGTGAGTGAGTCACTAGGTCTCAAATGAGTGGGACTAGTGAGCTTGGTAGCCGTACCTGGATTTGGTCGGTGAGGTTGAACTATATGTTCACGAATAGTCGGTACCGCATGCATGGAGTCTCATTGCATAATGTATGTATGGCGTATAATATGAATGGATGTATTCCAATATTATACGTGTGTTGTGTGTTTATGTTGAGTATGACTATGATATTGAGTTGATGTTGCTGTTGCTGAATGTGTGATCTGATTAGGGTGATGAGATGTGTTAAATTACTTAGCATTACATGATGTTTTATAATGCTTATTATATCGATTGAGAAACTCACCCTTACAACTATGTTTCAGGTAACGAGCAATGATTGAGTAGGAGCTAGTGCTTGGAGTCTAGTGTAGTTCCTTAGTGGGTCATGCTCTGGTAGATGTAACATCGGGATGGGATGTTTTACTATGTTTTCATTTGGTTGTTAAACAACTTTACATGTAATGTATTACATGGTTTGAATGTTGTTAGTTTGTACCCGCTGCGAATTATGCAAATGTTTATTTTGATAAATAAATGAGTATGACCAGATATTTTGGAACACGGTGTGAAGTGTCATGTGTGACACCCTTAGTTGCATATTTACTCTGATTTATGTTTTGATATTATAATTTATTTTTGGGGTATTTTAGAAGGGTGTTACATTAGTGGTATCAGAGCATAGTCGGTCGAGTCGAGTCGTAATTATTTTGTTCCCCTGTACGGGATAGGTGTTGTGTAACCCTATCAGTACTTATTGTTTTAGCTTGTTGGGTTTTCAGAATAGAGATGGCTGGAAGAGGTAGAGATGATGCTGCGATTGCTGAGGCTCTGGGTATGCTAGTTGGAGTACTTGGAGGGAATCCGAATGTTGTGGGAATGGGAGCTGCTCGTCAACTGAGTGAGTTCCAGAAGAACAATCCTCCAATGTTTAAGGGAGCATACGATCCAGATGGTGCTCAGAAGTGGTTGAAGGAGATCGAGAGGATCTTCCGAGTGACTGAGTGTGCCGATAACCAGAAGGTCAGGTTCGGTACGCATATGCTGTCAGAAGAAGCAGATGATTGGTGGGTTGCTACCCGCACTGAGTTGGAATCTGCTGGGAATGCTGAGATCACTTGGGCTGTGTTCAGAGAGAGATTCCTGAGGAAGTATTTTCCAGAGGATGTCAGAGGAAAGAAAGAGATAGAGTTCTTAGAATTGAAGCAGGGCAATCGGTCTGTCACTGAGTATGCTGCTAAGTTCACAGAGCTGTCGAAGTATTACACTCCCTATAACGAGGCTACTGGGGAATTTTCAAAATGTGTGAAGTTTGAGAACGGGTTACGTCCCGAGATCAAGCAGGCTATTGGGTATCAGCGGATTAGAGTGTTTTCTGACCTGGTGGACTGTTGCAGGATTTTTGAACAGGATACCAAGGCCAGAGCGGAGAGCTATCAGCAAAGGGTTGATAGGAAAGGCAAGAATCAGAATGATCGTGGGAAACCGTATGCAGCTAGCAAAGGTTTCCAGCGACAGAGTGGGATGAAGAGGCCTAGTGGGGGAGACTCCAGTGCCCCTGCTAAGTGTTACAGATGTGGTCAGGCGGGACATCGTATCCATGAGTGTACCAGTAATGAGAAGAAGTGTTTTAAGTGTGGAAAAGGTGGTCACTTGGCTGCAGAGTGTCGGTTGAAGACGGTGACTTGTTTCAACTGTGGAGAAGTGGGTCATATCAGTCCACAGTGTCCTAAGCCGAAGAAAGAGAACCAGTCGGGAGGCAAGGTCTTTGCTTTATCGGGTTCGGAGACTTCTGCAGATGATCGTTTGATCCGAGGTACGTGTTATATTAATGGCTTTCCTCTTGTAGCTATTATTGACACAGGTGCGACTCATTCCTTTATATCCTTGGATTGTGCTGTGAAACTTAAGTTAGAGATATCTGAGATGCATGGAAGTATGGTGATTGATACTCCTGCGAAGGGTTCAGTGACTACTACTTCAGTTTGTTTAAATTGTCCTTTGAGTATTTTTGGTAGAGACTTTGGGATGGACCTAGTGTGTCTCCCACTAGTGCAGATTGATGTTATCCTGGGTATGAACTGGTTGGTGTCTAACCGAGTTTATATCAACTGTTTTGATAAGACTGTGATCTTTCCTGAGATTGAGGAAGGAAAGAGTTTGTTTCTATCAGCAAGGCAGGTGAATGAGGCAGTAGTAGATGGGGCAGAGTTGTTTATGCTGTTAACGACTTTGGAGGCTAAAGATAAACTGGTGATTTGCGATCTAGCTGTGGTGTGTGAGTTTCCTGATGTGTTTCCTGAAGAAGTGAATGAATTACCGCCAGAGCGTGAAGTTGAGTTCTCGATTGATTTGGCACCTGGTACTAGGCCGGTGTCGATGGCTCCGTACCGTATGTCTGCTGTTGAGTTAACTGAATTGAAGAGTCAGTTGGAAGATCTGTTGGATAAGAAATTTATTCGTCCGAGTGTGTCACCGTGGGGTGCACCAGTGTTATTAGTTAAAAAGAAAGAAGGTACTATGAGGTTGTGTGTGGACTACAGGCAACTGAATAAAGTGACGATCAAGAATCGGTATCCTTTGCCGAGGATTGATGATTTGATGGATCAGTTGGTTGGTGCGAGTGTGTTCAGCAAAATAGATTTGAGATCTGGGTATCATCAGATACGTGTGAAAACTGAGGATATTCAGAAGACTGCTTTCAGAATGAGGTATGGACATTATGAGTATTCTGTAATGCCTTTTGGTGTGACTAATGCGCCTGGAGTGTTTATGGAGTATATGAATAGGATTTTCCATCCGTACCTAGATCAGTTTGTTGTGGTGTTTATTGACGATATTTTGGTGTATTCGAAATCTGAAGAAGAGCATGCTGAGCATTTGAGAGTGGTTCTAGGAGTTCTACGAGAAAAGAAGTTATTTTCTAAACTGTCTAAGTGTGAATTTTGGTTAGAAGAGGTCAGTTTTCTTGGTCATGTGATTTCCAGAGGTGGTGTTGCTGTTGATCCTTCTAAGATAGAAGCGGTATCTAAGTGGGAAGCTCCGAAGTCAGTTTCTGAGATAAGGAGTTTTCTTGGACTTGCAAGATATTATAGGAAATTCATTGAGGGATTTTCTAAGTTGGCGTTACCATTGACGATGTTGACTAGAAAGGGGCAAGCGTTTGTTTGGGACTCAAAATGTGAAGAAAGGTTCCAAGAGTTAAAGAGAAGGTTGACTACTGCTCCTATTCTGATATTACCGAGTTCGTCGGAATCTTTTGAGGTTTACTGTGATGCTTCATTGTTGGGTTTGGGTGGTGTTTTGATGCAGAATAAGCAGGTTGTAGCTTATGCTTCGAGACAGCTGAGGGTTCATGAGAGGAACTATCCGACGCACGATTTAGAGTTGGCAGCTGTGGTATTTGTTCTGAAGTTATGGAGGCATTACTTGTACGGGTCAAGATTTGAGGTTTTCAGTGACCATAAAAGTTTAAAGTATTTGTTTGATCAGAAAGAGCTGAATATGAGACAGAGGAGATGGTTAGAGTTTCTGAAGGATTACGACTTTGGTTTGAATTACCATCCGGGTAAAGCAAACGTAGTGGCTGATGCATTGAGTCGGAAATCATTGCATATGTCTATGTTAATGGTTAAGGAATTGGATTTAATTGAGCAGTTTAGAGACTTGAGTTTGGTGTATGAGAGTACTCACAATAGTGTTAAACTGGGAATGTTGAAGCTAACGAGTGGTATTCTGGATGAGATTAGAGAGAGTCAGAAATCTGATGTGCTTTTGGTTGATAAGTTGACTCTAGTGAATCAAGGTCAAGGTGGTGAATTCAGAGTTGATGAGAATGGTGTTTTGAAATTTGGTAATCGGGTGTGTATTCCGGATGTTACCGAGCTTAAGCAGAGTATTCTTGAGGAAGGACATCGTAGTGGCCTGAGTATTCATCCTGGGGCTACGAAGATGTATCATGATTTGAAAAAGTTATTTTGGTGGCCGGGAATGAAAAGAGAAATTGCGAGTTTTGTTTATTCTTGTTTGACTTGCCAGAAGTCAAAGATTGAGCATCAGAAGCCGTCTGGGCTAATGCAACCGTTGGCTATTCCAGAGTGGAAGTGGGATAGTATCAGTATGGATTTTGTTTCTGGTTTACCGAGGACAATTAAGAATTTTGAAGCTATTTGGGTGATTGTTGATAGATTGACGAAATCGGCTCATTTCATTCCGATCAGAATGGATTATCCGTTAGAGAGATTAGCTGAGCTGTATATTGAGAAGATTGTAAGTTTGCATGGTATTCCGTCGAGTATTGTTTCGGACAGAGATCCTAGATTTACATCGAAGTTCTGGGAAGGTTTGCAGAGGGCTTTGGGAACTAAGCTGAGATTGAGTTCTGCATATCATCCGCAGACTGATGGTCAGACTGAGAGGACGATTCAGTCACTAGAGGATCTTTTGAGGGCTTGTGTTTTGGAAAAGGGAGGTGCTTGGGATTGTTATTTACCTTTGATTGAGTTTACCTACAACAATAGTTTTCATTCGAGCATTGGTATGGCACCGTTTGAAGCTTTGTATGGTAGGAGATGTCGGACGCCTTTGTGTTGGTATAAGTCCGGTGAGAGTGTTGTGGTTGGACCGGAGATTGTTCAACAAACTACGGAAAAGATTAAGATGATTCAGGAGAAGATGAGGATTGCTCAGAGTCATCAGAAGAGTTATCACGACAAGAGGAGGAAGTCACTTGAGTTCCAAGAGGGAGATCATGTGTTTCTTCGTGTTACTCTGATAACTGGGGTTGGTCGAGCTTTGAAGTCGAAGAAGTTGACACCTCGATTTATTGGTCCTTATCAGATTTTGGAGAGGATAGGGGAAGTAGCCTATCGTATTGCTTTACCGCCGTCACTTGCGAATTTGCATGAGGTTTTTCATGTGTCTCAGTTGAGGAGGTACATTCCTGATCCGTCGCATGTAGTCCAAATAGATGATGTACAGGTGAGAGATAACCTGACTGTTGAAACATCACCTATGAGGATCGAGGATCGAGAGTTGAAGCAGTTGCGGGGTAAAGAGATTGCTTTGGTAAAGGTAGCTTAGGGAGGACCAACAGGTGGCAATGTGACTTGGGAACTTGAGAGCCAGATGAAGGAGTCGTATCCAGAGTTATTCGCTTGAGGTATGTTTTCGAGGACGAAAACTCTTTTAGTGGGGGAGAGTTGTAACACCCCGATAAAAATAAGATAATTATTTAATTTAAGTTAATAATATATTTATTAATTTAATTAAATAATTGGAATATTATTATTGGAATTATTATTATTGGGTTATTATTTTATTGGAATAAAAGTTGGAATTTAGAAAAGGTCCCATTTGGTAAAAAGGGTTATTTTCACGTGAAAAGGAAAAAGGGACAGAAAAGTGGAAAAGGGCAAAGAGAACCAGAAAACAAGGGTTGAAGAGAGGAAGAGCTTGAAGCTTAAAGATTCGCCGGATTAACTCAGGTAAGGGGGGTTTATCGTCGATTAATGGGTATTATGGGATAACATGTAATGGGTAGTGATAGACTATTGATTTGTCCCTGATTTGAATGATGCATGATGAAAATTGTGAAATGTTGGATGAACGAAATTGGATTATGATTGAGAGGAATTCGTAGGAATTAGATGTAAAAGTGTTAGAATTGTGAAATCGAATAAGGTATGATTCGTGTTAGATGATATGAACGATTAATGTGAGAAATTGGATTGTGGGAGGTTGGAATTGGGAGATCTCGTAGCAGAGAAAACCATAGCAGATCTGGAAATCTGGTTTCTGGTCATACGCGTATGGCACTAGGCAATACGCGTATGAGATGGTCTGGTACGCGTATGGCACTAGGCAATACGCGTATGGATGAGGAAGATGATGTTTTGAACGTGGTTTGGCCTCTGTTGGTACGCGTATGAGGAAGTGGTACGCGTAGCATACGCGTATGAGATAGGTGGTACGCGTATGGGATTGGCTGAGAAATGGGCCATACGCGTATGGGACTAGGCGATACGCGTATGGGCAGGATTGTGATTTTTCTGTGCTGTTGTTATGCAGTTTTTGGTTGTTCAACTGAGTGATGAAATTTAGCTGATGTATGATAGAGTAGGGATCATTTCCCGTTGTTTTGAGTAGTATAGGTATTAGTAGAGTGTGCTAATGCTGTGATTGACTATGTGGTATGACATGATATGATTATGTGGTGAATATGTTGATGATGTATGATGATATGCATAATGTAGCGAATGTATCTATCATGTATGAAATTATGAATGGACTGTTATGGCTTAGAGTGTGAGCATATGTCTATTGTGGATGATTGTTGATGTTTGCATGACTAAGTGATTTAGCTTGCATATTGTGGCCTTTATGGTGGTAGCTAATTCCCATGGTGAGGAATTAGTGAGTTAGTATTGTGGATCGTTGTTGATGTTTGCATGCTAGGTGATTAGCGTGCATATCATAGCCCTTGGGGTGGTAGCTAATTCCCATGGTGAGGAATTAGTGAGTGAGTCACTAGGTCTCAAATGAGTGGGACTAGTGAGCTTGGTAGCCGTACCTGGATTTGGTCGGTGAGGTTGAACTATATGTTCACGAATAGTCGGTACCGCATGCATGGAGTCTCATTGCATAATGTATGTATGGCGTATAATATGAATGGATGTATTCCAATATTATACGTGTGTTGTGTGTTTATGTTGAGTATGACTATGATATTGAGTTGATGTTGCTGTTGCTGAATGTGTGATCTGATTAGGGTGATGAGATGTGTTAAATTACTTAGCATTACATGATGTTTTATAATGCTTATTATATCGATTGAGAAACTCACCCTTACAACTATGTTTCAGGTAACGAGCAATGATTGAGTAGGAGCTAGTGCTTGGAGTCTAGTGTAGTTCCTTAGTGGGTCATGCTCTGGTAGATGTAACATCGGGATGGGATGTTTTACTATGTTTTCATTTGGTTGTTAAACAACTTTACATGTAATGTATTACATGGTTTGAATGTTGTTAGTTTGTACCCGCTGCGAATTATGCAAATGTTTATTTTGATAAATAAATGAGTATGACCAGATATTTTGGAACACGGTGTGAAGTGTCATGTGTGACACCCTTAGTTGCATATTTACTCTGATTTATGTTTTGATATTATAATTTATTTTTGGGGTATTTTAGAAGGGTGTTACAGGAACAATCCTGCATAATTCCATTTTAAATATCCAGCAGGTACATTATATCAGATGTCATGATATCGGGTATGACATCCAGAAACAATCCTGCATAATTATATTTTAAACCACCAGCAGGTACAAGATATCTTATGTTAAGACATCACATGTAACATCTTGTGAACACTCTTTGTTTTACCAAAATTGCTGCCAACACTTAGAACCAACAGTTTTGATTTGAAAACTTCTTACTTTTGGGTTTTGTCCGTACTTTTTCCCTTTTCCCTTGGAAACAATAAAAGCGCGGTGACGAATCTTGTTATTTGATCTCTAACTTATTTATAGCTTGATGATCATGAATTTACCGCTACACCCATAATGAGATTTCAGTCATATAAACTTCCAAGAAAACGTGCACCGAAAATCGCTCTGCCCTCACTAGAAATCGCTATGCCCTAGCCGGATATCGCCAACACTTTTTTATACTTTTCTTGTTTTCTAATATTTCACATTAAAATCAATTTTTATTATTTTAAATATTTAGTATTAAAAAATTATATTAATTAAAGAATTTAATTGAAATACACTTTTACACTGTCACTAAAGCATAGACTCTGAATGTTGAAAAAAGTTTGACTTTTATTTTAATCAGTTATAAAATAATGCAAATGGATGATGGTGAAAAATTTACAATGTAAAACTTTTTACACTAATTGTTAATGTAACATTAATTGTTATTTTTGAATATTATTTCTAAACATTTTTATTAATAAAAAATTATATTAATTAAAGAATTTAATTGAAATATACTAATATTGTAAAAAGATTTTACATCGTCAATAAATCATAGACTCTAACCGTATAAAAGGATTTTACACCATCATCCATTTGATATTTATTTTAACTAACTATAAAATAATGCAAACTATAAAATAATGCAAACGGATGATGATGATGAATTAATTGTGTAAATTTTTGTAACCCTAATCGCACATAGTAATTAATGTCTTAATTAATTTATAAATAATTAAAAGTGTTATAAAAAAGGAATCAATAATTTTATCAAAAACTAAATTTTTTATTAATAACCTTAAAGCAGAAAGTAAAAAAACATAGGGGAGGGAGTACTCGGAATTTTTTTCCAAAATAACCAAGTTTTTCAAATAAAATACGAAAATAACCAATTTTTCAAAATAAATACCAAAATAACCAACTTTGTGAGAGGAGGCGCCAGATGCATTGGCGCACATGCATTGGGCCTCTTGAAGAGGTGCCAATGCTTGTGGCGCCTGCATGGCCCTCCAAGAGGAGACGCCCATGCACCTGGCGCCTACATGGCCCTCCATAAAGGAGGCGCCAAAGGCAATGGCGCCTATGTTCCCTTGTTGTGGTGGGTGTATGCGCCACCACATCTGGCGCATATACCCTCTTCTAGTATTTTATTTTAAAATTTATTTTAGTTATTTATTTTTTTAAAATATTTTTGGTTTTTAATATTTAATATTTATTATTTAATACATAAGAAATAAAAATGAAAATAAACATGATTCATTAAAGATGTAATAATTGGTTACATTGGAAATACCAAAAACCTAATGACCCGCCCGATTATAACGTCCTCCGGTTCCACATCCCGGTGCGTTAGGTTGTCTCCGAGGTCTCCCACGATTTTCTTGAGGTGTTTGTGGTCTTTGGGTGCTAACCTGATCGAGTGATGGCTGGTTGGAAGGTCCAACAGAAGTTCCGGCGGTATTTGACAGATGTGTCATCATTTGCTTCCAATATCCAGAGGGGCTCTGGCCAACGGCACTTCCGTAATGGAGTTCGGTGCCCATGCCATCGTAGTTAGGGCGTTGGGGTTGGGTGAATTAGGGACGGTATAGTTGCCCAAATTGGCCCATTGAGTCGTTTTGAAAACGAAGCAATGGTTCTTGAGGCGTACTATAGTTAAACAGTGGTTGGGTGTTAAATAGTGGGTGGCTACGATGACGTGACCCATATGAATCATTTGGGCTATAGACGGTTGTGGTTGCGGGGTTTGGTTCTTGGTTTTGTGTTTGAGTGGGTGGTATGAATGGATTGCGACGTTGGATGGTTCATTGTTGGGTGGTTGGCATGAACGGGTTGCGATGTTGGGTGTGTGGTTGTTTTGTGTATGTGGTCGGTTGATGTTGTGTAGTTGGTTGTTGGGTTTGGGTGGGTTCACATTGGTGTTGGATGGTGAATTGATGTGGGACATACGATGGCGAAGCAAGTTGGCACGGATCCATCAAATACGGCAGCTCAGATACAAGTTGCTGAGTTGTTACAGACCTAAACAATGCCATATATTGTTTGGTCGGTCTTGCACCTTGGATGACTGGTTCGTTCAGGATGTGTTGTCGTCGATTCCTCCATTGACGATACATGTCTTTTGCAAAATCTCTCCAGTCAGAATAATCCCACTGTGCATCGACCCTTTTTTGATGCCAATTCCCCAAACACGTGGGAGATTCTAGAATATGTTGTAGCATTCCGAACTGCAGTTTGACCCGGCCACTTTGGTGCATTTCAACTGTAGTGAATCGGATAATCGGTGTCTTCGATGTCCAAACTGCAACATCGTCATGGTTCACATCATGATTCAGACCCAGATATGGCCTCCAAACAAACTGGAAAACAAATACCAAATCGTTAGGTGGAAAATAATTTGAGAAGTATTTTTAAATTAAAATATAGTTTGGTAGGAGTATTACATCATCATGTCCAATGTGATCCAATAGATTTCGATAGACTACAATAGCGTGTTTCGGACACCTCTTGTAGTTCATTCCCCTTACTGACCACCTAAGATAATAAAAAGAAGTGAAAAATATTATTTACTGTTAATTTAAATAATAAATATAATTAAATAAATGGCGAATGGTAAAGTGCTAGACTTACTTGGTTGCAAAGGGGAACACGAATGGACGCTCATTTATCGGGGCGAGCGACGGCATCCTAGACCACCCCCAAGCTTGAAGCAAATAAGCACATGAAAAAAAAGTACAGGTATTCTTTTTTGCAGTTCTACACATTGCACTATATAAATGGGCCAACACAACTGAACCCCAATTATAAGTGTTTACCTTATTAATGTTGCGTAATAAAGGTAAATACATTATATTCACAGAATTACCTGTAGTTTCTGGAAACAAAAAGTTACAAAATAAAATCATAATATAACACCGAGCTTTTATTATTTTCTCATACTCGGTTGAATCGTCGGACAATACTATACTGGCATAGTATTGTTTAAGATATTTTAAATTTATACCTTGCCCCCTTGCTTGACCGGATGTGTCTCCCTTAGTTTCATCGTCTAACAAAGGGGCACCCAGTAATTCATTGCATATATTGTTGTCTTGGTTAACTTGCACATTCACTGCCTTTCCGTCTATACGAAGACCCAACAAAATGTACACTTCCTCAAGTGTGATGGTACACTCATCAATCGGAAGGTGAAATGTGTGGGTCTCGGGTCTCCACCTCTCCAACAAATCCAGAATGAACTTGTAGTCCACCGAGTACGAAACAATGTTTAGTAGATTTCCAAATCCACATCCTCTAATATATGGTTCTATTAAAGGATCGTGGGGTACATATTCATGTACACGGCATCTAAACCGCTTCGGATCCTAATAACAAAAAAATAAGAAAATACAATTAGAAGAAGAAATACATACTCAACAAACACACATCTATAAGAAGTAATCCTAAAATAGAAACTAAAAAGAGAGAGACTACAAAGGTATAAGACAAAGAATATATGTATTAGAAGTAATCCAGAATTAGTAACTAAAAGAGATAGATAACATACAAATTCCAAGATATTCTCGATTGTGCCTCTGTGTTCATTGCCCATAGTCAACAATGACATGATTTGAATTTACAAAGCTTGAGTTTGGTAGATGAAAGAAATGTGGTAGAAGAAAATACTTGAGTATTGATGAAGATGATTTGATATTGTTGATATGAGATACTATTTATAGATGAATGATTGAATAGGTTTAGAAACCAAAAAGAGTGTGATTGGTTGCATGCAAAGGCAAGAGGAGACAAGTGAATGACAAAATTCAGCATGGAAGATCATGTGAGGAATCTACTAGGCGCATGTGAAAAAATCACATGCAAGGGAAGAGGAGCCCTTGAGTTTGACGCCTACATGTGATTTCTCACATGCAAGGAAGAGGCGCCCTTCCTCTTGGCGCCTAAGTGTAGGGCAATTGGAAGGGGCGCCCTTCCTAATGGCGCCTTAGTCTTCTTTTGTGAAGGGGCGCCCAAGCCTTTGGCGCCTCAGTTACTTTATGGCGCCTAGGGAATGGGAGCCTAGGTGGAATCTTAGGGCACAAACCTCAGAGATTCTTTGATTCCCTGGCGCTTGTGTATTCTTTTCAATCTTTTCTCTGCGTGTTGGATTCCTTCAACTGCATGCATGGTCAAGTTTGTACAGACAATTACCAAGTTATCAAAGCATTGACCAACTTACCAATGACCAACTATTTATGTTGTGCAGTTGAACAACTCAGGAATGCATTCAATTTCAATCACATTCAAACTATCTACATATTTAATATTTCAACACAATGTCTTCCACACAACATTATATGATCAGTGCACATGTCAAAGGTGAAATATTTGATCATCAGTTGTTCGGTTTTTGTTTTCGAAACACAGAGGTGACTCGGTTTACAATAAATCGGCGATCAAATTTTTCACATCTGAAACAAAGAATAGAAAAGAAATTACAGTGCAATAATGTGGGTCAGATCATCTATAAAAATCCAGTTTGGTTTGCAGAAAACCAGGTAAAATTTTATCAGAAGAAGATTCGAGATGATGATGATGTTCATCATATGTTTTGCAGTCACGAACATTCCGGTTCCAACGATATAGAGTTGTATATATTACCACATCAACAACAGGAGTCTCGGTACATTGATCAGTCACAAGTGTTTTGTGAGACTGATGACAAACAAGCCGAGGTGAATGTTCCAGACGATGAAGAAGAGGAACCTGAGATCATGGTTGATTCGACGGTGAACGCTGAAGAGGAAGAGGATCCAATTCCAGCAAGTCATGTATATTGCCCACCCAAACACATGTCAAAGTTAAATTTGGGTTCAGATGAACCTTCGGCAGATGTATGGTACAATCCTTACGTGCAAACGCAAGGATCTCTGAAACAAGGAGACACATTTCGCACAAAAGAGGAATGTGTAAAAGCTGTTAAGAAATTCCACATGCAACTATCAGCAGATTTCAGAGTAGACAGAACTGACGCATCGAGGTATAAAGTATATTGTTCGAATGAGCACTGCCTTTTTAGGTTGTCAGCTTCGTACCGGAAGAGGAGCGAGTCTTGGGAGATTGGATCAATGGGTCCAGATCACACATGCATGCTAACAAACCCAATGCAGGATCATCGTAAATTAAGCTCTCAGCTAATATGCGATGAATTATTGTCTGTCATTGGAGATAATCCGTCGTTAAAGGTGAGTACAATAATCTCACATATTTGGGCATAGTACGAGTACACACCATCATATAGGAAGGCATGGATAGCTAGAACAAAAGTTGTTGAAAAAGTGTTTGGCAATTGGGAGGAATCTTACAAAAAACTTCCAAAATACCTGTTGGCTCTAAAACATTATGCTCCCGGGACAATTATCAACATGGAAACATTGCCCGCATATACACCAGATGGTACGTGTGTTGTTGGAAATAGAATATTTCATCGTCTATTTTGGACGTATCAACCGTGTATCATAGGTTTTTCTTTCTGTAAACCAATTATACAAATTGATGGTACATGGTTGTATGGAAAATACAAAGGAACGTTACGGATGGCAGTGGCACAAGATGGGAACAAAAATATTTTTCCAATCGCCTTTGCCCTAGTTGAAGAGGAGACTGCTGAGGGATGAAGTTTTTTCCTAAGAAATCTTCGATTGCACGTTGCACCTCAGCCTAACTTGTGTTTGATCTCTGATAGACACCCGTCAATCATCAGTGCATATAATAACATTGACAATGGTTGCTCAAAGGTTCGAAGGGATTCATCCTACTCCCATGTCATTGCGGCGTGCTCAAAGGTTCGAAGGGATTCATCCTGCTTGCTATCTGAAGTTTACAAAGTCGCCAGCCTTTCAAATGTTTATAAATTTAGTTTTTCAGTAGTGGCAAAAGAGGATTATTGGTCAGAATATGAAGGGGACATCGTCTGTCACAACGAAATTATGAGAAGGAAGAAAAAGGGTCTCCCTACCAGCACCCGGATTTGAACCGAAATGGATACGGCGAACAAAATGGTTAGACTATGTAGTTCATGCCGTCAACCAGGTCACAATCGTAATAACTGTCCTAGTGTTGGAACGAGCACAACCAGATAAATTCAGATGTACCTCTGTTGCTATATATGGAAACTTAAATTTATTTCAAAGTACCTCTGTTGCAATATATGGAAAATTAATTTTACTTCATAGTAGACGTCTGTGACGAAAAGACAGTTGTTCATAAAAAATAACACAAACAATTAAAATAACTAGAATAAAAAACTATGCGATTACAACCATCAAAACAATTTTGAACATGTAATGCATCATCCTACGAGCATCTTGGTCGGTCTTAATATCCACCAATTCGCGCACTTCTCCGTTTTGGTTGAACGTGGACACAAGCCATTGTATTCTTCTAATCCGTTCACCCTCTCCAATTTCTCCCTCTAACCAACTGTACAACGTCCGATTAAGACGTTCAAACGTATCTGTGTTCCAAAGTCGAACCTGTATCGGAGCCGCAACGGCAGAAAATATTACATCAGCATTTCGTTTCTGAATGTATGCAGACATTGTTGAAACAAAGAAAATTAAAATTGATGGTTGAATTAGACTAGGAGATGGATTTGAGTGAAAATAATTGTAAACAAGGGGATGGTATTTATACAGACGGAAGGTGAATTGGCACCCACATCACACACAGGCGCCACAAGCAGCACACACACACACACACACACACACACAAGCGCCACAAAAATTGGCGCCTTGCACACACACGCAGGCGCCCTTGCCTCTGGCGCCTCCTCTTGGAGGGCCATGCAGGCGCCATAGCCTCTGGCGCCTCCTTTTGGAGGGCCATGCAGGCGCTACACATACTGGCGCCTCTTCATTTATTTTTTGGGGGTGCGTCAACTGCCCCGCATCCTCATCAAAGTTGGTTATTTTGGTATTTTTTTTGAAAAAAATGATTATTTTCGTATTTAATTTGAAAATGTTGGTTATTTTGGAAAAAAATTCGAGTACTCGTAATATAATTTTCAGAAACCTAAGACATTAAATTGGGATAATCATGTTTGTGGAATCAATAACATAGCTTGGGTATCACATTTGTTAGATTAAATATTTAAATTGCTATGTAGAACTGTAGGTTTTATTTTGAATGTGAGTTGTGCATTTTCTTAGAGTTAGAAATCAAACTTTTCACTACTTATTTAAGGAATTAAATTCTTTACTATTTGGATCAGTTTATTATAATTAATAAGTGAATTGTGCTTTAAAACATTTACCTACACTGTACTCAAACTTAAGTCGGCTAACTTTTTGCCGCCATCAATAATCAAACTTTTGTAGGTTGAGGTAGGTAGTGACAATTTATTTCTCATCATTTGCATGAATAAAACCCCACTTAGCTGCTAATTTTTACTTCTAATCCAAGACTTTATCACAATGAGTCAGCTAATTTTTAATTCTCGTCATTTTCAAAAGTCAAATTCCACTTTCAATGGCATGCACGAGTCAAAATTGTGGCAAATAGAGAATTTTCCAACAAAAAAACATTGTTTGAAAGGTGAATCACGATAGGGTTGTCTGCCTTGAATTTTGGCACAATTCTCTCACCATAAATTTGTATTATAACAAAACTTTTCAATTTTATGTTTTAGTCATGATAGACATGATTATTTTCGTAATCATAAACATAATGAAATCGTCACCATACAACCACTACGTTTGAAACTTGATTATCTTGTTTAATTCTGTCTTCTTCAATACAATTCCCACATCTGAATCATTCTTTGTCTCTTCCTTTTGATGTTTTGTGGTAAGAGTCAGCCGACGATAATGAGAATTGAAATATTATATCTGTCTCAAAGTCAAAAAGTTTTACTTTCATTAAAACCATATGTCAAAGCTAGGTACGACTCTATGCATTATATTTATGTATATACATCACTTAGGAATTGGCTGCAAATACGGGAAAATAAATATTGTCGTACTTTTTACTTAACTTCTTCCAACTTATCATTGATAAACTTGCTTGTGGAAGATGCAAACCGCAACTTCAAAACTTTGAACACAAGAGTATGCTATTTTTAAGGTGACATTGTTCGAATTCCGATAAATACAAATAATTTTTGTATCAAACCAATTCATATTAAACAAAATTTTGACTTTAATTAGACTATGCAAATGAAGAGTGACATGATCCTCAGAATTAGTCGAATCATAAGATTGAATATCAGATTTTTTAAAAAAAAAATTTTGCCATTTGTTTTTATTCTAGTAAGGCCAATGGTTCAATAAAAGAAACTCATTTACTGTTCCATAATTCTGATTATATTGACATTTGGGTCGAGTATAGTGAATTTGAGAGGGATTGATATTGGTCAATTTGGTTATATATATATATATATATATATATATATATATATATATATATATATATATATATATATATATATATATATATATATATGAAATCATAATTGGTTATAGATTGGAGGTTGCGAGATGCTACAATGAACTTGAACTTCCGATATAGTGAGGGAGATGATACTCTGTAAGGTTAACACTCTAATACTCAAGTCAATATGTGAGTAAGATGAGTGAATGGAGTTTGAATTTGAATTATGTATTAGAGAAATGACGCGCCTCCTCTTTATATAATGGGGCGATTATAACAACCTGCTAATCTTCAAGCATACGATGCAAGGACGTTGGATGGATCCTGGATCCATATCTCACGTGCCCTACCCATGATAACATTCCCATCCTGCAGGCAACATGGCAAATTATGGTCTTCTCTGGGCCGCGACTTTAGGGTATTTTAGCCGGTCCATAACAGTTTCCTCCAAGCTATTGCCTCTGCTTTGTAGTGCGAGAGATTTTTTCATATTCGTCCTTTTGTGTCAGACCTGTCCCAACTTCAATGGGAAGCCAAGAGGCGACGTTCATGTCCATGGGAATTTTCGCTTTAAATGCTCCCCCATGCTACATATGTCTATTTTTACGTTCAATCATAATGATTCTTGGAAACTAAAATACTTGAGTGCTTCCCTGAGGCGATCTAGGACATTGATAATGCTTATTAACTTTAGGTAAGTTACCATGCGGTCTCTGAAGAGTCTGTTTTACAAGTTCTTCAGACGTTACCGTAAGACCCTAATTTTGAACCTAAGATCCCTCATACTATCTCATCATATGCATTGGCATTGGGATCACACCTTGGCATCCTCCTTACCCCTCAATTATTGGGTTTGCATTGGGAGAGACCACCAAGCACATTTGATCGTATCATACTTTTCTTTTCTTTGTTTACTAATAAAAATACCAAAAATATGTCAATGTATAGTTTAACTCTTTTGCAGGTAGTGTGTATGCTCACCTATGCTCCATCAAGCTCATATCTAGGGTTTAGGACCCTCAATGCATGGAGCTCAATCAAGAATTGGTTTACATTGGCTCTAAGTATCATATATGGATCCAAATGATCTTCACATGTTATTTTGATCAAGAATTCATCAAGAGTTTGGAGTTGGTTTTCCTTGGAAACCCTAATTCATCTGGGTATCTTGTGTGACTTCTTCAATAAGTTTCTTCAACATATGATCAAATATTTCCAGGGATACTTCATATTACATCATCTTATACATATACGATCCTCCATGTGTCCCAAAAGTCAAGATAATGTCAAGATAGAAAGATTGTTCATGGTGGTTGACCAGAGAAAGTCAACTGGTCAAAACTGGGGTTCCCTAGACCCTATCTCCTACAATATTTGTCATATGAAAATGATTCTAAGATAAACGTTACTCAAAATAACATTACAAACAACTATCATGTTGAAGTCAAGAGCTAGTTTTGCTTGGAAAATCATTTTTATGGGGAAAGATTATAGGTCATTTTGTATGAACCCTAGTTTGGAGGTCAACTTCCCAAGACCATAACTTGCTCAATTTTTATGATATGAAATCCATTAAAATTTCATGATCAAATTAAATATGTCTAATTAAACTTTTATGTTTTGAGGAAGTGCAAATTCAACTTGCAAATGCATGTTCCAAGAGGAAACATTATAGGTCATTTTGGGCCAATACCATTGAACAAGTGATTTTCCTCAACTTCTAAAATGCATAACTCCTTCATACCAAATCCAAATGAGGTAAACTTTGTCACCAAATTGAATATATTTGAAATAGATACAACTTTTAGGAAAGCACTTTTCTCATTTGAAGTCCATAGAAAAAGTTATTCAAGGAGGAAGAAGTGAACATTTGACTTGAGACTTAGAAAATTTTCAAATATGTTTGATTTCCCAAACTTCCACCTCAAAATTCATCATGATCCAAGCTTTAAATGAAAAAGTGTTCAACATGAAAGTTGTTCCCCTTGATATCACCTTTCCTAAAAGTCCAAAATCATCTCATTTGGCCGAAGTATGAGGGACTTACGCATGGGTGTAAGTTAAGGGACCATTTGGATAATTTCAACTTCCATTTTTCATACACATTTGCATGGACTTCTAACATGATTTCAGCATGATGAACATTGAACTATGGATCAGATTACATCATCTCATGGGCTTAGTGCATGCTCATGCATCCATGCAAGAGAGAATTTCAAATTTTTCCAAAATTGGAAGTTTGCAAATATCAATCCCATAACCTATAAATAGAAGTGCATTGTGATCAGAACATCACGAACACCTTGTCCAAGCTTTGCTAGACTGATTCAGAACTCCAGAAATTCACTTCCATTTTCATCTCAATTGACTTCTACAAGCAAGAGGAAGAGAAAGCAATCAAATCCAGATCAAGATCAAGTGGAATTGGATCAACTCGAAGGTAATTTTTCAGAAACTTCATCTCTTCGATTCTCTCTCAATTTTTCACCATTCTTTGTGATTTTTGGTTGTCTGAAGTCCTATCAATGTAGGCAAGAAGATTGAGTTACTTTGAGGTCAAATCGAAGCAACTCAGTTCATGAACCTCAAAATTCAAATCCCTGTATCTTTTTATATACTTGGAATTGGACAAAATTGAGGTCAGATTCTAGCTCTTGAGTATTTTTTCTTTAAATCCATGTTTTGCTTTTTCATTTTGGTGATGGTTGATGGTGGACCAGTCCGATGAGGTCCACCGGAGAAGAAGACTGGAGCCCTAGCACCGGTGATGTGTTGTCATGCATCTCAACCATATGATCCAGTTTAAATGTTTTAATCTCGTGTGTTGCTTTTGATTACCAAATGTGTGACGCGTTGAGTGCAGTGCATCATGGAACATGCGTTTCCATCCATCTGATCTGCCACCTCAATTAATGAGGGAGATCAGATGGCTCTCCTTCTTTTGAATTTCTGAATATTTTATTTAATTGCTTATTTTTAATTAATTCATATTAATTTCATTATTAATCCAAAAAATATGGGACTTTAACAAAAAAAATTCAAAAATTTTCCTCTTTCATTTTCTGAATTAAAATTATTTTTTGGATTAGTTTTGATATTTTTCATGATTTAATTGTTTTTGTGCATATTTTTAATTGTTTAAAAATACTTCTGACTTTTCAAAAATTATGAATTTTTTTCTCCAAGGTCCTTTGACCTTGTTTGACCTATGATAAATCTCTTGGCCATTTATTTGGTGTTTTGAAGAGGTTTTAGGTTTTTGATCAAACATAATTTAATTTAAATGCATTTTAATTTGATTTTTAATTGTTTAATTGTGTAGAAATTATGTTAAGGCATTTTTATTGACTTGTGAAGTTTGACTATATGTTTGGACCTTGGTCAAGGTTGATTTGATTTTTGTTGGATTAAAATCATTGGATTTAGGGGATTGATGAAATGTACATTTCATCTCCCAAAATGAATGAATGATTTTAATTTGATAAAATTCCTCCCATGACCAATTTGTGTTTATCTCATTTTCCCTCCCTCTTCATCTTTAATCCCATTCTATACCGTTCCTCTCATTGACCAATGAAGTCTCTATATCCTAAGGCTAATTGGTTCATCAATAACTTTGTGTTAGATGAACTAATACATGTATGGATGAGATTAGGTCCACTCTTTGATCATTTTCTTTTTCGTGTGTGGTATGTTTTAGGAGTATGATTCATTATACCATATCTCTAATATGCATTAACACCAAAATTTCTATTGCCCGGCCTCAAATAGTTGTGACTTCTACATAAGTCCAATTACGATTACTTAACATAACGCTAAATTTTGATCCAAAAGCATAGCATTCTAGTAATTGAGATTGTAAGTTTCCCCCCTTTCATGGTATTGTGCGGAAACTTGGCCTTTTTTCCTTCCTTTGGGAGATGTCTTGGTTCAAGGATCCATGCTTGTGAATAGAGGGCTGAGTGTTCTCCAAAGAATGACTTAAACAATTGAAAAGAAAAACATCACTAGCCTCTAATCAACTAACATTTGACTAACTTTTACTATTTTTGCTTTTAATTTCAAGTCATTTACCTTATGTCGTTTAAATTCAAGCCATTTAACATTTCATTTTCCATTTTACATAACATTTAACTAATTTATGTTTATGTCATTTTCACTTTGCTCACTTGAGACATATATTTGATTGTATATATTTGCTTATGTACCTTGTTTGTGTTTGTGGTCTTAGGACCTTAAAATACTTAATAAACAACAAAAAACCCTAAAAAATATTTGTGTGGACTGTTGGATTTGATCCAAATTTTGGACTTAGAATTAGGCAACATTCCCTATGCAAAAGGACTTGGCCAATGCCAATATTTCTGAAACTAAGTTATTGTGATTTAAGCTTTCAACTGATGCAAGTATTGGGATCCACTTGAGTTCATCTGCTACATGGTCTTGATGAAACTATTACTTTGGACCTGTGTCTAATGCCTTATTCTGAGTCATTCAAGGAGTATGTCATCTGATACAAAGGGAGGATTAAGAAGAAGACTGTGAAGTTGCTTGCTTGGATATGGATATCTTTATTTGATGCCTTGCTCTTCACTTTGCTACTTGCTAATTGATATTGCTTGATTTAAAGTCCAAGAAAAAAGTGGGTTTCTATATGACATTCTTGTCTATTGGATTGCATCCCATTTGTCAAATCTTTTAAACTCTTAACTTTTAAATTTTTGCTTAGGATTAGTCTCTTCATCTCCTCCCATTTCTTAAATTTCAAATCTCTCCCCCTTTTTTTAAAAATATTCTTTGCTTGTAATTTCTAAACTTAGACTCTTTTGCAAAATTAGAAACTTTGGCCTTATGCCATTGCATTTTTAAAATCTTTTCTTAAATCAAACCTGTAAATGAATCTAATGATATTGACTTAAAATTTCAAAAGACAAAAAAACTAACAATTATTCAAACTCTCTTAGGCCTTTTGTGCCTCTTTAAAAGTTAATTTTTTGTTAAAAGCAATTCACTTACTTTGAAATTGATACCACGAATTACGAGGTTTTGATCCCTCATTTTATGTTGGTACGTAGGCCCAAGTCCGAAGGTCTTGTCGAACACCAAAATATAATTAATGAATTATTTTCTCATCCCTACACTCTATTTATTGCAAACATCATTTTATATTAAAACACATACACACATAAAAAATGGCTCCCTATGAGTACCTAGGACACTTTGGGGGCTAACACCTTCCCTCTGTGTAACCAACCCCCTTACCTGTAATCTCTGGCATTTTATTAGTTTTGATTTGAAAACTTCTTATCTTTGGGTATTGTTCGTACTTTTCCCTTTTCCTTTGGAAACAATAAAATCACGGTGGCGACTCTGGTTTTATTGACGTTAAGTGGCGACTCTGCTGGGGAGTAGTCCTCAATGGGTTTAGCCTACTTTTTTATGTGTATATATTTGTATATTTGATGTTTGTATACTTGTTTTGTATGATATAATCTGCTTGTTGTGTTTGGTGATCTCTGAGTGGTGAGATAAGTTCTAACCCGAACTTGAGTGCAATTAAGATAGGAGGATAGTATAGTCATGTTCGACTTGTGTGGAGTAGTCCTTAACAAGTTGCCTTGAGACCCATCTACTCAATGAAGACCCTTTTGTAGTTATGAATGTCACACAAGTCATTTGTGGTTAGGCATTATTTTCTCTGATTTGGGGTCCGAGAAGCTGAGGACCATAGAACATTTAAACCCAACTTGGCCTATTTAGAACGTAATACGGAGACTGTTCAAGTGTAGACTTAATAACAGTTATTACACGATACTACACTCAGACGAGTTTCTATTGAGAATATTATGGGTTGATGAGTCAGTCATCCTAACCTATAATATCCAATAGATGGAATTAAGACTCTGGGAACTTTTTAGAACATGATCTACAGGTTTTATCCTTAGTACACTCCTTTGGGATGGTTCTTAACCTGGCTCCATGCTCATGACTCACAACAAAACCTTGATTCTTGGTTGATCCAATCATGTCTTGTCAATATCAATGGAACTTGGGTGTTGATAAGGTGAAAACCATAATCCATCAAAATGGATGATTGATCTTAATAATGACTTGATTCATCCCTTGAACCTCTGTTTGTTTGCCTTGTGTGTGATCCCTTATTTGTGACTGTTGCATTCATGCATTCATGGTCATAATGACATTCATCACACGAAAAATAACTTCAAGGAACTGAGGTTTTATTTGCAAATATTTTCAGACCATGGATTGTGTACGAAGGAACACTAAGCAGTACAGTTTCAGATATCCTGATTTGAAAGAGCTAAGGAAGCTATCATCTTTTGTATTAGATCCCTTGGACTTCCAGCAACGTCATGGGAAGCTTCTGTTTGCATTATCTACTGATGTGGTTGAAGGACTCTTGAGTGTGTTGGTTCAGTTTTATGATCCTCTCTACCGTTGCTTCACTTTTCCCGATTATCAGCTTATGCCTACGTTAGAGGAGTATGACCATCTCTTGGGAATACCTGTTTCTAACAAAGTTCCTTTTAGTGGATTAGAGGAGATTCCCAAATCACATCTTATAGCTGAAGCTCTTCATCTGAAGAAGTCTGAGATTGAGGCTAAATTGGGTGTGTAGCGGTGTATTCGTCGCTATATGATTTATCGATTAAACCATAAGCAAAGCATACAATGAATTTCGAGTCGCCACCGCACTTTTATTTATCCAAAGGACTGGCTAAAAAGCGAACAAAAGCCTAAGAAGTTTTACACGTAGAAAACTAATAAAAAGATCAGAGAGTCTGGGTAAGGGGTAAATTACGCAATGGGAAGGTGTTAGGCACCCACTACGTCCTAGGTACTCCTAGGGAGCCCTTTTCACACTTGTTGTATAAAATTGTTATTTGTTATGACATAAGTATTGTGCAAACATGATTGGGATGATGAGAAAAGAATGTGCATGTTAGTTATTTTTGTGTTCGAACGGATGAACCCGTTGCCTACGTACCTTCCATCAAAGGTAAGGATCAAAACGCCGTAGTTCGGCTAAAAGATTTCCAAAAGTTAGTGGATTCAATTTTAAACACAAGCCCTAAGGTCTTACGTTATCCACGGGAGAAAACTCAACCTTATACAAACAACAAGTCCACCATGTGAGAAAAGCTTCAACTTGCTAGTGAGGGGTTAACCCTATAATAAGCAAGGAAGACTTACAATTCAATCAACTAAGGACAAATAGGTGAGATTGACATCAACCAACTAGGATAAATCAAACCTATAGCTCATGTATGAAAAGATTAACAATGGACAAAGCCAAAACAATTGAATGGGTGAGGTTAATTGATTGTGATTATGAAAGTAGAGTCAAAGTATGATTAAGATTGATTCAAAAGAAGTGTTATGAAATGGAGTTTGGAAAAGTCAAGGACTTGGGTCCAGGTTTTTAATTTGAAAGCATGAAGATGTTTGCACAATATCTATGTCAAGTTTGAAATCAAAGTGTGAAAAGGTTTAGGACATGATGGGGATGAATGGATGAAGATGGATTGTAAAACTTCTTAGAAGGTTCACCTCTTGAGATCATATAGAAGATGATTCAAGTGTGTCCTTTGGAATGGGCAATGGATAATAATAAACAAACAAAGAAGAAAGTCAACAAAAGCGGATACCGGATGCCAATCACTGGGCTTATACCAATCTCCTAAAACAGAATTGGATATCAGAGGCCACTCAATGGACTTATACTAATCTCCTCAAACAAAGAAATAAAAGTGGATACCGGATGCCAATCACTGGGCTTATACCAATCTCCAACAACAAAGACAACATTTGGATGTTAGATGCCAATTTATCTGGGCTTACTCTACACTCCAACATATGATCATAGGAAAACAAATGCCAAATTACACGGACTTACAATTGTATCCTCACATACAAACAAGCAAAGCAACATATGATCATAGGAAAGCAAATGCCAACTTACAGGGACTTATAATTGCATCCTCACATACAATCAAACAAATGCATCAAGCAAAGATAAGATGAGTGGCCAATGCAATGGTCTTATACTCACTTCCACATCATAGGAACAATAGCCAATGAATGGTCTTACAATTGTCCTCAATGGGCAAACAACAATGATAATGTCACAAAGACAAATGAGATGATCATGCACTAATGAGCAATTAATGATGATAAATGCATAAAGCATACAAGCAAACATGTGCATATGAAGCAAAACAATCAATCAATGAAAGCATTCAGCACACACTATAACCAAACAAGGAGGCTCATACAAAGGGGTTAGGCATTGAAGCCAATTGGAATAGGTTCACAGGTGCTCTTAACCTTGCCATTGAGGGGCTAAGGTGAAGCAGATGAGAGGATATGAGGGGTGTGCCTCATTGCTCTTATCCCTAGTCAGGGAGAGCATTTGAATATCAGAAGGTGTGGGAGTTCAGAAAGTGGGAACTCTCTCCACATATTAGACTCTATAGATCTTGGGTTTGGATCTCAATGCTACAACCATGTAATGGGAGCAAGGAGAAGACTCACAGAATAGTAGGAGATAGGTTGCTTATCTCTTTGATCTACCAATTGCCTTATTTAAAGGACTTTTCCTGCTTGGGACAAATGTAAACATACACAAGCATTGCCTCTTAAGGAGGACTTCAGACAGTTGCCTGGCCAAGTAACAGGCCAGGTCTTCCAGACTACATGAAGAAAAGGGATTATACCTCAATGCAAATTGCTATAAAGCAAAGCAAAGCAAGTTCTTAAAGAACTAAGCAACTAATGGTACCTGAAATAGTCAAACAGAATCAGTACACAATTCAAAAGTTAAAGCAAAAGGAGGTAGGAATCAACAGTCAAAACAAACAGATAAATGTGCAATGCACAAGTCTCAAGGCATATGAGCCAAGCAACCTACAAAACAAAGAGGTTAGCTCATGATAAACAATCAAGCTTAATCAAATTTGTATGATCTCTTTGGAGCATTGTTGCTTAACCTGAAAACATGAACTCAAACATGAGCAACAAGACCACTAGGACAAGCCTAGGGTCAAAAGGGATGAGAAAGTCAAAACAGAAAATGAAATTCAACCAAAATCAAGTTTAAACAATCAAGAAGCAAACTCAATTGGTCCCACATTCATATCATTCACCATCATGATTTCATAAGCAAAAGAAGTCAAAGCATAGCAAATGAAAGCTCATAGAAGTCAACAACAAGACTCAATTCAAAACCAATCATAAACAATTCAATAAATCATCAAATAATTCATGATCAATCATAATCCATAGCATGACATGCATATCAAATTTCAACTCAATTGGATCAAGGTAAGTTGGTCAATGAAAATCAGAAAGTCAAGGCAAGTTTAAGCATGCTCAAAGAAGTCAACCAAACATGTATCAACTTCAAAAAATCATAAATCAGTGATAACATATGAGAAATGAATGGGATTAACACCATGACAAAGCTTAAGATGTCTACTAATCACATGTCAAATTTCAAGTTCATCCAATAAAGTATGAGAATTTCACAAATGAAATGGGAACATGTACCACAAAAAGTCAACATTAGACCAAACAGGGGAGAAAAATCTCAAACAATTAGAAAATGCCACAAATAATTCCAAGAAAAATCACATGTAAACTAGACATACTCAAGTGAATTCATGCAAAAAATCAAAGCATTTTGAGGTCAAGAGGCATGATAATGAAAATCATCAAGTTGTACATCAATGGTGTGACACAAATTGTCACACCCTAATTCAAAAAATCATAACTCTCAAACCAGAAATGCTAAATTCATAAACTCTACACCAAAAACACCATGAATGTGTCTAGTTTAAGCACAAAAAGTTTCAAAGTCATTGGACAAAGCATCATCATTTCACAAGTGTTTTGGCAAAAGGTACAAAATATGAGCACATGAACAAAACCCTAGCACCATTTAAAATTTACTCATCCACAAAATCAGGAAAAATCATGATTAAAAACTAGAGATTGAGATTAACATGATGCAAAAAGTCTCATGAATTTTGGATTAAAAATGAGTGTGGTATGATTTTTCAAAGATTGTGTAACAAATGGAATAAAAATTGCAAAAATTAAATGAATTAATAGATTAAATAACCGGTCAGTGGCATTGTGGTAATTTTGAAGGTCACTAAGTGAAACTCTGCGTTTCACTTAGTGACGTGTTGGACCGTGATTCGCTTCATGGTAATAAAACAGTGGCAACATGCAGACAAAAGCCAAACACGCGTAGGACAAAATTTCTAGGCATGGCAAATTAGGGTTTAGTGCACAGTGTCATCTTCATCACTTGTTCAAATCGATTTTCCCAGAAATGAAAAATAGGCATACCATTAGAATCATCAGACCAAGCACATCAAGAATATGGCATTCATTTTCCTTAAAACAAACTAACAAGAATGAATCGAACATAAACATATTCACACATCATATTTCAAATCAACATATCTTTCAGCACAGGCAACCATTCAACACGATTCAAAGCTCAAAAGAATCAGCATGCAAGGATCTATAAGAAGCATGTCATAATTTAGTGAAATAAGGAGGTCGAATTCTTACTTGGTTTTGAAGAAAATGATGAAGCAGTGATGATTTGGTGATTTTGGCTTGAAACAGATGCACACAAAGCTTCCAAATGATGGATGAGTGAAGAAGTTTAGCTCAAGAGTGCTTGGTTTTGCTTCAATCCCAATCTGCCATTGATGAGTGCTTGATGTAGCAGAGCTTGTAATGGCTTTACAGTTGAGTTTTGTTGCTTGCAAAGGCTCCACAGATGTTGGTGGATGAAGGCAAAACAAACCAAATTCGATTTCCTCAAGGGTTCTTAGCAGTCAGTTCAAATGAATGAAAAATGAGAATTTGAGAGAGAGTGATTTTCTGTTTTGGAATGTGGGCTGCTAGGGTTTCAATTGGCAGAAAATGTGATATATATCTGCTGTTTAGCATGCTAAGTAGGATTAGTTCAAGTGGTAATTCGAATTTGGTTAAAATGACAAAATTGCTAAAAAACAACCAAGCTTGCATGAGGTGTAATGTGCTGCACGAAAATGGGCCTTCCAACATGTTTCAAATGTCAATTCAGAACTTATCCAATTGGCAAAATGGATTGGAATTGGTTAATTTGAAAATTCACTTTTCACCCTCACTGGAAAATAAATCATGCAAGTTCAAAAAGGCCATTTTGATTTGTAATGTTTTGGTGCATGATGATGACATTTTTGGAAAGAGGGGATCAAATGTGACTTGTTGCAAAAAACCCCACCCAATTTGGCCAAATGGTTTGAGAGATATGGCCTTTTGAAGTTAAAAATTTTTGGAGAATGAATTGATCATAACTTGCCAACCATACATGGGAATTGAGTGTTCTTGGACTTTTTGAAAATGGGAGAACAAGATCTTAAACTTTCATGTTGGGCAAAAATTCATTTGAAGCTTGTATCATGATGTAAGTTTAGGATCAAGAAGTTTCCATTTTTGGCAAATTCCAATTACAGGTCAACTTTCTATTTCTGGAAATTTCTTGTCTGACTTTATTTTCTTCACTGTGGATGCTTGACATGTTGTATGAGGCTTGTATAGGCATGAGTGAGACCTCTCAGACCAAATCCCATCATCAAATCACTGATTAAATGGACAGTTGACCAAGTTTGACTTTCTAGGGTTTTGGATGACTGGGCTATGCTCTGATGAATTCCAAACCCTAATTCCTTGAGATCTTGATTCCAAATGATGTCACAAGTCATATGAACTCTTTATTATTGATCATGGTGCCCAAATTCTGCAAGAATGGCCACCATCCACTGCAATGACTGACTTTGACTGATTTTGACCTAATTGGCTTCATCTGCAAGTAACATGGTTAGATGACAATATTTTTGTACTTTTTGGTTAGTAAACATATGAAAAGCAAAGATATACAAATGCAAAACATGCTTGGTGACCAAGAACCAACTCATAAGGCAACCTACCCACTAGGAGGGAAGCTAGGGCATGCAATGATCCTTGAGGCCATGGTATGATATGATATGGGCCATGAGGGATCTTAGGGCCAAAATTGGGGTCTTACAGATGCCCCTATTTAAGGTCATTCTAGCCGGAGAAGTGAAGTTTAGAAATCTTCATCTCGACGCGGTAGAATGGGCTTAAATAACAGTAATGAGACAAATTTTGGTCCCTAAGAGACCTCATGATGCAAATGTATGTATGCAAAAGACACAAATTCTGTGGGGAATATGATTCACACAGAAGAAAAGACGATCCATCGGAGTATACACTCACCAGGAACAGAGACTCTAACAAGACTTTTGTTGGGGACAGACAAAACTGACACCGCGTGAACAAAACACGACTCTGATTAGGGAAATAACAGAAATCAGACTGGAGAACATCACTGGGGAGTGAAGGACACACACTGGGGAAAAGAATTCCAAAGGAAAATGAATCCATTGGAGAGACACAAGCTGACTCCTGAGGAGAAGCAAAAGGAAACTTCACTGAGGAAGCACCAAAGAAGTGAGATGTTACCGGTATAAGGGCAACAAACTCAGGAAGAAAGAATATCTAAGACCGGTATAAGGGTGAGAGATATCAATCAACCAAACATCTGAGAAAGACCTGAAAAAGGTACATAAACTCAGGAAAATCTGACTCCACAAGGGGACCGAGGTCATAATAGGGAGCAGAAAGGGAGGAACACCAAGGATACCGAGGTATATAATAGGTGACCGACCGAAACGTGAATTGGTATATATGCCAAAACACACATCATCCTGAAGAGAGCGAAAGCAGCAAACTTGTTTATAGGATGGATATTCAATTCCACAAGGAATATGAATCTTACTCTGCGAAGAAAACAAATCAAAAGATTAATCCAAGAGTGCATGAGACATATTATTCATTACCGGCAGACCGTGAATAATATACTCGAAAGGAAAAGACACCAGAGATACCGAAGTATATAATAGGTGACTAACCAAAGACGTGAATTGGTATATATGCCAAAACACTCATCATCCGAAAGGAGGGCTTGAAAAAGCAAATCGACTTACAGGATGGACATTCGAATCCACAACGGGAAAACGAATCATACTCAACTGGGGACACAAACCCAAAGAGTGCATGAGATACAATATCCATTACCGGCAGACCGTGGATAAGAAACTCGCATGAGATATATTATCTATTACCGTCAGAACGTAGATAATAAACTCGCATGGTAAGAAACACCAGAGATACCGGTTACTGGGTATATAATAGGTGATCTACCGAAAACGTGAGTTGGTATATATGCCAAAACACATCATCCAAAACACAAACTGGTTAAAGGATGGATATTCGATTCTACAAAGAATACGAATCTTGCTCAGTTGGGGAAAATCAACAAAGGATTCCAACTAAAGAGCGCATGAGATATATTATTCATTACCGGCAGACCGTGAATAATATACTCGAAAGGAAAAGACACCAGAGATACCGAAGTATATAATAGGTGACTATCCAAAACAGAGAGACAATCGATACCAAGCATCCGGGTAAACGAAAGACAACTCAAAGGGATAAATTGCAAGCATCCGGCAATTATCCGACAACAAGAATATTCGATTCCACAAAGGGGAAATAACGAATCTTACTCAACAAAGAAAACACAAAAGGCTTCGACTGAAGAGTGCATGAGATATATTATTCATTACCGGCAGACCGTGAATAATATACTCGCATGGAAGATTATCCACAACCGGTTACTGGGTTAATAAAGGATAAATCAACCGAAAAGAAAGGCATCGGGATACCAAACTTGGTATATAATGATGACCAATCAAAGGGAGCAACAGACATTACCAACAAAGGGGGTAAATGACAGAAGACTCGCTGGGATGCATTGATGGAAATCAATGATCCGGGGAACACAATCATTGACAAAAGGTGAAAGGACCCGCTGGGGATAAAATTGCTAGCATACGGCAATTATCCACAAAAGACTTGCTGGGGATATAAGTGCTGATCTGAGCAACTTATCTAAGCAAAGGAAAATCAACATCGAACATTAGATGAAGATAACTACAAAGAGAAAATTGTCATCGGTTGGGATGAACAACAAAGTTAACTCTGCAAGGAGAGAACGGGGTTTACAAATGTCGGTTTGTAGGTAGAAAAACTGCAAAGATAGGACTTACGACTGCTGGTTTGTAGGCAGAGGGCCAAAAGGGTGGAGGTGACCACAAAATTAGGGTTTACATCTACCGAATACGGGGTAGAAGACCAACAACTCCGCGTGGGGATAGAACAAATCACAAATCCGCACGGGAAACCAAGATAGGGTTTATAACAAACCACAAACTGCTGGAGAGCAGGAAAATAGGATTTACAACTACCGGTATGAGGGTAGAAAACCAACAACTCTGGCTGGAGAATAAAAGGTGTATAACCACAAATTCTGCCAAGAAAGCCAGGAAAAATAGGACTTATAACTACCGGTATGAGGGTAGAGGCCCAAAACTACTCCGCTGGGGAACAACCCACTGGGAAGCACAAGACATTTGACAAATAGCCAATTCGGGAATGATCCGAAAAGACGGACTGAATCGAGACATGTCCTAATGAGGATGTAACTCAAATAGGAAAATCCATCCCAATATATGTGTTGGGAGGAAACGGAAGAAACCGTCATCCACGAGGATATATCTCAGTGGGGAACTGCAGAAGGAAAGACCGACACTTTCTGCTTATGGGGTTGACTCTATATGGAGAGATTTTAAACACCCGACATCTGCTTGGGGAGATTTGTAAAGAGATCTACATCACCCAAAAGCAGGGAACAACAAACAAAGGATACATGGCAAGAAATGCAACATGAATATCTGAATGTTTATGAATATGCATAAATATGCGTGATTTATGTTTGATGAATGCTGACAAAACAGACAATTCTAACACAAACAGGTTCAGGAATCAAACGTCCGGTATTATACTTCCAGGGGAAAAACCAGCTGGAGAGCCAATCTGCGGAGATCTACATGCTGAGAAGCAAAGATCTGCGAGTACTGCTGAAGAAGCAGAGGATCAGAGATATCAGGAAACGACCCAATCAGGGTACAGAAAGTCACAACGGGCAAAGCAGCCACCAAGACAAATCTGTAGGGGAACAAGAGAAAACCCAAGATATCTGCAGGGGATCCCAGTGTTAATTGAGAAACAAAAAGTGCGTTTGTACAAACACAAACTGCTGTAGAAGCAAAGCCACACAACTCCGCTGGGGAACAACCCACTGAGGGAGAATGATATCATCCAAATAGAATCTAACTGCATAAGCAACTCTACTGGGGAAAACTGTCGGCTACTCTCTTGGGGAACAAACCACTGAGGGAGGACAGATCAAACAAGTAGATTCTGCAACAAACCACTCTACTTGGGGAGAATATACATAGCAAACTGATCACAACAAGTAGATTCTGCAATACCAGCCACTCTATTGGGGATCACAAATAGTCAGGAAATCAATCCGTTCTCGGGATGCTAGAGCCATCATCCGACCATACTGGGGATTGAAGGAGTATTCAACAGGAAAAACTGCCACAACAAACGCTCTGCAGACTACGCTGAGGAAAAGATGGTTGAAAAAAATTGGGATGTCAATCCAAATCAACCACTGAGTAGGAAAATAAATCCTGTTCTGCTGAAGAGAAAAACTCTGATGGAGAGATAGCAACAATTCCGCAGACGACTTTGCCGGGGAAAAGGTAAAGTACCGGGTATCAAACCGTTGACTTACCGAGTCTTTCAAAAAGAAAGCGATCGCGCTGAGGAAATAGACAATTCCGCTGGCAACTGCACTGGGAAGAGTGATAACAACTCTGTTCGCGACTCCGATGGGGATATCAATAACAGCTCTACTCATGACTGTGCTGAGGAGACAAATAAAGTCTGGGGCATACGACCCACTGGAGAAAGTGATGGGGCACCAAGATGATAAACCATCAACCGCCGAAACTCGCAAGGAAACACCCATGCTGGGTAAAAACTGCTGCTGGAGAAAACGAAGTCTTCAACAACACTCTGCTTGCGACTATACTGGGGAACAACCCCACCAACAACTTTGTTTGAGGAACAACCTCAACAAAGATCTGAAGAAAGAAGATACCACCAAACCAGGAATATGAACGAATGTCTTACCTATCGGAAATCATACCACCCTCGGGAGAGCACTGAGATATTCTTGAGTATCCTTTCAATATTGTGAATGTTCACTTTGTCTAAAACAATATTTTTGAAAAATTTGATTTGTTTAAAACAATGACATTTTATCAATTTAAAACATGCAAAACATTTGTTGAATTGAAACAAATAAGAGTGCAAATAATTGGATAAAAAGCTCAAATTGATTTGATAGAATGGTAGCCTGCAAATGGCAAGACTCCATAGATCTGCACAAATTTGAAATCAGTGATATATATTGGAAGAGGGCTACATTGAACATAATGATCCTTTCTCTACCAATTTGAATCTCGATGTATCCGAAGCTTCAATTGACGACGAATCGAGAATCTTCTGACGAAATGACGACTGGTGAACAGAAAGTCTTGTCAGGATGCAGTCACTTGCCAAATCCCTAATTTTTGCCTAGATTTCCCCAGAGTGAGGTACTCAATCTAGCGGGATGCAAATATTCTCTTTTTTCAAGTCTCTAATTTTTGCCTGAATTACCCTTGCGGGTTCTCCACCGAGACGCTCATTTTTGCCTAAGCCGCCCTTTCGGGTTTTCAACTTAGCGAGCTATTCTGTTTTTTCATTTGCATATACTTTTTTTTTTTAGGCAAAGTATCTCTTGACTGCATCTGAATTCACAGGACGAGTGAAATCCTCCCCATCCATTGTTGTGAGCATCAAAGCTCCGCCTGAAAAGGCTCTCTTAACAACATATGGACCCTCGTAGTTTGGAGTCCACTTGCCCCTGGAATCGGGCGCGAAAGACAAAACTTTCTTGAGCACGAGGTCACCTTCTCGGAACACACGAGGCTTGACCTTCTTGTCGAATGCTTTCTTCATTCTCTGCTGATATAGCTGACCATGACACATGGCAGTCAATCGCTTCTCTTCAATCAAATTCAACTGGTCGTAACGACTCTGAATCCATTCAGCATCAATCAACTTGGCTTCCATCAAGACTCGCATTGATGGGATCTCCACCTCTACTGGGAGAACAGCTTCCATGCCATAAACAAGAGAGAAAGGGGTTGCCCCTGTTGAAGTGCGTACAGACGTACGATATCCATGCAAAGCAAATGGCAGCATCTCATGCCAATCTTTGTACGTGACAGTCATCTTCTGGATAATCCTCTTGATATTCTTATTAGCAGCTTCAACAGCCTCATTCATCTTAGGTCTGTAGGGAGAGGAATTATGGTGTGCAATCTTGAATTCAGCGCACAACTCATCCATCATCTTATTATTCAGATTGGATCCATTATCAGTAATGATCCTCTCTGGCACACCATAACGGCAAATCAGCTGGTTCTTGATAAACTTCACAACCACCTGTCTGGTTACGTTCGCGTACGAAGCGGCTTCAACCCACTTAGTGAAGTAATCAATTGCTACGAGAATAAACCGATGTCCGTTGGACGCTTTCGGCTCAATCATGCCGATCATGTCGATTCCCCACATAGAGAAAGGCCATGGTGATGAAATCACATTCAGGAGTGTCGGAGGAATATGAATCTTATCCGCATAAATTTGACACTTGTGACATTTCTTCACATATTTGCAACAGTCAGACTCCATTGTCAGCCAATAGTAGCCTGCTCTCAACATCTTTTTAGCCATGGCATGTCCATTGGAATGAGTACCAAATGAACCCTCATGGACCTCAGTCACCAACAGGTTTGCTTCGTGTCTATCCACGCATCTGAGCAAAACCATATCAAAATTTCTCTTATACAGCACTTCACCACTGAGGTAGAAACTGCCCGACAACCTTCTCAAAGTTTTCCTATCTTTCACAGATGCCTCAGGCGGGTAGACCTGGTTCTGGAGGAAATTCTTGATATCGAAATACCAAGGCTTGTCATCTTTCACTTCTTCGATTGCAAATATGTGGGCTGGTCTGTCCAAGCGCATCACAGTAATATTGGGGACATCATTCCACCATCTGACTACAATCATGGAAGCAAGCGTTGCAAGAGCATCTGCCATCCGATTATCCTCTCGAGGAATGTGATAAAATTCAACTTCCGTGAAGAAAGTTGAAATTCTCCTTGCGTAATCTCGGTATGGGATGAGACCAGGCTGATTCGTCTCCCATTCACCCTTGATTTGATTGACAACCAGGGCCGAATCACCATAGACATCAAGATACTTGATTCTCAAATCAATGCATTCTTCAAGTCCCATAATACAGGCTTCATACTCCGCCATATTATTCGTGCATTTGAAAGTTAGCCTTGCTGTAAACGGAATGTGCGAACCTTGAGGAGTAATGATCACTGCCCCAATTCTATTTCCATATTGATTAACAGCGCCATCAAACACCATCGTCCATCTGGAACCAGGTTCCGGACCTTCATCAAGTGTAGGCTCATCGCAATCTTTCATCTTCAAATACAGAATTTCCTCGTCAGGGAAGTCATACTGAACAGACTGATGATCTTCAATTGGCTGGTGCGCTAGATGGTCAGCCAAGATACTACCTTTGATGGCTTTCTGAGCTCGATAATCAATATCATACTCAGACAATAACATCTGCCAACGGGCAATCCTCCCAGTTAAAGCAGGCTTCTCGAAGATATACTTAATTGGATCCATTCTGGATATCAACCAAGTTGTATGATTTATCATGTACTGGCGCAAACGCTTAGCAGCCCAAGCCAAAGCACAACACGTCTTCTCAAGCGTAGAGTACCGAGACTCACAATCAGTAAACTTCTTACTGAGGTAGTATATAGCAAACTCCTTCTTCCCTGATTCATCTTGTTGACCGAGTACACAACCCATCGAGTCTTCAAGAACTGTTAAGTACATGATCAGAGGTCTTCCTTCCACAGGCGGAGACAATATCGGAGGTTCAGACAGGTAATCTTTGATACTGTCGAAAGCTTTCTGGCAATCCTCGGTCCAATCATGAGACTGATCTTTCCGGAGGAGCTTGAATATCGGCGCACATGTGGCAGTCATGTGGGATATAAATCTGGAAATGTAATTCAAGCGGCCAAGAAAACCTCGGACTTGCTTCTCAGTTTTGGGTGCAGGCATCTCTTGTATTGCTTTGACCTTTGCAGGATCAACCTCAATACCTCTTTCGCTTACAACAAAACCCAACAACTTGCCGGAACGGACTCCAAATGTACATTTGTTCGGATTCAGGCGGAGTTTGAACTTCCTCAAACGCTGGAAAAGCTTCAACAAATGCTCAATATGCTCAACTTCCGTTCGGGACTTAGCAATCATATCATCAACATAGACTTCTATCTCCTTGTGCATCATGTCGTGAAACAAGGTAGTCATAGCTCGTTGATACGTGGCTCCGGCGTTCTTCAAACCGAAGGGCATCACTCGATAACAGAATGTTCCCCAAGGTGTGATGAATGTTGTCTTCTCCATATCCTCTGGTGCCATCTTGATTTGATTATATCCGGAAAATCCGTCCATAAAGGAAAAAACTTTGAATTTGGCTGTATTGTCTACCAACATGTCAATGTGTGGTAGAGGAAAATCATCTTTTGGACTAGCTTTATTCAAATCTCTATAATCAACACACATACGGACTTTTCCGTCCTTCTTAGGAACAGGCACAATATTGGCCACCCATTGAGGATATGTAGAAGTCACCAGAAACCCCACATCAATTTGCTTCTGAACTTCCTCTTTGATCTTCACTGCCATATCTGGATGAGTTCTTCTGAGCTTCTGCTTCACAGGCACGCACTCAGGCTTCAAAGGCAGGAAATGTTGCACAATATCTGTATCTAAACCCGGCATGTCTTCATAGGACCAAGCAAAGATATCTGAATATTCTCGTAGCAAACTGATCAAATCTTCCTTGACAGACCCTTCAAGAAGTGCCCCAATCTTCACCAGACGAACACAATCCTCAGACCCCAAGTTGACTGTTTCCAAGTCTTCGAGATGCGGCTGAATGATCTTCTCTTCGTGCTCAAGGAGACGGGTAATCTCATCAGGAATTTCCTCAACGTCATCTTGCTCTGCCTCAAATACAGGGAGTTCAAAATTGGGAGATGGCGTTGGATCATTATGTTCAATGGGTTTTAGGACCAACCTGCATAATGATTTTGGTTAAGAAAAAAAAACTTTAGAATTTAAACAAGCAAATCATTATGCAGATGAAAAATGTTTGCTTTTATTCTTGTTTTTTTTATGGGTTTTTTGTGATCACTGATTTCATGCAAAAAGCAAAAAGTGAAAACAAAGGAAAAACAAATGTTTAACAATGCAATTAATTGAATGAAAACATCATTGTATATATGCTTTGCCAACAATGTCATCACTTCTCCTTTTGGCATGGGAGAAGGGTTTTAAACAAAGTGAACAATTACTCTGATCTATGGATGACTGTAGGAACATCTACAGCGACCCAATTGTGGCAGACACCACCAGGAATAACAAAATTGTTCATATCTTCTACGTCTTCTTCAATGATAGCAGCAACTTCCTCTTCTTCAGGTTGATCAGCATGGATGAATCCTCCACTTGTGAACAAACCTTGCTCATTACCTGCCCTAGAACCATAGCCAATGCCAGCCCGGGATCGATTGTCTTCAAGTTCAAGCACTTTCCCTAATCCAGCAACTGCACCACATTCAATGGCCAGCTTAGCATCTCGGTAGGAAGTGAATGAAGGAGACTTCTTCTTGATTGGTTCATGAATAGATAAAGCTTGGAATGGAGTTCCAACTTCATCCTCTGCGTCAATGTACGAGAAAGAAGACAGATGGCTAACCAGGAGAGCCTTTTCTCCCCCTACTACAACCAACTTCTTGTTCTTGACAAACTTCAGCTTCTGGTGTAGGGTGGATGTCACGGCGCCAGCCTCGTGAATCCATGGTCTGCCCAAGAGACAGCTATAAGATGGGTGGATATCCATTACTTGGAAAGTAACTTGGAAATCACTTGGTCCTATCTTGATTGGGAGATCAACTTCCCCAATCACGGTCTTGCGCGACCCATCAAAAGCCTTCACAACGACCCCACTCTGCCTCATAGGAGGACCTTGATATGACAATCTGGAGAGTGTGGACTTTGGCAATACATTTAGAGAAGATCCAGTGTCCACCAACACATTGGACATTGCATCGGATTTGCAATTCATGGAGATATGTAAAGCCATGTTGTGGTCTCTTCCCTCCTCAGGGAGATCAGCGTCACAAAAGCTCAAAGTGTTGCAAGCGGTGATGTTTGCAACGATACTATCAAATTGCTCAAGGGTGACGTCGTGATCAACATACGCCAGATCCAAGACTTTCTGCAGAGACTCCCTATGAGGTTCTGAATTCAGCAACAGAGAAAGAATATAGATCTTGGATGGCGTGTGTAGAAGCTGGTCTACAATATTGTACTCACTCTTTCTGATGAGCCTCAGCATCTCATCAGATTCTTCATCAACAATGCCACTTGGGCCAACTGAAGAAACAAGAGTCTTTTGTACGGAGGAGGATGGTTTGGCAACATCAAGTGCCGGATTCTGAACATTCACAGCGGTCCCCACAGGGCGCTCAACAGATTCAGAAACAGCAGGGGCTTTGGTAGGTGCAGAAAATACACGACCACTTCGGGTCAACCCACTGACATCAGCAATAGTGGTCACGGATGTGGAAGGCAAAGGCACTTCGACCCCATCCTGGACAGCAACAGGATTATATCTGAATGGCACAGCTCGGTCTGATGAATAAGGCACAGGACCAGCTGGTTTAATAATCAATGAAGGGGAAGCCTTCGGCTTGTTGCTATTGTAGCGAATAACAACGGGCTCAGGAAGCTTGAACACTGGTGATATGACACTCACCTCAGGCTCAACTATATCAACATTGCAATTATGCAGAATCTCAATGGTAACCTCATTCAACATCTTCTGAAGTTCTTTGCGGACCTGGTCGCAACCCAAGCGATTAACCGAACAGACGCGGCACTCGTCGTGGTTATGCTCCAAGTAGCTGTACTGGCACAGCATCCGATGTAAATCAACCAACGACTGCCTGATGTGGCTGACATATCTGACCTTGTACTTCCCAAGGCATTCCTGAATCATATTCACAGATTTCCCATGCGCAGGCAATAGGTTCTTGGTGACGTTCGGGCTTGAGTCCTCAAAACTCAGAATTCCACTTCTCATAAGGTCTTGCACCTTAGTCTTCAGCGGGAAGCAATTTTCCACATTGTGGCCCGGAGCACCGGAATGGTAGACACAATGCTGGTCGGGTTTGTACCACCATTGTGGGTTTGCAGGAATGGCAGGAGGATCCCTGGGAGAAACCAATTTCCTTTCCAACAAGGAAGGATAAAGCTCTGCATATGTCATAGGAATTGGATCGAAGCTGATCTTCTTCCTATCATAATTCACGTTAGCTTGATTGGTTGTACTTCCACGAGGCTGGTAAGCATGTTGCTGTGGACGTTGCTGTTGTTGTTGGTACTGCGGTTGTTGATATTGTTGCTGATGCTGATACTGTTGATGTTGATATTGCTGAGCATTATCTTTGAATACAGGTGCTATATGAGCCACCTGGTGCTGATGACCGGCATGACGCGCAGGCTTCCTCTGAACAGAGGGTCTTCTATGTTTTGGCTGAGATTGCACGGCATGCGCTTCACCTTCTTTCCTCTTAAACGCCCCATATCGTTTGGAGGAAGAACCATCATCTTTAGCTAACCGTCCTTCACGGACACCTTCTTCGAGACGCATCCCCATGTTCACCATCTCGGTGAAATCAGAGGGAGCGCTTGCTACCATCCGCTCATAATAAAATGAGCCAAGAGTCTTCAGAAAGATCTTGGTCATTTCCTTCTCTTCTAGCGGTGGAGTGATCTGAGCTGCCAGCTCTCGCCATCTCTGGGCGTACTCCTTGAACGATTCCTTGTCTTTCTGCGACATGGACCTGAGTTGATCTCGGTCAGGCGCCATATCGACGTTGTACTTATACTGCTTGACGAAAGCTTCGCCAAGGTCGTTGAAGGATCTGATATTGGCACTGTCCAGGCTCATGTACCATCTGAGCGCGGCACCGGATAGACTGTCTTGAAAATAATGAATCAGGAGTTGATCATTATCAGTCTGAGTTGACATCTTCCTGGCGTACATGACCAGGTGAGCAAGTGGACAGGTGTTCCCCTTGTATTTTTCAAAGTCCGGGACCTTGAATTTGATCGGTATCTTGACACCGGGAACTAAGCAGAGCTCGGCTGCAGACTTGCCGAATAAATCTTTGCCTCGAAGAGTCCTCAATTCCTTTCTCAGCTCAAGGAATTGATCGTTCATGGCATCCATCTTTTCATGAACGTCTGAGCCCTCAGATGGCTCAGAGTGATAAATGGTGTCGTCTACCCTGGGCATGGTATGCACGACAGGAGGAGCGGGAACAGGGACCGGGCTAGATGCCGGCATATGAGCAAATGTTGGAGCTGGCCGATCAGGCATAAAACCTGGAGGCATCCCCCAAGGGAACCCGGGAGGCATAGCATTGGGCTGATGAGCACTGACTGGCACCGTTGAAGTAGAGACTTCAGAAATAACCGTCCTCTGAGCAGGAGTTGCTGGCTGTTGAGCAGGCTGATTCTGAGCAGCGAGGAGTTGCTCCATCAAAGCGCCAAGTCTGGCGACCTCTTCCTTCAATTCTCGGTTCTCTTGTTCCAATTGCTCCATGACTCTTGCTGAATTGACCCGCGTATAATACCGGTGAGTCAGCTTGTCTTCAAAATAAATGAAGAACAGAGGGTTAGGACAAGAAGACCAGAAACAAAGGGTACCTGCTTATGCAAAGATGATGCATGAAATGCTTGTGCAAATGCTTTGTTTTTCAAGGAACCCTTAGGGAATTATTTGCAATATTTTGAATATTTAAACATTTTAATTTTTCATGGAAAATATTTCATTCAATATATCAAGACAAAGAAATACAGCATTTTTGATTATTACAAAGAGAAAAGGTAAATGACATCCTATGGATCCCTAGAAGCTCGGGATGCTGGAAGACGAGAAGTGCACAACTTCTTGATCTCTCTCTCGTAGGCAGCCTCCATGTCAGCTTTCTCTTTTACAAGTCGATCATACCTCCTCTTCCAGAATTTGGATGACCGAGGAAGTAGAGAAGTCCAAGTGTCGTTCGGATCTTCGATCACTCGGTGCTCGAGAAATTCAATCATAGCGTCCTTCTCCTTGAGCTGCTGTAGCAATTCTTCTCTTTCACGGATCCAAGCACGCGAAAGGTCTTCTTCTCTCAACTCCTCTACACGTTGGGTAGGGAGGGTTGAAGGCCTAGCCACATCCAACGGTGTAGGTCTTGGATGGTCATACGGCATCAAGTAGGTGGCAGCTCTTTGTCTGACCCAGGAGGTGTATGGCTCCAAAGCAATGCAGTTCTTTGGACCCAACTCGTTCCTACTCTTCTTGTGAATACTGCGCCAAGCACGGACAAATCTGGCTTTTAGGCCTTGGGGATCTTTACCCTCCTGGAAGAACACACCTTCTAACAGAATGCTATTAGGTTTATCCTTCAGGGGGAACCCAAGCTGACGACGTGCGAGAATAGGATTGTAGGTAATCCCACCACATGTGCCAAGAAGAGGCACATTAGGGAATTCACCACAATAATCGATGATCTGAACGGTATCATACACGCGATCATACCAGGTGATATCATCATTGGTGAGAGACATGAGTCTCTGAGACCACCATAGACATCCCTTGTTCTCCTTGAAAGCAACTGTCTGCGGCAAGTGCGAAATAAACCACTTGTACAGCAGGGGTAAACAGCAGACAATAACTCCTCCACCTTTCATATTCCTTAGGTGCAAAGAGACATAAGCATCGCCCAACAAAGTCGGAACTGGATTAAGAACTGAGAAGATCCTAATGGCGTTCATGTCCACGAACTTGTCGAAGTTGGGAAATAACACCAATCCATAGATGAGCAGCACAAATAGAGCCTCAAAGGCATCCCCACTCATGGCCTTCCCATAAAAGGTAGCTTGGGCAATGAGGAACTCGGAAGGAAAACCCTGAATTCCGCCTTTGGTAGTCAGATTAGCCCTAATCAGATCTTCATCTATGTGCAACAAGCTGGCAATCTCTCGGGCAGATGGAATACTCTCTAGGCCACTGAACGACACTTGATCCAGAATCGGAATCCCAATAAGATGAGAGTACTCCTCCAAAGTCGGCAATAGCTGGAAGTCTGGAAATAAGAAGCAATGATGCAACGGATCGTAGAACTGAGCCAAGGTACTCATCAACCCTTCGTCAACCTGAGTAGTGAGCAGAGGTAGAAGCTTCCCATAGCGAGCTTTGAAACCCAAGGGATCTAATACATATGATGTCAGATTCCTTAACTCTTTTACATCGGGCTGTTTGAAGCTGTACTTCTTCGTATGCCTTTTTGGTCTTTCCATGTCTGAAAATTTTGCAAATAAACCCTTTAAGTTCCTTGAAAATTTCCTTTTTCTGATGACATGAATGCGGATGAATGCGTGAATGTATGAATGCAACAAACACACTCAAGGATCAAGCAAGTCACACCAAACAAAGGTCGTGGGAAAGCTCTATGTATCCCTAATATCAATCATCCATTTTGGTGGATTTAGGTTTTCACCTTATCGACACCCAAGTTCCATTGATATTAACGGTACATGAACCGGCTCTAACATCCTTAATATCAACCAGCCGCTTTGGTGGATTTTAGGTTTTACACCTGATCTGGGATCCATTGATATTAACAATGTTTGAACGACTCAACCACGAATCATAGGTTTGTTGAGAGTCACGAGCATGGAGTCTCGGTTAAGAACTACCCAAAGGGAGTGTACTAGGGTTTAAACCTGCCAGACATGTTCTATCAGAGGTTCTCATAATCATCGTTCCATCTTTCGAATATTATCGGAGGAACGAATACTCGTATTCCAGGAATATTCTCAAGAGAAACTCTTATGAGTGTAGTATCGCGTAACAATCGTATCAGAACTTACATCTGAACGACCTCCGCACTACGGTCCTAAAAATAGGCCAAGATGGGTTTGGTAAACTACGGTCCTTGGCTTCTGCGGCACATGATTGAAAGAATAATGCCTAACCACAAATAACTTGTGTGACATTATTAATCCAACATGACCTCCACCAAGTGAATGGACTCACAAGTCAACTGGCTAAGGAATACTCCACACCAGTCAACAAGACTATGCCATTCTCCTATCCTAGAGTGCACTCGAGTTCGGGTATAGAACTCATCTCACAGATCACCAAAGCAAACAACAATTGTATATCAAGCAATTCAATCATTACAATCAATACAGTGATCCCAAATTGTACAAAAATATGTCAAATAACAAATAATAATATAGCACAACAAGGGTGAAAAGTAGGCAATACCACCAAGGATCGATTAAATCCCCAGTGGAGTCGCCACTTTTCTGTAGCGGTGTATTCGTCGCTATATGATTTATCGATTAAACCATAAGCAAAGCATACAATGAATTTCGAGTCGCCACCGCACTTTTATTTATCCAAAGGACTGGCTAAAAAGCGAACAAAAGCCTAAGAAGTTTTACACGTAGAAAACTAATAAAAAGATCAGAGAGTCTGGGTAAGGGGTAAATTACGCAATGGGAAGGTGTTAGGCACCCACTACGTCCTAGGTACTCCTAGGGAGCCCTTTTCACACTTGTTGTATAAAATTGTTATTTGTTATGACATAAGTATTGTGCAAACATGATTGGGATGATGAGAAAAGAATGTGCATGTTAGTTATTTTTGTGTTCGAACGGATGAACCCGTTGCTTACGTACCTTCCATCAAAGGTAAGGATCAAAACGCCGTAGTTCGGCTAAAAGATTTCCAAAAGTTAGTGGATTCAATTTTAAACACAAGCCCTAAAGTCTTACGTTATCCACGGGAGAAAACTCAACCTTATACAAACAACAAGTCCACCATGTGAGAAAAGCTTCAACTTGCTAGTGAGGGGTTAACCCTATAATAAGCAAGGAAGACTTACAATTCAATCAACTAAGGACAAATAGGTGAGATTGACATCAACCAACTAGGATAAATCAAACCTATAGCTCATGTATGAAAAGATTAACAATGGACAAAGCCAAAACAATTGAATGGGTGAGGTTAATTGATTGTGATTATGAAAGTAGAGTCAAAGTATGATTAAGATTGATTCAAAAGAAGTGTTATGAAATGGAGTTTGAAAAAGTCAAGGACTTGGGTCCAGGTTTTTAATTTGAAAGCATGAAGATGTTTGCACAATATCTATGTCAAGTTTGAAATCAAAGTGTGAAAAGGTTTAGGACATGATGGGGATGAATGGATGAAGATGGATTGTAAAACTTCTTAGAAGGTTCACCTCTTGAGATCATATAGAAGATGATTCAAGTGTGTCCTTTGGAATGGGCAATGGATAATAATAAACAAACAAAGAAGAAAGTCAACAAAAGCGGATACCGGATGCCAATCACTGGGCTTATACCAATCTTCTAAAACAGAATTGGATATCAGAGGCCACTCAATGGACTTATACTAATCTCCTCAAACAAAGAAATAAAAATGGATACCGGATGCCAATCACTGGGCTTATACCAATCTCCAACAACAAAGACAACATTTGGATGTTAGATGCCAATTTATCTGGGCTTACTCTACACTCCAACATATGATCATAGGAAAACAAATGCCAAATTACACGGACTTACAATTGTATCCTCACATACAAACAAGCAAAGCAACATATGATCATAGGAAAGCAAATGCCAACTTACAGGGACTTATAATTGCATCCTCACATACAATCAAACAAATGCATCAAGCAAAGATAAGATGAGTGGCCAATGCAATGGTCTTATACTCACTTCCACATCATAGGAACAATAGCCAATGAATGGTCTTACAATTGTCCTCAATGGGCAAACAACAATGATAATGTCACAAAGACAAATGAGATGATCATGCACTAATGAGCAATTAATGATGATAAATGCATAAAGCATACAAGCAAACATGTGCATATGAAGCAAAACAATCAATCAATGAAAGCATTCAGCACACACTATAACCAAATAAGGAGGCTCATACAAAGGGGTTAGGCATTGAAGCCAACTGGAATAGGTTCACAGGTGCTCTTAACCTTGCCATTCAGGGGCTAAGGTGAAGCAGATGAGAGGATATGAGGGGTGTGCCTCATTTCTCTTATCCCTAGTCAGGGAGAGCATTTGAATATCAGAAGGTGTGGGAGTTCAGAAAGTGGGAACTCTCTCCACATATTAGACTCTATAGATCTTGGGTTTGGATCTCAATGCTACAACCATGTAATGGGAGCAAGGAGAAGACTCACAGAATAGTAGGAGATAGGTTGCTTATCTCTTTGTTCTACCAATTGCCTTATTTAAAGGATTTTTCCTGCTTGGGACAAATGTAAACATACACAAGCATTGCCTCTTAAGGAGGACTTCAGACAGTTGCCTGGCCAAGTAACAGGCCAGGTCTTCCAGACTACATGAAGAAAAGGGATTATACCTCAATGCAAATTGCTATAAAGCAAAGCAAAGCAAGTTCTTAAAGAACTAAGCAACTAATGGTACCTGAAATAGTCAAACAGAATCAGTACACAATTCAAAAGTTAAAGCAAAAGGAGGTAGGAATCAACAGTCAAAACAAACAGATAAATGTGCAATGCACAAGTCTCAAGGCATATCAGCCAAGCAACCTACAAAACAAAGAGGTTAGCTCATGATAAACAATCAAGCTTAATCAAATTTGTATGATCTCTTTGGAGCATTGTTGCTTAACCTGAAAACATGAACTCAAACATGAGCAACAAGACCACTAGGACAAGCCTAGGGTCAAAAGGGATGAGAAAGTCAAAACAGCAAATGAAATTCAACCAAAATCAAGTTTAAACAATCAAGAAGCAAACTCAATTGGTCCCACATTCATATCATTCACCATCATGATTTCATAAGCAAAAGAAGTCAAAGCATAGCAAATGAAAGCTCATAGAAGTCAACAGCAAGACTCAATTCAAAACCAATCATAAACAATTCAATAAATCATCAAATAATTCATGATCAATCATAATCCATAGCATGACATGCATATCAAATTTCAACTCAATTGGATCAAGGTAAGTTGGTCAATGAAAATCAGAAAGTCAAGGCAAGTTTAAGCATGCTCAAAGAAGTCAACCAAACATGTATCAACTTCAAAAAATCATAAATCAGTGATAACATATGAGAAATGAATGGGATTAACACCATGACAAATCTTAAGATGTCTACTAATCACATGTCAAATTTCAAGTTCATCCAATAAAGTATGAGAATTTCACAAATGAAATGGGAACATGTACCACAAAAAGTCAACATTAGACCAAACAGGGGAGAAAAATCTCAAACAATTAGAAAATGCCACAAATAATTCCAAGAAACATCACATGTAAACTAGACATACTCAAGTGAATTCATGCAAAAAATCAAAGCATTTTGAGGTCAAGAGGCATTATAATGAAAATCATCAAGTTGTACATCAATGGTGTGACACAAATTGTCACACCCTAATTCAAAAAATCATAACTCTCAAACCAGAAATGATAAATTCATAAACTCTACACCAAAAACACCATGAATGTGTCTAGTTTAAGCACAAAAAGTTTCAAAGTCATTGGACAAAGCATCATCATTTCACAGGTGTTTTGGCAAAAGGTACAAAATATGAGCACATGAACAAAACCCTAGCACCATTTAAAATTTACTCATCCACAAAATCAGGAAAAATCATGATTAAAAACTAGAGATTGAGATGAACATGATGCAAAAAGTCTCATGAATTTTGGATTAAAAATGAGTGTGGTATGATTTTTCAAAGATTGTGTAACAAATGGAATAAAAATTGCAAAAATTAAATGAATTAATAGATTAAATAACCGGTCAGTGGCATTGTGGTAATTTTGAAGGTCACTAAGTGAAACTCTGCGTTTCACTTAGTGACGTGTTGGACCGTGATTCGATTCATGGTAATAAAACAGTGGCAACATGCAGACAAAAGCCAAACACGCGTAGGACAAAATTTCTAGGCATGGCAAATTAGGGTTTAGTGCACAGTGTCATCTTCATCACTTGTTCAAATCGATTTTCCCAGAAATGAAAAATAGGCATACCATTAGAATCATCAGACCAAGCACATCAAGAATATGGCATTCATTTTCCTTAAAACAAACTAACAAGAATGAATCGAACATAAACATATTCACACATCATATTTCAAATCAACATATCTTTCAGCACAGGCAACCATTCAACACGATTCAAAGCTCAAAAGAATCAGCATGCAAGGATCTATAAGAAGCATGTCATAATTTAGTGAAATAAGGAGGTCGAATTCTTACTTGGTTTTGAAGAAAATGATGAAGCAGTGATGATTTGGTGATTTTGGCTTGAAACAGATGCACACAAAGCTTCCAAATGATGGATGAGTGAAGAAGTTTAGCTCAAGAGTGCTTGGTTTTGCTTCAATCCCAATCTGCCATTGATGAGTGCTTGATGTAGCAGAGCTTGTAATGGCTTTACAGTTGAGTTTTGTTGCTTGCAAAGGCTCCACAGATGTTGGTGGATGAAGGCAAAACAAACCAAATTCGATTTCCTCAAGGGTTCTTAGCAGTCAGTTCAAATGAATGAAAAATGAGAATTTGAGAGAGAGTGATTTTCTATTTTGGAATGTGGGCTGCTAGGGTTTCAATTGGCAGAAAATGTGATATATATCTGCTGTTTAGCATGCTAAGTAGGATTAGTTCAAGTGGTAATTCCAATTTGGTTAAAATGACAAAATTGCTAAAAAACAACCAAGCTTGCATGAGGTGTAATGTGCTGCACGAAAATGGGCCTTCCAACATGTTTCAAATGTCAATTCAGAACTTATCCAATTGGCAAAATGGATTGGAATTGGTTAATTCGAAAATTCACTTTTCACCCTCACTTGAAAATAAATCATGCAAGTTCAAAAAGGCCATTTTGATTTGTAATGTTTTGGTGCATGATGATGACATTTTTGGAAAGAGGGGATCAAATGTGACTTGTTGCAAAAAACCCCACCCAATTTGGCCAAATGGTTTGAGAGATATGGCCTTTTGAAGTTAAAAAATTTTGGAGAATGAATTGATCATAACTTGCCAACCATACATGGGAATTGAGTGTTCTTGGACTTTTTGAAAATGGGAGAACAAGATCTTCAACTTTCATGTTGGGCAAAAATTCATTTGAATCTTGTATCATGATGTAAGTTTAGGATCAAGAAGTTTCCATTTTTGGCAAATTCCAATTACAGGTCAACTTTCTATTTCTGGAAATTTCTTGTCTGACTTTATTTTCTTCACTGTGGATGCTTGAAATGTTGTATGAGGCTTGTATAGGCATGAGTGAGACCTCTCAGACCAAATCCCATCATCAAATCACTGATTAAATGGACAGTTGACCAAGTTTGACTTTCTAGGGTTTTGGATGACTGGGCTATGCTCTGATGAATTCCAAACCCTAATTCCTTGAGATCTTGATTCCAAATGATGTCACAAGTCATATGAACTCTTGATTATTGATCATGGTGCCCAAATTCTGCAAGAATGGCCACCATCCACTGCAATGACTGACTTTGACTGATTTTGACCTAATTGGCTTCATCTGCAAGTAACATGGTTAGATGACAATATTTTTGTACTTTTTGGTTAGTAAACATATGAAAAGCAAAGATATACAAATGCAAAACATGCTTGGTGACCAAGAACCAACTCACAAGGCAACCTACCCACTAAGAGGGAAGCTAGGGCATGCAATGATCCTTGAGGCCATGGTATGATATGATATGGGCCATGAGGGATCTTAGGGCCAAAATTGGGGTCTTACAGGGTGAAGAAAGGAGGAATGTTTAGGTTGACTTCTGAGTTCCTTATTGGGAAAGCTACTGCTTTTGCTCAAGTCGGTAGTGTTGATGCTCTTGAAGCCATCTTTATGTTGCTTATCTATGGTTTGGGTTTGTTCCCTAACATTGACGGTTTTGTTGATGTTAACGCCATTAGAATCTTCTTGATTGGGAATCTTGTGCCTACTTTGTTGGGTGATACATACTTCTCTTTGCATTTAAGGAATTCTAAAGGTGGTGGAACTATTGTGTGTTATGTTCCTCTCCTATATAAGTGGTTTATTTTGCACTTGCCTTAGACGCCTGCTATTATGGAGAACAAACAATGTCTACAGTGGTCTTAGAGACCTATGTCTCGCACTAATGATGATATAGTTTGGTATGATTCTTCGTTGAGTAGCTTGGATATTATTGATAGTTGTGGGGAATTCTCTAATGTGCCTCTCATTGGTACACAGGGAGGAATCAACTACAACCCTGCTTTGGCTCGTCGTCAACTTGGGTGCCCCTTGAGAGACAAACCTAATAAAATTTAGTTAGAAGGTATTTTCTATCAAGAGGGTAAATATCCCCAATATTTTAAAAAAAAATGATACATGCTTGGCATAATGTGCATAGGAAAGGAAGATCCGAGCTTGGTCCGCACAACTGTGTAGCTTTGGAAGCTTACACTACTTGGGTGAAGAAGATAGCTTTGGAGTTGAAGATGTCGTATGCTTGTGAGAGACCTATGTCTATGGTTGTGGTTGAGCCATTAACTCTCCCTAACCAAGATGTAGAGGAGTTGGAAGACACACTCGCCAAGATGAAGCAAGAGAGAGATATGTGAGAAGAACGGTTCCATGCTTTGAGCTAGAAGCATGAGGAGTTGCAGCTTGAGTCGAAAAACAATGATGCACTTATTGAGCTTCTTGAAGACTAAGCAGTGAAGAGACAGAGAGAGCCAGAGGGTCCATCTTCCTCTAGTATGCCTCAGCCTTTCGGTGCTTGGAAGAAGATTGTTGATCAGCTTGTCCTCGAGAAGGCTCAGATGAAGACTTCTTTTGAGTCCGAGATTCGACGCATCCGAAGAAAGTATATGCCTGCAGCCAGATCATCTGACACTGTTGTTAGGGGATCCTTAGGATGATTAATTTCCATTTCTCTTGTAATTCTATTTTGGTTTCTAAAACTGTACTCAGTGTAATCCTTCCAAGTTATATGAATAAAATAGATTTTTATGGTCAAACAAATCGTTATTATTATATATTTGCAAATAAAATAGTATGTTCCTTGAAATATAAAAACAAATAAAACATTGCATTTCATACATCATTTGCATAGCAGGTTTTCTTCTGCCAGATGTCTTATCGGTTATTCTTCTGTGCTTCAGCCAAGCTGACTCACCGATACAACACTCGCGCCAATCAACCAAGGATCATGGAACATTTGGAACAAGAGAACCGATAGTTGAAGGATAAGATTTCTCGTTTAACAGCTATGTGGAATTTGTTCTAGCTGCTCAGAATCAGTCTTCTCCAACTCCTACAACTCCTCCTCCTCAGAGGACTATCATCTCAGAGGTTGCTACCTCAACTATGCCTGCTACTCAATTTTCTCCAACTATGCCTGCCGGATTCTCGTGGGAAATGCCACCGAACTTTGTGCCTGAAGGGTTTGCGCCTACATTTGCTTCTTTACCGGCATCTAGCCCAGTCATGTCGGTTCCACCTCCAATTGTTCACACTCTGCCTCGTGTTAAGGACACCATCTACCATTTCGAGCCGTCTGAAGGTTCGGATGTTTATGAGAAGATGGAAAAAATGAAAGATCAGTTCCTTGAGTTGCGAAAGCAATTGAAGACCTTGAGAGGAAAGGATTTGTTCGGTAAGAGTGCCGCTGAAGTCTGCTTGGTGCCGAATGTTATGATCCCGATGAAGTTCAAAGTCCCGGACTTTGAAAAGTATAAGGGAAATACTTGTCCACTTAGCCACCTTGTTATGTATGCCAGGATAATGTCAACGCAAACTGATAATGATAGGTTATTGATTCACTATTTCCAAGACAGTCTGACTGGTGCCGCTTTGAGGTGGTACATGGGGCTAGATAGTGCAAGTGTTCGCACATATAATGATTTGGGTGAAGCTTTTGTGAAGCAGTATAAGTACAATGTGGACATGGCGCTTGATAGAGACTAGCTGAGGTCTATGTCTCAGAAGGACAAAGAGACATTCAAAGAGTATGCCCAGAGGTGGAGAGAGCTTGCTGCTCAGATTAATCCTCTGTTGGAAGAAAAAGAGATGACCAAGATTTTCCTGAAGACCCTGAGTTCGTTTTATTACGAACGAATGATTGCTAGTGCCCCCAGTGATTTTACCGAAATGGTAAACATGGGGATGAGGTTAGAAGAAGGGGTCCGTGAGGGACGTCTGTCGAAGGAAGAGGTGTCATCAAGCAAGAAGTATGTGAGCAGTTTCGCCAGAAAGAAGGAAGGTGAAACCAATGCAGTGTCAATAGTGAGGCAAAAGAGGCCTCATGTCAAGAGAAATTTGCCACCATGTCAGCATCATCACCAAGTTTTGTCAGTTATTCCCGTGTTTTCAAACAATCAATCATCACCAGTTCAACAACAACGTCAACAACGGCCTCAACAAAGAACAAACAACACCAACAATAATGAACAACAACAAAGTTTTGAGAGGAAGAAGGTCTCTTTCGACCCTATTCCTATGACATATGCCGAACTCTATCCGTCTTTAGTTCTCAAGAACCTATTTCAGCCGAGAAATCCGCCGCAAATTCCAGAACCACTTCCATGGTGGTATAAGCCAGAACTCTGTTGTGCCTTTCATCAAGGAGCTCCCGACCATGATATTGGGAACTGTTACCCATTGAAGCATGAGGTCCATAAGCTAGTGAAGAGTGGGGTGGTATCCTTCTAGGACCGCACACCGAATGTGAAAGCTAACCCATTGCCCGCTCATGGTAATTCCTCTGTTAATATGATAGATGGTTGTCCTAGAGAGTTTACGATCTATGACGTCCATTTCATCAAAAGGTCATTGGTAGCAATGCATAAGGACATTTACACGGTAGGTGATTGTGAGCATGACCATGATGGTTGTGCAATTTGTAGTGTAAACCCTCGAGGGTGCATCATTGTCAAAAGGATATTCAAAGGCTGACGGATGAGGGTATGATTCAGATTTTCCAGTCTCGTCACTTGGGTGACGACGTCAATGTGATTGTTCCAATGTTTAAAACCCCAGAGTGGGTAGTGATTCTGTTCGACAGCAGCAGCAGTAACAATGTCAATAGATCGGTATCGCCATTAGTAATATGGCTCGCGGGCCCTATCCCGTATGCATCCGATAAAGTTGTTCCGTATCAGTTTAATGCTACCATGTTGGAGAATGGTCAAGAGGTTCCATTGCCTATGACCAATTCTGTTGTGAACATTGCCGAGATAGCAAAGGTGACCCGTAGTGGTCGTGTTTTTGGACCTGTCTTTCCGAAAGAGGTGATGTAAGATATGTCTATTGGTAAGAAGGTTGGTGTACCTTCAGCAAATCTGGTTAGTGCTCCCAAAGATCAGTCTGGTAAATCCAGCAATTTGAAGCCTAATAATGATGATGAGGTACTAAGATTGGTAAAGAAAAGCTACTTTAATATGGTGGATCAGCTGCTACAAACTCCTTCAAAAATTTCAGTGTTGTCTCTGCTTATGAATTTCTAAGCGCATAGAGAAGTATTGCAAAAAGTGTTGGAGCAGGCTTACGTAGAACATGATGTAACTGTGGATCAATTTGACCATATTGTGGCTTACATCACTTCTTGCAACAACTTGAGCTTTTGTGATGAAGAACTTCCCGAGGAAGGCAGAAATCACAATCTGGCATTGCATATATCGATGAACTGTAAGTAGGATGCATTGTCAAATGTGCTAGTTGATACCGGTTCTTCTTTGAATGTACTCCCCAAGTCAACTCTATCAAGGTTATCCTATCAAGGCGCCCCAATGAGGTATAGCGGTGTGATTGTCAAAGTGTCTGATGGTTCTCGCAAGACTGTTATAGGAAAAGTGGACCTTCTAGTGAAGATAGGTCCGAGTGATTTCTAGATTACTTTTCAAGTAATGGATATCCACCCGACCTATAGCTGCTTGTTGGGAAGGCCATGGATCCATGAGGCTGGAGCTGTAACATCTACTCTGCATCAGAAACTGAAATTTGTGAAGAGTGGAAAACTTGTCATTGTGGCTGGAGAGAAAGCGCTGTTGGTAAGTCTCTTGTCGTCTTTTTCATATGTGGAAGCTAAGGATGAGGTTGGAACTCCATTCTAAGCTCTATCTATTGCTGAAGTGAAGAAAACTGGGGCACCCATGTCTTCTTTCAAGGACGCGCAGAAGGTTATTGAAGATGGCAGTTCAGATCAGTGGGGCCGTATGGTAGAGGTCGCCGAGAACAAGAACATAGTCGAATTGGGATTCCAACAAGGGCTGTCTAAAGTCAAAGCTGGAGGGATTCCGTAGTGGAGGGTTCATCCATGGTAATGAAAACACCCAACTGCTGTAATCGAGGGTGATGAAGACGAAGACTGCGCCAATTTTGGGACACATGGAAGGGCTTGCAACAATTAAGCTGCTGTTGATGTTCCTGTTATTATTCATCGCTCTAAGTAATTTATTTTTCATTATTTTGAGAAAATCCTTCTCCTATGCCTAAGGGAGAAGTGAACATTGTTGGGCATGTTTCAAATTTATCATCAATAAAATGCAATTCTATTCATCCATATCTATGATGTTTTTATTTTTACTTTTTGCTTTTCTGAAAATGGTAATCACATAAAACATAAATAAATAAATAATAATTATCCATCTGCATAATATTTGGTCACAATTCACTTCACTTCTCTAAAATCAAAATATCAAATCATTATGCAGGTTAGTTTCTAAACCCATTGAATACAATGATCCTACTCCCTCTCTAAACATTGAATTCCCCGTGTTTGAGGTTGAGGAAGAAAGTGATGAAGAAGTGTCTGATGAATTGTCTCGTCTACTTGAGCACGAGGAAAAAGCCATTCAGCCATTTGAAGAGCAGATTGAGCTAGTCAACTTGGGTTCCGAAGATGAGGTGAAGGAAGTCAAGATTGGGTCTCAACTGTGTCTAGAGGTTAAGAAGGGGTTGATTGATCTTCTCCGAGAGTATTCAGATGTGTTTGCTTGGTCCTACCAAGACATGCCTAGTTTGGATTTTGAGATTGTGGAGCATAGATTGTCGTTGAAGCCAGAATGCCCGCCAGTCAAGCAGAAGTTGAGGAGGACTCATCCTGATATGGCAGTGAAGATCAAAGAAGAAGTGAAAAAGCAGATCGATGTCGGTTTCCTTTTTACTACCGAGTATCCACAGTGGGTGGCCAATATTGTGCCTGTTCCGAAGAAGGATGGAAAAGTCCGTATGTGTGTCGATTATAGAGACTTGAACAAGGCTAGTCCGAAAGATGATTTTCCTCTGCCATACTGATAACATTGAAATTTACCATATTTTCGACTCCGATTTCACATGCATTCTAGATGTTTTATTGTGATTTTGTTGTGTTATTGCTATGTTTTTCTTTGTTTTCAGGTTTTTACTTTAATCGGAGAAACCCGATCGAGAAAAGGAGCGAAAAAGAGCCAAAAACCCTAAAATTCAACATTTTGTACTTGTGGCCTACCCCATTGCTGGCGCCATAGACCCTGCCATGACGTGTCCAAGCTCAACTTCCCTCAACTCCCACGTTCCCCACTACCTCCACTAAGGCGCCTCAGATTGGCCTTGTGGCGGGCGCCATGGCCTTGTGGCAGGCGCCACAAGAGGAAAATAGTTTCCCTCCCCTTTTCAAGTTGAAGGGCATCCAAGTCATTTCCATCTTTTTACTTGCTTATCAATAGAAACTCGAATTCACTTTTACAATCATCCAAACTTAGAGTAGAGGCAAACTCTGAGCAACTTTGTTTCACTTAGGCATATATTCAGTTTTATAAAGCGGTAATCGCTTCGCATTAGAGTGTTACCACAATTGTGTAATCAAGTCTGTGATAGAGTCTGTAATCGAGTTTGGAGCACTTTGGAAGGAAGTTAATCCTGTCGCCATTTTCATTTCCGCTTTGCAATTTATTCAACCCTCTGATTGGAGCAGGTTTTTATTACTTGTCTTTATCTTATTTATTTTCCCGCACTCGCTTTACTTTATTTATTTCCTCGCACTCGCCTTACTTTATTTATTTCCTTGCAATCGCTTTACTTTTATTTATTTCCTCGCACTCGCTTTACTTTATTTATTTCCTCGCACTCGCTTTAAATTATTTACTTTCCGCACTCGCACTACTTTTATTTATTTTCCGCACTCGCACTACTTTTATTTATTTTAATGCACTTTTACTTTACCATGTCTAGCTAAATTTATAAGGTTAGAATGTAAGGATCGTAATTGAACCAATAATCCGTACAATTGTTCGTAGAAACACTTAAGGGCTATTTTAACTTTCAACTTAAGTTTTCCCGCACTTCAATTCCGTTGGGTAAGATCGAAAGCCGTCCAACGTCTTTTTAAACTTAATTGTTTTTAACTATTTCAAAAACAGCGAAAGCGCTTTGTCTAGTTCATTAGGAGTTTTTAACATTAAGAAGAAAAGAGATTTTAAAACTATTTTCGGACGCGTTTATAAGTTTAGGGTCTGGTTCGTAAGAACCTCTTTTGGTTAAGAAATCCAGGTTATAATGCTTTTCAACTTAGTCAAGACACTATATTTCTTAAAAATAGGTTTACTACTCTAACGCAATGCGCGCCTTTTTATAAGTGACAATAAGAGGGTTTGATTATGGAGTACAACTCGGTTCTGAATACGCGAAAGCGACAGTTCCTGTTAAATTAGTTCTTTTCAAAGTAGGAAACACTGTCCATAAGTAGCTCTATTAGCAAGTACTTGGATTATTGATTAATTACGTGAATTACATTCGACCCTGTCTTTATTAATTATATTTTATTTCAATACTTTACTTTTCATTGCACACTCTAAAAACACCTATTTTAATTGCCTTTGATAAACACCATAACAATAGATAACGATAGATTGACACTTGGTCTCTGTGGATTCGACAATCTTTTATATTACTCTGACAGGTTCGTATACTTGCGAAACACCGCATCAAGTTTTTGGCGCCGTTGCCGGGGACCATTTTCGTCAAATTTCATTTTCCTATTGTTATATCGTTTAGACTTAGGCTATTTCCCGCTGGTGAATGCGAAGAACTCGCAGCACCGGAAGTTTAAGCTTAGTATACCCTCTGGCGGAACCTAAACGTTACGCTCGCGCACGTTTATTCTTTCATAGAATTAAGAGAGTTATGGCCGAAGATCAAAACCAAAGACCTCTTAAGGACTTCGCTCAACTATCTAATGAAGAACCTAGTTCTAGTATAGTAAACCCAACCATCCCAGCTAATAATTTTGAACTTAAACCATCCCTGTTGCAACTAGTGCAACAGAAACAATTCGCAGGTCTCGCTACTAAGAACCCAAACCAACATTTAAAAATATTTCTTCAATTAGCAGACACTTTTAAAACCAATGGAGCTTCTCCTGAGGCAATACGTTTAAGATTATTTCCTTTTTCCCTCAGAGATAAAGCCCTATCATGGTTAGATTCCCTTCCATCCAATTCCATTACGACTTGGGATAACCTTAGAAGAGTTTTTCTTGCTAGATATTTTCCCCTGAGTAAGACCGCCGTTCTTCGAAACCATATAACTAAATTTACCCAAAACCAAGGAGAATCGCTGTTCGAAGCTTGGGAGAGATATAAAGAGTTGTTACGAGCATGCCCACATCATGACTTAGAAAATTGGTTAATCATTCAAACCTTCTATAATGGACTTCATTACAACATAAAGATGACCATCGACGCTGCCGCAGACGGTGCTCTGATGAAAAAACCTTATCCTGAAGCTAGTGCCCTCATTGAAGACATGGCTCAAAACCATCAATCATGGGGATTCGAACGAGCGACAGTTGAGAAGAAGGAAGCCCAAGGAGGAGCGCATGAACTAAGCTATATAGACATGATGCAAGCTAAAATGGACGCATTAGCCCTTAAAGTCGAGCATATGTGCATAAACCCGAATACTATAGCCGAAGTTTCGTCGGATTGTGAGATATGTGGAACCAAAGGACACCAATCTGCAGAATGCAGTCTATTAAACGAAACCCACTCTGGGCAAGTGAACTACACCCAAGGGAACCCATACTCGAATACCTACAACCCTGGATGGAGGAATCACCCGAACTTCTCCTATAAAAACAATAACCCTATTCAAAATAATGCACCTCCGAGACCTAGTTATCAAGCCCCAAGATCAAATCACCCTATGCAACCTGTCCCATCAAAGTCGAGCCTTGAGAAAATTATGGAAAATTTTATCACTGCTCAAACCCAACAAAACAAGGAGTTCATGAACCAAAACATTCATGTTAACGAATTGATTACTCAGTTAGGAACCAAGGTTGACCAAATAGTTACTCATACCAAGATGCTTGAAACCCAGATCTCTCAGGTAGCTTTAAACCAAGCCCCTCAGACTACACCTGGAGGACAATTCCCTGGACAACCTCAACAAAATCCGAGAGGACAAGCCATTGCCATTACCCTACGAAGTGGGAACGCTTATGATGAGCCACCAAACCCTAAATTAAGTGAACTCAAAACTTCTAAGGAATGTACCAAACCCACGGATAAAGTAAAGGAACCAGAGGAACCTGAAAACCAGGAAGGTCGAGAAAAAGGAGAAGAACCTAAAGACAAAACTTACGTACCACCCCCGCCATATAAACCACCTATACCATATCCGCAAAGACTCAAACAAACCCAGATCAATAAACAGTATCAAAAATTTATTAAAGTTATAGAAAAACTTCATGTAGAAATCCCTTTCACAGAAGCCATCACCCAAATACCTTCTTATGCAAAGTTTCTCAAAGACATCCTTACCAACAAACGTAGACTTGATGATCCGAAGCCTTTGGAATGTAATGCTATTTCCGAGGACAAATTAGCAAAGAAAGATAAAGATCCTGGAAATTTCTCCATTCCTTGCCTTTTGGGTAATCATGTCATCGAAAAAGCTTTTCTAGACTTAGGAGCTAGTGTGAGCTTAATGCCTTTAGCAGTTTGTGAGAGGTTAAACTTAGGAGAATTATAGCCCACTAAGATGTCACTTCAGTTAGCCGATAGATCTATTAAATATCCGATAGGCATTTTAGAAGATGTTCCTGTTAGGATAGGTCAGTTATTTATCCCTACTGATTTTGTTGTCATGGACATCAAAGAGGACAATGATATACCAATCCTTCTAGGTAGACCATTCTTATCGACTGCAGGAGCCATAATAGATGTCAAGAAAGGAAAGTTGACATTTGAGGTAGGTGACGAGAAAATATAATTTATACTTTCGAAATTTCTTATGGCACCTGTGATCGGAGACTCGTGTTATGCCTTAGATATCATTGATGAATGTGTTAGAGAATTAGAACAAAAAGAAATTATAAAAACAATTAAGTTACCATCAACTCTCATAAGGGAAGATGATGACTTTAAGAAACTCTACATCAATGATAACCTTTACGAATGTTTATCCCTTACCCCAGATCCTATGCCATGCCCTAAGAAACCAACCTTAGAACTTAAGGAACTACCTAAGAACCTGAGATACGAGTTCCTCGATGAAAAGATGAACCGTCCAGTTATAGTTAGTGCTACCTTGAGCCAAAAGGAAACGAACCAACTTTTAGACGTTTTACGAAGATATCCCTCAGCCTTAGGATATAATATCTCTGACCTGAAAGGTATAAGCCAATCCGTATGCATGCATCGGATTTCGCTCGAAGAAGATTCAAAACCCTCTAGGGAACATCAGAGAAGAATAAACCCTATAATGAGTGATGTCGTTAAAAAGGAAGTTCTTAAGTTACTTGAGGCAAGTATAATCTACCAGATCTCTGATAGTAAGTGGGTGAGCCCTGTGCATGTAGTACCTAAAAAGGGAGGCATCACAGTCGTGCAAAACGATAAAGGCGAACATGTAGCAAAACGTTTAGAAGGAGGATGGTGGATGTGTATAGATTATAGAAAATTAAATAAAGCAACTAGGAAGGATCATTTCCCTTTACCATTTATAGACCAGATGTAGGAGCGTCTAGCCAAACACTCTTACTTCTGCTATCTAGATGGATACTCTGGATTCTTCTAAATACCTATCCACCCCGAAGATCAATAAAAAACTACCTTTACATGCCCTTATGGAACTTTTGCCTACAGACGAATGTCGTTCGGCGTCTGTAATGCCCCAGCTACTTTCCAACGCTGCATGATGTCAATCTTTGCAGATTACCTAGATGGTATCATGGAAGTGTTTATGGATGATTTCTCGGTTTGCGGATTTGATTTCCACAATTGTCTTGCTAACCTTGAGAAAATCCTGGAGAGATGCGTGGAGGTGAACCTCGTGCTAAATTGGGAAAAATGTCATTTCATGGTGACCGAAGGAATAGTTTTAGGACATATAGTTTCCGAAAAAGGTATAGAGGTAGATAAAGCTAAAATAGACGTTATAGAAAACCTAAAACCACCAAAAACCATCAGAGAAGTCCGAAGCTTTCTTGGACACGCTGGATTCTACCGACGTTTTATTAAGGACTTCTCCAAAATAACTAAACCTTTAACTGGACTTTTAATGAAAGATGCTGAATTCATTTTCGATGAAAAATGTAATGACGCATTTAATCTTTTAAAGCAAGCATTAGTATCTACACCCATTATGAAACCACCTGATTGGTCGGAACCTTTTGAGATAATGTGCGATGCTAGTGATTACGTAGTTGGAGCCGTTCTAGGACAAAGGAAAGATAAAAAATTACATGCCATTTATTATGCCAGTAGAACCCTAGATGCTGCCCAACTTAACTACACAACAACTGAAAAAGAATTACTCGTTGTAGTTTTCTCTATAGACAAATTTAGATCTTATCTAGTAGGAGCAAAAATTATAGTTTACACCGATCATGCTGCCATTCGTTACCTATTAAGTAAAAAAGATGCCAAGCCCAGGTTACTCCGATGGATTCTATTACTACAAGAGTTTGATTTAGACATAAGAGATAAAAAAGGCACTGAAAATGTAGTAGCCGATCACCTTTCTAGGCTAGAACATCTAAAACCTGAACTAGTACCCATAAATGATGATTTCGCCTATGATAGACTGATCGCTAGAGTAGAAACCATTGAAGATAATAACCTAGATCCTTATGAGCACCCTCAAAATTCCTTAGCAATAAGTAACGTACCCTGGTATGCAGACTTCGTTAATTACCTAGCTGCTAATATAGTACCCCCTGATCTTGATTACCACCGCAAGAAGAAATTCTTCCACGATGTGAGAAACTTCTATTGGGACGAACAGCTCCTCTTCAAAAGGGGTAAAGATGGCATTTTTCGCCGTTGCATTCCAGAAGAAGAGGTAAATAATATTATCGAGCATTGTCATTCTGCACCTTATGGTAGACATGCGAGCACATCTAAGACATACGCCAAGATTCTTCAAGCTGGCCTATTCTGGCCTACCATGTGGCGCGATGTCTATGCTTGCATTGTCAAGTGTGATAGATGCCAACGCACTGGAAACATTTCGAGGCGTGATGAAATGCCTCTAAGAAACATTCAGGAAGTAGAACTCTTTGACGTATGGGGTATAGATTTCATGGGACCTTTTCCACCATCCTTAGGAAACAGGTATATCTTAATAGCTGTAGACTATGTGTCTAAGTGGATTGAAGTTATAGCTGCACCCACAAACGACACTAGGGTAGTAATCAAACTATTTAAAAACTTTATATTCCCTAGATTTGGAACACCACGTTTAGTCATAAGCGATGGAGGATCACACTTTATATCGAGAATATTTGACAAACTTTTAAGAAAATATGGAGTTAGGCATAGAGTAACAACACCATACCACCCACAGACTAGTGGGCAAGTAGAAGTATCTAATAGGGAGATAAAACAAATCCTAGAGAAAACTGTTTCTATTTCTAGAAGAGACTGGTCTCATAAGCTTCAAGAAGCATTATGGGCCTATAGAACCGCTTTCAAAACCCCTATAGGAACTACTTCTTATCAACTAGTTTATGGAAAATCATGTCACTTACCATTCGAATTAGAGCATAAGGCCTATTGGGCTATTAAAACTTTGAATTTAGACTACCTAGCCACTGGAGAAAAGTGTACTCTAGACATTCATAAATTAGAAGAACTTAGGCAATCTGCCTACGAGAATGCAAAAAAATATAAAGAGAGGACAAAAGCCTATCACGACAAAAGAATAATAAAGAAAAACTTCAATATAGGCGATCCTGTTCTCCTTTTTAACTCTAGGTTACGACTCTTCCCTGGAAAGCTACGTTCAAGATGGTCTGGTCCTTTCGAAGTATCCAAGATTCTAAGATCCGGAGCCGTAGAAATCAAGAACGAAACATGTAGTCCATTCATTGTAAATGGACAAAGACTGAAGCTCTACGAAGGAGGAGACATTCCATCATACTACTCGAGCCACACCCTGATTGATCCACCGATTCCTACTACTACAGGTGTATAAATTCTAATCGTCAAGCTAATGACGTTAAACAAGCGCTGCGTGGGAGGCAACCCATGGTTTTTCTTTCATTTTACTTTTTCGCATTTATTTATTTTTATTTTATTTTATCATATTTTGCATTGAGACTAAGATTTGAATGGTTTGTATTTTCAGGATCACTTTCTTAACTTTTACAGGATGCAGGATTTCGATGACATACACGTGGCCTATAGAGATAATGCTCAGAGGGAGCGCTACATTGCTTTGTATCAGCGCCCTATGGCACCCACACGTTATCCTGATCAACAGTGTATGGAGGCACTGGGTATCGAGCCGAGTATCCGATTCCTTAGCCACCAGCTTCCTGGGATGAGTTTACTGATGACTTGAGTAACACCTACAGGAACCTGCCTTTGGAATTCCTGAGTTCATTCGACTATGACCCATACTCTGGACCAGATGGGTATGCTGCTTTCAGGCTTTTTGGAGTTGAGTACTCTTTCAGCCAGAAAGAGTTCGGCGACTTATTGGGTTTCCAGACTACTCCTGATGCTATCCCGGAGACACCTATGGGATATTTCCTGGGTAAGGAGGTTGAGAAGTTTTGGAGTGATATATCGGGAGGCGGAAGCCAGGATCCATCTATGCAGCTGTCTCATGTCATACATAACCCCGCATTCAGATACTTTCAGATGATATTAGCACATTCCTTCCTGGGAAGGCCGGATGCAGAGACACTATTGAGTGAAGAGGAGATCTTCCTATTATTTTGTGCATCCCAGTCTCGCCTAGTCGCATGTGGGAACTTCTTGTTATACAGTCTCAGCGGTATCTCCAGATCTACCGAAGGAGTCATCCATGTTGACGGAATCATCACGTAGATTGCTGTCGCTTTAGGTCTGTCTCGCAAGCTGTTACATCTTCGGACCTACTGTGGGTACACTACCATGGACATCGACTTCTGTTTGACCAGAGGGTTGATGAGGAGAGCCTTTTTCCACCCATGTCAGTTCCGATTGCTAGTCGACAGTGAGGCTATCCATTACTTCACACTGCCAGATCCTATGATGACCAATGTGCATGATCCAGCGAATTGGAGTTATGCTCTTGAGGGCCAGGGAGAGACCGTGGAGGAACCGAGATCACCACCCATTGCTGAATACACGCCTACACCACCATCTCCCAGAATCATTGTTTTCTCTAATAATCTTTCATTGCAGACACCCGATATCCGGACTCAGATTGCTGAGTGTCGAAGAGAGATCGCAGCGCTTAGACAGGAGGTGGCTGACCTCACTTTACAGATGGGAGTGTCCGATCTCACCCATGCTACTGAAGCCGACTGTCTATATCAGGAGATCGCAGAACTCAAGCAGGAGGTAGCCATGCTCCGTGGTTCCTCTCAGGAAGATGACATCCCCACTATATGATCTCACCATTTAATCTTATTTTATCTCTTTTTTATATTTCTCGTATTTACATAACTCATCTTATATTATCGCATTTGGAATATTATATAAACTACATCTATACATCGGTATTTCTATCTATATATGTCTTATGTTTGTTTTATTTGCATCTTTTATTTTTCAATTATTTATTTATTCATTAGTCTAATATTTAATTTTTTGTTTTTGTTTCATTTTTATTTTTTGTTTTTACCTTTATAAAATTACGCAAGTCAATGATGCTAGGAAAATCACAAAACAAATGCTATCCGAACCCCTCAAAGCCAAAAGACAAGAGAAGCCCAAACCAAAGGACCAAAATCCGGCCCAGCCAGATTTTGCCTTGTTGCGCCCGCCATAGACCCCGTGGCGCCCGCCACAGCGTCTGTAAAAGGTCGGGGCAGAACCCCTTTCTTCACCATTTTTGCAACTTACAACCTTCCAAACCCATTTTGTCACCTTGGAAAAACATCCTTGAACCCACAAAAAGCTCATACTTTTCTAACCACCACACCATACAAATAATTATTCCAATTTCCATTTTCGATTTCATCCGTCGGATTTTGTAAAAATCCAACCTTTTCACAAACCACTTCATCTTCTTCATCACTTCTCAAGAGCTTTCAAATGGAGTTTAACGGATTCATTCTTCGAGGAGGGAAACCGGGGGATAGACAAAGAAAAATTATTGAACGGTTGCAAAATCGGGAAATCCTCCCGACAAGGTATGTTGACGAAAACTGTCTCTACACTTTAGGTATCTATCATAGCATTTTCCATTTATTAGATAACTTAGGTTTGCATAATTTCTTTTCCAACAAAGAACCCACCTATGAGCGGTTGACAATTGAATTTTTGAGTTCCTTAATTTATATTGTCAACCCTAACACTACTAGCACAGTTGGTACTGTCAAATTTAGAATGTTTGCTGTTGAATACCAATTCAGTACCGACGAACTAGCCAGCTTGTTAGGAATCCCTCATGGGGACGGTGCTATTTGTGAGGCACCTTTGGATTCAGAGTGGTCACTTGAGGTATTTTCCTTTTGGGAGCGTTTATCAAACACTTCCATAAACTCTTTTGAAGGAGTTCTTGCCTCAACTATCCATAACCCGGCCATCAGAGTTTTTAGATATCTGTTGGCATGCACTATTTTTGGCCGGGAGAATCCAAATAAGGTTAATGCTAGAGAGCTTCTATTTTTACAAGGAAGCCTCACAAATAGACGTATTAATTCGGTCCCGTTCATGCTTGCCCATATGACATTAACTTTGAATAAAGCGGGACCGATTTCTTTTGGTGGATTGATTATATCTATTGCTCGGGCGCTTAACCTGAACGATGAGATGGCTATCCTAGAACCCTTACCTCCTCGCACAATTAACCTAAAATTTCTGAGAGACATGAAATTGTGCCGCTCGAGGAGAGAAGGAGGCTATATGCTTATGGTTCATGGTGTAGCCATCTCGTCTGTTGTTTTACCGTGCACTAGACGTACAGATGTACGAGATGAAAGGAATTCGACCTACGCTTTAGATGCTCTACCTGTTTTAGGTCCTGTTCCTCCTAACATTCCTGATGAGGCGGGACATGACACTGATGATGAATATGATCGGAGAGAGAGATCTCCCGTACCCCATGTGTCCCCCCATCATCCTTCACCACCACACACCGCACCATCTTCTTCTTCTGCAGGTACCACTCCTGGCTTCTATATTACAGAGGAGATGTGGCGTGACCACATGGCTAGAGAGCAAAGGCGTGACAACCTACTCTCTACCATCCAGCAACAAATGACGGATAACATGAACTTCATGCGAGAGTCGCAGCGGAGGACAGACAGGTCCTATGACACTGTTCTACAGTCCCTGCAAACGATCACAGATACACAAGCCCGTCAACAAAACTACCACCAGAGACACATGGCACTAATTGAAGCCACTCAAGGTTCCATTATAGGTAACCTTCGAGAGGTGAGGACCGCTCAGGATTCCCTGATGGCGAGGATGGTTTAGAGAGATCGTCGTCGTACCCGATCCCGTCGTCCACCTCAGGATAGCGAGGGCACTAGTGGTCAGCAATAGGTTGTCAAGTAACTCTTCCCTTATCTTATTTCGAAACATTGGGGACAATGTTCGATTTAAGTGTGGGAGGAGACTCTATTGTCTTTTCTTTATTGCTTTTCTCATTTTTCCTTTATCGCTTTTTCTTTGTTGTTTTTAGATAGTTTATTTATTGTTATTTCCTTTTAGTTGTTTATTTTTCTTTTTAGTATAATGCATGAGTCTGACGAGTCACCAAATATAGTATATCTTTAGTACAATCCTACCTCCCCATACCTTTAGCCCCACAAATTTTTTTTTTTTGCAAAAGAAAATAGTGTTATTCCGAATGTTTTCAGGTTTTAAAGACATGTTTTGAGTAAGGATGCGGTGACTTTGGAGAACTTTGCGAAACATCAGTATCTGTTTTAGCACCATAAGCTTCGTAAATATAGGAATCATTCCCGAAACCCCATATACCGTGGCCTTAATCATCATTTCCGTATAAGTCCTTAGTAGTTTATCTCAGCAGTCAGCTCCGGCCTACGCATCCTCTACGTAGGGGACCGATGCAAATAAGTGAATGATCCAGAAAAACAAAAAAATAAAAGAAAGCAAAAAGGCAACTCCGGTATAGGTGACCCTCACAAAGTCATTTAAACCAAAGAATTGTAAAAAAATTGCTACAAAAAGAAAAAGAAAAAGAAAAAGAAAAACTTACCCACTCCTAGTTGGTTCAGAGGTATCTGGCACTGAACTCGGTAGGACGGATTACGATCCGATCCCCCACGACTACAGTTGGGTCCAATAAAAGGGTTTACACATGTTTATGTGCCAGAAACCCCATGCTCAGATCATAATCACTAACAGGCCACTCAACTACGAAGCATGTACGGATAGCGAGCTTAATGTGATTGCGCCTGAATGAAAAGGACACAAAAAGAGATGAAGAGGCGGGCCTAGATATTGTGGGATGATATGGGTTGGTTAATATAGGAATGAAGTTTATGTCCGTATTTGCGGATTAGTGTCATCATGATACCCTTAGTTCACTCAGTTAGTACCTATCACTGCATCCCGACTTGAACTTAGAATTTTTACCTGAAGCACTCGTTTACACAAATTTTCTTTTATGAGCTTTTTAATGTTTTGCTTGAGGACAAGCAAAGGTTTAAGTGTGGGAGAGTTTGATAACACTGAAATTTACCGTATTTTCGACTCCGATTTCACATGCATTCTAGATATTTTATTTGTTATTTTGTTGTGTTATTGTTATGTTTTTCTTTGTTTTCAGGTTTTCACTTTAATCGGAGCCCCGATCGAGAAAAGGAGCGAAAAAGAGCCAAAAACCCTAAAATTCAGCATTTTGTACTTGTGGCCTACCCCATGGCTGGCGCCATAGACCCTGCCATGACGTGTCCAAGCTCAACTTCCCTCAACTCCTACGTTCCCCACTACCTCCACTAAGGCGCCTCAGATTGGCCTTGTGGCGGGCGCCATGGCCTTGTGGCAGGCGCCACAAGAGGAAAATAGTTTCCCTCCCCTTTTCAAGTTGAAGGGCATCCAAGTCATTTCCATCTTTTTACTTGCTTATCAATAGAAACTCGAATTCACTTTTACAATCATCCAAACTTAGAGTAGAGGCAAACTCTGAGCAACTTTGTTTCACTTAGGCATATATTCAGTTTTATAAAGCGGTAATCGCTTCGCATTGGAGTGTTACCACAATTGTGTAATCAAGTCTGTGATAGAGTCTGTAATCGAGTTTGGAGCACTTTGGAAGGAAGTTAATCCTGCCGCCATTTTCATTTCCGCTTTGCAATTTATTCAACCATCTGATTGGAGCAGGTTTTTATTACTTGTCTTTATCTTATTTATTTTCCCGCACTCGCTTTACTTTATTTATTTCCTCGCACTCGCCTTACTTTATTTATTTCCTTGCAATCGCTTTACTTTTATTTATTTCCTCGCACTCGCTTTACTTTATTTATTTCCTCGCACTCGCTTTAAATTATTTACTTTCCGCACTCACACTACTTTTATTTATTTTCCGCACTCGCACTACTTTTATTTATTTTAATGCACTTTTACTTTACCATGTCTAGCTAAATTTATAAGGTTAGAATGTAAGGATCGTAATTGAACCAGTAATCCGTACAATTGTTCGTAGAAACACTTAAGGGCTATTTTAACTTTCAACTTAAGTTTTCCCGCACTTCAATTCCGTTGGGTAAGATCGAAAGCCGTCCAACGTCTTTTTAAACTTAATTGTTTTTAACTATTTCAAAAACAGCGAAAGCGCTTTGTCTAGTTCATTAGGAGTTTTTAACATTAAGAAGAAAAGAGATTTTAAAACTATTTTCGGACGCGTTTATAAGTTTAGGGTCTGGTTCGTAAGAACCTCTTTTGGTTAAGAAATCCAGGTTATAATGCTTTTCAACTTAGTCAAGACACTATATTTCTTAAAAATAGGTTTACTACTCTAACGCAATGCACACCTTTTTATAAGTGACAATAAGAGGGTTTGATTAGGGAGTACAACTCGGTTTCGAATACACGAAAGCGACAGTTCCTGTTAAATTAGTTCTTTTCAAAGTAGGAAACACTGCCCATAAGTAGCTCTATTAGCAAGTACTTGGATTATTGATTAATTACGTGAATTACATTCGACCCTGTCTTTATTAATTATATTTTATTTCAATACTTTACTTTTCATTGCACACTCTAAAAACACCTATTTTGATTGCGTTTGATAAACACCATAACAATAGATAACGATAGATTGACACTTGGTCTCTGTGGATTCGACAATCTTTTATATTACTCTGACGCGTTCGTATACTTGCGAAACACCGCATCACATACATTGATATGTTGGTAGACAATACAACTAAATTCAATGTCTTTTCGTTTATGGACAAATTTTCCGGTTATAATCAGATCAAGATGAGACCCGAAGATATGGAGAAGACCATATTCATTACACCTTGAGGAACATTCTGTTATAGAGTGATGCCTTTCGGTTTAAAGAATGTTGGTGCAACATACCAGAGAGCAATGACCACTCTTTTTCATGATATGATGCATAACGAGATTGAAGTCTACGTTGATGACATGATTGCAACATCCAGTAATGAAAAAGAACATGTTGAGCATTTGTTGAAGCTATTCCAACATTTGAGGAAGTACAAACTCTGCTTGAATCCCAATAAGTGTACATTTGGTGTTCGCTCTGGTAAGTTGATAAGCTTTATTGTCAGTGAGAAGGGTATTGAAGTTGATCCTGCCAAGGTCAAAGCAATACAAGAAATGCCTGCACCCAAAACTGAGAAGCAATTCAGCGGTTTTCTCGGCCGCTTGAATTATATCTCAAGATTCATTTTGCACATGACTCCCACATGTGCGCCTATATTCAAGCTTCTTCAGAAAGATCAGTCTTGCGATTGGACCGAGGATTTCCAAAAAGCTTTCAACAGTATCAAGGAATATCTGCTTGAACCTCTGATTCTGTCTTCACCTATTGAAGGAAGACCTTTGATCATGTATTTAACTGTGCTTGAAGAGAGTATGGGTTGTGTTCTGGGTCAGCAAGACGAAATTGGAAAGAGAGAATATGCAATTTACTACCTCAGTAAGAAATTCACCGATTGTGAGACTCGGTATTCTATGCTTGAAAAGACTTGTTGCGCATTGTCTTGGGCTGCTAAGCGTCTGCATCAATATATGTTGAATCATACCACTTGGTTGATATCCAAAATGGATCCAATCAAGTATATTTTTGAAAATCCTGCTTTAACTGGGAGGATTGCCCGTTGGTAGATGTTATTATCTGAGTATGATATTGAATACCGATCTCAAAAAGCAATTAAAGGCAGTGTCTTGGCTGACCATTTGGCTCACCAACCGATTGAAGACTATCAGTCAGTGCAATATGATTTTACTGATGAAGAGATTTTGTACTAGAAAATGAAAGATTGTGATGAACCATTGCTTGAAGAAGGGCCAGAACCAGGTTCCCGTTGGGGCATGGTATTTGATGGAGCTGTTAATTGTAGCGGGGTATTCGTTACCATTGGAGATATTGACTAAATTCAAGGTAAATCATACAAGTCGAGTCGCCACCACACTTCTATTTATCCAAAGGAATGGTTAGAAAGTGAACAAAAACCTAATAGTTTTAACAAAAACTAGTAAAAGAAACAGAGATCTGGGTAAGGGGGTTGGTTATGCAATGGGAAGGTGTTAGGCACCCAAAACATCCTAGGTACTCCTAGTGAGCCCTTTTCATACTTGTGAACGTTGTTGTTTTGTGAAAAATTTGTTTGTGCAAACATGATTGAAGAGATGAGAGGAGAATATACAAGTTTATTTACATTTTGTGTTTGAATGGATAAACCCATTGCCTACGTACCATCTTTAAAAAAAAGGATCAAAACCTCGTAGTTCGGGGTAAAAATTTCAAAACTAGTTGGTGAATTGATTGGTCCAAAAGCCTTAAGGTCTTTTGTTATCAAAGGGAGATAACTCAACCAAACCACAAATTCACCATGTGAGGATAGCTTCAACATGCTAGTGAGGGGTTAACCCTATAATAAGCATGGAAGACTTATTGTACATCACTAAGGATACAGGTGAGTATTACATCTACCACAAAGATAACTCAAACCTAATAGCTAAAGGTTATGGAAAATTTGATAAAGAAGGTGGCCATTGGAACCACAAAAAGAAATTTGAATGGGTTATATTTACCAATTAGAAGTATATACAAAAATGGTCAAAGTTGACTTAAAGATTCAATTCAAAATAAGTGTTATGAAAAGAAAGTTTGAAAATCAAAAGCATAAGGCTTAGGTTTCTAATGTTGAAAATAATTGTTAAATGTTTGCACAAGAAGTTTTGGCTTGGTTTAGAGTGGAGAGATGAAGAAGAAGGGCTAAGTCCTAAGTAAAACAAAAAAAAGAGGAGGGATGAAGAATCAAAACCACAATGGAGTCCCTCTCTTGAGATCATATAGATGATCCAAGTAGTTCCCATCCTTTGGAATAAGCAAGCACAAAGCATAAGCAATCAAACAAGTCTCATAAGAGATACTCAATGTATCTTGTATCTTCCACTTGGATGAACATGGCAATGGTCCTCCAATTAAGCTCAAAATGGAAACTCCTAGCACAAAAGCACACACATCAAAAGTTCCATGAAGTAAAACAAGAATGGACAAGAGTGAGTTTAGAGATTTGGTCCTTCTAATCCATCTTCATCATTAAGATCCTTTTATTCCAATTTTGCATAAGGAAGGTCTTAGAATCTAAGTCCAATTCTCCATTTCTTTGCATAGGGGAAGTCCTAGAAACTAAGTCCATTTCTTTGCATTTGGTCCACAACAATCAAAACAAAAACACAAGCACAATAATATATACACAATTATGTGCTCAAGTGAGCAAAAGGCAAATGGCATTAACATAAATATGTGCTCAAATGAGCAAAGAGAAAAGCAAATGGATAATATGTGCAAGAATAGTAAATGGCATAAAGTATATTGCATAAAGTCAAGGTTAATTGTCAATAGTTAGTGTTAGTAGTTAGTGTGCCATAAGGCAAATTTAGCGCTATGTTAAGCAATCGTAATTGGACTTATGTAGAAGTCACAACTATCTGAGGCCGGTCAATAATAATGTAGGCAACAAACACAAGTTAGGAGTCTTGATTAGTGAACCAAGTCCCAACAACTTGCCATGCCAAAAAGAAAAGAAAAATGAGAATTGATCTTGTATTGGTTTAAGCCTTTTGCATGATTTAGAAGACAACCTATCCTTAATGCAAAGCCATTCACTTGATCAATTGATCAAGATGAATTAGATTTGAATTAAGGAAGGTTAAATCTCCCTAATCTATGCTAACTTATCAACCTTCAACCCATTGACCAAAAGGAAAGAAGAAGAAGATGAATAAGAAGAAGATGGATAAGAGAAAATGGAAATGGCAAAATTAAAATGCATTAAATGAAATACAATGTACCAATCCTCATATGTTGACCAATAACATTGAAAGTCAAGGTCAAACAATCAAAAACAGAAGTGAGATGAAGATTGGGAGTCAAGAAATGAATAAACTATTTTTGGCATTTTTAATATTTAAAATAAACTTGAATTAAAAATAAAAGAAATGGTCAAACTTCAAAATTACTTCAAATCAACCTTGAAAGGTCCAAGTAATTTATCCTAAGTTCAACAAGGTCAAACAAAGTTTGACAAAAAATTTCAGCATTTTTAAAAGTCAGAAACTATTTTTAATCATTTAAAAATGAATAAAAATGAATAAAAATAACCTAATTGAACTAAAATCTCAAATAAATCTCAAATCAATTCAACAATTGATGAGAATATTTTTCATAGATCCATCATCATTCAAATAGGTTAGGAAAATATTTTTGTATTTTTTGAATATCAAAAACTATTTAAAATGAATTAAAAATAACCAGAAAAGAAAAAATTCACAAAAAATATCAAATGACAAAATAAAAAATATTAAAAATCAGAAATAGAAACTAGAATTTATTTGGGAAATAATGCAATTGGTCCCATAATTTTTGGATAAAAAATGAGAGAGATATGATTTTTGAAAATAATTGGAATTAAAGAAATTAAAATCAGAAAATAAAAATGCAAAAAAAACATGGAGCGTTAGATCTGAGCTCATTAATTGAGCTGGCAGATCACACGCTTCAAAGATGCGCGCCTACCGTGTGCCTTGGTCAACTGAAGCGCATGATGCATTTAAAAAGGTCATAACATTGGACGCACGGGATCGAATCTGGAAACACCATCACATGGTCCAGATTAAATCTGGCAATGAAGGAGCCACCGTCTTCTCCGGTGAGCATGCAGTTTCCGGCCAGATTTACAGAGATCCAAACCTTAACCAAATCATGCGATCTATACATCATTAGAAAGCTGGGATGATGTATATCATCCCTGTACCATCCATTTTCTATCTAGATTTCTATGGTTTGAGAAATCAGAAGTTGAAAAATCTGGTGTTCATCATGAACTCAATGAATTTCAAAAATTAAGAGCATAAACATGGTGCCTCTATTCAGAGAACTTCAGCCAACACAAAATCTAAGCCAATAGGTCAATGGATTAGGAGAATCAAAGAAAATACCAGTTGGAATGTAAGCTTGAGTTCTGGTAATTTGAGCATGATGCCTTGCTTGCTTTGCTAAAACAGAAGTTCAATGAGATAAATGATGAAGGTTTAGAAGCATTAGATCTAAGAATTCAACCAGATGAAGTTGAATTTCAGATCTGAAAAAATTGAGGAAAATGAACTTGCTTCTTTAGTGATGGCTATGGAAAGAATTCTGCAGCATTTCAGGTTGAATTAGGCGTGTGAAATGAATGGAATGAGGTCTCTATTTATAGAGGAAGTGGCAAGGAGAATGTGATCAATCTGTGTGCATGGCATGTGAAGCTTCATTGCATGGGCTTGCATGATCATGCACAAGGCCCAAAAACAATGCCAAATGAACTCTGAGCATCAGCCAAATGAATTTGGACGTGTGACTTTGCAAGGCAATTGCTTATGCACCAAGATTTCAAGTGAATTCCTCATTTGTACCTAAACAAACATCTCTTAGAAAATACCATTTAGAAAATCCAAACATAGGCATGTGGGTAATGGTTGGAAAGGTCTTTGTATAAGGAATAAATGTTATGTTGGACAAAAACTCATTTGAAGTGTGGAAATTTATGAAATTTGAGTTTAAAGTGCAAGGTGCATGACATGTCAAGGCAAGGTTTCTAAAATTGGCCAACTTTAAATCCCTTCTGTTTTGATGATGCAAGCATCAAATGAATACACCTCCAACATAAAAGTTGTAGATCCTTTCAAGACACTCAAAATGGACTTAAATTTTGCATCATTTGGATTTTTGATGAAAAAGTTATGGGCACTTGAAGTTGGACTTTTTTGACTTTTAATGCCTTTAGTCAAAAAGGACCTATAACTTCTTGCATTATCACATGTATTTCCTTTGAGATTTTGAAATTTTGTTCATCATAACATTTGAATTAGACATCTTAAGCTTTACAATGCATTTGATCCCACCTCAAAATCATAAAAAATGAATGAGTTATGTCCTTGGGAAGTTGACCCAAAATTAGGGTTTCAGTCAAAGTGACCTATAATGTATTGGAATGGAAGATGGCCTTCCAAGCTTCAAATCAATTTTTGATGAACATGAAAGTTGTTCATATTGTCCTTAAGAACATTTTTACTTTTGGAACCATCTCCATTTGACCAACACATAAAAAGTTAGGTCTCAGTGTATTTCAAAGTAGTCAGATGAATTGACTGATCAACTTCTCAAGTCCACAACCCATATCTTGATGAATTGATGATTGAGGACACTCAAATAAGTTCAAATACGCATGAAATGATGAATTAAAGAACTTCCCTTGATTGTATTTGACCATGGGCTGAGGTTGCTTCAAGAGCAAGGCATTGTGGTGCACAGATGAATTAGGGTTTCCTTGAAGAACAAAACCTCAAGCCCTTTGACTTGCTTTAATCAAAATGATGAATTGAGATACTAGGGAGGCACATTTAATGGATGAGAGCTTTGGGAACCATTACCATGCTTGTTTTTATCTCCTCTTGACCATATCTTTGTACCAATGATCTCCTAGAAGCTTTGGACTTTGTGATTGCTCAAGCTACAAACACAAGATGTTAGTGACATATTTTTGTGCTTTTGGTTAGTAAACAAAATGAGAAAAGCAATGATATACACTTCAAGTATGCTTGGTGATCTCAAACCACTCACAAGATGTCCCACGCAAAGGCAAAGGGAACCAAGATGCTAATGATCCTTGAGGCCATGCAAGATGCAAAATTATGATTCCATGAGGGATCTTAGGGACAAAATTAGGGTCTTACAGATGCCCCTATTTAAGGTCATTCTAGCCGGAGAAGTGAAGGTTAAAATTTTTGTTTCGACGAGGTAGAATGGGCTTAAATAATAACAAAGAGACGAATTTTGATCCCTAAGAGACCTCATGATGCAAATGTATGTATGCAAAAAGGTAATACTCTGTGGAGATATCTGTCCACAAAGGCAAAGATCAGGAGGGAATTGGAATTCCATATGAGTAATATGCTCATAAGATGGGATAGAGACTCTGGGGACTCTAATGGGGATAAGAAGGGAATGCGTGAGCAGGGCACGACTCAAAGCTTGGGGAACAGAATTCCAAAGGGAGTAAATCCAATGGAAAGACATCGAGTTGACTCGAAGGTGCATGTGTTGGGGAATATGCCAACACAGCAACATTATCCGTGATGGATACTTAGGATAAAAATCCGGACTCAGGTGAGGACAGTCCACTGAGGGACCTCACTGGGGATATCTAAAAAGGAATCTCCTGGGGAAGTAACGGGATGAGGTATTACCGGTTACTGGGTAACAAGCTCAAAGAGACGTGTGATCTGAACACCGGTATAAGGGTGGGAGAACAACACGCTCGGGAAGAATGAATATCTAAGACCGGTATAAGGGTGAGAGATATCAATCAACCAAATCATCTGAGGAAGACCTAGAAAGGTATATTTTGAATCAGGAAAATATGACTCCACAGGGGACAAAAGTCATAATAGGGAGCAGAAGGAAGGAACACCAGAGATACCGGTTACTGGTGAAGGAGAATTGCCATCCAAGACGCAGCGGAATTTAAAATTTCTCCATTTAGTGATCCTTACGAATGGGCATGATCAGTGATAGAATCGTTACCTCTTGTGGCGATTCAAACCTTTGGTGCAGATCTCTGATAATGATCAAAACCTTTGATACAGATCCATGGGGCGATCGCGAACGTTGAACGATGACAACGTCTCTACTCAGTCCACACGAACAGATTCCTTCAATCGCAGTGCTAGCTGTTTGTGAATGAAGGCTTTGAGTAAGAGAAAGAGAGATACGAAATTCCAACTCTTCAGTTGTGTTGTATTCCCATACAAAGCTTCTGCACAAGAGCTCTATTTATAGAACCACTTGTGTGGGCTTCAAGCCAAAAAGCCCACTTAAGTGCATTTTGGCCTATATCTCATAATATGCCAAAATCACTTAAGTATTTGGTACCTTACCATATTTTGTATTCTACTTAAGTACATCGTACCTTACGATGTTCCTTAATTATCCTATCTCTCATCAATCCGTCCTTTGTGTGTGACCCTATAGGTTTTCGCGGCGTTAGCAATTATATTAAATCACGCATTTAACATAATAAACAGTAAGCGGTATCTAGCAACACATCACTACTACCCAAGTCACGAAAATGTCATGTGATCTGACAAAACCTCCTGTGATAATAATTATGTGTATAATTACCCCTTTGCCCTTATGTCTATATTGAACACAAGGTATAGACCGTGTCACCCTTGTCCAGTTCAATATTGGGCCCATAGACATTTATCCTGTTACGCAGGATTGGCAAATTCCATCTAGGACACTCATGTCCCTCAGCATGCTTTGTGGAGTACCCATCAACTGCCTTTATGGTTATCCAGTTACGGACAACGTTAGATCAGCAACAAAGCACTCGACTCTACATCTAGGATCCATAGTGGTTTCAGGTCGAAGAGTGGTATACACTATTATCACCATGAGAATAACTTATGACACTTTGCATAACTTTCTAGGGCTTACACCAACAATCTCCCACTAGCACTAGAGCCAATCAGGCATACCCCGTATGCCCATTGATCTAGTATGGCCATCATGCTTCTGCTGTGCAAGAGGCTTAGTCAGTGGGTCAGGTATATTGTCAAGTGTAGGTACTTTACATATTTTCGCACAACGCCTAAGTATGTGTTTGGATCGTTGGTGAGATCTAGGCTCCTTAGCTTGTGCGATAACACCATTGTTATCATAATAGAGACCAATGGGATCCACAATGCTAGGGACTATGCCAAGTTTATTGATCCAAACAGCTTCCTTTGCTGCACTTAAGGCAGCAATATACTCGGCCTCAGTTGTAGAATCAACAACTGCATCTTGCGTTGAACTTTTCAAGCTCACAGTGCCACCATTTTAGCAAAACACATAACCAAATTGGAATCATTCATATTAAAGCGTCTCAGCACTTTGTCTATGTATGTACTCTGACTTAGGCCAAGCAGTTTTTATGATCTATCTCTATAGATTCTGATTCCTAATATATAGGCTGCTTCACCTAGGTCCTTCATAGAAAAGCATTTCCCCAACCAAGTCTTTACTTGTTGCAGGGTAGGGACATCGTTTCCAATGAGTAATATGTCATCTACATATAGTACCAGGAATACGATCATGCTCCCACTAACCTTCTTGTAGACACAAGGCTCATCTTCATTCTTGATGAATCCATACAGTTTTACTGTTTCATCAAAGCGAAGATTCCATGAGTAGGTCACAGGCTCATCTTGATCCATGAGTAATACATCACCTAGATCAGATATCCATATATCTCAGGTAGGTGACGTATCCTACCTGACCTACGCTGGTCTTGTTCTACTTGAGCAGATTGCTCTTACACAACTACTTGTGTTTCCTGCTCTAATTCCTCCATAGGTATATCGATACTTTGTGATTCTTGAATTTCTCCAAGCTCTACTTTCCTCCCACTGATTCCTTTGGAAATAAGATCCCTTTCCAGGAAAACTCCAGTTCGAGCGACAAACACTTTGCCCTCTGAAGGATTGTAGAAGTAATACCCTCTTGTTTCTTTAGGATACCTCACAAATAAGCATTTGTCAGATTTGGGCTCAAGCTTAGTTGAAATTTGTCGTTTCATATAAACTTCGCAACCCCAAATCTTCATGTAAGACATATGTGGTCACTTACCACTCCATATCTCATATGGTGTCTTATCAACCTTTTTGGATGGAACACGGTTAAGTGTGTAAGCTGCGGTCAACAGCGCATGTCCCCAAAAGGAGTTTGGAAGATCGGCTTGACTCATCATGGATCGGACCATGTCTAACAGGGTTCGATTTCTTCTCTCAGATACACCATTCCATTGGGATGTTCCAGGAGGAGTAAGTTGGGATAGGATCCCACATTCTTTCAGATGGTCATCAAACTCTAGGATTAAATACTCACCACTTCGATCTGATCGAAGAGTTTTAATATTATTACCTAGTTGGTTTTAACTCGTTAGGTTTCACCCTTTTGTATTAATGTTATTAATAGGCATTTCAAGATCAAGGACATACAATCCATTGTTCATTTGTGCAGTAGCATAGAATATATCATTCAAATAAATTGAGCAACAATTGTTCTTTATTATAAATGAAAAACCAAACTTGTCCAAACAAGCAATGGAAATAATATTCCTGCTAATTGCAGGTACATAATAACAGTTCTCTAACTGAATTATAAAACCACTAGGTAAAGTCAATACAAAAGTTCCTACGGCTAAAGCAGCAACCTTTGCTCCATAACCAACTCGTAGGTCGACTTCACCTTTTGCCAATTTTCTACTCCTTTTTAGTTCTTGCACATTTGTACAAATGTGAGAACCGCATCCAATATCTAATACCCATGATGCAGAAGTAGATAAATTAATTTTAATAACAAAAATGCCTGAAGTTGGAGTCTCTACTCCATTCTTCCTATCTTCCAGGTACTTTGGGCAGTTCCTCTTCCAGTGTGCGGTCTTACCGCAATGGAAGCAGGTACCTTCCTTTTCTATGCTTCCACTAGGCTTCAAAGCAGCACTAGTGGGTTTGGGTTTGGCAACTTCCTTGCCTTTCCCTTTATCATGTTTGAGGACAATCCTCATGTCTCGGTACCAATCCAGAAAATTTGTCCTAGACAATTTTTCCTTATCAAGGATTGATCGCAAGATGTTGTTAGAGGTGTTTGCTGTCATGGTAATCTACACAAGGATTTATGAAAATATAAGTATCATTGACATATTTAATTAGGCCTTTAATTAAACATGCTCCCACTATTTTACTCAAAACAAATGACCCTCATCATCTGATTCGGAAAATCCCGTTGGAAGATTTTCTAGTGGGTCGAGATCCATATTTCACTTCGTTCTAAGTCCGCGTAGGCGGATTACACAAAACTAGGTTATTTAGGTAGGAACTCCTTCCAATTGTATCTCATACAACTCTCGAAAATTTTAGTTGGGTGAATAACTCCTTATTCCAATCCATCATATGGATTATTCCCAACTCTTGCTTCTAAACATATATAATATTATTATAATTAAGTTTGACCCATTGTCTTAGCAGTTGGATATTACATTTATCCCATCGCACCCTACTAATACAGAACATGCACCTCGCGTAGGCGAAACCTACATATCCGATACCAGTCTTGATGAGTGCTAAAACTTGGAAAGCAAACACATATAATATTATTATAATTTGTTTAGTTAAGTTTGACCCATTGTTTTAACAGTTGGATATTACAATTATCCCATCGCACCTTACCAATATATAGATCATGCACCTCGCGTAGGTGAAACCTACATTATCCATTACTAGTCTTGATGAGTGTTAAAACTTGGAAAGCATAAACTTAATATTTAATTTTTGAGGGAATTGCAATTTTTCTGATCTCACCGGCTTGTTTATCATATAAACCGTCTCTCACATGCATCAACATACATTCACATGCATCAACATACATACAAACAAAATGAAACAGTTATGGCCCCTAGCGCAATTGTTCTCCCAAGCCAATGAGAGAACCTAAGCTAACCTACAACGATCTAAGCTTCTCCAAGCAAGATCTTCAAGGTTGTCCTCCTTTGGCACTGACTTCTTTGCTTTCTTCATATCATTACATTACATGAAAGAAACTCGTTTTACATACGAGGGAGTGAGATGAGAAAAGAAGTTACATTTGGGAGATTAAGAGAGAGGCACGACACGCAGGTCGTATTTTAAAAACCCAAAACAAAACAAAGGAAAACTAAGACCATAACCGATCACCACAAGACAATAATAAACACTTTATTATTATTATTATTATTAATTCCTTTAATTAATTAAAATCAAATTAAATTTCGACAACCGATCACACTACGCAGAGTTAGCCGGGGGTCCGTTGCCCGGACAGCGGGAACGGGTGTTCCGCTGCCCGGTCAGCGGACGGTGGTTCCTTGCGGGGTCTAAGGGGCAGCGCCCCTGCTCGAAAATTTTAATGAACAATTCATTTAAAATTGAAGTCGTTTTTCGTATCAACACTTGATACTTCAAAGCACTTTTTCTAGCCGAACCGGTGAATTTTTCCTTGCGTTAACCGGTTAACCATATGTGTTAACCGGTTAACACTGTTTGAAAACTTTTAGAAAATTCTTTTCTGCCTTGCGTTAACCGGTTAACCATATGCGTTAACCGGTTAACACTGTTTGAAAAACTCAGAAAACTGAATTTCGTCTTGCGTTAACCGGTTAACCAAAAGCGTTAACCGGTTAACACTGTTTGAAAACTCAAAAATTTTTATTTCGCATTGCGTTAATCGGTTAACCATACGCGTTAACCGGTTAACACTGTTCGGAAAAGTGTTTAGAACGCACAACTCTTGTGCAGTCATACCCCAATCGCATAACTCTCTGACAACACAACCCTTGTGTCGTCACTAACCCTGATGCACCAATTTCAGACCGTCAAACACATCTCGATTGTTAATTCAGTATGATTGATCAACACGTCATTGCTTCACCATACTAATGTCGGATCAAGAAGCAAACGACCATTGATCGCTCAAAGGAAAACAATCATCGAGGGTTTGAATGAACGAAACAAGAACACTATATCATATATAATGTATTTTGCATCAGGGTTACATATATCACATATATGTAACTTGATCGATCTCAATTTAACCTTTGATTCATTCTGTCTTTAATCATATTATTACAGAACAAAAACAGTTATCAGATTCATGGTTTCGTAAGTGGCTCTGATACCACTGAAGGAGAATTGCCATCCAAGGCGCAGCGGAATTTAAAATTTCTCCATTTAGTGATCCTTACGAATGGGCATGATCAGTGATAGAGTCGTTACCTCTTGTGGCGATTCAAACCTTTGGTGCAGATCTCTGATAATGATCAAAACCTTTGATACAGATCCACGAGGCGATCACGAACGTTGAACGATGACAACGTCTCTACTCAGTCCACACGAACGGATTCCTTCAATCGCAGTGCTAGCTGTTTGTGAATGAAGGCTTTGAGTAAGAGAAAGAGAGATACGAAATTCCAACTCTTCAGTTGTGTTGTATTCCCATACAAAGCTTCTGCACAAGAGCTCTATTTATAGAACCACTTGTGTGGGCTTCAAGCCAAAAAGCCCACTTAAGTGCATTTTGGCCTATATCTCATAATATGCCAAAATCACTTAAGTATTTGGTACCTTACCATATTTCGTATTCTACTTAAGTACACCGTACCTTACGATGTTCCTTAATTATCCTATCTCTCATCAATCCGTCCTTTGTGTGTGACCCTATAGGTTTTCGCGGCGTTGGCAATTATATTAAATCACGCATTTAACATAATAAACAGTGAGCGGTATCTAGCAACACATCACTGCTACCCAAGTCACGAAAATGTCATGTGATCTGACAAAACCTCCTGTGATAATAATTATGTGTATAATTACCCCTTTGCCCTTATGTCTATATTGAACACACGGTATAGACCGTGTCACCCTTGTCCAGTTCAATATTGGGCCCATAGACATTTATCCTGTTACGCAGGATTTGCAAATTCCATCTAGGACACTCATGTCCCTCAGCATGCTTTGTGGAGTACCCATCAACTGCCTTTATGGTTATCCAGTTACGGACAACGTTAGATCAGCAACAAAGCACTCGACTCTACATCTAGGATCCATAGTGGTTTCAGGTCGAAGAGTGGTATACACTATTATCACCATGAGAATAACTTATGACACTTTGCATAACTTTCTATATAGTATTCTCATAGCGGGTCAATCCGGTATAAATATTACTCCTAATATTCATACCTATGTTTAAGACTTGATAACTCTTTATCCATGATCCATGAGATGTGATCATCAGTCTACAAACATAATAGTCTTAATGCTTTAATGTTATCCCACTTCACATTAAAGCTCGACTACAGATACTTTAAGAATAGTGTCCTTATGTTTAATGTGTTCTCATGATTAAGTCACACTTAATACATTAAACGGACTATCTATTCTAGGGACTTTATTAATCAACCATAATAAAGAAAATGCCTTTTTATTATTAATAAATAATTCGATACAAGTACCAAAAGTATTGGCCTCTAGGGCTTACACCAACAATCTCCCACTAGCACTAGAGCCAATCAGGCATACCCCATATGCCCATTGATCTAGTATGGCCATCATGCTTCTGCTGCGCAAGAGGCTTAGTCAGTGGGTCTGCTATATTGTCAAGTGTAGGTACTTTACATATTTTCGCACAACGCCTAAGTATGTGTTTGGATCGTTGGTGAGATCTAGGCTCCTTAGCTTGTGCGATAACACCATTGTTATCATAATAGAGACCAATGAGATCCACAATGCTAGGGACTATGCCAAGTTTATTGATCCAAACAGCTTCCTTTGCTGCACTTAAGGCAGCAATATACTCGGCCTCAGTTGTAGAATCAGCAACTGCATCTTGCGTTGAACTTTTCAAGCTCACAGTGCCACCATTTTAGCAAAACACATAATCAGATTGGAATCATTCATATTAAAGCGTCTCAGCACTTTGTCTATGTATGTACTCTGACTTAGGCCAAGCAGTTTTTGTGATCTATCTCTATAGATTCTGATTCCTAATATATAGGCTGCTTCACCTAGGTCCTTCATAGAAAAGCATCTCCCCAACCAAGTCTTTACTTGTTGCAGGGTAGGGACATCGTTTCCAATGAGTAATATGTCATCTACATATAGTACCAGGAATACGATCATGCTCCCACTAACCTTCTTGTAGACACAAGGCTCATCTTCATTCTTGATGAATCCATACAGTTTTACTGTTTCATCAAAGCGAAGATTCCATGAGTAGGTCACAGGCTCATCTTGATCCATGAGTAATACATCACCTAGATCAGATATCCATATATCTCCGGTAGGTGACGTATCCTACCTGACCTACGCTGGTCTTGTTCTACTTGAGCAGATTGCTCTTACACAACTACTTGTGTTTCCTGCTCTAATTCCTCCATAGGTATATCGATACTTTGTGATTCTTGAATTTCTTCAAGCTCTACTTTCCTCCCACTGATTCCTTTGGAAATAAGATCCCTTTCCAGGAAAACTCCAGTTCGAGCGACAAACACTTTGCCCTCTGAAGGATTGTAGAAGTAATACCCTCTTGTTTCTTTAGGATACCTCACAAATAAGCATTTGTCAGATTTGGGCTCAAGCTTAGTTGAAATTTGTCGTTTCATATAAACTTCGCAACCCCAAATCTTCATGTAAGACATATGTGGTCACTTACCACTCCATATCTCATATGGTGTCTTATCAACCTTTTTGGATGGAACACGGTTAAGTGTGTAAGCTGCGGCCAACAGCGCATGTCCCCAAAAGGAGTTTGGAAGATCGGCTTGACTCATCATGGATCGGACCATGTCTAACAGGGTTCGATTTCTTCTCTCAGATACACCATTCCATTGGGATGTTCCAGGAGGAGTAAGTTGGGATAGGATCCCACATTCTTTCAGATGGTCATCAAACTCTAGGATTAAATACTCACCACTTCGATCTGATCGAAGAGTTTTAATATTATTACCTAGTTGGTTTTAACTCGTTAGGTTTCACCCTTTTGTATTAATGTTATTAATAGGCATTTCAAGATCAAGGACATACAGTCCATTGTTCATTTGTGCAGTAGCATAGAATATATCATTCAAATAAATTGAGCAACAATTGTTCTTTATTATAAATGAAAAACCAAACTTGTCCAAACAAGCAATGGAAATAATATTCCTGCTAATTGCAGGTACATAATAACAGTTCTCTAACTGAATTATTAAACCACTAGGTAAAGTCAATACAAAAGTTCCTACGGCTAAAGCAGCAACCTTTGCTCCATAACCAACTCGTAGGTCGACTTCACCTTTTGCCAATTTTCTACTCCTTTTTAGTTCTTTCACATTTGTACAAATGTGAGAACCGCATCCAATATCTAATACCCATGATGCAGAAGTAGATAAATTAATTTTAATAACAAAAATGCCTGAAGTTGGAGTCTCTACTCCATTCTTCCTATCTTCCAGGTACTTTGGGCAGTTCCTCTTCCAGTGTGCGGTCTTACCGCAATGGAAGCAGGTACCTTCCTTTTCTATGCTTCCACTAGGCTTCAAAGCAGCACTAGTGGGTTTGGGTTTGGCAACTTCCTTGCCTTTCCCTTTATCATGTTTGAGGACAATCCTCATGTCTCGGTACCAATCCAGAAAATTTGTCCTAGACAATTTTTCCTTATCAAGGATTGATCGCAAGATGTTGTTAGAGGTGTTTGCTGTCATGGTAATCTACACAAGGATTTATGAAAATATAAGTATCATTGACATATTTAATTAGGCCTTTAATTAAACATGCTCCCACTATTTTACTCAAAACAAATGACCCTCATCATCTGATTCGGAAAATCCCGTTGGAAGATTTTCTAGTGGGTCGAGATCCATATTTCACTTCGTTCTAAGTCCGCGTAGGCGGATTACACAAAACTAGGTTATTTAGGTAGGATCTCCTTCCAATTGTATCTCATACAACTCTCGAAAATTTCAGTTGGGTGAATAACTCCTTATTCCAATCCATCATATGGATTATTCCCAACTCTTGCTTCTAAACATATATAATATTATTATAATTAAGTTTGACCCATTGTCTTAGCAGTTGGATATTACATTTATCCCATCGCACCCTACTAATACAGAACATGCACCTCGCGTAGGCGAAACCTACATATCCGATACCAGTCTTGATGAGTGCTAAAACTTGGAAAGCAAACACATATAATATTATTATAATTTGTTTAGTTAAGTTTGACCCATTGTTTTAACAGTTGGATATTACAATTATCCCATCGGACCTTACCAATATATAGATCATGCACCTCGCGTAGGCGAAACCTACATTATCCATTACTAGTCTTGATGAGTGTTAAAACTTGGAAAGCATAAACTTAATATTTAATTTTTGAGGGAATTGCAATTTTTCTGATCTCACCGGCTTGTTTATCATATAAACCGTCTCTCACATGCATTAACATACATTCACATTCATCAACATACATACAAACAAAATGAAACAGTTATGGCCCCTAGCGCAATTGTTCTCCCAAGCCAATGAGAGAACCTAAGCTAACCTACAACGATCTAAGCTTCTCCAAGCAAGATCTTCAAGGTTGTCCTCCTTTGGCACTGACTTCTTTGCTTTCTTCATATCATTACATTACATGAAAGAAACTCGTTTTACATACGAGGGAGTGAGATGAGAAAAGAAGTTACATTTGGGAGATTAAGAGAGAGGCACGACACGCAGGACGTATTTTAAAAACCCAAAACAAAACAAAGGAAAACTAAGACCATAACCGATCACCACAAGACAATAATAAACACTTTATTATTATTATTATTATTAATTCCTTTAATTAATTAAAATCAAATTAAATTTCGACAACCGATCACACTACGCAGAGTTAGCCGGGGGTCCGCTGCCCGGACAGCGGGAACGGGTGTTCCGCTGCCCGGTCAACGGACGGTGGTTCCTTGCGGGGTCTAAGGGGCAGCGCCCCTGCTCGGAAATTTTAATGAACAATTCATTTAAAATTGAAGTCGTTTTTCGTATCAACACTTGATACTTCAAAGCACTTTTTCTAGCCGAACCGGTGAATTTTTCCTTGCGTTAACCGGTTAACCATATGTGTTAACCGGTTAACACTGTTTGAAAACTTTTAGAAATTCTTTTCTGCCTTTCGTTAACCGGTTAACCATATGCGTTAACCGGTTAACACTGTTTGAAAAACTCAAAAAACTGAATTTCGTCTTGCGTTAACCGGTTAACCAAAAGCGTTAACCGGTTAACACTGTTTGAAAACTCAAAAAATTTTATTTCGCATTGCGTTAACCGGTTAACCATACGCGTTAACCGGTTAACACTGTTCGGAAAAGTGTTTAGAACGCACAACTCTTGTGCAGTCATACCCCAATCGCATAACTCTCTGACAACACAACCCTTGTGTCGTTACTAACCCTGATGCACCAATTTCAGACCGTCAAACACATCTCGATTGTTAATTCAGTATGATTGATCAACACGTCATTGCTTCACCATACTAATGTTGGATCAAGAAGCAAACGACCATTGATCGCTCAAAGGAAAACAATCATCGAGGGTTTGAATGAACGAAACAAGAACACTATATCATATATAATGTATTTTGCATCAGGGTTACATATATCACATATATGTAACTTGATCAATCTCAATTTAACCTTTGATTCATTCTGTCTTTAATCATATTATTACAGAACAAAAACAGTTATCAGATTCATGGTTTCGTAAGTGGCTCTGATACCACTGAAGGAGAATTGCCATCCAAGGCGCAGCGGAATTTAAAATTTCTCCATTTAGTGATCCTTACGAATGGGCATGATCAGTGATAGAGTCGTTACCTCTTGTGGCGATTCAAACCTTTGGTGCAGATCTCTGATAATGATCAAAACCTTTGATACAGATCCACGGGGCGATCACGAACGTTGAACGATGACAACGTCTCTACTCAGTCCACACGAACGGATTCCTTCAATCGTAGTGCTAGCTGTTTGTGAATGAAGGCTTTGAGTAAGAGAAAGAGAGATACGAAATTCCAACTCTTCAGTTGTGTTGTATTCCCATACAAAGCTTCTGCACAAGAGCTCTATTTATAGAACCACTTGTGTGGGCTTCAAGCCAAAAAGCCCACTTAAGTGCATTTTGGCCTATATCTCATAATATGCCAAAATCACTTAAGTATTTGGTACCTTACCATATTTCGTATTCTACTTAAGTACACCGTACCTTACGATGTTCCTTAATTATCCTATCTCTCATCAATCCGTCCTTTGTGTGTGACCCTATAGGTTTTCGCGGCGTTGGCAATTATATTAAATCACGCATTTAACATAATAAACAGTGAGCGGTATCTAGACACACATCACTGCTACCCAAGTCACGAAAATGTCATGTGATCTGACAAAACCTCCTGTGATAATAATTATGTGTATAATTACCCCTTTGCCCTTATGTCTATATTGAACACAAGGTATAGACCGTGTCACCCTTGTCCAGTTCAATATTGGGCCCATAGACATTTATCCTGTTACGCAGGATTGGCAAATTCCATCTAGGACACTCATGCCCCTCAGCATGCTTTGTGGAGTACCCATCAACTGCCTTTATGGTTATCCAGTTACGGACAACGTTAGATCAGCAACAAAGCACTCGACTCTACATCTAGGATCCATAGTGGTTTCAGGTCGAAGAGTGGTATACACTATTATCACCATGAGAATAACTTATGACACTTTGCATAACTTTCTATATAGTATTCTCATAGCGGGTCAATCCGGTATAAATATTACTCCTAATATTCATACCTATGTTTAAGACTTGATAACTCTTTATCCATGATCCATGAGATGTGATCATCAGTCTACAAACATAATAGTCTTAATGCTTTAATGTTATCCCACTTCACATTAAAGCTCGACTACAAATACTTTAAGAATAGTGTCCTTATGTTTAATGTGTTCTCATGATTAAGTCACACTTAATACATTAAACGGACTAGCTATTCTAGGGACTTTATTAATCAACCATAATAAAGAAAATGCCTTTTTATTATTAATAAATAATTCGATACAAGTACCAAAAGTATTGGCCTCTAGGGCTTACACCAACAATCTCCCACTAGCACTAGAGCCAATCAGGCATACCCCGTATGCCCATTGATCTAGTATGGCCATCATGCTTCTGCTGCGCAAGAGGCTTAGTCAGTGGGTCTGCTATATTGTCAAGTGTAGGTACTTTACATATTTTCGCACAACGCCTAAGTATGTGTTTGGATCGTTGGTGAGATCTAGGCTCCTTAGCTTGTGCGATAACACCATTGTTATCATAATAGAGACCAATGAGATCCACAATGCTAGGGACTATGCCAAGTTTATTGATCCAAACAGCTTCCTTTGCTGCACTTAAGGCAGCAATATACTCGGCCTCAGTTGTAGAATCAGCAACTGCATCTTGCGTTGAACTTTTCAAGATCACAGTGCCACCATTTAAGCAAAACACATAATCAGATTGGAATCATTCATATTAAAGCGTCTCAGCACTTTGTCTATGTATGTACTCTGACTTAGGCCAAGCAGTTTTTGTGATCTATCTCTATAGATTCTGATTCCTAATATATAGGCTGCTTCACCTAGGTCCTTCATAGAAAAGCATCTCCCCAACCAAGTCTTTACTTGTTGCAGGGTAGGGACATCGTTTCCAATGAGTAATATGTCATCTACATATAGTACCAGGAATACGATCATGCTCCCACTAACCTTCTTGTAGACACAAGGCTCATCTTCATTCTTGATGAATCCATACAGTTTTACTGTTTCATCAAAGCGAAGATTCCATGAGTAGGTCACAAGCTCATCTTGATCCATGAGTAATACATCACCTAGATCAGATATCCATATATCTCCGGTAGGTGACGTATCCTACCTGACCTACGCTGGTCTTGTTCTACTTGAGCAGATTGCTCTTACACAACTACTTGTGTTTCCTGCTCTAATTCCTCCATAGGTATATCGATACTTTGTGATTCTTGAATTTCTTCAAGCTCTACTTTCCTCCCACTGATTCCTTTGGAAATAAGATCCCTTTCCAGGAAAACTCCAGTTCAAGCGACAAACACTTTGCCCTCTGAAGGATTGTAGAAGTAATACCCTCTTGTTTCTTTAGGATACCTCACAAATAAGCATTTGTCAGATTTGGGCTCAAGCTTAGTTGAAATTTGTCGTTTCATATAAACTTCGCAACCCCAAATCTTCATGTAAGACATATGTGGTCACTTACCACTCCATATCTCATATGGTGTCTTATCAACCTTTTTGGATGGAACACGGTTAAGTGTGTAAGCTGCGGTCAACAGTGCATGTCCCCAAAAGGAGTTTGGAAGATCGGCTTGACTCATCATGGATCGGACCATGTCAAAAAGGGTTCGATTTCTTCTCTCAGATACACCATTCCATTGGGATGTTCCAGGAGGAGTAAGTTGGGATAGGATCCCACATTCTTTCAGATGGTCATCAAACTCTAGGATTAAATACTCACCACTTCGATCTGATCGAAGAGTTTTAATATTATTACCTAGTTGGTTTTAACTCGTTAGGTTTCACCCTTTTGTATTAATGTTATTAATAGGCATTTCAAGATCAAGGACATACAGTCCATTGTTCATTTGTGCAGTAGCATAGAATATATCATTCAAATAAATTGAGCAACAATTGTTCTTTATTATAAATGAAAAACCAAACTTGTCCAAACAAGCAATGGAAATAATATTCCTGCTAATTGCAGCTACATAATAACAGTTCTCTAACTGAATTATTAAACCACTAGGTAAAGTCAATACAAAAGTTCCTACGGCTAAAGCAGCAACCTTTGCTCCATAACCAACTCGTAGGTCGACTTCACCTTTTGCCAATTTTCTACTCCTTTTTAGTTCTTGCACATTTGTACAAATGTGAGAACCGCATCCAATATCTAATACCCATGATGCAGAAGTAGATAAATTAATTTTAATAACAAAAATGCCTGAAGTTGGAGTCTCTACTCCATTCTTCCTATCTTCCAGGTACTTTGGGCAGTTCCTCTTCCAGTGTGCGGTCTTACCGCAATGGAAGCAGGTACCTTCCTTTTCTATGCTTCCACTAGGCTTCAAAGCAGCACTAGTGGGTTTGGGTTTGGCAACTTCCTTGCCTTTCCCTTTATCATGTTTGAGGACAATCCTCATGTCTCGGTACCAATCCAGAAAATTTGTCCTAGACAATTTTTCCTTATCAAGGATTGATCGCAAGATGTTGTTAGAGGTGTTTGCTGTCATGGTAATCTACACAAGGATTTATGAAAATATAAGTATCATTGACATATTTAATTAGGCCTTTAATTAAACATGCTCCCACTATTTTACTCAAAACAAATGACCCTCATCATCTGATTCGGAAAATCCCGTTGGAAGATTTTCTAGTGGGTCGAGATCCATATTTCACTTCGTTCTAAGTCCGCGTAGGCGGATTACACAAAACTAGGTTATTTAGGTAGGAACTCCTTCCAATTGTATCTCATACAACTCTCGAAAATTTCAGTTGGATGAATAACTCCTTATTCCAATCCATCATATGGATTATTCCCAACTCTTGCTTCTAAACATATATAATATTATTATAATTAAGTTTGACCCATTGTCTTAGCAGTTGGATATTACATTTATCCCATCGCACCCTACTAATACAGAACATACACCTCGCGTAGGCGAAACCTACATATCCGATACCAGTCTTGATGAGTGCTAAAACTTGGAAAGCAAACACATATAATATTATTATAATTTTTTTAGTTAAGTTTGACCCATTGTTTTAACAGTTGGATATTACAATTATCCCATCGCACCTTACCAATATATAGATCATGCACCTCGCGTAGGCGAAACCTACATTATCCATTACTAGTCTTGATGAGTGTTAAAACTTGGAAAACATAAACTTAATATTTAATTTTTGAGGGAATTGCAATTTTTCTGATCTCATCGGCTTGTTTATCATATAAACCGTCTCTCACATGCATCAACATACATTCACATGCATCAACATACATACAAACAAAATGAAACAGTTATGGCCCCTAGCGCAATTGTTCTCCCAAGCCAATGAGAGAACCTAAGCTAACCTACAACGATCTAAGCTTCTCCAAGCAAGATCTTCAAGGTTGTCCTCCTTTGGCACTGACTTCTTTGCTTTCTTCATATCATTACATTACATGAAAGAAACTCGTTTTACATACGAGGGAGTGAGATGAGAAAAGAAGTTACATTTGGGAGATTAAGAGAGAGGCACGACACGCAGGTCGTATTTTAAAAACCCAAAACAAAACAAAGGAAAACTAAGACCATAACCGATCACCACAAGACAATAATAAACACTTTATTATTATTATTATTATTAATTCCTTTAATTAATTAAAATCAAATTAAATTTCGACAACTGATCACACTACGCAGAGTTAGCCGGGGGTCCGTTGCCCGGACAGCGGGAACGGGTGTTCCGCTGCCCGGTCAGCGGACGGTGGTTCCTTGCGGGGTTTAAGGGGCAGCGCCCCTGCTCGGAAATTTTAATGAACAATTAATTTAAAATTAAAGTCGTTTTTCGTATCAACACTTGATACTTCAAAGCACTTTTTCTAGCCGAACCGGTGAATTTTTCCTTGCGTTAACCGGTTAACCATATGTGTTAACCGGTTAACACTGTTTGAAAACTTTTAGAAAATTCTTTTCTGCCTTGCGTTAACCGGTTAACCATATGCGTTAACCGGTTAACACTGTTTGAAAAACTCAGAAAACTGAATTTCGTCTTGCGTTAACCGGTTAACCAAAAGCGTTAACCGGTTAACACTGTTTGAAAACTCAAAAAATTTTATTTCGCATTGCGTTAACCGGTTAACCATACGCGTTAACCGGTTAACACTGTTTGGAAAAGTGTTTAGAACGCACAACTCTTGTGCAGTCATACCCCAATCGCATAACTCTCTGACAACACAACCCTTGTGTCGTCACTAACCCTGATGCACCAATTTCAGACCGTCAAACACATCTCGATTGTTAATTCAGTATGATTGATCAACACGTCATTGCTTCACCATACTAATGTCGGATCAAGAAGCAAACGACCATTGATCGCTCAAAGGAAAACAATCATCGAGGGTTTGAATGAACGAAACAAGAACACTATATCATATATAATGTATTTTGCATCAGGGTTACATATATCACATATATGTAACTTGATCGATCTCAATTTAACCTTTGATTCATTCTGTCTTTAATCATATTATTACAGAACAAAAACAGTTATCAGATTCATGGTTTCGTAAGTGGCTCTGATACCACTGAAGGAGAATTGCCATCCAAGGCGCAGCGGAATTTAAAATTTCTCCATTTAGTGATCCTTACGAATGGGCATGATAAGTGATAGAATCGTTACCTCTTGTGGCGATTCAAACCTTTGGTGCAGATCTCTGATAATGATCAAAACCTTTGATACAGATCCACGGGGCGATCACGAACGTTGAACGATGACAACGTCTCTACTCAGTCCACACGAACGGATTCCTTCAATCGTAGTGCTAGCTGTTTGTGAATGAAGGCTTTGAGTAAGAGAAAGAGAGATACGAAATTCCAACTCTTCAGTTGTGTTGTATTCCCATACAAAGCTTCTGCACAAGAGCTCTATTTATAGAACCACTTGTGTGGGCTTCAAGCCAAAAAGCCCACTTAAGTGCATTTTGGCCTATATCTCATAATATGCCAAAATCACTTAAGTATTTGGTACCTTACCATATTTCGTATTCTACTTAAGAACACCGTACCTTACGATGTTCCTTAATTATCCTATCTCTCATCAATCCGTCCTTTGTGTGTGACCCTATAGGTTTTCGCGGCGTTGGCAATTATATTAAATCACGCATTTAACATAATAAACAGTGAGCGGTATCTAGCAACACTTCACTACTATCCAAGTCACGAAAATATCATGTGATCTGACAAAACCTCCTGTGATAATAATTATGTGTATAATTACTCCTTTGCCCTTATGTCTATATTGAACACAAGGTATAGACCGTGTCACCCTTGTCCAGTTCAATATTGCGCCCATAGACATTTATCCTGTTACGCAAGATTGGCAAATTCCATCTAGGACACTCATGTCCCTCAGCATGCTTTGTGGAGTACCCATCAACTGCCTTTATGGTTATCCAGTTACGGACAACGTTAGATCAACAACAAAGCACTCGACTCTACATCTAGGATCCATAGTGGTTTCAGGTCGAAGAGTGGTATACACTATTATCACCATGAGAATAACTTATGACACTTTGCATAACTTTCTATATAGTATTCTCATAGCGGGTCAATCCGGTATAAATATTACTCCTAATATTCATACCTATGTTTAAGACTTGATAACTCTTTATCCATGATCCATGAGATGTGATCATCAGTCTACAAACATAATAGTCTTAATGCTTTAATGTTATCCCACTTCACATTAAAGCTCGACTACAGATACTTTAAGAATAGTGTCCTTATGTTTAATGTGTTCTCATGATTAAGTGACACTTAATACATTAAACGGACTATCTATTCTAGGGACTTTATTAATCAACCATAATAAAGAAAATGCCTTTTTATTATTAATAAATAATTCGATACAAGTACCAAAAGTATTGGCCTCTAGGGCTTACACCAACAACTGGGCATATAATAGGTGACCAACCAAAGCGTGGATCGGGGAATATTCTCAAAACACTCATCATCCAAAAAGAGGGCGAAAAGCAAACTCGATTAAGGGATGGACATTCGATTCTAAAACAGGGATACGAATCTTACTCGACTGGGGAAGAATAGAAGGCTTCGACCAAAGAGTGCATGAGTTATATTATCTATTACCGTCAAAACGTAGATAATACACTCGCATGGAAGATTATCCACAATCGGTTACTGGGTTAATAAAGGATAAATCGACCGACAAAGAGAAAGGCATCGGGATACCAAAACTAGGTATATAATGATGACCAAACGAAGGGAGCAACCAACATTACTGACAACCGGTATGAAAGATGATTTGCTGGGGATAAATTGTCTAATCAGAGCAATTATCCAAAAGAAGGAGGGAATATCAATACCGAATATTGGATAATGATAACCATCAAGGAGGGGATTACATCTACCGAATATGGGGTAGAAGACCACGGAAAAGTAACCGTCATCGACTAGGATGAGCAACAAGGTTAACTCTGCAAAGGGGAGAAAATAGGATTTACAACTACCGGTACAAGGGTAGAAAACCACAGACTCCGCCGGGGATAAGATGAATGATTACCTATTACTGGGAAATTATTCACTTATACCACGGGGAAACACAGGAAACAGTCACAAGAGGCCAATTTAGGATCAGACCAAAGAGGCAAACTGAATCAAGACTCGTCCTAATGAGGATATAACTCAAATAGGGGAACCCATCCCAATATATGTGTTGGGAGGAAGCGAAAACAACTGTCGTCCACGAGGATATAACTCAGTGGGGAATGCGGAAGGAAAGATAAACATTTTCTGCTTAAGGGGATGACTCTCTATATTGGGGGATCAGACACCGACATCTTGCTTGGGAAAAGTATTACCCACTAGCAGAGGAATAACAAACAAAGATATATGGCAAAAATGTAATATGAATATCCAAATGTTTGATAAATATGTGCACATATGCGTGGTTTATGTATGATGAATGCTGACAAACAAACATTTCTAACACAAACAGCCCTAATGAGTACAAAAAATCCGGTACTACATCCCAAGAGAAAGCCAAAATCCATGGCGAGTATCCAATCTGCCGGGGATCAAAAATAACAGGAAACAACAAAATCTCTGCAGAGGATGAATCATCAGTCACAGCTGGGGAAAAGAGTTCACTGCACCGGTAGAATCTGCCACATAAGCAACTCTACTGGGGAATCTATTCGAGGGATAAAGGGATTCTGGGGGTCAACCGCCAAGTACCGTACCCACCAAGGAGATCATATCTGCTGAGGAGGAAAGATCGTTACTCCGCTGGTTGGAGATCATGCCATCCTTGGGAGAGCACTGAGGATCCCCTAAGTATCTTTTTGTGATGGTTAACTTTCACTTTGTTTAAAAACAAGTTATGAAAAAATCGTTTATTCAAAACAATGATACTTTCTCAATTAAAACATGCAAAACCTTTGTTGAATAGAAGCAAATAAGAGTGCAAATAATTGGATAACAGGCTCAAATTTATTTGATGGAATGGTAGTTTGCAAATGGCAAGACTCCATAGATCTTTACAAATTTGAAATTGGTGATACATATTGGAAAAGGGCTACATTGAACATAATGACCATTTCTCCACTTGCCCCTGGAATCGCCTGAAAAGCACCGCCTGAAAAGGCTCTCTTAACAACATATGGACCTTCATAGTTTGGAGTCCACTTGCCCCTGGAATCGGACGCGAAAGACAAGACTTTCTTGAGCACAAGGTCACCCTCTCGGAACACACGAGGCTTGACCTTCTTATCAAAAGCTTTCTTCATTCTCTGCTGATATAACTGACTATGGCACATGACAGTCAATCTCTTCTCTTCTATCAAATTCAGCTGGTCATAATGACCCTGAACCCATTCAGCATCAGTCAACTTGGCCTCCATCAAGACTCTCATTGATGGGATCTCCACCTCTACTGGGAGTACAGCCTCCATGCCATAAACAAGGGAGAAAGGGGTTGCCCCTGTTGAAGTGCGGACAGACGTACGATATCCATGTAAAGCAAATGGCAACATCTCATGCCAATCCTTATACGTGACAACCATCTTCTGGATAATCTTCTTGATATTCTTATTAGCAGCTTCAACAGCCCCATTCATCTTGGGTCTATAAGGAGAAGAATTATGATGCGCAATCTTGAATTCGCTACACAACTCTTTCATCATTTTGTTGTTTAAGTTAGATCCATTATCAGTAATGATCTTATCTGGCACACCATAGCGGCATATGAGTTGATTCTTGATAAACTTCACGACCACCTGCCTGGTCACGTTTGCATATGATGCCGCTTCAACCCACTTGGTGAAGTAATCAATTGCTACGAGAATAAATCTGTGCCCGTTAGACGCTTTGGGCTCTATCATGCAAATCATGTCAATTCCCCACATGGAGAAAGGCCATGGTGATGAAATCACATTCAGAAGTGTCGGAGGAATATGAATCTTATCCGCGTAAATCTGACACTTATGGCATTTCTTCACGTACTTGCAGCAGTCAGACTCCATTGTCAACCAATAGTAGCCTACTCTCAACATCTTTCTAGCCATGGCATGTCCATTGGAATGAGTACCAAATGAACCCTCATGGACCTCAGTCATCGACAGGTCTGCTTCGTGTCTATCCACGCATCTGAGCAGAACCATGTCAAAATTTCTCTTATAAAGCACTTCGCCATTGAGGTAGAAACTTCCTGACAATCTCCTCAAAGTCTTCCTATCTTTCACAGATGCCCCAAGCGGGTAAACCTGGTTCTGGAGGAAACGCTTGATGTCATAATACCAAGGCTTATCATCTTTCACCTCTTCTACTGCAAACACATGAGCTGGTCTGTCCAAGCGCATCACAGTGATATTGGGGACTTCATTCCAAAATTTTACCACAATCATCGAAGCAAGTGTAGCAAGAGCATTTGCCATCCGATTCTCATCTCGAGGAATATGATGGAAGTCAACCTCAGTAAAGAACGTTGAAATCCTCCTCGCATAATCTCTATATGGAATGAGACCAGGCTGATTCGTTTCCCAATCACCCTTAATCTGATTCACAACAAGGGCCGAATCACCATATACATCAAGATGCTTGATTCTTAAATCAATGCACTCTTCTAAACCCATAATACAGGCCTCATACTCAGCCATATTATTCGTGCATTTGAAGGTTAGCCTTGCTGTAAAAGGAATATGTGTGCCCTGAGGAGTAATAATCACTGCCCCAATACCATTTCCATACTGATTAACAGCGCCATCAAACACCATACTCCATCTGGAACCAGGCTCTGGCCCTTCATCGAGTGTAGGTTCATCGCAATCTTTCGTTTTCAAATACAGAATCTCCTCATCTGGGAAGTCATACTGAACTGACTGATAATTCTCGATTGGCTGATGTGCCAAGTGGTCAGCCAATATACTACCTTTAATAGCCTTTTGAGCTCGATATTCAATATCGTACTCAGATAACAGCATCTGCCAACGGGCAATCCTCCCAGTTAAAGCAGGCTTCTCGAAGATGTACTTGATTGGATCCATTCTGGGTATCAACCAAGTCGTATGATTTATCATATAATGGCGTAAGCGCTTAGCAGCCCAAGCCAAAGCACAACATGTCTTCTCAAGCATTGAGTATCGAGACTCACAATCAGTGAACTTCTTACTCAGGTAGTAAATAGCATACTCCTTCTTCCCTGATTCGTCTTGCTGACCAAGGACACAACCCATTGAGTCTTCAAGAACAGTCAGATACATGATCAAAGGTCTTCCTTCTACAGGCGGAGACAGGATCGGCGGTTCAGATAGATACTCTTTAATACTGTCGAAAGCTTTCTGGCAATCCTCGGTCCAATCATGAGACTGATCTTTCCGGAGAAGCTTGAATATCGGCGCACATGTGGCAGTCATGTGGGATATAAATATAGAAATGTAATTCAAGCGGCCAAGAAAACCTCGGACTTGCTTCTCAGTTTTGGGCGCATGCATCTCTTGTATTGCTTTGACCTTTGCAGGATCAACCTCAATACCTCTTTCACTAACAATGAAGCCCAATAACTTGCCAGAACGGACTCCAAATGTACACTTGTTGGGATTCAGACGAAGCTTGTACTTCCTCAAACGCTGAAAAAGCTTCAGCAAGTGCTCTGCATGTTCAACTTCCGTCCTTGACTTAGCAATCATATCATCAACATATACCTCGATCTCCTTGTGCATCATATCATGAAATAAGGTGGTCATAGATCGTTGATACGTGGCTCCGGCGTTCTTCAAACCGAAGGGCATCACTCGATAACAGAATGTTCACCAAGGTGTGATGAATGTTGTCTTCTCCATATCCTCGGGTGCCATCTTGATCTGGTTATATCCGGAAAATCCATCCATAAATGAGAAGACATTGAACTTAGCTGTATTGTCTACCAACATATCAATATGTGGTAGAGGAAAATCATCTTTTGGACTAGCTTTATTCAAGTCTCTATAATCCACACACATTCGGACTTTCCCCTCTTTCTTAGGCACAGGCACAATATTGGCCACCCATTGAAGATATGTAGAAGTCACCAGAAACCCCGTATCAATTTGCTTATGAACTTCCTCTTTGATCTTCACTGCCATATCAGGATGAGTTCTTCTGAGCTTCTGCTTCACAGGCACCCACTCAGGCTTCAGAGGTAAGAAATGTTGCACAATACCCGTATCTAGACATGGCATGTCTTCATACGACCAAGCAAAGACGTCGACATATTCTCGTAGCAATTCAATCAACCCCTTCTTGACATATTTTTCAAGGAGTGCACCAATCTTCACTTCATGCACGCAATACTCGGACCCCAAGTTGACTGTTTCCAGATTCTCAAGATGCGGCTAAATGATTTTATCTTCATGCTCAAGTAGACGGGTAATCTCGTCAGGAATCTCTTCAACATCATCTTCTTCCGCCTCAAATACAGGGAACTCAAAATTGGGAGATGGTGTTGGATCATTATGTTCAATGGGTTTGATCAACCTGCATAATGATTTTGAATATGAAAAGCTTTTAGAAATCAAACAATGCAAATCATTATGCAGATGAAAAGATTGATTTTATTTTGTTTTTCAGGGTTTTATGTGATCACCAATTTCATGCCAAAACGAAAAGGAAAAATAATTGGAAAAACAAACATTTAACATGAATTTATTGAATGAAAATATCATTGTATTTATGCGCCAACAATGTCATCACTCCTCCTTTTGGCATGGGAGAAAGGTTTTTAAACAAAGTGATCATTACGCTGACTTATGGATAACTGTAGGAATATCCACAACGACCCAATTGTTGCAGACCCCTCCATGGATGATGAAATTGCCAGAATCCTCTGTATCTTCTTCCAAGACAGCAGCAGCTTCTTCATCTTGACCGGTGTGGATGAAACCTCTACTCTTGAACAACCCTTTAGTGTTGAAAACCCCAGAAGAAAATCCTATGCCAGCCCGAGACTTGTTGTCTTCTAGCTCAATCATTTTTCCTAAGCCGGCAGTTGCACCACACTCAATGGCCAACTTTGCATCCTTGTAGGAAGTAAATGAAGGAGTTCTCTTCTCAATAGGCTCAGCAATAGATAAAGCTTGGAAAGGAGTTCCAACTTCATCCTCAGCATCTATATATGAGAAGGAAGACAAATGGCTGACCAGAAGAGCCTTCTCTCCCCCTACCACTACCAGCTTCTTATTTTTCACAAATTTCAGTTTTTGGTGTAGGGTGGATGTCACGGCGCCCGCCTCGTGAATCCATGGTCTGCCTAAGAGACAACTATATGATGGGTGGATATCCATAACCTGGAAGGTAATCTGGAAATCACTTGGTCCAATTTTGATTGGGAGATCAACTTCCCCAATCACAGTTTTACGCGACCCATCGAAAGCTTTCACAACAATTCCACTCTGCCTCATGGGAGGCCCTTGATAAGACAGTTTTGAGAGAGTGGTTTTTGGCAATACATTCAGTGATGACCCAGTGTCCACCAACACATTGGACATGGCGTCGTCTCTGCAGTTCATAGATATGTGTAAAGCCAAGTTGTGGTCTCTTCCCTCCTCAGGGAGATCAGAGTCACAGAAACTCAAGTTGTTACGAGCAGTAATGTTTGCAACAATGCTATCGAACTGTTCTATTGTGACATCATAATCTACATATGCCACATCCAAAACTTTCTGCAGTGCCTCTCTATGTAGTTCTGAATTCAAAAGCAAAGATAATACTGATATTTTGGATGGCGTTTGTAGAAGCTGGTCTACAACATTGTACTCACTTTTCTTGATGAGCCTCAGCATCTCATCGCAGTCTTCTTTCGCATTGCCGCTTGGGCCAACAAAAGTAGGAGTTATCAATGTAGAGGAAGACTTAGCAACAGGTGCCGGATTCGGAGAGATCACAGCATTCCCAATCGGGCGTTCAACAAAATCAGCATTGGTCTGGGGCTTGGGAGGTGCTGAAAACACACGACCGCTGCGGGTCAAACCACTTACATCCGCAGTATTAACAACAGAGGAGGATGGTAAGGACACTTCCTTCCCATCTTCTACAGCAACAACATTGTAACGAAAGGGGATTGCTTTTTCGGAAGAGTACGGTACCGGACAGACAGGCTTAATGATAAGAACAAGAGAAGCCTTCTGCTTGCTACCATCATACTTAATGATAACAGGCTCGGGCATCCGGAATACTGGGGAAATTACGTTGACCTCAGGCTCATCTTCTTCAACATTCCTATTCTGAAGAATCTCAATGACTCCTTCATCCAGCATTTCCTGAATATCCTTGCGTACCTGGCGACAACCCAATCGGTTAATCGAGCAAATTCGGCATCTATCATGGTCGTGCTCATAATGACTGTACTCGCATAGCAAACGATGCATCTCAACCAGAGATTGTCGAATATGACTGACATATTTGACTTTGTACTTGCCAGGGCAGCCCTGGACCATGTTGACAGATTTCCCATGCTCGGGTAATGGGTTTTTCTTCACATTAGGACCTACGTCCTCAAAATACAGAATGCCACACCTTACAAGATCTTGAACCTTGGTCTTCAAAGGGTAACAATTCTCCACATCGTGGCCGGGAGCACCAGAATGGTAAACACAGTGCAACTCGGGCTTATACCACCACTGGGGGTTAGCAGGTATAGCCGGTGGGTCTCTCGGAGTAATCAACTTCCTCTCTATCAAAGAGGGATACAATTCTGCATACGTCATTGGAATAGGATCAAAAGTGACCTTTTTCCTCTCGTAACTCGTGCTGGTTTGTTTACTGTTTCGAGGCTGGTAGGCCTGCTGCTGCGGTCGGTGCTGTTGTTGCTGATACTATGGATGTGGTTGCTGATTGTTGTTGTGTTGCTGATACTATTGATTGTCTCTGAAAACAGGTTCTATGTGAGCCACCTGGTGCTGGTTACCGGCGGGAAGCACAGTCTTCCTCCTTACAGAGGGTCTTCTTGGTTTCACATGGTAAGTCACGGCATGTGCCTCTCCCTCTTTCTTCTTCGCAAATGCCCCATAACGTTTGGCAGAAGATCCTTCTTCTCTGGTTAGACGTCCTTCTCTAACCCCTTCTTCTAGACGCATCCCCATATTCACCATCTCGGTGAAGTCAGAAGGAGCGCTAGCGATCATCCGCTCATAATAGAATGAACTCAAGGTCTTCAAAAAGATCTTGGTCATTTCTTTCTCTTCTAGCGGAGGCACAATCTGTGCTGCCAACTCTCGCCACCTCTAGGCGTATTCTTTAAATGTTTGCTTATCCTTCTAGGACATGGCCCTCAATTGATCCCTATCGGGAGCCATATCCACATTGTACTTGTACTGCTTGACGAAGGCCTCGCCAAGGTCGTTGAAGGATCGGATGTTCGTGCTGTCTAAACCCATATACCAACGCAGAGCGGCACCAGACAAACTGTCCTGAAAGTAGTGGATGAGTAACTGATCGCTGTCGGTCTGAGTTGACATCTTCCTGGCATACATGACCAGGTGGCTGAGAGGACAAGTATTTCCCTTGTATTTTTCAAAGTCAGGGACCTTAAATTTTACAGGGATCTTTACATTGGGAACCAAACACAGTTCGGAAGCAGACTTGCCGAAAAGATCCTTTCCTCTAAGAGTCTTCAATTCCTTGCGAAGCTCAAGAAATTGATCGTTCATAGCGTCCATCTTCTCATAGACATCTGGGCATTCAGACGGCTCAGAATGATAGATGGTGTCGTCTACCCTGGGCATAGTACGCACGACAGGAGGAGGAACAACAAGGACCGGGATAGATGCCGGTATAGAAGCAAAAGTTGGAGCAGGACCCTCAGGCATAAAATTAGGAGGGATTCCCCACGGAAATCCGGCTGGCATGGTCGTTGGAACAAAGTGTGCACTGGCTGCAGGCACAGTTGAGGAGACAATCTCAGAGATGACTGTCCTCTGGGGAGGAGTTGAAGGCATTGGAGAAGACTGGCTCTGGGCAGCCAGGAATGATTCCATCAAAGCACTTAATCTGGACACTTCCTCTTTCAGCTCACGGTTCTCTTGCTCTAGATGATCCATCAATCTTGAAGTGTTGGCTCCGGTGTAGTACCGGTGAGTCAGCTTGTGTTCAAAATAAATGAAGAACACAGAGTTAGACCACAGGACAAGAAGCCGGGAACAAAACCTGCTTGTTCACATGATGCATGCAATGCTCGTGCATATGATTTGTTTTTATTTCAAAGGAACTCTAGGGTTTTATTCGCAAATTTTGGAAATACTAAAAATTTATTACGTATGGAAATATCTCATCAAATAGTATCAGGGAAAAGAAGTACAGCATTGTCAATCGTATACAAGAGAAAAGGAAAATAATCATCCTATGGATCCCTAGAAACAATCATCTAAAGCTCGGGACACAGGAAGATAGGATGCACGAAGTCTCTTCACCTCCCTCTCGTAGGCTGCCTCCATATCCGCCTTCTCCTTAGCGAGTCGATCATACTTCCTCTTCCAAAACTTGGAAGACTGAGGAAGTAGAGAAGTCCATGCATCATCAGGGTCATCAATAACTTGATGCTCGAGGAACTCAATCAAAGCATCCTTCTCCTTAATCTGTTGAAGCAACTCTTCCCTTTCACGGATCCAGGCACGTGATAGGTCTTCGTCTCTCAACTCCTCTGCTCCTTGGTTAGGGAGGGTTGAAGGCCCAACCATAACCAAAGGTGTAGGTCTTGGATACTCGTAAGGCATGAGATACTGAGACGCTCTCTTCCTAACCCAAGCAGTGTAAGGCTCCATAGCAACACAATTCTTAGGACCCAACTCTTTCCTTCTTTTCCTATGAATCTTGCGCCAAGCGCGGACCATTCTGCCCTTCAAGCCTTGGGGATCTTTACCCTCCTGAAAGAATACACCCTCTAACAGAATGTTATTAGGCTTATCCTTTAGGGGGAACCCAAGCTGACGACGTGCCAAAATAGGGTTGTAGTTAATCCCACCACATGTACCAAGAAGAGGTACATTGGAGAATTCACCACAAGAGTCGATAATCTGCACACCATCATACACACGGTTATACCAAGAGATATCATCATTAGTGAGAGACATAAGTCTCGTAGACCACCGTAGACATCCCTTGTTCTCCTTGAAGACGACCGCCTGAGGTAAGTGAGAAATAAACCACTTATACAACAGAGGCAAACAACACACAATGGCGCCACCACCCTTTGCATTCCTCATATGCAAAGAGAAATAAGCATCACCCAACAGAGTCAGAACGGGATTAAGGGTAGAGAAAATCCTAATAGCATTCACATCCACAAACTTGTCGATGTTGGGGAACAATACCAATCCATAGATGAGAAGTACAAATATAGCTTCAAAGGCATCCTCACTCATGGCCTTCCCATAGATAGTAGCTTGAGCAATGAGGAACTCAGAAGGGAGACCTTGAATTCCACCTTTAGTAGTCATATGAGCACCAACCAGAGATTCATCTATGTGCAACATGTCAGCGATTTCCTGAGAAGTAGGAATACTCTCCAAGCCACTGAACGACAACTGGTCTAGAATAGGTATACCCACAAGATATGCATACTCCTCAAGCGTAGGCAAAAGCTGGAAATTCGGAAACATGAAGCAACGGTACAAGGGATCATAAAACTGCACCAATACACTCATCAACCCTTCATCCACCTGAGTAGTCAGAAGACGAAGAAGCTTCCCAAAACGAGCCTTGAAACCCAAAGGATCTAATACATAGGATGTCAGATTCCTTAACTCTTTCAAATCTGGCTGTCTGAAGTTGTACTTCTTTGTATTCCTTCTTTGTCTTTCCATGTCTGAAAATTTTGCATATAAACCCCTTAAGTTCCTTGAAAATTTTCTTCATTAATGATGATATGGATGCAAATGGGTGCATGAATGCATGAATGCATGAATGCAACAATCACACTCAAGGATCAATCAAAGCACACCAAACAAAGGTCATGGGATGGATCATGTTATCCTTAATATCAATCATCCATTTTGGTGGATTATGGTTTACACCTTATCTACACCCAAGTTCCATTGATATTAAGGATACATGATCGGATCAACCATGAATCAAGGGTTTGTTGTAAGTCACGAGCATGGAGTTTAGGTTAAGAACCACCCCAAAGAGAATGCACTAGGGTTTAAACCTGCCAAGCATGTTCTACAAGAGGTTCCCATAGTCATCATCCCATCTTTCGGATATTATCGGATAAACGACTACTCGTATTCCAAAAATATTCTCAAGAGAGACTCTTATGAGTGTAGTATCACGTAATAATCGTATCAAATCTTACATTTGAACGACTTTCGCACTACATCCTAAAAATAGGCCAAGATGGGCTTGGTAAAGTGAGGTCCTTGGCTTCTAAGGTCTATATTGGAAAGAGTAATGTCTAACCACAACTTACTTGTGTGACATTATTGATCCCAACATGACCTCCACCAAGTGAATGGACTTGCAAGTCAACTTGCTAAGTTATAACTCCACACAAGTCAACAAGACTACGCCATTCTCCTATCCTAAGTGCACTCGAGTCCGGGTATAGAACTCATCTCACAAAGATCACCAATCATACAAGGAATTAATATCAAGCAAATCAATCATTACATACAATACAGTAATCCCAAATTGCATAAAAATATGTGACAAAACAAAAGAATACAACAAGCATGAAAAGTTGGCAAACCCCACTAGGCAAATCAGTCCCCAGCAGAGTCGCCACTTTTCTGTAGCGGGGTATTCGTTACCATTGGAGATATTGACTAAATCCAAGGTAAATCATACAAGTCGAGTCGCCACCGCACTTCTATTTATCCAAAGGAATGGTTAGAAAGCGAACAAAAACCTAATAGTTTTAACAAAAACTAGTAAAAGAAACAGAGATCTGGGTAAGGGGGTTGGTTATGCAATGGGAAGGTGTTAGGCACCCAAAACATCCTAGGTACTCCTAGGGAGCCCTTTTCATACTTGTGAAGGTTGTTGTTTTGTGAAAAAATTGTTTGTGCAAACATGATTGAAGAGATGAGAGGAGAATATACAAGTTTATTTACATTTTGTGTTTGAATGGATAAACCCATTGCCTACGTACCATCTTAAAAAAAAGGATCAAAACCTCGTAGTTCGGGGTAAAAATTTCAAAACAAGTTGGTGAATTGATTGGTCCAAAAGCCTTAGGGTCTTTTGTTATCAAAGGGAGAAAACTCAACCAAACCATAAATCCACCATGTGAGGATAGCTTCAACATGCTAGTGAGGGGTTAACCCTATAATAAGCATGGAAGACTTATTGTCCATCACTAAGAATACAGGTGTGTATTACATCTACCACAAAGATAACTCAAACCTAATAGCTAAAGGTTATGGAAAATTTGATTAAGAAGGTGGTCATTGGAACCACAAAAAGAAATTTGAATGGGTTATATTTACCAATTAGAAGTATATACAAAAATGGTCAAAGTTGACTTAAAAATTCAATTCAAAATAAGTGTTATGAAAAGAAAGTTTGAAAATCAAAAGCATAAGGCTTAGGTTTCTAATGTTGAAAATAATTGTTAAATGTTTGCACAAGAAGTTTTGGCTTGGGTTAGAGTGGAGAGATGAAGAAGAAGGGCTAAGTCCTAAGTAAAACAAAAAAAAAGAGATGGGATGAAGAATCAAAACCACAATGGAGTCCCTCTCTTGAGATCATATGGATGATCCAAGTAGTTCCCATCCTTTGGAATAAGCAAGCACAAAGCATAAGCAATCAAACAAGTCTCATAAGAGATCCTCAATGTATCTTGTATCTTCCACTTGGATGAACATGGCAATGGTCCTCCAATTAAGCTCAAAATGGAAACTCCTAGCACAAAAGCACACACATCAAAAGTTCCATGAAGTAAAACAAGAATGGACAAGAGTGAGTTTAGAGATTTGGTCCTTCTAATCCATCTTCATCATTAAGATCCTTTTATTCCAATTTTGCATAAGGAAGGTCTTAGAATCTAAGTCCAATTCTCCATTTCTTTGCATAGGGGAAGTCCTAGAAACTAAGTCCATTTCTTTGCATTTGGTCCACAACAATCAAAACAAAAACACAAGCACAATAATATATACACAATTATGTGCTCAAGTGAGCAAAAGGCAAATGGCATTAACACAAACATGTGCTCAAATGAGCAAAGAGAAATGCAAATGGATAATATGTGCAAGAATAGTAAATGGCATAAAGTAAATTGCATAAAGTAAAGGTTAATTGTCAATAGTTAGTGTTAGTAGTTAGTGTGCCATAAGGTAAATTTAGCGCTATATTAAGCAATTGTAATTGGACTTATGTAGAAGTCACAACTATCTGAGGCCGGTCAATAATAATGTAGGCAACAAACAAAAGTTAGGAGTCTTGATTAGTGAACCAAGTCCCAACAACTTGCCATGCCAAAAAGAAAAAAAATGAGAATTGATCTTGTATTGGTTTAAGCCTTTTGCATGATTTAGAAGACAACCTATCCTTAATGCAAAGCCATTCACTTGATCAATTGATCAAGATGAATTAGATTTGAATCAAGGAAGGTTAAATCTCCCTAATCTATGCTAACTTATCAACCTTCAACTCATTGACCAAAAGGAAAGAAGAAGAAGATGAATAAGAAGAAGATGGATAAGAGAAAATGGAAATGGCAAAATTAAAATGCATTAAATGAAATACAATGTACCAATCCTCATATGTTGACCAATAACATTGAAAGTCAAGGTCAAACAATCAAAAACAGAAGTGAGATGAAGATTGGGAGTCATGAAATGAATAAACTATTTTTGGCATTTTTAATATTTAAAATAAACTTGAATTAAAAATAAAAGAAATGGTCAAACTTCAAAATTACTTCAAATCAACCTTGAAAGGTCCAAGTAATTTATCCATGTTCAACAAGGTCAAACAAAGTTTGACAAAAAATTTCAGCATTTTTAAAAGTCAGAAACTATTTTTAATCAATTAAAAATGAATAAAAATAACCTAATTGAACTAAAATCTCAAATAAATCTCAAATCAATTCAATAATTGATGAGAATATTTTTCATAGATCCATCATCATTCAAATAGGTTAGGAAACTATTTTTGTATTTTTTGAATATCAAAAACTATTTAAAATGAATTAAAAATAACCAGAAAAGAAAAAATTCACAAAAAATATCAAATGACAAAATAAAAAATATTAAAAATCAGAAATAGAAACTAGAATTTATTTGGGAAATAATGCAATTGGTCCCATAATTTTTGGATAAAAAATGAGAGAGATATGCTTTTTGAAAATAATTGGAATTAAAGAAATTAAAATCAGAAAATAAAAATGCAAAAAAAAACATGGAGCGTTAGATCTGAGCTCATTAATTGAGCTGGCAGATCACACGCTCCAAAGATGCGCGCCTACCGTGTGCCTTGGTCAACTGAAGCGCATGATGCATTTAAAAAAGTCATAACATTGGACGCACGAGATCGAATCTAGAAACACCATCACACGGTCCAGATTAAATCTGGCAATGAAGCAGCCACCAGAGCCACCGTCTTCTCCGGTGAGCATGCAGTTTCCGGCCAGATTTACAGAGATCCAAACCTTAACCAAATCATGCGATCTATACATCATTAGAAAGCTGGGATGATGTATATCATCCCTGTACCATCCATTTTCATTCTAGATTTCTATGGTTTGAGAAATCAGAAGTTGAAAAATCTGGTGTTCATCATGAACTCAATGAATTTCAAAAATTAAGAGCATAAACATGGTGTCTCTATTGAGAGGACTTCAACCAACACAAAATCTAAGCCAATAGGTCAATGGATTAGGAGAATCGAAGAAAATACCAGTTGGAATGTAAGCTTGAGTTCTGGTAATTTGAGCACGGTGCCTTGCTTGCTTTGCTAAAACAGAAGTTCAATGAGATAAATGATGAAGGTTTAAAAGCATTAGATCTAAGAATTCAACCAGATGAAGTTGAATTTCAGATCTGAAAAAATTGAGAAAAATGAACTTGCTTCTTTAGTGATGGCTATGGAAAGAATTCTGCAGCATTCTAGGTTGAATTAGGCATGTGTAATGAATGGAATAAGGTCTCTATTTATAGAGGAAGTGGAAAGGAGAATGTGATCAATCCGTGTGCATGGCATGTGAAGCTTCATTGCATGGGCTTGCATGATCATGCACAAGGCCCAAAAACAATGCCAAATGAACTCTGAGCATCAGCCAAATGAATTTGGACGTGTGACTTTGCAAGGCAATTTCTTATGCACCAAGATTTCAAGTGAATTCCTCATTTGTACCTAAACAAACATCTCTTCGAAAATACCATTTAGAAAATCCAAACATAGGCATGTGGGTAATGGTTGGAAAGGTCTTTGTATAAGGAACAAATGTTATGTTGGACAAAAACTCATTTTAAGTGTGGAAATTTATGAAATTTGAGTTTAAAGTGCAAGGTGCATGACATGTCAAGGTAAGGTTTCTAAAATTGGCCAACTTTCAAGCCCTTCTGTTTTGATGATGCAAGCATCAAATGAAAAAACCTCCAACGTCAAAGTTGTATATCGTTTCAAGACACTCAAAATGGACTTAAATTGTGCATCATTTGGATTTTTTATGAAAGAGTTATGGGCACTTGAAGTTGGACTTTTTTGACTTTTAATGCCTTTGGTCAAAAAGGACCTATAATGTCTTGCATTATCACATGCATTTCCTTTGAGATTTTGAAATTTTGTTCAACATAAAATTTGAATTAGACATCTTAATATTTCCAATTCATTTGATACCACATCAAAATCATAAAAAAATGAATGAGTTATGTCCTTGGGAAGTTGACCCAAAATTAGGATTTCAGCCAAAATGACCTATAATGTATTGGAATGGCAGATGGCCTTCCAAGCTTCATATCAATTTTTGATGAACATTAAAGTTGTTCATATTGTCCTTAAGAACATTTTTTATTTTGGAACCATCTCCATTTGACCAACACATAAAAAGTTAGGTCTCAGTGTATTTCAAAGTAGTCAGATGAATTGACTGATCAACTTCTCAAGTCCACAACCCATATCTTGATGAATTGATGATTGAGGACACTCAAATAAGTTCAAATACGCATGAAATGATGAATTAAAGAACTTCCCTTGATTGTATTTGACCATGGGCTGAGGTTGCTTCAAGAGCAAGGCATTGTGGTGCATAGATGAATTAGGGTTTCCTTGAAGAACAAAACCGCAAGCCCTTTGACTTGCTTTGATCAAAATGATGAATTGAGATACTAGGGAGGCACATTTGATGGATGAGAGATTTGGGAACCATTACCATGCTTGTTTTCATCTCCTCTTGACCATGTCTTTGTACCAATGATCTCCTAGAAGCTTTGGACTTTGTGATTGCTCAAGCTACAAACACAAGATGTTAGTGACGTATTTTTGTGCTTTTGGTTAGTCAACAAAATGAGAAAAGCAATGATATACACTTCAAGTATGCTTGGTGATCTCAAACCACTCACAAGAGGTCCCACCCAAAGGCAAAGGGAACCAAGATGCTAATGATCCTTGAAGCCATGCAAGATGCAAAATTATGATGCCATGGGGGATCTTAGGGACAAAATTGGGGTCTTACATTAATCAGTATGGTAATGGGATTGGGGCAGTGACTATTAGTCCTAAAGGCACACATTTTCCGTTTACAGCTAGTTTGACTTTCAAGTGTACGAATAATATGGCTGAGTGTGAAGCTTGCATTATGGAGCTTGAAGAAGCCATTGATCTCAGAATTAAATATCTTGACGTCTATGGAGATTCAACTTTGGTTGTGAATCAAATCAAAGGTGAATGGGAGACGAAACAACCTGGTTTGATACCATATAAAGATTATGCGAGGAGGATTTCAACTTTCTTTACAAAGTCCATGAAGGTTCCTTTGGTACTCATTCCAATGGACGTGTTATGGCTAAGAAGATGTTGAGATCATGTTACTATGGTTGACAATGGAATCTAACTGTTGCAAGTTTGTGAAGAAATGCCACAAGTGTCAAATTATACAGATAAGATTCATGTTCCTCTAACACTGTTGAATGTCATTTCATCTCCATGGCACTTCTCCATGTGGGGAATTGATATGATTGACATGATTGAGCCCAGATCTTCGAATGGACATCGTTTCATTTTGGTGGCTATTGATTACTTCACAAAGTGGGTTGAAGCGACATCGTATGCAAATGTAACCAAGCAAGTTGTTGTGAGGTTTATCAAGAATCAAATTATACGTCGTTATGGTGTGCCAAGCAAGATCGTTACTGATAATTGATCGAACTTGAACAATAATATGGTGGAAGCTATTTGCAAAAACTTCAAGATTGCACATCATAATTCTTCTCTCTACAGACCTAAGATGAATGGGGCTGTTGAAGCCGCGAACAAGAACATTAAAAAGATCATTCAAAGGATAGTTGTGACATACAAAGATTGGCATGAGATGCTCCCATTTTCTTTGCACGGGTGCCGTCCATCCGTCCTCACTTCAACAGGGGCAACCCCTTTCTCACTTGTTTATGGAATGGAAGCTGTGCTCCCGGTAGAGGTTGAGATCCCATCACTTCGTGCGCTGATGGAAGCCAAGTTGTCAGAAGCTGAATGGTGTTAGACTAGGTATGATCAGCTGAATTTGATTGAAGAGAAGAGGTTAACTGCCATATGTCATGGTCAGTTATACCAACAGAGAATGAAGAAAGCGTTTGATAAAAAGGTCAGACCTCGTGTATTCAGAGAAGGTGACCTTGTGCTCAAGAAGATTCTATCTTTCAAACTAGATGCTATGGGCAAATGGACTCCTAATTATGAAGGCCCATATGTTGTCAAGAGAGCCTTTTCAGGCGGTGCTTTGATTCTTACAACTATGGATTGTGAAGAGTTCATTCGTCCTGTGAACACCGATGCAGTCAAGAAATACTTCGCCTAAAAAGAAAAGAACAACTCGCTAAGTTGAAAACCCGAAAGGGCGACTTAGGCAAAAATGAGTGTCTCGGTGGATTGAAAACCCGAAAGGGCGACTTAGGCAAAAACTCGCTAAGTTTATAATTTCTTGGGGAAATTTATACAAAAATTAGGGATCATGGCAAGTAGCTGCATCCTGTTGATCTTCTGTCTTGAAGATATTCTTTAGCACGTCATTTGGGTTTGGTTCATCTTAAACCAAAGCCAAGAGCACAATGGATATCAAAGTTGGTAGAAGGATTAGTGATCATTGTATTCAATGTAGCCCTTTTCCATGTATATTACCATTTTTCAACTTTTGTAAAGATCTACGGAGTCTTGTCATTTACAGAATACCATTCAATTAAATAAAGTTGAGCCTTTTATCCAATTGTTTCTACTTCTATTTATCTTTCAGCCAAATAGAATTAAATTTTATGATGTTCATTTTGAAATTGAATTTTAAAAATCAAAATCATGTTTTCTTAAATAATAAAAAACAATTACTTTTTAAGAGAAATCGGTTTCATTTAAGGAATATCAACAGCAGTCTGAGAACAGGTAAATCCTAAAATGCGAAGCACTGTTGGTTTTCCCCAAGTGTCGCTATGCGAAAAATACAGAGTCATAATCGATTTTTATTTATTCCAAAGGAAAGTGAAAATATCGAGAAAACCCCAAAGAATGGTCGTCGCAACCACGAACAGGTTCAGAAGTCGGTTATGCAAGGGGAAGGTATTAGGACCGCTCACATCCATGGTACTCCATGGGAACCATCTAGGATATTTACGCTTACGTGGATATTGTTTATCGAATGTTTGCTTACCAAAGGTTTTGCGGAGTGGAGGTAGATTTTAAATTAGTGTGCTCGCCAAGGATTGGGTCCTCGTGCCTACGTATACCCACTTGTTGAAGTCAGAAATCAGAGCCCCATAGTTCGTGGTTTAAAACGTTTGTTTGTTTGGTTGATTTTATTACCTTGAAAAAGGGTTTTCGATTGTGTCGCCCTAAGGCTCAAACAAAAGGTTTGAATGTGTTGAATTGTTTTTAAGTTTTAAGAAATGCGTTCTTGATTTTGGATTGCACTAAAGACTATGGATAAAGGTGAATACCTCGAATTACCAAGTCAAACGTCTTGTGTTTGAAGCATTCAAAACGAGTGTAGGAAAGCTCCAGTCTCATCCCTTCTTTATCACTTAAGGCTCGTGACGTACGATCCTAATCGCCACTTATTGTGTTTTTTAATTTGATTTAGAAAAGTCTGTTTGACGTTGGATCAAGGGTTTGCTTATTAAATTTGATTTAAGAAAAGACCGCTTAACGTTGGATCAAGGGTTTTATTATTGATTACGAAATGGTGATCGCTCCTAATGCCTACGGAGTAGCTATAAAGCAATAAAAGACAAAGCAAATAAAAGCATACATCGGAAAGGGGAGGGGGTACATGTAAATTACAAGGGAGTGCGGAAATAAAAAGGTTTCATTGTCAGGTAGCCCAAGAGAAAGTCGTGTGTGTGCAACTGTGTCCTAAACTAGAAAGCACATAAAAGGTTACAATTTGTCTTGATTCTTGAATGCTCCATCCACGTTAGGGTTGAATAATTATCCAACGTCTTTTGCAAGGGACCTAACAACAATCTCTAAGTCCATTCCAATGTCCTTTCCTTGCTAAGGGAATTTTCTTATTTTTGCCTTTTTTTAAGTCTTAACCATTTTTAGATTCATTTTAGAATGAGATGAATATGTACAATATGGAATATAAAGAAAATAAAAGAAATTGTAGAGTAAATGACAAAAATTAAATGTTAGAAGTGGAAATTAAAAGAGTTAGATGTTAATTGCAAAAATTAAAGAATTGTAATTTAGAGGATAATTGCGGAAATTAATGAGGGATATCTGATGGTCCACGTAATTTAGACTTTTCTGATTTTTATTTTAATTGCATTTTCTTCATTAATTCATATTAAATTCAATATTGATATAAAAAATATGGGACTTTCACGAAAAAATTTCAAATATTTTTCTCTTCCATATTCTGAATTAAAATTATTTTTTGGATCATTATTAATATTTTTTATGAATTAATTGAATTTGCATTTGTTTTTAATTGTTTAAAAATATTATTAAATGTCCAAAAATTATGAAATTTTTTCTCCAAGGTCCTTTGACCTTGTTTGACCTATGATAAATCTCATGGCCATTTCTTTGGTGTTTTGATGAGATTTTAGGAATTGGACAAAATATATTTGAATTAAATGCACTATTTTATCATTTTTAATTGAATAAATGTCAATTAAATTTTGTTGATCATTTGTATTGACTTAATTGAGTTTGTATGTTTGTTGTTGGGCCTTGGTCAAGGTTGACTTGACTCTGTTAAGTTAATATCATTGGATTTAGGGGATTGATGGAATGTACATTTCATCTCCCAAAATGAATGAATGATATTAATTTGGTAAAAGTCCTCCTTTGACCAATTTGTGATCTCATTCATCCCCTTCCCTCTTCATCTAATTCCCCTTCTTCATCCATTCATTTCCTTTTGGCCTATGACATCTCAAAGTCCTAATGCTAGTTGGTTGAAAGATTGACATGAGTATGGATGAGATTAGGCCACACCTTTTGCATATTTTTGTGTGTGGTATGTTTCATGAGCATAGTTCATAATACTATGTTTCCAACATGCATTAACACCAAAAGTCTATTGCCCGACCTCAAATAGTTGTGACTTCTACATTTGTCCAATTACGATTGCTTAACATAGCGCTAAATTTGTGACATAAAAGGCATAAGCATTCTAGTTAGTGAGATTGTAAGTCTCCCCTCTTTCATGGTAATGTATGGAAACTTGGCCTTATTTCCTTCCTTTGGAAGATGTTTTGGTTCAAGGATCCATGCTTGTGATAAGTGGGTTGAGTATTCTCCAAAGAATATCTTGAAATGAAAAGAAAAACAAAACTAACTCCTAACCTACTAACTACTAACTTTTAACTTCAAGTCTTTACTTTAATGCAATTTACTTTTAGCACTTTATATCATTTGCCATTGTACATATCATTCTAATTGTTTATGTTAATGTAATTTTCACTTTGTCCATTTGGACCATATTGTGTGATATATTTTGTTTGTATATACTTTGCTTGTTTGTGTGGTCTTTGACCATCAATGTACATAATAAAAACAAAAACCCTAAAAAACTTTTGTGTGGACTGTTGGCTTGATCTTGGACAAATGGACTTAGTATCTAGGCAACCTTCCTATGCTAATGGACTTGGCCAATGCCAAATTGTTGATGAACCAAGTGCTTGCAATTTGAAAATCATCTGATACATCTTTGAAGATCTCTCCAAGATTCATTTGCAACATGATCATTGTGAAGTTGTTATTTTGAACCTGCGACTTGTGGAATTCATCTGTTGCATGGGATATTTTGAAGAAGATCATGGAATGGATAAGCTTGGTTGAGGCCATCTTTATTTGATGCCTTTCTCTTCAAGATGGTATAATTTTGCATCTGTGTGTTATTTGATTCTAAAAGTCCAAGGGAATTCTGGGTTTCTATTGACATACTTGTCTATTGGATTGCTACCCATTTGGTCAGATCTTTTCAACTCCAAACTTTTAATTTTGTGCATAAGGTAGTCTCTTCATATTCTCCCAATTTCTTTAATTTCAAAATTTCTCCCTCCATTTTTAAAAACCTTCTTTGTGTGAACTATTTTTGTTCTAAACTTTGACCACTTTTGCAAAAAAAGATAGAAACTTTGGCCTTATGCCATTGCATTTTCAAATTTATTTTCTTAAATCAAACTTGTAAACAAGCTTAACCATACTTGACTTAAACTTTCAAAAAGCCAAAAAGAACCAACTCATTCAAACCATTTTAGGCCTTTGTGCCTTTCAAACTTAAATTTTGTTAAAATCAACACACTCATTTTGAAATTTGTAGCACGAACTACGAGGTTTTGATCCCTCATTTTTATGTTGGTACGTAGGCATAAGTCCGAAGGTCTTGTCAAACACAAAAATATAATTAATGAATTCTTTTCTCACCCCCCCATTCTATTTGTTTGTAAACATCACTTTGTACAAAATACATACGCATACAAAAAGGGCTCCCTAGGAGTACCTAGGACACTTTGGGTGTGTAGCGGTGTATTCGTCGCTATATGATTTATCGATTAAACCATAAGCAAAGCATACAATGAATTTCGAGTCGCCACCGCACTTTTATTTATCCAAAGGACTGGCTAAAAAGCGAACAAAAGCCTAAGAAGTTTTACACGTAGAAAACTAATAAAAAGATCAGAGAGTCTGGGTAAGGGGTAAATTACGCAATGGGAAGGTGTTAGGCACCCACTACGTCCTAGGTACTCCTAGGGAGCCCTTTTCACACTTGTTGTATAAAATTGTTATTTGTTATGACATAAGTATTGTGCAAACATGATTGGGATGATGAGAAAAGAATATACAAGTTAATTATTTTTGTGTTCGAACGGATGAACCTGTTGCCTACGTACCTTCCATCAAAGGTAAGGATCAAAACGCCGTAGTTCGGCTAAAAGATTTCCAAAAGTTAGTGGATTCAATTTTAAACACAAGCCCTAAGGTCTTACGTTATCCACGGGAGAAAACTCAACCTTATACAAACAACAAGTCCACCATGTGAGAACAGCTTCAACTTGCTAGTGAGGGGTTAACCCTATAATAAGCAAGGAAGACTTACAATTCAATCAACTAAGGACAAATAGGTGAGATTGACATCAACCAACTAGGATAAATCAAATCTATAGTTCATGTATGAAAAGATTAACAATGGACAAAGCCAAAACAATTGAATGGGTGAAGTTAATTGATTATGATTATGAAAGTAGAGTCAAAGTATGATTAAGATTGATTCAAAAGAAGTGTTATGAAATGGAGTTTGAGAAAAAAGTCAAGGACTTGGGGTCCAGGTTTTTAATTTGAAAACATGAAGATGTTTGCACAATATCTATCTCAAGTTTGAAATCAAAGTGTGAAAAGGTTTAGGACATAATGAGGATGAATGGATGAAGATGGATTGTAAAACTTCTTAGAAGGTTCACCTCTTGAAATCATATAGGAGATGATTCAAGTGTGTCCTTTGGAATGGGCAATGGATAATAATAAACAAACAAAGAAGAAAGTCAACAAAAGCGGATATCGGATGCCAATCACTGGGCTTATACCAATCTCCTAAAGCAGAACTGGATATCAGAGGCCACTCTATGGACTTACACTAATCTCCTCAAACAAAGAAATAAAAGTGGATACGGATGCCAATCACTGGGCTTACACCAATCTCCAACAACAAAAACAACATTTGGATGTCAGATGCCAATTTATCTGGGCTTATACCAACCTCCAACATATGATCATAGGAAAACAAATGCCAAATTACACGGATTTACAATTGTATCCTCACATACAAACAAGCAAAGCAAAACATGGATGTCAGATGCCAATCTGTCTGGGCTTACTCTAACCTCCACAGTATGGTCCTAGGAATACAAATGCCAACTTGCAGGGACTTACAGTTGCATCCTCACATACAAACAAACAAAGCAACATGTGATCATAGGAAAGCAAATGCCAACTTACAGGGACTTATAATTGCATCCTCACATACAATCAAACAAAGCAACATGTGATCATAGGAAAGCAAATGCCAACTTACAGGGACTTATAATTGCATCCTCACATACAATCAAACAAAGCAACATGTGATCATAGGAAAGCAAATGCCAACTTACAGGGACTTATAATTTGCATCCTCACATACAATCAAGCAAATGCATCAAGCAAAGATAAAATGAGTGGCCAATGAAATGGCCTTATACTCACTTCCATATCATAGGAACAATAGCCAAAGGATGGTCTTACAATTGTCCTCAATGGGCAAACAACAATGATAATGTCACAAAGACAAATGAGATGATCATGCACTAATGAGCAATTAATGATGATAAATGCATAAAGCATACAAGCAAACATGTGCATATGACACAACAATCAATCAATGAAAGCATTCAGCACACACTATAACCAAACAAGGAGGCTCATACAAAAGGGTTAGGCATTGAAGCCAACTGGAATAGGGTCAAAGGTGCTCTTAACCTTGCCATTTAGGGGCTAAGGTGAAGCAGATGAAAGGAGATGAGGGGTGTGCCTCATTGCTCCTATCCCTGGCCAGGGAGAGCATTTGAATATCAGAAGGTGTGGGAGTTCAGAAAGTAGGAACTCTCTCCACATATTAGACTCTATAGATCTTGGGTTTGGATCTCAATGCTACAACCATGTAATGGGAGCAAGGAGAAGACTTACAGAATAGTAGGAGATAGGTTACATATCTCTTTGATCTACCAATTGCCTTATTTGAAGGACTTTTCCTGCTTGGGACAAATGTAAACACACACAAGCATTGCCTCTTAAGGAGGACTTCAGACAGTTGCCTGGCCAAGTAACAGGCCAGGTCTTCCAGACTACATGAAGAAAAGGGATTATACCTCAATGCAAATTGCTATAAAGCAAAGCAAAGCAAGTTCAAAGAACTAAGCAACTAAAGGTACCTGAAATAGTCAAACAGAATCAGTACACAACTCAAAGTTTAAATCAAAAGGAGATAAGATCAACAGTCAAAACAAACAGACAAATGTGCATTGCACAAGACACAAGGCATGTGAGCCAAGCAACCTACAAAACAAGCATGTTAGTCATGATAAACAAATCAAGCTCAATCAATTTGTATTGTTCTCTTTGAAGCACTTGTTGCTTAACCTGAAAACATGAACTCAAACATGAGTAACAGGACCACTAGGACAAGCCTAGGGTCAAAAGGGGATGAGAAAGTCAAAACAGCAAGTGATATCCAATCAAAATCAAGTTTAAACAATTAATAAGCAAACTCAATTGGTCCCACATTCATATCATTCATCATCATGATTTCATAAACAAATTAGGTCAAAACATGGCAAATGAAAGCTCATAGAAGTCAACAGCAAGACTTAACTCAAAACCAATCATAAACATTTCAATAAATCATCAAATAATTCATGATCAATCATAATCCATAACATGATATCCATATCAAATTTCAGCTCATTTGGATCATGGGAAGATGGTCAATGAAAATCAGAAAGGCAAGGCAAGTTTAAGCATGCTCAAAGAAGTCAACCAAACATGTATCAACTTCAAAAAAATCATAAATCAGTGATAACATATGAGAAATGAATGGGATCAAAACCATGGCAAAGCTTAAGATGTCTACTAATCACATGTAAAATTTCATGCTCATCCAATTAAGTATGAGAATTTCACAAATGAAATGGGAACATGTGTCACAAAAAGTCAACATAAGACCAAACAGGGGAGAAAATCTCAAACAATTAGAAAATTCCACAAACAATTCCACAAAAAATCACATGCAAACTAGACATCCAAGAGTACAATCATGCAAAAATTCAAATCAATTGGAGTTCAAGAAGCATGGTATTGAAAATCATGAAGTTAGACATCAATGGTGTGACACAAATTGTCACACCCTAATTCAAAAAATCATAACTCAACAACCAGATAAGATAAATTCACAAACTTTAAACCAAAATCACCATGAATGTGTCTAGTTTTAGCACAAAAAATTTCAAGGCCATTGGATAATGCATCACCATTTCACAAATGTTTTGGCAAAGGGTACAAAAAATGAACACATGTCACAAACCCTAGCACCAATTAAAATCCACTTATCCAAAAAATCAGGAAAAATCATGATTAAAAACTAGAGATCCAGATGAACACAATGCAAAAATTTTCATGAATTTTGGATTTAAAATGGATGAGTTATGAATTTTGCAAGATTGGAGATCAAAGTGAAATAAATATTAAAATGAAATGATTTAAATGGTTTAAATAAAATAACCGGTGGCATTATTGTAATTTGGCTGGGCGTTTAATGAAACGCAGCGCAGCACTTGGGGACGTGGCAAGCAGCAACTGGGCATGGCAATGTAACAATAGCAATCCCATGCAAACAAAAGACAACAGCAGCCAACGCGTTTGAAAAGAAAATTCTGGGCAATTTTTTAGGGTTTGTTCACTGTTCATCATCATCAACATCGAAATGAAAAAATTCGCCCAGAAAATTGAATCAAGCACATCATTAGAACCAGTAAACCACACACATCATGAAACTAACAACCATTTTCACTAAACCAAGCTAAACAAGAAGCATCGAGCAAAAACAAGTTTGGACATGAAACTTAAAAGTCAGATTTCTCTTAAAATACTCAATCATTTTCAATGGTTCAAAGTTTAAAATGACCAGCCAAGTGAGCTCTACATAATGCATAGCATGATTTAGAGAAATGAGAGACTCGAATTCTTACTTGTTCTTGAAGAAAATGGAGAAACAGTTGTTGTTTGGTGATGCAAACTCAAAACAGATGCACACAAAGTTTCCAGGAAGTGAATGGTTGAAGATTTCGAGCTCAAGAATGCTTGTTTTGGTCCAGACTTTGAACTGCCATTGATGAGTTCATGGAGAAAACAGTGTGTTTTAATGGCTTTACAGTAGGGTGTTGTTGCTTGCAAAGGTTCAACAGAGGTTGGTGGATGAAGGCACAACAAACCAAACTCGGATTCCTTCAGGTTTCTTAGCAGAAATTTCAAATGAAGGGAAAATGAGAAATTGAAAGAGTGAGGATTTTCTGTCTTGAGTGTGGCTGCTAGGGTTTCTTTTGGCAGGAAATGTGATATATATTGGCTGTTTAGCATGCTAAGTATCATTAAGCAAAGTGGTAATCCAAAATTTGTTAAATGGCATGCTTTTGCTAAATGGCCAATTTCACTTAAGTGGTGAGGTGTATGGTTTACAGCTCGAAATTGGGCTTTGGCACACATCCAAAATGTAATTTCTGGTCATTTGCAAGTAGTAAAAGTAATTGGAATTGGTTATTTTGGAAAATCACTTTTTCACCTCACTTGAAATTAATTCATGCTAGTGCAAAAAGGCCATTTTGATTTGTGAAGTTTTGGTGAATAATGATGACATTTTTGGAAAGAGGGGATCAAATGTGACTTGTTGCAAAAAACCCCACCCAATTTGGCCAAATGGTTTGAGAGATATGGCCTTTTGAAGTTCAAAAGTTTTGGAGAATGATTTGATCATAACTTGCCAACCATACATGGGAATTGAGTGTTCTTGGACTTTTTGGAAATGGGAGAACAAGATCTTCAACTTTCATGTTGGGCAAAAATTCATGTGAAGCTTGTATCATGATGTAAGTTTAGGATCAAGAAGTTTCCATTTTTGGCAAATTCCAATTACAGGTCAACTTTCTATTTCTGGAAATTTCTTGTCTGACTTCATTTTCTTCACTGTGGATGCTTAAAATGATATATGAAGCTTGTATAGACATGAATGAGACCTCTCAGACCAAATCCCACCATCAAATCACTGATTAAATCCACAGTTGACCAAGTTTGACTTCAATTGACTTTTCTAGGGTTTTGCTTGACTGAACCATGTTCTGATGAATTCCAAACCCTAATTCCTTGATATCTTGATCCAAAATGATGTCACAAGTCATATGAACTCTTGATGATTGATCATGGTGCCCAAATTCTTCAAGAATGGCCACCATCCACTGCAATGACTGACTTTGACTGATTTTGACCTGATTTGCTTCATCTGCAAGTAACATGGTTAGATGACAATATTTTTGTACTTTTGGTTAGTAAACATATGAAAAGCAATGATATACAAATGCAAGACATGCTTGGTGACCAAGAACCAACTCACAAGGCAATCCACCCACTAGGAGGGAAGCTAGGGCATGCAATGATCCTTGAGGCCATGAGATGATATGCTATGGGCCATGAGGGATCTTAGGGCCAAAATTGGGGTCTTACAGGGTGCTAACACCTTCCCTCTGTGTAACCAACCCCCTTACCTGTGATCTATGACTTTTATTAGTTTTTATTTGAAAACTTCTTACTTTTTGGGTTTTGTTCATACTTTTTCCCTTTTCCCTTGGCAACAATAAAAGCGTGGTGGCGACTCTTGTTATTTGATCTCTAGCTTGTCAGTAGCTTGATGATCATAAATTTCCCGCTACAGAATGTTGGTTTGATCTTGGACAATTGGACTTAGAATTTAGGCAACATCCCTATGCAAAAGGACTTGGCCAATGCCAACTTTCATGTAATCAAGTGCTTGCAATTTGAAACTTCATCTAATACATCATTGAAGATTCCTATGAGTCCATCTGCTACATGATCATTGTGAAGCTGTTATTTTGAACCTGTGACTTATGGAATTCATCTGTTACATGAGCAAATTTGAAGGAGATTATGGAGTGGATAAACCTTGGACGGGGCTAACTTAATTTGATGCCTTGCTCTTCAAGATAATATTATATGCATTGTTTGTTGCTTGATTCTAATATCCAAGGGAATTTGGAGTTTCTATATGACATTCTTGTCTATTGGATTGCTACTCATCGGTCAGATCTTTTCAACTCTTAACTTTTAAATTTGTGCTTAGGATTAGTCTCTTCATCTCCTCCTCATCTCTTTAATTTTAAAATCTCTCCCTCCTTTTAAAAACTTCTTTGATTGAACTTGTTTTTTCTTAACTTTTACCACTTTGGAAACTAGAAACTTTGGCCTTATGCCATTGCATTTTCAAACTTCTTTTCTTAAATCAAACTTGTAAATAAACTTACCTATACCTGACTTAAAATTTTCAAAAGCCAAAAATAACTAACTCATTCAAATCATTTTCTAGGCCCCTGTGCCTTTCAAACTTAATTTTGGATTAAAAGCAATACACCCACTTTGAAATTTGTATCACGAACTACGAGGTTTTGATTCCTCATTTTTATGTTGGTACGTAGGCACAAGTCCGAAGGTCTTGTTAAACACAAAAAAATATAATTAATAAATTCTTTTCTCATCCCCCCATTCTATTTGTTTGTAAACATCACTTTATACAAAATACATATGCACACAAAAAAGGGCTCCCTAGGAGTTCCTAGGACACTTTGGATGTTGACACCTTCCTGTAGCACCTCAAATTTGCACCTATCATTATGCATACATTTTCATATTAGGTCATAGCATATCATGATCCATTGCATAGCATTTGCATTGTCCCTCAGTTGCCTCAAGAGCAAGCAATCAAGAATTAGGTCAAACTAATCTCCTGATCAGTCAACCAAGCAAGCAAAGGAATTTCTCATTGAATCAAGGCCTTGAGGTTTGTCCAACAAGTTCCCATGGCTTGGAGGTCTATTTGAAGTGTTCAAGTCAAGGGTTGAAGGCTCAGAGGTCAGCAGTTCATACACAGACAGTCAAAAGTCAAAGAAAGTCAACTGTCAGTCAAAGCAGTGGATGGTGGTCATTCTTGTGGAATTTGGGCACCATGATCAATAATCAAGAGTCCATACAACTTGGGACATCATTTGAAGTCAAGGTCTCAAGGAATTAGGGTTTGGAAGTCATCAGTCAATGCACAATTAGTCAGAAACCCTAAAAGTCAACTGTTGGTCAACTGTCCATTTAATCAGTGATTTGATGATTGGATTTGGTTTGTGAGAGTTCATTCATGTCCAAATAGTCATCATGTATCATGCCAAACACCATCATGGAAGAATTTGAAGCCAGATCAAAAAATTCCCAAAATGGAAACTGGGCCTGTAACTGAAACCTGCCATAAATGGAAAGTCTTGATCCTCAAACTTACATTTTGATACAAGCCTCAAATGAATTTTTGCCCAACATGAAAGTTGAAGATCTTGTTCTCCCATTTCCAAAAAGTCCTAGAACTCTTAATTCCCATGTGTGGTTGGAAAGTTATGATCGAATCGATTTCAGAAAATCTTGAACTTCAAAGGGCCATATCTCTCAAACCGTTTGGCCAATTTTGGTGGGGTTTTTTCCTACAAGTCACATTTGATCCCCTCTTTCCAAAAATATAAATTTCATGAGCCAAAACTTCACCAATCAAAATGGCATATTTTGACCTTTTTCATTTAAATGCAAGTTTGACCAAGAGTTGACTTTTTGATTTAAACATTTTTTCAACATTTGGCCAATTGGAACAGCTCATAAATGTCATTTAGAATGTGTTTGCAAAGTCAAAATATGCAGTACATGAGGCCATGGCTTGGTTGCTTGAATTGTAAGAAAAGTACAAGTTTCACTATACCACTCCATGCTTGCATTTGAACCATGCCTTGGTACCTTCAAACAGAACTTTTAGAGGCCATTCTCTGTCAATTGAACACATCTTAGCAGCCTAAAACCTCAGAAAAAGGGCCATGCTTGCTTACTTGAATTTTGGGACAAAAGGACAAAACCAACCATACCTCCATGCCTTAATTTGTACTGTCCAATAGCAGTTTGGACAGCACTACTTTTCTGTCAAGAGAAAGGGCATGGCAGCCACAAAAAAAAAGAGGGGGTAATGCAGCAGAAATTCATGAATGAACTTGGCCCACACTTTGCTTGGTACTAGAACAGCAATTATGCAGCATTCTGCTACCAGCTTGAAATGAAGTTGAAGCCATAACACAAAAACAGACCAAACACTCTTCATTCATTCTCAAACCTCACCCTTGCTATGCACTTCATTTTGCTGTCAAAAACAACCCTGTCATGAAAAACCAGTAACACCCTCCTAATTCACACCTTGATATTTGGCCTTTGTTTTGGTCTGTCCAAAAGACAATGACATAACTTAACCAACAAGCATCACAAGACCATTTTGGCCAAGGCAAATGGATAGGGAAAAGCTCATTCACAAAAACTCACTGACTTTGGCATGTTAAAATGGATTCTGCTCAGATCCAAGAAAAAGGGAACCCTACCATTTTTCATTTTCAAAACCTCTAGTCCAAAACAAAAGCCAACCCAACCTTGCCTTGCCTTGCTTGGTAACAGGACTGCTTCACTATTTGCTGTCAAGAAGAGTTTCTAACCACATTCCACAACCACATAACAGCATTCATTGAGAGGGACTGATTTTGGCATGTTGCAATCTCTGTCAAAAAAAAGAATACCAAATAACCAAAACTCTGCTTGGCCAACCAACAGTAACCTTGTTCACCAATTGTTCATCATGGAGTAGCTAGCCAACAAACCAACATTTCCTGCTACAGCAGACACACAAACCAACAAACCACAAATCATTGAACCTCATCCATTCACCAAAAAAAAACCTGCTGACTGCCCTTGCTTTTGCCATTTGCATTTTTCTGTCCAAGACACAATAGCACCAAAACCTAGCATAAACCAAACCTGAAGCTTTGCACCCTGCTAACCAACAAAACATGACCAACATCATACACTCTCTAAAACCATTTTGCTGCTTTTGGCTATTCCTCCCATCTGTCTAAGCTTCCAACCAAAACTGAGCCCTGCATTATTTCTCAAAAAAAACCTGCCACAAGCAGCATACCACAAGGACCTTCACTTATTTTCCAACCAAAGCCCTTGCTCACTTGGCTATTTTTCTGTCCAAACATAACAAACTCCAAGCCATTGCATTTTCCACAACTCTTCACCATGTTGAACCAACAGCATCCATCAAAACCTGTCAAACACAAACCAACTGAACTGCTTTTCTCTCACTCATCCTAAAAAACCCTGCATTGACCTAGCTACTTGCATTTTCATTCAAAAGCCTGGCAACATTTCCACCCTCATTTTCCTGTCATGAAACCGGCTGCAGCCACAGTCAAACACTTTGCAACAGAAAATCACTCTCCAACCAAAACCTCACTTTAGCATTTATCAAAGATACCTATCAAACTCCAAAAGGCACCAAGAACCTAGACCTGCTTTGACCATCCATTCACCATTACCAAACACTGCTAGCAGCCACTTGGTCAAGAGAAAAACACAAAAACTCACTCAAGGCCAACTTCATCATTCATCAAAAACACAAAAAACTCATCCATGACAGTCCAAGATTGATGCCAAAACAAGCCATCTCAAGCAAAACAACCTTCATCATTCATCATTGGGGAGTTTCTAAAGCATCAGTTTCAGGCTAAGAGGACCAAAACCACACTGTTTCTCATTCTGCTTCAAAATTGGTAAAATTCGATTTTCACCATTCTAAAATCCATGCTATGCTTATTGTAGTTCCTTGTATGCTGATTCTGTTGATATTTGAATCGTGTGAAATGGTCTTGTATTGAGTGAGAATTTTGATTCTTAAACTTCATGTTTGAATATGTCCTTGATCATTTCTTATTGCCTAGCTCGATTTAATGAAAACCATGGTGGGATTCATACTGCTTGTTGTTTGATGATCATTTTAGTATATGCCATTGCTTTGTTTGGAGAAGAATTGGTTGGGTCGAATTTGAGAGGGATGAGTGTTGTTTCCTGTAGCAGAAACCCTAGCCTTCCAATGCATTTTCCAGGATTTTCCTTTGTCTCACGTGTTACTGTACCCGCGCCCCAGAGCCAATGAAAATATTTCATTTTCTGGACCAAAACACGGTCGTTTTGATAAGTGACAGGGTTATTTACAAAAATGCCATTCTTTCAATTTTATTCCAATTTATTTCTTCAATTATTTCATCAATCTTCCAAAATTCATAACTTGCTCATTTTTGATCCAAATTGAATGGGATTTTTTGTGTTATGTTCATCATGATCTCTACTTTTTTATCATTATTTTTCCAGAATTTTTGGATGAGTGGTTTTTAAATGGTGCTAGGGTTTGTGACATGTGACCAAATTTTGTACACCTTGCCAAATCAATTGTGAAATGATGATACTTTATCCAATGGCTCCCAAATTTTTTGTGCTTAAACTAGACACACTCATGGTGATTTTGGTGTAGAGTTTGTGAATTTATCATTGCTGGTTTGTGAGATATGATTTTTTGAATTAGGGTGTGACAATTTGTGTCACACCATTGATGTCCAACTTCAGGATTTTCATTACCATGCTTCTTGACTTCCAATTGATCTGATTCTTTGCATGAACCTACTCTTATATGTCTAGTTTACATGTGAATTTTCTTGGAATTATTTGTGTCATTTTCCATTTGTTTGAGATTTTTCTTCCCTGCCTAGTCAAATGTTGACCTTGTGTGACACATGTTCCCATTTCATTTGTGAAATTCTCATACTTTATTAGATGGACATGAAATTTTACATGAGATAACTAGACATCTTCATCTTTGCCATGGTTTTGATCCCATTCATTTATCATACACCATTCTTGACTTATGATTTTTCTAAGTTGATGCATGTTTGGTTGACTTCATTGAGCATGTTCAAAATTGCTTTGACTTTCTGATTTTCATTGACTGCCTTCCACTTGTCCAAATGGGATGAAATTTGACATGCTTACCATGCTATGTGTTAGGTTTGATCACGATTTATTTGGTGATTTTTGGAAAATGTTTGGATTGCTTTTGAGTTAAGTCTTGCTGTTGACTTCTATGAGTTTCTGTTTGCCATGTTTTGACCTAAATGGTTCATGAAATGATGATGATGATTGATATGAGCGTGAATCCAATTGGTTGTGTTTCTTGAATGTTTAAACTTGATTTTGATTGGATATCCTTTGCTGTTTTGGCTTTCTCATTCACTTTTGACCCTAGGCTTGCCCTAGTGGTCCTGCTACTCACCTTTGAGTTTGTGATTTCAGGTTGACCATCAAATGGCCATTACGACCAATTCTTTTGATTGAGCTTACTCGAGTATAATTGTCTAACCTATTTGTTTTGTAGGTGGCTTGGCTCACATGCCCTAAGCCTTGTGCCTTGCACATCCATGTGCCTCTAATGGACTGTGGTTGTCTGTTTCTGTTTGTTTTGTTTGAAGTTGCATACTAACATCTGCTTGACTGTTTCAGGTGCTTTAGTTGCTTAGTTCTTTGTGAACTTTTTGCTTTGCTTGTGTAAGCAATTTGCATTGAGGTATGTCTCTTTTACTCCATGTAGTCTGGAAGACCTGGCCTGTTACCTGGCCAGGCAACTGTCTGAAGTCCTCCTTAAGAGGCAATGTTTGTGGATGTTTAATTTTGTCCTTGCATAGAGTCAAAGTCCTCCTAAGTGAAGAGGCAATTGGTGGAAGGTAGGGATATGCAATCTATCCCCCACTATTCAGTGTGTCATCTGTTTTGCTCACACCACTGTGTTGATGCATTACAGATAAAAACCCAAGATCTTGTACAACTGTACAGTTGAGTCAGTTCTAAATGTGTAGAAGGGTTCCCACTTTCTGAACCCACACATTCTTGTCTTGAGCTCTCCCAGGCCAGGGATAAGAGCTGTGAAGTCTTACCTTCACTCACCTTTCATCTGCTTCACCTTAGCCCCTCAATGGCAAGGTTAAGAGCACATTCACCCCGTTCTAGAGGTTTGTTTGTTGAGGTTGATATGACCCCTTGACTAAAACCTAACCCTTGTTTGAGCCACTTGTTTGTGTATAGCGTGTGCTATCTGTGCTTGTAGGATTGTTTGACTTGATTCCTGTGCAAGTTAGGTTTTGCTTGGCTTGCTTCCTGTGCAAGTTAAGTGTGTGTGGCTTGCTTCCTGTGTGAGCCATGCTTAGGATAGGTTGGCCCTTGTGCCATTTAGCTAGAAACCTTAACTTAGGGTTGACTTTGCATGACAACATCTAGGCTCGAGTCGTAGTCTCCCTAGAGTTGTGTCCCCCTCTGTTATCTGGTTAGGCTAGGTCCTTTATCCCTGCGTAGGGGAACTACATCGCCCTGATCTTCATACCAGATGAAGTATGTAGGCAGGAGATTGAGCTGATCTCTCCGGGCGCCCTTTTTCTTTTTTGTGTGAGTTTGTTTGACAGTTGCTAGGCTCGAGTGCCTGACTCCTTAGCAATTTGTTGTCTGTTTGTTTGAGTGTGTGCTTGACAGTTATAGGCTCGAGTCCCCGACTCCCTATTTACTTGTTGTATTGTTGTGTGCTTGGAAGCTGATGTAAGTCCATCGAGTGGCATTTGGGTTCCAGTGTGCGTGCGTTTTGGTTCGGATGCTGATGTAAGCCCAGCTATTGGCATTCAGGCTCCACGTTTGCCTCTTTGTGTGTGTTTTGGTTCGGATGCTGATATAAGTCCAGTGATTGGCATTCAGGCTCCACGTTTGCCTTTGCCAGTGTTTGTTTGTGTGCGTGTCAGCCGAGCTACGAATGCTCTGATTCTTCTCTCGTCCGAGAAGATACGTATGCATAGGATGCGACATCCTAGCGAGCATGTGTCGTTTCCCCAGTCCGAACTACTTCGACTCTGATGTCTATGCCTGATAGATTAAGTAGGCCCAGGATACGATATCCTGTCGAGTCAGTTTCAGTCAGTTTCTTTTGTCTCTTTCAGCCAGTGTGTGTGAGTATTTAAGCAGTGTTTAGCAACCAATTTCCTTTCTATTGTGCGTGGATCCCGTAGAGTACTACGGATGCGTAGGGGTGCTAATACCTTCCCTTCGCATAACCGACTCCCGAACCCATCCTCTTTGGTCGCGAGACCATGTTCTTTCCTAGGTTTACTTCGAGCGTTTCCTTTCCCTCTTTTGGGATAAATAACGCACGGTGGCGGCTCTGTTGTTTCTTTCTTTTCCCGCCGGTTTTTCGCGCGATGCGACAGCTGGCGACTCTGCTGGGGAATATAGAGAAGTTGACCTCTTGCTGGTCCATCTTCCCTGAGCGAGTCTCTCCTAGCGCTCTCTAGGATTAGGGTTTTGGTTGCTTTGTGCTGTGTTTATTTATTGCATTCATTATTTACTGTTTGCATTCATTGTCTGTTGTTTGCATTTATGTTTGTAATTATGTTTGCATTCATATTCATCTGTTCACCTGGCTGGTTGTCTGTTTCTCTCTGTTGGGGTGGGAGTTCTATGAGGTAAAAGGCCCAATACCCAGGCTATGAGTGAAATCTAGGAAACCTAGGAATAGAGTGATTCATGGGAAGCGGGTGGTGTACGCCACTTAGCGGAACATTGATATCACGAGCAGTTCAGACTCTGATGGGGTATTATCGGTGCATACATCGGGTGTGCACAGGATGATATTCTTGAAAGGGTTGTTTATCCTGCGTTTCTCTTGACCTTACCCTGGCCTAGACTACACCCGTGAGTGGGGAAGGGTTCATCATTACAGGTACTGTTGGTGACTTATGGTTCTGTTGGTGACTTTGGGTTCAGACAACAGTATATTCAGTTGACCTTGGGTTTTCAAGTTGGATTTGGGTTCTGAGTTTAGACCGAAGCTTCGACTTTGTGATCAGAGATGCACCGCCAGCCAGTTGTGTCTGCATCATGTGCATCATAGCATATTTATTTTCAAAAAGAAACGCAAAAAAAAAAAAAAAAAAAAAAAAAAAAAAAAAAAAAAAAAAAGAAAAAAAAAGAAAAAAACTAATCCCTGCATGCATATCATTTCTCAGGTACATTCCAGAGCTTGTTCACTGATAGAGATGGCAACAGTCCCAGAGTTGAAGCGGAAGACTTGTATCTACGTTTTTCACCGGGAGCCTTTGACGCCTCTGATTGAGTTGGGCAGTCTTGTGACCAGTGATCGTCTGGGGGGTTTCGTGAATCAGTATGGGGATATCCTGACAGTGTTGAAGACAGTAGTTGACCCGGTGCCGTTGCAGACACTTCTTCAGTTCTATGACCCGGAGCTTAGATGTTTCACGTTCCAAGATTACCAGTTAGCACCTACTCTCGAGGAGTATTCTATACTGTTGAGCATCCCGATTCAGCATCAGGTTCCTTTCTTGGACGTACCAAAGGAGGTTGACTTTAAGGTTGTTGCCAGAGCTCTCCGGTTGAGTGTTAAGGAAGTTTGTGATAATTGGAAGCCCAGTGGGGGAGTTGTGGGTCTGCCGTTGAAGTTTCTTCTGAGAATAGCCAGAGATGAAGCAGAGAAGGGAAATTGGGAAGCTTTTCACGCACAGCTTGCCGCCTTGATATATGGGATCATCCTATTTCCCAGTATGCCAAATTTTGTTGACCATGCTGCCATCAGCATTTTCATCAGAGGAAATCCAGTCCCCACCTTGTTAGCTGATACTTACTATGCCATCCACAGTAGGCATGGTAAGGGTGGAGCCATCAGGTGCTGTCTACCTCTCCTATTCAAATGGTTCATGTCTCTTCTGCCAGCCAGTGGACAGTTTGTGGATACCCAGAGCACTCTGAAGTGGACTCAGAGGATCATGTCGCTCACATCTTATGACATCAGATGGCAATCTTACTGGATGAATGTGAAGAATGTTATTATGAGCTGTGGAGAATTCCGGAATGTGCCACTCGTGGGGACCAAGGGTTGTATAAATTATAATCCAGTTCTTTCTCTTCGCCAGTTAGGTTTTGTTATGAGTAGAAGACCACGTGAAGCTGAGATAGCCGAGAGTGTGTACTTTGAGAAGAAGGATGACCTTGTTAGGTTGGAGCAGATTGGGAGAGCTTGGAAGTCTATTGGTGTCAGAGACGGATCCGTCTTAGGGAAGAAATTTGCCATAGCCATGCCTGATTACACTGATTGGGTCAAGAAGAGAGTAGAAACTTTGTTGCTACCCTACGATAGGATGGAACCGTTGCAAGAGCAACCACCCTTGATTCTTGCTGATAGTGTGCCTGCTGAGCACTATAAGCAAGCTCTGATGGAGAGTCGTCGGTTGAGGGAGAAGGAGCAAGACACCCATATGGAGTTGTACAAAGCTAAAGCTGATAGGTTGCACTTGGCCCATCAACTCAGGGAAGTGCAAGGAGAAGATGCTAGCAGATTGAGAAGCAAGAAGAGATCCTACGAGGAGATGGAGAGTATGTTAGATGCAGAACACCGGGAGCGCTTGAGGCTGCAGAGGGCTGAGGCCAGTTATCAGAAGAAGATCAGAGACTTGGAGAGGCAACTCAGAGACAAAGATGCTCAGTTGAAGAAAGAGATGGAGTTGAGACAGAAATCAGAGGACCACCTTGGAGGAGAAGTCTTGGAGCTGAGAAGACAGTTGAAAGAGAAGATTACCCCTCTACCAGATTGTGCAGAATGCTCACTGTTGATCGACCAGTGTCATTACCTGAAGACCCTCATTCCTGAAGACCGTCTGTCTTAGTTTGTATCTCTGTTTGTATTTTGTTGAGAATCACCTCTAGGCTTGTTGGATGGGATTCATTTGCGTGTAAGCCATCTCTTGGATCTTTTTGTTAAGAATCACCTCCAGGCTTGTTGGATGGGATTCTTTTTCTTTGTACGTTGTTTATTCAGATATTCTGTTGACATTGGTTGTATGCCTTTTTACCCTTATGTATATATAAGGATGTCAGCATTTCCTTGTATCTGTTTGTTCTCTTGTTGCTGCAGGTTGCCATCTTTTCAGGATGGGTCAGGCTCTTTGAATGCCTGAGAAATGAGCATATCATGTGCATCATACGCATCATTAGCATCATACTCATATCATTTTGCATAACAGGTGTTCTTGATCGTGACTTCTCACTCTTGGTTCCTGTTCAGGCAGGATAGCTGATCAACGTCCGCACCGCTACTCAACAAGACTGAATCAACAGAGAAGTATGGATCAATTTCAAGCTGAGTTGGCTGAGATGAAGGCAAGCATGGCCCAATTTATGAATATGATGCAAGGGGTTGCACAAGGTCAAGAAGAACTTCGAGCTATGGTTCAGAGACAAGAGGCTGCAAATCCACCGATCAACCATGGTCCGCCAGAGGGAGGCCCGGTCAATGATAACAATATTGCTGCTGCTGTACCCGTCCACAACTATGCTGTAGGTGATGAGTTGGGGGGTATCCGAATCAACGGTCAACCTATTGTTCCAGACGCCGCTAATGCCAGAGTAGTCCGTGCTCCGGCCCGTAATCCTGTTCCGATTGTTGACAGACAAGAGGATATGTTCTCTCTGCTCAGTGAAGACGAAGACGTTCCGGGAAGGGTCAATGAGAGAGACCGCAAAGTTGAAGCTCTTGCTGAGAAGATCCGTGCTATGGAAAGTCAAAATTCCCTCGGTTTTGATGTTACTAATATGGGGTTGGTTGAAGGTTTGAGAATCCCTCACAAGTTCAAAGCACCGTCCTTCGACAAATACAACGGTACTTCTTGCCCTCGCACCCATGTGCAGGCTTATTATCGAAAGATCTCTGCGTATACTGATGATGAAAAGATGTGGATGTATTTTTTCCAAGATAGTCTATCTGGGGCTTCTTTGGACTGGTACATGGAATTGAAGAGAGATTCGATCCGCTGCTGGAGAGATCTGGGTGAAGCTTTCTTGAGGCAATATAAGCATAACATGGACATGGCGCCTAGCCGGACTCAGCTGCAGAGTCTATGTCAGAAATCCGGAGAGAGCTTCAAGGAGTATGCTCAGAGGTGGCGTGAACTGGCTGCTAGAGTTCAACCCCCTATGCTGGAGAGGGAGTTGACAGATATGTTCATCGGTACTCTTCAAGGTGTGTTTATGGACCGGATGGGGAGCTGCCCATTCGGTAGTTTTTCTGATGTTGTCATTTGTGGAGAGAGGACTGAGAGTTTGATCAAAACTGGGAAGATTCAAGATGCTGGTTCCTCTTCTTCTAAGAAGCCGTTTGCTGGGGTACCTCGTCGAAGAGAGGGTGAAACTAATGCTGTTCAACACCACAGAGATCAGAACAGAATTGAATACCGTCAAGCTGCTGCAGTAACCATTCCGGCACCTCAACCTCGTCAGCAACAACAACAAAGAGTTCAACAACCACAACAACAACAACAGCAGCGTCCTTTCCAGCCTAGGCAGAAGTTACAGGCTGATAGAAGATTTGATCCTCTGCCTATGTCTTACGCAGAGCTACTACCCGAACTACTCAGGTTGGGGATGATTGAGTTGCGTACAATGGCTCCGCCTACAGTATTGCCTCCTGGATACGACGCCAACGCCCGTTGTGACTTTCATTCTGGGGCACCAGGCCACCATACTGAGAAGTGTCGAGCTCTCCAGCACAAGGTTCAAGATTTGATCGATGCCAAGGTAATCAACTTCGCTCCAGTGCCTAACGTCGTAAACAACCCTATGCCTCAGCATGGTGGGCATAGAGTGAACAACATTGAAGGGAAAGAAGCTGAAGATCTGGTTGTTAATGTTGATGATGTTCAGACTTCTCTGCTAGTTGTGAAGTGCCGTCTGCTGAATGGGGGTGTCTACCCGGGTTGTGATGAAGATTGTTTGGGCTGTGCAGAATCTGAGAATGGTTGCGACCAATTGAGGACCGGTATCCAGGGTATGATGGATGAGGGTTGTTTGCAATTCAGTAGGGCTGTAAAAGATCGTGGAACAGCGTCAACTATCACCATTTACTTTAAACCGTCTGAAGAACGTGGACCAAGGGTCGTCAGTGCGCCTGCAACGAATGGTACCCCAGTTACCATTCCCGTGCCTGTAACCATCAGTGTTCCAACTACTACCGCTGCATCTGAAAGAAGGGCTGTTGAGAATAGTAGAGCCGTGCCATGGAAGTATGATAATGCTCACCGCAATTACAGAAGGGCTGAAAGTCAGACAAGACCAGTGAGTCAAACTCCAGTGACGATTGGTGTACCAAATAGAGTTCCTGCAACTATTGGTCCGGCTGTGGATAATGTAGGGGGTCCAGGAGGTTTTACCAGAAGCGGTCGTCTGTTCGCACCGCAGCCTTTGAGGGACAACAATGCTGAAGCTCTCGCCAAAGCAAAGGGTAAGCAAGCTGTGGTTGAGGAAGAGCCTGTTCAGAAAGAAGCGCCCGAGGGGTCATTTGAGAAAGACGTGGAGGAGTTTATGAAGATAATCAAGAAGAGTGACTACAAGATTGTAGACCAGTTGAATCAAACTCCATCCAAGATTTCTATACTTTCACTGTTGATGTGCTCTGAGGCACACCGTAACGCCTTGCTGAAGATGTTGAATCTGGCTTACGTGCCTCAAGAGATTTCTGTCAATCAACTGGAGGGCGTAATGGCCAATGTGAGCACCAGGCATGGTGTGGGTTTCACCAACTTGGACTTACCACCTGAAGGGCGAAACCATAACAAAGCCTTGCACATCACCATGGAGTGCAAGGGGGCAGTGTTGTCTCACGTATTGGTGGACACCGGGTCGTCGCTGAATGTGTTGCCTAAGCAGATTTTGAGGAAGATTGATGCGGAAGGGTTCATGCTTAATCCCAGTGATCTGATCGTTCGTGCTTTCGACGGATCCAAACGTTCTGTGTGTGGAGAAGTTACTTTGCCTGTGAAGATAGGTCCTGAGGTATTCGATATCATCTTCTATGTTATGGACATCCAGCCCGCCTATAGTTGTTTGTTGGGGCGTCCATGGATTCATGCAGCAGGGGCAGTCTCGTCGACTCTCCATCAAAAGCTCAAGTATGTCTGGAACGGTCAGATTGTGACTGTGTGCGGTGAAGAAGAGATTCTGGTGAGTCATCTATCCTCGTTCAAATATGTTGAGGTGGATGGCGAGATCCACGAAACCTTATGCCAGGCGTTTGAGACTGTGGCTCTTGAGAAAGTGGCATACGCTGAGCAGAGGAAGCCAGGTGCTTCAATCACTTCTTACAAGCAGGCTAAGGAGGTTGTTGATTCTGGCAAAGCTGAAGGCTGGGGCAAGATGGTGGATTTGCCGGTTAAAGAAGACAAATTTGGTGTTGGTTATGAGCCTCTCCAAGCAGAGCAGAATGGTCAAGCGGGTCCGAGTACCTTTACCAGCGCTGGGCTGATGAATCATGGTGACGTCTCCGCAACCGGTATTGAAGACTGTGACAGCGATTGTGATTTGGACAACTGGGTTCGCCCGTGTGCACCAGGGGGGTCTATCAACAACTGGACGGCTGAAGAAGTGGTTCAAGTTACTCTTCTGACAGAGTAATTTTCTGTTGTTTTGTCATTTTGCATGAAAATCCTACGTTCTGCCCAAGGCGTAGTGATTCATTTTTGTAGGGCCTCATCATGTTTTAATGATTATCATTAATGAAGGACATTTTTTGAACAAACTTTGTGATCCTTGTCTTTCTATTTTTTGTTTTCATTTTTCTTTTTCAAAAACAATAAAAATGGCAATGTTTTTTGTTTTTGTGACTTTATTGAACTCTTTTTCTAAAACAAAGCATCAAACATGCAGAAGCGATCTTATGGCATTCACTATGAACAGTTCTGTTATGGCTCAGTATGATTTCGATAATCCCATTTACCAAGCTGAAGAGGAGAGTGAGGAAGACTGTGAACTCCCTGCAGAATTGGCCAGATTACTGAAGCAGGAGGAAAGGGTCATCCAACCTCATCAGGAGGAGTTGGAAACTGTTAATCTGGGTACTGAGGACGACAAAAGAGAAATCAAGATTGGGGCTGCTTTAGAGGACTCTGTCAAGAGGAGACTGATTGAGATGCTGAGAGAATATGTGGAGGTGTTCGCCTGGTCATATCAAGATATGCCTGGTTTAGATACAGATATTGTGATGCACCGATTACCTCTTAGGGAAGGATGTCCTTCGGTTAAGCAGAAGCTTCGTAGAACGAGTCCTGACATGGCAACTAAGATCAAGGAAGAGGTTCAGAAGCAGTGGGATGCAGGTTTTCTGGCTGTTACCAGTTATCCGCCGTGGGTGGCCAACATCGTTCCTGTGCCGAAGAAGGATGGTAAAGTCAGAATGTGTGTCGATTACCGGGATTTGAATAGAGCGAGTCCGAAAGATGATTTCCCATTACCTCACATTGATGTATTGGTTGATAATACGGCTCAATCCTCGGTATTCTCTTTCATGGACGGTTTCTCCGGATATAATCAGATAAAGATGGCGCCAGAGGACATGGAAAAGACGACGTTCATTACACCTTGGGGCACGTTCTGTTATAAGGTGATGCCATTTGGGCTGAAGAATGCTGGTGCTACCTATCAGAGGGCAATGACGACTCTGTTTCATGACATGATGCACAAGGAAATTGAAGTGTACGTAGATGATATGATTGCAAAGTCGCAGACAGAAGAGGAGCACCTGGTTAATTTGCAGAAGCTGTTTGACCGGTTGAGAAAATTCAAGCTGAGGTTGAATCCGAACAAGTGTACGTTTGGGGTGAGATCAGGGAAGCTTTTAGGCTTCATTGTCAGTGAGAAAGGGATTGAGGTTGATCCAGCAAAAGTCAAAGCTATTCAAGAGATGCCTGAACCGAAAACGGAGAAGCAAGTCCGTGGGTTTTTAGGGAGATTGAACTACATTGCAAGGTTCATATCTCATCTAACTGCTACGTGTGAACCAATTTTCAAACTGCTCAGAAAGAATCAAGCGATCAAGTGGAATGATGATTGTCAGAAAGCTTTTGACAAGATTAAAGAGTATTTACAGAAACCTCCAATCCTTATACCTCCAGTTCCAGGGAGACCATTGATAATGTACCTATCAGTCACCGAGACTTCGATGGGGTGTGTATTGGGGCAGCATGACGAGTCTGGTCGAAAAGAGCATGCCATATACTACCTTAGCAAAAAGTTTACCGACTGTGAAACAAGATATTCACTGCTCGAGAAAACTTGCTGTGCTTTGGCCTGGGCTGCTCGCCGACTGAGACAGTATATGTTGAACCATACTACCTTATTGATTTCTAAGATGGATCCAGTGAAATACATCTTTGAGAAGCCAGCTCTCACCGGACGTGTTGCCCGTTGGCAGATGATCCTAACAGAATATGACATTCAGTACACGTCTCAGAAGGCCATCAAGGGTAGTATTCTGTCAGACTACCTCGCCGAGCAACCGATTGAAGATTATCAGCCTATGATGTTTGAATTCCCTGATGAAGACATCATGTATCTGAAGATGAAAGATTGCGAAGAGCCTCTTGTCGAGGAAGGACCGGATCCTGATGACAAGTGGACACTGATGTTTGATGGGGCTGTGAATATGAACGGTAACGGTGTTGGGGCAGTATTGATCAATCCTAAAGGTGCTCATATACCTTTTTCTGCCAGATTGACGTTTGACGTCACGAACAACGAAGCTGAGTATGAGGCTTGTATCATGGGGATAGAAGAAGCCATTGATCTGAGGATCAAAACTCTTGATATATTTGGAGATTCCGCTCTAGTGGTAAATCAAGTCAATGGAGATTGGAATACGAATCAGCCGCATCTGATTCCATATAGAGATTATACCAGAAGGATACTGACGTTCTTCAAGAAGGTGAAGTTGTATCATGTCCCCCGGGATGAGAATCAAATGGCTGATGCCTTGGCTACTTTGTCGTCTATGATCAAAGTTCATTGGTGGAATCATGTGCCACATGTTGCGGTGAATCGACTCGAGAGACCTGCGTATGTGTTTGCAGCCGAGACTGTTGTGACCGATGAGAAGCCATGGTACTATGACATCAAGAATTTCCTCAACACTCAGGAGTACCCGGAAGGTGCGTCGAAGAATGATAAGAAAACCCTGAGAAGGCTAGCTGGAAGCTTCTATTTGAATCAGGATGATGTGTTGTATAAGAGAAACTTTGACATGGTCTTGCTCAGATGCGTGGACAGACCCGAGGCAGACATGTTAATGCAGGAAGTTCATGAAGGTTCCTTCGGTACTCATGCCGGTGGACATGCAATGGCTAAGAAATTGTTGAGAGCGGGTTATTACTGGATGACTATGGAATCCGATTGTTTCAAGTATGCTCGGAAGTGCCATAAGTGTCAAATCTATGCTGATAAGGTGCATGTACCACCAAGCCCCCTAAATATCATGAATTCGCCTTGGCCGTTTGCCATGTGGGGCATTGATATGATTGGGAAGATCGAGCCTACTGCTTCTAATGGACATCGCTTCATCTTGGTTGCGATTGACTATTTCACCAAATGGGTGGAAGCAGCTTCCTATGCTAACGTTACCAAACAGGTGGTTACCCGGTTCATCAAGAAAGAGATCATATGTCGTTACGGAGTTCCTGAGAGAATCATCACTGACAATGGTTCGAATCTCAACAACAAGATGATGAAGGAGCTGTGTAAAGATTTCAAGATTGAACATCACAATTCTTCTCCCTACAGACCGAAGATGAATGGTGCTGTGGAAGCGGCAAACAAGAATATCAAGAAGATTGTGCAGAAGATGGTCGTTACGTACAAGGATTGGCATGAGATGCTGCCTTTCGCTTTGCATGGGTACCGTACCTCAGTACGTACGTCGACCGGGGCAACCCCTTACTCCCTTGTGTATGGTATGGAAGCTGTCCTACCTGTTGAAGTGGAGATTCCTTCTCTGAGAGTTTTATTGGATGTCAAGCTGGACGAAGCCGAGTGGATTCAAACGAGGTTTAACGAGTTGAGCCTTATCGAGGAGAGACGGCTAGCAGCTGTATGTCATGGACAGTTGTATCAGCGAAGGATGAAGCGAGCCTTTGATCAGAAAGTGCGTCCTCAAAGCTATCAGATTGGTGATCTAGTTTTGAAAAGGATCCTCCCTCCCGGTACAGATAACAAGGGCAAATGGACTCCTAATTATGAAGGTCCGTATGTTGTGAAGAAGGTCTTCTCTGGTGGAGCCTTGATGCTTACAACTATGGATGGTGAAGATTTTCCGTCTCCTGTCAACTCAGATGTAGTCAAAAAATACTTCGCATAAATTGACCCGCTGGACAAAAGAAAAATAGTCCAGGCAAAAATGGGCATCCCGGCGAACCAAAAACAGAAAGAAAAGGTTCGGGCAAAAGTTAGGGATAAAATGAAAAGAATTTGTACACCCGGTAAGTCGAAAACCCGCGAGGGCGGCTTAGGCAAAAATGGGTATCCCGGTGGATTGAAAACCCGAAAGGGCGATCCAGGCAAAAGTTAGGGATTAAAGCGAAGACTACAGTCTGAGTTGTCTGTACTTCATCAAGCTTTGTCGTCTGCCATCTCGAAAGATGTGATCCGTCCAGTCATTCTTCTCAGAAAGCAAGGAGTTGGGAGGAAAACTGATGATCTGTGAGTTATAACAGAATTGGGAAATAGTGGATGCCGTGTTCACATTGCCATTAGGATAGATTTTTCCTTTTTGTGCGCAATTACCTCTTTCTAGGAATTGTTTCCCAATGTATTTTGCCTCTTCAGGCACACTTTCAATCAATAAAAGTCGTTATTCAGATAAATAGCTTTTCTGTTTTTATTTTTACTGTTTTGTTTGCAAAATGTCCGAATTTTTGATAAGCATTGCATATAAGAACATGGAGGCTACACAATAGCTTGCAGGATGACAAAACATTTGAAAATCATTTTGAATGTTGAGGACACTCGAGCGTATCTTGGCCATGTACCCCCTGGGGGCATTTTGTTGTGCTGTTTTCAGATTGTCATCTGTGAGGACGTTTCCTCAGCAGATATTTTCCCCAAGCAAGTTTGGAAGCTATCAGAGCTGTGTTCCCCCGCGAAGACGTCTGTGGATAGCACCTTCTATTCCCCAACAGATCTAAGGATTGCCTATCCCCAGCAGGTCTGTATTTGCTGATTTCCTCCCCGAGTGAGGCAGGTTCATTGAAATTTATCTCCAACATTTATCCTACCTGTGGACTGAAGGGTATCCCCAGCGGAGTTTACCTTTTCCCAGCAGCAAGTACTATTCTTCAACATGAGTGTGAAGTCGTTTCACCATTTCCCAAGCAGAGTTCCCCGCAGAGTATTTCCCCAAGGGGAGTCTCCCCACAGAGTCAGAGTATCTGATCATTTCGGCTCCCTAGCCAGGGTTCATTTGCATTTTGCATGTAGTAATCATTGCATCCTCAAAAATTGCGTAGCATTCCCATTCAATATGGAGCATTACGCCATAGAAAAATTCAAACATATGCATTCATGTGTTAACTTCACCAGACCGTATCCCCGGTAGAGGCGGATCATTTCATTCAACATCAGCACAGCAAGACTGCTACAGTTGCCCTTGACAGCATTCAGATTTGTTTATTCCCCACAGAGGTTTATTTCCTCACCCGATGGTGACAGAGGTTTATTTCCTCACCCGATGGTGACAGAAAGTTTGTTTCTCTCCAGTGAGACCCCCAGCAAGTGTTCAGCCTTGCCTTGACATATCTAAGATGTCGTTCTTGTGATACCAGTAAGTGTCATACTAGCACCCGCGTGTGTTTCTTTGTTTGGTGTCGGTAAACACCATCATTTCGGTGTCTGTAAACATCGAGTTTCTCTCCAGTCATCAGTAAATGTCTGGTCATCATTTTTGGTGTCGGTAAACACCATCATTTCGGTGTCTGTAAACATCGAGTTTCTCTCCAGTCATCAGTAAATGTCTGGTCATCATTTTTGGTGTCGGTAAACACCATTGTTTCGGTGTCTGTAAACATCGGGTATTCTCCCCAGTCATCAGTAAATGTCTGGTCATCATTTTGTTTGGTGTCGGTAAACACCATTGTTTCGGTGTCGGTAAACATCGAGTCTCACCCCAGTCATCGGTAAATGTCTGGTCACTTTTGATGTCGGTAAACATCATCTTTCGATGACGGTAAACATCGAGTCTTTTCCTCAGTCATCGGTAAATGTCTGATAACTCCCAGCTAGAAATCCCCAATAGAGTCATCTGTAAATGTCCTATCTGGTTTCCAGTTGCGAATATTTGTTTGTATCTCCCCAATTAATTTCTCATTCCCAGTCATCGGTAAATGTCTGGTCATTCTTTTGATGTCGGTAAACATCATCTTTCGATGTCGGTAAACATCGAGTCTCATCCCAGTCATCGGTAAATGTCTGGTCATTCTTCCGGATGTCGGTAAACATCATCTTTCGATGTCGGTAAACATCGAGTCTCATCCCAGTCATCGGTAAATGTCTGGTCATGCTTTGTTTCCTTGTCGATAAAATCAAGATCCCCAGAAGTCGTCGGTAAACGTCTTGTCTGATTACACCACAAAGATTTTGTTCCTCCCCACGTGGAGACGCCATCGGTAAATGGCCCCGTTTTGCTTCGATATCGGTAAATATCGGATCCCCAGCTGCAGTAGCTATCGGTAAATGGTTGGATTGAAGTTGATATCGGTAAATGTCAAGCTTCTTTGAAGTAACCATCAGTAAATGGTCTTGCTTCTTTCTACATCAGATTTGTTTCCCAGCAGCCATCGGTAAATGGTCTGGCTGAAGTTGATATCGGTAAATATCAAGTTTTAACCATCGGTAAATGGTTTTGCTTTTCAGAAGTTTGTTTTCCCCAGCCGCCATCGGTAAATGGTCGTGCTGAAGTTGATATCGGTAAATATCAAATTTTAACCATCGGTAAATGGTTTTGTTTTTCCGAAGTTTGTTTTCCCCAGCCGCCATCGGTAAATGGTCGTGCTGAAGTCGATATCGGTAAATATCGAGTTTCCAGTTCTTCAACCATCGGTAAATGGTTTTGCTTTTCTGAAGCTGTCATGCAGTTTGTCATCGGTAAATGACGTGGTTCTTTTGTATTATATCCAGTCTGTGCAAATTCTACGGTTCTTGGTATTCAATCCCTGTTTACCCTGAAAGTCTGACAGCCGTTGCTATCATCCGTTCGGGTTCCCAGCTGATTGAATAGGGGCAGCTGTAGCACCTCAAATTTGCACCTATCATTATGCATACATTTTCATATTAGGTCATAGCATATCATGATCCATTGCATAGCATTTGCATTGTCCCTCAGTTGCCTCAAGAGCAAGCAATCAAGAATTAGGTCAAACTAATCTCCTGATCAGTCAACCAAGCAAGCAAAGGAATTTCTCATTGAATCAAGGCCTTGAGGTTTGTCCAACAAGTTCCCATGGCTTGGAGGTCTATTTGAAGTGTTCAAGTCAAGGGTTGAAGGCTCAGAGGTCAGCAGTTCATACACAGACAGTCAAAAGTCAAAGAAAGTCAACTCTCAGTCAAAGCAGTGGATGGTGGTCATTCTTGTGGAATTTGGGCACCATGATCAATAATCAAGAGTCCATACAACTTGGGACATCATTTGAAGTCAAGGTCTCAAGGAATTAGGGTTTGGAAGTCATCAGTCAATGCACAATTAGTCAGAAACCCTAAAAGTCAACTGTTGGTCAACTGTCCATTTAATCAGTGATTTGATGATTGGATTTGGTTTGTGAGAGTTCATTCATGTCCAAATAGTCATCATGTATCATGCCAAACACCATCATGGAAGAATTTGAAGCCAGATCAAAAAATTCCCAAAATGGAAACTGGGCCTGTAACTGAAACCTGCCATAAATGGAAAGTCTTGATCCTCAAACTTACATTTTGATACAAGCCTCAAATGAATTTTTGCCCAACATGAAAGTTGAAGATCTTGTTCTCCCATTTCCAAAAAGTCCTAGAACTCTTAATTCCCATGTGTGGTTGGAAAGTTATGATCGAATCGATTTCAGAAAATCTTGAACTTCAAAGGGCCATATCTCTCAAACCGTTTGGCCAATTTTGGTGGGGTTTTTTCCTACAAGTCACATTTGATCCCCTCTTTCCAAAAATATAAATTTCATGAGCCAAAACTTCACCAATCAAAATGGCATATTTTGACCTTTTTCATTTAAATGCAAGTTTGACCAAGAGTTGACTTTTTGATTTAAACATTTTTTCAACATTTGGCCAATTGGAACAGCTCATAAATGTCATTTAGAATGTGTTTGCAAAGTCAAAATATGCAGTACATGAGGCCATGGCTTGGTTGCTTGAATTGTAAGAAAAGTACAAGTTTCACTATACCACTCCATGCTTGCATTTGAACCATGCCTTGGTACCTTCAAACAGAACTTTTAGAGGCCATTCTCTGTCAATTGAACACATCTTAGCAGCCTAAAACCTCAGAAAAAGGGCCATGCTTGCTTACTTGAATTTTGGGACAAAAGGACAAAACCAACCATACCTCCATGCCTTAATTTGTACTGTCCAATAGCAGTTTGGACAGCACTACTTTTCTGTCAAGAGAAAGGGCATGGCAGCCACAAAAAAAAAGAGGGGGTAATGCAGCAGAAATTCATGAATGAACTTGGCCCACACTTTGCTTGGTACTAGAACAGCAATTATGCAGCATTCTGCTACCAGCTTGAAATGAAGTTGAAGCCATAACACAAAAACAGACCAAACACTCTTCATTCATTCTCAAACCTCACCCTTGCTATGCACTTCATTTTGCTGTCAAAAACAACCCTGTCATGAAAAACCAGTAACACCCTCCTAATTCACACCTTGATATTTGGCCTTTGTTTTGGTCTGTCCAAAAGACAATGACATAACTTAACCAACAAGCATCACAAGACCATTTTGGCCAAGGCAAATGGATAGGGAAAAGCTCATTCACAAAAACTCACTGACTTTGGCATGTTAAAATGGATTCTGCTCAGATCCAAGAAAAAGGGAACCCTACCATTTTGCATTTTCAAAACCTCTAGTCCAAAACAAAAGCCAACCCAACCTTGCCTTGCCTTGCTTGGTAACAGGACTGCTTCACTATTTGCTGTCAAGAAGAGTTTCTAACCACATTCCACAACCACATAACAGCATTCATTGAGAGGGACTGATTTTGGCATGTTGCAATCTCTGTCAAAAAAAAGAATACCAAATAACCAAAACTCTGCTTGGCCAACCAACAGTAACCTTGTTCACCAATTGTTCATCATGGAGTAGCTAGCCAACAAACCAACATTTCCTGCTACAGCAGACACACAAACCAACAAACCACAAATCATTGAACCTCATCCATTCACCAAAAAAAAAACCTGCTGACTGCCCTTGCTTTTGCCATTTGCATTTTTCTGTCCAAGACACAATAGCACCAAAACCTAGCATAAACCAAACCTGAAGCTTTGCACCCTGCTAACCAACAAAACATGACCAACATCATACACTCTCTAAAACCATTTTGCTGCTTTTGGCTATTCCTCCCATCTGTCTAAGCTTCCAACCAAAACTGAGCCCTGCATTATTTCTCAAAAAAAACCTGCCACAAGCAGCATACCACAAGGACCTTCACTTATTTTCCAACCAAAGCCCTTGCTCACTTGGCTATTTTTCTGTCCAAACATAACAAACTCCAAGCCATTGCATTTTCCACAACTCTTCACCATGTTGAACCAACAGCATCCATCAAAACCTGTCAAACACAAACCAACTGAACTGCTTTTCTCTCACTCATCCTAAAAAACCCTGCATTGACCTAGCTACTTGCATTTTCATTCAAAAGCCTGGCAACATTTCCACCCTCATTTTCCTGTCATGAAACCGGCTGCAGCCACAGTCAAACACTTTGCAACAGAAAATCACTCTCCAACCAAAACCTCACTTTAGCATTTATCAAAGATACCTATCAAACTCCAAAAGGCACCAAGAACCTAGACCTGCTTTGACCATCCATTCACCATTACCAAACACTGCTAGCAGCCACTTGGTCAAGAGAAAAACACAAAAACTCACTCAAGGCCAACTTCATCATTCATCAAAAACACAAAAAACTCATCCATGACAGTCCAAGATTGATGCCAAAACAAGCCATCTCAAGCAAAACAACCTTCATCATTCATCATTGGGGAGTTTCTAAAGCATCAGTTTCAGGCTAAGAGGACCAAAACCACACTGTTTCTCATTCTGCTTCAAAATTGGTAAAATTCGATTTTCACCATTCTAAAATCCATGCTATGCTTATTGTAGTTCCTTGTATGCTGATTCTGTTGATATTTGAATCGTGTGAAATGGTCTTGTATTGAGTGAGAATTTTGATTCTTAAACTTCATGTTTGAATATGTCCTTGATCATTTCTTATTGCCTAGCTCGATTTAATGAAAACCATGGTGGGATTCATACTGCTTGTTGTTTGATGATCATTTTAGTATATGCCATTGCTTTGTTTGGAGAAGAATTGGTTGGGTCGAATTTGAGAGGGATGAGTGTTGTTTCCTGTAGCAGAAACCCTAGCCTTCCAATGCATTTTCCAGGATTTTCCTTTGTCTCACGTGTTACTGTACCCGCGCCCCAGAGCCAATGAAAATATTTCATTTTCTGGACCAAAACACGGTCGTTTTGATAAGTGACAGGGTTATTTACAAAAATGCCATTCTTTCAATTTTATTCCAATTTATTTCTTCAATTATTTCATCAATCTTCCAAAATTCATAACTTGCTCATTTTTGATCCAAATTGAATGGGATTTTTTGTGTTATGTTCATCATGATCTCTACTTTTTTATCATTAGTTTTCCAGAATTTTTGGATGAGTGGTTTTTAAATGGTGCTAGGGTTTGTGACATGTGACCAAATTTTGTACACCTTGCCAAATCAATTGTGAAATGATGATACTTTATCCAATGGCTCCCAAATTTTTTGTGCTTAAACTAGACACACTCATGGTGATTTTGGTGTAGAGTTTGTGAATTTATCATTGCTGGTTTGTGAGATATGATTTTTTGAATTAGGGTGTGACAATTTGTGTCACACCATTGATGTCCAACTTCAGGATTTTCATTACCATGCTTCTTGACTTCCAATTGATCTGATTATTTGCATGAACCTACTCTTATATGTCTAGTTTACATGTGAATTTTCTTGGAATTATTTGTGTCATTTTCCATTTGTTTGAGATTTTTCTTCCCTGCCTAGTCAAATGTTGACCTTGTGTGACACATGTTCCCATTTCATTTGTGAAATTCTCATACTTTATTAGATGGACATGAAATTTTACATGAGATAACTAGACATCTTCATCTTTGCCATGGTTTTGATCCCATTCATTTATCATACACCATTCTTGACTTATGATTTTTCTAAGTTGATGCATGTTTGGTTGACTTCATTGAGCATGTTCAAAATTGCTTTGACTTTCTGATTTTCATTGACTGCCTTCCACTTGTCCAAATGGGATGAAATTTGACATGCTTACCATGCTATGTGTTAGGTTTGATCATGATTTATTTGGTGATTTTTGGAAAATGTTTGGATTGCTTTTGAGTTAAGTCTTGCTGTTGACTTCTATGAGTTTCTGTTTGCCATGTTTTGACCTAAATGGTTCATGAAATGATGATGATGATTGATATGAGCGTGAATCCAATTGGTTGTGTTTCTTGAATGTTTAAACTTGATTTTGATTGGATATCCTTTGCTGTTTTGGCTTTCTCATTCACTTTTGACCCTAGGCTTGCCCTAGTGGTCCTGCTACTCACCTTTGAGTTTGTGATTTCAGGTTGACCATCAAATGGCCATTAAGACCAATTCTTTTGATTGAGCTTACTCGAGTATCATTGTCTAAACTATTTGTTTTGTAGGTGGCTTGGCTCACATGCCCTAAGCCTTGTGCCTTGCACATCCATGTGCCTCTAATGGACTGTGGTTGTCTGTTTCTGTTTGTTTTGTTTGAAGTTGCATACTAACATCTGCTTGACTGTTTCAGGTGCTTTAGTTGCTTAGTTCTTTGTGAACTTTTTGCTTTGCTTGTGTAAGCAATTTGCATTGAGGTATGTCTCTTTTACTCCATGTAGTCTGGAAGACCTGGCCTGTTACCTGGCCAGGCAACTGTCTGAAGTCCTCCTTAAGAGGCAATGTTTGTGGATGTTTAATTTTGTCCTTGCATAGAGTCAAAGTCCTCCTAAGTGAAGAGGCAATTGGTGGAAGGTAGGGATATGCAATCTATCCCCCATTATTCAGTGTGTCATCTGTTTTGCTCACACCACTGTGTTGATGCATTACAGATAAAAACCCAAGATCTTGTACAACTGTACAGTTGAGTCAGTTCTAAATGTGTAGAAGGGTTCCCACTTTCTGAACCCACACATTCTTGTCTTGAGCTCTCCCAGGCCAGGGATAAGAGCTGTGAAGTCTTACCTTCACTCACCTTTCATCTGCTTCACCTTAGCCCCTCAATGGCAAGGTTAAGAGCACATTCACCCCGTTCCAGAGGTTTGTTTGTTGAGGTTGATATGACCCCTTGACTAAAACCTAACCCTTGTTTGAGCCACTTGTTTGTGTATAGCGTGTGCTATCTGTGCTTGTAGGATTGTTTGACTTGATTCCTGTGCAAGTTAGGTTTTGCTTGGCTTGCTTCCTGTGCAAGTTAAGTGTGTGTGGCTTGCTTCCTGTGTGAGCCATGCTTAGGATAGGTTGGCCCTTGTGCCATTTAGCTAGAAACCTTAACTTAGGGTTGACTTTGCATGACAACATCTAGGCTCGAGTCGTAGTCTCCCTAGAGTTGTGTCCCCCTCTGTTATCTGGTTAGGCTAGGTCCTTTATCCCTGCGTAGGGTAACTACATCGCCCTGATCTTCATACCAGATGAAGTATGTAGGCAGGAGATTGAGCTGATCTCTCCGGGCGCCCTTTTTCTTTTTTGTGTGAGTTTGTTTGACAGTTGCTAGGCTCGAGTGCCTGACTCCTTAGCAATTTGTTGTCTGTTTGTTTGAGTGTGTGCTTGACAGTTATAGGCTCGAGTCCCCGACTCCCTATTTACTTGTTGTGTTGTTGTGTGCTTGGAAGCTGATGTAAGTCCATCGAGTGGCATTTGGGTTCCAGTGTGCGTGCGTTTTGGTTCGGATGCTGATGTAAGCCCAGCTATTGGCATTCAGGCTCCACGTTTGCCTCTTTGTGTGTGTTTTGGTTCGGATGCTGATATAAGTCCAGTGATTGGCATTCAGGCTCCACGTTTGCCTTTGCCAGTGTTTGTTTGTGTGCGTGTCAGCCGAGCTACGAATGCTCTGATTCTTCTCTCGTCCGAGAAGATACGTATGCATAGGATGCGACATCCTAGCGAGCATGTGTCGTTTCCCCAGTCCGAACTACTTCGACTCTGATGTCTATGCCTGATAGATTAAGTAGGCCCAGGATACGATATCCTGCCGAGTCAGTTTCAGTCAGTTTCTTTTGTCTCTTTCAGCCAGTGTGTGTGAGTATTTAAGCAGTGTTTAGCAACCAATTTTCCTTTCTATTGTGCGTGGATCCCGTAGAGTACTACGGATGCGTAGGGGTGCTAATACCTTCCCTTCGCATAACCGACTCCCGAACCCATCCTCTTTGGTCGCGAGACCATGTTCTTTCCTAGGTTTACTTCGAGCGTTTCCTTTCCCTCTTTTGGGATAAATAACGCACGGTGGCGGCTCTGTTGTTTCTTTCTTTTCCCGCCGGTTTTTCGCGCGATGCGACACTTCCCTCTGTGTAACCAACCCCATTACCTGTAATCTCTGACGTTTTATTAGTTTTTATTTTAAAACTTCTTACTTTTGGGTTTTGTTCGTACTTTTCCTTTTTCCTTGGAAACAATAAAAGCGCGGTGGCGACTCTTGTTATTTGATGTCTTGCTTATCCATAGCTTGATGATCACGAATTTACTGCTACAACTGCTAAGCATCTGCGCCAATATATGTTGAATCATACTACTTGGTTGATATCCAGGATGGATCTAATCAAGTACATTTTTGAGAAGCCTGCTTTAACTGGGAGGATTGCACGTTTGCAGATGTTATTATCTTGGCTGACCATTTGGCTCACAAACCTATTGATGATTATCAGTCAGTGCAATATGATTTTCCTGACGAAAAGATTTTCTACTTGAAGATGAAAGATTGTGATGAACCATTGCTTGAAGAAGGGCCAGAACCTGGTTCCTATTGGGGCATGGTATTTGATGGAGCTGTTAATTCGTATGGTAATCGCATTGGGGAAGTGATTAGTACTCCTCAAGGCACTCATTTTCCATTTACAGCTAGATTGACCTTTAGATGTACAAGCTTTTTTAGAAAGATCAATCTTGTGATTGGACCGAGGATTTCCAAAAAGCTTTTGACAGTATCAAAGAGTATCTGCTTGAGCCTCCGGTTCTGTCTCCACCTGTTGAAGGAAGACCATTGATCATGTATTTGACTGTGCTTAATGAAAGTATGGATTGTGTTCTTGGTCAGCAAGATGAAACTGGAAAGAAACTATATGCTATTTACTACCTTAGTAAGAAATTCACCGACTGTGAGACTCGGTATTCTATGCTTGAAAAGACTTGTTGCACATTGGCTTGGGCTGCTAAGCGTCTGCATCAGTATATGTTGAATGATACCACTTGGTTAATATCCAAAATGGATCCAATCAAGTACATTTTTGAGAAGCTTGCTTTACTTGGGAGGATTGCCCATTGGCAGATGTTATTGTCAGAGTATGATATTGAATACCGATCTCAAAAAGTTATCAAAGGTAATGTCTTGGCTGACCATTTGGCTCACCAACTGATTGAAGATTACCAGTCAGTGCAGTATGATTTTCCCGATGAAGAGATCTCGTACCTGAAGATGAAAGATTGTGATGAACCATCACTTGAAGAAGGGCTAGAACCTAGTTCCCGTTGGGGCATGGTATTTGATGGAGCTGTTAATCAATATGGTAATGGCATTGGGGTAGTGATTATTACTCCTCAAGGCATGCATTTTCTGTTTACAACTAGATTGACTTTCAAGTGTACGAACAATATGGCTGAGTATGAAGGTTGCATTTTGGGGCTGGAAGAAACCATTGATCTCAGAATTAAATATCTTGACGTCTATGGAGATTCAACTTTGGTAGTTAACCAGATCAAAGGTGAATGGGAGATGAATCAACCCGGTTTAGTATCTTATAGAGATTATGCGAGGAGGATATCAACTTTCTTTACAAAAGTTGAGTTTCATCATATTCCTCGAGATGAAAATTGGATGGCAGATGCTCTTGGAACATTGGCTTCCATGATTGTGGTGAAATTTCAGAATAAAGTTCCTAATCTGATTGTGATGCGTCTTGATAGGGCAACTCATGAATTTGTTGTTGAAGAAATCAAGGATGATAAGTCATGGTATTATGATATCAAATGTTTCCTCCAAAGTCAGATTTACCCTCCTAGGACATCTTTTAAAGATAAGAAAACTTTGAGAAGATTAGCTGGCAATTTCTACATGAACGGTAATATGATTTATAAGAGGAGTTTCGATATGGTTCTGCTCAGATGCGTGGATAGACACGAAGCAAACCTATTGATGATAGAAGACCATGAAGTTTCCTTTGGTACTCATTCCAATGGACATGCTATGGCAAAGAAGATATTGAGAGCAAGTTACTATTGGATGACAGTGGACTCTGATTGTTGCAAGTTTGTGAAGAAATGCCACAAGTGTCAAATTTATGCGGATAAGATTCATGTTCCTCTGACATTATTGAATTCCATTTCCTCTCCATGGACCTTCTCAATATGGGGAGTTGATATAATTGGCATGATTGAGCCTAAAGCATCAAATGGATATCGTTTCATTTTAGTGGCTATTGATTACTTCACAAAGTGGGTTGAAGCGGCATCGTATGCAAATGTGACCAAAGATTGGCATGAAATGCTCCCATTTGCTTTGCATGGGTACCGTACATCCGTCCTCACTTCAACAGGGGCAACCCCTTTCTCTCTTGTTTATGGCATGGAAGTTGTGCTTCCAATGGAGGTTGAGACCCCATCATTGCGTGTGTTGATGAAAGCCAAGTTGACTGAAGCTGAATGGTGTCAAACCAAGTTTGATCAACTTAATTTGATTGAAGAGAAGAGATTGATTGCCATGTGTCATGATCAGTTATATCAGCAAAGAATGAAGAAAGCTTTTGATAAGAAGGTCAAGCCTCGTATGTTTAAAGAAGGTGACCTCGTGCTCAAGAAGATTTTATCTTTCAAACCTGATGCTAGGGGCAAATGGACTCCAAATAATGAAGGCTCATAGGTTTTTAAGAGAGACTTCTTAGGCAGTGCATTGATTCTTACAACTATGGATGGTGAAGAGTTCAATCGTCTTGTGAATTTCGATGCAGTCAAGAAATACTTCACCTATAACAGAAAAGAACAACTCGCTTAATTGAAAACCCGAAAGGGCGACATAGGCAAAAATGAGCGTCTTGTTGGATTGAAAACTCGAAAGGGAAATCTAGGCAAAAGTTAGAGACATAAAATAGAAAATTATCCCGGTAGATTGAGTACCCCACCTTGGGACAATCTAGGAAAAATTAGGGATTATGGCAAGTAACTGCATTCGGTCGGTCCTGATCTTTGAAGCATTTCTGAACAGTCATTTGTTTCTGATTCGTCATTCTCAACCGAAGACAAGAGCATAATGGATTTCAAAGTTGGTAGGGAGAGTAGTGGTCATTGTATTCAATGTAGCCCTTTTCCATGTAAATTATCATTTTTCAAACTTTGTGAAGATCCACGGAGTCCCGCCATTTGTGGTCTACAATTATATTAAATAATGTCTAGCTATTATCCAATTATTTGTCATTCTTATTTGGTTATATTTAATAAAATTGAATTTTTTGATGATAATTTTTGAAATAAATAAATCAATGAATAAACATTTTTCTGAAAATAATAAGACATTTACTTTAAGAACATCCAATTCAAAAAGGAATGTCAACAACAATCTAAGAATGGTAAGTATTGATGTGTGAAGCATTATTGTATTCCCCAAGCAGTTTGTTGGTGATTTTACTTCCCCAAACAGTTCATCATTCATCCTTAGCATGGTTGATGAGTTGCTCCCAAAGCAATTTATCATCCCCGATAGAGCTGATGTGTTGTTCCCTTTACATTTCATCCTTCCCCAGCTGAGGCTTTCATGTTTTTACATCCTCAGTTTTTATATTGGTGAATGAACCCTGGATCTCCGTGGAACTTTTATTTGGTTTTTCAGACCCCTAACACACCTTTATTTGGTTGTTGCATAGCGATGGAAGTTTTTCCCCTGCAGATCCGGACGATACATTTGGTACCTTGGAGTTGGTTTATGTCTCAATCTACAATAAGAGTATGATGATTGTTGTTTTCATTTTGAGAAATTGGTTGTTGATTTGTGTCCTCGTCTGGCCTTTGATTCGTCTTGGCAGATTGTTGAATCCCTACTAGATTGTCTGGTTCCCCACTCAAAGTCTTACCTCTTGTTGTGACGTGGATCCCCAACGGACTTCCATCTCCTGATAGAAGATCTCTTCGTTCTGGAAGTTTTTGATTCTGAACAATATTGATGTGTTGTCCCCTGCAGGGTTGTCTCCCATTTGTGTCAACTTAAAATTCCCCGCAACGTTGACTTGTTGTTTGGAAGTATATATATCCCTCAACTTGAGATATGGATCCTCAACATATCTCTTATCCTCATCATGTTGGTAGATTTCCTCAGCAGTGCTCTCATTCCCAGCGAGATTGCCAAGTTGTATTTTTCCTCCTCTCCTAGAGAGTTTGAGCTTTATGCAAGATCTTTGTTAGTTTTGGGTTATCCCCTAGAAGTATCTCCTCCTCTTTTGAGAGTTGAGTTTTGAGTTGGATTTGTTTTAATCCCCGTGACTGCTACTGATATATATATTCTTCATTTCCTTTGAGCACTGAGTTCTTCAATATTTTTGGTCAGATACATGTTCTCCATGCCTTTCACCAACCAGCGTTGAGCTTTGGGTTGATATATCCCCGGTCTTCCTTGAGCACTTGGTTGTATGCCATCCCCAGGAATTAAATATATTTGAGTTAGGATTTATATCCTTGATGATTTATTGTCATCCCTAGCAGGTTCTCCAGCTGGTGTTCCCATCTTGTTGAGATTAGCCGAGTATCTAGTTGTGATGATTTGGATCTTCATGTTTGTATATTTTATGCTCGTTTGTCAACATAATCATATACATACTCATACATACACATGCGTAAACATAGCATCAGATATTTCATTGTGCATTTTACGCATTAACCTTTTTCTGATCCCCAGCTTTAGTGACATTATTTCCCCATACATAGTTAGTGTGTCTGTCCTCCTTCAATATAGAGTGTCAGCCCCTTAAGCAGAAAGAGTTTATCCTTTTTTCTTCCCCACTGAGTTATTTCCTCGTAGATGATTGTTATTTTTGTTTCCTCCCCAATTCATTATCTGGATGGAACCACTCCCCTTGAGTTATGTCCTCATATGGTTGAGTCTTGTTTGACCGTTTCTTTCTAGTTCTTACCTAGATAGATCTTTTGGTCCCCAAGAGTTTATTACCCAGAAACCGGTAATATCCTTCTTGATGTTGAGTACTTTACCTGTGATTTACCCAGTAACCGGTAAAAGGTAATTTACCTCTTTGTTTTCTCCACCGGATTCATTTTTCGTTCCCCTAACAAGTCTATCCTTGATATGTTTACCTTAACCGATAACAAATATTCTTCGTGTTTGGTCTTCTACCCAGTAAAAAGGTAGCTGTAAATCCTATTTCCCAACAAGACTATCCTTGATATGTTCATCTTAACCGGTGACAGATATTCTTCCTGTTTGGTATTCTTCCTAGTAAATGAGATATAAATCCTATTTGTGTATGATCACCTTTGTTAAGCTTCCCTAATCGGTAGCGGGTGACTCTCCCGTTGAGTTTATCCTTGATATGTTAACTCTAACCGGTGACGAATACTCTCTCTTTGGTCTTCTACCCAGTAAAAAGGTAGTTGTAAATCCTATTTCCCCCGACAGTCTATCGTTGATATGTTCACCTTAATCGGTGACAAATATTCTTCCCTTTGGGTTTATCCTTGATATTTTCACTTTAGCCGATGACAAATACTCTCTCTTTGGTCTTCTGCCCAGTAAACCGGCAGTTATAAATCCTATTTGTTTCTTTTTCCTAGTAGGTTATTCTTACCCAGTAACCAGTAATGAATATTCCCCATTTGTCCTCAGTGAGTCATCCTTGATATGCTTACCCTAACCGATAACGGATGTTCCTCTGTTCGAGTGTACTATCTTCCTACCAAGTAACAGGTGGTAGATAATGTATCTCTTTTACTCCTGTGTTAGAATTTCTTCTTCCCCAGTTGAGTTTGGGTTCATATTTCTTTGAGAAATCAAAAATCCTTTTGTCTGTTTGAGTATTTCAGCTTCGTTCTAATCCATTATCTTCCCCTGCGGGTGTTTCTTGCTTTATTGGTGTTATCCCAATGCATGCAGATTCCTTTTTCCCCAAGCCGAGTCTTTCCATTGATTTATTTTCATGGAAATCCCCTCGCGTATCTAGCAGTTTTCAAGTTGTAGCCTGACCTACGCATAACTTTTATCCCCAGAGTCTCTGTCTCCCTAGTGAGTTTTCCTTATGGAATGCATTGTGCTCCTATGGACCTTCAGTCTCTCCAAATTCTTTTCCTCTGTGGCAATATATTCCCCACAAATATTATTTTTACAGTCATATCATTTGCATCATGAGGTCTCTTAGGGACCAAAATTTGTTTCTTGATGTTGTTATTTAGGTCAATTCTACCGAGTTGATACAAATATTTTAACCTTCACATCCTCGGCTAGAATGACCTTAAATAGGGGCAGATGTAAGACCCCAATTTTGACCCTAAGATCCCACCTTGGCATCCTCCTCATTCATTTGCATTAGCATTGGGATCACACCTCGGCATCCTCCTCACCCCTTATTCATTGGGTTTGCATTGGGAGAGATCACAAGCATTTGGGATTGTATCATACTTTGTTTTTATTTTTTTACTAACAAAAATACCAAAAATATGTCTAGTATAGTTTCATTTCTTTTGTAGGTAATGTGTGCATCCACATGTGCCTCATCAAGCTCATATCTAGGGTTTGAGACCCTCAGTGCAAGGGATCAAGTTATCAAAGGTTCACATTGATTATAAGCATCATATATGCATCCCCATTTTCTTTATTTGTCATTTTGATCAAGAATTCATCAAGAGTTTGAAGCTTGTTTGCCTAGGAAGCCCTAACTCATCTGGGTATCTTGTGTGCCTTCCTCATCAAGTTTCTTAAATATTTGATCAAAGATCATCAAGGGATACTCCATTATACTTCACCATAATAATATATGATTCTCCATGATCCCAGAAGAGAAAAAGAACTTCATGTTTGCAAGTTGGTTCAAGGAGGTTGACCAGAGAAGTCAACTAGTTAAATCTAGGGTTCCCTAGACCCTATCTCCTACAATTTTTGTCATATGAAAATTATTACAAGAGAAACTTTAGTCTTTATGACATTAAAAACAACTTTCATGTTGGCATCAAGAGCTAATTTTTCTTGGAAGGCCATTTTTATGGTGAAAGATTATATGTCATTTTGTTTATGCCCTAGATAGAAGGTCAACTTTCAAGAATCATAACTTGCTCAATTTTTATGATATGAAGACCATCCAAGTTTCATGATCAATTTATAGATGTGTTATACAACTTTTCTTCTTTCAGAAAGGTAAAATTTCACATGCAAGGGCATGTACCAAGAGGAAACATTATAGGTCATTTTGGGCCATCATCATTGAACAAGCAATTTTCCTAAACTTCTAAAATCCATAACTACCTCATGCAAGATTCAAATGGTGTCAAATTTGTGACCAAATTGAATATTATTTAAATATCTAAAACTTTTAAAAAGGAACCAAAGTCATTTTAAGCTCATAGAAAAAGTTATTCAAGGTGGAAAAAGGGGTCATTTGACTTTGAACTTAGAAAATTTTCAACTATGTTTGATTCCTCCAACTTCCACACCAAAATCCATCATGATCCAAGCTCCAAATTGACAACTTTTCAAAATCAAAGTTGTTCCCTTTCATGACAAATATGCAAAGAGTCCAAGATCATGGCACATGGATTAAATTTGAGGGACTTTGGCATGGGTACATTGCATGGCCCTATTTGGAAACTTTTGTACTCAACTTTCAATCAACACTACATGGCTTCATGAAATGATTTCAACACTACATGGCTTCACGAATATTGACCTTTTGCAATCATCATTTGGGCTTTAATGCATGCCCATGCACCCACGCACACAAGTTACTATTTTTGACCAATTTTTGAATTGGTCTGGAACTGAATTCACAAGGCTATAAATACATGTCCATTTCCTTATAATTGAGGACCCTTGCCCAAGCTTTGATATGAAAATCCCCCAAACCTCCATTGATAGAATACCTTGAGGATTTCATTTGAAATCGAATTTTGGTTCTCATTCTATTTTCGAACTGAAACTCCAAGGACTCATATCCTTTTGCATTCAAATCATCTCCTGCAAGCAAGTAGAAGCAAGGCCAAGTGAAATTGAATTAAGATCGAGCTTCATCACTGCAAAAACAAGGTGAAATTTCTCAAACTTTCCTTCTTCAATTCTTCCTCAATCTTCCATCATTTCACTTAATTTTTGGTTGGCTGAAGTCCTACCAATGTAGGCAACAAGATTGAGTTTCTATGAGGTCAAATCGAAGCAAATCAGTTCATCCACCTTATTTTTCAATTCCACACATCTCTTTGTATAGTGAGAATTGGAAGAAATGGAGGACATATTCGTGCTCCTCTTGATTTTCTCTTTAAAACCATATGTGAATCTTTCATTTTCGTGAACTTTTTGGTTGGACCAATCCGATGGAGGTCACCGGAGAAGATGACCGGAGCTAGGGCTCCGGTGGTGTGTTGGCATCAATCCAGACCATTTAATCCTTTGCCACGTTATAATCTTGACCCTTGGTTCTGAATACCATCCATGTGCACACTTTGACTTTGGCCCATTGTGGAATGCATGCGCGTGGTCATCAGATCTGCAACCTCAATTAATGAGGGAGATCTGATGGCCCTTGTTTTTTCTATTTTCTTTATTTTTCTGATTAATATTTTAATTAGCGCATTTTTTTACAAAATTCATAATAATTTCATTTTTAATCCAAAAAATATGGGACTTTCACCAAAAAAAATTAAATAATTTCCTCTTCCATATTTTGAACTAAAATCATTTTTTGGATTAGATTTGATATGTTTTGTGAATTTATTATTTTTTGACTTGCTTTTAAATACTTTTGACTTTCCAAACATTCACAAATTTTATGTCTAAGGTCCTTTGACCTTGTTTGATCTAGGATAAATCCCTTGCCCATTTATTTGGTGATTTGAAGAGATTTGACGTTTTTCCCTTTTTTAAAATGCATTTTTATTCATTTAAAATTGATTGTAATTTGATTAGTTGTTGAAATGATATGTTGAGCTATTTGGTTGACTTTGTGTTGTTTCATCTTCTGTTTGGCCTTGATCATGGTTGATTTGAACTTCCATTTGATCAATACTATTGGATTTAGGGGGTTGATAAAGTGTAAACTTCATCCCTCAAAATGAATGGATAGTATTGATCAGATGAAATTCCTTCCTTGATCAATTTGGGATTTCATTTTCTATATCACTTCATCTCTTCATCTTCATCCTTCTTCTTCCCTAATCTTTCATTAACCAATGACTTCTCAAATAATCAAAGGCTAGTTGATTCATCAATGACCTTGTGTCAGATGAATCAACATGAGCTTGATTGAGATAAGTCCATCCTCTTTTTATTTTTGTGTGTGGTATGCTTTAGGAGTTTGGTTCTTTGTACCATACCTCAAGCATGCATTAACACCAATATTTTTATTGCCCGGCCTTAGATAGTTGTGACTTCTACATGAGTCCAATTACGATTGCTTTACATAGAGCTAAATTTTGACCCAAAGACATATCATTTTTATAAGTGAGATTGTAAGTCTCCCATTCCTCATGGTATTGTGTGAAGACTTAACCTTTTTTCCATTTATGAGAGCTAGTGGCGTACTTGTTGATTTATCCAAGTTGGATCCTTTCTCATAGATGGTGTCTTGGTTCATGTCTTCATGCTTGTGAGTGGATGGTTGAGTGTTCTCCAAAGAATGACTTAAACAATGGTTTCCTTCACTAATATCTGGCTAACACCTCTTTAGTGTTGCTTTATCTTTAATGTCATTTACTTAACGCAATTTAAAATTTAGTACCTTTTGTCATTCATTGACATTTGCATTTCATGCAAGATATTTATGTTTCAGTCATTTTCACTTTGCTAATTTGAGCCATATGTTTGTGCTTGTATATATATTGTGTGCTTGTGATTTTGTTCTATTTGTGGTCTTAGGACCTTAAAATACCTAATAATAACAAAAACCCTAAAAAAATATTGGTGGACTGTTGGACCTCTGCCCTTGACTTGATATGAGCATTTGGACTTAGAGTATGCAACATCCCTATGCTTTGAAGGACTTGGCCAATGCCATTATTTGAGACTGATTTCTCTTGGCCAATACCATTCATTTAAGACAAGCCTTAAGATCCTCACTGGTTTATCTGTTATTTTGTCTATGCGCTTAAGTTGTTATCTTGATCTTATTGCTCATATCTGACTGCTTGCTTTTGGAGTGCTTGCTTGGATCTTGGCTATCTTTTTTGATGCCTTTGATCTTCATATTAATTTCTTGGATGCTTATGCTTGTTGCTTGCTCAAAAGTCCAAAGGAAATGGGTTTCTATCTGACATTCTTGTCTTATGGATTGCATCCCATTGGTCATATCTTTTCAACTCTAAAATTTTAAATTTTTGTCTAGGATAGCCCCTTCATCTCCTCCCTTCCTTCTTAAATTTTAAAATCTCTCCCTCATTTCAAAACCTTCTTTGTTTGTGTTTTCAACTTAGGCTTGTTTTAATAAGTATAAACTTTGGCCTTATGCCATTGATTTTAAAAATATTTTCTTGAACAAACTTGTAAATGAACTTAATTATATTGGCTTTAATTTTAAAAGACAAAAAGAACTAATAACCTCATCTAATCCTTTTGGTCATTTTGTTCCATTTGCTGTTAAACTTTTCAAAAGAGAGTATTTAGATTTGAGTTATCTATGGTTGAGATATAATTCTCCCATTCCATGATATATTGATCATAAGTCTTTCCATTTATTAAGGGTTAGTGGCATACTTGTTGATTGAATCCAAGTTGGAGCCCTCCCTCCTAGACGTTGTAAAGCACTCATTATCGGTGGATGTTTGGTTGAGTATTCTTCCATTGATAACAAAAGATCTTTAAACTTTTGTTAAAATTAATCTACCAATCTCTTTGAAATTTCTACCACGAGCTACGGGGTTTTGATCCCTCATTTTTATGTTGGTACTGTTAGAACAAGATTTTGGTTTTGCAATATATCTCTAAGTTTTGATGATAACAAAGAATGAAATAATTTGGTATCCTGATAAATTTCTTAAGTGTGCAGGTTTCTAAGGAAAAATGAATCTGATGAAAACAATATCTGACAACTAACAAAGCTTAGAACAGTTGGTACAACAATGATGAAATCATATCTGACTCTGAACAAGAACACTCCTGAAAGAATCACATAAAAAATCTGACATTGAAGTTCACATCTGAAGACTTTGAAGTCTCTACATTTGAAGACTCTAAAGACTCTACATCTGATAACTATGCAAGACAACATCAAAAGACACTCTATCTGAAGATCAGTCAAGTTGACACTAAAGACTACTCAACAAATAAATATCTGAAGAATACAAGTTCTTCTCAAAGACGCTAACTCCGCTGACTCTGATTCACGCTCAATAAAACATCTGACTTATCAAAATCAGAAACTTAATCAAGAAGTATTCTAAGTATGGTACAAATCTATATAAGATAATTATGGATTATACTCCAAGACTGCTAAGGAAAGAATAATAAAATTAATGTCATTAAAGTGCCATAATTAGCAAGATATCTCATTAATTTCCCTCCAATGGTATCATCTCAAAGTTCTATATAAATGTCTCATCTTCATCATGCTGAAACACACGAAGCAATTACACAAGACCTCTACAATACACTTCGAACTATATACTCAATTCTTTTGATTATAAAATTTAGTAACCACACAAGAATTGTTGCTCATAGTGTGATTATTGATCATTGTTCTTAACCGTGTTCATAATGCTTACCTAGAAGCACTAAGGCAAACACTTGTATTACTTTAAAGTTGTTGATTTTCCTTAAGTGACTTGTTGAAGTTTGTAGCCTTGAAAGGGCTAAGAGATTACCGAATTGTTAGGCGTTTTTGTAATCTATTGATATTATTGGATTAAGTCCTTATTGAAGGCGAAATCACCTTGGCCGGGTGGATTGGAGTAGCTTTGATTTTCAAGCGAACTAGGATAAATTTCTTGTGTTGTTAGCATTTACTTTCGTATTTGTGGTATTGCAAAAGTTTTGAATTACTGCAAAAACAATTCAAACCTCCCTTTCTTGTTTTTCTCCACCTTCAATTGGTATCAGAGCTTAGGCTCTATTATTGACTTTTGAATTAAACACTTAATAGTGTAGAGAGGTTCATCACGAGAAAAACGTCATGGCTGGCACAAATGAAAGAGATAGCTACAACCCTAAACCTCCAGTTTTTGATGGAGGAAAATTTGACTACTGGAAGGACATAATTGAAAGCTTCTTCCTAGGCTACGATGCTAATCTATGGGACATTGTTACAAATGGTTATGAATCCCCCATCTCTGCTATTGAAATTAAATGAATTAAAAATGCACTAAAAGTATTTTTAAAATGAATTTTAAAATGGAAATAAAGTGAAAAATCCATAAGGTCATTCAAAACATCAAATAAATGGCCAAAAAAATTATGGAAGGTTAGAAATAAAATAAGAAGCATATAACAATTTTTTCAGAAATTAAAAATGCAAAAAAGTATTTTTAAACCAATTAAAACAAAGGAGATAAGAGAAATTCCCAGAAAAATAGAAAATCAGTAAAATAAAATGTGAAAAATTAAAAATCAGGTGGAGAAAAATAAAAGAGAATTTTAAAAATTATTTTGGGATTTTTTGGATATAAAATGAGTTTTCTATGAATTTTAAAAGAAAAAGCAATTTAAAATGAAAAAAGAAAAAGAAATAAAATCAGAAAAAACACGGGATTGCATTTAAATTGGACCAATCAAAACATTTCAATTATCCAGCGTGTCTCCAAACTCAGATGATCTGAGATAAACTCCAGTCGTCTTCCCCGCTTGCTCTTCGCCGGAGTTTCATCGTTTGGTAAATTTAGAACACGAGACCACCACCAATGTGATCGCCTCCACATCACTAATTCAACCTCATGCTCCAAATTCAATTATCTAAACTAAGCATGGGGAATTTCAGAGAAGTTTCATAAATAAGCAAGCCACGAAAAATAAAATTAAATAATGATCACGATCAATCAACACTAGATAAGTTAGGGAAAATCATCAGAGAGTGAAGGACTACATTGTGGTAACTTTTTTGAGTTCAAATGGTGCTCAAAACTACCTTGTCCAAATGATGATCAGAAGTTGATGAAACTCAATCTAGTTAGAGCAGTTCAGAAGGTCTCAGAGCTTGGGAATTGTTGCAAAAGTTTCAAAGGATGCCGAAGATGCTAATGGAATCAAGAAATTAAAACGCATCATTTGGCTGAGTTTTGAGGAGTTTCAAGTCACACTTTTCACACACTTGGATCAAATTCATATTTCATGAATTCTGCATCATGTCACATGTATTTGGATCCAATCACATTCCCTATAAATAGAGAAACCTTTTGTCTTCATTTGCAAGCTTTTGAGAGCCAAGAAACCCCTGTTGCAACTTGAAAAATTTCCAAAAAATTCAACTATCATATTTTGAGTTTCAGACTGTTTCAATCCATTTTCTTGATTCTATTAGCTCCATCGGCATCCTCTGAAACTTTTACAATAATTCTCAAGCTTTGAGACCTTCTGAATTACTCCATCCAGATCGAGCTTCATCAACTTCTGATCACCATCTGGACAAGGTAGTTCTAAGCATCATTTGAACTCAGGCAAGCTACCACAATGTAGTCCTTCACTCTGTCATACTTTTCCCTACTTATATGGTGTTGATTGATCGTGTTCATCATTTAATTTTATTTTTTGTGGCTTGCTTTTTTATGAAACTTCTTTGAAATTCCCTTTGCTCAGTTCACATAAATTAATTTGAGGCATAAGGTTGAATTCGGGATGAGAAGAGGATCACAATGGTGGTGGTCTCGTGTCTTAAAGTTACCAAACAATGAAACTCTAGTGAGAGCTCACCAAAGAAGATGACCAGAGTATTTCTCAGGTGGTCTGAGTTTGGACCAGACACGTTGGTATTTTGAAATGTTTTGATTGGTTAAATTCAAACTGGATCTTGTGTTCTGATTGCAGTGTGTTCCATCGTGTTTCTATTCATTTGGAGTGTTGGATCTGCCACGTCAATTAATGAGGTGTGGTCCAACTCTCCTGGTTTTTTCTGATTTTAATTCTTTTTCTTCATCTGATTTTTATTTTTCCATGTTTTATTTCAATGATTTTCTATTTTTAATGAATTTTATCTTTTCTTATTTGTTTTAATTGGTTTAAAAATACTTTTATGCATTTTTAAATTCTGAATATTTTATTATATGTTTCTCATTTTATTTCCAATCTTTCATAATTTTCTTGGCCATTTAATTGGTGGTTTCAACACTTTGTCGATTTTCTATTTTATTCCCATTTTAAAAATCATTTAAAAATACCTTTAATGCATTTTAAATTTGTTTGACCTTGTGGACTTCTGTTGGCCTTGGATCATGATGATTTTGACTTCAAGTTTCATCAAACTCAATGGATCTTAGGTGTTGATGGAGTGAAAACCCTAATCCAGCAAAATGGATGATTGATTTTGATGATGACTTGATCAAATTTGTGATTCAATTTGGGTGTGACCTCTCTTGCCCCCTTTCTTCTTCATCCCCTTCTTTTCCCTTGGATCAATTGGATGGATTTTTGTCCATCTTGTTTATGATGTATGGATATGTGCTTGATGAACTTTCATCATTTCAAATCTACCTTCTAAGTGATCATGAATCATTTAATGTACTTCGGATTGGTGCATAAGTTTGTCATAAGTGTCATAAAATATGGATTGATGTAATGAACCATCCTCCTAGCCCTTGTGCTTAATCTTCCCCTTTATTTTTCTTTTCTTAGGTGGCATAGCTTTAGGAGGCAGATTTACATATCATTTCTCTAGCATGTATTAACACAAACATTATTATTGACCGACCTCAGATAGTTACGACTTTTACATAAGTCCAATTACAATTGCTTAACATAGCGCTAACTTTGTCCCAAAGGCAATGGTATTTTTATATGTGGGACTGTAAGTCTCGTATTCCTCATGGTATTGTGTGAATTTTTTTCTCCTTTTCCATTTGTGAGAGTTATTAGCATACTTGTTGATTTTATCCAAGTTGGAGCCCTTCTCATAAATGATGTATATGTTCATATTTTCATGCTTGTGAGTGGATAGTTGAGTGTTCTCCAAAAAATGACCAAAACATATTTTCTTCTTTCACTAACATTTACTAAGATCTTATTATATTAACTTTATTTTAGTTCCATTTACTTCATGCTTTTTATTTATTGTTATTTACTTTATGCTTTTATTTTAGCATCTCAAATCATATATTCTCTTTGTCCATATAGACCTTTGTTTATGTTTATGCTTTTTTTCCTTTGTCCATTTGGACATTCATTTTCTTTTCAAATACATTAATGAAGGAAAAAACCCCTAAAAGGAACTTGGTTATCTTGATTCATGGGCTTGTGGTTACTATCCTTGGCACTTTTATGTAGTTATGGACTTAGAATTAGGATCTTGACCTTTGCTTTGGTACTTGTGACTTTAGACCTTGGAATCCATCTGATACCTTTAACTTTGGAATTCTCTGTGACGATTTGGCTTGGTTACTTTGGTTTCATCTTACACATGGATTACTATTTGCTTATTTTGCTTGCTTGAAGCTTAATCCAAAGGAGGGAATTCTTGCTTGACTTATGTCACAAAGGTTTCTAATTATTGGTTAGATCTTTCTTCTTTAGCTTTTACCTTACACTTTATGATAGTCTCTCCTTCTCCTCCCCTTATTTAATTTTCAAAATCTCCTCTCTTTTTCAAAACTTTCTTATTTTCAAACTTGAACCATTTTCTCAATAAACCTTGACCTTTGTCAAGTGATTTTCAAAACCTTTTTCTTAATAAATATCAATCCATCTTAAGCATACTTAGACCAATTTAAAAGGATTAAAAAATTCCTAACTCATTCAAACCATTTTGTGCTTTTTGTGCACTTTTTTTAAAAACTTTTTCTCAAGGAATTAGACATAAGTCATTTCCATAGTTGAGTTGTAATCATCCTATCTCCATAGTATTGATGATAATTATTTTCCATCTGTGAGAGCTAGTGGCATACTTGTTGATCCTTATCCAAGTAGGATCCCTTCTCATGATGATTCAAAGTTCTCATACTTGTGTGTGACTAGTTGAGTATTCCCCTTAAAATGACAAAATGTCTTTTTCCATAAAAATGAATCAACACAAACCCTTTTTGTTATTTTTACCACAAACTACGAGGTTTTGATCCTCCATTGCACTTTGTTGGTACGTAGGCATGAGACTTTAAAAGTCTTGGCAAACACCAAATCATAACAAAAAATGCTTCTTTTCCCATCCCTCCAATCTTTTAACAAACAACACCTTTTTCATGATAAAATGTGAATATTTTCAAAGAGGTTCCCATGGAGTACCATGGATGTTTAGGGTGTTAATACCTTCCTGTAGGTGTTTAATTGGCTGCATTATATGGTAAAACACTAGATGGTTACTAATGTCTTGATTGATGTCATGACATGTATGTGTGACTACATTGTAGTTACTGCAGGACTAGCTAACACAAGATTTATTGAATGTCAAACTGGATGTTGTGACATTCATACCTGTCAACAGATACTAAGGAATAGAACAGCAGGTGTTCTGTTAGAACTTAGTATTTATTTCCAATCTGGTTATCAAGGAAAGACCAGACCTGGCATAAGGCCTACTGACTGAATGTCAAACTGGATGTTATGACATTCATCATTGACAGCAGCTACTGAACATTAGACAGAGTGGTGTTCTGCTATACTTCAGCATGTAACGTAGTTTGTTCTTCAAGAGAATAACATAACTAACTTAAGGCCAAATGTATAAATGTTAAGTTGGACACTTTGACATTTATTAATGTAAGTTGTTACTGTAGTATGGTCATTTTGATCATGTACAGGTCAGCAAAATTGTACAGTCTGTTTTCTGGAAAATTAGACTCAGCATATGGACCTTGATGTCAAGCTGAATGTCGTGACATTCATTCCTGACAGCATATGCTATATTGTAGGTTGTTCAGTTTTCTGTTTCAGCTTTTTCTCAGGCTATTCTTCAGGGATTCAACAGCTGAGAGAAAATCCAGGAAATCAACAACCAAGCTACATTCAATGAACCTAACAAATAGCCTATTTGTTAGTAACCTAAATGTTGAATTTATGGGAACTCGCGTGACCTTAAATTCAGGAGAATACAGGTGCAAAAGCCCAGGGTACTGCAATATAAAAGGAAGGCGTTCCTTCATTCAATTTCAGGGATTTTGAGGCGTGAAGATTTTGTGTGTCCATCATACTTCACTGCTGTATTTTTGTGAGTCTTGTATTAGACGTATCTTGTAAGCCAAGCCATTATCAAGTAGATGGTTGCTGTGGCATAGGGTGTTCATTGAGTTGTAAGTGTTGTGTCGCTCAAAGCTTTTAAGTGTGAGTGCTGTGTATCTTGATTAAAGCTGTGAAGCACAATCAAGAGTTATTTGAAGTGTGACTTCAAGTTGTCTTTAATATTGATTAAAGGTAGTAATCACTGAGGTGATTGGGGGGTAGTGAGTAGGAACTCTGATCTTAGTGTAAGATTGAAATTGCATTGGGTAGGGATTAAGTGATAAGTTGTAAACGGGTGAGTTTAGCTTTGAATTGATACTACTGATAGTGGATTTCCTCCCTGGCTTGGTAGCCCCCAGATGTAGGTCATGTTGGACTGAACTGGGTTAACAATTACTTATGTTATTTACTGCACTTACGTTTAAGTTCTGCATAATTCCTGTCTGTGCAGAATTGGATGTCATAACAACCCGTGTGACATCTAAAGTCTGATAACTAGAATTTCAATTGGCATCAGAGCAGGCACCCTGCCTGTGAATTTCTGGGTGAGATCTAGGGAAGTTACTTTCTAGTACCATGGACAAGGATATAGGACACTCAAACAGACCAACCATGTTGGATGGCTCTAATTATGATGACTGGAAGCCTCGTATGATAGCCTTCTTAAGGTCTCTAGACAGCAAAGTCTGGAGAGCTGTCAACAAAGGATGGGAACATCCAATGAGGACAGGTGAAGATGGAGTCAGTGTGAAGATTCCTGAAGAAGAGTGGGACAAGGAACAAGAGGCATTAGCTCTTGGAAATTCCAAGGCCTTGAATGCATTGTTCAATGGAATCAGTAAGAACATCTTCAGGCTGGTGCACCACTGTGAACTAGCTAAGGAAGTTTGGGATACCCTCAAGGTAACTCATGAAGGTACTTCCAAGGTGAAGATGTCCAAACTTCAGATGCTGACCACCAAGTTTGAAAATCTGAGGATGAAAGAGGATGAGACTATTCATGACTTTCACATGAATATTCTTAAAATTGCAAACACCTCTGGTGGACTAGGTGAGAAAATGGCTGAAGAGAAACTTGTAAGAAAGATTCTCAGGTCCTTGCCTAAGAGATTTGCTATGAAGGTCACAGCCATAGAGGAGGCGCAGGACATCTGCAACCTGAAGGTGGATGAGCTCATTGGTTCTCTCCAAACCTTTGAAATGGGCTTGGATGAGTATGCTGAGAAAAAGAACAAAAGTATAGCTTTTGTATCTAATGCTGAAGAGGAGTCAGAAGCAGGATATATTGGAGGTGATGAAAGTATATCAGAAGCCTTAGCCATGCTTGGGAGACAGTTCAACAAGCTCATAAAGAAATTTGAGCAACAGGGTAGACCTAATGTCAAGAACATCCCGTCTGACATAAATAAAAGATCCACTTCTGAAGAAAAGGTCAACCAAGGCAAGGGAATCCAGTGCCATGGATGTGAAGGATATGGTCATATTAAGGCTGACTTCCCTACCTTTCTCATGAGGCAAAGGAAAGGGCTATCTGTCACCTGGTCAGAAGAAGACACTGAGAGTGAATCTGAAGGAGAATCGGCCAAACATGTCACTGCTCTGACCAGTGTTTGTGCCTCAGAGGATAACTCAAATGGAGATGAGCTCACCTTGGATGAGCTTGCTGTCTCATATAAAGAATTATGTGTTAAAAGTGCAGAAGTTTGCATCCAAGGAGAAAAGCATAAGAAACTCATCAAAGAGCTAGAAGCTGAGAAACTAGAGCAGCTGAAAGTCATAGAGGGTCTGAAGGGTGAGATTTCTTTGCTGATCTCTAAGCTAGACCAAATGACCAAATCCATCAAAATGTTGAATAAGGGATCTGACACCTTGGAAGAGATCCTGAAGACAGGACAGAAGTCTGGAACCACATCTGGTTTAGGCTTTGGGAAAAGATCCTCAGCTGAACGCAAACGCCCAAAGGCTAAAGCTCAGAAATCCAAAGGGAAGTCACATCCAAAGTCACAACATCGAGGAACCAGAATGAACAATCATCAGAAGAAGAAATTCAAGAGATGGAAATGTCATTACTGTGGTAGATTCGGTCACATAAAACCATTCTGCTATAGGCTGCATGGTTACCCAAACCAGACCCCTCAAGGTAGGCCTAAGAAAAAGGTGTCTACGCATAATGTCCCCATTAAGAAACAAACATGGGCGGCTAAGCAGACACCTCAAGTCAATCCTAAGCAGCTGGCATCTAAGATTCACTTCTCGCCTGAGAATCAACAGTGTGTTGCTAACCTTGCTCACACTTCTTCAAGGGGAATTATCAGACAAGATTGGTACCTTGATAGTGGCTGCTCAAGGCATATGACTGGGATGAACAACCTAATGGTGAATATACATCCTTCTAACACCAAGTTTGTGACATTAGGTGATGGAACTAAAAGAGAAGTCATGGGTGTTGGGAAGCTGGACTGTCCAGAAACTCCAAAATTGAGTGATGTATTGTTAGTAAAAGGAATAACTGTGAACCTCATAAGCATAAGCCAACTGTGTAACCAAGGATACAAGGTGGAATTTACTAAGGGAGGATGTGTGGTGTTGAATGGGTGCAATCAAGAAGTGATGAGAGGAGATAGATCCAAAGATAATTGCTATCTATGGAAATCTAAAGACTCTCTCAACCTTCCCAAGTGTCCTTTGGCCAAGGGAGATCAGGAAGGGAAGCTGGGACATGGAAGACTTGATTCCCTTCAGGTAAAAGGAGTGAAGAAGAGCATTTCCAAGGGAGCTATGAGAAGAGTCTCATATATGTCTTTAGATAAAAGGACAGACTGTGGAAAGTGTCTGATTAAAAGTAATGAGCCCTTGGTTCCCATTGGTCATCATACAACTGATATGACAGCAAGGGATAGACAGAGGTGTGTATTATTGACGTCTGCAGAAACTCAGTACCTAGCTTGTGGTAGCAAGTGGTCATCTCTAGTATGGAGGAACCTGATGCAGACAGAGTACAATGTCACCCGGAATGTCATGACATTGTACATTACTAAGTGTGAAACTAGTAAGGGCAAAAAAGGAATGCGTGCGTCTGAAAAGTTATAGCAACTAATGAAGTTAGTTAGCTACTGTTTAATAAGTCAAATTATTAAACAACAAATAGTGAGCTCTGAGTGGTCAAAATCTAATAGACCTTACTCTTGCATAAAGCGTTTCACATTCAGTCGCTTCATTCTCCACTCGTGCAAACCCTCGTCCAAAGAAACGGTTCATCTTCCCTCTGAGATTTTCAGCATGGCTCGTCAATCCGATACCACCTCCTATACCACCGTATCCGACTCTCACAGCACTGAGTCTTACTACCCTACCCGGGAGGATCCTGTTGTTGACGCGGCAACTTCGTCCCATGCAAGAAGACCTAAGGAAACGGTCTCCGGATTTTCATCAGAAATCGCTCTTGATGAACAAACAAGGGAAGGCTCGAGGTATGTTCATAACTCCATTGCAACTATTGTCACTCAGATACTATCTGGTAATCGGAATGTTCCTGGGGTTTCTGTTCCCTTGAACACTATCATTCCTGATATTGCTGCATGTCAAGATAAAGTTGTAGTGTTAAGAAAAAATGTCACTGACAATGTTGAGCAACCAGAGGCTCATGAGGGGTCAAAGATTGAAAAACCCTCAGGCAAAGTGAGAGGAGAGAAGGCCAATGTTACTCAAGGTGTTGAGGACAACCCTAGAGCTGAAACTGTTAACGTGGAAGAGCTCTCTGACAATGAACTTTTGGCTTCAGTTGTCCCTAGGATAGCCAAGAGGGTTAGGACTAGGAGGGAGAAAAGGATTGTGGAGCAGAAGTCCCCCTCCAAGGAAGTTGATGAGACAAATCCTCACAAGCAACCAGGGACAGAGAGTGCACACAAGAGGAAAGGTTATGGACCTACAAAATCTTGGAGCAAAGAGGTGCCCAAGAAGTTGAAGACCAAGGTTGTGGTGGTGGAGTCTGAATCTGATGTCCCATGTGATGTCACAACATCCATGTCCAGGAAGAAGCCTTCTTCGAGCAAGTTGGCTGCTAGTGTCCCAGAAGTTCCTATTGACAATGTGTCCTTCCACTTTGCCTCCAGTGTTAACAGGTGGAAGTATGTCTACCACAAGAGGTTGGCCCTGGAGAGAGAACTTGCACAGAATGCATTGGACTGTAAGGAGATTGTGGATCTCATTAAAGAGGCAGGGTTGATGAGAACTATGTCTCAACTTCCTAAGTGCTATGAGACCTTAGTAAAGGAGTTCATTGTAAATCTGTCAGAGGAGTGTGCTGACGGGAAATCCAGAGAATTTAGAAAGGTCTATGTGCGTGGCAAGTGTGTGACCTTTTCCCCCTCAGTGATAAATCAGTATCTGGGAAGAGCAGATGAAGTGCAACCAGAGCTTGAAGTGACTGACGATACTGTCTGTCAAGTCATCACAGCAAAGCAAGTCCGAAAATGGCCTCTCAAAGGGAAGCTGGTAGCCAGCCAACTAAGTGTAAAGTATGCAATACTTCACAAAGTTGGAGCAGCCAACTGGGTACCCACTAATCACAAGTCAACTGTGTCTGTGGCGTTAGGGAAGTTCATCTATGCAGTGGGAACCAAGACAAAGGTGGACTATGGTACTTACATCTTTGATCAGACAATGAAACATGCTGGGAGTTTTAGTGTGAAGGGACCCATTGCCTTTCCATCTCTCATATGTGGAATTGTGCTGAATCAATTTCCACATATCCTGACAGATAATGACTTTGTAAGAAGAAGAGAGAGTCCATTGGCTTTCAGCTACAAACTGTTCCTGGGCAAGCATGTCCCTGACATTGTCTTGACATCAGGAGAAACATCCAAAGCTGGCAACCAACCAGACAAAACTGATGTTATTGCAGTTCTCAAAGAGACCTGCAAAGAGCTGGAGGCTAGAAAGCATGCTCTGGAAAAGCTCATCTTGCAATTGGAGACTTCTGCTGAGGACACGGATGGAGCGGATAAGCAAAGTTCTGAGGAGGAGGAGGAGGCCAGCTCTGAAGAGGAGGCTGATGATGAGGCTGAGGATTAAATACTTGTCTTTCTGTGTTTCCTATCATTTGTATAACTCTAATTACTATTTGTGGATCTGTAACTTAAAGTGTTGCTTTGGCAACATTTTTGACAAAAAGGGGGAGTGACAAGTGATACCCCAAGACAACAAAAGTTTACTTTGTTAAACTTTGTTAAAACAGGTTCTCATTCTGACAGATCGAAGTTTTCCTCTACTGCAGCTTATGTGTGATGAAGTGTGTATTTAGCTTCTGTTTGTATGCTGCTATGTGTGTGAAGTTTTTATTTAACTTCTCTCCCCTGCAGCTATTGTGTGTTGAAGTTTAGATTTAACTTCTGTATGTGTGTGCTGCTGTGTGAAGTTCTTTTAACTTCCATGTGTGTGAGTGTGCTGCCACTCTGAGTGTATTAGCTAGTATTAATTCCTGCTAGGTGTGTGATTCCGCTGCTATGAACTCTGTTATGGGGATCAAAGTGTTTTAGCCAAAAATTTGCCAAAGGGGGAGTTTGTAGGTGTTTAATTGGCTGCATTATATGGTAAAACACTAGATGGTTACTAATGTCTTGACTGATGTCATGACATGTATGTGTGACTACATTGTAGTTACTGCAGGACTAGCTAACACAGGATTTATTGAATGTCAAACTGGATGCTGTGACATTCATACCTGTCAACAGATACTAAGGAATAGAACAGCAGGTGTTCTGTTAGAACTTAGTATTTATTTCCAGTCTGGTTATCAAGGAAAGACCAGATCTGGCATAAGGCCTACTGACTGAATGTCAAACTGGATGTTATGACATTCATCATTGACAGTAGCTACTGAACATTAGACAGAGTGGTGTTCTGCTATACTTCAGCATGTAACGTAGTTTGTTCTTCAAGAGAATAACAGAACTAACTTAAGGCCAAATGTATAAATGTTAAGTTGGACACTTTGACATTTATTAATGTAAGCTGTTACTGTAGTATGGTCATTTTGATCATGTACAGGTCAGCAAAATTGTACAGTCTGTTTTCTGGAAAAACAGACTCAGCATATGGACCTTGATGTCAAGCTGAATGTTGTGACATTCATTCCTGACAGCATATGCTATATTGTAGGTTGTTCAGTTTTCTGTTTCAGCTTTTTCTCAGGCTATTCTTCAGGGATTCAACAGCTGAGAGAAAATCCAGGAAATCAACAACCAAGCTACATTCAATGAACCTAACAAATAGCCTATTTGTTAGTAACCTAAATGTTGAATTTATGGGAACTCGCGTGACCTTAAATTCAGGAGAATACAGGTGCAAAAGCCCAGGGTACTGCAATATAAAAGGAAGGCGTTCCTTCATTCAGTTTCAGGGATTTTGAGGCGTGAAGATTTTGTGTGTCCATCATACTTCACTGTTGTATTTTTGTGAGTCTTGTATTAGACGTATCTTGTAAGCCAAGCCATTATCAAGTAGATGATTGCTGTGGCATAGGGTGTTCATTGAGTTGTAAGTGTTGTGTCGCTCAAAGCTTTTAAGTGTGAGTGATGTGTATCTTGATTAAAGCTGTGAAGCACAATCAAGAGTTGTTTGAAGTGTGACTTCAAGTTGTCTTTAATATTGATTAAAGGTAGTAATCACTGAGGTGATTGAGGGGGAGTGAGTAGGAACTCTGATCTTAGTGGAAGATTGAAATTGCATTGGGTAGGGATTAAGTGATAAGTTGTAAACGGGTGAGTTTAGCTTTGAATTGATACTACTGATAGTGGATTTCCTCCCTGGCTTGGTAGCCCCCAGATGTAGGTCATGTTGGACTGAACTGGGTTAACAATTACTTGTGTTATTTACTGCACTTACGTTTAAGTTCTGCATAATTCCTGTCTGTGCAGAATTGGATGTCATAACAACCCGTGTGACATCTAAAGTCTGATAACTAGAATTTCACTTCCCTTTGGGTTTTGTTCGTACTTTTTCCTTTTTCCTTTGGAAATAATAAAAGCGCAGCGACGGCTCTTGCTTTGTGAGTTAAGTTAATCAATAACTTAATCTCAAAAAATTTACCGCTACAATTAGTAATTTCCGGTTCTAGTACTAAAGGCTTTTCTCTCACGTACGCCATGGTATTATAGTTCCATAGTATTGACTTATTAATTTTAAATGGGAATGGTACAGGTACCTGGAAAACAACAGGGTCTTATGACTTCATCAGTACTGGAATTTGAAAAGGTAGTGGCACCAATATTTGAAGTGGTGCTTGAGAAGATATCAATACTGGGATCTGAAACGATGCATCTGCCTCTCCTCTTTGATAAGGGATCTAAAAGGGTATACGCCCATGAGATTCTATAAACGAAAAGTCCTCCACTTTTTCGTGTATCCAATTTGAACCAAACCTTGGTTCATCACCTACTGGAGACACTTCTTCATTTTCTCACTTTTTCCGGATTAAGCAATCAAACTTTGCAATCTGCATGCATCTTTTCGAACAACTCATATCTAATCCATTTTTCACGTATCCTAGTCATGAGGGTTTTCACTTGGTCTACCTTGTGGATTAGGATGTTGATTTTTAATCCTTCAATGGAGTTGCCCATTGGACCAGTATGCACCAACATCAAATTATTCTTTACGTTTTGATTTATATCAGTGAAATAAATAATTTTACGATTGAGCGTGTCTTGTACCTTGAATTTGAGAGCCAAACATTTATCGGTAGTATGGCCCGGTGAACCAGTATGGAAGTCACATCTGGCGTTAGCATCGTATCCATGAGGAGGTGGCGTTGGTACATGTGGGAGGGGTCTAGGCTCCACCAACCCTCTTTGAATTAAATAAGGCATGAACTAAGTATACGTCATAGGTATGGGGTCGAAGTCCTTCTGAAACCCCTGTTGATCCCTTCAGGGATACCCATTCTGATGTTATTGATTCTCTGGAGGTAGCGTTCTAGGTTGTTGAGCTTGAGGCATAAGGTACGCTTGTTGTGGATATTGACCAGGATTCACCGCTGTTACATGAGGATAGTAAGGTATATGAGAATATCCGTCAATATTAACAACATTGGTCTCACTTTTCTTCGAGTTATTGTTGTTAGGGTAACTCTTATTATTATGTTGACCAGAAGAGGATTTTACGATCTTACCATTCTTTAAACCATTCTCAATTATTTCCCCAATTATCACCAGGTCAGCAAATCCTGCTGATATCGATCCTATCATTTTATGGTAACATGGGCCTTGTATGGTGCCCATGAACATATCAACTAGTTCAATTTCTAAAAGAGGAGGTTGCACATGGGAAACCAGTTCCCTCCATCTCTAAGTGTATTCCTTGAAAGATTCGTTTCCCTTCTGAGACATATTTTGTAGCTGCATGCAGTTAGGAGACATGTCCAAATTGTACTTGTATTGTCTTAGGAAAGAACTAACAAGGTCTTTACAGGTCTTAACATGAGTTCTCTCTAACTACATATACCAATCTAAGGATTTCCCACTTAGACTGTCTTGAAAACTATGCATCATCAACGTTTCATTTTCCGCAAGCCATCTTTCTGACAAACATTCAGGGGTGACCCCTAGGGAAACTGGAACCCTTGTATTTCTCAAATTCAGGTGCTTTGAACTTCGGAGGTATAACCACGTCTAGTACTAAGTACATCTCCATAGCATCGACTCCAAAGATATTAAAACCTTCAACAACCATAAGTCTTTCTTCCAGGGTCTTATACTTGTCATCGACCATTTGTTCTCCCATAGTAGTGATTGGGTGAGAAACTGGTTTATTTTCAAGAATCACATGCCTTGGATCTTCATCTTCATATTTGAGGCTTAAATCTACATAGTTGTCATGGGGATTTGGTATTTGTGTAGAACGGGGTGCCCCATTATGGACGGTAGGATAAATAGGTCCTTCGGGAGATATGACACTTGCTTTCAATTGAGTAGCATCTGCTTCAACACGTTGAATATCTGTGACAAACCCTAGCAAAGGGTTCTTGTCCACAGGTGTAGGGATAGTAGCGGAAGAATTCCCAGTCTCATCATTTTTGGCATCATATTAGTAGTGGCACAAGTAGGTTGATCTATCTTACCCTTCATCTCTTTACATTCCATTTGAATGAATCTATATCTCCTCTGAGAGCGACCTGATTTTTCTCAAGTTTCTCCCTATCCTTTTCGCGGTGAGCTCGAGTTTGATAAGGCGGTTGGAGAGACAGGTTGTCTTGTCCAATTATTCTATGAGAAAGAGGGGAGAAAATGACTCTTTTTTTTCTTTCATGCATGTATGAATGAATGCATACGTATGTATGCTAAAGAATTTTGTCATTTTTACTTGAGGGAATTTCAAGATTTGTCGTTATACGTTAGATATATGAAAATAGTTAAAGAATGGAGACCATAAAATTGGCGCAAAAAGTGGCAAAGACTTTATTCATAATTCAATACAGAAGTTTATAAGGGAAATAATCCATAACGATACCTGTACGCGGCGGGATTTCTCAATGCAGGATATTGGATTATCCGGACACAAATTGAAATCACTTAAATGCAAGAGTCGCCACCAAACTTTACTATATCCAAAGAAAACATGGAAAGGGAAAATATCGATAAAACCCTAAGAAAGAGATCTAGGTAATCAAGCTGGTTATGTGAGGGGAAGGTGTTAGGCACCCTTCGCATCCTTGGTACTCCAAGGGAACCATTTATAATATATTCTTGTTTGCCTTATTATAGGTTTTAAAAGAGGGGTGAGTGAGCTAGAAAGAATAATAAGGAAAGGGCGAGGTTGTATTTTTTATTATGCTTGCAAAGATTTGTGTGAGCATCTCATGCCTACGTACCCCCCAAGTGCAATGAGGGATCAAAGCTTCGTAGTTCACCTTAAAGGTTGTTTTTGTTTGTTTTGGTTGATTTATTAGAGAAAGTGAATAGGCTTTCTCATTTAAAATAATGCCAATTATACATCATTTTTGTTCTTGCTTGCTCTTTTTGTGGTCCACCCTTGTGGCCGGTTAGTTGCGAGGTTAAAAAATGACACTCGACTTACAACATTGGTTGAGGGCTTGGTGTAGGGACCAAGTAAATGCGGGGTTTTAAAAGTAAAGTGAAATTTGTGTTTTTTAATCTTTGATTAGGTTAAAGCCTTTATTAAGTATTTTACAAAGTGTTTTGACATGCAAAAAAGGTGGTTTACTAAGTTATGGACAAAGGATGGTGAACACTTTTTTTATGCTAGAAGGTAACTTTAGTTTTGAATGGTTGATTTTAGGTAGATTTTAGTTTTAAGGCATTAAAGCATACAACCTCTAACCTACCCCTCATGTAAAGTCACATACCCCTACCTAAACATAGTATCTATAGTATCCTTATTACATCCTTTTGAAAAGAAAGAAAGGTAAACTAGTCCTAAGGTGATATTTCCCTTCCACACATGGAATCTCAAAGACAAATAAAAAGAAAGATGGGAGAAAATGAACAAGTGAAGAGATAAGGCAACTCTTGGTCTCTTGTTGGTCTCATTTTATTTGGATTGGCTCTTCCTCTTTGTAATTTTATTTTTCAGCATGTTTGAATGGAACACTCTTGAATGTAACAAGAAGAGAAACAATGCTAATGCAATGACTTAACAAATTTTAAAATATAACATAAAATCTAAATTGTTAGTAAACTTCAAAAGATGAAATGAAGGCGTTGTGAGTCCTGAATGACATATATTTTTTGGATATTTTTCTCATGTAAGGAAAAGCAAATTTGAACATGATTATCAAGACAAGTCACAAGTGGGATGCAAACTAAACATGCGTTCTACACAAAATGAAATGAAAATGGAATAGAAACACATCATTAATCATGCAAGTTGACAAAGTGGGAATCAAAACAAGGCATGCTAGCAAGGTATAACTCGTCATCTACAACATGCTTGAACATTGAAACAAAAGTGCAAGATATAAATATGATATCAAAAACATTTGAGAAGATGAAATGAAATAAAATAATATGGAAAACCAATAATGTTCATGGATTGCATTTGTGACAAGTATGAAACAAGCTATGGTGCTAATCATACAATTGTATAACTTAAACATGCCAAAACTAGGTCTAATCAAACATGAAATTGAATGGAAATGAAAAGGACCAAAAAATGCAAAGTGGACAGAAGAAAACATGTTCCAAAATGTCATGCAAACATCAATAACGAACCCTAAGATCAAACTAAGTGAAAGATGCTTTAAAACCGAAAACTCAAAAGAAGAAAAGTGTCACCTATTACATAAGGATCATTCACAAAAAATTTGGGATTTTTATCAGGTAATCTAAAATTACTATGATTTAAATACATTAAAAATAATACATAAAAAGATAAAAATGATTTTTAATTTTCTATTGGTCAGAAAAATAAACAAAAATCATATTATGGAAGAGAAAATTAATCCCAACAACTCTCATGTTGGAATTTTTTTCAAATTTCAAATGGTTTGAGAAATATTAAATAAACAAAATAAATAGAATAAATAACATAAATAATAAAAATGTAATCCAATGGAAATCAGGGGGACAAGGTCTATGGTGAGCAAGCGCGTAGATCCGTCCTTTTGCCTCATTAATGAGGTGGCTCCATGTGAGCCACCTGATCCAATGGAGACACACCATATAGTGTGTTTCTTAATGCACATGATACAAACAAATTTTAAAATTTGGAGAGACCACACGTCACACTCCCATTGGTCCAATTTGAATTTTGAAGGGAGGGACTTGTGGTCTCCTGAGAAGATGATCAGACCACCATGGGCAGTGGCCGGTTTATGGAAAAATGCAAACATCATCAAATAGAAAAACTCAAAAGAGCAAAGATGCTCAGAATTTCATGGCGAGCAAGATGGTGGGATCCAAATTTATTTATGAACAACCAATAATCCAAATCAAAGCAGGTACCAAAATGAAACCCTAGACTACAAATCGGAATTAAATGCTACCCAGTTCATGAAATGCAATTAAATGGCATGATGATCATCAGGAACAAATTTCCAACAACATGGTATCATGAAAATTAAGATTTGGTTCAAATTGTATACCTCTTAAAGATCATTAAAATGACTGACTTTAGAGCCCTGGTTCTCCCTCCACAAGTCACTATTTTGCTTGCTTCAAGTTGTCACACCTCCACCACACTTCAGAGAAACCTGCTGAGCTAAAGGAAAACCTTGAAGGTGCTTGAGTTTTGAAAGCCGATTCAAAGTTCATAGGTTCCAATGAGAAATTTGCAGAGATTCAATGACTATTCAAGCTTAGAAATGGCAGTGTAGTAGCCTCTATTTATAGAGGGAAAGGGTATTGGTCCTTTGCTGAATGACTCAGATTAGGTTAGAGTGCAAAATGGAGTTTTGATTAATCTTGCAAACCAAGTTTTGGTAAGGTGACCTTTGTACCTTGCAAAAGGAACGTGTAGGCACAATACACTCTCCACTATTCTGTTTTGCATCCAAAATCATGGCTAGTTGTCATTGTCCTTGCCTCTTTGTGTGATTTGCTTCAAAATGTGAAAAATGCAAAATTGAGAAATGTGGGACTTTGGCATGGTGCAGCTCATGGATGAGTGCAAACAACAAATGTAAATGGGCTTTGCACGATCTGTTTGAAGTCTAATTGGAGCAAGGGTGATTGGTTTGGGAGAAAAATGCTTTTTGGCCAAAATCTCATTATGACTCGGGTTGTGAGACAAGTCATGGTTTGAGTCTTCAACCATGGCATATCTTGATGCACACACACCACATAATTGGTATATAATGGAATGAGACAAAAAATTGAGCTCAAAAGTGTGTAATTTGGAAAATGGCTATGTGACATAAATGGATAACTTGAAATGCAAGGTACAAGATGGTCCAATTGAGTTATGGCTTGAATAAACCTCAAATAATGATGCACACAAGTCATATGAACCATTTATGAGGTGTTTGAGTTGGAAAAACACACAAAACGCCTTTAGATAAAAATCTCATTTTTTCACTTTTGGACAAATTTAGCAACTTTGAGGTTTTCACTACAAGTCCTTGATCTATGCATTTTTGGATTCTTGACAATAAATGGAAGTTGTAAAGAATGTAAAATTAAGATCGTAGCAAAAAGAACCAGCTTAATTAGGTCAAACATGACAAATTTATGGGGTAGTGAAGTTGGCAAAATGACATATAACGTATGAACCTGATTCACCCTTTTCCATTCAAAATTGGCCTTGGATGTGTGAAGATAAAATGTCCACAATGGTTGTTATATTGACTTTTCAAAAAGAACCGCCTAATTTGGCCAAACAAATGAGGGAGTAATGATGTTTCGAAGTTTCTCCCAAAATCACGAGGAACCAAAGATGACCTGTAATGTTTTCCCAAAATAAATGGACCTCCACTCAAAATAGGACTTTGTGCTCAAAATAGAACTTGTTATAGATGTCCTCGATATTGATTTGGTGAAAAGAACCACCCCATTTTGATGCAAATTGACCAAGTTATGGTCAATTGAAGTTGGGCAAAAATCAGGGTACTGCATAAGGAGACCTTCAAACTCAAATGCTAAACCAAGAAAAATATCTTCTTGAACAATGAACCAAACATGTAGAGGGTCACAATCAGAGCATATTATAAAAATAATAGGCTCCATATGATAAGTATTTCCCAAGTTATGACCTTTGGAAGTTCAACTTGAATATTAGGTCAAAACCCTATACAACTTGATATGTTTTGCCTTCAAAAATGGGTTTCCATCCACAATTGATTCTTGATATATTAAGAGAAGTTGTAGATGATGAAGATAATATTACAATTCAAGAAGAACCACATTCAAGTATTTCTTGATGAAAAAGTTATGACCTTTGGAAGTCAACCTAACCAGTCTTAGAGACAATGAATCAAATCCTTGTGATGACTTGCCCAAATAAATACCAAATGATGTTAAGATACATGCACATTATGATATTCAATTCCAAATGATAAAACATGAGTGATTGAGACCACCATTTCGTTTCTCCTGATATTCAAATTTCTCAATTCTTGCACCAAACAAAAGTACAAAAGACACAAGCACAACACAAAAGCAAAAACATATCTAAAATGCATGTGGTTAGTGATGAATGATGCAAATGCAATGTTTATACCTTTGAGACAAGTAAATGGGTGTGAGATACCAAACAAGTTAAATATAATGAGTGAGATACCAAATCCTAGCTTGAGCAACATCCCAGGAGAGGTCATCAAGACCATAATCAGTTAGATTCATGATTGTAACCAAATTAGGTATTGATAAGATGGAAGTATGAGTGAAATGTTTGATTAAGATGCTATGAAGCTTAGGGATAAAAATTGGGGTATGGCAGTTGCCCCTATCTAAGTTCCTTCAGCCTTGAGATATGAAGACTGAAATTCTTCGGGATCAAAAGGACTGAAGGTAGTTAGATACATAATACCTTATTTTTATCCCTAAGATGAATGGATGGTGATGCAAAAAATACAAATTGATGGAGAAACATTATGCTATGGTATATGATATGAATGTCATGCGATGCGAGACTCACTGAGGAAAAGAGGAAAGATGATGGACTCTCTGGGGAAAGGCCCACTACCAGGGATTCCACTAAGGAACAAACAACAATATTAGTTACTAATTATTGGGAAAAGATAATACATAGTGAAATAAACACTAAGGAGGTAAAATAAAGTAATTCTGTTAGGATTCATATAGATCCTTTCATAGAGAAGATAAAGAGATATGTTAACCTTCTTGAACTAAAGGTGCATCTTAGAGCAGGATGCACTAGTTAACGAAGTGCGGGTCTGGACACAGACGAAATTCTGAGGACGAGACAAAAGAACATACTTCTGGACTTAGATGGTGAGCTAAGAACAGGGAAAAATAAAAACAATGTCATCGGTACTCGGTTGCTTTGCCGAGCACTGGATGAAACAATACTTATGGACTTAGATGGTGAGCTAAGAATAGAGGAAAATAAAATTGTCGATACTCGATTGCTTTGTCGAACACTAGACGGAACTCATGTTTTTGGACTTAGATGGTGAGCTAAGAACAAAAAAAATAACATTGTCGGTACTTGATTTCTTTGTCGAACACTACACGAAACTCATGTTTCTGGACTTAGATGGTGAGCTAAGAACGTAGAAAAAAAAACATATGGCTTCGTCAACTTCATGTACAAGTGACTAATCCTCATTCTTCCTTTTTGATCCATGTCTTTCTCCTAGAAAGGCACATACAAGTTTTACCTCGATCCCCATAGATTTATGATCGATGAACGATTATTTTTTGCCTGAAATAAGTTTCACTACTTAACACATGAGCAATTACTTCTTCCTTAACTCCATGTCTTTCTCTTGAAAAAGGCTTAGACAATTCCATCCTACTCCTTGCACGAGTGGCTTCTTTTGTCTGTTTGAGATTATCCTTTTGCTTAGTGAGAGCGGTAATAATATGATGTCATCGCATTAATTGACGGAGATTAAGCTTCCCAACTTTCTCGGCCTTCACCTCAAAAGGGGCTTAGCTTATTCCAACAAACCTCCCGTCTTTCTTGACTTTCATCTAGAAAGGGAAAACGTTTAAATTTTCTGTTTTGGTATGTCACCTATAGAAGTTAGCTCTGTGGGGAATATTGATATGCTTTGCTGGGTATCTCCAGATTACCCTTCTTAGCTGGGGAAAGCAATATTTGTTGCTTTGCATAATCTGTTGGGGAAGCACTGACACATCATTCTAAAAAATACCTTGAATGCACAATTCAAAATTGGTAATCAAATGCTGGGGAGTTACTAACTCATTGAATATTTAATCCAAATTATAAGTGACTGCAAGGGGACCAAAGTTCAATCCAGAAACAAGCTGGAGAGAATGGGTCAAACAAGACTTTGGCTGAGGCAACGAGCTCAGCTGGGGGAATATTCTTTCCTTACCTTTGGAGAGGAATAAAATGAGACTTGATTAGGGATTACCCTGGACATGAGGTTTGACAGAGCATGGCTCAACTGTAGACAAAAGAACTCTATGGGGATTAAAGATTTTTCCAGGACTTTTACGAGACAAACTCCATTGGGGAAATAAAATACTGTGTATGTGAAGATGTACCAGACTATTACTTGGTGGAGAACAATTTATTCCTCTACTATGAACATGATATGAGAATGATTTAATTATGCAATGATTCTAATGATGCATTATGCGTGCAAATGTTATGCAAATGCTGACAAAATCGACGCAATAAATAGGCAGTGATGACAAGAGATAGTAAAGAGTATATTCTGACACAAGAGCCCTGCCACTTCAAATATCCATGAAAACCGACTCCAAGGAATTCAATATACCATGCTCTGCATCGGGAGATGAACTGTATCACTTTCCATTCTGCTCGGGAAAACAGTGCGACAAATTATGGTCTGCTCAGGGAAGTAAAGAGAATACACCCTTTTTACTCGGGAATAATCTTGGAGGAAACATAGATCCAACTTCTAGCCACATGGTTCGAAGGATTTTATGAATTAACCTCCCAGACATCCGTGAATACATCCAAACTGAATCTGGTAAGGATTCAGAGATTCTACTAAGAAGTATCTTGAGAGATTTATCAGTGCTGACAAACATAGAAGAATCTTACGTCTGTCGGAGATTCCTTGTCAAAAGGTTTCTCTGTCCATGCGGGTATTTCTTTTGAGGAAAGATCCTTCAACATTGGTTCCTTTACTAGGTTATGCAAAACCTGACCACTGTATGGGGATGAGAGATATGATTTACCTCTGCTTGGCAATTTCCACCATTAACAACTGCTCTAGGGGGAAAGGAAATGATCAAATTCTGAGCAACGAAGCTTGACGAATTTCATAGATCAATTTTTATGCTCAAACGATGTAGCTTCTAGAGGAAGAGAGGATACAACCCTTTGGCGACCCTCGAGACCTCATTGTGGATAGATACAATCCAACTTCTAACGATAATCGCTCAAAGGATTTTACGGGTATGGGTATCTGATAGCGAAATGGACGCCCCACATATATGGCTGTTCGGCTAGTTTGGCAAACATGGATTAGGGTAGCACTAATTCTGGTGTGTAGCCATACTGAATCTGATCCCAATAATCTTCAAAAGCTGGATCAAGGTATATGATCAATTCCATCATCTTGGACACGTAGTATAAATTCCTTTAGATCATGTCGCGTCAAGTTATTTGAAACAAATTCATTTTGAAAAACAACTAATAAACTTTAAAATTTTGTTGCAAGAATTAACATCAAAGATAAAATAAATTTTTGCATAGAATAAAAGTAAGAACATATATGAGCAAATATTTAGTTTTATTGCAAGAATGGTAGTTTTCAAAGGGCGAAACTCTATGGGTTTATACAAAAGTGGAAAATAGTAATTGGGAAGGGCTATATTGAATCGCAATGACCATTATTCTCCCTCCTACTTTGAATACTCGAGTATGAAACTGCTGTCTTCAAAAGAAGTCTTGTGAAAAGGAAGTTACTAGCCATTTGTCCCTTTATTTTACGTAGATTTCCCCAAAGGGTATTTAATCTACCGGGATAATTATTCGGTTTTTTCCCCTTTCATTATGACAGGACCGTCGTTTCGGGTTTTCAATCCATCAGGACTGCTCTTTTTTGACTAGGCCGCCCTTTCAAGTTTTCGACCTATCGAGTGTTCTTTTATTTTTTTAGGCATAATATTTCTTGACTGCATCTGAATTGACTGGATGCGGAAGCTCTTCTCCATCCAAGGTCGTAAGAATTAGGGCACCGCTTGAGAAAGATTTCTTAACGACATATGGGTCTTCATAGTTTGGCGTCCATTTGCCCATAACATCATGTTGGTTGGGCAAGATCTTCTTTAGCATGAGATCCCCTCCAATGAATGTGCGAGATTTAACCTTCTTGTCAAAATCCTTCTTCAACCGTTGTTGGTACAATTGACCATGGCACAAAGCATTGAGGCGCTTCTCTTCAATTAAATTTAACTAATCATATCAGGTTTGACACCATTTTGCATTAGTCAGCTCTGCTTCCATCAAGACTCACATCGATGGGATCTCGACTTCTATTGGAAGTACTGCCTCCATGCCATACACGAGAGAAAAAGGGGTTTCCTTGGTCGAAATACGTACTTAGGGGCGATATCCATGCAAAGCGTATGGAAACATCTCGTGCCAGTCCTTGTAGGTGACAACCATCTTTTGAAGGATCTTCTTGATATTCTTGTTTGCGGCTCGACTTCCCCATTCATCTTGGGTCTGTAAGGAGAAGAATTATGGTGCTCAATCTTGAACTCTTCGCACAGCTCGGTGACAAGATTATTATTTAGATTAGACCCATTATCTCTGATGATCTTGCTCGGCACACCATACCTACTGATGATATTGTTCTTCAAGAATCTAACGACCACCTACTTAGTGACATTTCCATATGATGCAGCTCCAACCTATTTGGTGAAATAATCAATTGCCACAAGAATAAATCGATGTCCATTAGACGCCTTCGATTCAATCATGCCGATCATATCAATACCCCACATTGAAAAGGGCCATGGTGAAGAGATCACATTCAAAGGTGTAGGAGGTATGTGTGCTCTGTCTGCATATATCTGGCATTTATGGGATTTTCTAGCGTACTGGTAGCAATCTGACTCCATAGTCAGCCAATAATAACCAGCTCTGAGCATCTTTCTTGCCATAGAATGTCCATTGGCGTGCATGCCAAAAAACCCTTCATGTACATCTGCCATTAACATGTCTGCTTCGCGTCTGTCCATACATATGAGCAAGGCCATGTCAAAGATTCTTTTGTAGAGCACCTCCTTATTCGAGAAGAAATTAGCTAACAATCATCTCAAGGTCTTCATATCTCTGTTAGACATCCCAAGCGGATACTCCTGCTTCTCAAGAAAACACTCGATATCATAGAACCACAGTTTTTCATCTGATACAACTTCGACATTAAATATATAAGCGGGTTTATCACGTCTCTGAATAGTGATGGAAGGCATTTGTCTATGCATATTCACCCGATACATGGAGGACGGTGTATTAAGAGAATCTGCTATCTGATTCTCATCTCGAGGGATGTGATGGAATTCTACTTTAGTAAAGAAAGTAGACAATCTTCTAGCATAATCTCTATATGTGATCAAACCCGGGTGACGAGTTTCCCACTCTCCTTTAATTTGATTGATGACAAGAGCCAAGTCACCGAACACTTCAAGAAATTTGATACGCATATCAATGTCCTCTTCCAAATCAAGGATGCATGCCTCTTATTCTACGATGTTGTTGGTGCAATCAAAATCTAACCTTGCTGTGAAAGGTATATGTGAACCTCGAGGAGTAATGATTATAGCTCCTATGCCATGTCCATATGCGTTGACAGCGCCGTCGAACACTAAACCCCAAATGGATCCAAGCTCGAGACCTTCTTCAATAGGTGGCTCATCATTATCCTTCATTCTCAAAGCCATAACATCTTCATCGGGAAAGTCAAACTGCTCAGATTGAGGATCCTCAACAGGTTGATGTGCCAAATAATCAGCGAGGATACTTCCTTTGATAGCGTTTTGGGTGTGATACTCGATATCGTACTCGGAATAGGGTCGTCATAGCCCTCTAGTATGTCGCACCTGCGTTCTTCAATACGAAAGGCATCACTCTATAACAGAATGTTCCCCACGAGGTGATAAACGTTGTTTTTCCATCTCATATTGTGCCATTTTGATCTGGTTATATCCGGAGAAACCGTCCATAAATGAAAAGACACTGAATTTCGTAGTATTGTCTACCAACATATCTATGTGAGGTAGAGGAAATTCATCCGTTGGGCTGGCTCTGTTTAGATCTTTGTAGTCTACGCACATCGTGAACTTTCCATCTTTCTTTGGCACTGGCACAATGTTGGAAATCCATTGGGGATATATGGATGTGATCAGAAACCCTACATCAATATGTTTTTTCACCTCTTCTTTGATTTTGATGGACATATCCGAATGATTTCTTCTTTGCTTTTGCTTCATAGGTGGGCATTCGGGCCAGAGTGGCAACTTGTGTTAAATGATATCGATGTCCAACCCTGGCATATCTTGGTAAGACCAAGAAAACACATAAACATACTCTCTTAACAATGTTGTCAAATTGTGCTTTACATCAAAGTCAAGTAGTTCCCAATTTGCACTTCCTTCTTATCTTCCTCGGTGCCCAAGTTGATCAATTCCATCGACTCTTTGTAAGGCTCGAGAGTCTTGTCTTCATGTTCTAGCAATCTGGAAATCTTGTTTGGGATCTCTTCAAACTCTTCTCCCTCTGCTTCATACACTAGGAACTCAAAGTCGGGAGAGGGCGCAGGGTGACTGCGTTCAATTGGTTTATTGAGAAATCTGCACATGCATTTATGTTTTTGATTTTTAGAAACTGATTGAAATAAATGGCACATGCAGATAAAAATTTGTCATTTTATTTTTAGAAGTTTTATTTTCTATACCATCTTTCTAAATAAAGAGAATATTAAAAGACATAATTGAAATCAAACTGAACTTTTATTTATGTTGTTAAGAGTTGCAACAAAATTTATGAAGCCCAAACAAAACACCTCTTCCTTGGGCAGAGCAGAGGGAAAATTTTTGAAAAACAAAAACAGAAAAACAGCAAAACATATTACTCGTACACATGCATGACTTCAGGAATATCCACAGATGTTCAATTAGGAATCCTCTGGCTCGATCCTCCTCTTGTTACAAAGTTTGGTCCTTCGTCAGTGTCATCTTGCAGGATAGCACACGACTGGTTCATAAACCCGCCACTTCTAAACGTCTTAGAAATCAGCTTTACCTCTTGAATAGTCCTTCGTGCCTTGGCAGACTGCTCACAAGGATTAAACCCTAACCCATTACAGTCCTTGTTATTACTGAGCTGCACAATCCTGCCCCAACCCGAGGCTTGGCGACTGGCCACCACTTGTTGCGCGTCCTTCAGAGATGCCATAGAAGTTCCCACCTTAACCTCCTCATAGAGGTCCTCAATCTTCACTGCATTTTCAATTTCAAGCCCTTGAAACTGGGTGATGACAATGTCCTCTTCTACGTCAATGCATCTGAAAGTAGATAGTTGACGGATCATCAGTACTTTCTCACCCATAAACAATAGCAAGCTTACCATTTCAGACAAATTTCAATTTCTGATGCAATGTGGATGTGACGGCGCCTGCGTCATGAATCCACGGTCTCCCAAGAAGACTGTTGTAACTGGGTTAATGTCCATCACCTGGAAGAGGGTTTGAAATTGATGCGGACCCACCATCATCGGCAAGACAACTTCACCCATTACAGCCCTTCTAGAACCATCAAAGGCCTTCACAACAACATCACTTCATTTGATATCGGCCTCAATATAGGAAAATTTGGCCAGAATTCTTCTATCATAGGTGGTAGTAGAAAGTCTTGGAATATAAAACACCATAAACATGGATCATAAAATTGGGCCAACACAGTGATGGCGTCCACTGTTACGGGGATTTTTAAGAGATCCAGGACCCTCCCATATCTGAATATGAAATTCCGGTGAGTAGAGCTAGGCATTAGGTCTCGGAGGACCTTCAAGCTTTGTACCTCAAGCATTTGTGCCCTAATGCAAATGGTCTTTCTTTTGTCTAATTCCATTTTTCAAGAGTACCTACAATAAATTTCAAAATTCCAACAAAGCAATGAATATTTGCAAAACAACCTATTTTGATGCATATGGCATGAAGTATCATACATGATAGATATATGAATAGAGTGACCTAAGGGAAGGCTCTTACAAAGGTTCTAAGTCATTTCTACCCATTCCCCTCACAGGGTGAGCTCTAGGGCTTTATCTTTTTTTAGAACGAATCTAAGGTCATGGACTCTATGTGAAACTTCATCATGATAGGGCATAGTCCTCCCATGATAAAAACTCAACAGGGTTTCTCTTAGGGAGCCTTCGTATGAACAAAGTCTCATGTTCGGGTTTTAGAAGAGGTCCCTAGAGTCATGGATCAAACCCAAAGTTTAATCATGAAGGAGTGCTAGCCAACTCATGACAAATTCTTTGAACCGATCTACTATAGGTGGAGTCGTCATTAAAAACTTCATGGGGTAAGAATCCACAATGTCCAAAACAGGACGACACTTAACTTATGTTTCTTTGAGCTCGGGTGTAAAGCTTACTCTCAAACATAAATGAAACCCTTCAGAGATGACAAGATAATAATATAAAATAATAAAGAAGTGTTATAAATATACAAAGTAGTGGTAAAGAAAACAACTAAAATAAATAAACAAACAGAATAAACAACCCAAGAACTAGAGGGTAAGCTTAACTTTCTATAGGGATATCCCCAATAGAGTCGCCATCTGTCGCGGCTGGAAAAAATTAGAGAGTCACCATTACCCTTTATCCGTTCGTATTGAATAGGAAAATTATGATAAAACATAAAGTTAAGGGTGAAACACTAAGGTTCGGGAGTTAGTTAAGTAAGGAGAAGGTGTTAGGCACCATTCACTTCCATTGTACTCAATGGGAGCCTTCTCTAGTTCTAAGGTTAAATTTGTTTGTCTAAGGGTAATTTTTCTTAATGTCATTGTTCTTGCTTAATCACTTATTTACAGCGAATTATTTCATTAGTATTTACAAGAAAAATAGGTTGTCAATAACAGGAAATTTAATCATGAAAGAGGACAAAGAAATATGTTTTTTTTTGTTATTGTACTCACCAGAGTGTTACAACTATGTGCCTATGTACAGTCAAGCAATATGAAGGATCAGAGTACCGTAGTTCATCTAGAAAATACTTGTGTGTTTGCTGGTGTTAGATTTTGAAAAAGTTTTCAATGCATCGGGGTAGAGAAACTTTTTTTTTGAAAATGTCTCAATGTACAAGGGCAGAGAACATGAAGTTTGAATTAGTTCAATTTGATTTTAGATTGATTTGTTGATTGATAAGATCACCAACCAATCAACTTGATCTTTTTTGCAAAAAAAAATGTATTCTTAACCTGCTTTAGAAGATAAATTGTTGTGCTATATAGACATAATTTTTATTTTGAATTTTTCACTTGACAAGATATATAAAGAAAAAGGTTATTTATTAATATCATTTTTAATTTAAGATTTATTTAGTTGCTAATTCTAATTAATTAATTCTTAATTATCCTAAGTTTTTTCTAATTAATCATAAAAGCACCAAATATTAATTATTTATTTGTTTTTTTATATCAAATAAAAGAGATGTTTTGTTATTATAAATTATTAAACTAATCCAATTATATTAATTAAAACTAATTAATTTTTAACTTGACTCTAATTATCCTAATTAACCATTAATCTAAAATTATTAAACCTAATTAAAATTTAATTAAAATAAAATGCATAAATAAAAAAACAAGTTAGGGTATGAATTCAGTTGAAACTGAAATGGGCTCGTAAAGTTGGAAGTGTGGAAAGCAGGGGAACCAAGCCTAATAGACCTCTGAGCCTAATGTGTTGGCCAGTGAGTCCATGGAGAGAGTATCTAGGGTGTTGGATTAATAAGATGGTTTTATGAAAATCGCATATGGGACATTGGATCAGGGATTCAAGCCAAGCAAGATAATCACAAGGCTCTAAATATGGGTCAACAGAGGGAGTATGGTATACTTGTGCACATAGGATCATTAGTTGACTGAGATAGTCAACTGATCTAAAGGTACTAAGGAGCGCCACTTGGCGCATATCAAAAAGACCATGGAGGGGGGGTGTACTTATTTGAATTTCCTTCATTCCCCTTTCATTTATCATTTTCCTTCTCTCTCTACTTTCTCAATCTTTCTACCTTCTCTCTATACTCTCCTCTGAACCCTAACTCTATTTGCCCTCTCAAACCCCAAAATCACCCCTTAACCCACCTCACTCTCCAGCTTCAGATTAAAGTTCAACCAGAAACTTCATACATTCATCAACCTTTCCCCATAACCCTTGTATTATATGAACCATAACCCAAACCCTTAGAACTCTAGGCTTCTGAGATGAACCCTAACTAGGTTATTATGAACCCTAACCTTAACAATAAGGAACCCTAACCCTAACCCGAACCGAGATTAACCCTATACCTACCCAGAATCATGTCAAACAGCATCACAAACCCTAGATCGTGACCCCTTAAACCCCAATCGAACCTCAAAAACAACAAATTCAATCCCAATTATGAAACCCTAGATTCAAAACAAAACAAAATGAAACCCTAATTCTTATTTAACAACAAATATCAAAACAAGTAATAGTATACAATGTATGCATTTAACAATAAGCAAGGGGCAAATCTACCAACCTTCAGAGACGAGGTTCTCTCTGGTAAGGTAAAGACCTTTTCAATTTAAACTTATTCTTTTGTCTTGCAATTCCTCTGACTCCTTCTTCTTCTCCTCTGTTATAATCTTTTGCTCTTTGTCTTTTTGTGTATGCGAGGTCTGATGGGGATGGAGGATAAGCTCACATGCTTAGGGTTTTAGAATAAAACCCTAAGTATTAAAATTCAAGAACTTTGATGGATTTGATTTGGTTTGCAGCAACAATCACTTAGGGTTTTCGTTTCCTTTTTTCTTCTATTTTGTTTTAGCCTTAGGTTTTTATAGATTAGATTCTAGGTTTAGAGTTCAATTATATTTATTGTATTAGGAATTTTAGGATTTGATTGTTTATTTTATTTGATTAGAAATTTTAGGTTTTTTAGGGTTTGTGATGTATTTAGTCCGATTTGATGTGTAGATCATGCTTCTCAATGTATCTGTGCAATGAAAGTAGACAATTTGATTCAATTATCATTCAATATTTTCGATCCATTTTAATTTCTGATTTTATGCAATTTAGGGTTTTTGTGGCTTTGGGCTTGGGTCAACTTAACCTGGTCACACAGTTGACCATGTGCATTTACTTAGAAAAATTAAACAAAAACGTTAATGATAGTATTCTGGCTAATAATAATCTATAACAACTTATTTTAAAACTTTAATAAAATGTGACTTTTCAACCTTCAATAATATAAATATAATAATAATGATTTATTTAAATACTTAACTAATGACATAATAACCTAAATATTCTATAAAATAAATTAATAAAAATCCGATCATAAACTATTTTAACTTAATAATTAAACAAATAATCTTTAATTAAATTACTAATAATGACCCAAAGATAATAATATTAATAATAACCATTTAAATAATTAAAATAATAAGCTTTATACCTTAGCAATAATTTTAATCTAATAATATAAATAATGAAACCCAACTAAAATCTAGCTAATGAAATATTAGGTAAAAATTAGCTAATAATAACATAATCTAATTAAAACATTTTTTCTAGTAATTAAATACTCTTAATCTTAATTTTCTAATCTAAATGTCCAAAAATAGCAACTTAGAACCTTAAGATAAAGTCAAAGTTCTAATAAATGATAAAAAGTTAAAATGGTCCCCCTTTGACTTTTTAGGTCATTGGGGTTGACCAGATACCTTGTATGGGACTCTGATAAGTTAATGTCCTATATCTTTAAGCCAATATGACTTGCAATGGGGTGATCAAAATTGGGGGTATGACACATGGTAAAGGTATGTTTGTGCATTAGGCAAGGATGCAATGCACTAGTCGAGGATGGGCGATGCACTGGGAAATATGGTGATGCGCCTAACGAGACAAGGCGGCTAGAACCATCTATTAAACAACTGACATTGTTTAACCTAGAAAAAAGTAGGCGCATTGGGGAAGGAGGTGGTGCGTTGATCTAGGATGCTAGTCTAGAAACTATAAATATAGGCTTACAATTAAGTTCTAAGAGATTTTTAGTGGATTGAGGTAGTATAAAATTGGAGTAGGTTAACTTTGGTATACAATAGGAGAATAAGAGAGGAAGTCTGAAGGCAGAAGTGTTGCTCAAGTGAAAGGGCATATCACACTTCCAAAATCTACTTCTCTGAGTTATTCGCGGTTACACCAACCATGAGTAAGCTTAAATAAAATTCCTTTTAGGAGGTTAGGCATAGTCAGTATATTCATGTACTAAGTAGGTCATGGCGTTGTATGTAATTCTACTCGTGATTTAATATTGATGACTTTTTAATCTTAATGCTTGTTTTACCTTTTCAACCTAAAACTTGTTTTCATGGTGTAACATGACATCAAAAGGTGTTTTCCCTTACAAGATAAAGATAACCATCTATTGGATACTAGAACCTAGAGATATGGTTAGGTTAAATATCTACATGTATTGTATTATGGATCAATGTGTAGTCTTTCTGCTTTATAACTGTTGGAACTTAATGCCCTTTGTTAGTTAATAGTTTGATTTATCGACTATTGTGTAATCCATTGATCTCACGGTGTTGAGATCAAAAGAAGAAACGAATGATTAAAAAATGTGGTTTTATTAATAGCTTAGTAGATGAGCATATTACTAACCTATGGATATGCATGATAAATATGTAATGATGAAATATATCCCTAGCAAGTTTTCTCACTATTAACACCGAAATCTCCATTTTACTTTCTATTATTTATTTTTATGTCATTTACCTTTCACACATCACAATCAATACACAACCCTTTATTTACTTAAAATATTAAAACTTGTTGAACGGTATTTGAAACTATTAGTCTCTGTGGATACGATAATTGCAAAACTTATTTTTATTGTGAACACAACAATAACCGCCTCCAGGGAGACCTTATTTACATTGACTTTCTTTAGACTGAGTTGTATGTAAATTAGAAATAATCCAAATTCTTACATAAGTTAAGTGATGGTATCATTAAAACCCATGTGCAACTATAATAGCACAGGAAAAGAATACCCTCACAAATATGTCATTGTTTATACCAAAAACGATCTAGAGTATAACTTTCCTAAAACATACATCAAATAAACTAAACTAAATAAGATTTACTACTTTGGGGATTCTCTTCTTGGAAGGGGATCTTCTTCACCAACTTTCATGTTCTCCCCTTCTTGAACGATGATGACTTCTTCCGCGAGAGTTTCTCCTAGCAGCTTCACCTTCGTGTCCATGATTGTCACCCCTATTTTTCTGATTTTCTTCAGCTTCAAGCTCTCAACATAACATTTTCTAAATATCTCTTGATCCTTCTTTATAAAACCCACTTGCCCATCTAGGTGAGGGTACTTCATACATGGTAGATATGGCGGCCCCCAGCTAGTTAAAGGTTAGTCTCCCTATGATCATATTATATGATGAAGGTGCATCATTGACTAAATATCTTACCTTGACTTGCTTAGGGTTTTCCTCTATCCCAAAAATAGTCTTCAATGTTATGTACCATTTCACCTACACCGGCTCTCCCAAGAACCCTACCAAAGATCCTTGAAAGGGTTTGGGATCGTCCAAACTAGGAGGAACCTCTCAATTACATCCCAATATAGGATGTCTGCAGGCTCCCCTGGTCAATTAGGACTCTCTTGATTTCCCATTTGGCATATCTAACAGAAATCACCGTAGGGTCATCATTGTGAGGGTGAATGGTGATGGCATCTTCCTTGAAAAATGTGTTCTGAGGCCCTAAAGCGGCGATGTTATCTACTTTGAAGCCAACATGAGGATTATCGACAGTTAGGATTTGGAAGGCATGTCTTTTGGGGAGGAACTGATCTATCCGCCTCTTGAGAATCCTCATGCGATGATGTTGAGCATGTTGTGGATAGTCATGTAATCCTCCTTCCCACTTGGCTATTTTCTCTGGATGACTTTGGGACTCCCGTGGCCATCCCGCCCTAGGGAACCAGATCATTCTTCTTATCCACTAGGGATACGCTTAACATATTTCTTCAAGTGTCCTTCATAAATTATTTGTTATATCTCATTCTTAAGTTGCACACAATCCTTTGTGTTGTGCCTTTGACCTTGTGGAACTTACACCAATTATTAGGCCCTGACCCCATGACGTCCTCCTTCGGTGTTGGTGGTTAAGGGATGTTGTGCATGTGAAGGACTTCGTGCCATATTTTCTCTCGACAAGTGTTCACAGGCGTAAAGCTCTCCATAAGATTTCCACAGTGTTCACAGGCGTAAAACTCTCCATAAGATTTCCACTTTACTTGAAGGAGGGTTGCCTCACATATTTATACACACAACAATATGGAAACTTAAGTAGTGTGGGGCTTCAAACAAACTCCAACATCATAACTACCAACTTCAACATCCACCTTCACGCCTAACATGGGTCTGGATCAAATGCCCGCATTACAATCCTTAACCTGACTCTAATACCATGTTAAATATGCTTGAATCTCAATCCAAAAGCTAACTCAAAAGGTTAGGTTGATGTCACATATGCATACACCCAACCGTTTGAGAACCTAAGCAATATGGATCTTCATACAAAATTTAACATCACAACTACCAACTTCCATATTATTATTATTATTATTATTATTATTATTATTATTATTATTATTATTATTATTAATTAAAAAATATCACAACCTGTCTTAATTAGTTAAATAAGTTTATTAGTATTATTATTATTTGACATTTTTAAGGTTGATAGTTATTATTTAATTATTATTATTATTATTATTATTATTATTATTATTATTTTTATAAATACTATAATTATTATTAGGATTTAATTGATATACACTGACAGTATAAAGATTTTTTACACTGTCAGTTAATCACAACCACTAATTTGTTTAAAAGGTTTGACTTTTATTTTAAACAGACGGATGATTGTGATGTATTGAAGGTGTAAAACTTTTTACACTGACAGTGCATAACAATTAGTCTCTTATTATTATTACTATTATTAAAGTGTGCGAAAATTATTATAGGACGTGAGAAAAGTGGAGAGAAAATAAGTTTTTAATTTATTTTAATTAATTAAGTAAATGAATTTATTATTATTATTATTAATATTGATTATATATTATGGACATACAACTTCATCATTATCATCATCATTATTATTAGATAAAAAAATTTGATGAATATTTTTATTAATAGAATTTATGGGATTATTATTTAGTACTTCCTCTGTCTTAAATTATAAGTTATTTTAGCACAAAAATATTATTTTAAATTATAGTCATTTGAACAATTTTTTCAATATATCATCTACTACTATTTATCATTATTTTTTCTTTTAATTTTTTGAATTTTTCTTTTATCTGTAATAAGTAAAAAATAATATTATAAAATTATATATAATTTTTTGAATACAATATTAATTATACTTTTTAATTTGTGTGAAATATTTAAAATATCTTATAATTTAGGATGGAGAATCATGATATTTTGAAAAGAATGACATGTAGGTTTTTTATCCAAAAATTTTAAAATCCAATTTCATATTTATTTTGATAGTCTAGAATTGAGAATTTGCACACACCATCTTCTTGACAATCATTAATCACAATACTAAGATAATAATATACGCTACCTAGTGCCCTCCTCATATGTCCCTAGCTGTCTATGAGGCCCCAAACAAAAGTAATTACAAAATCCAATCTGAATTCTTTATATACAAAAACAAAACTATAATATAGTAGTAACTAGTTAGACATTAAGCAAATCAAATAGTTTCTTATTTATAAATTTTATATATTATTAGGATCATCAATAATCATAAACTAAACAATTACGTACAATAGTTTTAAAATACTTACCCAGAAAATAAAGTTATCTTGATATTATCTCTATCGCTATCTTTATGCATTTTAAAACAAAAATAAACAAATAATATCTACAATTGATATTGATGTTCTCATCACAAGGTAATAAAAATAGAGAAAATAAATCAAACAATGACTGTTAATCATTCTTTATGTTCAAAAAGAGCGTATTGAAATCATGCATGAAATAAGACACAAATCGTAGCACAAATCATTGGGTGACATATAATAATGACAGTTGAACTTTTCTATTAAGGTGATCACTGATTAGGTCATGTCTATTATTTATTTATTTCTTTTTTCTTTTAATCTTAAGAGTTCCCAATGAAGATAAGAAGTGAATGGGTCCATGGTCGGTTGAATATTTAATCATAAGGTTTGCTTTTGCATGCTGTGCGCTGTGTCTCTACATTTGCTTTTGCATTTGAGAGCCAACGCATGCCTTGCATGAGTAATCAACTTGTCTTGGGTGCTAGCTAAATTATAGAAAATGATGTCTTTGTCTTTTACAGTTTAGTTACTGTACTCATTTGCAGTTTTTTCTTCTTCTTTCCTTTTTGATAAATAACCATTTGTGATGCTATAAATGAAGGGGGGATTATGGAATCATTTGTTAGTTTTCTTTTTTATTTGTGTATTTTTCATGAATAGATAGAATATGGTATTTTGCCTTTGAATGGAAGCAAGTTTAGGTCAACAGATTTTCCTATGTAGGAATCTACTGAACTTCTTATAATAGGCAAAGTTTGTCTATTGGTGCGTTTTTATGCAATTGTACTAGTACTTGTTAATATAGTACCTTGAATTAAAAGGAAATTAAAAGGAAATGTTATGCCCTCCGTTTTAAAATGATTGATCTATTTAGAGTAAAAAATATTTTAGAATGAATGGTTTATTTTAATTTTTAATTTATATTTTTTAATTCTACACTCTAATTAATATTAATTTCATCATTATCAATACTTGATAAATGAGTACTTTAGTAAAAATATCATTCTTTTTTTAATTTAGTTCTTTTTTTAATCGGTGTAAAATAGTCAGTTAATTCGCTCTTTGTGAACCTGAAGGAGTAATTATTAATTGTGTCATACATTATTTTTAAATTCGAGAAGTACAACTACATAAAAACTCACCAATTAGTTGTACCTTACATAACTTTTTGTTCAATTTTCTACCATTATCATTAGGTTAAAAACCTTTCTTCCTTTAAAGCTCTTGGATCTCAGAGTCACCTGGACTTCATTTAAGGTGATGGTCTCTTCCTTACTATAAAGAAGAACATTTTTGTAGTGTTTAAAGAATCTAAGTAATGAGTTTAACAAAAATAGATATTTATATTATCATCAATCTTCACTTCAATATTTTTCAAGTCATCAATAATCAGGCAAAATTATATCAATTGCTCCATAAAAGATTTATTCTCTTCCATTTAGAATGAGTAAAGTTCTTGTTTGAGACACATCATATGAGTCAAAGGCTGAGTCCTATTAAATGGTCATTTTTTACTCAATATTGATTTCCTTCTATGATATTTAAATAGAAAATATTATAGTGGTTATTCCAACGAAAATCAAAATATAATGAATAAAATCATGGTATTACATAGAACGAAAAATATGATGTATCTGCAATGATTGCAATTTTAAGTATGAAAAGAGTTTAGTTGTTTGAGAATATTTTATGTTCTTAAAAAATTGAGTTAGAATTATTATAATTTCATGCAATTACTATATTTTCGTACATAACTTTCGATAAATATTATCACTTGCTGCTTAACAACGTTATCCATGTCTAAAATAACATTGCGATATTGTTTGTATTTTTTATTGACAATCTCAAGTTATAATAAACAATACAAAAGCATTATGTACTACTGCAAAAAAAAAAAGGATTATATTTTGATTGAAAAGAGGCTTTTACCTCAGTTGGACGGACGAGGTAACTTAAAGTCTAATGTATAGAGCTATACTTTTTTCCTTTGGTCACAATCCGGGGTTGAAAATTTGAAAGTGCGACCTTTCCCCTTGGTTGAATATGTTAATCGAGGAGAAAAACACAACTTTTACTTTCGATTAGTTTTTTGTCCAAGGTGATAGGTGAAAATTTTATTTAGGGAAAACTTTTTTTTGCGAGTTCCAACCATGGAAAAATCCCTTGTTTTTCAGATATATTTTTTTTAAAGTTTAGATAATTCTTAAACATAATCTAAATTACACATTTTGTGAAACATAATCTAATAGCTCATTTGTGAAACAAAATTAGATATAGCTTTTGTGAAACATAATATAATAGCCTATTTGTGAAACAAAATTAGATATACCTTATGTTTCAAAATATCACACACTTTGTATCAAAATATATTGTTTACACCAAAATCAAAATGCAACACATATTCTTTTTTCACATCAAAACTAAAATATACAAAATTGTTAACCAACAAGGCAACAATCAACAGAAATTTGCATGCTTGTGAATTAACAAACTCAAGGAAGCAAATTGCCCAACGTGAACATACATCATTTAAGTCATCTTCTGTGAATGATGTTCGGACGTTAAACATCTATAATTTGAACAAAATGTAAAAACAATAACAACAACAACAACATTAAACATTTAAACATTTAATCTGACCAACAACAACAACAACCTTAAACCTTTTACTTAATGTAATATTTGTTGGAGAAAACAAACAAAACATAGAGAAAAAAGCGGAACACAATCACAACACAAGAACATAACGTGGAAACTCTGAATTTGGAGAAAAAACCATGATCGTTGTCAATAGACAACCATTGAATAACATTATGTAAAAAATGTTACAATACATAATATACTCTAAACTAACCCAGGCCCCCAATACGCATCTTGGAATGAAGAACTTGAATCATCTATATAGCCTTAGACTCCCCCTTCCTTCACAAAACTAAGTTATGTGGGACTTCAAAGAACTTGTATCCTATATGTATCATTGGACTTTCTCTTCATTCACAAAACTAAGAGATGTGAGACTTCTTCAACATGTAATTTTCAACCAACCTCAACAATCTCCACCTTGATTGAAAATAAGCTTTCATTGTCTTCACCGACAATCACACCATAAAGAGTATCAACATGTATATTTTCAACAAACTCCAACAATCTCCATCTTGATTAAAAATAATACATAAACTTTCATTGTCTTCACCGACAATCACACTCCATCATAAAAAGTATAGTAATTTGAAGCTACGCCACTCCAAGAATTTTTACATTGTCTTCACCGATAATCATAATTTTAAAAACTATCATACTCTCTCATGAAAAATATATTTCACTTGATGATAAACCACTTCAAGAATTTCACATTGTCATCACCGACAATCATATACTTTGTTAGAACAAGATTTTGGTTCTGCAATTTATCCTTAAGTTTTGATGATAACAAAGGATGAAACATTTTGGTACTCTTATAAAATTCTCTAAGTGTGTAGGCTCTAACGTTAAATGCATTTGATGTAACAAACTCTAAGCGTTAAAGCAAGTCCATAACAACTGAACTAAAAGCTAAAAGCGTTTGCTTTGACGACTCAAGACTCTGACTTTCTGAATCTGAAAGATCCCTCATCTGAAGTCTCTAAGGATCACTACATCTGAGGAATGTAAAGTCAAAGATTAATCAAGAGCTTCTAATGGAAACATCGGGAAACTATCTGAAGAATACAAGATCTAAGTGAAGTATCTGAATTTCGCGCACTCTGATTCTCACTAATCGAATCAGATCAAGACTTAACAACGAAGTATTCTAAAATGGAATTAATCTATATATGGAGAAAATTAAGTACTCTACTAAAAACTGCTACGAAAAAGACAATAAACTTAATGACAATTAAGTTTCATCACAAGATATCATCATCAATGCTTCATCCAATGGTATCATTTCCAAGCACTATAAAAAGGTTCAACCATCATCATACCAATACACGAAGTTATTCAACAAGAATTCTGCTCATAAAAATTCAATTTCACTAATTCTTGCTCCACATTTTCACACGAGTTTTTGCTCTTAGCGTGAGACTCAATTGTTCTTACTGTGTTCTTTTTGCTTACCCAGAAGCATCAAACACCTTCTTATAATTCTATAAACATCTCTTGTAAAATTCCTCAAGTGACTTGTAAAGTTTGTAGACTTGAGAGGGCTAAGAGATATTTGTACTCTTAGACGTTGTTGTAATCTTTCAAGATTAGTGGATTAAGTCCTTTTTGAAGGCGAAATCACCTTGGTAGGGTGGACTGGAGTAGCTTTGAATTTCAAGCGAACCAAGATAACTTATGTGTTGTTTATCCTTAAATTGTGTGTGTAGAAACTCCAAAAGTTTTTATTGTTTGAGAAAATAATTCAAACCCCCCTTTTGTGTTTTTCTCTACCTTCAATTGGTATCAGAGCTTCGGCTCTATTATTGATTCTCAAATCAAACATTTAACAGTGTAGAGAGATCCAGCGTGAGAAAAACATGATGACTACCACCAATGAAAGAGATAGCTACAACGCCAAACCTCCAGTCTTCAATGGAGAGAAATATGATTATTGGAAGGAAAGAATCAAAAACTTCTTCTTAGGCTATAACACTGACTTATGGGACATGGTTACAAATGGTTATGAACCACCTGTATCTACTCCTGGAGTTGTCATTTCTAGGAACAAAATGAGTGATGATCAGAAGCGTGACTTCAAAAATCATCATAAAGCCAGAACGACTCTCTTGAACACCATATCCTACAATGAATATGAAAATATCACCAACAGGGAAACAGCTAAAGAAATATTTGACTCCCTAAAGATGACTCACGAAAGCAAGAATCAAGTAAAAGACACTAAGGCCTTAACATTAATCTAAAAATATGAAGCCTTCATAATGGAGGACGATGAAGCTGTTGAGGTAATGTTTTGTAGATTTCAAACTTTAATTGCAGGACTCAAGGTTTTGGACAAAGGCTAGACAACTGCAGATTATGTCAAAAAGATTATCAGCACTCTCACATTTGTACCAATGTATAGGGGCTAAAAAGGAGTAGAGATTTGGAAAAAGGTGAAGTTGACCTACGAGTTGGCAATGGAGCAAAGGTTGATGCTTTAGCCATAGGAACTTATGTATTGACTTTACCTAGTGGTTTAATAATTCAGTTAGAGAACTATTATTATGAAACCTGCAATTAGCAGGAATATTATTTTCGTTTCTTGTTTGGACAAGTTTGGTTTTTAATTTATAAAAAAGAACAATTGATGTTCAATTTATTTGAATGATATATTCTATGCTACTGCACAAATGAACAATGAACTATATGTCCTTGATCTTGAAATGCCTATTTATAACATTAATACTAAAAGGATGAAACCTAATGAGTTAAATCCAACTTACCTTTGGCAATGTCGATTAGGCCACATAAATGAGAAACGCATTTCCAAACTCCATAAAGATGGACTCTTGGACTCTTTTGATTATGAATCATATGAGACATGCAGATCTTGTTTAATTGGAAAGATGACAAAGTCTCCATTCACAAGAAAAGGTGAAAGAGCTAATGATCTTTTGGCCCTCATACATACTGATGTATGTGGACCACTGAACTTACCAGCCAGATGAGGTTTTTAGTACTTCATCACATTTACTGATGATTTCAGTAGATATGGTTATGTGTATTTAATGAAACACAAATCAGAGTCCTTTGAAAAGTTCAAGGAATTCAAGAATGAAGTACTAAACCAACTAGGTAAGAATATTAAAACTCTTCTATCAGATCGAGGTGGTGAGTATTTAAGCCTAGAGTTTGATGACCATCTGAAAGAGTGTGGGGTCCTATCCCAACTTACTCCTCCCGGAACACCCCAATGGAATGGTGTATCTGAGAGAAGAAATCCAACCCTGTTAGACATGGTTCGATCCATGATGAGTCACGCCAATCTTCCAAACTCCTTTTAGGGACATGCACTATTGACAACAGCTTACACACTTAACCGTGTTCCATCCAAAAAGGTTTAGAAGACACCATATAAGATATGGAGTTGTAAGAAACCACATATGTCTTACATGAAGATTTGGGGTTGCGAAGTTTATGTGAAACGACAAATTTCAACTAAGCTTGAGCCCAAATCTGACAAATGCTTATTTGTGGGGTATCCTAAAGAAACAAAAGGGTATTACTTCTACAATCCTTCTGAGGGCAAAGTGTTTGTCGCTCGAACTGGAGTTTTCCTAGAAAAGGATTTTATTTCTAAAGGAATCAGTGGGAGGAAAGTAGAGCTTGAAAAAAAATTCAAGAATCACAAAGCATTTATACACCTAAGGAGGAATTAGAGTAGGAAACACAAGTAGTTATGGAAGAGCAACCTGCTCAAGTAGAACAAGACCAGCGTAGGTCAAGCAGGATACGTCACTTACCTGAGAGATATGGATATCTCATAATTGATCAAGGTGATGTATTACTCATGGATCAAGATGAGCCTGTGACCTACCAAGAGGCCATAACTGGTCTCGAGTCTGAGAAGTGGCTAGAAGCCATGAAATCTGAAATGGATTCCATGTACACAAACCAAGTTTGGACCTTGGTAGAGCCTCTTGTAGGAGTTAACCCTATAGGATGCAAGTGGGTCTTCAAAAAGAAGACTGACATGGATGGTAAGGTACATACCTATAAGGCAAGACTGGTTGCAAAAGGATATAAACAAATTCATGGGGTTGACTATGATGAAACCTTTTCACCAGTTGCAATGCTTAAATCTGTTCGGATTTTACTTGCTATTGCTGCATATCATGATTATGAAATATGGCAGATGGATGTCAAAACTGCTTTCCTTAATGAGAATCTTCTTGAGGATGTGTACATGACACAACCTGAAGGATTTGACATACCAAAAGAAGCCCAAAAGATATGTAAGTTACAAAGATCAATCTATGGATTGAAGCAAGCTTCCAGAAGCTGGAATCTTCGTTTTGATGAAACAGTAAAACAATATGGATTCATCAAGAACGAAGATGAGCCTTATGTCTACAAGAAGGTTAGTGGGAGCATGATCATTTTCCTGGTATTATATGTAGATGACATATTACTCATTAGAAACGATGTCCCTACCCTGCAACAAGTAAAGTCTTGGAATGCTTTTCTATGAAGGTCCTAGGTGATGCAAACTATATATTAGGAATCAGAATCTATAGAGATAGATAACAAAAACTGCTTGGCCTAAGTTAGAGTACGTACATAGACAAAGTGCTGAGACGCTTTAATATGCATGATTCCAAGAAAGGATTCATACCTATGCAACATGGCCTGTGTCTATCAAAAACATAATCCCCTTCAACCAAGGAAGAAATGGATCACATGAATAAGATTCCATATGCATCTGCAATAGGATCTATCATGTATGCCATGTTACGTACTCGACTAGATGTCTCGTATGCTTTGAGTGCAACGAGTAGGTACCAATCTGATCCTGGTGATGCTCATTGGGTAGTTGTCAAGAATATCCTTAAGTATTTGAGAAGGACTAAGGACTCATTCTTGATATATGGAGGTCAGGAAGAGCTGGCTGTAATTAGATACACCGATGCTACCTTCCAGACAGATAAGGATGACTTTAGATCACAATCTGGTTATGTGTTTTGCTTAAACGGTGGCGCTGTGAGTTGGAAAAGTTCAAAGCAAGATAAAGTTGCTGATTCTACAACCGAGGCCGAGTATATTGCTGCCTCAAGTGCAGCAAAGGAAGTTGTTTGGATCAAAAAGTTCATTAGTGAACTTGGCATAGTTCCTAGCATTGTGGATCCCATTGGTCTCTATTGTGATAACAATGGTGCTATCGCACAAGCTAAGGAACCTAGATCTCACCAACGAGCCAAACACATACTTAGGCGTTATCACCTCATTTGAGAGATAATAGATATAGGAGATGTGAAAATATGTAGAGTACCTACACTTGACAATATTGCTGACCCACTGACAAAGCCTCTTACGCAGCAGAAGCATGATGGCCATACTAGATTTATGGGCATTAGGGTTATGCCTGATTGGCTCTAGTGCTAGTGGGAGATTGTTGGTGTAAGCTGTAAGACCCCAACTTTTATCCTAAGATCCCTCATGCAATTTCATCATAAGCATTAGCATTGGGATCATGTCTTGGCATCCTCCTTACCCCTCCTTCATTGGGTTTGTTTTGGGATGGATCACCAAGCACTTTGTGATTATATCATACTTGTATTTTTTCATTTCACTAACTAAAAATACCAAAAATATGTCTTTGCATTTGCCTAACGCTTTTGTAGGAAGGGCATGATCTCATTGATTTATCAAGTTTACATCTAGGGTTTAAGACCCTCATGAACAAAAAACACAACCAAGAATTGATTCAACAGTGGATATGAACATCATATATGGGTCCCAATGATCTCTACATGTTATATTGATCATGTTTTCTTCAAGAGTTTGAAGGTGATTTGCCTTGAAAACCCTAGTTTGACTGGGTATCTTGAGTAACTTCTCCAACAAGCTATCCCACAAATTGATCAAATTTCTCAAGGGACACTTCAAATATCATCATATTATGCATATATAATCTACCATGAGCCAAGATAGTCAAGAGAATTTAAAATTATCAAGTTGGTTGATGGTAGTTGGTCAGATGAATTCATCTGGTCAAAACCGGGTCTCCCTAGACCTTATCTCCTACAATTTTCACCATATGAAAATGGTTACAAGAGAAAACTTACTCTAAAGGACATTCCAAACAACTTTCATGTTGAGACCTAGATCTATTTTGTCTTTGAAAATCATTTTCTATGTTGAAACATTATATGTCATTTTGTCTAAACCCTAATTTGAAAGTCAACTTCCCAAGGCCATAACTTGCTCAATTTTTATGAGATGAAAGATTTCCAAGTTGCACAATCAAATTCAATGTGTGTAATTCAACTTTTATGTTTTGAGTGGGAGCTAATTCAACTTTTTTGAGCATGTGATATGAGGCTACGTTATAGGTCACTTTTGACCTATACCATTGATCAAGTGATTTTTCCAAACTTCAAAAATCAATAACTCTATCTTTTAAAATCCAAAGGACATGAAATTGGTGACCATTTTGAAGGTATTTGAAAGAACTACAAATTTGATGAAGACACTTTTCTAATTTGAAGCTCATATAAAAAGTTAAGCAAGGTGGAATATTGAGACATATGGCTTGACACTTAGAAAAATTTTGATATGTCAAAAATTTCCAAACTTCCACCTCAAATTTATCCAAGATCCAAGCTCCAACTGAAAAAGTGTTGAACATCAAAGTTGTTCCTATTGATCTCACGTTTCCAAAGAGCTCAAATTCATTAATTTTGGATGAGAAATGATAGGTTGCGCATGGCTTAAACAGGTTGATATCATTTGGCATGGATCAAGCTTCAAACATCAATGTACATGTGCCTTGCAATCCAATCCTATTTCAGTGCATCTGATCTTCAATTATGGACCTCAAGCTATCATTTCATGGGCCTATGCACGCCCATGAAACATTACATCACCATTTGCCAATTTTGGAAAGTGAAAGAGAGTGTTCAATTATCAACCAATTGAGCTATAAATAGAGCTTCAATTGCTCAGATATGAAGACACAATCGCGCCAGCTTTGATCCCCCATTGCAAACCCTCAGTTCTCAAAGGATAAGCCTGATAAATTATTTTGAATTTGAGCTTGAATCTCCACTGTTTTGGAATTCAATTCTCCAGGAATCCATTGCTTTTAAAGCACTCAATCCTTCTCCTGCAAGCAAGTGGAGTGAGTCCAAGCATAAGAAAGATCAAGATCCATCGAATCCAGACCTACATTGAAGGTAATTTTCAGAAATTTTAAACACTTTGATTCTCTTAAATTCTTGCTCAATTCTATTGATTCTTTGGTTGTCTGAAGTCCTACCAATGTAGGCAAGAAGATTGAATTGCTTTGAGGTCAAATCGAAGCAACTTAATTCATGTACCTCAAATTTCAATTCCACATATCTCTCAATATACTTGGAATTTGAATGAATGGAGGTAAGATTCGAGCTCAGTGCCATTTTTTCTTTAAGATCATGTTCTTGTTTCTCTTTTTGGTGATGGTTCATGTTGACCAGTCCGGTGAGGTTCACCGGAGAAGATGACCAGAGCTCTGGCTCCGGTGATGACTTGGCAAGGCTGAGAACCACACGATCCATGTTTTATGTTCTAATCTTGATCGTCCCTTTTAATTACCATTTGTACAGCGCAGTTGACTAATGTCAATGTGGAACGCGCGCTTTGGATCATCAGATCTGCCACCTCAATTAATGAGGGAGATCTGATGGTCCACGTATTTTTGATTTTCTGAATTTTTGTTTTATTTGCATTTTCTTCAATAATTCATATTAAATTCAATATTAATCCAAAAAATATGGGACTTTCACCAAAAAAATTCAAATATTTTTCTCTTTCATATTCTGAATTAAAATTATTTTTGGATCATTATTAATATTTTTCATGAATTAATTGATTTTGCATTTGTTTTTAATTGTTTAAAAATATTTTTAAATGTCCAAAAATTATGAAATTTTTTCTCCAAGGTCCTTTGACCTTGTTTTACCTATGATAAATTTCATGGCCATTTCTTTGGTGTTTTGATGAGATTTTAGGAATTGGACAAAATATATTTGAATTAAATGCATTATTTTATTATTTTTAATTGAATAAATGTCAATTAAATTTTGTTGACCATTTGTATTGACTTAATTGAGTTTGCTTGTTTGTTGTTGGGCCTTGGTCAAGGTTGATTTGACTTTATCAAATTAATATCATTGGATTTAAGGGATTGATGGAATGTACATTCCATCTCCCAAAATGAATGAATGATATTAATTTTGTAAAAGTCCTCCTTTGACCAATTTGTGATCTCATTCATCCCCTTCCTACTTCATCTCATTCCTCTTCTTAATTCATTCATTCCATTTGGCCTATGACATCTCAAAGTCCTAATGCTAGTTGATTGAAAAATTGACATGAGTATGGGTGAGATTAGGCCATACCTTTTGCATATTTTTTGTGTGTGGTATGTTTCATGAGCATAGTCCATTATACTATGTCTCTAACATGCATTAACACCAAAATTCTATTGCCCGACCTCAAATAATTGTGACTTCTACATAAGTCCAATTACGATTGCTTAACATAGCGCTAAATTTGTGACATATAAGGCATAAGCATTCTAGTTAGTGAGATTGTAAGTCTACCCTCTTTCATGGTATTGTATGGAAAGTTGGCCTTCTTTCCTTTCTTTGGAATATGTTTTGGTTTAAGGATCCATGCTTGTGATAAGTGGATTGAGTGTTCTCCAAAGAATGTCTTGAAAAGCAAACGTAAAACAAAACTAACTTCTAACCTACTAACTACTAACTTTTAACTTCAAGCCTTTACTTTAATACAATTTACTTTTAGCACTCTATTTCATTTGCCATTGTTCATATCATTCTAATTGTTTATGTTAATGTAATTTTCACTATGTCCATTTGGACCATATTGTGTGATATATTTTGTTTGCATATACTTTGCTTGGTTTTTGTGGTCTTTGACCATTAGTGTACATAATAACCACAAAAGCCCTAAAAAACTTTTGAGTGGACTGTTGACTTGATCATTGACAAATGGACTTAGAATTTAGGCAACTTCCTATGCTAAAGCACTTGGCCAATTCCAACTTGTTGAAGAACCAAGTGCTTGCAAATTTGAAATTCATCTGATACATCTTTGAAGATCTCTTTAAGATTCATCTGCAATATGATCATTGTGAAGCTGTTATTTTGAACCCGTAACTTGTGGAATTCATCTGTTACATGGGCTATTTGGAAGAAGATCATGGCATGGATAAGATTGGATGAGGCCATCTTTATTTGATGCCTTGCTCTTCAAGATGATATAATTGTGCATTTGTGTGTTGCTTAATTCAAAAAGTCCAAGGGAATTCTGGGTTTCTATTGACATTTTTGTCTATGGGATTGCTACCCATTTGGTCAGATCTTTTCAACTCTAAACTTTTAACTTTTGTATATAGGGTAGTCTCTTCATCTTCTCCTCATTTCTTTAATTTCAAAATATCTCACTCCATTTTCAAAACCTTCTTTGTGTGAACTACTTTTTTTCTAAACTTTGACCATTTTTTTTTTTGCAAAAAGGTAGAAACTTTGGCCTTATGCCATTGCCTTTTCAAACTTATTTTCTTTAATCAAACTTGTAAATATACTTAACCATACTTGACTTAAACTTTCAAAAAGCCAAAAAGAACTAACCCATTCAAATCATTTTAGGCCTTAGTGCCTTTTCAAACTTAAATTTTGTTAAAATCAATGCATCCATTTTGAAATTTGTATCACGAGCTACGAGGTTTTGATCCCTCATTTTTATGTTGGTACGTAGGCACAAGATCGAAGGTCTTGTCAAACAAAAAAATATAATTAATGAATTCTTATCTCACCCCCCCCCCCCCATTCTATTTGTTTGAAAACATCACTTTGTACAAAATACATATGCACACAAAAAGGGCTCCCTAGGAGTACCTAGGACACTTTGGGTGCTAACACCTTCCCTCTGTGTAACCAACCCCCTTACCTGTGACCTCTCACTTTTATTAGTTTTTATTTGAAAACTTCTTACTTTTTGGGTTTTGTTCATACTTTTTCCCTTTTCCCTTGGAAACAATAAAAGTGTGGTGCCGACTCTTGTTAATTGATCTCTAGCTTGTCAATAGCTTGATGATCATGATTTTCCCGCTTCAGAAATTAAGTGGCGACTCTGCTGGGGAGTAGTCTCCAGTGGGTTTAGCCTACTTTTGTGTGAATATATTTGTATATATGTGATGTTTGTATATATGTATGTGTGATATAATCTGCTTGTTGTGCTTGGTGATCTCTGAGTGGTGCGATAAGTTCTAACCCGAAATTTCGTGCAATTAAGACAGGAGGATGGTATAGTCATGTTCGACTTGTGTGGAGTAGTCCTTAACAAGTTGGCTTGAGATCCATCTGCTCAGTGGAGACTCCTTTGGATTTGGAAATGTCACATAAGTATTTGTGGTTAGGCATTACTATTTCTAATTGGGCCTGAGAAGCTGAGGACCTTAGAACATTTAACCCATCTTGGCCTATTTAGGACGTAGTGCAAAAAATGTTCAAGTGTAAACTTGACAACAATTGTTACGCGATACTACACTCAGATGAGTTTCTCTTGAGAATATTATGGGTCGATGAGTCAGTCATCTTAATCTGTAATATCCGATAGATGGAATTAAGACTCTGGAGACTTTTAGAACATGATCTACAGGTTTTTATCCTTAGTTCACTCCTTTGGGATGGTTCTTACCCAGACTCCATGCTCGTGACTTGCAACAAACCCTTGATTCTTGGTTGATCCAATCAAGTCTTGTCAATATCAATGGAACTTAGGTGTTGATAAGATGTAAACCATAATCCACCAAAATGGATGATTGATCTTGACAATGACTTGATTCATCCCTTGACCTTTGTTTGCCTTGTTTGTGATCCCTTATTTGTTATTGTTGCATTCATGCATTCATGCGCATCATAACATTCATCACACAAAAATTTCAAAGAACTAAGGTATCATTTGCAAATATTTTCAGACCATGGATTGTCAACGAATGAACACTAAGAAGTAAAGTTTCAGATGTCCCGATTTGAAAGAGTTAAGGAAGTTAGCATCTTTTGTATTAGATCCTATAAAACCCTAATTTTGACCCTAAGATCCCTCATGGCATCATATCATTTGCTCATTGCATTGCCTCAAGGATCATAGCATGTGTGGCTCCTTTACCTTGGGTTGGGTATTGTGTGAGTTGGTTTGACACCACCAAGCATGCTTGAATTATATATTATTTGGTTTTCTTATTTTGTTTACTAACCAAAAGCACAAAAATATGTCACTAACCTCTTTTGTTTTGAAGCTCAAGCAATCATGAGATCCCCTGCTCCTAGGAGGCTCCTATGCTCAATGAAGTGGCTAGATGAAGATGAGAAAAAGCATGACAATGGTCCACAAAGCTCCTAATAATCATATATATATATATATATCCCAAGTATCTCAATTTGTCAATTTGATCAAGATAACCCAAAGGGCTTGAGGATTGTTTCCCAAGGAAACCTTAATTCAACTGTGCATTGATTGTGCCTTGCTCATGAAGCAACCTCAACCTATGATCAAATCCAATAAATGGAAGTTCTTTCATTCATCATTTTATGCATATATGAGCTTATGTGAGTGCCCTCAATCATTCATTCATCAAGATTTGAAGTTTGGCCTTGAGAAGTTGACCAGTTAAGTCATCTGACAAATCTGAGATCCACTGAGACACAACTTTTGATGTGTTTGTCAAATGAAGATGACCCCAAGAGGAAAAATGTTCTTAATAACCATATGCACAACTTTTATGGTCATAAAAAATCCATTTGAAACTTTTAAGGTCATCATTCATTTCAAAACATTATAGGTCATTTTGACTAAAACCCTAATTTTAGGTCAACTTCCCAAGGACATAACTTCTTAATTTTTTATTATTTTTAGGTGAGACCAATTGCATTTTAAATCTTGAAATGTCTACTTAAAATGTTATGTGGGACAAAATTTCATAATCCTAAAATAAACACATGTGATAATACAAAACATTATAGGTCACTTTGGACAAAAACCATTGAATCTTGAAAATGTCCAACTTCAAGTGCCCATAACTTTCTCATAAAAAATCCAAATGATGCACAATTTAAGTCCAAATTGATCATCTTGAAAGTATATACAACTTTTATGTTGAAGGTTTTTCCATTTGAGGCTTGCATCAAAGAAACAGAAGGGCTTGAAGTTGGTCACTTTTGGCAAATTTTCCACAGACATGTTTTGTACCTCAAACTTCAAGATCAGTTTTCATAATTTTCCAAACTCCAAATGGATTTTTGTCCAACATAGCTTTTGTTCCGTATGTCAAGACCTTTCCAACCATTACTCACATGCCTATGTTTGGATTTTTTATGTGTGACTTTCAAAGAGGGGAATATTTATGCCCAATTATGCATTTCACATTGAATCTTAATGCACAAGCTATTACATTTGCAATTGCACGTCCAAACCTTCTTCAAATGAGCTCAGCATTCATTTCCAATCATGTTTGGGCCTCACATGCGCCTGTACAGGCCCATGCATGGAGGACCCAAAGCTTCATGCACACGAGTTTGGCACTTGCTTGCTTGCATCTCAGCTATAAATAGAAGCCTTGCCTCATTCAAATATCGACCTCAAGGCAACCTGAAACTCTGCAGAAGTGAAAACCCAGCCATTACTCAAAAGGAATTCTGATTTTTATTTCTCACTTTCAAACTTGAATTTCAACAAAATCAGTTGATCTTCAAGTTCTAATTCCTAAGCCTATCATCATCAACATCTCCTGATCAAAGTGGAAGCAAGAATTTGAGCAGATCGTGTTGTTTAAAGCTGCACTTCAAAGGTTTATGATCCAACTATTTTGATATATATCTCATCATATAATGTGATTTGCTTGTGTTCATTTGGTTTTCTGAAGTCCTTGTGCAAGAGGCAAGCCAGTGGTGGCTTTGATTTTATGTTTTGAGAAGTTTCAGTTTGCATACCTGGAAATTCAAGCTCAGATTTCTCATCCACCAGAGATCTTGAAGGAAATCCAAGGTTACAGGGGTGATGTACATCACCCCAACTTCATTTTGGTATATGGCTCATGCATTTTATTTGAGGTTCAAAAACTTGCAACTGGTGGTCGGAATCAGTTAGTCCACCGGAGAAGACGGTGGTTTCCACCACCGTCCCCACGTGGATGTGCCTGGGCCATTGGATGGTGATTAAATGTTCTAATCCTGGCCTTTGTTTCTATTGACTTATTTTAATTCGTTTTACTTCGCGCTTGACTCATGACTATGGTACGTGCGCGCCTCAGAGCCATTGGATGTGTCCACATCAATTAATGAAGTGGATCCAACGCTCCCTGATTTTCCTTATTTTCTAATTTCTGATTTATTTTCTTTTATTCCTTTTTATTTCAAAAATTCATAACTATTTTATTTGGAATCACAAAAATATGAGACCAACACTAAAATTTTTCTTGAAAAATCTAGTTTCACAATCTGATTTTTAATTATTTTTGTGATTCCATTTAATTTTTTTTGTGAATTATTTTGTTTTTAATAGTTTTTAATTCATTTTAATTACTTTTTGATATTCAAAAATTCTAAAAAAAATTTCTTAACACAAATGGATCATGATAAGTCTATGAAAAATATTCTCATTGATTTCTTAATTTATTTGAGATTTTAATTCATTTATGTTATATTTTATTATTTTTAATTGATTTTAAATAGTTTCTGTTTTCAAAAAAATGTTGAGAAAATTTGTCAAACCTTGTTTGACGATGTCAGACTTGTGATAATTCAATTGGACTTATTCAAGTTGATTTGAATTGAATTTGAAGTTTGACCATAACTTTGTTCATTTTATTTTATGTTCTATTTTAATTCCAAAAATACCAAAAAATATGTTGGACCTTGTTGACTTCTAATCATGATTTCTCTTCTGTCTTACGTTGGTTGATGTTGATTTTGATTCACATTTGACCATTTTGTTTTGATTATGTAATTTGATTTCTCCTTTTATCCATTTCATTTCTTCTTCATCTTCTTCTTTTTATTTTGACCAATGAGTTAATGATTTGTGGTTGGTCTTGACATATGAGAGGCATAACCTTCTTTGATCCAAATCAAACTCAACTTGCTCAAAGATCAAGTGAGTTGCTTTGTGTCAAAGATAGGTTGCTTCTTGGTCAAGCAAAAAACTTAAAATCCATACAAGGTCTTTCTTTCTTTTTTTGGCATGGCAAGTTGTAGGAGCTTGGCTTACTAGTCATGATCTATAACTTGTGTTTATTTGCCTATAGTTTTATTGACCGGCCTCAGATATGTGTGACTACTACATTATTCCACTTACGATTGCATAACATAGCGCTAAATTGTCTTATGACACACTAACATTGACTACTAATTACTAACTTTAATTCAAGCATTTAATTCTTGCGATTTACTTTAATGCAATTTAATTTCTTGCTCATTTATTCATATTGCTTTTTACTTTGCTCACTTGAGCTCATATTTTATGTTTATACTGTTTGCCTTTTGCTCACTTGAGCTCATTATTGTGAATAAATATATTGTTGCTTTGTGTTTGTTTTGTCTTTGTTTGTGTGAACCCAATGCAAAAAGGAGAAAGGACTTAGAATTAGGACCTTACATATGCTTAAAGGAGTTCAAGAGCAACTAGGCCTCATGCCTTTAGAATGCTTAATCTTAAAGTTGACTTGAAATGACCCCTAATCTAAACTCATTCTTTGTCCATTCCTCTTATTACATTGTGAACTTTTTGATTGTTTGTTCTTGTGTGATAGGGATTCCATCTTGAGATAGTAAAAAGGACAATTGTCATGAATAGCCAAGTTATGAGAGACAAGACAAATAGAGATCCAAGGAGCTTGAATATAATATTTGTTTTGATTGCTTGTTGCTTGCTAAGTCCAAAGGAAATGAGTATCTTGAATCATATTTTTGATCTCAAGAAAGGAACTCCAAGGGTTTTATCTCTTCTCTCATATTTGCATGTTTAGGAATAGCCCTTCTCTTCTTCTCTCCACTCTAACCCAAGCCAAACTCATTTTTGTGCAAACATTGAGATCATTTTCAAATTAGAAACCTAGGCCTTGAACCTTAAGTCAACTTTGACTTCATTTTGTGAATACTTCTAACTTGTAAATACAACTCACTTCAAGTTGTTTTTGTGGTTTCAATGGCCACCCTTGTTAAAACTTTTTCTTCATAAACATTAGGCATAGGTTTGAGTTATCATAGTGGTTGATGTAAACCTCAACTTTTTCTTCCATACTTATTATAGGGTGGATCCCTCACTAGTATGTTGAAGCTCTCTTCGTATGGTGGATTGTTGGTTTAGGTTGAGTTTTCTCCCTTTGATAACAAAAGACCTTAAGACTTTTGACCAAGTCAATTCACCAATCTTTTGAGATTTCTACCCCGAACTACGAGGTTTTGATCCTACCTTTGTGATGGTACGTAGGTAATGGGTTTATCCATTCAAACAAAAAAATTGTAAATAATATGTATATTCTTTTCTCATCTCCCCAATCTTGTTTGCATAAATCTTTTCACAAACACCAACCTACATTACACATTTGCAAAAAGGGCTCCCTTAGAGTACTAAGGATGTTTTGGGTGCTTAAAACCTTCCCATTGCATAACCAATCCCCTTACCCAGATCTCTGACATTTTTATTAGTTTTTGATTTGATAAAACTTCTCGGTTTTTGTTCGCTTTCTAACCTTTCCTTTGGATAAATAGAAGTGCGGTGGCGACTCGAATTGTATGATTACTTTTGATTTAGTCAATAAATCTAAAGGTAACAAATACCCCGCTACAGAAAAGTGACGACTCTGCTGGGGATCACTACACTTCCTAGTGGGTTTAACCTACTTTTTGCTTTGTTGTATTGTATGTTTATATTATTTGTGACATATTTTTGTGCAAATTTGGGATGACTGTATTGTTTGTAATGTATGATTTGCTTGATATATATATATATATCAATTGCTTGTGTGCTTGGTGGTCTCTTGTGAGATGAGTTCTTTACCCGAACTTGAGTGCACTTATGATAGGAGAATGGCATAGTCTTGTTGACTTGTGTGGAGTTATTCCTTAGCAAGTTGACTTGCAAGCCCATTCACTTGGTGGAGGTCTTGTTGGGATCAATAATGTCACACGAGTAGTCATGGTTAGGCATTACTCTTTCCAATATAAACCTTAGAAGCCAAGGACCTTAGATTACCTAGCCCATCTTGGCCTATTTTAGGACTTAGTGCGAAGTTCGTTCAAGTGTAAGATATGATACGATTGTTACGCGATACTACACTCATAAGAGTCTCTCTTAAGAATATTTTTGGAATACGAGTAGTCGTTTTATCCGATAATATCTGAAAGATGAGATGATGACTATGGGGACCTCTTGTAGAACATGATTGTCAGGTTTAACCATAGTACACTCCCTTTGGGTGGTTCTTAACCGAGACTTCATGCTCGTGACTTACAACAAACCCTTGATTCGCGGTTGATCTGTTCTCTTATATCCTCAATATCAATGGAACTTGGGTGTTGATAAGGTGTAAACCATAATCCACCAAAATGGATGATTGATATTGAGGATGACTTGATCCATCCCGTGACCTTTGTGTGGCATGACTTGCTTGATCCTTGAGTGTGATTGTTGCATCCATGCATTCATGCATTCATATGCATCCATATCATCAACAATGAGAAAATTTTCAAGGAACTTAAGAGGTCTATTTGCAAATTTTCAGACATGGATAAGCAAAGAAGGAATACGAAGAAGTATAGTTTCAGACGACCCGACTTGGAAGAGTTAAGGAGTTTGATATCTTATGTATTAGATCCCTTGGAATTCAAAGCTCGCCATGGGAAGCTTCTGTCTATTCTTACTACTCAGGTGGATGGAGGTTTGATGAGTATATTGGAGCAGTTCTACGATCCTCTGTATCGTTGCTTCACTTTCCCGGATTTCCAGCTTTTGCCTACGCTTGAGGAGTATGCCTATCTTGTGGGCATACCTATCTTGGATCAATTGCTATTCAGTGGCTTGGAGAGAGTTCCTTCTTCCCAAGAGATTGTTGATCTGCTTCACATAGATGTATCTGATATTGGTGCTCATATGACTACCAAAGGTGGAATTCAAGGTCTCCCATCTGATTTTCTCATTGCTCAAGCTACTTTATTTGGGAAGGCCATGAGTGAGGACACCTTTGAAGCCATATTTGCACTTCTCATCTATGGGTTGGTGTTATTCCCCAACATCGACAATTTTGTGGATGTGAACGCTATTAGGATTTTCTCTACTCTTAATCCCGTTTCGACTCTATTGGGTGACACTTATTTCTCTTTGCATATGAGGAATGCAAAGGATGGTGGTACCATTGTGTGTTGTTTGCCTTGTTGTAAAAGTGGTTTATTTTGCACTTACCTCAGACGTTTGCCTTCAAGGAGAACAAGGAATGTCTATGGTGGTCTACGAGGCTTATGTATCTCACTAATGATGATATCTCTTGGTATAACCGTGTGTATGATGGTGTGCAGATTATTGATTCTTGTGGTGAGTTCTCCAACGTGCCTCTTCTTGGTACATGTGGTAGAATTAACTACAACCCTATTTTAGCTCGCCGTCAGCTTGGGTTCCCCTTAAAGGATAAACCTAACAACATTCTATTGGAAGGTGTGTTCTTTCAAGAGGGTAAAGACCCCCAGAACTTGAAGGGCGGGATGGTCCACACTTGGTGCAAGATTCATAGGAAGGGAAGGAAAGAGCTTGGTCCGAAGAATTGTATTGCTTTGGAACCCTACACCGCTTGGGTGAGGAAGAGAGCTTCGGAGTACCGTATGCCATACGACTATCCGGGACCACCCATATGGTTATGGTTGGGCCTTCAACCCTCCCTAACCAAGAAGTAGAGGAGTTGAGAGATGAAGACCGTTCGCGTACTTGGGTTCGTGAGCGAGAGAAACTACTTCAGCAACTCAGAGATAAGGATGATGTGATAGAATTTCTAGAGCATCAGGTTATTGGTGAGCCTGATGACGTGGTTACTTCTCTTCTTCCTCAGTCATCCAAGTTATGGAAGAGGAAGTATGATCGAACCTCCAAGGAGAAAGCAAATATGGAGGCAGCTTATTACAGAGAGGTGAAGAGGCTTCGTGCAGCTTATCTTCTGATCTTGAGAGCTTTGGACGATTGTTCCTAGGGATCCATAGGATGTTTATTCTCCTTTCCTCTTGTATTGTATTTGGTTGCCAAAACTGTACTACTTATTTGGTGTAAAAATTTTCCATATATTATTGCTATGAGTATTCCATATATATGTCTTAAAGGATTAATACTTTCAAATAGATCTCCATAAAGTTCGTCAAATAAAAACAAATTATATGCACAAACATTGCATGCATCATATGCATAAGCAGGTTTTGTTCAGCTCTGATCATTGGTCTAACTCTTTGTTCTTCATTTATTTTGAAGACAAGCTGACGCACCGGTATAACACCAGGGCAAATCTTCCAAAGTTGATGGATCATTTAGAGCAAGAGAACAGAGAGCTGAAAGAGGAAGTAGCTAGGTTGACTGCCATGATGGAGTCAGTACTGGCTGCTCAGAGCCAGTGTTCACCAACTCCTGCAACTCCTCCCATGAGGACGGTTATTTCAGAGGTAGCTTCCTCAACTATGCCAGTCGGGTTTCCTTGGGGGATGCCCGTAAATTTTGTTCCCGAGGGTTTTGCTCCAACTCTCGCCTCTCTGCCAGCATCTAGCCCAGTCCTTGCTGTGCCACCTCCCGTTGTGCACACTTTACCCATAGTGGAAGACACCATTTATCATTCTGAGCCGTCTGAGGGCCCAGATGTTTATGAGAAGATGGATGCTATGAATGACCAATTCCTTGAGCTGCACAAGGAACTGAAGACTCTGAGGGGTAAAGACCTCTTCGATAAATGTGTTGCTGAGTTGTACCTTGTGCCCAATGTTAAAATTGCTATCAAGTTCAAAGTACCTGACTTTGGAAAATACAAGGGAAACACATGCCCTCTCAGCCATCTTGTGATGTACGCTCGCAAGATGTCAACACAGACCGAGAATGATCATCTTCTTATCCACTACTTCCAGGACAGCCTGTCAGGTGCCGCTCTCAGATGGTACATGGGTCTAGACAGCACGAACATCCGCTCCTTCAACGATCTTGGCGAAGCTTTCGTCAAGAAATATAAGTACAATGTGGATATGGCTCCCGATAGGGACCAGCTTAGGGCGATGTCCCAGAAAGAGAAGGAGACTTTCAAAGAGTACGCCCAGAGATGGCGTGAGTTGGCCGCTCAGATTGTGCCACCCCTCGAGGAGAAAGAAATGACCAAGATCTTTTTAAAGACCTTAAGTTTATTCTATTATGAGAGGATGATAGCTAGTGCTCCCTCGGACTTCACCGAAATGGTGAATGTGGGGATGAGGCTAGAGGAAGGAGTCCGTGAAGGACGTCTATCTAGAGATGAAGGCTCTTCTACAAAGCGATATGGGGGCTTTGTAAAGAAGAAGGAGAGAGAGGCACATGTTGTGTCTTCCCATATCAAGCGAAGACCCTCTGTGAAGAGGAAGACTGCTCTCCCTACCATCAGCCAGCACCAGGTGCCCCATATAGCACCTGCCTTCAGGGAAGTTCATCATCATCAACAACAACAACATCAACAATATCAACAACAACATCGTCCACAACAGCAGGCTTACCAGCCTCGAAACAACAATAACACCAACACCAGCTACGATAGGAAGAGGGTCACTTTTGATCCAATTCCAATGACCTATGCTGAACTCTATCCATCTCTGATAGATAGAAAGCTAATTACTCCAAGAGACCCACCTGTTGTACCAACCAACCCTCAGTGGTGGTACAAGCCTGAGCTACACTGTGTATATCATTCTAGTGCTCCCGGGCGTGATGTGGAGAATTGATATCCCCTGAAGACCAAGGTGCAAGACCTTGTTAGAAGTGGGATTTTGTTTTTTGAGGATGTAGGTCCTAATGTCAAGAAGAACCCATTGTCCGAGCATGGGAAAGCTGCTGTGAACATGGTCTGGGGATGCCCAGGAAAATATAAAGTCTTGTATATCAGTCATATTAGGCAATCTTTGGTCGAGATGCACAGTCTGTTATGTGGATACAGTCACTATGAGCATGACCATGACAGGTCCCAGGTGTGCACTGTCAACGAGAGAGGATGCCGCCAAGTAAGGAAGGACATCCAAGAGATGCTGGATCAGGGTATGATTGAGGTACTTCAGAATCGAAATGAGGATGAAGTTGATGTTATATCTCCTATGTTCAGAATACCTGAGCCTGTTGTTGTCAAATATGATGGCAGCAAGAAGAAGGTTTCTCCATCTCTTGTAATCAATCCAGCGGGCCCTGTCCCGTATTCTTCAGATAGAGCTATTCCTTATAGGTACAACGCAATTATGGTAGAAGATGGAAAGAAGGTGCCGTTGCCCTTCACCTCTGTTGTGAGTATTTCCGATGTTAGTGGTGTGACCCGTAGTGGTCGTGTTTTCTCGGCGCAACCGAAACCCCACGAAGATGTCGTGAGGAAAACTATTGTTGATAACTCTGCCGATCCTATGGGGACTTCTTCTTCTTCGAATCTGACACCTGTTGTGCAGGGTGTTGACCCCACTATTGCTATTAAAACTCCTGTCCCTGTTGGCCAGAATGGCATTCTAAAAGAGGAATGTGATGAGATGTTGAGGCTCATCAAGAGGAGCGAAACGTTGTTGATCAGCTGCTACAAACTCCATCAAAGATATATGTGTTATCTTTGTTGATGAATTCCGAGTCACACTGTGAAGCTTTGTAGAAGGTATTGGACGTGGCATACGTGGATCACGATGTCACAATTGAACAGTTTGATAGCATTGTTGCAAACATAACTACTTATAACAATTTGAGCTTTTGAGATGCTAATCTTCCCGAGGAGGGAAAATACCACAATTTGGATCTACACATTTCTATGAACTGCAAGGATGATGCCTTGTCAAATGTGTTGGTGGACACAGGATCATTGCTTAATGTGTTTCCAAATTCCACTCTGGCCAAACTTTCATACTAGGGGCCTCCCATGAGGCAGAGTGGAGTGGTAGTGAAAGATTTTGATGGATTGCTCAAGACTGTGATCAGCGAGTTTGAGCTCCCGATCAAGATTGGACCTAGCGATTTCCAGATCACTTTCTAGGTCATGGATATCCATCCATCATATAGCTGTTTTCTTGGCAGACCATGGATTCACGAGGCAGGCGCCGTGACATCTACTCTACACCAGAAGTTAAAGTTCGTCAAGAAAAAGAAGTTGGTGGTGATAGGGGGAGAGAAGGCTCTCTTGGTTAGTCATTTATCTTCCTTTTCCTACATAGATGCTGAGGATGAGGTTGGGACCCCGTTCCAAGCCTTGTCCATTGATGAGCCTTCAAGGAAAGGACCTTCTTCATTTGCTTCCTACAATGATGCGAAGTTGGCCATTGAGCATGGTGCAACTACTAGTTTAGGACAAATGATCAAGCTGGAAGATAATAAATCTCGAGCTGGCATAGGGTATTCTTCAGGCATTTCTAATGAGCGTGGGTTGTTCCAGAGTGGAGGTTTCATCCACACTGTTGAAGACCAGGAAGCTGCTGCCATTGTTGAAGATGATGAAGAGGAAGATCTGGGCAACTTCGTCATACCTGGTGGAATCTGAAATAATTGGGTCACTGTTGATGTTCCAACAGTTGTCCACAAGTCCACGTAATATGTTAATTTTGTTTTTAAACCCTTCTCCCAAGCCAAAAGGAGAAGTGATGACATTGTTGGCACATATTTGATTAATACAATGATATTCATTCAAAAATTACATGTTAAATGTTTGTTTTTCCAAATTATTTTCCCTTTTTGCTTTTTGCATGAAATTGGTGATCATCATAAAACCCTAAAAAAGAGAATAAAATCAATTTTTCATATGCATAATGATTTGCCTTGTTTGAATTCTGAAATCTCTTTTATACTCAAAATCATTATGCAGGTTAATCAAACCCATTGAACATAATGATCCAATGCCATCTCCCAACTTTGAGTTCCCTGTATTTGAGGCCGAAGAAGATGATGTTGAAGAGATTCCTGATGAGATTACTCGTCTGCTTGAGCACGAAGAGAAGATCATTTAGCCACATCTTGAGAATTTGGAAACAATCAACTTGGGGTCTGAAGACTATGTTCGTGAAGTGAAGATTGGGGCACTCCTGGAAGAATCTGTCAAGAACGGGTTGATTAAGTCGCTACGACAGTATGTTGACGTCTTTTCCTGGTCATATGAAGACATGCCTGGTCTAGATACTGATATTGTGAAACATTTCCTGCCTTTGAAGCCTAAGTGTGTGCCTGTGAAGCAGAAGCTCAGAAGAACTCATCTTGAAATTGCAGTGAAGATTAAAGAATAAGTTCAGAAGAAAATTATTGCGGGGTTTCTGGTGACTTCTACATATCCTCAATGGGTGGCCAATATTGTGCCTGTGCCTAAGAAAGATGGAAAAGTCTGAATGTGTGTGGACTATCGAGACTTGAATAAAGCTAGTCTGAAAGATGATTTTCCTCTGCCACATATTGATATATTGGTAGATAACACAGCTAAATTCAATGTCTTCCCATTTATAGACGGATTTTCCGGTTATAATCAGATTAAAATGGCACCCGAGGATATGGAGAAGACAACATTCATCACATCTTGGGGAACATTCTGTTATCGAGTGATGCCCTTCGGTTTGAAGAACGTCGGAGCCACGTATCAATGCGCTATGACTACCTTGTTTCATGATATGATGCACAAGGAGATCGAGGTATATGTTGATGATATGATTGCAAAGTCGAGAACGGAAGTAGAGCATGTAGAGCACTTGTTGAAGCTTTTTCAGCGTTTGAGGAAGTACAAACTCCATTTGAATCCGAACAAGTGTACATTTGGAGTCTATTCCGGCAAGTTATTGGGATTTATTGTTAGTAAAAGAGGTATTGAAGTTGATCCTGCCAAGGTCAAAGCAATACAAGAGATGCCTGCACCTAAAATTGAGAAGCAAGTCCGAGGTTTTCTTGGGCGCTTGAATTATATTTCCAGATTTATATCCCACATGACCGCCACATGTGGCCTATATTCAAGCTCCTCTAGAAAGATCAGCGTCACGATTGGACCGAGGATTGCCAGAAGGCCTTTGACATTATCAAAGAGTATTTGTCCGAGCCTACGATTCTGTCTCCACCTGTTGAAGGGAGACTATTAATTATGTACTTGACTATGCTTGATGACTCCATGGGTTGTGTATTGGGTCAGCAAGATGAATTAGGGAAGAAAGAATATGCTATTTACTACTTGAGTAAGAAGTTCACTGATTGTGAGTCTCGATACTCAATGCTTGAGAAGACATGTTGTGCTTTGGCTTGGGCCGCTAAGGGTTTACGCCAGTATATGTTAAATCATACGACTTGGTTGATATCCAAAATGGATCCAATCAAGTATATCTTTGAGAAGCCTGCTTTAACTGGGAGGATTTCCCGTTGGCAGATGCTGTTATCTGAGTATGATATTGAGTATCGAGCTCATAAAGCTATTAAAGGTAGTATCTTGGCTGATCACTTGGCACATCAACCAATTGAGGATTATCAGTCTGTTCAGTACGACTTCCCAGATGAGGAGATTCTGTATTTGAAGATGAAAGATTGCGATGAGCCTACGCTCGATGAAGGGCCAGAGCCTGGTTCCTGATGGGGTATGGTGTTTGATGGCGCTGTTAATCAGTATGGAAATGGTATTGAGGCAATGATTATTACTCCCCAGGGCACACATTTTCCTTTTATAGCAAGGCTAACTTTCAAATGCACGAATAATGTAGAGGAGTATTAGGCCTGTATTATGGGATTGGAAGAATGTATTGATCTTAGGATCAAACATCTTGATGTTTATGGTGATTCGGCCCTTGTTGTTAATCAGATTAAGGGTGAATGGGAGACGAATCAGCCTAGCCTCATCCCATACAAAGATTATGCGAGGAGGATTTCAACTTTCTTTACTGAGGTTGACTTCCATCATATTCCTCGAGATGAGAATCGGATGGGAGATGCTCTTGCAACACTTGTTTCGATGATTATGGTGAAATACTGGAATGAAGTCCCCAATATCACTGTGATGTGCTTGGATAGACCAGCTCATGTATTTGCAGTTGAAGAAGTAAAAGATGATAAGCCGTGGTACTTTGATATCAAGTGCTTTCTTCAAAGTCAGATTTACCCGCCTAGAGCATTTGTTAAAGACAGGAAGACTTTGAAGAGCTTATCTGGCAGTTTCTACCTCAATGGTGATGTGCTTTATAAGAGGAATTTTGACATGGTTTTGCTCAGATGCATGGATAGACACAAAGCAGACCTATTGATGACTGAAGTCCATGAGGGTTAATTTGGTACTCATTCCAATGGACATGCCATGGCAAAGAAGATGTTGAGAGCAGGCTACTATTGGCTGACAATGGAGTCTGACTGCTGCAAATATGTGAAGAAATGCCACAAGTGTCAGATTTATGTGGATAGGATCCATATTCCCCCGACACTTCTAAATGTTATTTCATCACCATGGCCTTTCTCCATGTGGGGAATTGACATGATTGACATGATTGGCATGATAGAGCCAAAGGCGTCGAACGGTCACCGTTTTAATCTCGTAGCAATTGATTACTTCACCAAGTGGGTTGAAGCGGCATCATATGCGAATGTGACCAGGCAGGTGGTTGTGAAGTTTATCAAGAACCAACTCATATGCCGTTATGGTGTTCCAGATAAGATCATTACTGATAATGGATCTAACTTGAACAACAAGATGATGAAAGAGCTGTGTAGCGAGTTCAAGATTGCGCATCATAATTCTTCTCCCTACAGACCCAAGATGAATGGGGTTGTTGAAGCTGCTAATAAACACATCAAGAAGATTATCCAGAAGATGGTTGTTGCGTACAAATATTGGCATGAGATGCTGCCATTTGCTTTGCATGGTTATCGTACATCTGTCCGCACTTCAACAGGGGCAACCCCTTTCTCTCTTGTATATGGCATGGAGGTTGTGCTCCCCGTGGAGGTTGAGATCCTATCAATGAGAGTCTTGATGGAAGCCAAGTTGACTGATGTTGAATGGGTGCAGAGTCGTTATGACCAACTAAATTTAATTGAAGAGAATAGATTGACTGCCATGTGCCATGGTCAGTTGTATCAACAAAGGATGAAGAAAGCCTTTGATAAGAAGGTCAAGCCTCGTGTGTTCCGAGAAGGTGACCTTGTGCTCAAGAAAGTCTTGTCTTTCGCGCCCGATTCCAGGGGCAAGTGGACTCCAAACTATGAAAGGTCCATATGTTGTTAAGAGAGCCTTTTCAGGCGGTGCTTTGATACTCAAAACTATGGATGGGGAGGATTTCACTCGTCCTGTGAATTCAGATGCAGTCAAGAAATACTTCGCCTAAAATAAAAACAGAATAGCTCGCTAAGTTGAAAACCCGAAAGGGCGGCTTAGGCAAAAATGAGCGTCTCGGTGGATTGAAAACCCGAAAGGGCGATCCTGGCAAAAGGTAGAGACATAAAAAATGAATATATATATATATATATATATATATATATATATATATATATATATATATATATATATATATATATATATATATCCCGCTAGATTGAGTACCTCACGATGGGGCAATCTAGGCAAAAATTAGGGATTTGGCAAGTAACTGCATCCTGACAAGACTTCGTTCTGCAAGTTGTCTTCTGTCAAAGATTCTCGCTCAGTCATCATCAACTGAAGCTTCAAATACATTGGATACGGAGTTGGTGGAAAAATGGTCATTATGTTCAAAGTAGCCCTTTTTCAAATATATATCACCAATTTCAAATTTGTAAAGATCCATGGAGTCTCGCCATTTGCGGACTACCATTCTATCAAATAAATTTGAGCCTTTATCCAACTCTTTGCACTCTTATTTATTTCTGTTTAACAAATGTTTGCATGTTTTAATTGATAAATATCACTGTTTTAAACGAATAAAGTTTTTATAAAATGTTTTTAAACAAAGTGAACATTCACAATGACTGAAAGGATAAATGGAATGTCTTTAGTGCTCTCCCAAGGATACTATAATCTCCTAAAGGGTAAGACATTTGTTCACATTCTGGCATATTTGTATCCTCTTCATCATCTTTCAAATTATCTCCCTAGCGAGCGCAGAGAAGGGTGATACATCATCAAGTCCCCCAGAGAGTCTGGAGTTTTAGCCTTGACCTTTCTAGAGATGTGTATAGCTTTATCTCAAACATCCTCAACTCCCCAGAGAGTCTGAGTCTAGCATTTGTGTTTTATCAATTATATGGTTGTCATCCCTTGTGTGAACTGACCTAAAATCCCTTATAGATTGATAAAAGTTGATATACTATCTATTCTTGAGGAAGTTGGTCTTTCCCCAGCGTAATTGGAAATCTCCAGCCGGGTGAGCAGGAATTCCCAACTTGAGTAGAAATCCTCAGCAAAGTAAACATGTGTTCTCTACAAAGCTATCTTTTAGATATCTCCTCAGCAGTAGTCACTTAGAGCAGTTGGTGAAGGGATTGCTTCCCTTTTCATCCCCAGTATGGCGCGTGTTGATGAAAGATTCACTTCTCAGCCAGGACAGTTATCCCCAGCAGGATGGCTTGTAGTCATCCCCAGTAGGTTTGCCTACAGCTCATCCCCAGTAGGGTTGCTCACAGCAGACTATCCCCAATATTGGTCACCAGCAATCTATCCTCAGTGAAGTTGCCTGATCAAAGCTTGTTAATTTGTTTTCCTCCTTATTGGAAAGTTTCCCTTTAACATGAGTTGTTGGTGAAGATGTGTTATTTCCTTCCCCAGCGGAGCAATGTTTCTCTCTTTCCTCAGTAGAGTTGGTTTCTCCCACAGTTGGAAGAGAATGCTTGATTGATGTGTCCGTTTGGTGGTTGTTCCCCACGGAGTTTCATATCATCCCCCGATAAGTTCCCTAGTAGAGTTTCTTCTACGGCGGATCTTATCCGTGTTGAGCTCCCCGGTAGAGTTTCCTCTACGATGAATGTTATGTCTGTTCAACAGCACATACCTGGTTGGTGGTTGATCCCCACAGAGGCTCACATTTTCCTTGATAAGATCCCCAGTGGAGTTCTTCTATGATAGATCTTATTTATATCTCTGCATGTTCCCCAGCTGAGACATTGCCTAACCCCGGCGGCTGATAGCTGTGACCTTTGCTTATCCCCAGCGGTGATGGGTGTCTCCTGGTATTTGATGCTCCCCACCAGATTTGATTTCTCCTATGGGCCTGGCTTTTGTCTTTTGAGATGTTATACCGAATTGCCCGTCCATTGATTCTCGGACTTGTTTGTGTTAGATATGTCTGTCTGTCAGCATTAATCATACATAAACCATGCATATACATGTATAATTATAGCATTCAAATATTCATGTTACATTCTTTGCCATATATCTTTGTTTGCTATCTCCTGCTATTGGTGAAATATTCTCCCCCAAGCAAATGTTTGCGTCTGATCTCTCCATATAAGAGTCATCCCTATAGGCAGAAAGTGTCTATCATTCCTTCTATATTCCCCACTGAGTTATGTCCTCGTGGATGACTTTGGATTCAGTTTCCTCCCCAATTATGTATCTGGATGGAATTACTCCCCTGAGTTATATCCTTATTGGGTTGAGTCTTGTTTGATTGTGTCCTTCTAGTTTGTTCCTAGATTGACTTCCTTCTTGTTATTCCCCCTGTAGTTCCCTGTGAGTTAGGTGTTCAATTGCTCAGTAACAAGTAATTGTTCATCTTTTCCCCAGTGGATGTCTGTGGCCTTCTACCCAGTAACTGGTAGTTGTAAGTCCTATTTCTGTGGTTTTCTACCCGGTAACCGGTAGATGTAATCCCCTCTTTGTTGGTTATCTTTATCCAATATTCGGTATTGATATTCCTTCATCTTCGAGTATACCACCCAGTAACCGGTTGTCGCATCACGCGAAAAACCGGCGGGAAAAGAAGAACAACAGAGCCGCCACCGTGCGTTATTTATCCCAAAAGAGGGAAAGGAAACGCTCAGAGTAAACCTGGAAAGAACATGGTCTCGCGACCAAAGAGGATGGGTTCGGGAGTCGGTTATGCGAAGGGAAGGTATTAGCACCCCTACGCATCCGTAGTATTCTACGGGATCCACGCACAATAGGAAGGATAAATTGGTTGCTAAACACTGCTCAGATACTCACACACACTGGCTGAAAAGAGACAAAAGAAACTGACTGAAACTGACTCGGCAGGATACCGCATCCTGGGCCTACTTAGTCTATCAGGCATAGACATCAGAGTCGAAGTAGTTCGGACTGGGGGAAACGACACATGCTCACTAGGATATCGCATCCTATGCATACGTATCTTCTCGGACGAGAGAAGAATCAGAGCATTCGTAGCTCGGCTGACACGCGCATAAACAAACACAGGCAAAGGCAAACGTGGAGCCTGACTGCCAATCACTGGACTTATGTCAGCATCCGAACCTAAACACACACAAGAAGGCAAACATGGAGCCTGAATGCCAATTGCTGGACTTACATCAGCATCCGAACCAAACACACGCACACTGGAACCCAAATGCCACTCGATGGACTTACATCGGCTTCCAAGCACACAACAACACAACAAGTTAATAGGGAGTCGGGGACTCGAGCCTATAACTGTCAAGCACACACTCAAACAAACAGACAACAAATTGCTAAGGAGTCAGGCACTCGAGCCTAGCAACTGTCAAACAACTCACACAAAAAGAAAAAGGGCGCCCGGAGAGATCAGCTCAATCTCCTGCCTACATACTTCATCTGGTATGAAGATCAGGGCGATGTAGTTCCCCTACGGAGGGAAGAAGGACTAGCCTAACCAGATAACAGAGGGAGACACAACTAGGGAGACTACGACTCGAGCCTAGATGTTATCATGCAAATCATCCCTAAGTTAAGGTTTCTAGCTAACTGGCACAGGGAGCCAGCCTATCCTAAGCATGGCTTGCACAGGAAGCAAGCCACACACACACTTAACTTGCACAGGAAGCAAGCCAAGCAAAACCTACTTGCACAGGAAGCAAGTCTAAACTAATCCTAACTTGCACAGGAAGCAAGTCAAACAATCCTAACTTGCACAGGAAGCAAGTCAAACAATCCTAACTTGCACAGGAAGCAAGTCAAACAATCCTACAAGCACAGATAGCACACACTATATACAAGCAAGTGGCTCAAACAAGGCTAGGTTTTAGTCGAGGGGTCATATCAACCTCAACAAACAAACCTCTGGAACTGGGTGAATGTTGCTCTTAACCTTGCCATTGCGGGGCTAAGGTGAAGCAGATGAAAGGAGATGAGGGGTGTGCCTCATTGCTTCTATCCCTGGCCTGGGAGAGCATTTGACAAGAATGTGTGGGTTCAGAAAGTGGGAACCCTTCTACACATTTAAAACTGACTCAACTGTACAATTGTACAAGATCTTGGGTTTGTATCTGAAATGCATCAACACAGTGGTGTGGGCAAAGCAGATGACACACTGAATAGTGGGGGATAGATTGCATATCCCTACCTTCCACCAATTGTCTCTTCACTTAGGAGGACTTTGACTCTATGCAAGGACAAAAGTAAACATCCACAAACATTGCCTCTTAAGGAGGACTTCAGACAGTTGCCTGGCCAAGTAACAGGCCAGGTCTTCCAGACTACATGAAGTTAGGAAGTTGTACCTCAATGCAAATTGCTTATACAAGCAAAGCAAAGCAAAAGTTCACAAGGAACTGAGCAACTAAAAGCACCAGTTCTGAAGAGCAGATGAGATTCGATGGTTTTCTGGCTTCCAATGATTGAAACAGATGACCATGAAGCTTCCTACAGTTGAATGATAAAAGGAACTTGGCTCATGGATGCTTGCTTTTACTCGAAATCCAATCTGCCATGGATGAGCTCTTTGAAAACAGTGCTAGGAAAGGAGCTTTCAGTTGGGGAAATATGGTTGAAACAGGTTCACAATGTTGTATGGATATTGTTTTAGGCAAGGCAATGTTCAGTTCTTTGGGAGTTTTTTGACAGATTTTGAAAAATGCAAAAAATGAAGTTTTTGAGAATGAGTGAAGTTTTTTTAGTTTTGAGGCAGCTGCTAGGGGTTTCATTCAGCAGAAAAAATGATGTGTGTCTGTTGTTTTTGTGGTACTTGAATCAAGGTCCATGAAAATGTGGAGTAGAGTTGGTAAAAGCGTACTTTCTTTCCAATTTTCAAGCAAGTTGGCATGGGTGTATGTACTGCACGAATTTGACTTTGTAACATGACCAAAACCACATTTCTGAACTATTTCAATTGGCCAAATGGTTAAAAAATGATTATTTTGAAAAGTCAAAATTCAACTCACTTGAAATTAATTAAGGCAAGTTCAAAAAGGCCATTTTGCATGGTGATGTTTTGGTGAATGAAAGTTACATTTTTGGAAAGAGGAGGTCAAATGTGACTTGTAGGAAAAAACCCCACCCAAATTGGCCAAATGGTTTGAGAGATATGGCCTTTTGAAGTTCAAGAATTTCTGAAAATGATTTGATCATATCTTGCCAACCATACATCGAAATTGAGTGTTCTTGGACTTTTTGGAAATGGGAGAACAAGATCTTCAACTTTCATGTTGGGCAAAAATTCATTTGAAGCTTGTATCATGATGTAAGTTTGAGGATCAAGACTTTCCATTTTTGGTAAATTTCAGTTACAGATCAAGTTTCCCTTTTTGGAAATTTCTGATCTGGCTTCAAATTCTTCCATGATGGTGTTTGACATGATATATGAAGGCTATTTGGACATGAATAAGCTCTCTCAAACCAATTTCCATCATCAAATCACTGATTAAATGGACAGTTGACCAACAGTTGACTTTTAGGGTTTCTGACTGATTGTGCATTGACTGATGACTTCTGAACATCCAATCCTTGACCTAAACACTTCAAATGGATCCCCAAGTCATGTGAACATGTTGGACCAACCCTAGGGCCTTGGCTCCTTGAGAAATGCACTTGCTTGCTTGACTGACTGATCTCCTGACCAGTTTGACCTAATTCTTCTGATGACTTGCACTTGAGGCAAATAGGACAATGCAATGCTATGCAATGGACCATGTTATGTTATGACCTAATATGAGAATGTATGTACCATGACAGGTGCAAATTTGAGGTGCTACAGCTGCCCCTATTCAATCAGCTGGGAACCCGAACGGATGATAGCAACGGCTGTCAGACTTTCAGGGTAAACAGGGATTGAATACCAAGAACCGTAGAAATTTGCACTCTGCCGGATATGATACAAGAAGAACCACGTCATTTACTGATGACGCCTGCCATTGACAATTTCAGAAAGGCGAAACCATTTACCGATGGTTAGAAACTGGAAATTTGATATTTACCGATATCAACTTCAGCAAGACCATTTACCGATGGCTGCTGGGAAACAACTCTGATGTAAAAGGAAGCAAAACCATTTACCGATGGCGGCTTCAAAGAAAACTTGACATTTACCGATATCAACTTCAACTTGACCATTTACCGATGGCTACTGCAAACTGGGGATCCGATATTTACCGATATCGAAGAAAACGGGGCCATTTACCGATGGCGGATAAAACTGGGCATTCAATATTTACCGATATCGAAGCATACGGGGCCATTTACCGATGGCGTCTCCACTTGGGGAGGAACAAAATCTTTGTGGTGTAATCAGACAAGACGTTTACCGACGACTTCTGGGGATCTTGATTTTATCAACAAGGAAACAAAGCATGACCAGACATTTACCGGTGACTGGGATGAGACTCGATGTTTACCGACATCGAAAGATGATGTTTACCGACATCCAAAAACGACCAGACATTTACCGATGACCGGGGAACACTTCACTAAAGGAAAACAAATATTTGCAACTGGAAACCAGATAGGACATTTACCGATGACTCTACTGGGGATTTCTAGCTGGGGATTATCAGACATTTACCGATGACTGCAGAAAAGACTCGATGTTTACCGACATCGAAAGATGATGTTTACCGACATCCAAAAAATGACCAGACATTTACTGATGACTGGGGAGAAAACCCGATGTTTTACAGACACCGAAACAATGGTGTTTACCGACACCAAAAATGATGACCAGACATTTACTGATGACTGGGGGAAAGACTCGATGTTTACAGACACCGAAACAATGGTGTTTACCGACACCAACAATGATGACCAGACATTTACTGATGACTGGGGGAAAGATTCGATGTTTACAGACACCGAAACAATGGTGTTTACCGACACCAGAAATGATGACCAGGTATTTACCGATGACTGGAGAGAATACCCGATGTTTACGGACACCGAAACAATGGTGTTTACCGACACCAAACAAAGAAACACACGCGGGTGCTAGTATGACACTTACCGGTATCACAAGAACGACTTTTTAGATATGTCAAGACAAGGTTGACCACTTGCTGGGGGTCTCACTGGGGAGAAACAAACTTTCTGTCACCAACGGGTGAGGAAATAAACCTCTGTGGGGATATCAATCCTGAATGCTGTCAAGAGCAACTGTAGCAGACTTACTGTGCTGATGTTGAATGAAATGATCCGCCTCTGCCGGGGATACGGTCTGATTGGGTTAACACCTGAATGCATATGTTTGAATTTTTCTATGGCGTAATGCTCCATATTGAATGGGAATGCTACGCAGTTTGAGGATGCAATGATCGCTAAAAATGCAAAAATGCAAAAATGATGAAAAACTCCGGCTGGGGAGCCGAAATGATCAGATACTCTGACTCTGTGGGGAGACTCCTCTTGGGGAAATACTCTGCGGGGAACTCTGCTTGGGGAATGGTAAAACGACTTCACACTCATGTTGGAAAATAGCACTGCTGCTGGGGAAAGGTAAACTCCGCTGGGAATATCCTTCAGTCCACAGATAGGATAAATGCTGGAGATAAAATTCAGTGAACCTGCCTCACTCGGGGAGGAAATCGGCAAATACAGGTCTGTTGGGGATAGGCAATCCTCAGATCTGCTGGGGAATAGAAGGCACTATCCACAGACGTCTTCGCAGGGAAACATAGCTCTGATAGCTTCCGAACTTGCTTGGGGAAAAATATCTATTGAGGAAACGTCCTCACAGATGCCAATCTGAAAAACATCACAACAAAATGCCCCCAGGGGATACATGGACAAGATACGCTCAAGTGTCCTCAACATTCAAAATGATTTTCAAATGTTTTGTCGTCCTGCACTTTATTGTGTAGCCTCCATGTTCTTATATGCAATGCTTATCAAAAATTCGGACATTTTGCAAACAAAACAGTAAAAATAAAAACAGAAGAGCCATTTATCTGAATAACGACTTTTATTGATTGAAAAATGTGCCTCAGAAGGCAAATACATTGGGAGACAATTCCTAGAAAGAGGTAATTGCGCACAAAAGGAAAAAATCTATCCTAATGGCAATGTGAACACGGCATCCACTATTTCCTAATTCTGTTATAACTCACAGATTATCAGTTTTCCTCCCAACTCCTTGCTTTCTGGACGGATCACATCTTTCGAGATGGCAGACGACAAAGCTCGATGAAGTACAGACAACTCAGACCGTAGTCTTCGCTTTAATCCCTAATTTTTGCCTGGATCGCCCTTTCGGGTTTTCAATCCACCGGGATACCCATTTTTGCCTAAGCCGCCCTTGCGGGTTTTCGACTTACCGGGTGTACAAATTCTTTTCATTTTATCCCTAATTTTTGCCCGAACCTTTTCTTTCTGTTTTTTTGGTTCGCCGGGATGCCCATTTTTTGCCTGGACTCTTTTTCTTTTTGTCCAGCGGGTCAATTTATGCGAAGTATTTTTTGACTACATCTGAGTTAACAGGAGACGGAAAATCTTCACCATCCATAGTTGTAAGCATCAAGGCTCCACCGGAGAAGACCTTTTTCACAACATATGGACCTTCATAATTAGGAGTCCACTTGCCCCTGTTATCTGCACCGGGAGGGAGGATCCTCTTCAAAACTAGATCACCGATCTGATAGCTTCGAGGACGCACTTTCTGATCAAAGGCTCTCTTCATCCTTCGCTGATACAACTGTCCATGACATACAGCTGCTAGTCGTCTCTCCTCGATAAGGCTCAACTCGTTAAACCTTGTTCGAATCCACTCGGCTTCGTCCAGCTTGACATCCAATAAAACTCTCAGAGAAGGAATCTCCACTTCAACAGGTAGGACAGCTTCCATACCATACACAAGGGAGTAAGGGGTTGCCCCGGTCGACGTACGTACTGAGGTACGGTACCCATGCAAAGCGAAAGGCAGCATCTCATGCCAATCCTTGTACGTAACGACCATCTTCTGCACAATCTTCTTGATATTCTTGTTCGCTGCTTCTACAGCACCGTTCATCTTCGGTCTGTAAGGAGAAGAATTGTGATGTTCAATCTTGAAATCTTTACAAAGCTCTTTCATCATCTTGTTGTTGAGATTCGAACCGTTGTCAGTGATGATTCTCTCAGGAACTCCATAACGACAGATGATTTCTTTCTTGATGAACCGGGTAACCACTTGTTTGGTAACATTAGCATAGGAAGCCGCTTCCACCCACTTGGTAAAGTAATCGATCGCAACCAAGATGAAGCGATGTCCATTAGAAGCAGTAGGCTCAATCTTCCCAATCATATCAATGCCTCACATGGCAAACGGCCAAGGCGAATTCATGACATTCAGAGGGCTTGGTGGTACATGCACCTTATCAGCATAGATTTGACACTTATGGCACTTCCGAGCATACTTGAAACAATCGGATTCCATAGTCATCCAGTAATAACCTGCTCTCAACAATTTCTTAGCCATTGCATGTCCGCCGGCATGAGTACCGAAGGAACCTTCATGAACTTCCTGCATTAACATGTCTGCCTCGGGTCTGTCCACGCATCTGAGCAAGACCATGTCAAAGTTTCTCTTATACAATACATCATCTTGATTCAAGTAGAAGCTTCCAGCTAGCCTCCTCAGGGTTTTCTTGTCATTCTTCGACGCACCTTCAGGATACTCCTGAGTCTTGAGGAAATTCTTGATGTCATAATACCACGGCTTCTCATCAATCACAAAAGACTCGGCTGCAAACACATACGCAGGCCTCTCAAGTCGATTCACCGCAACATGTGGCACATGATTCCACCAATGAACTTTGATCATAGACGACAAAGTAGCCAAGGCATCAGCCATTTGATTCTCATCCCGGGGAACATGATACAACTTCACCTTCTTGAAGAACGTCAGTATTCTTCTGGTGTAATCTCTATACGGAATCAAATGCGGCTGATTCGTATTCCAATCTCCATTGACTTGATTGACCACTAGAGCGGAATCTCCAAATTAATCAAGAGTTTTGATCCTCAGATCAATTGCTTCTTCTATCCCCATGATACAAGCCTCATACTCAGCTTCGTTGTTGGTGACGTCAAACGTCAATCTGGCAGAAAAAGGTATATGAGCACCTTTAGGATTGATCAATACCGCCCCAACACCGTTACCGTTCATATTCACAGCCCCATCAAACATCAGTGTCCATTTGTCATCAGGATCCGGTCCTTCCTCGACGAGAGGCTCTTCACAATCTTTCATCTTAAGATACATGATGTCTTCATCAGGGAATTCAAACATCATAGGCTGATAATCTTCAATCGGTTGCTCGACGAGGTAGTCTGACAGAATACTACCTTTGATGGCCTTCTAGGACGTGTACTGAATGTCATACTCTGTTAGAATCATCTGCCAACGGGCAACACGTCCGGTGAGAGCTGGTTTCTCAAAGATGTACTTTACTGGATCCATCTTAGAAATCAACAGAGTAGTATGGTTCAACATATACTGTCTCAGTCGGCGAGCAGCCCAGGCCAAAGCACAGCAAGTTTTCTCGAGCAGTGAATATCGTGTTTCACAGTCGGTAAACTTTTTGCTGAGGTAGTATATGGCATGCTCTTTTCGACCAGACTCGTCATGTTGTCCCAATACACACCCCATCGAATTCTCAATCACTGACAGGTACATTATCAGAGGTCTCCCTGGAACTGGAGGTATAAGGATTGGAGGTTTCTGTAAATACTCCTTAATCTTGTCAAAAGCTTTCTGGCAATCATCATTCCACTTGATCGCTTGATTCTTTCTAAGCAGTTTGAAAATTGGTTCACATGTGGCTGTTAGATGAGATATGAACCTTGCAATGTAGTTCAATCTCCCTAAAAACCCACGGACTTGCTTCTCCGTTTTCGGTTCAGGCATCTCTTGAATAGCTTTGACTTTTGCTGGATCAACCTCAATCCCTTTCTCACTGACAATGAAGCCTAGAAGCTTCCCTGATCTCACCCCAAACGTACACTTGTTCGGATTCAACCTCAGCTTGAACTTTCTCAACCGGTCAAACAACTTCTGCAAATTAACCAGGTGCTCCTCTTCTGTCTGCGACTTCGCAATCATATCATCTACGTACACTTCAATTTCTTTGTGCATCATGTCGTGAAAAAGAGTCGTCATTTCCCTCTGATAGGTAGCACCAGCATTCTTTAGCCCAAATGGCATCACCTTATAACAGAACGTGCCCCAAGGTGTAATGAATGTCGTCTTTTCCATGTCCTCTGGCGCCATCTTGATCTGATTATACCCGGAGAAACCATCCATGAAAGAGAATACCGAGGATTGAGCCGTATTATCAACCAATACATCAATGTGAGGTAATGGGAAATCATCTTTCGGACTCGCTCTATTCAAATCCCGGTAATCGACACACATTCTGACTTTGCCATCCTTCTTCGGCACAGGGACGATGTTGGCCACCCATGGGGGATAACTTGTAACAGCCAAAAAACCTGCATCCCACTGCTTCTGGACCTCTTCCTTGATCTTAGTTGCCATGTCAGGACTCGTTCTACGAAGCTTCTGCTTGACCGAAGGACATCCTTCTCTAAGAGGTAATCGGTGCACCACAATGTCTGTATCCAAACCAGGCATATCTTGATATGACCAGGCGAATATCTCCACATATTCTCTCAGCATCTCAATCAGCCTCCTCTTGACAGAGTCCTCTAAAGCAGCCCCAATCTTGATTTCTCTTTTGGCGTCCTCAGTACCCAAATTAACAACCTCCAACTCCTCCTGATGAGGTTGGATGACCCTTTCCTCCTGCTTCAGTAATCTGACCAATTCTGCAGGGAGTTCACAGTCTTCCTCACTCTCCTCTTCAGCTTGGTAGATGGGATTGTCGAAATCATACTGAGCCATAACAGAACTGTTCATAGTGAATGCCATAAGATCGCTTCTGCATGTTTAATGCTTTGTATTAGAAAAAGAGTTCAAAAAAGTCACAAAAAACAAAAACATTGCCATTTTTATTGTTTTGAAAAAAAAAGTGAAAACAAAAAAAAAGAAAAACAGGGATCACAAAGTTTGATTGCAAAAAATGTCCTTCATTAATGATAATCATTAAAACATGATGAGGCCCTACAATGAATCACTACGCCTTGGGCAGCTCGTAGGATTTTCATGCAAAAATGACAAAACAACAGAAAATTACTCTGTCAGAAGAGTAACTTGAACCACTTCCTCAGCCGTCCAGTTGTTGATGGACCCCCCTGGTGCACACGGGCGAACCCAGTTGTCTAAATCACAATCACTGTCACAGTCTTCACTACCGGTTGCAGAGACATCGCCATGATTCATCAGCCCAGCGCTGGTAAAGGTACTCGGACCCGCTTGACCATTCTGCTCTGCTCGGAGAGGCTCATAACCAACGCCAAATTTGTCTTCTTTAACCGGAAAATCCACCATCTTGCCCCAGCCTTCAGTTTTGCCAGAATCAACAACCTCTTTGGCCTGCTTATAAGAAGTAATTGAAGCACCTGGCTTCCTCTGCTCAGCGTACGCCACTTTCTCAAGAGCCACAGTCTCAAACGCCTGGCATAAGGTTTCGTGGATCTCGCCATCCACCTCAACATATTTGAACGAGGATAGATGACTCACCAGAATCTCTTCTTCACCGCACACAGTCACAATCTGACCGTTCCAGACATACTTGAGCTTTTGATGGAGAGTCGACGAGACTGCCCCTGCTGCATGAATCCATGGACGCCCCAATAAACAACTATAGGCGGGCTGGATGTCCATAACATAGAAGATGATATCGAATACCTCAGGACCTATCTTCACAGGCAAGGTAACTTCTCCACACACAGAACGTTTGGATCCGTCGAAAGCACGAACGATCAGGTCACTGGGATTAAGCACAGACCCTTCCGCATCAATCTTCTTCAGAATCTGCTTAGGCAGCACATTCAACGACGACCCGGTGTCTACCAATACGTGAGACAACACTGCCCCCTTGCACTCCATGGTGATGTGCAAGGCTTTGTTATGGTTTCTCCCTTCAGGCGGTAAGTCCAGGTTGGTGAAACCTACACCATGTCTGGTGCTCACATTGGCCATCACACCCTCCAGTTGATTGACAGAAATCTCTTGAGGCACGTAAGCCAGATTCAACATCTTCAGCAAGGCATTACGGTGTGCCTCAGAGCACAACAAAGTGAAAGTATAGAAATCTTGGACGGAGTTTGATTCAACTGATCTACAATCTTGTAGTCACTCTTCTTGATTATCTTCATAAACTCCTCCACGTCCTTCTCAAATGACCCCTCAGGCGCTTCCTTCTGGACAGGCTCTTCCTCAACCACAGCTTGTTTACCCTTTGCTCTGGCGAGAGCCTCAGCATTATTGTCCCTCAAAGGCTGCGGTGCGAACAGACGACCGCTTCTGGTAAAACCTCCTGGACCCCCTACATTATCCACAGCCGGACCAACAGTTGCAGGAACTCTATTCGGCAAACCAATTGTCACTGCAGTTTGATTCACTGGTCTTGTCTGACTCTCAGCCCTTCTGTAACTGCGGTGAGCATTATCATACTTCCACGGCACGGCTCTACTATTCTCAACAGCCCTTCTTCCAGACGCAACGATAGTAGTCGGAGCACTGATGGTTACTGGAACGGGAATGGTAACTGGGGTACCATTCGTTGCAGGTGCACTAACGACCCTTTGTCCACGTTCTTCAGACGGTTTAAAGTAAATGGTGATAGTTGACACTGTTCCACGATCTTTTACAGCCCTACTGAATTGCAAACAACCCTCATCCATCATACCCTGGATACCGGCCCTTAACGGTCGCAACCATTCTCAGATTCTGCACAGCCCAAACAATCCTCATTACAGCCCGGGTAGACAACCCCATTCAGCAGACGGCCCTTCACAACTAACAGAGAAGTTGAACATCATCAACATTAACAACCAGATCTTCAGCTTCTTTCCCCTCAATATTGTTCACTCTATGCCCACCATGCTGAGGCATAGGGTTGTTTACGACGTTAGGCACTGGAGCGAAGTTGATTGCTTTGGCATCGATCAAATCTTGAACCTTGTGCTGGAGAGCCCGACACTTCTCAGTATGATGCCCTGGTGCCCCAGAGTGAAAGTCACAACGGACGTTGGCGTCGTACCCAGGAGGCAATACTGTAGGCGGAGCCATTGTACGCAACTCAACCATCCCCAACCTGAGTAATTCGGGCAGCAGCTCGGCGTATGACATGGGTATCGAATCAAAACGTCGATCAGGCATCCTTTGTTTGGGCTGATACGGACGTTGCTGTTGTTGTTGTTGTTGCGGTTGTTGAACTTTTTGTTGTTGTTGCTGACGAGGTTGAGGTGCCGGAATGGTCACTGCAGCAGCTTGACGGTATTCAATTCTGTTCTGATCTCTGCGGTGTTGAACAACATTAGTTTCACCCTCTCTTCGACGAGGTGTCCCAGCAAACGGCTTCTTAGAAGAAGAGGAACCAGCATCTTGGATCTTCCCAGTTTTAATCAAACTTTCAGTCCTTTCTCCACAAATGACAACATCAGAAAAACTACCGAATGGGCAGCTCCCCATCCGGTCCATAAACACACCTTGAAGAGTACCGATAAACATATCTGTCAACTCCCTCTCCAGCATAGGGGGTTGAACTCTCGCAGCCAGTTCACGCCACCTCTGGGCGTACTCCTTGAAGCTCTCATTGGATTTCTGACATAGACTCTGCAGCTGAGTCCGGCTCGGTGCCATGTCCATGTTGTGTTTGTATTGCCTCAAAAAGGCCTCACCCAGATCCCTCCAGCATCGGATCGAATCTCTCTTCAATTCCATGTACCAGTCCAAAGAAGCCCCAGACAGACTATCTTGGAAAAAATACATCCACATCTTTTCATCATCGGTATACGCAGAGATCTTTCGATAATAAGCCTGCACATGGGTGCGAGGGCAAGAAGTACCGTTGTATTTGTCGAAGGACGGTGCTTTGAACTTGTGAGGGATTCTCAAACCTTCAACCAACCCCATATTAGTAACATCAAAACCGAGAGAATTCTGACATTCCATAGCACGGATCTTCTCGGCAAGAGCCTCAACTTTGCGATCTCTCTCATTAACCCTTCCCAGAACCTCTTCGTCTTCACTGAGCAGAGAGAACATATCCTCTTGTCTGTCAACAATCGGAACAGGATTACGGGCCGGAGCACGGACTACTCTGGCATTAGCGGTATCTGGAACAATAGGTTGACCGTTGATTCGAATACCTCCCAACTCATCACCTACAGCATAGTTGTTGACGGGTACAGCAGCAGCAACATTGTTATCATTGACCGGGCCTCCCTCTGGCGGAGCATGGTTGACCGGTGGATTTGCAGCCTCTTGTCTCTGAACCATAGCTCGAAGTTCTTCTTGACCTTGTGCAACCCCTTGCATCATATTCATAAACTGGGCCATGCTAGCCTTCATCTCAGCCAATTCTGCTTGAAATTGATCCATACTTCTCTGTTGATTCAGTCTTGTTGAGTAGCGGTGTGGACGTTGATCAGCTATCCTGCCTAAAACAGGAACCAGAGTGAGAAGCCACGACCAAGAACACCTGTTATGCAAAATGATATGAGTATGATGCTAATGATGCGTATGATGCGCATGATATGCTCATTTCTCAGGCATTCAAAGAGCCTGACCCATCCTGAAAAGATGGCAACCTGCAGCAACAAGAGAACAAACAGATACAAGGAAAATGAGAACAACAGGGAAATACTGACAACCTTATCCATACATAAGGGTAAAAAGGTCAATACCACCGAGTCAACAGAAAATTCGCATAAACAGAGTACAAAGAAATGAATCCCATCCAACAAGCCTGGAGGTGATTCTCAACAATGAAGATCCAAAGACGGAGTACAAACAAATGAATCCCATCCAACAAGCCTGGAGGTGATTCTCAACAAAACACAAACGAAGATACAAACTAAGACAGACGGTCTTCTGGAATGAGGGTCTTCAGGTAATGGCACTGGTCTATCAACAGTGTGCATTCTGAACATTCTGGTAGAGGGGTGATCTTCTCCTTCAACTGTCTTCTGAGCTCCAAGACTTCTCCTCCAAGATAGTCCTCTGATTTCTGTCTCAACTCCATCTCCTTCTTCAACTGAGCGTCTTTGTCTCTGAGTTGCTTCTCTAGGTCTCTGATCTTCTTCTGATAGTTGGCTTCTGCTCTCTGCAGTCTCAAGCGCTCCCTATGCTCCTCATCCAACATAGACTATATCTCCTCATATGATCTCTTCTTGCTCCTTGCTCTGCTAGCATCTTCTCCTTGCACTTCCCTGAGTTGATGGGCCATGTGCAACCTATCAGCTTTAGCTTTGTATAACTCCATATGGGTGTCTTGCTCCTTCTCCCTCAACCGACGATTCTCCATCAAGGCTTGCTTGTAGTGCTCTGCAGGCACACTATCAGCAAGAATCAAGGGTGGTTGCTCTTGCAACGGTTCCATCCTATCGTAGGGTAGCAACAAAGTTTCCACTCTCTTCTTTACCCAATCAGTGTAATCAGGCATGGCTATGGCAAACTTCTTCCCTAAGACGGATCCATCTCTGACACCAATGGACTTCCAAGCTCTTCCAATCTGCTCCAACCTAACAGGGTCATCCTTCTTCTCAAAGTACACACTCTCAGCTATCTCAGCTTCAAGTGGTCTTCTACTCATAACAAAACCTAACTGGCGAAGAGAAAGAACTGGATTATAATTTATACAACCCTTGGTCCCCACGAGTGGCACATTCCGGAATTCTCCACAGCTCATAATAACATTCTTCACATTCATCCGGTAAGATTGCCATCTGATGTCATAAGAGGTGAGCGACATGACCCTCTGAGTCCACTTGAGAGTGCTCTGAGTGTCTACAAAGGGTCCACTACCAGGCAGGAGTGACATGAACCATCTAAACAGGAGAGGTAGACAGCACCTGATGGCTCCACCCTTACCATGCCTACTGTGGATGGCATAGTAAGTATCAGCTAACAAGGTGGGGACTGGATTTCCTCTGATGAAAATGCTGATGGCAGCATGGTCAACAAAATTTGGCATACTGGGAAATAGGATGATTCCATATATCAAGGCGGCAAGCTGTGCGTGAAAAGCTTCCCAATTTCCCTTCTCTGCTTCAACTCTGGCTACTCTCAACAGGAACTTCAATGGCAGATCTACAACCTCTCCACAGGGCTTCCAATTCTCACCAACTTCCTCAACACTCAACCGGAGAGCTCTGGCAATCAATCTGAAGTCGACCTCCTTTGGGACGTCCAAGAAGGGAGTCTGATGCTGAATAGGGATACTCAATAGGATAGAATACTCTTCGAGAGTGGGTGCAAGCTGATAATCCTGGAAAGTGAAGCACCTGAGCTCTGGGTCATAAAACTGAAGTAGTGTCTGCAGAGGCACCGGGTCAACTACTGTCTTCAATACTGTCAAGATATCTCCGTACCGCCCAACAAAACTCTTCAGTCGGTCATCTATCACGAGGCTACCCAACTCAACTAGCGGAGTCAACGGCTCACGGTGGAAACTGTAGGAACAGGTTTTCCGCTTCGGCTCGGGAACTGTTGTCATCTCTATCAGTAGACAGACTCTGGAATGTACCTGAGAAATGATATGCATGCAGAGATTAGTTTTTTTCTTTTTTCTCTTTTTTTTTTTTTGATGATTTTTTTTTGATTTTTTTTTCAATGCGTTTCTTTTGAAAAATAAATATGCTATGATGCACATGATGCAGACTGGACTGGCTGGTTGTGCAAACTCTGATACTAGGTCGAAGCTTCAGTCAAAATCGGAACATAAATCCCACTTAAGGTTAACTGAACACTGTCTGAACACAAAGTCACCATCAGAACCAAGTCACCAACAGAACCGAGTCACCAACGGTACCTGTAATGAAATAACCCTTCCCCACTCACGGGTGTAGTCTAGGCCAGGGTAAAGCTGAGAGAAACGCAGCATAAATAACCTTTCGCAGAAATACTATCATATACACACCCGAAGTATGTAACGACAGTATCCCACCAGGGTCTGAACTGCTCGTGATATCAATGTTCCGCTAAGTGGCGCCATACCACCCGCTTCCCATGAATCACTCTATTCCTAATCATCCTAGATTTTCACTCATGGTCTGGGTATTGGACCTTTTACCTCAACTGACTCCCACCCCACAAAGAAAAACAGACAACCAGCCAGGAAGAATGAATAATGAATATGAATGCAAACATTAATGCACACAATAAATGCAAACAATAAATGAAATGAACAAATAATGAATGCAATAAATAAACACAGCACAAAGCAACCAAAACCCTAACCTAGAGAGCGCTAGGAGAGACTCGCTCAGGGAAGATGGACCAGCACAGGTCAACTTCTCTATTTCCCCAGCAGAGTCGCCAGCTGTCGCATCACGCGAAAAACCGGCGGGAAAAGAAGAACAACAGAGCCGCCACCGTGCGTTATTTATCCCAAAAGAGGGAAAGGAAACGCTCAGAGTAAACCTGGAAAGAACATGGTCTCGCGACCAAAGAGGATGGGTTCGGGGGTCGGTTATGCGAAGGGAAGGTATTAGCACCCCTACGCATCCGTAGTATTCTACGGGATCCACGCACAATAGGAAGGATAAATTGATTGCTAAACACTGCTCAGATACTCACACACACTGGCTGAAAAGAGACAAAAGAAACTGACTGAAACTGACTCGGCAGGATACCGCATCCTGGGCCTACTTAGTCTATCAGGCATAGACATCAGAGTCGAAGTAGTTCGGACTGGGGGAAACGACACATGCTCGCTAGGATATCGCATCCTATGCATACGTATCTTCTCGGACGAGAGAAGAATCAGAGCATTCGTAGCTCGGCTGACACGCGCATAAACAAACACAGGCAAAGGCAAACGTGGAGCCTGACTGCCAATCACTGGACTTATGTCAGCATCCGAACCTAAACACACACAAGAAGGCAAACATGGAGCCTGAATGCCAATTGCTGGACTTACATCAGCATCCGAACCAAACACACGCACACTGGAACCCAAATGCCACTCGATGGACTTACATCGGCTTCCAAGCACACAACAACACAACAAGTTAATAGGGAGTCGGGGACTCGAGCCTATAACTGTCAAGCACACACTCAAACAAACAGACAACAAATTGCTAAGGAGTCAGGCACTCGAGCCTAGCAACTGTCAAACAACTCACACAAAAAGAAAAAGGGCGCCCGGAGAGATCAGCTCAATCTCCTGCCTACATACTTCATCTGGTATGAAGATCAGGGCGATGTAGTTCCCCTACGGAGGGAAGAAGGACTAGCCTAACCAGATAACAGAGGGAGACACAACTAGGGAGACTACGACTCGAGCCTAGATGTTATCATGCAAATCATCCCTAAGTTAAGGTTTCTAGCTAACTGGCACAGGGAGCCAGCCTATCCTAAGCATGGCTTGCACAGGAAGCAAGCCACACACACACTTAACTTGCACAGGAAGCAAGCCAAGCAAAACCTACTTGCACAGGAAGCAAGTCTAAACTAATCCTAACTTGCACAGGAAGCAAGTCAAACAATCCTAACTTGCACAGGAAGCAAGTCAAACAATCCTAACTTGCACAGGAAGCAAGTCAAACAATCCTACAAGCACAGATAGCACACACTATATACAAGCAAGTGGCTCAAACAAGGCTAGGTTTTAGTCGAGGGGTCATATCAACCTCAACAAACAAACCTCTGGAACTGGGTGAATGTTGCTCTTAACCTTGCCATTGCGGGGCTAAGGTGAAGCAGATGAAAGGAGATGAGGGGTGTGCCTCATTGCTTCTATCCCTGGCCTGGGAGAGCATTTGACAAGAATGTGTGGGTTCAGAAAGTGGGAACCCTTCTACACATTTAAAACTGACTCAACTGTACAATTGTACAAGATCTTGGGTTTGTATCTGAAATGCATCAACACAGTGGTGTGGGCAAAGCAGATGACACACTGAATAGTGGGGGATAGATTGCATATCCCTACCTTCCACCAATTGCCTCTTCACTTAGGAGGACTTTGACTCTATGCAAGGACAAAAGTAAACATCCACAAACATTGCCTCTTAAGGAGGACTTCAGACAGTTGCCTGGCCAAGTAACAGGCCAGGTCTTCCAGACTACATGAAGTTAGGAAGTTGTACCTCAATGCAAATTGCTTATACAAGCAAAGCAAAGCAAAAGTTCACAAGGAACTGAGCAACTAAAAGCACCAGTTCTGAAGAGCAGATGAGATTCGATGGTTTTCTGGCTTCCAATGATTGAAACAGATGACCATGAAGCTTCCTACAGTTGAATGATAAAAGGAACTTGGCTCATGGATGCTTGCTTTTACTCGAAATCCAATCTGCCATGGATGAGCTCTTTGAAAACAGTGCTAGGAAAGGAGCTTTCAGTTGGGGAAATATGGTTGAAACAGGTTCACAATGTTGTATGGATATTGTTTTAGGCAAGGCAATGTTCAGTTCTTTGGGAGTTTTTTGACAGATTTTGAAAAATGCAAAAAATGAAGTTTTTGAGAATGAGTGAAGTTTTTTTAGTTTTGAGGCAGCTGCTAGGGGTTTCATTCAGCAGAAAAAATGATGTGTGTCTGTTGTTTTTGTGGTACTTGAATCAAGGTCCATGAAAATGTGGAGTAGAGTTGGTAAAAGCGTACTTTCTTTCCAATTTTCAAGCAAGTTGGCATGGGTGTATGTACTGCACGAATTTGACTTTGTAACATGACCAAAACCACATTTCTGAACTATTTCAATTGGCCAAATGGTTAAAAAATGATTATTTTGAAAAGTCAAAATTCAACTCACTTGAAATTAATTAAGGCAAGTTCAAAAAGGCCATTTTGCATGGTGATGTTTTGGTGAATGAAAGTTACATTTTTGGAAAGAGGAGGTCAAATGTGACTTGTAGGAAAAAACCCCACCCAAATTGGCCAAATGGTTTGAGAGATATGGCCTTTTGAAGTTCAAGAATTTCTGAAAATGATTTGATCATATCTTGCCAACCATACATGGGAATTGAGTGTTCTTGGACTTTTTGGAAATGGGAGAACAAGATCTTCAACTTTCATGTTGGGCAAAAATTCATTTGAAGCTTGTATCATGATGTAAGTTTGAGGATCAAGACTTTCCATTTTTGGTAAATTTCAGTTACAGATCAAGTTTCCCTTTTTGGAAATTTCTGATCTGGCTTCAAATTCTTCCATGATGGTGTTTGACATGATATATGAAGGCTATTTGGACATGAATAAGCTCTCTCAAACCAATTTCCATCATCAAATCACTGATTAAATGGACAGTTGACCAACAGTTGACTTTTAGGGTTTCTGACTGATTGTGCATTGACTGATGACTTCTGAACATCCAATCCTTGACCTAAACACTTCAAATGGATCCCCAAGTCATGTGAACATGTTGGACCAACCCTAGGGCCTTGGCTCCTTGAGAAATGCACTTGCTTGCTTGACTGACTGATCTCCTGACCAGTTTAACCTAATTCTTCTGATGACTTGCACTTGAGGCAAATAGGACAATGCAATGCTATGCAATGGACCATGTTATGTTATGACCTAATATGAGAATGTATGTACCATGACAGGTGCAAATTTGAGGTGCTACACCGGTGATATATCTTTGGGATCATTGCTCTTGTCAATGTATCCCCAGCGAGTCATGTTTCATTTACCTTTGTTTGGTAATGATTGTTTCTCCTTTAGATTGGTCATCATTTTATACCCAGTAATCGGTATCCCGATGTCATTTCTTTTCGGTCGATTTATCCTTTATTAACCCAATAACTGGTTATGGATAATCTTCCATGCGAGTATGTTATCTACGTTCTGACGGTAATAGATAAAATATCTCATGCGCACTTCAGTCGAAGTCTTTTCTTCCCTAGTCGAGTAAGGTTCGTATTTCCTTATGGAATCGAATGCCCATCTTGTAAATTGAGTTTGCTTTTTCAGCCTTCCTTTTCGGATGATGAGTGTCTTGGATGTATTCCCAATTCACGCCTGGTTGGTCACCTATTATATGCCCAGTAACCGGTATCCCTGGTGTTCCTTCTTTCTACTCCCTATTATGAATTTTTGTCCCCTGTGGAGTCAGACTTTCCTGAGTTGAGATATGCCTTTTAGGTCTTCCTCAGATGTTTCAGATGATTGATATCTCTCACCCTTATACCGATCTTAGATATTCTTTCTCCCTGAGCATGTTGTTCTCTCACCCAGTAACCGGTGTTTTGATGACATGTCTCTTTTTGAGTTTATTACCCAGATGCTGGTAATATCTCATTTTTCTTCCTCAGCTGAGATCCTTTGTGGATTTCCCCGTCTGAGTCTGGATTTTTATCCGAAGTATCCTTTGTGGATAATTGTGTTGTATTGGCATATTCCCCAGTACACGCATATTTGCGTCAGCTCGAGTCATTCCATCGATTTATTTTCGTGGAATCCCTACGTGTCTCCCAGCAAGTTTTCAAGTCGTGACCTGCTCACGCATTTTACCCTTATTTCTCCCTAGAGTCTATGTCTCCCTAGTGAGTGTATTACTCCGATGGATTTTCAATTTCTCCTGATTTCTTTTCCTTTGTGGCCATATTTCACCATAGAGTATTAACTTTTGCATGCATACATCTGCATCATGAGGTCTCTTAGGGACCAAAATTCGTCTCTTTGTTATTATTTAAGCCCATTCTACCTCGTCGATACGAAGATTTTAACCTTCATGTCTCCGGCTAGAATGACCTTAAATAGGGGCATTTGTAAGACCCTAATTTTGACCCTAAGATCCCTCATGGCATCATATCATTTTCTCATTGCATTGCCTCAAGGATCATAGCATGTGCGGCTCCTTTACCCTAGGTTAGGTCTTGTGTAAGTTGGTTTGAGACCACCAAGCATGCTTGAATTATATATTATTTGCTTTTCTTATTTTGTTTACTAACCAAAAGCACAAAAATATGTCACTAACCTCTTTTGTTTTGAAGCTCAAGCAATCATGAGATCCCCTACTCCTAGGAGGCTCCTATGCTCAATGAAGTGGCTAGATGAAGATGAGAAAAAGCATGACAATGGTCCACGAAGCTCCTAATCATCATATATGTCTCCCAAGTATCTCAATTTTTCAATTTGATCAAGATAACCCAAAGGGCTTGAGGATTGTTTCCCAAGGAAACCATAATTCAACTATGCATTGATTGTGCCTTGCTCATGAAACAACCTCAACCTATGATCAAATCCAATAAAGGGAAGTTCTTTCATTCATAATTTTATGCATATATGAGCTTATGTGAGTACTCTCAATCATTCATTCATCAAGATTTGAAGTTTGGCCTTGAGAAGTTGACCAGTTAAGTCATCTAACAAATATGAGATCCACTGAGACACAACTTTTGATGTGTTTGTCAAATGAAGACGACCCCAAGAGAAAAAATGTTCTTAAGAACCATATGAACAAATTTCATGGTCATCAAAAATACATTTGAAGCTTTTAAGGTCATCATTCATTTGAAAACATTATATGTCATTTTGACTGAAACCCTAATTTTGGGTCAACTTCCCAAGGACATGACTTCTTAATTTTTTATGATTTTTAGGTGATACCAATTGCATTGGAAAGCTTCAAATGTCTAATTCAAATGTTATGTTGGACAAAATTTCATAATCCTAAAAGAAACACATGTGATAATACAAAACATTATAGGTCACTTTGGACCAAAACCATTGAATCTTGAAAATGTCCAACTTCAAGTGCCCATAATTTTTTCATAAAAAATCTAAATGATGCAAAATGTAATTCCAAATTGATCATCTTGAAAGTATCTAAAACTTTCTTGTTGAAGGTTTTTCCATTTGAGGCTTGCATCAAAGAAACAGAAGGGCTTGAAGTTGGTCACTTTTGGCAAATTTTCCACAGACATGTTTTGTACCTCAAACTTCAAGATCAGTTTTCATAATTTTCCAAACTCGAAATGGATTTTTGTCCAACATAGCTTTTGTTCCGTATGTCAAGACCTTTCCAACCATTACTCACATGCCTATGTTTGGATTTTTTATGTGTAACTTTCGAAGAGGGGAATATTTATGCCCAATTATGCATTTCACATTGAATCTTAATGCACAAACTATTACATTTGCAATTGCACGTCCAAACCTTCTTCAAATGAGCTTAACATTCATTTCCAATCAAGTTTGGGCCTCACATGCGCCTGTACAGGCCCATGCATGGAGGACCCAAAGCTTCATGCGCACGAGTTTGGCACTTGCTTGCTTGCATCTCAGCTATAAATAGAAGCCTTGCCTCATTCAAATATCAACCTCAAGGCAACCTGAAACTATGTAGAAGTGAAAACCCAGCCATTACTCAAAAGGAATTCTGATTTTTATTTCTCACTTTCAAACTTGAATTTCAACAAAATCAGTTGATCTTCAAGTTCTAATTCCTAAGCCTATCATCATCATCATCTCCTGATCAAAATGGAAGCAAGAATTGGAGCAGATCGTGCTGTTTAAAGCTGCACTTCAAAGGTTTATGATCCAACTGTTTTGATCTATATCTCATCATATAATGTGATTTGCTTCTGCTCATTTGGTTTTCTGAAGTCCTTGTGAGGCAAGCCAGTGGTGGCTTTGATTTTATGTTTTGAGAAGTTTCAGTTTGCATACCTGGAAATTCAAGCTTAGATTTCTCATCCACTAGAGATCTTGAGGGAAATCCAAGGTTACAGGGGTGATGTACATCACCCCAACTTCATTTTGGTATATGGCTCGTGCATTTTAGTTGAGGTTCAAAAACCTGCAACTGGTGGCCGGAATAAGTTAGTCCACCGGAGAAGACGGTGGTTTCCACCACCGTCCCCACGTGGATGCGCCTGGGCCATTGGATGGTGATTAAATCATCTAATCATGGCCTTTGTTTCTATTGACTTATTTTAATTCATTTTACTTCGCGCTTGACTCATGACTATGGTACGCGCGCGCCTCAGAGCCATTGGATGTGTCCACGTCAATTAATGAAGTGGATCCAACGCTCCCTGATTTTCCTTATTTTCTAATTTCTGATTTATTTTCTTTTATTCCTTTTTATTTCAAAAATTCATAACTATTTTATTTGGAATCACAAAAATATGAGACCAACACTAAAATTTTTCTTGAAAAATCTAGTTTCATAATCTGACTTTTAATTATTTTTGTGATTCCATTTAATTTTTTTTGTGAATTATTTTGTTTTTAATAGTTTTTAATTCATTTTAATTACTTTTTGATATTCAAAAATTCCAAAAATATTTTCTTAACACATATGGATCATGATAAGTAGATGAAAAATATTTTCATCGATTTCTTAATTGATTTTAGATTTTAATTCATTTGTGTTATATTTTATTGTTTTTAATTGATTTTAAATAGTTTCTGTTTTCAAAAAAATGTTGAGAAAATTTATCAAACCTTGTTTGACCATGTTAGACTTGTGATAATTCAATTGGACTTATTCAAGTTGATTTGAATTGAATTAGATGTTTGACCATAACTTTGTTCATTTTATTTTATGTTCTATTTTAATTCCAAAAATACCAAAAAATATGTTTGACCTTGTTGACTTCTAATCTTGATTTCTCTTCTGTCTTACATTGGTTGATGTTGATTTTGATTCACATTTGACCATTGTGTTTTGATTATGTCATTTGATTTCTCCTTTTATCCATTTCATTTCTTCTTCATCTTCTTCTTTTTATTTTGGCCAATGAGTTAATGATTTGTGGTTGGTCTTGACATATGAGAGGCTTAACCTTCTTTGATCTAAATCAAACTCAACTTGATCAAAGATCAAGTGAGTTGCTTTTTGTCCAAGATAGGTTGCTTCTTGGTCAAGCAAAAAACTTAAAATCCATACAAGGTTTTTCTTCTTTTCTTTTGGCATGGCAAGTTGTAGGAGCATGACTTACTAGTCATGATCTCTAACTTGTGTTTATTTGCCTATAGTTTTATTGACCGGCCTGAGATAGGTGTGACTACTACATTAGTCCACTTACGATTGCTTAACATAGCGCTAAATTGTCTTATGACACACTAACATTGACTACTAATTACTAACTTTAATTCAAGCATTTAATTTTTGCAATTTACTTTAATGCAATTTAATTTCTTGCTCATTTATTCATATTGCTTTTTACTTTGCTCACTTGAGCTCATATATTATGTTTATACTGTTTGCCTTTTGCTCACTTGAGCTCATTATTGTGAATAAATATATTGTTGCTTTGTGTTTGTTTTGTCTTTGTTTGTGTGAACCCAACGCAAAAAGGAGAAAGGACATAGAATTTGGACCTTACCTATGCTTAAAGGAGTTCAAGAGCAACTAGGCCTCATGCCTTTAGAATGATAAATTAGGCCTTATGCCTTTAGAATGCTTAATCTTAAAGTTGACTTGAAAGGACCCCTAATCTAAACTCATTCTTTGTCCATTCCTCTTATTACATTGTGAAGTTTTTGATTGTTTGTTCTTGTGTGATAGGGATTCCATCTTGAGATAGTAAGAAGGACCATTGTCATGAATAGTCAAGTTATGAGAGACAAGCCAAATGGAGATCCTAGGAGCTTGAATATAATATTTGTTTTGATTGCTTGTTGCTTGCTAAGTCCAAAGGAAAGGAGCATCTTGAATCATCTTTATGATCTCAAGAAAGGAACTCCAAGGGTTTTATCTCTTCTCTCATCTTTGCATGTTTAGGACTAGCCCTTCTCTTCTTCTCTCCACTCTAACCCAAGCCAAACTCATTTTTGTGCAAACATTGACATCATTTTCAAATTAGAAACCTAGGCCTTATGCCTTTGATTTTTTCAAACTCTTTTCACTAATACTCATTATGAATTGAACCTTAAGTCAACTTTGACTTCATTTTGTGAATACTTCTAACTTGTAAATACAACTCACTTCAAGTTGTTTTTGTGGTTTCAATGGCCACCCTTGTTAAAACTTTTTATTCATAAACATTAGCCATAGGTTTGAGTTATCATAGTGGTTGATGTAAACCTCACCTTATCCTTAGTGATTGGACTATAAGTCTTCTATACTTATTATAGGGTGGATCCCTCACTAGTATGTTGAAGCTCTCCTCGCATGGTGGATTGTTGGTTTAGGTTGAGTTTTCTCCCTTTGATAACAAAAGACCTTAAGGCTTTTGACCAAGTCAATTCACCAATCTTTTGAGATTTCTATCCCGAACTACGAGGTTTTGATCCTACCTTTGTGATGGTACGTAGGCAATGGGTTTATCCATTCAAACAACAAAATTGTAAATAATATGTATATTCTTTTCTCATCTCCCCAATCTTGTTTGCACAAATCTTTTCACAAACACCAACCTACAATACACATTTGCAAAAAGGGTTCCCTTAGAGTACTAAGGATGTTTTAGGTGCTTAAAACCTTCCCATTGCATAACCAACCCCCTTACCCAGATATCTGACATTTTTATTAGTTTTTGATTTGATAAAACTTCTCATTTTTTGTTCGCATTCTAACCTTTCCTTTGGATAAATAGAAGTGCGGCGGCGACTCGAATTGTATGCTTACTTTTGATTTAGTTAATAAATCTAAAGGTAACGAATACCCCGCTACAGAAAAGTGGCGACTATGCTGGGGATCATACACTTCCTAGTGGGTTTAGCCTACCTTTTGCTTTGTTGTATTGTATGTTTATATTATTTGTGACATATTTTTGTGCAAATTTGGGATGATTGCATTATTTGTAACGTATGATTTGCTTGATATATATATATATATCAATCGCTTATGTTCTTGGTGGTCTCTTGTGAGATGATTTCTTTACCCTAACTCGAGTGCACTTATGATAGAAGAATGGCATAGTATTGTTGACTTGTGTGGAGTTATTCCTTAGCAAGTTGACTTGTAAGCCCATTCACTTGGTGGAGGTCTTGTTGGGATCAATAATGTCACACGAGTAGTCGTGGTTAGGCATTACTCTTTCCAATATAAACCTTAGAAGCCAAGGACCTTAGATTACCTAGCCCATCTTGGCCTATTTTAGGACGTAGTGTGAAGGTCGTTCAAGTGTAAGATTTGATACGATTGTTACGCGATACTACACACATAAGAGTCTCTCTTGAGAATATTTTTGGAATACGAGTAGTCGTTTTATCCGATAATATCTGAAAGATGAGATGATGACTATGGGGACCTCTTTTAGAACATGATTGTCAGGTTTAACCATAGTACACTCCCTTTAGGTGGTTCTTAAACGAGACTCCATGCTCGTGACTTACAACAAACCCTTTATTCATGGTTGATCCGTTCTTGTATATCCTTAATATCAATGGAACTTAGGTGTTGATAATGTGCAAACCATAATCCACCAAAATGGATGATTGATATTAAGGATGACTTGATCCATCCCATGACCTTTGTGTGGTGTGCTTTGCTTGATCCTTGAGTGTGATTGTTGCATCCATGCATTCATGCATTCATATGCATCCATATCATCAACAATGAGAAAATTTTCAAGGAACTTAAGAGGTTTATTTGCAAATTTTCAGACATGGATAAGCAAAGAAGGAATACGAAGAAGTACAGTTTCAGGCGACTCGACTTGAAAGAGTTAAGGAGTTTGACATCTTATGTATTAGATCCCTTGGAATTCAAAGCTCGCCATGGGAAGCTTTTGTCTATTCTTGCTACTCAGGTGGATGAAGGTTTGATGAACGTGTCGGTGCAGTTCTACGATCCTCTGTACCGTTGCTTAACTTTCCCGGATTTCCAGCTTTTGCCTACGCTTGAGGAGTATGCCTATCTTGTGGGTATACCTATCTTGGATCAGTTGCCATTCAGTGGCTTGGAGAGAGTTCCTTCTTCCCAAGAGATTGTTGATCTGTTTCACATTGATGTATCTGATATTGGTGCTTATATGACTACCAAAGGTGGAATTCAAGGTCTCCCATCTGATTTTCTCATTGCTCAAGCTACTTTGTTTGGGAAGGCCATGAGTGAGGATTCCTTTGAAGCCATATTTGTACTTCTCATCTATGGGCTGGTGTTATTCCCCAACATCGACAATTTTGTGGATGTGAACGCTATTAGGATTTTGTCTACTCTTAATCCCATTCCGACTATGTTGGGTGACACTAATTCTCTTTGCATATGGGGAATGCAAAGGGTGGTGGTACCATTGTGTGTTATTTGCCTCTACTGTACAAGTGGTTTATTTCACACTTACCTCAGATGCTTGCCTACAAGGGATGTCTACGGTGGTCTACGTGTGTATGATGGTGTGCTGATTATTGATTCTTGTGGTGAGTTCTCCAATGTGCCTCTTCTTCGTACATGTGGTGGAATTAACTACAACCCTATTTTGGCTCGTCGTCAGCTTGGGTTCCCCTTAAAGGATAAACCTAACAACATTCTGTTGGAAGGTGTGTTCTTTCAAGAGGATAAAGACCCCTAGAACTTGAAGGGCAGCATGGTCCACGCTTGGTGCAAGATTCATAGGAAGGGAAGGAAAGAGCTTGGTCCGAAGAATGGTATTGCTTTGGAACCCTACACCGCTTGGGTGAGGAAGAGAGCTTCGGAGTACCGCATGCCATACGACTATCTGAGACCTACCCTTATGGTTATGGTTGGGCCTTCAACCCTCCCTAACCAAGGATTAGAGGAGTTGAGAGATGAAGACCGTTCGTGTGCTTGGGTTCGTGAGCGAGAGGAACTACTTCAGCAACTCAGAGATAAGGATGATATGATAGAATTTCTAGAGCATCAGGTTATTGATGAGCCTGATGATGTGGTTACTTCTCTTCTTCCTCAGTCATCCAAGTTTTTGAAGAGGAAGTATGATCGACTCGCCAAGGAGAAAGCAGATATGGAGGCAACTTATGACAGAGAGGTGAAGAGGCTTCGTGCAGCTTATCTTCCGATCTCAAGAGCTTTGGACGATTGTTTCTAGGGATCCATAGGATGTTTATTCTCCTTTCCTTTTGTATTGTATTTGGTTACCAAAACTGTACTACTTCTTTGGTGTAAAAAATTTCCAAATATTATTGCTATGAGTATTCCATATATATGTCTTAAAGGATTAACATTTTCAAATATTTGCAAATAGATCTCCATAAAGTTCCTCAAATAAAAACAAATCATATGCACAAACATTTCATGCATCATATGCATAAGCAGGTTTTGTTCAGCTCTGATCAGTGGTCTAACTCTTTGTTCTTCATTTATTTTGAAGACAAGCTGACGCACCGGTATAACACCAAGGAAAATCTTCCAAAGCTGATGGATCATCTAAAGCAAGAGAACAGAGAGCTGAAAGAGGAAGTAGCTAGGTTGACTGCCATGATGGAGTCAGTACTGGCTGCTCAGACCCAGTCTTCACCAACTCCTGCAACTCCTCCCATGAGGATGGTTATTTCAAAGGTAGCTTCCTCAACTATGCCAGCCGGGTTTCCCTAGGGGATGCCCGCAAATTTTGTTCCCGAGGGTTTTGCTCTAACTCTCGCCTCTCTGTTGGCATCTAGCTCGGTCCTTACTGTGCCACCTCTCGTTGTGCACACTTTACCCAGAGTGGAAGACACCATTTATCATTCTGAGCCGTCTGAGGGCCCAGATGTTTATGAGAAGATGGACGCTATGAACGACTAATTCCTTGAGCTGCGCAAGGAACTGAAGACTCTGAGGGGTAAAGACCTCTTTGGTAAATCTGTTGCTGAGTTGTGCCTTGTGTCCAACGTTAAAATCCCTATCAAGTTCAAAGTACCTGACTTTGAAAAATACAAGGGAAACACATACCCTCTCATCCATCTTGTGATGTACGCTGACAAGATGTCAACACAGACCGAGAATGATCAACTTCTTATCCACTACTTCCAGGACAGCCTGTCCGGTGCCGCTCTCAGATGGTACATGGGTCTGGACAGCGCGAACATCCGCTCCTTCAATGATCTTGGCGAAGCTTTCGTTAAGAAATATAAGTACAATGTGGATATGGCTCCCGATAGGGACCAGCTTAGGGCGATGTCCCAGAAAGAGAAGGAGACTTTCAAAGAGTACGCCCAGAGATGGCGTGAGTTGGCCGATCAGATTGTGCCACCCCTCGAGGAGAAAGAAATGATCAAGATCTTTTTGAAGACCTTGAGTTCATTCTATTATGAGAGGATGATGGCTAGTGCTCCCTCGTTGTGTTGCTCATCTATGGATTAGCTTTGTTCCCTAACATTGACGGTTTTATTGATGTTAACGCTATTAGACTTTTCTTGTTTGGGAATCATGTGCCTACTTTGTTTGGTGATATGTATTTCTCTTTGCATCTAAGGAATTCTAAGGGTGGTGGAACGGTTGTCTGTTGCATTCCTCTTCTGTACAAGTGGTTTATTTCACACTTGCCTCAGACACCTCCTTTTGTGGAGAACAAATAATGTCTAAGGTGGTCTCAGAGACTTATGTCTCTCACTAATGATGGTATAGTTTGGTATGATTCATCTTTAAGCAATTTGGAGATTATTGATAGTTGTGGTGAATTCTCTAATCTGCCTCTCATTGGTACACAAGGGGGAATTAACTACAACCCTTCTTTGGCTCGTCGTCAACTTGGGTTCCCCTTGAGAGACAAACCTAGTAATATATTGTTAGAAGGTATTTTCTATCAAGAGGGTAAAGATCCCCAACATTTGAAGCAAAATATTGTGCATGCTTGGCATAATGTGCATAGGAAAGGAAGATCCGAGCTTGGTATGTGCAATTGTGTAGCTTTGGAAGCTTATATTCTTTGGGTGAAGAAGAAAGCTATGGAGTTGAAGATGCCTTATCCTTGCGAAAGACCTATGTCTATGGTTGTGGTTGAGCCATTAACTCCCCCTAATCAAGATGTAGAGGAGTTGGAAGACGCGCTCGTCAAGATGAGGCAAGAGAAGGATATGTGGGAAGAGTGTTTCCATGCTTTGAGAAAAAAGCATGGAGAGTTGCAGTTAGAGTCTAAGGACAAAGATGCATTGATTGAGCTACTTGAAGACCGAGTGACAAAGAGACAAAGAGAACCAGAGGTTTCATCTTCTAGTATGCCACAGCCTTCAGTTGCTTGGAAGAAGATTGTTGACTAGCTTGTCCTCGAGAAGACTCAGATGAAGGCTTCTTTTGAGACCGAGATTCGTCGCATCCAAAGGAAGTACACGCCTTTAGCCAGATCTTCTGACATTGTTGTTAGGGATCCTTAGGATGACTAGTCTCCTTTTCTTTTGTATCTTTTTATTTTTGTTTTCTGAAATTGTACTCAGTGTAATCCTTCCAATTTATATAAATAAAAAGAGATTTTTGGTTGTATCAAATTATTGCAATTGCCATTTAAATATAATATATATATGCAAATGATATAGTAAGTTCCTTGGAAATAAAATAATAAAAATCAAGCATTACATTTCATGCATCATTTGCATAAGCAGGTTTTTTCCAGGTGTCTGATTGGTGTCTCTTTTGTGCTTTAGCCAAGCTGACTCACCGGTACAATACCAGAGCCAATCATCAGAAAATTAAGGAGCATCTAGAGCAAGAGAACAGAGAGCTGAAGGACGAAATCGCCCGACTGACTGCCATGATGGAGTCAGTTCTTACTGCTCAAAGCCAAGCTTCTCTAACGCCTGCAACTCCTCCCGCGAGGACTGTTATTTCAGAAGTGGTTACCTCTACCGTGCCTGCTGCCACCGCCCACTTCGCACCGCACTTTCCTGCTGGATTCCCTTGGGGAATGCCGCCCAACTTTGTGCCAGAGGGCTTTGCGCCTACCTTTGCTTCCATGATGGCATCTAGCCCGGTCATGTCCGTGCCACCTCCAGTTATGCACACTTTGCCTCGCATAGAGAATACCATCTATCATTTCGAGTCGTCTGAGGGCCCGGATGTCTATGAGAAGATGGACGAAATAAAAGACCAATTTCTTGAGTTACGCAAGGAATTGAAGACGCTGAGAGGTAAAGATCTTTTTGGGAAGAGTGCTGCCGAATTGTGTTTGGTGCCCAACATTAAGATCCAGGTGAAATTCAAAGTGCCTGACTTTGAAAAATATAAGGGGAATTCTTGTCCACTCAGTCATCTTGTGATGTATGCTCATAAGATGTTTACTCAGACAGATAATGACCAATTTCTTATTCACTACTTCCAAGATAGCTTGATTGGTGCTGCACTCCATTGGTATATAGGGTTGGATAGTGCAAGCATCCGCACTTTCAATGACCTAGGAGAGGCTTTTGTGAAGCAATACAAGTATAACATGGATATGGCGCCGGATAGAGACCAGTTGAGGTCTATGTATCAGAAAGATAAAGAGACATTCAAAGAATACACGCAAAGATGGAGGGAGTTGGTTTCCCAGATCACTCCTCCTTTGGAGGTGAAAGACGTGACAAAGATCTTCTTGGAAACCCTGAGTTCATTTTATTATGAACACATGATCGCTAGTGCCCCCAGTGATTTTACTGAAATGGTAAATATGGGGATGAGACTTGAAGAAGGGGTCCGTGAAGGACGTTTGTCAAGAGATGAGGCGTCAACCAGTAAGAAGTATGGCAGTAGTTTCAGCAAGAGGAAGGATAGTGAAACAAACAAAATTACCAGTGGGAGGCAGAGGAGGCCTTAAATCAGAAGAAATCCACCACCCCGTCAACATCATCATCATCAAGTATCTTCCGTTATTCCAGTATTTTCTAATCAGCAAGCAATTCCAATTCAACAACAACCACAACATTAACGTCAACAACAACAACCGCAACAAAGAACGAACACCTACAACAACAACAATATCAATAACAGTCATCAGCATCAGCAGAACTTTGAAAGGAAGAAGGCCTCTTTCGACCCGATTCCTATGTCGTATGCAGAGTTGTATCCCTCCTTGGTTCTCAAGAACCTGATTCAACCGAGGAACCCACCGCAGATCCCAGAACCACTTCCCTAGTGGTATATGTAGCGGTGTATTCGTCGCTATATGATTTATCGATTAAACCATAAGCAAAGCATACAATGAATTCGAGTCGCCACCGCACTTTTATTTATCCAAAGGATTGGCTAAAAAGCGAACAAAAGCCTAAGAAGTTTTACACGTAGAAAACTAATGAAAAGATCAGAGAGTCTGGGTAAGGGGTAAATTAAGCAATGGGAAGGTGTTAGGCACCCACTACGTCCTAGGTACTCCTAGGGAGCCCTTTTCACACTTGTTGTATAAAATTGTTATTTGTTATGAAATATTTATTGTGCAAACATGATTGGGATGATGAGAAAAGAATATACAATTTAATTATTTTTGTGTTCGAACGGATGAACCCGTTGCCTACGTACCTTCCATCAAAGGTAAGGATCAAAACGCCGTAGTTCGGCTAAAAGATTTCCAAAAGTTAGTGGATTCAATTTTAAACACAAGCCCTAAGGTCTTATGTTATCCACGGGAGAAAACTCAACCTTATAAAACAACGAGTCCACCATGTGAGAAAAGCTTCAACTTGCTAGTGAGGGGTTAACCCTATAATAAGCAAGGAAGACTTACAATTCAATCAACTAAGGACAAATAGGTGAGATTGACATCAACCAACTAAGATAAATAAAACCTATGGCTAATGTATGAAAACTTAACAAGAATGGACAAAGCCACAAAACCATTGAATGGGTGAAGTTAATTGATTATGATTATTCACAAAAGAAGAGTCAAAGTATGATTAAGATTGATTCAAAAGAAGTATTATGAAAATGGAGTTTGAAAAAGTCAAGGACTTGGGGTCCAGGTTTTTAATTTAAAAGCATGAAGATGTTTGCACAATATCTATCTCAAGTTTTAAAAGCAATGTGTGAAAAGGTTTAGGACAAAATGGATGAATGGATGAAGATGGAGTGTAAAACTTCCTAGAAGGTTCACCTCTTGAGATCATATAGAAGATGATTCAAGTGCATCCTTTGGAATAGGCAATGAGCAATAATAAACAAGCAAGGCAAAGGAAAAAGTCAACAAAAGCGGATACCGGATTCCAATTACTGGACTTATACCAATCTCCTAAAACAGAACTGGATATCAGAGGCCACTCTATGGACTTATACCAATCTCCTCAACAAATAAATAAAAAGTGGATACCGGATGCCAATCTATCTGGACTTATACCAATCTCCAACAAAAGCAAAGCAAACACTTGGGTGTCAGATGCCAATCTATCTGGGCTTACTCTAACCTCCAACATATGATCATAGGAAAACAAATGCCAAATTACACGAACTTACAATTGCATCCTCACATACAATCACACAAATGCATCAAGCAAAGAGATGATGAGTGGCCAATGAAATGGTCTTATACTCACTTCCATATCATAGGAACAATGGCCAATGAATGGTCTTACAATTGTCCTCAATGGGCAAACAACAAAGATATGTCACAAAGACAGATGAAATGATCATGCACTAATGAGCAATTAATGATGATAAATGCACAAAGCATGCAAGCAGACATGTACAAATGGATTAAGTAATTAATCAATCAAAGTCATTCAGCACACACTATAACCAAACAATGAGGCTCATACAAAGGGTTAGGCATTGAAGCCAACTGGAATAGGGTTAATGGTGCTCTTAACCTTGACATTGAGAGCCAAGGTGAAGCAGATGAAAGGATATGAGGGGTGTGCCTCATGCTCTTATCCCTGGTCAGGGAGAGCTATTGAATATCAGAAGGTGTGGGAGTTCAGAAAGTAGGAACTCTCTCCACAAGTTAGACTCGATAGATCTTGGGTTTTTACTCACTATGCATCAACACATGTGGTGTGAGCAAGGTGAGTGACACACAGAATAGTAGGAGATAGGTTACATATCTCTTGGATTCTACCAATTGCCTTATTTAAAGGACTTTTCCTGCTTGGGACAAAAGTAAACAAGCACAAACATCGCCTCTTAAAGAGGACTTCAGACAGTTGCCTGGCCAAGTAACAGGCCAGGTCTTCCAGACTACATGAAGAAAAGAGATTCTACCTCAATGCAAATGCTATCAAGCAAAGAAATGTAAGTTCTCAAAGAACTATTAGCAACTAAAGGTACCTGAAATCAATCAAGTAAAATCAGTATACAACTCAAATTTAAAACCAATATAAGATAAGGATTGACACAATCAGTCAAATGTGCAATGCACAAAGCTCAAAGCATATGAGCTAAGCATCCTACAAAACAAACAAGTTAGTTCATGATAATCAATCAAACTTAATCAACTTGCATAAGTCTCCTTAAGGTATTTGCTTCTTAACCTGAAAAACAAACTCAAACATGAGCAACAAGACCACTAGGACAAGCCTAGGGTCAAAAGGAGATAAAAAATCTAAAACAGCAAGTGAAAGATATCCAAAATCATGTTCAAACAATTAAGAAACAAACCCAAGTGGTTTCACATTCATATCATTCATCATTATCATTTCATGATCAAATTAGGTCAAAGCATGTCATATAGAAGCTTATAGAAGTCAACAGAATGATTCAACTCAAATCCAATCACAAACATTTCAATAAATCCTCAAATAAATCATGCTCAAACATCATCCATAACATGATAAGCATACCAAATTTCAGCTCATTTGGATCAAGGGAAGTAGGTCAATGAAAATCAGAAAATCAAAGCAAGTTCCAGCATACTCATACAAAGCCTCAAAACATGCACCAGCTTCAATAAATCATAAAACAGTGACAACACATGATAAATGAATGGGACTAAAACCATGACAAACATTAAGATGTCTACAATTCACATGTCAAATTTCAAGTCCATCCAATAATGCATGAGGATTTCACAAATCAAATACAAACATGTATCACAAAAAGTCAACAAATGACCAAACAGGGGAGAAAATTCCAATCAAATAGGAAATGCCATCAATAATTCTATAAAAACTCACATGTATTGTAAACATCCCTAGGTATGTTCATGCAAAAATCCAGACCAATATGAGTTCAATAAGCATGGTAATTAAAATCATGAAGTTGGACATGAATGGTGTGACACAAATTGTCACACCCCTATTCAAAAATTCATATCTCCACAACCAGCAATGATAAATTCACAAAATCTACACCAAAATCACCATGAACATGTCTAGTTTAAGCACAAAAAATTTGGGAAGCATTGGATAATGTATCATCATTTCACAATCAATTTGGCAAGACATACATAAAATGGATACATATGAACAAACCCTAGCACATTTTAAAATCCTCACATGCAAAAAATCTGGAAAAAATATTATAATAAACTAGAGACCAAGAGGAGCAATCCACAAAAAATCCCAAACAACCAAACACGATCAAACAAATTCTGGGTTCAACATTTTAGGGTTTATGTCACTGTTCATCATCACCATCAATCGGGATGAACTTTTCTCCCAGAATTGGAAAATGAGCATACCATTCGAATCAGCTAAACATGTACAATACAAATCCAACCCTTTTTTTCACTAAATCGAGCTATCAAGAAAGAACCAAGTACAAACATATTTGACAACACAAATTTGAATCCATGTATCTCTCTCAATATTCAACCATTTTCCATGATTCAAGTTTCAAAATAATCAGCATGGAGAGTTCTTTCTAAAGCATAGCATGATTTTGAAAATAAAGAGATTCGAAATCTTACTTGATTTGGAGCACAGTGATGATACAGTGGTTGTTTGGTTGCAAAAGGCTGAAACAGATGTACGAGGAGGTTTGTATTGATGAATGGAGAATGAATTTTAGCTCAACAACCTTTGAAACAGCTCCAATCAAGATCTGCCATGGATGAAGCTTTAATGTAACAGTGGTATGAGAGGCTTTACAGCTGAGATTTGATGCTTGCTACAGCTTCCAAAAGGATGGCATATGATGAAACAATCAAACCAAGCTCGAGCTCTTTGAAGATTTTTCAGAAAAAGTTCAGATGAGGAAAAAGAGAGTTTGAGAGAAAATGAAAATTTGATCTGTTTTGTGAAAGTGTGCTAGGGTTTTCTCAGCAGAAAAGTGAAATATATACTCTGTTTTAATGAAGCATAACCTTGGTTAATGAGGTGGTAATCACAATTTGCTTAAAGAAGTGTTTTGGTCATTTTACTAAAAACCAACCAAAAATGCATGGGGTGTATGTAAATGCACGAAAATGGGCCTTGGACAACCTCCAAATATGATTTTTAGTCAAGTTCAAATGGTAGAAAGTGTAGCAAATGGCTATTTTGAAAGTCAACTTTTTTACCTTTCCTTTTTTAATTCAAGTCAACTAAAAAATGCTATTTTGATTGGTTGATTTTTGGTGAATTGTGGTGAAGGATTTGGATAGAGCACATCAAATATGACTTGTAGCAAAAAACCTCACTCAGTTTGGCCAAATGGTTTGGAAGATATGCCACTTTGAAGTTCAAAATTTTTTTGAGAATGATTTGATCATAACTTGCCAACCATAAATGAGAAATGAGTGTTCCTCGACTTTTTGGAAATGGGAGAACAAGATCTTCAACTTTCATGTTGGACAAAAATTCATTTGAAGCTTGTATGATGATGTAATTTTAAGGAGAAGAACTTTCCATTTTTGGCAAATTCCAATTACAGGTCAACTTTCTATTTTTGGAAATTTCTTGTCTGACTTCAAATTCTTCACTGTGGATGTTTGACATGTTATATGAGGCTTATATGGACATGAATGAGACCTCTCATACCAATTCCCATCATCAAATCACTGATTAAATGCACAGTTGACCACAATTGACTTTGGTTGACTTTGCTAGGGTTTTGCTTGACTGAACCATGTTCTGATGAATTCCAAGCCCCTAACACTTGATATCTTGATCCAAAATGATGTCACAACTCATATGAACTATTAATGAATGATCATGGTGCCCAAATTCTTCAAGAATGGCCACCATCTATCTCAATGACTGACTTTGACTGACTTGACCTAATTAGCTTCATCTGTAAGTATTATGGTTAGATGAAAATATTTTTGTACTTTTGGTTAATAGACAAATGAAAAGCAATGATATACAAATGCAATACATGCTTGGTGATCAAGAACCACACTCACAAGAAACCCACCCACTAGGAGGGAAGCAAAGGTGTACAAAGATCCTTGAGGCAATGATATGGTATGATATGATGCCATGAGGGATCTTAGGGACAAAATTGGGGTCTTACAGATGCCCCTATTTAAGGTCATTCTAGCCGGAGAAGTGAAGTTTAGAAATCTTCATCTCGACGCGGTAGAATGGGCTTAAATAACAGTAATGAGACAAATTTTGGTCCCTAAGAGACCTCATGATGCAAATGTATGTATGCAAAAGACACAAATTCTGTGGGGGATATGATTCACACAGAAGAAAAGACGATCCGTCGGAGTAATACACTCACCAGGAACAAAGACCCTAACAAGACTCTTGTTGGGGATAGTAAAAGAAAAAGAATGCGTGAACAGGACACGACTTCAAGTTGGGGAAAAACAAAAACTGACACAGCGTGAACAAGACACGATTCTGATTAAGAAATAACAGAAATCAGACTGGAGACCTCACTGGGGATTGAAGGACTCACACTGGGGAAAAGAAAATTCCAAAGGAAGAACATCCATTGGAGAGACAAAAGCTGACTCCTGGGAAAAGCAATAGGAAACTCCACTGAGGAAGCACCAAAGAATGAGATGTCACCGGTATAAGGGTAACAAACTCAGGAAGAATGAATATCTAAGACCGGTATAAGGGTGAGAGATATCAATCAACCAAACATCTGAGGAAGACCTGAAAAAGGTACATAAACTCAGGAAAATCTGACTCCACAGGGGGACCGAGGTCATAATAGGGAGCAGGAGGGAAGGAACACTAGGGATACCGAGGTATATAATAGGTGACCGACCAAAGCGTGAATTGGTATATATGCCAAAACACTCATCATCCGAAAGGAGGGCTTGAAAAAGCAAATCGACTTACAGGATGGACATTCGAATCCACAATGGGAAAACGAACCTTACTCAACTGGGGACGCAAACCCAAAGAGTGCATGAGATATAATATCCATTACCGGCAGGCCGTGGATAAGAATACTCGCATGAGATATATTATCTATTACCGTCAGAACGTAGATAATAAACTCGCATGGTAAGAAACACCAGAGATACCGAAGCATATAATAGGTGATCTACCGAACATGTGAATTGGTATATATGCCAAAACACTCATCATCCAAAACACAAACTGGTTCAAGGATGGATATTTGATTCTACAAAGAATACAAATCTTGCCCAGCTGGGGAAAATCAACAAAGGATTCCAACTAAAGAGCGCATGAGACATATTATTCATTACCGGCAGACCGTGAATGATATACTCGAAAGGAAAAGACACCAGAGATACCGAAGTATATAATAGGTGACTAACCAAAAGGAGAGGCAATCGATACCAAGCATCCGGGTAAACGAAAGACAACTCAAAGGGATAAATTACAAGCATCCGGCAATTATCCAACAACAAAGAACATTCGACTCCGCAAAGGGAAATAACGAATCTTACTCGACCAGGGAAACACAAAAGGCTTCGATTGAAGAGTGCATGAGATATATTATTCATTACCGTTAGAACGTGAATAATATACTCGCATGGAAGATTATCCACAACCGGTTACTGGGTTAATAAAGGATAAATCAACCGAAAAGAAAGGTATCGGGATACCAAACTAGGTATATAATGATGACCAATCAAAAGGAGCAACAGACATTACCAACAAGAGGGTAAATGAAAGGCGATCTGCTGAGGATTCACTGGTGAGAATCAATGATCCGGGGATGAATTGCATAAACAGCAATTATCCACAACGACAAACTGGGGATATATTGATGACAATCAACTATCCGGGGAACGCAATCACTGACAAACGGTGAAGGGACCCGCTGGGGATAAAATTGCTAGCATCCGGCAATTATCCAACTGTACCACAAGGCACAAACTCCGTTGGGGAGAAAGAATCAACAAACTGGGATTTACAACTACCGAATACGGGGTAGAAAACCACAGACTCAACTAGGGATGGGGCCAGAACAGCACACAATCCACCAACAACCAGAACGAACCACAAAGGTTACCTCTGTTAGGGAAAAAGAGATAGGACTTACAACTACCGAATACGGGGTAATAGCCATACTCTGGTGTGGATAAATATGAATTAGAGTTTACATCTACCGAATACTGGGTAGAAGACCAACAACTCTGCGTGGGGATAGAACAAATCACAAATCCGCACGGGGAACCAAAAAATAAGGTTTATAACAAACCACAAACTCTGTTGGAGAATAAGAAATAGGATTTACGACTACCCTCTACCAGGTAGAAAACCAAAAATCTTGCCGAGGAATAAAAGGTATATAACCACCAATTCCGCTGAAAAGGCAAAAAACATAGGACTTACAACTACCGGTATAAGGGTAGAGGCCCGAAAAACTCCGCTGGGGAACAACCCACTGGGAAGTACAAGACAGTTGACAAAACGCCAATTCGGGAATAATCCGAAAAGACAGACTGAATCAAGACACGTCCTAATGAGGATGTAGCTCAAATAGGAAAATCCATCCCAATATATATGTTGGGAGGAAACGGAAGAAACCGTCATCCACGAGGATATATCTTAGTGGGGAACTGCAGAAGGACAGACAACAGACATTTTCTGCTTATGGGGCTGACTCTATATGGAGAGATTTAACACCCGACATCTGCTAGGGGAGATCTATTAGGGATCTGCACCACCAACAGGAGACAACAAACAAAAGATACATGGCAAAAAATGCAATATGAATATCTGAATGTTTATGAATATGCATGAATATGCGTGATTTATGTTTGATGAATGCTGACAAAACAGACATATCTAACACAAACAGGTTCAGGAATCAAACGCCCGGTATTATACTTCCAGGGGAAAAACCAACTGGAAAGTCAATCTGCGGAGATCTACATGCTATAAAGCATAGATCTGCGGGTACTACTGGGGAAGCAGAGGCTTAGAGACATCAGGAAACACCAAATCTCTGAGTGCTGAATCAGCAAACAACCCATCCAGGGTACAGAAAGTCACAATGGGCAAAACAGCCACCAAGACGAATCTGTTGGAGAACAAGAGAAAATCTCGAAGGTCCGCAAGGGATCTCAGCATCAATTGAGAAACAAATAGCTTTGCAACTCCAAACAACTCCGGGGAACAACCCATTGAAGGAGGATAACATCCAAGTAGAATATAACTGCATAAGCAAATCTACTAGGGAAAACTGCTGCTGGAGAAAACTGAGTCTTCAACAACACTCTGCTTGCAACTATGCTGAGGAACAACCCCATCACAAGATTCGGAGAAAGAAGATACAACCAAACCAGGAATATGAACCAAATGTCTTACCTGTTGGAGATCATGCCACCCTTGGGAGAGCACTGAGATATTCTTGAGTATCCTTTCAACCTTATGGATATTCACTTTGTTTAAAACAACAATTTTGAAAAATTTGATTTGTTTAAGAACAATGATATTTTATCAATTAAAACATGCAAAACATTTGTTGAATTGAAACAAATAAGAGTGCAAATAATTGGATAAAAAGCTCAAATTCATTTGATGGAATGGTAGCCTGCAAATGGCAAGACTCCATAGATCTGTACAAATTTGAAATCAGTGATATATATTGGAAGAGGGCTACATTGAACATAATGATCCTTTCTCTACCAATTTGAATCTCGATGTATTCGAAGCTTCAGTTTGACGACGAATTGAGAATCTTCTGACGAAATGACAGCTGGTGAAACAGAAAGTCTTGTCAGGATGCAGTTACTTGCCAAATCCCTAATTTTTGCCTAGATTGCCCCAGGGTGAGGTACTTAATCTAGCGGGATGCAAATATTCTTTTTTTCCAAGTCTCTAATTTTTGCCTGGATTACCCTTGCAGGTTCTCCACCGAGACGCTCATTTTTGCCTAAGCCGCCCTTTCGGGTTTTCAACTTAGCGAGCTATTCTGTTTTTTTCATTTGCATATACTACTTTTTTTTTTAGGCAAAGTATCTCTTGACTGCATCTGAATTCACAGGACGAGTGAAATCCTCCCCATCCATTGTTGTAAGCATCAAAGCTCCGCCCGAAAAGGCTCTCTTAACAACATATGGACCCTCATAGTTTGGAGTCCACTTGCCCCTGGAATCGGGCGCGAAAGACAAAACTTTCTTGAGCACGAGGTCACCTTCTCGGAATACACGCGGCTTGACCTTCTTATCGAATGCTTTCTTCATTCTTTGCTGATATAACTGACCATGACACATGGCAGTTAACCGCTTCTCTTCGATCAAATTCAATTGGTCGTAGCGACTCTGACTCCATTCAGCATCAGTCAACTAGGGATTTGAGGGTATAATTTTTCTTTTTCTTTTGAAAAGATTTGAAAAAAATTTCTTGATTTTTTTTATTTTTCTTCTTTTTCACCCTCTCTTTTTTTTGATTTTTTTTTTTATTGCATTTGCAATGCCCCAGTTTGACTGTCTTGCTGATTCTCATGATACAGCTGAATGAGCTCCTTTTCGTGCTCAAGAAGACGGGTAATCTCGTCAGGAATCCCCTTCAACATCATCTTCCTCTGCCTCAAATACAAGGAATTCAAGATTGGGAGATGGCGTTGGATCATTATGTTCAATGGGTTTAGAAATCCCTGCATAACGATTCTGGATAATGAAAAAGCTTTTTGAATTTAAACAAGCAAATCATTTATGCAGATGAAAAAGATTGCTTTTATTTTTGTTTTTATGGGTTTTTTGTGATCACTGATTTCATGCAAAAAAGCAAAAAGTGAAAACAAAGGAAAAACAAATGTTTAACAATGCATTAATTGAATGAAAACATCATTGTATATATGCTTTGCCAACAATGTCATCACTTCTCCTTTTGGCATGGGAGAAGGGTTTTAAACAAAGTGAACAATTACTCTGATCTATGGATGACCGTAGGAACATCTACAGCGACCCAATTGTGGCAGACACCACCAGGAATAACGAAGTTGTTCACATCTTCTGTATCCTCTTCCAAGATAGCAGCAGCTTCCTCTTCAGGTTGATCAGCATGGATGAATCCTCCACTTGTGAACAAACCTTGCTCATTACATGCCCCAGAACAGTAGCCAATGCCAGCCCGGGATCTATTGTCTTCAAGTTCAATCACCTTCCCTAATCCAGCAACTGCACCACATTCAATGGCCAGTTTCGCATCACGGTAGGAAGTGAATGAAGGAGACTTCTTCTCGATTGGTTTATCAATAGATAAAGCTTGGAATGGAGTTCGAACTTCATCCTCTGCGTCAATGTACGAGAAAGAAGACAGATGGCTAACCAGGAGAGCCTTTTCTCCCCCTACTACAACCAATTTCTTATTTTTCACAAATTTCAACTTCTGGTGTAGGGTGGATGTCACGGCGCCAGCCTCGTGAATCCATGGTCTGCCTAAGAGACAGCTATAAGATGGGTGGATATCCATTACCTGGAAGGTAACCTGGAAATCACTTGGTCCAATTTTGATTGGGAGATCAACTTCCCCAATCACTGTCTTACGCGACCCATCGAATGCTTTCACAACAACCCCACTCTGCCTCATAGGAGGACCTTGATACGACAATCTGGAGAGTGTGGTCTTTGGCAATACATTTAAAGAGGATCCGGTGTCCACCAGCACATTGGACATTGCATCAGATTTTCAATTCATGGAGATATGTAAAGCCATGTTGTGGTCTCTTCCCTCCTCAGGGAGATCAGCGTCACAAAAGCTCAAAGTGTTGCAAGCGGTAATGTTTGCAACAATACTATCAAATTGCTCAAGGGTGACATCGTGATCAACATACGCCAGATCCAAGACTTTCTGCAGAGCCTCTCTATGGGGTTCTGAATTCAGCAGCAGAGAAAGAATGGAAATCTTGGATGGCGTTTGTAGAAGCTGGTCTACAATGTTGTACTCACTCTTTCTGATGAGCCTCATCATCTCATCAGATTCTTCATCTACAATGCCACTCGGGCCAACTGAAGAAACGGGAGTTTTTTGTACAGAGGAGGATGGTTTGGCAACATCACGTGCCTGATTCTGAATATTCACAGTAGTCCCAACCGGACACTCAACAGATTCAGAAGCAACAGGAGCTTTGGCAGGCGCAGAAAACACACGACCACTTCGGGTCAACCCACTTACATCAGCGACGTTGGTTACGGAAGTTGAAGGCAAAGGCACTTCTACCCCATCTTGCACAACGACAGGATTGTATCTGAATGGTACAGCCTTATCAGATGAATAGGGCACAGGGCCTGCAGGTTTAATGACCAAGGAAGGGGAAGCCTTCGGCTTGCTGCTATTGTAACGAATAACAACAGGCTCAGGCAACTTGAACACTGGTGAAATCACATTCACCTCAGGCTCGTCTTTATCAACATTGCGATTCTGCAGAATCTCAATGGCACCCTCATCCAACAACTTTTGGAGTTCTCTTCGTACTTGATCGCAACCCAAGCGGTTAACCGAGCAGACGTGACACTCGTCGTGGTTATGCTCCAAGTAGCTGTACTGACACAGCAAACGATGTAACTCGACCAACGACTGCCTAATGTGGCTTACAAATCTGACCTTGTACTTCCCAAGGCATTCCTGAATCATATTAACAGATTTCCCATGCGTAGGCAATGGGTTCTTGGTGACATTCGGGCCTGAATCTTCAAAACTCAAGATTCCACATCTCATAAGGTCTTGAACCTTAGTCTTGAGTGGGAAGCAATTCTCAATGTTATGGCCTGGGGCACCGGAATGATAAACACAGTGTTGATCTAGTTTATACCACCATTCTGGATTTGCAGGAATGGCAGGGGGATCCCTGGGAGAAACCAATTTCCTTTCCAACAAGGAAGGATAAAGCTCTGCATATGACATAGGAATTGGATCGAAGCTGATATTCTTCCTATCATAACTCAAGTTAGCTTGATTGGTTGTACTACCACGAGGCTGGTATGCCTGTTGCTGTGGACGATGTTGTTGCTGGTACTGAGGCTATTGATATTGTTGCTGATGTTGCTGAGCATTGTCTTTAAAGACAGGTGCTATATGAGCCACCTGGTGTTGATGACCGGCACGACGTGCAGGCTTCCTCTGAATAGAGGGTCTTCTATGCTTGGGATGGGATTGCACAGCATGTACTTCCCCATCTTTCCTCTTAAACGCCCCATATCGTTTAGAGGAAGAGCTCTCATCCTTCGCCAATCGTCCTTCACGGACACCTTCTTCGAGACGCATCCTCATGTTCACCATCTCGGTGAAATCAGAGGGAGCGCTTGCTACCATCCGCTCATAATAAAATGAGCCAAGAGTCTTCAAAAAGATCTTGGTCATTTCTTTCTCCTCCAGCGGTGGAGTAATCTGAGCTGCCAGCTCTCGCCACCTCTGGGCGTACTCCTTAAAGGTTTCCTTGTCCTTCTGCGACATGGACCTGAGTTGATCTCGGTCAGGCGCCATATCGACGTTGTACTTGTATTGCTTGACGAAGGCTTCGCCAAGGTCATTGAAGGATCTGATATTGGCACTGTCCAAGCTCATGTACCATCTGAGCGCCGCACCAGACAGACTGTCTTGGAAATAATGAATCAGAAGCTGATCATTATCAATCTGAGTAGACATCTTCCTGGCGTACATGACCAGGTGAACGAGTGGACAGGTGTTCCCTTTATACTTTTCAAAGTCAGGTACTTTGAACTTGATCGGTATCTTCACACCGGGAACAAGGCACAACTCGGCAGCAGACTTGCCGAAGAGATCTTTACCTCTGAGGGTCTTCAATTCCTTCCTCAGCTCAAGGAATTGGTCGTTCATGGCATCCATCTTTTCATAAACGTCCGGGCCCTCAGACGGCTCGGAGTGATAGATGGTGTCGTCTACCCTTGGCATGGTATGCACGACAGGCGGAGCGACGACAGGGACCGGGCTAGATGCCGGCATATGAACAAAAGTCGGAGCAGGCCGATCAGGCATAAAACCTGGAGGCATTCCCCAAGGGAACCCGGCTGGCATAACATTGGGCACTTCAGCACTGGCTGGCACAGTCGAAGTGGAGACTTTGGAAATGACCGTCCTCTGGGCAGGAGTTGCAGGCGGTTGAGCAGGTTGATTTTGAGCAGCGAGGAGTTGCTCCATCAAAGCGCCAAGTCTGGCGACCTCTTCCTTCAATTCTCTGTTCTCTTGTTCTAGCTGCTCCATGACTCTTGCAGAATTGACTCGAGTATAATACCGGTGAGTCAGCTTGTCTTCAAAATAAATGAAGAGCAAAGAGTTAGGACAAGAAGACCAGAAACAAAGGGTACCTGCTTATGCAAAAATGATGCATGAAATGCTTGTGCAGATGCTTTGTTTATTTTCAAGGAACCCTTAGGGTATTATTTGCAATATTTTGAATAGTTAAACATTTTAATTTCTCACGGAAAATATTTCATTCAATATATCAAGACAAAGAAGTACAACATTTTTTGATCATTACAAAGAGAAAAGGGAAATAAACATCCTATGGATCCCTAGAAGCTCGGGATGCTGGAAGACGAGAAGTACACAGCTTCTTGATCTCTCTCTCATAGGCCGCTTCCATGTCTGCTTTCTCCTTTGCAAGTCGATCATACCTCCTCTTCCAGAATTTGGAAGACTAAGGAAGCAGAGAAGTCCAAGTGTCGTTCGGGTCGTCGATCACTCGGTGCTCGAGGAACTCAATCATAGCGTCCTTCTCCTTAAGCTGCTGAATCAATTCTTCTCTTTCACGGATCCAAGCACGTGAAAGGTCTTCTTCTCTCAACTCCTCTACACGTTGGGTAGGGAGGGTTGAAGGCCCAGCCACATCCAACGGTGTAGGTCTCGGATGATCATACGGCATCAAGTACACGACAGCTCTCTGTCTGACCCAAGAGGTGTATGGTTCCAAAGCAATGCAGTTCTTTGGACCCAACTCGTTCCTACTCTTCTTGTGAATACTGCGCCATGCATGGAGAAATCTGGCTTTCAGGCCTTGGGGATCTTTACCCTCCTGGAAGAACACACCTTCTAACAGAATGTTATGGGGTTTATCCTTCAGGGGGAACCCAAGCTGACGTCGCGCGAGAATGGGATTGTAGCTGATCCCACCACATATGCCAAGAAGAGGCACATTAGGGAATTCACCACAATAGTCAATGATCTGGACGGTATCATACACGCGATCATACCAAGTGATATCATCATTGGTGAGAGACATAAGTCTCTGAGACCAACGTAGACATCCCTTGTTCTCCTTGAAAGCAACTGTCTGCGGCAAGTGCGAAATAAACCACTTGTACAGCAACGGTAGACAGCAGACAATAACTCCTCCACCCTTTGCATTCCTCAGATGCAAAGAGACATAGGCATCGCCCAACAAAGTCGGAACGGGATTAAGAACTGAGAAGATCCTAACGGCGTTCATGTCCACGAGCTTGTCGAAGTTGGGAAACAACACCAATCCATAGATGAGCAGCACAAACAAAGCCTCAAAGGCATCCTCACTCATGGCCTTCCCATAAAAGGTAGCTTGAGCAATGAGGAACTCGGAAGGAAAACCCTGAATTCCGCCTTTGGTAGTCAGATTAGCTCTAATCAAATCTTCATTTATGTGCAACAAGCTGGAAATCTCTCGAGCAGTCGGAATACTCTCTAGGCCACTGAACGGCACTTGATCCAGAATCGGGATCCCAACGAGATGAGAATACTCCTCCAAGGTTGGCAGCAACTGGAAGTCCGGAAATGAGAAGCAATGATACAGCGGGTCATAAAACTGAGCCAGAGTACTCATCAGCCCTTCGTCAACCTGAGTAGTCAGCAGAGGTAGAAGCTTTCCATAGCGAGCTTTGAAACCCAAGGGATCTAATACATAAGATGTCAGATTCCTTAACTCTTTTACATCGGGCTGTCTAAAGCTGTACTTCTTTGTATGCCTTTTTGGTCTTTCCATGTCTGAAAATTTTGCAAATAACCCCTTTTAAGTTCCTTGAAAATTTTCTTTTTTTCTGATGACATGAAGTGCAGATGAATGCATGAATGCATGAATGCAACAATCACACTCAAGGATCAAACAAGTCACACCAAACAAAGGTCGTGGGAAAGCTCATTGTATCCCTGATATCAATCATCCATTTTGGCGGATTTAGGTTTTCACCTTATCGACACCCAAGTTCCATTGATATTAACGGTACATGAACCGGCTCGAACATCCTTAATATCAACCATCCGTTTTGGGGGATTTAGTTTTTTTTACACCTGATCAACACCCAGGTTCCATTGATATTAAGGTTGTCTGAACGACTCAACCACGAATCACGGGTTTGTTGAGAGTCACGAGCATGGAGTCTCGGTTAAGAACCACCCAAAGGGAGTGTACTAGGGTTTAAACCTGCCAGACATGTTCTATCAGAGGTTCCCATAATCATCGTTCCATCTTTCGAATATTATCGGAGGAACGAATACTCGTATTCCAAAAATATTCTCAAGAGAAACTCTTATGGGTGTAGTATCGCGTAACAATCGCATCAGAACTTACATCTGAACGACCTCCGCACTACGTTCCTAAAAATAGGCCAAGATGGATTTGGTAAACTACGGTCCTTGGCTTCTGCGGCACATGATTGAAAGAATAATGCCTAACCACAAATAACTTGTGTGACATTATTAATCCAACATGACCTCCACCAAGTGAATGGACTCGCGAGTCAACTGGCTAAGGAATACTCCACACCAGTCAACAAGACTATGCCATTCTCCTATCCTAGAGTGCACTCGAGTTCGGGTATAGAACTCATCTCACAGATCACCAAAGCAAACAGCAATTGTATATCAAGCAATTCAAACATTACAATCAATACAGTCATCCCAAATGGTACAAAAATATGTCATATAACAAATAATAATATATCACAACAAGGGTGAAAAGTAGGCAATACCACCAAGGATGGTTTATCCCCAGCAGAGTCGCCACTTTTCTGTAGCGGTGTATTCGTCGCTATATGATTTATCGATTAAACCATAAGCAAAGCATACAATGAATTCGAGTCGCCACCGCACTTTTATTTATCCAAAGGATTGGCTAAAAAGCGAACAAAAGCCTAAGAAGTTTTACACGTAGAAAACTAATGAAAAGATCAGAGAGTCTGTGTAAGGGGTAAATTACGCAATGGGAAGGTGTTAGGCACCCACTACGTCCTAGGTACTCCTAGGGAGCCCTTTTCACACTTGTTGTATAAAATTGTTATTTATTGTGCAAACATGATTGGGATGATGAGAAAAGAATATACAATTTAATTATTTTTGTGTTCGAGCGGATGAACCCGTTGCCTACGTACCTTCCATCAAAGGTAAGGATCAAAACGCCGTAGTTCGGCTAAAGGATTTCCAAAAGTTAGTGGATTCAATTTTAAACACAAGCCCTAAGGTCTTACGTTATCCACGGGAGAAAACTCAACCTTATAAAACAACGAGTCCACCATGTGAGAAAAGCTTCAACTTGCTAGTGAGGGGTTAACCCTATAATAAGCAAGGAAGACTTACAATTCAATCAACTAAGGACAAATAGGTGAGATTGACATCAACCAACTAAGATAAATCAAACCTATGGCTAATGTATGAAAACTTAACAAGAATGGACAAAGCCACAAAACCATTGAATGGGTGAAGTTAATTGATTATGATTATTCACAAAAGAAGAGTCAAAGTATGATTAAGATTGATTCAAAAGAAGTATTATGAAAATGGAGTTTGAAAAAGTCAAGGACTTGGGGTCCAGGTTTTTAATTTAAAAGCATGAAGATGTTTTCACAATATCTATCTCAAGTTTTAAAAGCAATGTGTGAAAAGGTTTAGGACAAAATGGATGAATGGATGAAGATGGAGTGTAAAACTTCCTAGAAGGTTCACCTCTTGAGATCATATAGAAGATGATTCAAGTGCGTCCTTTGGAATAGGCAATGAGCAATAATAAACAAGCAAGGCAAAGGAAAAAGTCAACAAAAGCAGATACCGGATGCCAATTACTGGACTTATACCAATCTCCTAAAACAGAACTGGATATCAGAGGCCACTCTATGGACTTATACCAATCTCCTCAACAAAGAAATAAAAAGTGGATACCGGATGCCAATCTATCTGGACTTATACCAATCTCCAACAAAAGCAAAGCAAACACTTGAGTGTCAGATGCCAATCTATCTGGGCTTACTCTAACCTCCAACATATGATCATAGGAAAACAAATGCCAAATTACACGGACTTACAATTGCATCCTCACATACAATCACACAAATGCATCAAGCAAAGAGATGATGAATGGCCAATGAAATGGTCTTATACTCACTTCCATATCATAGGAACAATGGCCAATGAATGGTCTTACAATTGTCCTCAATGGGCAGACATGTACAAATGGATTAAGTAATTAATCAATCAAAGTCATTCAGCACACACTATAACCAAACAATGAGGCTCATACAAAGGGTTAGGCATTGAAGCCAACTGGAATAGGGTTAATGGTGCTCTTAACCTTGACATTGAGAGCCAAGGTGAAGCAGATGAAAGGATATGAGGGGTGTGCCTCATGCTCTTATCCCTGGTCAGGGAGAGCTATTGAATATCAGAAGGTGTGGGAGTTCAGAAAGTAGGAACTCTCTCCACAAGTTAGACTCGATAGATCTTGGGTTTTTACTCACTATGCATCAACACATGTGGTGTGAGCAAGGTGAGTGACACACAGAATAGTAGGAGATAGGTTACATATCTCTTGGATTCTACCAATTGCCTTATTTAAAGGACTTTTCCTGCTTGGGACAAAAGTAAACAAGCACAAACATCGCCTCTTAAGGAGGACTTCAGACAGTTGCCTGGCCAAGTAACAGGCCAGGTCTTCCAGACTACATGAAGAAAAGAGATTCTACCTCAATGCAAATGCTATCAAGCAAAGCAATGCAAGTTCTCAAAGAACTATTAGCAACTAAAGGTACCTGAAATCAATCAAGTAAAATCAGTATACAACTCAAATTTAAAACCAATATAAGATAAGGATTGACACAATCAGTCAAATGTGCAATGCACAAAGCTCAAAGCATATGAGCTAAGCATCCTACAAAACAAACAAGTTAATTCATGAGAATCAATCAAACTTAATCAACTTGCATAAGTCTCCTTAAGGTATTTGCTTCTTAACCTGAAAAACAAACTCAAACATGAGCAACAAGACCACTAGGACAAGCCTAGGGTCAAAAGGAGATAAAAAATCTAAAACAGCAAGTGAAAGATATCCAAAATCATGTTCAAACAATTAAGAAACAAACCCAAGTGGTTTCACATTCATATCATTCATCATTATCATTTCATGAGCAAATTAGGTCAAAGCATGTCATATAGAAGCTTATAGAAGTCAACAGAATGATTCAACTCAAATCCAATCACAAACATTTCAATAAATCCTCAAATAAATCATGCTCAAACATCATCCGTAACATGATAAGCATACCAAATTTCAGCTCATTTGGATCAAGGGAAGTAGGTCAATGAAAATCAGAAAGTCAAAGCAAGTTCAAGCATACTCATACAAAGCCTCAAAACATGCACCAGCTTCAATAAATCATAAAACAGTGACAACACATGATAAATGAATGGGACTAAAACCATGACAAACATTAAGATGTCTAAAATTCACATGTCAAATTTCAAGTCCATCCAATAATGCATGAGGATTTCACAAATCAAATACAAACATGTATCACAAAAAGTCAACAAATGACCAAACAGGGGAGAAAATTCCAATCAAACAGGAAATGCCATCCATAATTCCAGACAAATTCACATGTATTCTAAACATCCATAGGTATGTTCATGCAAAAACCCATACCAATTTGAGTTCAATAAGCATGCTAATTAAAATCATGAAGTTGGACATGAATGGTGTGACACAAATTGTCACACCCCTATTCAAAAATTCATATCTCCACAACCAGCAATGATAAATTCACAAACTCTACACCAAAATCACCATGAACATGTCTAGTTTAAGCACAAAAAATTTGGGAAGCATTGGATAATGTATCATCATTTCACAATCAATTTGGCAAGACATACATAAAATGGATACATATGAACAAACCCTAGCACATTTTAAAATCCTCACATGCAAAAAATCTGGAAAAAATATCATAAAAAACTAGAGATCAAGAGGAGCAATCCACAAAAAATCCCATCAAAATTGGATTAAAAATGAGTGACTTATGATTTTTTGAAGATTGGAGATCAAAATGAAATAAATATTGCAAATGAAAATGATTTAATTAAATGTTAAAACCGGGGATGGCATAATGGTAATATTTGGATCCCTTAAGTGAAACTCTGCGTTTCACTTAAGGAGGTGTCGGCTGGCAACTGGTTCATGGCAATAAAACAGTGATTTTCATGCAAAAATAAAAATCCCAAACAACCAAACACGATCAAACAAATTATGGGTTCAACATTTTAGGGTTTATGTCACTGTTCATCATCACCATCAATCGGGATGAACTTTTCTCCCAGAATTGGAAAATGAGCATACCATTCGAATCAGCTAAACATGTACAATACAAATCCAACCCTATTTTTCACTAAATCGAGCTATCAAGAAAGAACCAAGTACAAACATATTTGACAACACAACTTTGAATCCATGTATCTCTCTCAATATTCAACCATTTTCCATGATTCAAGTTTCAAAATAATCAGCATGGAGAGTTCTTTCTAAAGCATAGCATGATTTTGAAAATAAAGAGATTCGAAATCTTACTTGATTTGGAGCACAGTGATGATACAGTGGTTGTTTGGTTGCAAAAGGCTGAAACAGATGTACGAGGAGGTTTGTATTGATGAATGGAGAATGAATTTTAGCTCAACAACCTTTGAAACAGCTCCAATCAAGATCTGCCATGGATGAAGCTTTAATGTAACAGTGGTATGAGAGGCTTTACAGCTGAGATTTGATGCTTGCTACAGCTTCCAAAAGGATGGCATATGATGAAACAATCAAACCAAGCTCGAGCTCTTTGAAGATTTTTCAGAAAAAGTTCAGATGAGGAAAAAGAGAGTTTGAGAGAAAATGAAAATTTGATCTGTTTTGTGAAAGTGTGCTAGGGTTTTCTCAGCAGAAAAGTGAAATATATACTCTGTTTTAATGAAGCATAACCTTGGTTAATGAGGTGGTAATCACAATTTGCTTAATGAAGTGTTTTGGTCATTTTACTAAAAACCAACCAAAAATGCATGGGGTGTATGTAAATGCACGAAAATGGGCCTTGGACAACCTCCAAATATGATTTTTAGTCAAGTTCAAATGGTAGAAAGTGTAGCAAATGGCTATTTTGAAAGTCAACTTTTTTACCTTTCCTTTTTTAATTCAAGTCAACTAAAAAATGCTATTTTGATTGGTTGATTTTTGGTGAATTGTGGTGAAGGATTTGGATAGAGCACGTCAAATATGACTTGTAGCAAAAAACCTCACTCAGTTTGGCCAAATGGTTTGGAAGATATGCCACTTTGAAGTTCAAAAATTTTTGAGAATGATTTGATCATAACTTGCCAACCATAAATGAGAAATGAGTGTTCTTGGACTTTTTGGAAATGGGAGAACAAGATCTTCAACTTTCATGTTGGGCAAAAATTCATTTGAAGCTTGTATGATGATGTAATTTTAAGGAGAAGAACTTTCCATTTTTGGCAAATTCCAATTACAGGTCAACTTTCTATTTTTGGAAATTTCTTGTCTGACTTCAAATTCTTCACTGTGGATGTTTGACATGTTATATGAGGCTTATATGGACATGAATGAGACCTCTCATACCAATTCCCATCATCAAATCACTGATTAAATACACAGTTGACCACAATTGACTTTGGTTGATTTTGCTAGGGTTTTGCTTGACTGAACCATGTTCTGATGAATTCCAAGCCCCTAACACTTGATATCTTGATCCAAAATGATGTCACAACTCATATGAACTATTAATGAATGATCATGGTGCCCAAATTCTTCAAGAATGGCCACCATCTATCTCAATGGCTGACTTTGACTGACTTGACCTAATTGGCTTCATCTGCAAGTAACATGGTTAGATGACAATATTTTTGTACTTTTGGTTAATAGACAAATGAAAAGCAATGATATACAAATGCAATACATGCTTGGTGATCAAGAACCACACTCACAAGAAACCCACCCACTAGGAGGGAAGCAAAGGTGTACAAAGATCCTTGAGGCAATGATATGGTATGATATGATGCCATGAGGGATCTTAGGGACAAAATTGGGGTCTTACAGTATAAACCCGAGCTTCGTTGTGCTTTTCATCAGGGTGCACCTGGGCATGATATTGAAAACTGTTATCCATTGAAGTATGAGGCTCAAAAAGTTATGAAGAGTGGTATGGTGTCCTTTGAGGACCGCGCGCCAAATGTGAAAGTTAACCCTTTGCCCACTCATGGGAACTCTTCAGTGAATATGGTGGACAGATGTTCTAGTGAGTACAAAGTTTTTGATGTGCGTTTAATCCGAGGGTAATTGGTGCAGATACACAAGGATATTTGTATGGCGAGTGATTATGAACATGACCATGATGGTTGTGTTGTGTGTAGTGTGAACCCAAGAGGGTGTGTTATGGTGAAAAGGGACATCCAGCGTCTGATGGATGAAGGCATGATCCATATTTGTAAATCTCGCCATGTAGATGACGATGTCAATGTCATAGTGCCCGTTTTCAAGCAACAAGATCGGTTAATAATTCAGTATGATAGAAGTAACAACAAGAATGTCAGTCAGAGATCAGTATCGTTGTTGGTAATCCGGTTAGCGGGCCCAGTCCCGTATGCATCTGATAAGGTTGTACCATACCAGTATAATGCTATAATGATGAAGAATGGTCAAGAGGTCTCATTACCTACGACTAGTTCAGTAGTGAGCATTGTTGATGTTACGAAGGTGACCCGCAGTGGTCGAGTGTTTGGGCCGGTGGTCCCAGAAAGTAAAGAGGAATTAATTATTAGTAAGAAGGCAGAGGTGCCTAATGTAGAACCAGTTGGTTGTTCAAAATATAAGTTTGGTGAATCCAGCAATTTGAAAGCCAATGATGATGATGAGGTACTCCGATTGATAAAGAGGAGTGAATTTAATGTGGTTGAGCAGTTGCTCCAAACTCCCTTAAAGATTTCCGTGTTGTCTCTGCTTTTGAATTCTGAAGCGCACAAAGAAGCACTACAGAGAGTTCTTGAACAAGCATATGCAGAGCCGGATGTTACTCTGGATCAATTTGATCACATTGCGGCTAACATCACTTCATGCAATAATTTGAGCTTTTGTGACGAAGAACTCCCTGAGGAAGGAAGAAATCATAACCTGGCTTTGCATATTTCAATGAACTGTAAGGAAGATGCTTTGTCAAATGTGCTTGTTGACACCGGTTCGTCACTCAATGTGCTTCTGAATTCAACTTTGTCGAAGTTATCTTACCAAGGAGCGCCCATGAGGTAAAGCGGTGTAATTGTCAAAGTCTTTGATGGCTCCCGCAAAATGGTAATTGGTGAAGTGGACCTTCCAGTCAAGATAGGTCCGAGTGATTTTCAGATTACTTTTCAAGTAATGGATATCCACCCGGCCTACAGTTGTTTATTGGGAAGGCCATGGATTCATGAGGCAGGAGCTGTTACCTCCACTCTGCACCAGAAGCTCAAATTTGTCAAGAATGGCAAGCTAGTGATTGTGGGAGGAGAGAAGGCACTGTTGGTTAGCCATCTGTCATCTTTCTCGTATGTGGAAGTTGAGGATGAGGTTGGGACTCCGTTCCAAGCCTTATCTATTGCTGCTGAGAAGAGAGTTGGGGCACCTATGTCTTTGTTGAAAGATGCTCAGAAAATCATTGAAGAAGATCATGTTGATCAGTGGGGCGCATGGTAGAGGTCTCCGACAACAAAGGCAGAACCGGTTTGGGGTTCAAGAGAGGCTCATCAGTTGTTAGATCTGAAGATATGCAACTTATCTTCCGTAGCGAAGGGTTCATTCATGGCAATGAACAACACTTAGCTGTTGTGCTAGAGGATAGCGAAGAGGAAGACTGCACCAACTTTGTAACGCATGGAAAGACATGCAACAATTGGACTGCCGTTGATATTCCTGTTATTTTGCATTAATCTAAGTAATTGCTTTTATATTTTAAAATCCTTCTCCTATGTCTAAGGGAGAAGTGAACATTGTTTGGGAATTTTAAATTGATCATTAATAAAGTTAATTCTATTCATCCACATATTTGATGTTTGTTTTTACTTTTTGCTTTATTCTGAAAATGGTAATCACAAAAAACATAAAATAAACAATATAAATGTCCATCTGCGTAATATTTGGTCACAAATTCACTCCTCTAAAATCAAAATATCAAATCACTATGCAGGTTGGTTCCTAACCCCACTAAATACAATGATCCTTCTCCTTCTCCAAATTTTGAATTCCCTGTATTTGAGGCCGAGGAGGAAAGTGATGTGGAAGTAAGTGAAGAATTGTCTCGTCTTCTTGAGCCAGACGAATAGATTATTCAGCCATTTGAATAGCAGATTGAGCTAGTCAACTTGGGTTCCGAAGATGATGTGAAGGAAGTCAAGGTTGGGTCTCGACTATGTCCAGACGCTAAGAAGGGGTTGATTGATCTTCTTCGAGAGTATTCAGATGTGTTCGCTTGGTCCTATCAAGACATGCCTGGGTTGGATTCTGAGATTGTGGAGCATAGATTACCGTTGAAGCCAAAATGTCCGCCAGTCAAGCAGAAGTTGAGAAGAACGCATCCTGATATGGCTGTGAAAATCAAAGAGGAAGTTCAGAAGCAGATTGATGTCGGTTTCCTTATAACTGCTAAGTATTCACAATGAGTGGCCAATATTGTGCATGTGTCGAAGAAAGATGGAAAAGTCTGCATGTGTGTTGACTATCGAGATTTGAATAAAGCCAGTCCGAAAGATGATTTCCCTCTGCCACACATTGATATGTTGGTAGACAATACTGCTAAATTCAAAGTATTTTCGTTTATGGATGGATTTTCCGGATATAATCATATCAAGATGGCACCCGAGGATATGGAGAAGACCACATTCATTACACCCTGGGGAACATTATGTTATAGAGTGATGCCTTTCGGTTTAAAGAATGCTGGTGCAACTTACCAGAGAGCAATGGCTACTCTTTTTCATGATATGATGCATAAAGAGATTGAAGTTTATGTCGATGACATGATTGCTAAATCAATTAATGAAGAGGAACATGTTGAACATTTGTTGAAGCTATTCCAGCGTTTGAGGAAGTATAAACTCCGCTTGAATCCCAATAAGTGTACTTTTGGTGTTCGTTCTGGTAAGTTGTTGGGCTTTATTGTCCGCGAGAAGGGTATTGAAGTTGATCCTGCCAAGGTCAAAGAAATACAAGAAATGCCTGGGCCCAAAACTGAGAAGCAAGTCAGAGGTTTTCTCGACCGCTTGAATTATATTTCCAGATTCATTTCCCACATGACTGCCACATGTGCGCCTATATTCAAGCTTCTTTGGAAAGATCAGTCTTGTGATTGGACCAAAGACTTCCAGAAATCATTTGATAGTATCAAGGAATATTTGCTTGAACCTCCGATTTTGTCTCCACCTATTGAAGGAAAACCGTTGATCATGTATTTGACTATGCTAGAAGATAGTATGGGTTGTGTTCTTGGTTAGTAAGATGAGACTGGAAAGAAAGAATTTGCAATTTACTACCTCAGTAAGAAGTTCACTGACTGTGAGACTCGGTATTCAATGCTTGAGAAGACTTGTTGCGCATTGGCTTGGGCTGCTAAGCGTGTGCCCCAGTATATGTTGAATCATACCACTTGGTTGATATCCAAAATGGATCCAATCAGGTATATATTTGAGAAGCCTACTTTAACTGGGAGAGTTTCCCGTTGGCATATGTTGTTATCAGAGTACGATATAGAATATTGATCTCAGAAAGCGATCAATTATAGTATCTTGGCTGACCATTTGGCTCACCAACCAATTGAAGATTACCAGTCAATGCGGTATGATTTTCCTGATGAAGAGATTTTGTACTTGAAAATGAAAGATTGTGATGAACCATTGCTTGAAGAAGGGCCAGAACCTGGTTCCCGTTGGGGCATGGTATTTGATGGAGTTGTTAATCAATATGGAAATGGCATTGGAGCAGTGATTATTACTCCTCAAGGCACGCATCTACCATTTACAGCTAGATTGACTTTCAAGTGTACAAACAACATGGAAGAATATCAAGCTTGCATTATGGGGCTTGAAGAGGCCATGAATCTCAGAATTAAGTATTTGGATGTCTTCGGTGATTCAGCTTTGGTTGTGAATCAGATCAAAGGAGAATGGGAGACGGATCGACTCGGTTTAATACCATATAGAGATTATGCGAGGAGGATTTCAACTTTCTTTACAAAGGTTGAGTTTCATCATATCCCTCGAGATGAAAACCGGATGGAAGATGCTCTTGCAACGTTTGCTTCAATGATTGTAGTGAAGTATTGGAATGAGGTTCCCAATTTATCTGTGATGCGTCTTGATAGGCCAGCTCATGTGTTTGCTGTTGAAGAGATCAAAGACGAGAATCCATGGTATTACGACATCAAATGCTTCCTCCAAAGTCAGATTTACCCGCCTGGGGCATCTTTGAAAGATAAGAAGACTTTGAGAAGATTAGCCGGTAATTTCTACTTGAATGGTGAAATACTGTACAAGAGAAACTTCGACATGGTTTTGCTCAGATGTGTGGATAGACACGAAGCAGACTTGTTGATGACTAAAGTCCATGAAGGTTCCTTTGGTACTCATTCCAATGGACATGCAATGGCGAAGAAGATGTTACGAGCAGGTTACTATTGGCTGACAATGGAATCTGACTGTTGCAAATTTGTGAAGAAATGCCACAATTGTCAAATATATGCTGATAAGATTCATGTTCCTCCAACACTATTGAATGTTATCTCTTCCCCATGGCCCTTCTCCATGTGGGGAATTTATATGATTGGGATGATTGAGTCCAAAGCTTCGAATGGACATCGTTTCATTTTAGTGGCAATTGATTACTTCACAAAGTGGGTTGAAGCGGGATCGTATGCAAATGTAACCAAGCAAGTTGTTGTAAGGTTTATCAAGAATCAAATCATATGTCGTTATGATGTGCCAAGTAAGATCATTACTGATAATGGATCGAACTTGAATAACAATATGGTGGAAGCTCTTTGCAAAGACTTCAAGATCGCACATCATAATTCTTCTCCCTACAGACCCAAGATGAATGGGGTTGTTGAAGCTGCGAATAAGAACGTCAAGAAGATTATCCAGAAGAAGGTGGTCACATATAAAGATTGGCATGAGATGCTCCCATTTGCTTTACATGGGTATCGTACATCCTTCCGCACTTCAACAAGGGCGACCCCTTTCTCTCTTGTGTATGGTATGGAAGCAGTGCTCCCTATAGAGGTTGAGATTCCTTCATTGCGTATGCTCATGGAAGCCAAGTTGACTGAAGCTGAATGGTGTTAAACCAGGTTTGATCAGTTGAATTTGATTGAAGAGAAGAGATTGAATGCCATGTGTCATGGTCAGTTATATCAGCAGAGAATGAAGAAAAGTTTTGATAAGAAGGTCAAACCTCGAGTGTTCAGAGAAGGAGACCTTGCACTCAAGAAGATTTTGACGTTCAAGCCAGATTCCAGAGGAAAATGGACTCCCAATTATGGAGGCCCATATGTTGTCAAGAGAGCCTTTTCAGGCGGTGCATTGATTCTTAAAACTATGGATGGTGAAGAGTTCACTCGTCCAGTGAACGCAAATGCAGTCAAGAAATACTTCGCCTAGAAAGAAAAGAACAACTCGCTAAGTTGAAAACCCGAAAGGGCGGCTTAGGCAAAAATGAGTGTCTCGTTGGATTGAAAGCCCGAAAGGGCGATCTAGGAAAAAATTAGAGACTTAAAACAGAAAGAATTTCCCGATAAGTTGAGTACTCCACCTTGGGGCAACTTATGAAAAAATTAGGGATTATGGCAAGTAACTGCGTTCTGCTGATCTTCAGTGTTTTTGAAGACTTGTTTGAGCACAAGGGTTGACATCAGTTCATCATCCCAGCAGCGGTCAAGAGTATAATGGATATCAAGAGTGGGTAGAAGGATTAAGGATCATTTGTATTCAATGTAACCCTTTTCCATGTAAATTACCATTTTCAACTTTGTAAAATCTATGGAGTCTTATCATTTACAGACTACCATCCTATTAAATAAAGTTGAGCCTTTATCCAAATTGTTTCTACTCTTATTTACTTAAGCCAATAGTTATAAATTTTATTATGATCATTTTGAAATTAAAATTTTAAATCAAAATCAAGTTTTCTTTAAAATATAAAAGCAAGAACTTTTCCAAGGCAAATAACAATAATATCAATAGCATTTCAATGGATAGCAAGTCCTTAAGTGCGAAACATCTGGATTCCCCAAAGCAGTAACTCTTCGGGTATCCCTAGATGTAAGTGTTGATTCATTTCCTCAATGGAATACTGTTATCCCCAACCGAGTTGGTTGATTCAGATACCCTGTGGTGTATCCTTATCCCCGTCAGAGTTTCGGCCTTCCCCAGCGGAGTTTGTGCATCCCTAGCGAAGTTCCTATCTCCTCAACAAGGTTGATCTTCAGAGATGGTTGATCTTTCTCAGTAGATTGCATTTGCTCCCAGTCAGAGTTTCTTCCTGGTTTTTGAGCAGCTTTTGTTGATTATTTTCTCCGTAGGGTTGTCTCCCATTTTTATGGTGTTGACCTAAAATTCCCACAGATTTGGATGTTCTATCCTCAGCAGATCTCCTCTTTCCCCAGCCAGGGTTGAGCCCTTGGGATGTTGATCTCCCTGTTCTCCGGCAGTTGTCTCCATATTTTGTGGATTGAACAAGGATTGTATCGGTGGTTCAATTTCTTTGCGACACCTCTGTATCTTTTGTGATCGTTTTGTCAGCATAATCATCATATATACATATTCATATACATTCATATAATTTCATGATTTGCATATCCTGCTTCCTCATATTTGATTTGATTGAGATTCTCATTCTCTGTTATAGCGGTACTTTATTCCCCATACCAAATTTGGCATCTGTACTCCCTCAAATTCTAGAGTGTCAGCCCCTTAAGCGGAAAGACTTTAACCTTTCTCTGTTTTCCCACTGAGTTTGGTTGTTATTTCAATTTCCTCTCCAAAAAAATTTCTGGATGGAATTACTCCCTTTGTGTTATGTCCTCATTGGGTTGAGTCTTGATTGACCGTTTTCTTTCTATCTCTTACCTAGATAGATATTTTGGTCCCCTAAGAGTCTATTACCCAGTAACTGGTAATATTCTTCTTAGTTTGCAGTTTGTTACTTCTTGCTCAATACCCGGCAAAAATACCCTTTTTCTCCTCCTTGTGGTCTTCTATCCAGTAACCGGTAGTTGTAAATCCTATTTTTCCCCTGAGCGGAGTTAATCCTTGATATGTTCATCTTAACCGATGACGGATTTTCTCTTCTATGGTATTCTATCCAGTAATTGATAGATGTAATTCCTATTTTTGCTCCCCTTTTCAGAGTCTATCCTTGATATGTTCACTTTAATCGGTGACGGATTTTCTCTTGTTGGTCTTCTACCCAGTAACCGGTAGTTGTAAATCATAATTTGTCCCCTCGCAGAGATAATCCTTGATATGTTCATCCTAACCGATGACGGATTTTCCCTCCGACGGTTTTCTATCCAGATTTTGATAGATGTAATCCTTTTTGTTCAGTTGGTATATCCTTGATATGTTCATCCTAACTGATGACGGGTATCCTCCTTGACATTTCTAGGCAAGTTTATCCTTGATATGTTCATCTTAACCAATGACAAATTCTTCCCTGTTGAGTTTATCCTTGATATGTTCATCCTAACCGATGACGGATATTCTCACCCTTGGTCTTCTGCCCAGTAACTGGTAGTTGTAAATCCTATCTTTCTGCATTTTCCCCAGCAAGGTTATTCTTACCCAGTAACCGATAATGAATACTCCCTGCTGGCAGTTTCCAGTGAGTCATCCTTGATATGTTCATCTTAACCGATCACGGATGTTCTCTCTGTCAGATCTTTATCATCTCCCTACCCAGTAACAGGTAGTAGATAATGGATTTTTGATCCTCCTGTGTTGAAGTTTATTTCTTCCCCGGTTGAGTTGAGTGCGCATTTCCTTAGTGAAATCGCTTTCCCCTGCATGAGTCGAGTACCTCAGTTTTATCCTGACTTATTCGTATCCCCTACAGATGTTGTTATTTCCTCGGCTGAGTCTTTCCATTTCGTATGGAATCCCTCGAGTCCCCCATTAGTTTTAAGTTGTAGCCTGGCCTACGCGTAACTCCTTCCCCCCCCCCCCAGAGTCTTTGTCTCCCCAGCGAGTTTTCCTCGCGGAATGCATTATACTCCTGTGGACTTTCGGTCTCTCTGATTTCTTTTTTTCTTTGTGGTAATATTCCCCCACAGAGCATTAACTTTTGCATTCATGTCATATGCATCATGAGGTCTCTTAGGGACCAAAATTTATTTTTATGTTGTTATTTAAGCCCATTCGACTGAGTCGACATGAAGATTTTAACCTTCACCTCCTCAGTTAGAATGTCCTTAAATAGGGGCAGTTGTAAGACCCCAATTTTGACCCTAAGATCCCTCATGCAATTTCATCATAAGCATTAGCATTAGGATCATGTCTTGGCATCCTCGTTACCCCTCCATCATTGGGTTTGTTTTGGGAGAGATCACCAAGCACTTTTTGATTATATCATACTTGTATTTTATCATTTTACTAACTAAAAATACCAAAAATATGTCTTTGCATTTGCCTAACTCTTTTGTAGGAAGGGCATGATCTCATTGATTCATCAAGTTTACATCTAGGGTTTGAGACCCTCATGAACAAAGAACACAACCAAGAATTGATTCAAGAGTGGTTATTAACATCATATATGGGTCCCAATGATCTCTACATGTTATATTGATCAAGTTTTCTTCAAGAGTTTGAAGGTGATTTGCCTTGGAAACCCTAGTTTGACTGGGTATCTTGAGTAACTTCTCCAACAAGCTATCTCACCAATTGATCAAATTTCTTAATGGAAACTTAAAATATCATCATATTATGCATATATGATCTACCATGAGCCAAGAAAGTCAAGAGAAATGGAAATTAGCAAGTTGGTTAATGGTAGTTGGCCAGATGAATTCATCTGATCAAAACTGGGTCTCCCTAGACCCTATCTCCTACAATTGTCACCATATGAAAATGGTTCCAAGATAAAACTTACTCTAAAGTACATTACAAACAACTTTCATGTTGATACCTAGAGCTATTTTTTCTTGTAAAATCATTTTCTACGTTGAAACATTATAGGTCATTTTGTCTAAACCCTAATTTGAAAGTCAACTTCCCAAGGCTATAACTTGCTAAATTTTTATGATATGAAAGATTTCCAAGTTGCACAATCAAATTAAATGTGTCTACTTCAACTTTTATGTTTGGAGTGGGAGCTAGTTCAACTTTTTTGAGCATGTGATATGAGGCTACGTTCTAGGTCAGTTTTGACCTATACCATTGATCAAGTGATTTTTCAAAACTTCAAAAATGCATAACTCTATCGTTTCAAATCCAAAGGACATGAAATTGGTGACCATTTTGAAGTTCTTTGAAATAGAGACAACTTTTATGAAAACACTTTTCTCATTTGAAGCTCATATAAAAAGTTAAGCAAGGTGGAATATTGAGACATATGGCTTGACACTTAGAAAAATTTTGATATGTCAAAAATTTCCAAACTTCCACCTCAAATTTCTCCAACTTCCAACCTCTAAATGAAAAAGTGTTGAACATAAAAGTTGTTCCTCTTGATCTCACATTTCCAAAGAGCTCAAATTCATTCATTTTGGATGATAAATGCATAGGCTGCGCATGGCTTAAACAAGCTGATATCATTTGGCATGGATCAAGCTTCAAACATCAATGTACATGTGCCTTGCAATCCAAGCCTATTTGAGTGCATCTGATCTTCAATTATGGACCTCAAGCTATCATTTCATGGGCCTATGCGCGCCCATGCAACATTACATAACCATTTGCCAATTTTGGAAAGTGAAAGAGAGTGTGCAATTATCAACCAATTCAGCTATAAATAGAGCTTCAATTGCTCAAAAATGAAGACATTATCGCGCCAGCTTTGATCCCCCATTGCAAACCCTCATTTATCAAAGGATAAGCCTAATAAATTCTTTTGAATTTGAGCTTGAATCTCCACTGTTTTGGAATTCAATTCTCCAAGAATCCATTGCTTTTAAACAACTCAATCCTTCTCCTGCAAGCAAGTGGAGTGAGTCTAAGCATAAGCAAGATCAAGATCCATCGAATCCAGACCTACATTGAAGGTAATTTTCAGAAATTTTAAACTCTTCGATTCTCTTAAATTCTTGCTCAATTCTATTGATTCTTTGGTTGTTTGAAGTTCTACCAATGTAGGCAAGAAGATTGAGTTGCTTTGAGGTCAAATCGAAGCAACTCAGTTCATGTACCTCAAATTTCAATTCCACATATCTCTCAATATACTTAGAATTGGAATGAATGGAGGTCAGATTCGAGCTCAGTGCCATTTTTTCTTTAAGATTATGTCCTTGTTTCTCTTTTTGGTGATGGTTCATGTTGACCAGTCCGGTGAGGTTCACCGGAGAAGATGACCGGAGCTCTGGCTCCGGCGATGACTTGGCAAGGCTGAGAACCACATGATCCATGTTTTATGTTCTGATCTTGATCGTCCCTTTTAATTACCATTTGTACAACGCAATTGACTAATGTCTATGTGGAACGCGCGCTTTGGATCATCAGATCTGCCACCTCAATTAATGAGGGAGATCTGATGGTCCACATATTTTTCATTTATTGAATTTTTGTTTTATTTGCATTTTCTTCAATAATTCATATTAAATTCAATATTGATCCAAAAAATATTGGACTTTCACCAAAAAAATTCAAATATTTTTCTCTTTCATATTCTGAATTTAAATTATTTTTTGGATCATTATTAATATTTTTCATGAATTAATTGATTTTTCATTTGTTTTTAATTGTTTAAAAATATTTTTAAATGTCCAAAAATTATGAAACTTTTTCTCCAAGGTCCTTTGACCTTGTTTGACCTATGATAAATCTCTTGGCCATTTCTTTGGTGTTTTTATAAGATTTTAGGAATTGGATAAAACATATTTGAATTAAATGCATTATTTTATTATTTTTAATTGAATAAATGTCATCTAAATTTTGTTGGGAATTTGTATTGACTTAATTGAGTTTGCTTGTTTGTTGTTGGGCCTTGGTCAAGGTTGATTTGACTTTGTCAAATTAATATCATTGGATTTAGGGGATTGATGGAATGTACATTCCATCTCCAAAAATGAATGAATGATATTAATTTGGTAAAAGTCTTCCTTTGACCAATTTGTGATCTCAGTCATCCCCTTGCCATTTCATCTCATTCCTCTTCTTAATTCATTCATTCCATTTGGCCTATGACATCTCAAAGTCCTAATGCTAGTTGATTGAAAAATTGACATGAGTATGGATGAGATTAGGTCACACCTTTTGCATATTTTTTGTGTATGGTATGTTTCATGAGCATAGTCCATTATATTATGTCTCTAACATGCATTAACACCAAAATTCTATTGCCCGGCCTCAAATAGTTGTGACTTCTACATAAGTCCAATTACGATTGCTTAACATAATGCTAAATTTATGACATATAAGGCATAAGCATTCTAGTTAGTAAGATTGTAAGTCTCCCATCTTTCATGGTATTGTGTGGAAACTTGACCTTCTTTCCTTCCTTTGGAAGATGTTTTGGTTCAAGGATCCATGTTTGTGATAAGTGGATCGAGTGTTCTCCAAAGAATGTCTTGAAAATCAAATGCAAAACAAAACTAACTTCTAACCTACTAACTACTAACTTTTAACTTCAAGCCTTTACTTTAATGCAATTTACTTTTAGCACTCTATTTCATTTGCCATTGTTTATATCATTCTAATTGTTTATGTTAATGTAATTTTCACTTTGTCCATTTGGACCAAATTGTGTGATATATTTTGTTACTTTGCTTGGTTTGTGTGGTCTTTGACCATTAATGTACATAATAACCTTTAAATCCCTAAAAAACTTTTGAGTGGACTGTTAACTTGATCTTGGACAAATGGACTTAGAATTTAGGCAACTTCCTATACTAAAGGACTTGGCCAATGCCAACTTTTTGAAGAACCAAGTGCTTGCAAATTTGAAATTCATCTGATACATCTTTAAAGATCTCTTTAAGATTCATCTGTAACATGATCATTGTGAAGCTGCTATTTTGAACCCGTGACTTGTGGAATTCATCTGTTACATGGGCTATTTGGAAGAAGATCATGGCATGGATAAGCTTGGATGAGGTCATATTTATTTGATGCCTTTCTCTTTAAGATGATATAATTGTTCATTTGTGTGTTGCTTAATTAAAAAAGTCCAAGGGAATTCTGGGTTTCTATTGACATTTTTGTCTATGGGATTGCTACCCATTTGGTCAGATCTTTTCAACTCTAAACTTTTAACTTTTGTATATAGGGTAGTCTCTTCATCTTCTCCCTATTTCTTTAATTTCAAAATCTCTCCCTCCATTTTCAAAACCTTCTTTGTGTGAACTACTTTTGTTCTAAACTTTGACCTTTTTTTTTTGCAAAAAGGTAGAAACTTTGGCCTTATGCCATTGCCTTTTCAAACTTATTTTCTTTAATCAAACTTGTAAATATACTTAACCATACTTGACTTAAACTTTCAAAAAGTCAAAAAGAACTAACCCATTCAAATCATTTTAGGCCTTGGTCCCAAATCATTTTAGGCCTTGGTGCCTTTTCAAACTTAAATTTTGTTAAAATCAATGCATCCATTTTGAAATTTGTATCACGAACTACGAGGTTTTGATCCCTCATTTTTATCTTGGTACGTAGGCACAAGATCGAAGGTCTTGTAAAACACAAAAATATAATTAATGAATTCTTTTCTAATCCCCCCATTCTATTTGTTTGTACATATCACTTTGTACAAAATACATATGCACACAAAAAGGACTCCCTAGGAGTACCTAGGACACTTTGGGTGCTAACACCTTCCCTATGTGTAACCAACCCCCTTACCTGTGATCTCTGACTTTTATTAGTTTTTATTTAAAAACTTCTTACTTTTTGGGTTTTAATCGTACTTTTTCCCTTTTCCCTTGGAAACAATAAAAGCGCGGTGGCAACTCTTGTTAATTGATCTCTAGCTTGTCAATAGCTTGATGGTCATGAATTTCCCACTACATAAGCCCTACAGGCCAATACTTTTGGTACCTGTATCGAATTATTTATTAATAATAAAAGGTTTTTTCTTTATTATGTTTGTCTAATAAAGTCCCTAGAATAGATAGTTCGTTTAATGTATTAAGTATAACTTAATCATGAGATCACATTAAAAATAAGGACACTATTCTTAAAGTATCCATAGTCGAGCTTTATTGTGAAGTGGGATAACATTAAAGCATTAAGACTATTATGTATATAGACTGATGATCACATCTCATGGATCATGGATAAGGAGTTATCAAGTCTTAAACATAGGTATGAATATTAAGAGTAATATTTATACTGGATTGACCCGCTATGAGAATACTATATAGAATTTTATGCAAAGTGTCATAAGTTATTGTCATGGTGATAATGGTGTATACCACCCTTCAACCTGAAACCACTATGGACCCTAGATGTAGAGTCGAGTGCCTTATTGATGATCAAACATTGTCCGTAACTGGAAGACCATAAAGACAGTTGATGGGTACTCCACGAAGCATGCTAAGGGACATGAGTGACCTAGATGGAATTTGCCCATCCTGCGTAACAGGATAAATGTCTATGGGCCCAATATTGAACTGGACAAGGATGACACGGTATATGCCTTGTGTTCAATATAGACATAAGGGCAAAAGGGTAATTATACACATAAGTATTATCACAACAGGATTTGTCATATCACATGACATTTTCGTGTCTTGGGTAGCAGTGATGTGTTGCTAGATACCGCTCACTGTTTATTATGTTAAATACGTGATTTAATATAATTTCCAATGCCGCGAAAACCTACAGGGTCACACACAAAAGGACAGATTGATGAGAGATAGAGTAACTAAGGAACACCGTAAGGTACGGTGCACTTAAGTGAATTGTTGAACATCGTAAGGTATGGTGTACTTAAGTAGAATACGAAATATGGTAAGGTACCACGCGCTTAAGTGATTTTGGCATATTATAAGATATGGCCCACATACACTTGAGTGGGCTTTTTAGCTTGCAGCCCACACAAGTGGTTATATAAATAGAACCCTTGTGTAGAAGCTAAGCTAGCATACCATTGTCTCTTCTTGTTGGAGACATGGTGCCTATATGTTTTATGCTTAGGCCTGACATGGGGGACTTGGTTCGGGTAACCATGAAGCCTATAGCAGAAGGCTTTTATATGCCCAAGCCTACCACAGTGGTGACATCTCCATTTCTGGAATTTCCTCTTCTGATGATTATTCATCCTGGTTCCCTGATGTTGAGACATTCGATGTGACCTCCGCTTGAATTTCTGAACTTTAGCCTTTGGGCGTTTGCGTTCAGCTGAGGATCTTTTCCAAAAGCCTAAACCAGATGTGGTTCCAGACTTCTGTCCCACCTTTAGGATCTCTTCCAAGGTGTCAGTTCCTTTATTCATCATTTTGATGGATTTAGTCATCTGATTCAGCTTGGAGGTCAGCAGGGTTATCTCATCATTTAGACCCTCTATGGCCGTCAGATGCTTCTGTCTCTCATCTTCCAGCTCCTTGATGAGTTTCTTCTACTTTTCTCCTTGTACACACACTTCTGCACTGGTGACACACAGCTTCTTATAAGCTGCAGCAAGTTCATCAAAGGTCAGTTCATCTGCACTTGAGTCATCATCAAAGGCACAAACACTGGTTAGTGCAGTGACATGTTTAGATTATTCTCCTTCAGATTCACTTTCAGAATCTTCTTTCAGACCATGTGATAGCTAGCCCCTTCTTTTGCATCTTGAGGTAAGTAGGGCATTCAGCTCTGACGTGTCCATACCCTTCACAACCATGACACTGGATTCCTTTGCCTTGGTTGAACTTTTCTTTAGAAGTTGATCTTTTCTTGATGTCAGACGAGATGTTCTTGACATTAGGTCTACCTCTTTGATCAATCTTCTTCACGAACTTGTTGAACTGTCTCCCAAGCATGGTTAAGGCTTCTGATATGCTTTCATCACCTCCAGTATATCCTGCTTCTGACTCCTCTTCAGCATTAGATACAAAAGCTACACTTTTGTTTTTCTTTTCGGCATTCTCACACAAGCCCATTTCAAAGGTTTGGAGAGAACCAATGAGCTCATCCACCTTCATATTGCAGATGTCCTGAGCCTCCTCTATGGTTGTGACCTTCATAGCAAATCTCTTAGGCAAGGACCTGAGAATCTTTCTTACAAGTTTCTCTTCAGCCATTTTCTCACCTAATCCACCAGAGGTGTTTGCAATTTCAAGAATATTCATGTGAAAGTCATGAATAGTCTCATCCTCTTTCATCCTCAGATTTTCAAACTTGGTGGTCAGCATCTGAAGTTTGGACATCTTCACCTTGGAAGTACCTTCATGAGTTATCTTGAGGGTATCCCAAACTTCCTTAGCTAGCTCACAGTGGTGTACCAGCCTGAAGATGTTCTTACTGATTCCATTGAACAATGCATTCAAGGCCTTAGAATTTCCAAGGGCTAATGCCTCTTGCTCCTTGTCCCATTCTTCTTCAGGAATTTGCACACTGACTCCATCTTCACCTGTCTTCGTTGGATGTTCCCATCCTTTGTTGACAGCTCTCCAGACTTTGCTATCTAGAGACCTTGAGAAGGCTATCGTACGAGGCTTCCAGTCATCATAGTTAGAGCCATCCAACATGGGTGGTCTATTTGAGTGTCCTATATCCTTGTCCATGGTACTAGAAAGTAACTTCCCTAGATCTCACCCAGAAATTAACAAGCAGGGTGCCTGCTCTGATGCCAATTGAAATTCTAGTTATCAGACTTTCGATGTCACACGGGTTGTTATGACATCCAATTCTGCACAGACAAGAATTATGCAGAACTTAAAAGTAAGTGCAGTAAATAACACAAGTAATTGTTTACCCAGTTCAGTCCAACATGACCTACGTCTGGGGGCTAACAAGCCAGGGAGGAAATCCACTATCAGAAGTATTAATTCAAAGATAAACTCACCCGTTTACAACTCTTCACTTAAACCCTACCCAATGCAATTTCAATCTTACACTAAGATCAGAGTTCCTACTCACTCCCCCTCAATCACCTCAGTGATGACTACCTTTAATCAATATTAAAGACAATTTTGAAGTCACACTTCAAACAATTCTTGATTGTGCTTAACAGCTTTAATCAAGATACACAGCACTCACGCTTAAAAGCTTAGAGTGACACAACACTTACAACTCAATGAACACCCTACACCAAAGCAATCATCTACGAGACAACAGCTTGGTTTACAAGATATGTCTAATACAAGACTCACAAAAATACAGCAGTGAAGTATGATGGACACACTAAATCTTCACGCCTCAAAAATCCCCAGTTCTGAATGAAGGAACGACTTCCTTTTATATTGCAGTACTTGGGCTTTGCACTTGTATTCTCCTAAATTTAAGGTCACGCGAGTTCCCTTAAATTCCACATCTAGGTTACTAACAAATAGGTTATTTGTTAGGTTCATTAAATGTAGCTTGGTTGTTGATTTCCTGGATTTTCTCTCAGCTGTTGAATCCCTGAAGAATAGCCTGAGAAAAAGCTGAAACATAAAAACTAAACAACCTACAATCTAGCATATGTTGTCAGGAATGAATGTCACAACATTCAGCTTGACATCAAGGACCATATGCTAAGTCTGTTTTTCCTGAAAACAGACTGTACAAGTTTGCTGAACTGTACAGGACCAACTGTCCATTCTACAGTAGCAGCTTACATTAATACATGTCAAAGCATCCAATTTGACATTTACACATTTAGCCTTAGGTCAGTTCTGTTATCCTTTTGAAGAACAGACTGAGAAACATACTGAAGTGTAACAGAACACCACTCTGTTTATTGTTCAGTATATGCTGTCAATGATGAATGTCATAACATCTAGTTTGACATTCAGAAAGTAGGCCTTATGCCAGGTCTGGTATTTCCTTGATAACCAGACTGGAAATGAACACTGAGCTTTAACAGAACACCAACTGTTCTATTCCTCAGTATCTGCTGACAGGGATGAATGTCACCACATCCAATTTGACATTCAATAAATCCTGTATTAGCTAATCCTGCAGTAAACTACTCAAGTGTGTCATGACATCAGTCAAGACATCAGAGTACAGTTAGATATTCTAACCTACAATGCAGTCACACAAACACCTTCACAGCATGTCATGACATCATTCAATACATTAGAATCCAGCTAGTGTTTTACCATACAATGCAGCCAATTCAACACCTACAAACTCCCCCTTTGGTAAATTTTTGGCTAAAACACTTTGATCCCACAACAGAGTTCATAGCAGCGGAAATCACACATCTAGCAGGAAATAGACCTAGCTAATACACTCAGAGTGACAACACACTCACACACATGGAAGTTAAATAAAAACTTCACACACACATTAGCTGCAGGGGAGGGAATCTTGAATCTGTCATGAATATCTGTTTTAACACAATAATCTGTTGTTCTGGGGTATCACCTGTTACTCCCCCTTTTTGTCAAAAATGTTGCCAAAGCAACACTTTAAATTACAGACCACAGAAAAAAAAACAGAATTACACACAAATGACAGAATTACAGACTTGGTTTTGCCTCACAGTTTCAACCAAGTTAGCACCCACTTGATCTTGCTTCTCGGCTTTGATCAGGTAATCACCCACTTTTGCTTTACAGTAGGTACAGCCATATCAGATGCCATGACTTTGTTTCTGACATCTAGAACCACTCCTGCATGAACAGCGTCCTTGAACTCCTGCAGGTGCATAGGCCGCCTCGCGTTAGGATATCTCCTTATCCGCTTGTTGCCACAGTTGTTGTAAGTGGCATAGCTATGATCTGTTGACCAATCAGAGAATAGTTCCAATTGTTTAATAGGCAGAGATATTAAACAATACATTCCAAACATCATTGGTTGCTATAAGTTCTCAGAGAGACATATTCCCAGTTTGCCCCTTAAGTTTTCAAACTGAGTAGCATCCAGAGCCTTTGTAAATATGTCAGCCAGTTGAAGTTCAGTGGCTACATGTTCTAAGGTAATCACCTTGTCTTCCACCAGATCTCTGATGAAATGATGTCTAATGTCAATATGTTTGGTCCTGCTGTGTTGGATGGGATTCTTGGAAATATTGATGGCACTGAGATTATCACAGAACAATGTCATGACATTTTGAGTGACATTGTACTCAGTGAGCATCTGTTTCATCCAAACCAGTTGGGAACAACTGCTTCCAGCAGCTATGTATTCAGCCTCAGCAGTGGACAGGGATACACAATTCTGCTTCTTGCTGAACCAAGATATGAGATTGTCTCCCAAGAAGAAACAACCACCTGATGTGCTTTTTCTGTCATCAGCACTTCCAACCCAGTCAGCATCACAGTACCCAGATAGGACAGGCTCAGAACCATGTGAGTACAGCATCCCATAGTCACAAGTCCCATTGATGTACTTGAGAATCCTTTTGACTAGATTCAAGTGGCTCACTTTAGGCTCTGCTTGGTATCTAGCACACACTCCAACTGCATAAGAAATGTCAGGTCTACTTGCACTTAGGTATAGTAGACTGCCTATCATGCTTCTATACAGACATTGATCAACACTAGGCCCTCCATCATCTTTGGTTAACTTTAGATGAGTAGGAGCAGGAGTTCTCTTGTGCCTAGCATTATCCATACCAAACTTCTTAACTATGTTTTTGGCATACTTGCTTTGAGAGATAAACATAGAGTCCTCCATTTGGTTGACTTGTATTCCAAGAAAATAAGTCAGTTCCCCAACCAGACTCATTTCAAACTCAGATTGCGTTTGGTGAACAAAATGTTTTACCATTTGTTCTGACATTCCACCAAAGACTATATCATCCACATAGATTTGAGCAATCATGATTTTCCCTTCTTCATCTTTCACAAACAGGGTTTTATCTATCCCACCTTTTTTGTATCCATTTGAGGTCAAAAATGCAGTCAGCCTTTCATACCATGCTCTAGGAGCTTGCTTCAACCCATACAAGGCTTTCTTCAACTTGTACATATGCTTAGGTTGGTTAGGATCACAAAACCCTTTAGGTTGTTCCACATAGACTTCTTCATTCAAGTAGCCATTCAAGAATGCACTCTTCACATCCATTTGGAACAGTTTAAACTTCAGAATGCATGCTACACCTATTAGCAATCTGATGGACTCAAGCCTAGCAACAGGAGCAAACGTCTCATCAAAATCTACCCCTTCAACTTGAGTGTATCCTTGAGCTACTAGTCTTGCTTTATTCCTAGTAATTACTCCTTTCTCATCAGACTTGTTTTTGTAGATCCACTTGGTACCAATGATGTTGGTCCCTTCAGGTCTCGGAACTAACTCTCACACTTCATTCCTTTTAAACTGCTCAAGTTCCTCTTGCATGGCATTGATCCAGTATTGGTCAGTCAGGGCTTCTTTCACATTCTTTGGTTCAACCTTGGATACAAAACAGGAATTTGAGCTTATTCCCCTTGACCTGGTAGTCACACCACTATTGGGATCCCCTATGATAAGATCCTTAGGATGGTCTTTCTGAATTCTGATAGATGGCATTTTGGTGGTTGCATCTACTTCACATTCAGGAGGAGGTTCTTGTACTTCTTCAGACTTGACTGGAATGTCTGTTGAACTGTCAAGGAATGTTTCAACATCCTCTATGACATCGATTCCTTCCTCTTTATCATCCACAATAACATTTATGGATTCCATCAGGACATTGGTCCTGTAGTTGAACACTCTGTAAGCTCTGCTGTTAGTGGAGTATCCTAGAAATATACCCTCATCACTTTTGGGATCCAGTTTCCTTCTCTGTTCACGATCTGTGAGAATGTAGCATTTACTTCCAAAGATATGAAAGTACTTCACAGTGGGTTTTCTGCCTTTCCATATTTCATACAGAGTGGAGGAGGTTCCTTTTCTCAAGGTGACTCTGTTGTGAACATAGCACGCGGTATTCATATCTTCAGCCCAAAAGTGCATAGGGAGCTTCTTTGCATGAATCATAGCTCTGGCAGATTCTTGAATAGTTCTATTTTTCCTTTCAACTATCCCATTCTGCTGGGGAGTTATAGGGGAGGAGAACTCATGACTTATTCCTTCAGACGAGCAAAACTCATCAAACTTGGAATTTTTGAATTCCGTACCATGATCACTCCTAATTCGGACAACACAACTGTCCTTTTCCCTTTGGAGTCTGATGCACAGGTCTTTGAAGACATCAAATGTATCTGACTTCTCTCTGATAAAGCTTATCCACGTGTATCTGGAATGGTCATCAACCACCACGTATGCATATCTCTTTCCACCCAGACTTTCAACCTGCATAGGTCCCATTAAGTCCATGTGCAGCAGTTCCAGAACTCTGGAAGTTGTAGGATGTCCCAGCTTCGGATCTGACATCTTGGTTTGCTTGCCCACCTGGCATTCTCCACAGACTCTTCCTTCATCAATAAGCAGCTTTGGAATTCCTCTGACTGCTTCCTTGGATATGATCTTCTTCATTCCCCGTAAGTGGAGATGTCCAAGGCGTCTATGCCACAGCTTCACCTCCTGTTCTTCCTTGGCTGAAGAGCAGATTGTGGAGAAGTTTGAGACTTTAGGTTCCCACAGATGGCCGTTATCTTTGGACCTGGATCCTCTCATAACTTCCTCATTGTCACCATTTGTCACAATACATAGCTCCTCAGTAAACTGAACATAGAACCCTTGATGACATAGCTGGCTTATGATGATGAGGTTTGCAGTTAGTCCTCTTACTAACAACACATTATTCAATTTTGGAACTCCAGAGCAGTCCAGCTTACCCACACCTTTTATTTTTCCTTTAGCACCATCACCAAAGGTCACATAGCTGGTAGTGTGAGGTTGAATATCTACCAATAGATTTTCCATACCAGTCATATGTCTTGAGCATCCACTGTCAAAGTACCAGTCTTCTTTGGTAGAAGCCCTTAGAGCTGTGTGAGCTAACCTAGCATACCATTGTCTCTTCTTGTTGGAGACATGGTGCCTATATGTCTTATGCTTAGGCCTGACATGGGGGACATGGTTCGGGTAACCATGAAGCCTGTAGCATAACGCTTTTTTATGCCCAAGCCTACCACAGTGGTGACATCTCCATTTCTGGAATTTCCTCTTCTGATGATTATTCATCCTGGTTCCCCGATGTTGAGACATTGGATGTGACCTCCGCTTGAATTTCTGAACTTTAGCCTTTGGGCGTTTGCGTTCAGCTGAGGATCTTTTCCAAAAGCCTAAACCAGATGTGGTTCCAGACTTCTGTCCCACCTTTAGGATCTCTTCCAAGGTGTCAGTTCCTTTATTCATCATTCTGATGGATTTAGTCATCTGATTCAGCTTGGAGGTCAGCAGGGTTATCTCACCATTTAGACCCTCTATGGCCGTCAGATGCTTCTGTCTCTCATCTTCCAGCTCCTTGATGAGTTTCTTCTGCTTTTCTCCTTGTACACGCACTTCTGCACTGGTGACATACAGCTTCTTATAAGCTGCAGCAAGTTCATCAAAGGTCAGTTCATCTGCACTTGAGTCATCATCAGAGGCACAAATACTGGTTAGTGTAGTGACATGTTTAGCAGATTCTCCTTCAGATTCACTTTCAGAATCTCCTTCAGACCATGTGATAGCTAGCCCCTTCTTTTGCATCTTGAGGTAAGTAGGGCATTCAGCTCTGACGTGTCCATACCCTTCACAACCATGACACTGGATTCCCTTGCCTTGGTTGAACTTTTCTTTAGAAGTTGATCTTTTCTTGATGTCAGACGAGATGTTCTTGACATTAGGTCTACCTCTTTGATCAATCTTCTTCACGAACTTGTTGAACTGTCTCCCAAGCATGGCTAAGGCTTCTGATATGCTTTCATCACCTCCAGTATATCTTGCTTCTGACTCCTCTTCAGCATTAGATACAAAAGCTACGCTTTTGTTTTTCTTTTCGGCATTCTCACACAAGCCCATTTCAAAGGTTTGGAGAGAACCAATGAGCTCATCCACCTTCATATTGCAGATGTCCTGAGCCTCCTCTATGGCTGTGACCTTCATAGCAAATCTCTTAGGCAAGGACCTGAGAATCTTTCTTACAAGTTTCTCTTCAGCCATTTTCTCACCTAATCCACCAGAGGTGTTTGCAATATCAAGAATATTCATGTGAAAGTCATGAATAGTCTCATCCTCTTTCATCCTCAGATTTTCAAACTTGGTGGTCAGCATCTGAAGTTTGGACATCTTCACCTTGGAAGTACCTTCATGAGTTATCTTGAGGGTATCCCAAACTTCCTTAGCTAGCTCACAGTGGTGTACCAGCCTGAAGATGTTCTTACTGATTCCATTGAACAATGCATTCAAGGCCTTAGAATTTCCAAGGGCTAATGCCTCTTGCTCCTTGTCCCATTCTTCTTCAGGAATTTGCACACTGACTCCATCTTCACCTGTCTTCGTTGGATGTTCCCATCCTTTGTTGACAGCTCTCCAGACTTTGCTATCTAGAGACCTTAAGAAGGCTATCATACGAGGCTTCCAGTCATCATAGTTAGAGCCATCAAACATGGGTGGTCTATTTGAGTGTCCTATATCCTTGTCCATGGTACTAGAAAGTAACTTCCCTATATCTCACCCAGAAATTAACAGGCAGGGTGTCTGCTCTGATGCCAATTGAAATTCTAGTTATCAGACTTTCGATGTCACACGGGTTGTTATGACATCCAATTCTGCACAGACAAGAATTATGCAGAACTTAAAAGTAAGTGCAGTAAATAACACAAGTAATTGTTTACCCAGTTCAGTCCAACATGACCTACGTCTGGGGGCTACCAAGCCAGGGAGGAAATCCACTATCAGTAGTATTAATTCAAAGCTAAACTCACCCGTTTACAACACTTCACTTAATCCCTACCCAATGCAATTTCAATCTTACACTAAGATCAGAGTTCCTACTCACTCCCCCTCAATCACCTCAGTGATTACTACCTTTAATCAATATTAAAGACAATTTTGAAGTCACACTTCAAACAATTCTTGATTGTGCTTAACAGCTTTAATCAAGATACACAGCACTCACGCTTAAAAGCTTAGAGTGACACAACACTTACAACTCAATGAACACCCTACACCAAAGCAATCATCTACGAGATAACAGCTTGGTTTACAAGATATGTCTAATACAAGACTCACAAAAATACAGCAGTGAAGTATGATGGACACACTAAATCTTCACGCCTCAAAAATCCCCAGTTCTGAATGAAGGAACGACTTCCTTTTATATTGCAGTACTTGGGCTTTGCACTTGTATTCTCCTAAATTTAAGGTCACGCGAGTTCCCTTAAATACCACATCTAGGTTACTAACAAATAGGCTATTTGTTAGGTTCATTAAATGTAGCTTGGTTGTTGATTTCCAGGATTTTCTCTCAGCTGTTGAATCCCTGAAGAATAGCCTGAGAAAAAGCTGAAACAGAAAAACTAAACAACTTACAATCTAGCATATGCTGTCAAGAATGAATGTCACAACATTCAGCTTGACATCAAGGACCATATGCTAAGTCTGTTTTTCCTGAAAACAGACTGTACAAGTTTGCTGAACTGTACAGGACCAACTGTCCATTCTACAGTAGCAGCTTACATTAATACATGTCGAAGCATCCAATTTGACATTTACACATTTAGCCTTAAGTCAGTTTTGTTATCCTTTTGAAGAACAGACTGAGAAACATACTGAAGTGTAACAGAACACCACTCTGTCTATTGTTCAGTATATGCTGTCAATGATGAATGTCATAACATCCAGTTTGACATTCAGAAAGTAGGCCTTATGCCAGGTCTGGTATTTCCTTGATAACCAGACTGGAAATGAACACTGAGCTTTAACAGAACACCAACTGTTCTATTCCTCAGTATCTGCTGACAGGGATGAATGTCACCACATCCAATTTGACATTCAATAAATCCTGTATTAGCTAATCCTGCAGTAAACTACTCGAGTGTGTCATGACATCAGTCAAGACATCAGAGTACAGTTAGATATTCTAACCTACAATGCAGTCACACAAACATCTTCACGGCATGTCATGACATCATTCAAGACATTAGAATCCAGCTAGTGTTTTACCATACAATGCAGCCAATTAAACACCTACACTTTATTCTCCAACAGTTGTCTCCATATGTTGTGGATTAACCGAGGATTGTACTGGTGGTTCAATTTCTTTGTGACACCTCTGTATCCTTTTTGATCGTTTTGTCAACATAATCATCATATATACATATACATATACATTCATATAATTTCATAATTTGCATATCTCGCATATTCTTATGGCGGTATTTTATCCGCATACTAAATCTGGTGTCTGTCCTCCTTCAATTGTAGAGTATCATCCCCTTAAGCAGAAAGACTTTAACCTTTCTCCATTTCCCCACTGAGTTTATTTCCTCGTGGATGGTTGTTATTTCAGTTTTCTCTCCAGTAGGTTTTCTGGATGGAATTACTCCCCTTGAGTTATGTCCTCATTGAGTTGAGTCTTGATTGATTGTTTCTTTCTAGCTCTTACCTAGATAGATGCTTTGGTCCCCTAAGAGTCTATTACCCAGTAACTGGTAATATTCTTCTTAGTTTGCAGTTTGTTACTTATTGCCCAATACCCGACAAAAGTACCCTTTTTCCCCTCAGTAGAGTCCCCAGGAAGTATATCCTTGATATGTTCATCCTAACCGGTGACTGATATCTTTCTTGCCCCTGCTTGAGTCTATCCTTGATATGTTCACTTTTACCAGTGACGGATATTCTCATTTTTGGTATTCTACCAAGTAAAAAGGTAGTTGTAATCCCTATTTTGTTCCTCAGAGAGTTAATCCTTGATATGTTCATCTTAACCGATGACGGGTTTTCTTCTCTTTGTCGTTTCCTACCCAGTAACCGGTAGTTGTAAATCCCACTTTATCCCTTTTTCAGAGTTTTTCCTTGATATGTTCATCTTAACCGGTGACGGGTTTTGTCTTTGATTGGTTTTCTACCCAGTAACCAGTAGTTGTAAATCCTACTTTGTCCCCTTACATAGTTAATCCTTGATATGTTCATCCTAACCGGTGAAGGATTTTCTCTCTGATGATTTTCTATCCAGCTTTCGATAGATGTAATTCCTACCCTTTTTGTTCAGTTGGTATATCCTTGATATGTTCATCCTAACCGATGACGGGTATCCTCCTTGGCATTTCCAGGCAAGTTTATCCTTGATATGTTCATCTTAACCGGTGACAAATTTTCTTCCTTGTTGAGTTTATCCTTGATATGTTCATCCTAACTGATGACGGATAATCTCACCCTTGGTCTTCTACCCAGTAACTGGTAGTTGCAAATCCTATATTTTCTGCAGTTTTTTCCAGCAAGGATATTCTTACCTAGTAACCGATAATGAATACTCCCTCCTGATGGTCCTCAATGAGTCATCCTTGATATGTTCATCCTAACCGATGACAGATGATCTCTCTGTCAGATCTTCATTATCTCCTTACCCAGTAATAGGTAGTAGATAATAGATTTCTGCTCCTCCTGTGTTGAAGTTTATCTTCCCTAGTTGAGTTGAGTGTGCATTTTTCCTTAGTGAAATCGCTTTTCCCTGCGTGATTCAAGTACTTCAGTTTTATCCTGACTTTCTCATGTTCCTGCAGATGTTGTCATTCCTTGGCTGAGTCTTTTCCATATTTGTGTGGAATCCCTCTAGTCCCCCAGTAGTTTTAAGTCATAGTCTGACCTACGCATAACTCCTTTTTCCCCAGAGTCTCTATCTCCCCAGTGAATTTTCCTTATGGAATGCATTGTGCTCCTGCGGATTTTTGGTCTCTCTGATTTCTATTTCCTTTGTGGCAATATTTCCCCACAAAGTATTAACTTTTACATTCATATCATATGCATCATGATGTCTCTTAGGGACCAAAATTTGTTTCTCTATGTTGTTATTTAATCCCATTCTACTGAGTCGAGTCGAAGATTTTAACCTTCACCTCCTCAGTTAGAATGTCCTTAAATAGGGGCAGCTGTAAGACCCCAATTTTGACCCTAAGATCCCTCATGTAATTCCATCATAAGCATTAGCATTGGGATCATACCTTGGCATCCTCCTTATCCCTCCTTCATTGGGTTTATTTTGTGAGAGATCACCAAGCACTTTGTGATTGTATCATACTTGTATTTTATCATTTCACTAACCAAAATACCAAAAATATGTCTTTGCATTTGTCTAACTCTTTTGTAAGAAGGGCGTGATTCCATCGATTCATCAAGGTCACATCTAGGGTTTGAGACCCTCATAACCAAAGAGCACAACCAAGAATGGATCCAATAATGGTTATGAGCATCATATATGAGTCCCAATGTTCTCTACATGTTATATTGATCAAGTTCTCTTCAAGAGTTTGAGGGTGATTTGCCTTGGAAACCCTAGTTTGACTGGGTATCTTGAGTAACTTCTCCAACAAGCTATCTCACCAATTAATCAAATTTCTCAAGGTACACTTAAAAATTCATCATCTTATGCATATATGATCTACCATGAGCCAATAAAGTCAAGAGAATTGGAAGTTAGCAAGTTGGTTGATGGTGGTTGGCCAGATGAATTCATCTGATCAAAACTGGGTCTCCCTAGGCCCTATCTCCTGCAATTTTCACCATATGAAAATGATTCCAAGATAAAAATTACTCTAAATGACATTCAAAAAAACTTTCATGTTTAGACCTAGAGCTAGTTTTGCCTAGAAAATCATTTTATATGTTTAAACATTATAGGTCATTTTGTCTAAACCCTAATTTGAAAGTCAACTTCCCAAGGCCATAACTTGCTCAATTTTTATGAGATGAAAGATTTCCAAGTTTCACAATAAAATTCAATGTGTCTAATTATACTTTTATGTTTGGAGTGGAAGCTAATTCAACTCTTTTGAGCATGCGATATGAGGTTACATTATAGGTCACTTTTGACCTATACCATTGACCAAGTGATTTTTCCACACTTCAAAAATGAATAACTCTATCATTTCAAATCCAAATGACATGAAGTTGGTGACCATTTTGACGATCTTTGAGAGATGTACAACTTTGATGAAGACACGTTTCTCATTTGAAGCTCATATAAAAAGTTAAGCAAGGTGGAATATTGAGACATATGGCTTGACACTTAGAAAAAAATTGATATGTCAAAAATTTCCAAACTTCCACCTCAAATTTCTCCAAGTTCCAAGCGCCAAATGAAAAAGTGTTGAACATGAAAGTGGTTCCTCTTGATCTCACCTTTCCAAAGATCTCAAATTAATTCGTTTTGGACAAAGAATGCATAGGCTGTGCATGGCATGAACATGGTGTCATCACTTGGCAAGGATCAAACTTCAAATCCAAATGCACACTTGCCTTGCAATCCAAGCTGAATTCAGACAATCTAACATTCACTTGTGGACTTATGACAATGATTTTATGGGCCTATGCGCGCCCATGCACCCATGCATCATGAATGACCAAATTTGGAAAGTGATTTCAAGTGTGCAAAAAGCAATGGATTCAGCTATAAATGGAGCCTCATATGCTCAGCAATCAAGACATTCGCGCCAGCTTTGATCCCCCATCTCTAACCCTCACTTTGCAAAGGATAAACCTGAGAAATTTATTTGAATTTGAGGTTGAATTTCCACTGTTTTGAAATTCAAATCTCCAGGAATCCACAACCTTGTAAGCATTCAATCCTTCTTCTGCAAGCAAGTGGAGTGAGATCAAGCACAAGCAAGATCAAGATCAGTTGAATCCAGACCTCCATTGAAGGTATTTTCCAAAAATTTTGATCTCTTCGATTCTCTCAAATTCTAGCTCAATTCAATTAATTCTTTGGTTGTCTGAAGTCCTACTAATGTAGGCAAGAAGATTGAGTTGCTTTGAGGCCAAATCGAAGCAACTCAGTTCATGTACCTCAAATTTCAACTCCATGTATCTCTCAACATACTTGGAGTTAGAGTAAATTAAGGCCAGATTCGAGCTCAGTGCCATTTTTACTTTGAAATCATGTCCTTGTTTTTAATTTTGGTGATGGTTGATGGTGGACCAGTCTGGTGAGGTCCACCGGAGAAGAAGATCGGAGCTACAGCTCCTGCGATGTGTTGACATCTCTCACAACCATAAGATCCATCTTATTTGTTTTAATCGCGACCGTCCCTTTTAAATGCCAATGTTATGGCGCGTTGACTCATGTCCATCGTGGATAGCGCGTTTCTGGCCACTTGATCTGCCACCTCAATTAATGAGGGAGATCAAGTGGTCTACGTTTTTTCTAATATTTTAATTGCATTATTTTCAATTATTCATATGAAATTCAATATTGATCCAAAAAATATGGGACTTTCACCAAAAAAAATCAAATATTTTTCTCTTTCATATTCTAAATTTAAATTATTTTTTGGATCATTATTAATATTTTTCATGAATTAATTGATTTTTCATTTGTTTTTAATTGTTTAAAAATATTTTTAAATATCCAAAAATTATGAAATTTTTTCTCCAAGGTCCTTTGACCTTGTTTGACCTATGATAAATCTCATGGCCATTTCTTTGGTGTTTTGATGAGATTTTAGGAATTGGACAAACCATATTTAATTTAAATGCACTATTTTAGTATTTTAATTTGAATAAAATGCCAAATAAATTTGTTGACCAATTGTGATGACTTGTTTATGTTTAACTCTTGTTGTTGGGCCTTGGTCAAGGTTGATTTGACTTTGTCAAATTAATATCATTGGATTTAGGGGATTGATGGAATGTATATTCCATCTCCCAAAATGAATGGATGATATTAATTTGGTAAAAATCCTCATTTGACCAATTTGTGTTTTGATCCATTCCCCTCACACTTCATATTATTCCCTTTCTTCATTCATTCATTCCATTTGGCCTATGACATATCAAAGTCCTAATGCTAGTTGATTGAAAAATTGACATGAGTCTGGATGAGATTATGCCACACCTTTTGCATATTCTTTTTGTGTGTCGTATGTTTCATGAGCATAGTCCATTATACTATGTCTCTAACATGCATTAACCCCAAAATTCTATTGCCCGACCTCAAATAGTTGTGACTTCTACATAAGTCCAATTACGATTGCTTAACACAACGCTAAATTTGTGACATAAAAAGCATAAGCATTCTAGTTAGTGAGATTGTAAGTCTCCCATTTTTCATGGTATTGTGTGGAAACTTGGCCTTATTTCCTTCCTTTGGAAGATTTTTTTTCTCAAGGATTCATGCTTATGATAAGTGGGTTGAGTGTTCTCCAAAGAATGTCTTGAAATGAAAAGCAAAATCAAAACAATACTAACTTCTAACCAATTAACTACTAACTTTTAATTTCAAGCTTTTACTTTAATGCAATTTACTTTTAGCACTCTATTTCATTTGTCATTGTTCATATCATTCTAATTATTTATGTTAATGCAATTTTCACTTTGTCTATTTGGACCATATTGTGTGATATATTTTGTTTGTGTGTACTTTGTTTGTTTGCGCGGTCTTTGACCATTAATGTACATAATAATAACAAAAACCCTAAAAAAAACTTTTGAGTTGACTGTTGGATTGACCTTTGACAAATGGACTTAGAATCTAGGCAACCTTCCTAAGCTAAATGACTTGGTCAATGGCAACTTGCTGAGAAATTAAGTGCTTGCAATTTGAACTTCATTTGACACATCTTTGAAGACATCCATAAGTTCATCTACAACATGATCATTGTGAAGCTGTTATTTTGAACCTGTGACTTGTGGAATTCATCTGTTACATGGGCTATTTTGAAGAAGATCATGGAATGGATAAACTTGGATGTGGCCATCTTTATTTGATGTCTTGCTCTTCAAGATAATATAATTGTGCATATGTGTGTTTCTTAATTCTAAAAGTCCAAGGGAATTCTGGGTTTCTATTGAAATTCTTGTCTATTGGATTGCTACCCACTTGGTCAGATCTTTTCAACTCTTAACTTTTAATTTGGTGCATAGGATAGTCTTTTCATCTTCGCCCCATTTCTTTAGTTTCAAAATCTCTCCCTCCATTTTTCAAAATCTTCTTTGTGTGAACTCCTTTTGTTCTAAACTTTGACCACTTTTACAAAAAGATAAAAACTTTGGCCTTATGCCATTGCATTTTCAAACTTCTTTTCTTAAATCATACTTGTAAATAAACTTAACTATACTTGACTTAAACTTTCAAAAAGCAAAAAAGGAACTAACACATTCAAACCATTTTTAGGCCTTTGTGCCTTTCAAACTTAATTTTTATTAAAAGTAATGCATCCACTTTGAAATTTGTATCGCGAAATACGAGGTTTTGATCTCTCATTTTTATGTTGGTACGTAGGCACAAGACCGAAGGTCTTGTCAAACACAAAAATATAATTAATAAATTATTTTCTCATCCCCCCATTTTATTTGATTGTAAACATCATTTTATACCAAGTACATATGCACACAAAAAGGGCTCCCTAGGAGTACCTAGGACACTTTGGGTGCTAACACCTTCCTTATGTGTAACCAACCCTCTTACCTATGATCTCTGACTTTTTATTAGTTTTGATTTGAAAACTTCTTACTTTTGGGTTTTGTTCGTACTTTTTCCCTTTTCCCTTGGAAACAATAAAAGCGCGGTGGCGACTCTTGTTATTTGATCTCTAGCTTGTCAATAGCTTGAAGATCATAAATTTCCCGCTACACCTAGGAGTACCTAGGACACTTTGGGTGCTAACACCTTCCCTCTGTGTAACCAACTCCCTTACTTGTAATCGCTGGCATTTTTTTAGTTTTGATTTTAAAACTTCTTATCTTTCGGTTTTGTTCGTACTTTTCCCTTTTCCTTTGGAAATAATAAAAGCGCGGTGGCAACTCTGGTTTTATTAACGTTAAGTTTATCCATAGCTTAACGGTCATGAATTTACCGCTACACCCATTTCCCAATTCGACTATGCAAAATTGGTTTGGATAACATATGTTTAATAATGTCGAAATGAGATGAAACATAAGCATCAACAGGTTTTATATAATGCTTCAATTTTGTACAAGAGAAATATAAGCATAAACACAATTTTTCAACTATGTTATACCTAGTTTATGCATCATTTAAGACTCTACTGAGGTAATAGATAGCTCTTTCGACACCATTATCATCCTCTTGAGCCAACATGCTCCCTAAAGTCTTGTCAGATGCAAATATATACAATCTCATACTTTTATTTCTACTTGGTGGTGTCAGGATTGGTGGATGACTCAAGTATGCTTTAATCTTATCAAATGCTTCTTGTTGAGCCTGCCCCCATTTGAACCCTTCCTTGTTGAGTCGAAGCAATGATGAAAAATCTTGTGTCTTCCCACTAAGGTTTGAGATGAATCTTTTTAGAAATATTTTCTTGCCTAGTAGTGACTGCAAACCTTTCTTTGTTGATGGCGTTTTCGCTTCCATGATGGCCTTGGTCTTATTCTGGTTTATTTCGATCCCCTTTTTGTGGACCACAAAGCCTAAGAAATCCCCAGCCTGCACACAAAAAGCGCATTTTAAAGGGTTCATTTTTACACCATGCTTTCTCATCCTCTCAAAAGATATACGAAGATGGTATATTTGATTCTTCCCTAAAACAGACTTAATGACAATATCATCTATATAGATTTGCATAAAAGTCTATAAAATCATGGAATATCGAATTCATCGCTCTTTGGTAGGTTGCCCCAACATTTTTTAAACCAAAAGGAATCACCATCCATTTGTAGGTGCCTAAGGCTCTAGGGCATGGAAATGCTATTTTCGGGACATCCTCTTCACCAGTAAATATTTGATTATACCCAGAATACCCATCAAGCATGCTTAAATATTCATAGCCTGCAACGGAATCGACTAGCATTTCTGCCACTGGCATTGAATATTCATCTTTTGGGGTTGCAGTACTTAAGTCTCTAAAATATATGCAAACCCTTAAAGTACCATTCTTTTTTACAACAGGCACAATATTAGCTAACCATTCGACATACATGGATGTACGAATGAAACTGCAACGAAAGAGCCTTTCGACTTCTTCTTTAATCTTCGAAAGTATTTTTGGGGAAAATCGCCTTGGGTTATGCTTCACAGGCTTCTTTCCGGGCTTGATTGGAAACTTCAATTCGACCAGCTCTCTACTCAAACCGGGCATTTCATCATAGTCCCATGCGAAATAGTCCATGACTCTCAGCAACTGGACCATTTCGACCTTGAGTTCAGGATGGATATTGGCACTAATGTAAGTTGTACTTTTTATCACTCCCTCTCCCAAGTCTACTTCTTCGAGGGGATCCTGAGCCAGCATTTTAATGTTTGTTGCTAACGGATCCTTCTCGAAACCCAAAGGCTCATCGTCATAGATAACATAGAGCCTCTGGTCTTGCTCTTCATTTTGACCCTTGTCAAATGGCATTGGGTCAAAGTCCTTCCCATGACCTATTGATTAAGAAACTTCACTGGCTTCGACATCCATGCTTTTGACTTCGGCCTCTAAGGCCAATTGTTTCTTGCTTTTGGCTATGTAAGTTGAAATCCTTTTTAGCGCTGCAAACTCAGTCATCATTACTGAATTAATTCCCCCTCCTGCGGGCTTGATTCCAGACGCTCCCAAATATTTGAATTCGTCTTCGCCTTCTATTTCTCTGTCCCAACAAAAACCATATTAAGGGTGAAATGACAGGGAACAATAAGCGTTGTCATCAGGGGTGAATGCAAACTCAACTGAATCACAGGGAGCTATAGTGGCCAAATGCTTGTCAGATTGGCGCCTATCGATATGATTGATAGGGGTTTTGAAGTACCCCTGATCCGCCTCTATATTTTCGACGATACCATCTGGGCGCCAAATTATTATCCTCTGGTGCATTGAGGATGGGACAACTTCGACCCCATGTATCCACTCCCTTCCCAGCAACAGATTGTCGTTAGCCTTTGTTTCCACAATCATGAACATTATGGATCTTGTGACTGTCCCTACTATTAATTTGACTTGGATGACTCCCATAGTGGAACCAACTTTACCTTAATAGTTGTTAAGCACCATATTATGAGGTTTGACATCAGTATCGTACTTGCCAATTTTTCTCAGCATACGGTGGGGCATTAAATTTTTCACAGTCGCTCCACAATCCACCAATATTTTATTAATGGGGACGTCTTCCACTTTTCCACTGATGAAGAGGGGTTTAAGGTGGATCCTCATAGCTTCAATGGGCCTCTCGAAGAAGGAATTTTTCTCTTCAAGACAGTCGTTGTTCATCATATAGTAACACACTAGCTTGTGCGCAACCATTTCTCTCTCTGTGATGTTATCGGTGTCTTCAACTTCAATAATCCGATCAAATTCCCTTGGCATCATGGATACCACCCCGACTAGGATATCTAGGGAGGCTTTCGACCCTGAGTTGAAGTTGTCAGTCAGCATTTCATCTTCAACGGCCACTTGATTGTGTCTTTCTCTGGCCGCGTCAGCTGGATTATTGAGCTTTCTTTTGACGAAACTTGAGTCTTCCTTTTTCTTCACAGTCACATTGGTACTTGACTCAGCTTGGTCTTTCTCACCAGCCTCTCTTTGGGATTTTCTCCTTCTTTGTTCTCTCCTCCATTGAGATCTGGTCATAGGGTTTTTCCCTTATAGTTCTCAGACACATTGGAGGTTTTTTTATCATCTTGAAACTCCTTACAGTAAGCCAATGATGAACCTCTTTCAACCTCAATGTTCTTCCATTTTCAATGACCGTGTTTCCTGCCATCAGTTGGCTTGACCCACTTTCCATTTGACCCTTCGACACTAGGTTTGAAGGAAATGGGTTTAATATTCAGCCCTACTTGCTTCGCATCACCAAGTGTCACCATTGGCCGTCTTGGATCAGGATATCTCCTGGGGTCGAAAACCCTTCTTGGCTTACCAACTTGATGATTTTGGACGGCTTCGCGACCATCTCGGTGATTCACTCTCCTAACCCCTTCAAGATTTTGAGTTGCTTTCTTGTCGAATACAGCACTGCACCGAGGGGACAACATGACTTCCGACTTCTTTTTCTGACACCTTCGGAGGAAGTCAGACAATGTTTCTTCCTCTTGAGGGAAGGCGATTTTGTTATACTCCTCCTGTCGACATTCATCGTCGACTTCCATAGAGGTCTTCTGGGATACCTCGACCATATTGACCTCCATGTGGATATTTTCAGTGATATCCAACCTTTGGAATTGTATTTAAAGGCCCTCAGTGGCCTTGTCTATTTGTACGAAACCATCAGCCGTTTCTTTGGTGATCATCATTAGCTTTGAACTTTCAGTGTCCTCAGCGTCAGAGGCATCAACATTTTTGTTGGTGATATCTCCCACAGCTTGTTGAGCGAAATCATTAAAAGGCTTATGCTCAAAGTATTCAGAAACCTTTGCCATAACAAGTCCACTGACGAAGTCCTCAATGACTTTAGTCATGTTGAAATCCTTTGCGACTTTAATAAGGTTCACTTCTTCAGGTTCAGTATAATGGGCTTCAGTTACTTGTAGAGGATCGGAGTCGATCTTCATTTGGCTCAGTGTTTTGTCTCCGAACCTGAGTGTTCCTTCCTGGATGGAATTTTTCTTAAGATCCCTGAAAAGAAAACATTGATACATTTTATGACCTAGAAAACCATGGTATTTGCACAACCCTTTTTTCTTTCTTTGCTCTAAAGAAGGTACTTTATCACCCAGAGGTACTATCATTTGACCATCTTTGACTAATAAGTCAAAAATTTCGTCACATTTTGTAACGTAGAAAGTATAAGTTTTCTTGGGAAGTTTGTCACTCTTTTCTGGTTTGACAGGATTTTTCCCATTCAAATGTGCTAAAACTTTACACGTATATGGTGGCCCTTGCGTCAATTCAGCAAGGTCAATCTCATTATCGTTGAAGTCTGAAAGTCCATGATAGGAACCTTCATCATCATTTCTGAAATCGACAGAGGCTACCCTTTTACCTTTATTTGCCCTGGCCTTTTCTTCCTTCAAACGTTCCAACTGTCGAACCCTATCAGCCAATTGGGCTATATCTCTCAGGTATTGAGTATCTAATTTCTTACTAATTGAATAGCCGAGGCCCCCAGCAGCCATTTTGACCAGTTCATGCTCTAGTATTTGTGTAAAACACCTAGCTTTGAGCAATCCAAACCTATTTAGATAGTCATCAATTGGCTCAGTGAACTTTCGCTTGATACTAGCCAATTCCTTCAAACTTATCTTCGTTTGTCCCATGTAAAACTGCTCATAGAACATTCTCTCTAGTTGGTTCCAAGTATGGATTGAACTTTGGGGCAAGGTGGTGAACCATGTGAAAGCATTCTTTGTGAGAGAACTTGGAAAAAAAATTATCCTAAGGCTCTCATTGTTTGACATATCTCCTATCTCAATTAAATATCTAGCCACGTGCTCGATAGTGGATTCAGTGGTATCCCCAAAAAACATAGTGAATTTGGGGATTTTGGTTCTAGGGGGAACTTCTGCCTGCAAGATATACAATAACAGAGGTGACATATAATTTGGCCTTCGAAGGCCGAAATTTACCCCATTTCGAACCATAATTCTCTCGACCATGGCTTCTAGATTATTATCTGTTACCACATCATCATGTCGAACTTGCCGTATGATATCATCGGCATTTTGGTTTCTATTCACCATTAATACCCTTGGTTCCCTAGGTATTTGTGGTTCGATCCTAGGGGGTATTGTTCCTCCCTCTTGGTTTTGTGGGATCTGGTTGATAGTGGGGTCTTCTTCAAAGGTGGCCTCCTGATTTTCTCTCACCCAATCCCCAGGAGGGTGACGTTGGTGCTGCGGTATACCAAGAAATTCAGACATTCGTGACACCAACCCTATCATTTGTTGATTCAATTGAGTCGTATTTTGAATCAAAGGATTCAATACGGTGGTCAAGGTTTGGGTCAACATCTGAACCATTTCATGGTTACCTTCGTCCATCTGCTGCCTCCGTGCAGGTGCAGAGTTATTGGTAAGAGTAGGTAGTTGTGTCGGATGTTTCAAACCTGAAGATTGGTTAGCTCGACCCATGTTAACTCCAGACCCTTGTACTGGAGAATTTATGTTAACCACTGGTTCTAAGAAAGTAGAACTAGCGTTGTGTAAATTGGCCATCACTGAAGTTGTCATTCTATATGGTTGTTCTCGACTACCAAATGGTATTGAGAAACCAGGGGGTACCAACGCCCTGTTTGGAATATCTCTAATTGGTAGGGGAGTATGAGAATGTCACATAGGCCTCAATGTAGGTTAAAATTGGTTCGGTATGGGAGATCGAATGCATAGGCATCAAACTCACCATAGATGGAACTACTTCTGACACATGCACCGTGGCCGTGTTCACCCCTATCGAAGAAGAAGGGGGCGTTATGTTACTGGTTGATGGATTTTGAGAGTTTTGGGTATCTGGCGCATTCACATTTGCCATCCTCGTATGGGATTCTCTCCTTGTTCGTTGTTCGTTGTTTATGGCTACTTTACCACTTCTTAATAACACACAATGAATCTTTTCCCAAAAAAGAACTTAACAACCAGAACTACATACAAATCGTAACGTTAGCACTAGTCCCAATGGGCGTGCCAATTTGTTTACCTTGAAAATTGGTAAACAACCGCTGATCTTCCAAATTTCTAAATCTGGTTACTTGCAAGATCGATCAGATTGATCCTAGGACATGTGCTAATTGTTTTGAAAATGAGTTTTGGTAATAACGAACACTCCAATAGTAAACGTAAAATTAGAGTTTGAAAACTAATAAAAAGGCTAACATGAATTAGAGAAATTGTAAAGGACTCGTAGCAATAAACAACTGACAAAAGTAAATGTTAAAAGCAAGGAAATCTTAAGACTGTAAATGACAAAGTAAAAGAAGGGTGTTTGGAATGAAGAAGTAAATAAGTGTATTTTTGGAGAAAAAAAAGTAAAGATAAATTTGTATTGCTTTGAAGTAACTAACAATGGTGCAAGCAAACGTACATTCTGTGATTTACGATTCTTCTTCACACGAGTACTTAGTAAATTTACAGATTTTTGTACACACTTTTCTAACACTAAGACCCTGTATTTATACTGGATCGAGATAACCGTTTCTGATGGTTCTTTAATTATGTCGTGACACATGGCACCTTTCATGGATGCAACTGCCCATTACGCTCCACGTGTACTCTCAATGGTTTCAGATAAGGGTGAAGTTCCCTCCCTTATTTGAATTTTGAATCTTTAATTGAAAACTGTCTTCAACCGTTTTTAAGAGATATTTCTGGAGTCTCAACTGCATACTGACCCTTATTACCCTTATTTAGTCGAGTCACCCCCATCTGGTCGAATATCACCTCCTGGTTAAAAAGCAACTATACATATGATTTCCTTTTTTGGTAATTCTTAATGGGCGTCGAAAATATGAGCTAACAGGCTCAAATCTTCCAAAGTATTTTTGGGCGGATGCGGTGAGCATGGCATGCTATGTAAGTAATAGAATTATTATTAGACCTATATTTAAAAAGACCCTCTATGAACTCTTCAAAGTAAGGAAACCAAACACATCGACATTAGACATCAATTCTTAAGGGATCATGTTCTAAAAGGTGACATTGATATCTCTTTCATCGATACTTAAAATCAACTCACGGATATATTCACGAAACTGCTTTCTCGAGATGCTCTTTACAAAATTAGAAGAGAGCTTGGCATTTTAAATTAAGGTGACATAAAATTCTTCAATATTTATTCATTATACTCTATAATGAATCAAAGGTTCACAAAATTTTAACTTTCAAAAAGTTTATTTAATTTTCAAGAATGTGAGTTTTTCATTATATTTACAAATTTTCATTTTACATGATGCTAAAATAATTTTTATGACATATATGGTTAATCCAAAGTTGCATTATTATATGTTATAACATGTCAAAGTGATAAATTATGTAAATTTCATGCATGCTTCCAGTTATGAAGTCACTGTTTTTTATGCATTAATCGATTAACCAAAAGTGGCTAACCGATTAACAGCCCTTGGCATGCGTATTTTCTGCATATTTTGATGTTGTAATCGATTAACCATATACGGTTAACCAATTACACTTGGGATGAATTGCCACATGTGTTAATTTATTTTTGCATAAATGTATTTTATTCATGTTTTGTCTTATTCATTTAAGTGTTTTTTTAGAAAAGTCTTTCACTTTCCAACTTCTTCTTTGATATTTTTCAAAGCTTTCAACTCACATTTACTCTCTTCTTCAAACATCTTCTTCCCCAAATATTAACTCCATTAAACCAAAATTAAAACCCACTCCACTAAATATTCTTTATAACCCCTTCACACCTCTAAACTTTCATCTCAAAACCCTCTCCTTTCCAAATCCGAAAAAGCTCTTCTCAAACCCTAACTCTCAAAACTTTCACTTCTAACCATGGCACCAACAAGAAAAGATAAAGGGAAGCTTCCAATGGGAGAAGATAGCTCTGACCCAACTGATGTAGAAGAATAAGCTCTTACAATAAAGTCAAGGAGGCTAAACTTTGATGTCAGAAATCGATCTCTTATGCCGGTAAAATATGTTAACCTCAAATCTTTTCATGCGCATAACATTTCTTTTCCTGCACATTTGAAAGAACAAGGTGTTGATAAACTAGTGTCTGAGTTTGGTTCATATTATCCTTGTTGGTTTAAGCCCTAGAGGTCAATACTTTTGGTACTTGTATCGAATTATTTATTAATAATAAAAGGCTTTTTCTTTATTATGTTTGTTTAATAAAGTTCCTAGAATAGCTAGTCCGTTTAATGTATCAAGTATGACTTAATCATGAGATCACATTAAACATAAGGACATTATTCTTAAAGTATCTGTAGTCAAGCTTTATTGTGAAGTGGGATAACATTAAAGCATGAAAACTATTATGTTTATAGACTGATGATCACATCTCATGGATCATGGATAAAGAGTTATCAAGTCTTAAACATAGGTATGAATATTAAGAGTAATATTTATACTGGATTGACCCTCTATGAGAATACTATATAGAATGTTATGCAAAGTGTCATAAGTTATTCTCATGGTGATAATGGTGTATACCACCCTTCGACCTGAAACCACTATGGACCCTAGATGTAGAGTCGAGTGCCTTATTGCTGATCAAACGTTGTCCGTAATTGGATGACCATAAAGACAGTTGATGGGTACTCCACGAAGCATGCAAAGGGACATGAGTGACCTAGATGGAATTTGCCCATCCTGCGTAACAGGATAAATGTCTATGGGCCCAATATTGAACTGGACAAGGATGACACGGTTTATGCCTTGTGTTCAATATAGACATAAGGGAAAAAGGGTAATTATACACACAATTATTATCACAGAAGGATTTGTCAGATCACATGACATTTTCGTGTCTTAGGTAGCAGTGATGTGTTTCTAGATACTGCTCACTGTTTATTATGTTAAATACGTGATTTAATATAATTGCCAATGATGCGAAAACCTATAGGGTCACACACAAAGGACGGATTGATGAGAGATAGAGTAATTAAGGAATACCGTAATGTACGGTGCCCTTAAGTGAATTATAGAACATCGTAAGGTACGGTGTACTTAAGTAGAATACGAAATATGGTAAGGTACCACGCGCTTAAGTGATTTTGGCATATTATAAGATATGGGCCATATACACTTGAGTGGGCTTTTTAGCTTGCAGCCCACACAAGTGGTACTATAAATAGAACCCTTGTGTAGAAGCATTGGGGAAGTTTCAATTTCGTTTCTCTCTCTCTCTCACTCAAAGCCTTCATTCGTAGCAGTTAGCACTGAGATTGAAGGAATCCGTTCGTGTGGACTGAGTAGAGGCGTTGTCATTGTTCAACATTCGTGATCGCTCCTTAGATCTGCATCAAAGGTTATAATCGCCACAAGAGGTAACGATTCTATCACTGATCATGCCCATTCGTAAGGATCATTAAATGAGAAATTTTAAATTCCGCTGTGTTTTGGATCGCAATTCTCCTTCAGTGGTATTAGAGCCACTTACGAAACCATGCATCTGATAACTGTTTATTTTATGTATTTTCTGTATTAATACGATTAAAAGACAGAATGAATCAAAGAATAAATGAGTAATTAAATTAAGATCGATCAAGTTATATATATGATATAAGTAATCCTAATGCAAAATACGGTATATATGATATATTGTTTGTGTTTCATTCATTCAAACACTTAATGGTTGTTTTCCTTTGAGCGATCAATGGTCATTTGCTTCTTGATCCGACATTAGTATGGTGAAGCAATGACGTATTGATCAATCATACTGAATCAACAATCGAGATGTGTTTGACGGTCTGAAATTGGTGCATTAGGGTTAATGACAGCACAAGGGTTGTGTTGTCAAAGAATTATGCATTAGGGTTAATGACGGCACAAGGGTTGTGTTGTCAAAGAGTTATGCATTAGGGTTAATGACGGCACAAGGGTTGTGTTTTCAAAGAGTTATGCGATTAGGGTTGTGACTGCGCAAGAGTTGTGCTTTAAAGTATCAAGTGTTGATGCGAAAAACGACGTCGATTTCAAATGAATTATTCATTAAAATTTTCGGCCAGGGGCGCTGCCCCTACATCCTTGCTAGGGGCGCTGCCCCCTTGACCCCCGTCCGTTGAACGGTCAGCGGAACCACCGTCCGCTGACTGGGCAGCGGAACACCCGTTCCCGCTGACCGGGCAACGGACCCCCGACTAACTCTGTGTAGTATGATCGGTTGCCGAAACTTAATTTGGTTTTAATTAATTAAAATAATTAAAATTAATAATAATAATAATAATAATAATATGTTTATTATTATTGTCTTATGGTGATCGGTTATGGCCTTAGTTTTTCTTTATTTTGTTTTGGGTTTTAAAATATGACCTGCGTGTCGTGCCTCTCTTTTAATCTCTTAATGTAACTTCTTTTCTCATCTCACTCCCTCGTATGTAAAACGAGTTTCTTTTATGTAATGTAATGTTATGAAGAAAGATAAGAATTCAATATCAAAGGAGGACAACCTTGAAGATCTTGCTTGGAGAAGCTTAGATCGTTATTAGGTTAACTTAGGTTCTCTCATTGGCTTGGTGTAGCGAAGTATTCGTTACCATTAGAGATATTGACTAAATCCAAGGTAAATCATACAAGTTGACTCACCACCGCACTTCTATTTATCCAAAGGAATGGTTAGAAAGCGAACAAAAACCTAATAGTTTTAACAAAAACTAGTAAAAGAGAACAGAGATCTGGGTAAGGGGGTTGGTTATGCAATGGGAAGGTGTTAGGCACCTAAAACATCCTAGGTACTCCTAGGGAGCCCTTTTCATACTTGTTGTAAAGGTTGTTGTTTTTGTGGAAAATTTTGTTTGGGCAAACATGATTGAAGAGATGAGGAAAGAATGTACAAGTTTATTTACATTTTGTGTTTGGATGGATAAACCCATTGCCTACGTACCATCTTATAAAAAGATTAGGATCAAAACCTCGTAGTCCGGAGTAAAAGTCTCAAAACAATTTGGTGAATTGATTGGTCCAAAAGCCTTAAGGTCTTTTGTTATCAAAGGGAGAAAACTCAACCAAACCACAAATCCACCATGTGAGGATAGCTTCAACATGCTAGTGAGGGGTTAACCCTATAATAAGCACGGAAGACTCATTGTCCATCACTAAGGATATAGGTGAGTATTACATCTGCCACAAAGATAACTCAAACCTAATAACTAAAGGTTATGGAAAATTTGATTAAGAAAGTGGCCATTGGAACCACAAAAAGAAATTTGAATGGGTTATATTTACCAATTAGAAGTATATACAAAAATGGTCAAAGTTGACTTAAAGGTTCAATTCAAAATAAGTGTTATGAAAAGAAAGTTTGAAAATCAAAAGCATAAGGCTTAGGTTTCTAATGTTTAAAAAAACAATGGTTAAATGTTTGCACAAAGAGTTTTGGCTTGGGTTAGAATGGAGAGAAGAAGAAGAATGGCTAAGACCCTAGGTAAAGCAAAAAGGTGAGGGATAAGGGATCAAAACCACAATGGAGTTCCTCTCTTGAGATCATATTGATGATCCAAGTAGCTCCCATCCTTTGGAATAAGCAATCACAAAGCATAAGCAAATCAAACAAGTCTCATAAGAGATCCTCAATGTATCTTGTATCTTTCACTTTGGATGAACATGGTAATGGTCCTTCAATTGAGCTCGTAGAATCCCTAGCACAAAAGCACACACATCAAAAAGTTCCATCAAGTAAAACAAAAATGGACAAGAGCGAGTTTAGAGATTTGGTTCTTCTAACCCATCTTCATCATTAAGATCCAGTTATTCCAATTTTGCATAAGGAAGGTCCTAGAATCTAAGTCCAATTCTCCATTCCTTTGCATAGGGAAAGTCCTAGAAACTAAGTCCATTTCTTTGCATTTGGTTCACAATAATCAAAACAAAACACAAGCATAATAATATATACACAATTATGTGCTCAAGTGAGCAAAAGGCAAATGGCATTAACATAAACATGTGCTCAAGTGAGCAAAGAGAAAAGCAAATGGGCAATATGTGCAAGAATAGTAAATTGCATAAAAGTAAAGAGCAAAAAGTAAATGTTAATTGTTAATGGTTAGTGTTAGTAGTTAGTGTGCCATAAGGCAAATTTAGCGCTATGTTAAGCAATCGTAATTGGACTTATGTAGAAGTCACAACTATCTGAGGCCGGTCAGTAATAATATAGGCAACAAACACAAGTTAGGAGTCTTGATTAGTGAACCAAGTCCCAACAACTTGCCATGCCAAAAAGAAAATGAGAATTGAACTTGTATTGGTTTAAGCCTTTTGCATGATTTAGAAAACAACCTATCCTTAATGCAAAGCCATTCACTTGATCACTTGATCAAGATGAATTAGATTTGAATCAAGGAAGATTAAGTCTCCCTAATCAATGCTAACTTATCAACCTTCAACTCATTGATCAAAAGGAAAAAAGAAGAAGAAGAAGAAGAAGAAGAAGAAGGAGATGAATAAAGGATAAGGAAAAGGAAAGATCAAAATGCATGAGATGAAATAATATGTACCAATCCATATGTATTGACCAAATGACATTGAAAGTCAAAGTCAAACAATCAAAAACAGAAGTGAGATGAAGATTGGAAGTCAAGAAATGAATAAAATATTTTTAGCATTTTTTAATATTTAATATTAAACTTGAATTAAAAATAAAAGAAAGGTCAAACTTCAAAATCACTTCAAATCAACCTTGAAAGGTCCAAGTAATTTATCCTAAGTTCAACAAGGTCAAACAAAGTTTGACAAAAAAATTCAGCATTTTTAAAAGTCAGAAATTATTTTTAATCAATTAAAAATGAATAAAAATAACCTAATTGAACTAAAATCTCAAATAAATCTCAAATCAATTTAAAAATTGATGAGAATATTTTTCATAGATCCATTATCATTCAAATAGGTGAGGAAAATATTTTTGTATTTTTTTGAATATCAAAAACTAATTAAAATGAATTAAAATAACCAGAAAAAGAGAAAATTCACAAAAAATATCAAATGACAAAATAAAAAATATTAAAAATCAGAAATAGAAACTAGAATTTATTTGGAGACTAATGCAATTGGTCCCATAATTTTTGGATTAAAAATGAAAGAGATATTGATTTTTGAAATAAAATGGAATTAAAGAAAATAAAACCAGAAATTAAAAATGGTAAAAAATGAGAACCCTTGGATCTGAGCTCATTAATTGACCTGGCAGATCCAAGCATCCAGAGGCGCGTGCCTATTGTAGTCCACGGTCAATGCAATCACATGGAAACTAAGAAAAAGTCATAACAATGAATGATCCTGATTAAATCTGGAAAAGAGATCAAACGGCCAGGAGTGGGTCTGGGGTTGGGATGGCCACCGGAGCCACCATCTTCTCCGAAGAGCCTCAGAATTCCGGCCAGAGTTGCAGAGATCCAAACCTTAATGAAAATGCACGATCTATACATCTTTGGAAAGCTGGGATGATGTACATCATCCCTGTACCATCCATTTTCACTCTAGATTTCCATGGTGTGAGAAATCAGAGGTTGAAAAATCTGGTGTTCATCATGAACTCAATGGATTTCAAAAATTGAATGCATAAACATGATGCCTCTATTGAGAGGACTTCAGCCAACACAAGATCTAAGCCAATAGGTCAAAGGATGATGAGATTCGAATGAAATACCAGTTGAAGAGTAAGCTTGAATTCTGGTAACTTGAGCTCAATTCCTTGCTTGCTTTACCGAAACAGAAGATTAGTGAGATGAATGATGAAGGTTTAGAAGCTTTAGATCTAAGAATTCAACTAGATGAAGTTGAATTTTGGATCTGAAAAATTTGAAGAAAAATGGAAATTGCTTCTTTGGTGAGGTTGGGGAATCAATTCAGCAGGGTTTCAAGCGCCTTTAGGTTGATTTTGAATGAAGCTGAACCATTCTATTTATAGCAAAACAAACTGCAAGCAAGGTGAATTCTCATGTGCATGGAATTTGGATCCTTCATGCATGGGCCTGTACAGGCGCGTGCAAAGCCCAAAAGCTAATGCAAATGCATGCTGAACATAAACCAAGCTGAATTGGACGTGTAATTTGAATGGCAATTGCTTGTGTATCAAGATTTCATGTGCATTCCATAATTATACCTAAATGTTCAACTCTTCGAAAATACCATTTGCCAAATCCAAACATGATCATATGAGTAATGGTTGGAAAGGTCTTGATGTGAGGAACAATTGTTATGTTGGGAAAAAATCCATTTGGAGTGTGGAAATTTATGAAATTTGAGTTTAAAGTGTGATGTGCAAAACATGTCAATGCAAAGTTTCCAAATTTGGCCAATGTTCAAGCCCTTCTGTTTGATGATGCAAGCCTCAAGTTAAAAAACATCTAACATCAAAGTTGTAGATCATTTCAAGACAATCAAGATGGGCTTATATTTGGCATCATTTGGATTTTTGATGAGAGAGTTATGGGCACTTGAAGTTGGACTTTTTTGCCTTTCAATGCATTTGGCCCAAAAGGACCTATAATGTCTTGCATTATCACATGTATTTCCTTTAAGATTTTGAAATTTTGTTCAACATAAAATTTGAATTAGACATCTTAAGATTTTCAATGCATTTGATCCCACCTCAAAATCATAAAAAATTAAGGAGTTATGTCCTTCGGAAGCTGACCTAAAATTAGGGTTTCAGTCAAAATGACCCATAATGTATTGGAATGACAGATGGCCTTCCAAGCTTCAACTCAATTTTTGATGAACATGAAATTTTTTCATATTGTCCTTAAGAACATTTTTTATTTTTGAACCATCTCCATTTGACCAACACATAAAAAGTTAGGTCTCAGGGAATTTCAAAATAGTCAGATGAATTGACTGATCAACTTCTCAAGTCTATGCCTCATATCTTGATGAATTGATGATTGATGACACTCAAATAAGTTCAAATATGTATTAAATGAAGAGTTAAAGAACTTCCCTTGATTGTATTTGATCATGGGCTGAGGTTGCTTCAGGAGCAAGGCATTGTGGTGCACAAATGAATTAGGGTTTCCTTGAAGAACAAGACCTCAAACCTTTTGACTTGTTATGACCAAAATGATGAATTGAGATGCTAGGGAGGCATATTTGATGGATGAGAGATTTGGGAACCATTACCATGCTTGCTATCATCTCCTCTTGACCATGTCTTTGTACCAATGACCTCCTAGAAGCTTTGGACCTTGTGATTGCTCAAGCTACAAACAAAAGATGTTAGTGACATATTTTTATGCTTTTGGTTAGTAAACAAAATAGTAAAAGCAATAATATACAATTCAAGCATGCTTGGTTATCTCAAACCTCTCTCAAGAAGTCCCTCCCAAAGGCAAAGGGAACCAAGGTGCTTATGATCCTTGAGGCAATGCAAGTGCAATGTTATGGTGCCATGAGGGATCTTAGGGACAAAATTAGGGTCTTACAGATGCCCCTATTTAAGGTCATTCTAGCCGGAGAAGTGAAGGTTAAAATCTTCGTCTCGACGGGGTAGAATGGGCTTAAATGATAACAAAGAGACGAATTTTGGTCCCTAAGAGACCTCATGATGCAGATGTATGCAAATGGTAAAACTCTGTGGGGATGTGTGTGTCCACAAAGGCAAAGATTAGGAGAAGAATTAATAATTCCCATGAATAATTCATTCTATGGGGCAGAGACTCTAACGGGGAGTAAAGGGATGAAAACGCGTGAGCAGGTCACGACTCAAAGCTTGGGGAACAGAATTCCGAAGGGAAAAAATCCAATGGAAAGACTCGAGTTGACTCGAAGACGTCCGTATTGGGGAATATGCCAATACAGCCAAAATTATCCACAATGGATACTTCGGATAAAAATCCGGACTCAGGTGAGGAAGATCCCCATAGCACTCTTCTGGGGAAGCAAGGGGATGAGGTATTCCCGGCTACTGGGTAATAAGCTCAAAGAGACGTGTGGTCTGAACACCGGTATAAGGGTGAGAGAACAACACGCTCGGGAAGAATGAATATCTAAGACCGGTATAAGGGTGACAATCGACCAAATCATCTGAGGAAGACCTAAAAATTATATCTCAACTCAGGAAAATCTGACTCCACAGGGGACAAAAAGTCATAATAGGGAGCAGAAGGAAGGAACACCAGGGATGCCGGTTACTGGGCATATAATAGGTGACCAACCAAAGCGTGAATTGGGGAATATTCCCAAAACACTCATCATTCGAAAAGCGGGCAAAAAGCAAACTCGATTATGGGATGGACATTCGATTCCAAAACAGGGATACGAATCTTACTCAACTGGGGAAGAACAAAAAGCTTCGACCAAAGAGTGCATGAGATATATTATCTATTACCGTCAAAACATAGATAATATACTCGCATGGAAGATTATCCACAACCGGTTACTGGGTTAATAAAGGATAGATCGACCGAGAGAGAAAGGCATCGGGATACCGAAACTAGGTATATAATGATAACCAATCAAGGGGAGCAACAAACATTACCGACAATCAGTAAATGAAAGAGGGCTTGCTAGGGGTAAAATTTCCTAATCAGAGCAATTATCCAAAAGAATGAGGGAATATCACCATCGAATATTGGATAATGATAACCATCAAGGAGGGGATTACATCTACCGGATACTGGGTAGAAAACCACGGAAGAGTAACCGTCAGCGATTAGGATGAACCAGGAGGTTAACTCTGGAAAGGGGAGAAAACAGGGTTTACAACTACCGGTATAAGGGTAGAAAATCACAGACTCCGCCGGGGATAAGATGAATGATTACTGATTGCTGAGCAATTATTCATTTATACCACGGGGAAGTACAGGAAACAGTCACAAGAGGCCAATTTAGGATCAAACCAAAGAGGCAGACCGAATCAAGACTCGTCCTAGTGAGGATATAACTCAATAGGGAAACCCATCCCAATATATGTGTTGGGAGGAAGCGAAAACAAACGTCGTCCACGAGGATATAACTCAGTGGGGAATGCTGAAGGAAAGATAAACATTTTCTGCTTAATGGGATGACTCTACATTGAGGGATCAGACACCGACATCTGCTTGGGAAATGTATTACCAACTAGCAGACGATAACAAACAAAGATATATGGCAAAGAATGCAATATGAATATCTGAATGTTTGAAAATTATATGCACACATGCGTGGTTTATGTATGATGAATGCTGACAAACAGACATCTCTGGCACAATCAGGCTTCACAGGAATAAGCACACAAACATTCGGTACTACATCTCAAGAGAGAAAGCCAAAGTCACCAGAAAGTATCCAATCTACCGGGAATCAGAGATACCAGGAAGCAAAGACTTCTGCAGGGGATGAATCATCAGTCATTCCAACTGGGGAAAGGAGTTCATTGCACAAATAAAATCTCCCATATAAGCAACTCCACTGGGGAAACTATCCAAGGGATAAAGGGATTCCGAGGATCAACCACCAAGTATCGTATCCACCAAGGAGATCACATCTACTGAGGAGAAAAAATCCGCTAAAGGGGAGGGTGGTGAATATCTCAACAAGCATTCCACCCAAGGCTCTGGAGGAAGAAGATACAGTCATACCAGGAATATGAACAACTGTCTTACCCTGTTGGAGATCATACCATCTTTGGGAGAGCACTGAGGATCTCCTAAGTATCCTTTTCATCATTGTGAATGTTCACTTAGTTTAAAAACAAGTTATGGAAAATTCGTTTATTCAAAACAATGATACTTTCTCAATTAAAACATGCAAAACATTTGTTGGATAGAAACAAATAAGAGTGCAAACAATTGGATAAAAGGCTCAAATTTATTTGATGGAATGGTAGCCTGCAAATGGCAAGACTCCATAGATCTATACAAGTTTGAAATTGGTGATATATATTGGAAAAGGGCTACATTGAACATAATGACCATTTCTCCACCAATTCTGAATTCGATGTATTCGAAGCTTCGGTTGATGACGAATGAGCAAGAATTTCCGACAGATGACAGTTGTAGAACAAAGTCTTGTCAAGATGCAGTTACTTGCCAAATCCCTAATTTTTGCCTAGATTGCCCCAGGATGAGGTACTCAATCTAGCGGGATACAAATATTCATTTATTTTTTCATGTCCCTAACTTTTGCCTGGACCGCCCTTTCGGGTTTTCAATCCACCGAGACGCTCATTTTTGCCTAAGCCGCCCTTTCGGGTTTTCAACTTAGCGAGCTATTCTGTTTTTATTTCTAGGCGAAGTATTTCTTGACTGCATCTGAATTCACAGGACGAGTGAAATCCTCGCCATCCATAGATGTAAGCATCAGAGCACCGCCTGAAAAGGCTCTCTTAACAACATATGGACCTTCATGGTTTGGAGTCCACTTGCCCCTAGAATCAGGCGCGAAAGACAAGACTTTCTTGAGAACAAGGTCACCTTCTCAGAACACACGAGGCTTGACCTTCTTATCAAAAGCTTTCTTCATTCTCTGCTGATATAACTGACCGTGGCACATGGCGGTCAATCTCTTCTCTTCTATCAAATTCAGTTGGTCATAACGACTCTGAACCCATTCAGCATCAGTCAACTTGGCTTCCATCAAGACTCTTATTGATGGGATCTCCACCTCTACTGGGAGTACAACCTCCATGCCATAAACAAGAGAGAAAGGGGTTGCTCCTGTTGAAGTGCGGACAGACGTACGGTATCCAAGTAAAGCAAATGGCAACATCTCATGCCAATCCTTATACGTGACAACCATCTTCTGGATAATCCTCTTGATATTCTTATTAGCAGCTTCAACAACCCCATTCATCTTGGGTCTATAAGGAGAAGAATTATGATGCGCGATCTTGAACTCACTACACAGCTCTTTCATCATTTTGTTGTTCAAGTTAGATCCATTATCAGTAATGATCTTATCTGGCACACCATAGCGGCATATGAGTTGATTCTTGATAAACTTCACGACCACATGCCTGGTCACGTTTGGATACGATGCCGCTTCAACCCACTTGGTGAAGTAATCAATTGCTACGAGAATAAATTTGTGCCCATTATATGCTTTCGGTTCTATCATGCCAATTATGTCAATTCCCCACATAGAGAAAGGCCGAGGTGACGAAATCACATTCAAAAGTGTCGGGGGAATATGAATCTTATATGCATAAATCTGACACTTATGGCATTTCTTCACGTATTTGCAGCAGTCTGACTCCATTGTCAACCAATAGTAGTTTGCTCTCAACATCTTTCTAGCCATGGCATGTCCATTGGAATGAGTACCAAATGAACCCTCATGGACCTCAGTCATTAACAGGTCTGCTTCATGTCTATCCACGCATCTGAGCAGAACCATGTCAAAATTTCTCTTATAAAGCACATTGCCATTGAGGTAGAAACTTCCTGACAATCTCCTCAAAGTCTTTTTATCTTTCACAAATGCCCCAGGCGGGTAGACCTGGTTCTGAAGGAAGCACTTGATGTCATAATACCATGGCTTATCATCTTTCACCTCTTCTACCGCAAACACATGAGATGGTATGTCCAAGCGCATTACGGTGATATTGGGGACTTCATTCCAAAGTTTAACCACCATAATCGAAGCAAGTGTAGCAAGAGCATCTGCCATTCGATTCTCATCTCGAGGAATATGATGGAAGTCAACCTCAGTAAAGAACATTGAAATCCTCCTCGCATAATCTCTATATGGAATGAGGCCAGGCTGATTCGTTTCCCATTCACCCTTAATCTGATTGACAACGAGGGCCGAATCACCATAAACATCAAGATGCTTGATCCTAAGATCAATGCATTCCTCCAATCCCATAATGCAGGCCTCATACTCAGCCATATTATTCGTGCATTTGAAAGTTAGCCTTGCTGTAAAAGGAATATGTGTGTCCTGAGGAGTAATAATCACTGCCCCAATACCATTTCCATACTGATTTACAGCGCCATCAAACACCATACTCCATCTGGAACCAGGCTTTGGCCCTTCATCGAGTGTAGGCTCATCGCAATCTTTCATTTTAAAATACAGAATCTCCTCATCTGGGAAGTCATACTGAACTGACTGATAATCCTCGATCGGCTGGTGTGCCTAGTGGTCAGCCAAGATACTACCTTTGATAGCCTTCTGAGCTCGATACTCAATATCATACTCAGATAACAACATCTGCCAACGGGCAATCCTCCCTTTTAAAGCAGGCTTCTCGAAGATATACTTGATTGGATCCATTCTGGATATCAACCAAGTCGTATGATTTATCATATACTGGCGTAAGCGCTTAGCAGCCCAAGCCAAAGCACAGCATGTCTTCTCAAGCATCGAGTATCGAGACTCACAATCTGTGAACTTCTTACTCAGGTAGTAAATAGCATACTCTTTCTTCCCTGACTCGTCTTGCTGACCCATGACACAACCCATCGAGTCTTCAAGAACAGTCAGATACATGATCAAAGGTCTTCCTTCCACAGGCGGAGACAGGATCGGAGGTTCAGACAGATACTCTTTAATATTGTCGAAAGCTTTCTGGCAATCCTCGGTCCAATCATGGGACTGATCTTTCCGGAGGAGCTTGAATATCGGTGCACATGTGGCAGTCATGTGGGATATGAATCTAGAAATGTAATTCAAACGGCCAAGAAAACCTCGGACTTGCTTCTCAGTTTTGGGCGCAGGCATCTCTTGTATTGCTTTGACCTTTGCGGGATCAACCTCAATACCTCTTTCACTAACAATAAAACCCAATAACTTGCCAAAACGGACTCCAAATGTACACTTATTGGGGTTCAGACGGAGCTTGTACTTTCTCAAACGTTGAAAAAGCTTGAACAAGTGCTCTACATGTTCAACTTCCGTTCTTGACTTAGCAATCATATCATCAACATATACCTCAATTTCCTTGTGCATCATATCATGAAACAAGGTGGTCATAGCTCGTTGATACGTCGCTCCGGCGTTCTTCAAACCGAAGGGCATCACTCGATAACAGAATGTTCCCCAAGGTGTGATGAATGTTGTCTTCTCCATATCCTCGGGTGCCATCTTGATCTGGTTATATCTGGAAAATCCATCCATAAATGAGAAGACATTGAATTTAGTTGTATTATCTACCAACATATCAATGTGTGGTAGAGGAAAATCATCTTTCGGACTAGCTTTATTCAAGTCTCTATAGTCCACACACATCCGGACTTTTCCGTCTTTCTTAAGCACGGGCACAATATTGGCCACCTATTGAGGATATGTAGAAGTCACCAGAAACCCTGCATCAATTTGCTTCTGAACCTCCTCTTTGATCTTCACTGCCATATCAGGATGAGTTCTTCTGAGCTTCTGCTTTACAGGCACGCACTCAGGCTTCAAGGGTAAGAAATGTTGCATAATATCAGTATCTAAACCAGGCATGTCTTCATATGACCATGCAAAGACATCAACGTATTCTCGTAGCAATTCAATCAACCCCTTCTTAACAGACTCTTCCAGGAGTGCCCCAATCTTCACTTCTCGCACCCAATCGTCAGACCCCAAGTTGACTGTTTCCAGATTCTCGAGATGCGGCTGAATGATCTTCTCTTAATGCTCAAGTAGACGGGTAATCTCGACAGGAATCTCTTCAACGTCATCTTCTTCTACCTCAAATACAGGGAACTCAAAATTGGGAGATGGTGTTGGATCATTATGTTCAATGGGTTTGATCAACCTGCATAATGATTTTGGATATAAAAAGCTTTTAGAATTCAAGCAAGGCAAATCATTATGCAGATGCAAAAAAATTGATTTTATTTTATCTTTTTAGGGTTTTACGTGATCACCAATTTCATGCAAAAAGCGAAAAGGGAAAATAATTGGAAAAACAAACATTTAACATGAATTTATTGAATGAAAATATCATTGTATTAATGCGCCAACAATGTCATCACTCCTCCTTTTGGCATGGGAGGAGGGTTTTTAAACACAATGAACATTACTTCGACTTATGGATAACTGTTGGAATATCCACAGCGACCCAATTATTGCAGATTCCCCCAGGGATGACGAAGTTGCCAGAATCCTCTTCGTCCTCTTCCAAGATGGCAGCAGCTTCTTCATCTTGACTAGTGTGGCTGAACCCTCCACTCTTGAACAGCCCTTTAGTGTTGAAAACCCCGGTAGAAAAGCCTATGCCAGCCCGGGACTTATTGTCTTCTAGCTCAATCATTTTTCCTAAACCAGCAGTTGCACCACACTCAATGGCTAACTTTGCATCTTAATAGGAAGCGAATGAAGGAGTTCTCTTCTCAATAAGCTCAGCAATAGATAAAGCTTGGAAAGGAGTTCCAACTTCATCCTCAGCATCTATGTATGAGAAAGAAGACAAATGGCTAACCAGGAGAGCCTTTTCTCCCCCTACCACCACCAGCTTCTTATTCTTCACGAATTTCAGTTTCTGGTGTAGGGTGGATGTCACGGCGCCTGCCTCGTGAATCCATGGTCTGCCTAAGAGACAGTTGTATGATGGGTGAATGTCCATAACCTGGAAGGTAATCTGGAAATCACTTGGCCCGATCTTGACTGGGAGATCAACTTCCCCAATCACAGTTTTACGCGACCCATCGAAAGCCTTCACAACAACTCCACTCTGCCTCATGGGAGGCCCTTGATATGATAGTTTCGAGAGAGTGGATTTTGGCAATACGTTTAGTGATGACCCAGTGTCCACCAACACATTGGACATGGCGTCGTCTTTGCAACCCATAGATATATGTAATGCCAAGTTGTGGTTTCTTCCCTCCTCGGGGAGATCAGAGTCACAGAAACTCAGGTTGTTACAAGCAGTGATGTTTGCAACAATGCTATCGAATTGTTCTATTGTGACATCATGATCTACATATGCCACATCCAAAACTTTCTGCAGAGCCTCTCGGTGTGGTTCTGAATTCAAAAGCAAGGATAATACTGATATTTTGGATGGCGTTTGTAGAAGCTGGTCTACAACATTGTACTCACTTCTCTTGATGAGCCTCAGCATCTCATCGCAGTCTTCTTTCATATTGCCGCTTGGGCCAACAGAAGCAGGAGTTATCAATGTAGAGGAGGGCTTAACAACAGGTGCCGGATTCGGAGTGCTCACAGCATTCCCAATCGGGCGTTCAACAAAATCATCATTAGCCTGGGGCTTGGGAGGTGCTGAAAACACACGACCGCTGCGGGTCAAACCACTTACATCTGCAATGTTACCAACAGAGGAGGATGGTAAGGACACTTCTTTCCCATTTTCTACAGTGACAATGTTGTAGCGAAAGGGAATTGCTTTTCCGGACGAGTATGGTACTGGACCGGCAGGCTTAATGATCAGTGTAGGAGACGCCTTCTGCTTGCTACCATCATACTTGATAACAACAGGCTCGGGGATCCGAAACACTGGAGAAATCACATTGACCTCGGGCTCATCTTCATCAACATTTCTGTTCTGAAGGATCTCAATAACTCCTTCATCCAGCATTTCTTGAACATCCTTGCGCACCTGGCGACAACCTCTCTGGTTGACAGAACAAACTCGGCATTTGTCGTGGTCATGCTCATAGTGACTATACTCACATAGAAAACGATGCATCTCGACCAGCGATTGTCGAATATGACTGACATACTTGACTTTGTACTTGCCAGGGCAGCCCTGGACCATGTTGACAGATTTCCCATGCTCGGGCAATGGGTTCTTCTTCACATTAGGACCTACGTCCTCAAAACACAGAATGCCACATCTTACAAGGTCTTGAACCTTGGTCTTCAAAGGGTAACAACTCTCCACGTCGTGGCCGGGAGCACCAAAATGGTAAACATAGTGTAACTCGAGCTTATACCACCACTGAGGGTTGGCAGGTATAGCCGGTGGGTCTCTCGGAGTAATCAACTTCCTCTCTATCAAAGAGGGATATCATTCTGCATACATCATCGGAATAGGATCGAAGGTGACCCTTTTCCTCTCGTAACTCGTGCTGGTTTGATTACTGTTTCGAGGCTGGTAGGCCTGCTGCTGCGATCGGTGCTGCTGATGTTGATATTGCGGATGTGGTTGCTGATTGTTGTTATGTTGCTGGTACTGTTGATTGTCTCTGAAAATAGGTGCTATATGAGCCACCTGGTGCTAGTTACCAGCGGGACGCACGGTCTTCCTCCTCACAGAGGGTCTTCTTGGTTTCACATGGGAGGTCACAACATGTGCCTCTCCATCTTTCTTCTTCGCAAACGCCCCATATCGTTTGGTAGAAGAGCCTTCTTCTCTAGTTAGACGTCCTTCTCTAACCCCTTCTTCTAGACGCATCCCCATATTCACCATCTCGGTGAAGTCAGAAGGAGCGCTAGCGATCATCCGCTCATAATAAAAAGAACTTAAGGTCTTCAAAAAGATCTTAGTCATCTCTTTCTCTTCCAGCGGGGGCATAATCTGTGCTGCTAACTCTCGCCACCTCTAGGCATATTCTTTAAATGTTTCCTTGTCCTCTTGGGACATGGCCCTCAACTGATCCCTATCGGGAGCCATATCCACATTGTACTTGTATTGCTTGACGAAGGCCTCGCCAAGGTTGTTGAAGGAACGGATGTTCACACTGTCTAAACCCATATACCATCTATGGGCAGTGTAGCACCTCAAATTTGCACCTCCCATTTTGTATATACATTTTCATGTTAGGTCATTAACATTACATTGTCCACTGCATAGCATTGCATTGTGCATTGCCCAAGTGCAAGTCATCAGTCAAGACTGGTCAGGAGATCCAGTTGTGCGAGCAAGCAAGTGCATTTTCCTTGAGATCAAAGCCCTAGGGTTGGTTCATTGAGTTCATATGACCTAGGGATCATTTTGAAGTGGTTTGGCCAAAGGTTGGATGCTCAAAGCTCAACAGTCAAGCTGAGATTCATCTAAAACCCTAGAAAGTCAACCAAAATCAACTGTGCATTCAGCCATGGATTTGAAGGTGGGAAATGGTTAGAGAGGCCTTATTCATGTCCATACAAGTCTCATTTGACATTTCAAACATCAACAATGAAGAATTTGAGGTCAGATGAAAAGTTTCCAAAAATAGTAAGTGACCTGTAATTTGAAATTGCCAAAAATGGAAAGGTTTTCTCCTCAAGTTTACATCATCAAGCAAGCTTCAAATGAAATTTTGTCCAACATGAAAGTTGAAGATCTTGCTCTCCCCTTTCCAAAAAGTCCAAGAACATGAATTTCTCATGTATGGTTGAAAAGATATGGATCAATCATTGCCAAGTCAATTTGAACTTCAAACATGCATAACTTTCAAACCAAAAGGCCAAATGGAGTGGTTCTTTTTTGTACATTCATGTCTTGACATATACTATCCAAATCATGCATCATACGCCATGTATTTCCATCACATAATCATTTGATTTTTCACTTGATTTTTGGATGGAATTTTCAAATCTTAAAATAATGCATTGTTTACACTTTGCAACACTTCCATTGGCTTACAAACAGAATTTTGAGTGGATTTAGGCCCAATTTCGTGTACTGTTCCATTCATACCATGCATAGAGGTGGAAATATCAATTCGCATAAACACTTGTTTTCACTAATTCCACTTGCCAAATGCCTAAACATGATTAAGAACTTGATTAACAGATGATATATAAGTGAAACCCTAACAGATTTCAGCATTAACACATCAAAATCTCAGATCTAGATCTATTTTGCAAAATCTCTTCAAACTTTTGCTCTCACTTTTCCTGCGAATTTCTTCACAAACATTGCTTGGTTCTTGATCCAATCATCCTCCACAAGCATTTTTGAACAAGGTTGAGGCAATATTTCAAGGATTTCGAGCTGTTTTGGGAACTGTTGAAGCAAGCATTCATCAATGGCAGTTGGGGATTTGAGCTGCATCAAGCACAATTGAGCATTGAACCTTCATCCATCACACTGTACAAGCATTGGAGAGCTGCTGTTTGGACTTTACAAGGCTTGAAAACAACAAATCCAGTTCTGCACTTCAATTAAGGTTAGAATTCAATCATCACCATTCATGAAATTAGGATATGCATGTGGTAGATCTTTGAATTTAGAATTCACTGAGCTTCGTATCGTGGAATTTCATCAAGAAATGAATGAGTTATGTCGAATCTAAGTTTGAAGTATGAATGTTCTTGCATGCGAATCTTTGAACCTAGGATGAATTAGCATAATCCAAGCCTCGATCCATGTTGTGTGTTGAAAGATGAAGCTAATGGTGTATTCATTTTTGATTTCTGGTACAATTGTTCTTGAGCGTATGAATCTGTGATGTACACGTATGAAACCCTAAAATTTCGTTTCCAGAAAGTTATTTGATCTTGCTGAGCGCGTGCTGCATGTGTTTTCTTGTTTATGCTCATGTATTGGCTGCATGTATCCAACGTGTCCATTTGATTGGTCCAGGCGCGCTCAACTTGCCATGTAGACTTAAGTGAAACGCAGAGTTTCACTTAAGCACGCGCTAGTTTGAATCCTTACACGGTTCGAATCTGGCTGATGTTGGTTTCCACATTTGCTTTGGCATTTTCATTCCATTTCTCATCCATGTTCATGTATGCCTTTCCACATGTTTTTTTTATTTTTTCCTTCATTCAAAAATCCATATCTCCATGAATATTAATCCAATTGGCCTGGGATTTTTTGCATAATGTTCCTCATGATGTCTAATATTTTTTGATGATTTTTACAGAAATTGTGCACGCATGGATTTTTATTTTTCTTAGGGAATGTTCATACATGTGTTTTCTTGACATGCCTTGCCATTTTGCTTGTGAAATGATGAGATATTATCCAATGCTCTTGAAATTTTGTGTGTTTAAACTAGACATCCTAATGGTCATTTTGGTATAGAGTTTGTATTTTTAGTATTTCTGGATGTTGAGATATGATATGATTAAGGTAGGTGTGACAATGTGTGTCACACCTTTGCTTGCCTAACTTGAGGAATTTATTTTCCATGCCATTTAATTTCCAATTGATGAGATTTTTTGTATGATGCTACGTCTGGATGTTAGGATTACTCATGAATTTTGGTAGAATTTTTGAATGCATTTCCAATTTGTTTGAGATTTTCTTTGCTGGTTGGTCATGTTTGGACTTTTTGAGAGTCATGAACTTAGATGATTTGTGAAATGGTGGATGTTTATCATATGAACCTGAAATTTTGCACATGTTTTCTAGACACTTTGAAGTTTGTCTTGGCTTTAGTACGATGTCCATATCATGTTTGGATTCTGTTTTAGGCTTGTGTGAAGTTGATGCATTTATTTGTGCCCTAATTGAGCTTCTTTGTGCTTGCCTTGCCTTATGGAATTTAATTGCCATGCTTATACTTGTCCAAATGCCTTGAATTTTGGTGTTATGATCATGTGATGTGTTCTGTTTAGCCATGATTTTTCTTGAGATTTATTGAATCATTTTTGAGTTGATGTGGATTGGTTCATTCTGTTTGCTTCAATGAGCTTTCAACTTGCATGCCTTGCCATGTTTGCTTTATGAAATGAAATTGGTGTATGATATGAATGTGAGACTTTTTGGATGATGTTCCTAATTGATTGAGCTTGCTTCTTGTCAATTTTCATGTTCTGTTTTGGATTATTTCTCCCACTTTGACCCTAGGCCTTGTCCTAGTGGTTTGTGCTTATGGTTGAGTTGTGTTTTCAGGACAAGAAGCATATGGTCTTAAGGAGATTGATTCATTTGCTCATTTGGATTGATATCTGATTGATGTTGATTAACATTGAGTTGTCTTGTAGGTGGATTAGCTCCTTTGGGTTGAGCTTGTGCTTTGCCTTGGTGCATTGATGCTTGTCTGTTTGACCTTGTCTGTTGACCATTGGTTATTAACTGTCTATTTGACTTTTGTTGACTTGTATACTGATTGTGTTAGATTGTTTTCAGGTACCTTAGTTGCTATAGTTCCTTTGTGAACTTTCTTTTGCTTTGCTTGATAGCTTGAGCATTGAGGTATAATTTCTTTTCTTCATGTAGTCTGGAAGACCTGGCCTGTTATGTGGTCAGGCACCTGTCTGAAGTCCTCCTTAAGAGGCAATGTTTGTGATTGTTTATCTTTGTCCCCTGTACATATCAAGGACCTCCTAAGTGAAGAGGCATTGGCAGATACAAGAGATGTGTAGTCCATCTCCTGCTACTCAGTGAGTCATCCACTTTGCTCACACACCTTGTGTTGATACATTGTGGATAATAGCCCAAGATCTTTGTTGTGTCAGTCATGTGGATAGAAGAGTTCCTACTTTCTGAACTCCCACACTTTCATTCGAGTCAAGCTCTCCCAGGCCAGGGATAAGAGCTGTGAGGCACACCCCTCACTTCCTATTTCATCTGCTTCACCCTAACTCTCAATGTTAGGGTTAAGAGCTAACCTCACCCTGTTACAGTGGTTTGTTTGTCGAGGTTGATATGACCCCTCAACTAAAACCTAACCTTGATTGAGCCAACTGATTGCATATAGTGTGTGCTATTTGTGCTTGTGTGTTTGTGCTTTTTTTAGTTTAGCTTGCTTCCTGTGCAAGTTAGGTTTAGTTTGGCTTGCTTCCTGTGCAAGTCATGTTTAGGTTAGCTTGCTTCCTGTGCAAGTTAGATAGCAACCGTAACTTAGGGATGATATGCATGATAACTTCTAGGCTCGAGTCGTAGTCTCCCTAGTAGTTTGTCTCCCTTTGTATCTGGTTAGGCTAGTCCTTTGTCCCTGCGTAGGGGAACTACGTCGCCCTGATCCTCATACCAGATGAGGTACGTAGGAAGGAGATGAGCTGATCTCTCCGGGCACCCATTTGTTTTGTTTGTGTGAGTTGTTTCTCCTTTTCTGGTTGGAGTCCGATGTAAGTCCAGCGATTGGCATTCGGTTTCCAGTTTCTTTGTTGGAGTCTGACATAAGTCCAGCGATTGGCAGTTGGTTTCCTGTGTGCGTTTGTTGGTTCGGAGTCTGATGTAAGTCCAGCGATTGGCATTCGGTTTCCATGTTTGCCTTTTTGTGTGGAGTCTGACGTAAGTCCAGCGATTGGCAGTCGATTTTCTGTGTGGTTCTGTTTGGCGTGCGTTAGCCGAGCTACGAGTGCTCTGATTCTTCTCTAGTCCAAGAAGATACGTATGCATAGGATGCAATATCCTAGCGAGCACGTTTCCCCTAGTCCCGAACTACGTCGACTCTGATGTCTGTGCCTGACAGACTACATAGGCCCAGGATGCGATATCCTGCCGAGTTAGTTTCTTCTGTTTCCTGTCTCTCGTTCAGCCAGTGTATGTTTGTGAGCAGTTTTAGCAACCTTTATCCTTCCTTTTGTGTGTGGATCCCGTCGAGTACGACGGATGCGTAGGGGTGCTAATACCTTCCCTTCGCATAACCGACTCCCGATCCCATCTCTCTTTGGTCGCGAGACCATGTCTTTTCCAGGTTTACTTCGAGCGTTTCCTTTCCCTCTTTTGGGATAAATAACGCACGGTGGCGGCTCTGTTGTTTTGTTTTCCCGCCGGTTTTTCGCGTAATGCGACAACTGGCGACTCTGCTGGGGATAAAGAGAAGTTGACCTCTTGCTGGTCCATCTTCCCTAAGCGAGTCTCTCCTAGCGCTCTCTAGGATAGGGTTTGGTTGCTTTTTGTTGTTTCATTTATTGCATTCGTTTATTTATTGTTTGCATTTATTGTTTGCATTTATGTTTGTATTCATTCATATTCATCTGTTCATCTGGCTGTGCTGTGTTGTCTCTCTGTTGGGGGTGGGAGTTCCATGAGGTAAAAGGCCCAATACCCAGGCTATGAGTGAAATCTAGGATACCTAGGAATAGAGTGATTCATGGGAAGCGGGTGGTATTGCGCCACTTAGCGGAACATTGATATCACGAGCAGTTCAGACTCTGATGGGGTATTGTCGGTACATACATCGGGTGTGTACAGGATGATATTCTATGAAAGGGTTGTTTATCATGCGTTTCTCTTGAGCTTACCCTGGCCTAGATGGCACCCGTGAGTGGGGAGGGTTTGAATCATTTACAGGTACAGATGGTGACTTTGGTTCAGATGAACGTATGGGTACTTACTTCTGTCACGCCGGAATTCTGTCCATGATATCTATCAGCGGGTTCCGTTTATTTCGGATCCCCGGGTTGAATTTGAGAGTACTTATTCAGAGGATCTGGTTGTCGTCCGTTCAGTGGATGTTCCTGTGATGATAGTGATGTAATCTCCGGTTCCGTTTATTTCGGAACTCCCCAAGTTGGATTTATGATGTACTTAGTCTCCCAAATGACGGCGACTGGTTCCGAGACTTATTGGGTCTTCAGATGACTTGGAGATGGCACAGTGACCTGCATTCATGCATTTGCATCAGTCCTATTTCGCATTCATCTGCATTTAACCCATGTCTATCCGTATTCAGGGTCCATTTTTTTTAAGATTCTGGTCGAGGGACATTCGGATGTCAGAATGTTATTATTGAAATATTATCCGTCTCAATGAAGTTAGAATCAAAGGACAGAATATTCCTAGTACGGATAGACATTGCATGCGTGAGTCATACTAACCCGTTTGCTGTTTCGTAGGTATCTAACCAGTGTACATAGCTCTCTTGCTCAAACGTCCCGCCAGACTCAACCAGCTTAGACTAATGGATCCACCCAGTGCCGACATTCTTGAACTGAAAGAGATGATGAGGGAGTTGTTCAGTGTTGTGCAAGGGCTTGCCTTGGGGCAGAAAGCAATGGCGGAGAGATTGGAAAGGATTGAAAGCTGGATGATCAAGGAGAAATTTCAGGAAAAGACTCCGTCATCTGAAGTAAACAAATCCTCTGGCACTGTATTAAAGAAACCCTCTGGCAGTGGTCAGCTCAAGAAGGAGGTTGAATCAGGTGGGTTGCAAGCTAAAAAAGAACGCGGTAAGGATCGGTACCACCCTTATGCTGCCATTGTAACCACTTCTGTCGGTAATCCACCTGTACAACAGCAACAACCACCACCTCAACAGAAAGCACCGAAAGTTAAGAGCCAAGTGAAGAAGGGGAAGACGGATCGTCAGTTCGATAAGCCACCCATGACTTATACTCTTCTGTTCAAAAGGTTGAGGGATCTGGGGTTAGTTCGGCCAAGGATCTTGATTCCTGTAGAACCACATCGGAGGCCTGCACATTACGATGAGAATGCCAAGTGCGAGTTCCATTCTGAGATACCCGGACACAACATTGAGGGTTGTAGGGCTTTTAAACATGTCATCCAGGACATGGTGGACTCCAAGGCCATCAGCTTGGCACAGATAATGAATGAGGATGTTAACCCCGTACCAAGGCTTGGTCCGGTAAAAGTAAAAGTGATGTCAAAGGACAAGAGAGGAATAGGGGTGATTGATGGAGATCAGTTAAAAATTCCAACGTCTGTGGTCCCAAAACATTTGATGAAGAGTGGAGCTTTCCCTAGTATTGATAACTGTTGTGCGGCTGTCGCCACAAATGGGTGTGCAATGATGAGGGAGACGACTCAGAAGATGTCGGAAGTAGAAATGGACGGGGAAAAATCTGAAACACCAAGTCAGGCAGTTGAAACCGTTAGGGTGGAGAACGTCATCTGTGCTGAGAAAGAGAAGAAGCTGTCCATTTCTTCTTACAAACAAGCCATGGAAGTGGTGAAGAACAGAGAAGCCCTAGGCTGGGGGAAGATCATAGACATTGTGGTAAAAGCAGACATGTTTGGGGTTGGCTATCAGCCAGATCAAGAGTCGTCTAGACAGAACAGAGGATGTCGTCCACCGTTCATATTCGTTAGTGTCGGAATGCTGGATCCAGGTCACGCTTGTACAGTGGGTGAAGAAATTGACAGTGACCGCGAGCTTGAGTCGTGGATAAAATCGTGCGTACCAGAGAATTGGAAGGCCTCAAAGATCGTCACTGTCACTCATCCTGAAGAGTAGTATTTCTGTTTTTCAATTTTGTCCTCCTGAAAGCCATACGTTTTGCCCGAAACGTAATGGTCCATTGTAAGGGCCATCTCATGTGTTTCATTGTGCAACATTTTGGATCATCAATAAATGGATGTTTTGTGATTAAAAGCGGTGTTCCCTGTCTTTAATTTATTTTTTCGCAGTTTAAAAAAATAAAAATGGCAATGTTTATTTTCATTTTTTCTTTCCTTTTGATTTGTCTTGTTCCGACTTCAAAAGAGACTATTCTCCTGATCTCGTTGATAACAATTCGGTTACACCTCTGTATGACTTCGACAATCCGATCCATCATGCCGAAGAAGAAGGCGAAGAAGATTGTGATCTGCTGGAATTAGCCAGGTTGTTGAAACAAGAGGAGAGGGTGATTCAACCGCACGAGGAGAGATTCAAGATTGTTACTTCAAGCACCGCAGAGGTCAGAAAGTGAAAATTGAGGCCGCTTCAGAGGCGAGTCGAGAGCGGAATGGTAGCCCTGTTGGAAGAGCATGTGGATACCTTCGCCTGGTCGTATCAGGATATGCCAGGTCGGATACCAATATCGTTATATGCAAGCTACCATTGAGAGAAGACTGTCCTCTAGAGAAACAGAACACCGGTGCCACGTGTCAGAGTGACTTTGTTTCATGATATGATTCATCGTGGAATCAAATGCTATGTTGATGACATGATAGCAAAGTCCCAAGCAGAAGGGGGGCATCTGGTGGATCCTGGCAAGTTGTTTGACCGGATCGAAACAACTCAGACTGAGGTTGAGTCCGAATCAGTGCACTTGTGGAGTGCTGTCCGGTAAGTTGCCGAGGCTTATTGTGAACGAAAGAGGAATCGAGGTCGATCCTGCTAAAAAAAAAAGAAAGAAAAGAAAAGAAAAGGAAAAAGCAATGCAAGAAACGCTTGAACCGAAAAAAAAAGAAGAGCAAACGGTCATGTGGATATTGCCAAAAGGGCATTGAAAAAAGAATAAGTTGCAGGAACCTCTGATTTTGTTAATCTGGTACTTGACAGCCCTCGAGGGGTCTATGAGGTGTGTACTGGGTCAGCATAACAAGTCTGGTCGAAAAGAGCATGCAATTTACCTTAGCAAAGAGTTTATCGACTGTGAAACAATACATTCACTACTCGAGAAAACTTGTTGTACTTTGGCATAGGCTGCTCGCCGACTGAGACAGTATATGCTGGTTCGTACCACTTTGTGGATTTCCAAGATGAATCCGATCAAGTATACGTTTGAAAAGTCAGCATTGACCGGACGGGTTGCGAGAGGGCAAATGAGGTCGACTGAATGAATATTCAGTATACCTCTCAGAAAGCAATCAAGGGGAGTATTGTCCGGTTACATCACGCCGCAACCCAATGAGGATTATCAACCAAGGAAGTTTGAGTTCCCTGATGAGGGCATCTCGAGGTGCTAAAATCGAAAGATTATGAGGAACCGATCCCGGAGGAGGGGCCTGACCCTGAATCCGAACGGATTCTGATGTCTGATGGGGGAAGGTTAATGTGGATGAGTTAGTGCTGCTTTGGTTACGCCAAAAAGATCCCACATACCTTTCGTTGCCCGGATAACATTTGAATGCACCAACAATGGTGGTTGAGCACGAAGCTTGTATCCCGGGTATTGATCTGTGGTGCGTACGTCTACTGGGGCAACGCAACGCTCGCTCGTGTATGGGATAGAAGTGGTATTACCTACTGAAGCCTAGATCCCATTGTGGAGAGTCCCGATGGATGAGTAATTAGAGAAGGCTGAGTGGATAGGGACTCGGCATGACACGTTGAGCCTGACTGAGGAAAAGAGGCTCGAAATTATTTGTCATGGGGCAGTTGTACCCAGTGAATGAAGTGTGTCGTTGACCGAAAAGTGCGACCTCGTGCGTACCACGTGGGAGAGCTGGTATTGAAAAGGATCCTTCCTCCTCAACGATCGTAGGGGCAAGCGAATATACAGTTATGAATGTCCATTCGTGGTCAAGAAGGTTTTCTCTGACAGAGCATTGTTGTCAACGACCACGGATGACGAAGATTTTCCATCCCCTGTGAAGGCGGACGCAGTTAAAAGATACTTCGTAAAAAAAGAGACCCGCTGGACAAAAAGAACAAAAGAGTCCAGGCAAAAATGGGCATCCCGGAGAACCAAAAAAAAGAGGAAAAAGGTTCGGGCAAAAGTTAGGGATAAAGAAAAAAAACTGTACACCCGGCAAGTCGAAAACCCCGCAAGGGCGACTTGGGCAAAAAAGGGTATCCCGGTGGACTGAAAACCCGAAAGGGCGGTCCAGGCAAAAGAGGGATTGAAACGAACAACTGCGTCTCGCATGATCGTTTGTGCTTTGGATATGACTTGGATAATCCCCGACAGAGATCGATCGGAAGCGTCTTGATCAGAAGACAGAAAGTGCGGAAAGTCTTGAGGACATATGGGGTGTAACCGAGTTGGAACCCGATGAGATCACAGTTTCACATTGCCATTAGGATAGATTTTTCCTTTTGTGCGCAATTACCTCTTTTCAGGAATTGCTTCCTTTGTATTGCTCAGTTGCGAGCCACACCTTTTTCAGTCAATAAAATGCGTGTTCAGTCAAATAATTTTGTTTTTTGTCTTCATTACCGCTCTGATTGCGAAAACATCTGTTTATTTTTTATAAGAATACTTGCATTTTGTAACATAGAGGTCCCTTCCGATGCATGCTTATAAGATTGAGAACGTGAAATCTTATTCGGAAAGTTGAGTGACCTAGGTGTCGAAAGTTTGGTCCGCCTGGGGCACGCTTTTATCTAACGATCTCTTTTGCAGGTGTTGTTAGCTATGTTCACTCACTTGCAGGTTGTGATGTGAAATACTTTGGCAAGAGATCCCCGTAGAGTCTAATCAGGGGCAAGGGATAGAAGAACGGTGAAAAGACGGCGAAAGAAGGACGACGATCCTAGGGGTTAATCAAGAAGACTCTTCAAAGTCTGAAGACTGGAAAGTTCGTATGAATCCCAGGAGTTCGATCTCCGTGGAGTACGGAGGAGTCGGGAATACAAGGTAATGAATCAGAAAAGTCTAGATGAGTCTGGGAGTCCTCAAGAGTGGAAAGTCAACACTATGGTGGGATGGTGAACACCAGTGTTCGACGAGTCGAAGGGCGGTCTGTGTCCAATAGGCTGTATTTCCCCAATGGGTTTGAGAGTGTTATCTCCCTGGCAGATTTGAGATCAATGTCTCCTCAGCAAGTATGAAGATTACTGTCTTCCCACCGGATGTTGTGTTGATGGTTTTCCCCCAGCAAGGTCCCCAAGCGGATCGGGTTCGGCAAAAATTATCCCCAGTAGAGATAGGCAATGGTTGCCTCCCTTAGCAGAGTAATCCCCAAGCAGTTCGGGTTCGATGGAGGTCATCCCCAGCAAGGGTTGTCTTTCCCCAGCAGGGTGGAAATTGACGTGGTATTGAAATCCTCAGCGCAGTTCCTGGAGCTCCCCGGTGTTGTCTCTGGAGGAGATGTGTTTTTTGTGCATTCATCATGTAGATAAGCATAGCATATTGCATCATTAGTACGTAGCATTCCCATGATCATGGGGCATTGCGCTAAAGAAAAAAACTCATGCATCAGCATTGCAAACATATCCATTAGCCCCAGGCCGTGGTAGCCATCCGAGATTGGGTTGTTGGAAAGAGTTTAGCATCGCTTGGATCGATTTCAGATTTGGGTTCCCCAGCCTGGTTGAGAGGATGGTGTTTTCCCAACAAGTGACTCCTTAGTTGAGTGGGTATCCCCAGCATTGCTACTCCTCACACAATTGGTAGCATCTTACAAGCTTGGATCAATTCCCCTAGCAGATATGGGTGTGTTTGATCTCTCCATATAGAGTCGACCCCTTAAGCAGAAAGTGTCTGTCATTTCCTTCTGTGCTCCCCACTGAGTTATATCCTCGTGGATGACGGTTGTTTCCGTTCCCTCCCTGCACACATAATGGGATGGGTTTTCCCTATTGAGTTCTTTCCTCATTAGGATGAGTCTTGATTCAGTATGCCTTTTTGGATCGATCCTAAATTGGCTTCCTTGTGGCTGTCTCTTGTGCTTCCCTGTGGTATAAATGAATAGTTGCTCACTAACCGGCACTCATTCATCTTATCCTCAGCGGAATTTGTTGGCTTCTGCCTACGAACCGGTAGTTGTAAGTCCTATCTTTGCGGTCTTCTACTTACTAACCGGTAGATGTGAATCCTCTGTTCTCCCCTTTGTGGAGTTAACCCTTCGAGCTCATCCTAGTCGATGACGGTTGTTGTTCCGTGGTTTTCTACCTACTAACCGGTAGATGTAATCCCCTCGTTTTGGTTATCATTATCCAGTTGGTATTGATATTCCTTTTCCCTTTCGGATGTTTGCTTTGATTAAGCAACTTTATTCCCAGCGGGTTTTCCCCTTCCTTGTGGGTGATTGTTCCGAGTAAGCATTTATATCCCCAGCGGGTCCTCTTTCGTTCACCGTTTGCTGGTAATGTTTGTGGTTTCCTTTTTTGATTGGTCATCTTTGCATACCTAGTCGTGGTATCCCGATGCCTTTCGTTTTCGGTCTATCTATCCTTTAACAACCTACAACCCGGTTATGGATAATCTTCCATGCGAGTGTATTATCTACGTTTTGATGGCTATAGATAATATATCTCATGCGCTCTTTGGTTGAACCCTTTGTTTGTTCCCAACTGAGTAAGATTCGTATTCCTTGTGGAATCGAATGTCCATCCTTTAACAAGTTTGCTTTCGCTCTCTTCAGGATGTTGAGTGTTTTCGAACACAAACCAATTCACGCTTTGGTCGGTCACCTGTTTCATGCCTACAACCCGGTATCCGTGGTGTTCCTTCCTGTCTGCTCCCTGTCGTGACCTTGACCCCCAGTGAGCTACCTCTCCGTTGGTTTCGATAAACGTCGAGTTTTTCCCGATCGTCCGTTGACGTTTGGTTGTGGTACCTTTCCCCTCAGAGTCTCCTCTCCGTTGGTGTCGATAAACGTTGAGTTTTTCCTATGCGTCCGTTGACGTATAGTTGTAGTCCCTTCCCCAGTGAAGTATTCTCCTCTCCGTTGGTGTCGATAAACGTCGAGTTTTTCCTAGTTGTCCGATGACATCTAGTTGTATTTTCCCCACAGGTCATCCGTTGATGTCTGTTTCTCCTCTCCGTTGGTGTCGATAAACGTCGAGTTTTTTCCCATTCATCAGTAAATGTCTGGTCGATCTTTTTTTGGTGTCAGTAAACATCATCTTTCGATGTCAGTAAACGTCGAGTTTTCTCCCATTCATCCGTTGATGTCTGGTCGAGTTTTCCCATTCATCAGTAAATGTCTGGTCGATCTTTTTTGGTGTCAGTAAACATCATCTTTCGATGTCGGTAAACGTCGAGTTTTCTCCCATTCATCCGTTGATGTCTGGTCGAGTCTTCCCATTCATCGGTAAATGTCTGGTCGATCTTTTTTTGGTGTCAGTAAACATCATCTTTCGATGTCGGTAAACGTCGAGTTTTCTCCCATTCATCCGTTGATGTCTGGTCGAGTTTTCCCATTCATCAGTAAATGTCTGGTCGATCTTTTTTTGGTGTCAGTAAACATCATCTTTCGATGTTGGTAAACGTCGAGTTTTCTCCCATTCATCCGTTGATGTCTGGTCGAGTCTTCCCATTCATCAGTAAATGTCTGGTCGATCTTTTTTTTGGTGTCAGTAAACATCATCTTTCGATGTTCGTAACATCTTTCTGTTTCCCCAAGCAGAGTTCTCCTCTCCGTTAGTGTCGATAAACGTCGAGTTTTTCCTAGTTGTCCGATGACATCTAGATGTATTTCTTTCCCATTTGTCCTGTCTGGTCACCTCTCTGTTGGTCTTGGTAAACGTCGAGTTTTTCCTAGTTGTCCGTTGACATCTAGATGTATTTCTTTCCCATTCATCCGTTGATGTCTGGTTACCTCTCCGTTGGTTTTGATAAACGTCGAGTTTTTCCTAGTTGTCCGATGACATCTAGATGTATTTCTTTCCCATTCATCCGTTGATGTCTGGTTACCTCTCCGTTGGTTTCGATAAACGTCGAGTTTTTCCTAGTCGTCCGTTGACGTCTGGTTGTACCCCTTTCTTTCCCAGTCATTCATTAATGTTTGGTCACCTCTCCGTTGGTTTCGATAAACGTCGAGTTTTTCCTAGTCGTCCGTTGGCGTCTAGTTGTGATTTCTATTCCCATTCATCGTCCTTCGATGTTTGGATGTGGTTCCTTTTTCTGAAAAAAATCAAAATCCCCAGTAATAAGTATCAGATCCCAGTGGAAGCGCCTGTTGGTGAACTTTCCTTTCTTGGATCCCTGCAGTGTGCAAATTTCTACGGTTGTTTGGTATTCAATCCCTGTTTACCCTGAAAGTCTGACAGCCATTGCTCTCATCCGTTCGGGTTCCCAGCTGATTGAATAGGGGCAGCTGTAGCACCTCAAATTTGCACCTCCCATTTTGTATATACATTTTCATGTTAGGTCATTAACATTACATTGTCCACTGCATAGCATTGCATTGTCCATTGCCCAAGTGCAAGTCATCAGTCAAGACTGGTCAGGAGATCCAGTTGTGCAAGCAAGCAAGTGCATTTTCCTTGAGATCAAAGCCCTAGGGTTGGTTCATTGAGTTCATATGACCTAGGGATCATTTTGAAGTGGTTTGGCCAAAGGTTGGATGCTCAAAGCTCAACAGTCAAGCTGAGATTCATTTGAAACCCTAGAAAGTCAACCAAAGTCAACTGTGCATTCAGCCATGGATTTGAAGGTGGGAAATGGTTAGAGAGGCCTCATTCATGTCCATACAAGTCTCATTTGACATTTCAAACATCAACAATGAATAATTTGAGGTCATATGAAAAGTTTCCAAAAATAGTAAGTGACCTGTAATTTGAAATTGCCAAAAATGGAAAGGTTTTCTCCTCAAGTTTACATCATCAAGAAAGCTTCAAATGAAATTTTGTCCAACATGAAAGTTGAAGATCTTGCTCTCCCCTTTCCAAAAAGTCCAAGAACATGAATTTCTCATGTATGGTTGAAAAGATATGGATCAATCATTGCCAAGTCAATTTGAACTTCAAACATGCATAACTTTCAAACCAAAAGGCCAAATGGAGTGGTTCTTTTTTGTACATTCATGTCTTGACATATACTATCCAAATCATGCATCATAAGCCATGTATTTCCATCATATAATCATTTGATTTTTCACTTGATTTTTGGATGGAATTTTCAAATCTTAAAATAATGCATTGTTTACACTTTGCAACACTTCCATTGGCTTACAAACAGAATTTTGAGTGGATTTAGGCCCAATTTCGTGTACTGTTCCATTCATACCATGCATAGAGGTGGAAATATCAATTCGCATAAACACTTGTTTTCACTAATTCCACTTGCCAAATGCCTAAACATGATTAAGAACTTGATTAACAGATGATATATAAGTGAAACCCTAACAGATTTCAGCATTAACACATCAAAATCTCAGATCTAGATCTATTTTGCAAAATCTCTTCAAACTTTTGCTCTCACTTTTCCTGCGAATTTCTTCACAAACATTGCTTGGTTCTTGATCCAATCATCCTCCACACGCATTTTTGAACAAGGTTGAGGCAATATTTCAAGGATTTCGAGCTGTTTTGGGAACTGTTGAAGCAAGCATTCATCAATGGCAGTTGGGGATTTGAGCTGCATCAAGCACAATTGAGCATTGAACCTTCATCCATCACACTGTACAAGCATTGGAGAGCTGCTGTTTGGACTTTACAAGGCTTGAAAACAACAAATCCAGTTCTGCACTTCAATTAAGGTTAGAATTCAATCATCACCATTCATGAAATTAGGATATGCATGTGGTAGATCTTTGAATTTAGAATGCACTGAGCTTCGTATCGTGGAATTTCATCAAGAAATGAATGAGTTATGTCGAATCTAAGTTTGAAGTATGAATGTTCTTGCATGCGAATCTTTGAACCTAGGATGAATTAGCATAATCCAAGCCTCGATCCATGTTGTGTGTTGAAAGATGAAGCTAATGGTGTATTCATTTTTGATTTCTGGTACAATTGTTCTTGAGCGTATGAATCTGTGATGTACACGTATGAAACCCTAAAATTTCGTTTCCAGAAAGTTATTTGATCTTGCTGAACGCGTGCTGCATGTGTTTTCTTGTTTATGCTCATGTATTGGCTGCATGTATCCAACGTGTCCATTTGATTGGTCCAGGCGCGCTCAACTTGCCATGCAGACTTAAGTGAAACGCAGAGTTTCACTTAAGCGCGTGCTAGTTTGAATCCTTACACGGTTCGAATCTGGCTGATGTTGGTTTCCACATTTGCTTTGGCATTTTCATTCCATGTTCATGTATGCCTTTCCACATGTTTTTTTTTATTTTTTCCTTCATTCAAAAATCCATATCTCCATGAATATTAATCCAATTGGCCTGGGATTTTTTGCATAATGTTCCTCATGATGTCTACTATTTTTTGATGATTTTTACAGAAATTGTGCATGCAGGGATTTTTATTTTTCTTAGGGAATGTTCATACATGTGTTTTCTTGACATGCCTTGCCATTTTGCTTGTGAAATGATGAGATATTATCCAATACTCTTGAAATTTTGTGTGCTTAAACTATACATCCTAATGGTCATTTTGGTATAGAGTTTGTATTTTTAGCATTTCTGGATGTTGAGATATGATATGATTAAGGTAGGTGTGACAATGTGTGTCACACCTTTGCTTGCCTAACTTGAGGAATTTATTTTCCATGCCATTTAATTGCCAATTGATGAGATTTTTTGCATGATGCTACGTCTGGATGTTAGGATTACTCATGAATTTTGGTAGAATTTTTGAATGCATTTCCAATTTGTTTGAGATTTTCTTTGCTGGTTGGTCATGTTTGGACTTTTTGAGAGTCATGAACTTAGATGATTTGTGAAATGGTGGATGTTTATCATATGAACCTGAAATTTTGCACATGTTTTCTAGACACTTTGAAGTTTGTCTTGGCTTTAGTTTGATGTCCATATCATGTTTGGATTCTGTTTTAGGCTTGTGTGAAGTTGATGCATCTATTTGTGCCCTAATTGAGCTTCTTTGTGCTTGCCTTGCCTTATGGAATTTAATTGCCATGCTTATACTTGTCCAAATGCCTTGAATTTTGGTGTTATGATCATGTGATGTGTTCTGTTTAGCCATGATTTTTCTTGAGATTTATTGAATCATTTTTGAGTTGATGTGGATTGGTTCATTCTGTTTGCTTCAATGAGCTTTCAACTTGCATGCCTTGCCATGTTTGCTTTATGAAATGAAATTGGTGTATGATATGAATGTGAGACTTTTTGGATGATGTTCCTCATTGATTGAGCTTGCTTCTTGTCAATTTTCATGTTCTGTTTTGGATTATTTCTCCCACTTTGACCCTAGGCCTTGTCCTAGTGGTTTGTGCTTATGGTTGAGTTGTGTTTTCAGGACAAGAAGCATATGGTCTTAAGGAGATTGATTCATTTGCTCATTTGGATTGATATCTGATTGATGTTGATTAACATTGAGTTGTCTTGTAGGTGGATTAGCTCCTTTGGGTTGAGCTTGTGCTTTGCCTTGGTGCATTGATGCTTGTCTGTTTGACCTTGTCTGTTGACCATTGGTTATTAACTGTCTATTTGACTTTTGTTGACTTGTATACTGATTGTGTTAGATTGTTTTCAGGTACCTTAGTTGCTATAGTTCCTTTGTGAACTTTCTTTTGCTTTGCTTGATAGCTTGAGCATTGAGGTATAATTTCTTTTCTTCATGTAGTCTGGAAGACCTGGCCTGTTATGTGGTCAGGCACCTGTCTGAAGTCCTCCTTAAGAGGCAATGTTTGTGATTGTTTATCTTTGTCCCCTGTACATATCAAGGACCTCCTAAGTGAAGAGGCATTGGCAGATACAAGAGATGTGTAGTCCATCTCCTGCTACTCAGTGAGTCATCCACTTTGCTCACACACCTTGTGTTGATACATTGTGGATAATAGCCCAAGATCTTTGTTGTGTCAGTCATGTGGATAGAAGAGTTCCTACTTTCTGAACTCCCACACTTTCATTCGAGTCAAGCTCTCCCAGGCCAGGGATAAGAGCTGTGAGGCACACCCCTCACTTCCTATTTCATCTGCTTCACCCTAACTCTCAATGTTAGGGTTAAGAGCTAACCTCACCCTGTTACAGTGGTTTGTTTGTCGAGGTTGATATGACCCCTCAACTAAAACCTAACCTTGATTGAGCCAACTGATTGCATATAGTGTGTGCTATTTATGCTTGTGTGTTTGTGCTTTTTTTAGTTTAGCTTGCTTCCTGTGCAAGTTAGGTTTAGTTTGGCTTGCTTCCTGTGCAAGTCATGTTTAGGTTAGCTTGCTTCCTGTGCAAGTTAGATAGCAACCGTAACTTAGGGATGATATGCATGATAACTTCTAGGCTCGAGTCGTAGTCTCCCTAGTAGTTTGTCTCCCTTTGTATCTGGTTAGGCTAGTCCTTTGTCCCTGCGTAGGGGAACTACGTCGCCCTGATCCTCATACCAGATGAGGTACGTAGGCAGGAGATGAGCTGATCTCTCCGGGAACCCATTTGTTTTGTTTGTGTGAGTTGTTTCTCCTTTTCTGGTTGGAGTCCGATGTAAGTCCAGCGATTGGCATTCGGTTTCCAGTTTCTTTGTTGGAGTCTGACATAAGTCCAGCGATTGGCAGTTGGTTTCCTGTGTGCGTTTGTTGGTTCGGAGTCTAATGTAAGTCCAGCGATTGGCATTCGGTTTCCATGTTTGCCTTTTTGTGTGGAGTCTGACGTAAGTCCAGCGATTGGCAGTCGATTTCCTGTGTGGTTCTGTTTGGCGTGCGTTAGCCGAGCTACGAGTGCTCTGATTCTTCTCTAGTCCGAGAAGATACGTATGCATTGGATGCGATATCCTAGCGAGCACGTTTCCCCTAGTCCCGAACTACGTCGACTCTGATGTCTGTACCTGACAGACTACGTAGGCCCAGGATGCGATATCCTGCCGAGTTAGTTTCTTCTGTTTCCTGTGTCTCGTTTAGCCAGTGTATGTTTGTGAGCAGTTTTAGAAACCTTTATCCTTCCTTTTGTGCGTGGATCCCGTCGAGTACGACGGATGTGTAGGGGTGCTAATACCTTCCCTTCGCATAACCAACTCCCGATCCCATCTCTCTTTGGTCGCGAGACCATGTCTTTTCCAGGTTTACTTCGAGCGTTTCCTTTCCCTCTTTTGGGATAAATAACGCACGGTGGCGGCTCTGTTGTTTTGTTTTCCCGCCGGTTTTTCGCGTAATGCGACAGCTGGCGACTCTATTGGGGATAAAGAGAAGTTGACCTCTTGCTGGTCCATCTTCCCTAAGCGAGTCTCTCCTAGCGCTCTCTAGGATAGGGTTTGGTTGCTTTTTGCTGTTTCATTTATTGCATTCATTTATTTATTGTTTGCATTTATTGTTTGCATTTATGTTTGTATTCATTCATATTCATCTGTTCATCTGGCTGTGTTGTGTTGTCTCTCTGTTGGGGGTGGGAGTTCCATGAGGTAAAAGGCCCAATACCCAGGCTATGAGTGAAATCTAGGATACCTAGGAATAGAGTGATTCATGGGAAGCGGGTGGTATTGCGCCACTTAGCGGAACATTGATATCACGAGTAGTTCAGACTCTGATGGGGTATTGTCGGTACATACATCGGGTGTGTACAAGATGATATTCTATGAAAGGGTTGTTTATCCTGCGTTTCTCTTGACCTTACCCTGGCCTAGATGGCACCCGTGAGTGGGGAGGGTTTGAATCATTTGCAGGTACAGATGGTGACTTTGGTTCAGATGAACGTATGGGTACTTACTTCTGTCACGCCGGAATTCTGTCCGTGATATCTATCAGCGGGTTCCGTTTATTTCGGATCCCCGGGTTGAATTTGAGAGTACTTGTTTAGAGGATCTGGTTGTCGTCCGTTCAGTGGATGTTCCTGTGATGATAGTGATGTAATCTCCGGTTCCGTTTATTTCGGAACTCCCCAAGTTGGATTTATGATGTACTTAGTCTCCCAAATGACGGCGACTGGTTCCGAGACTTATTGGGTCTTCAGATGACTTGGAGATGGCACAGTGACCTGCATTCATGCATTTGCATCAGTCCCATTTCGCATTCATCTGCATTTAACCCATGTCTATCCGTATTCAGGGTCCATTTTTTTTAAGATTCTGGTCGAGGGACATTCGGATGTCAGAATGTTATTATTGAAATATTATCCGTCTCAATGAAGTTAGAATCAAAGGACAGAATATTCCTAGTACGGATAGACATTGCATGCGTGAGTCATACTAACCCGTTTGCTGTTTCGTAGGTATCTAACCAGTGCACATAGCTCTCCTGCTCAAACGTCCCGCCAGACTCAACCAGCTTAGACTGATGGATCCACCCAGTGCCGACATTCTCGAACTGAAAGAGATGATGAGGGAGTTGTTCAGTGTTGTGCAAGGGCTTTCCTTGGGGCAGAAAGCAATGGTGGAGAGATTGGAAAGGATTGAAAGCTGGATGATCAAGGAGAAATTTTAGGAAAAGACTCCGTCATCCGAAGTAAACAAATCCTCTGGCACTGTATTAAAGAAACCCTCTGGCAGTGGTCAGCTCAAGAAGGAGGTTGAATCAGGTGGGTTGTGTAACACCCTTCTAAATACCCCAAATTATTTAATTAAAATAATAACATGTTAATCAGAGTAATTATGCCCCGAAGGGTGTCACACAATCATTTCACAAACATTTATCAAAACATCCTGTCATGCTCATTTATTTATCAAATAAAACAGTTGCATAATACGCAGCGGATACAAAACATCAACATTCAAAGCATGTACTACATTACATGTAAAGTTGATCAACAACTAAATTAAAACATAGTCAAACATCCCCTCCCGATGTTACATCTACCAGAGCATGACCCACTAAGGACGACACTAGACTCCATAGCACTAGCTTCTACTCAACTCACTGCTCGTTACCTGAAAAATAGTTGTAAGGGTGAGTTCTTCAATCAATATAATAAGCATTATAGAACAACATGTAATGCTAAGTAAATAACACATTAATTCACCCTAATCAAACTACGCACTCAGCAGCGGCAATATCCATCCAACCATCATATTCAACAGTAAAAATCTCAATCATATTCAACATTAACAACACAACACACAACACACATATGATACTGGAATGCATCCATTCATATCATATGCCATACATTCATTGTGCAATGAGACTCTTATGCATGCGGTACCGACTAGGTTGTGAACATATAGTTCAACCTCACCGTCCAAATCCAGGCACGGCTACCAAGCTCACTAGTCCCACTCATTTGAGACATAGTGACTCACTCACTAATTCCTCACCATGGGAATTAGCTACCACCCCAAATGGGCCATGATATGCACGCTAATCACCTAGCATGCAAACAACAACAACAACAATCAACATGATTTACTCACTAATTCCTCACCATGGGAATTAGCTACCACCCGAAGGCCACAATACGCATGCTAATCACCTAGCAATGCAACATCAACGATAATCAAGAATAGACACATGCTCACACTCTAAGCCATAGAATAGTCTATTCACAAATGCATACATTCACAACATCATGTATACCATTCCACATTATCAACACAATTTATCACAAAAGCATATTATATCATGCCAAACAACAACCACAATATTAGCACACTCCACTAATATCTATACTGCTCAAAACAGCGGGAATTAATCTCTATTACATCATAGGCCAACATAGGCCAACCCTCAAATAGGCACACAACATTAAAATTAACATTTTTCCACTCTGCAACAGCGTTAACCGGTTAACGCCCTGGGTTAACCGGTTAACGCAGCACAACACGCCTTCTGTCTCAAAATTTAACAGTGTTAACCGGTTAACGCCCTGGGTTAACCGGTTAACGCAGCACAAACAGCAATAATTCAGCAAACACAACAGGGTTAACCGGTTAACACCCTGGGTTAACCGGTTAACGCAGACAAAAAACAGCAATTTACACAATTCAACACAGTGTTAACCGGTTAACACCCTGGGTTAACCGGTTAACGCAAGACAGAAGCTGTTCCTGCGCTAACTCAAGGCAGAATGCAGAATTCTCCGTATTTTCCGCCATTGGAGGACTTCCGGACCTCCGAATCCGATTCCGTAAAAAGCCATACGATCGGGAAATTACAACAGACTCAATTACCGACTAAATTTCAACTTCTAACACGGTTCATCCAACAAAATTTCAGCATTCACAATTCCCAATTAGGGTCAATCAACAGCTTATCACTACCCATGACATATTATCCCATAATACCCGTTAATTGACGATAAACCCCCCTTACCTGAGTTAATCCGGCGAATCTCTAAGCTCAAGCCCTTCCTTCTTCAACCTTCAGCCCTCGCTCTGTCTCTTTGCCCTTTTCCTCTTCTTTCACGATCGTTCTCTGTTTCACGTAAAACCTTTTCTTACCAAATGGGATATTTCCTTAAGTCCAACTTATATATTTTCCAAAATAATAATCCAATAATAATAATAATAAAATTTCCAATTATTTAATTAAATTAATAAATAAATTATTAACTCAATTCAAATAATTATTTTATTATTATCGGGGTGTTACAACTCTCCCCCACTAAAAGAGTTTTCGTCCTCGAAAACATACCTCAAGCGAATAACTCCGGATAAGACTCTTTCATCTGACTCTCAAGTTCCCAAGTCACATTGCCACCTGCTGGTCCTCCCCAAGCTACCTTCACCAAGGCAATCTCTTTACCCCGCAACTGCTTCAACTCTCGATCCTCAATCCTCATAGGTGATGTTTCAACAGTCAGGTTATCTCTCACCTGTACATCATCTACTTGGACTACATGCGACGGATCATGAATGTACCTCCTCAACTGAGACACATGAAAAACGTCATGCAAATTCGCAAGCGACGGCGGTAAAGCGATACGATAGGCTACTTCCCTTATCCTCTCCAAAATCTGATAAGGACCAATAAATCGAGGTGTCAACTTCTTCGACTTCAAGGCTCGACCAACACCAGTTATCGGAGTAACACGAAGAAACACATGATCTCCCTCTTGGAACTCAAGTGATTTCCTCCTCTTATCATGATAACTCTTCTGACGACTCTGAGCAATTCTCATCTTATCCTGAATCATCTTAATCTTTTCCGTAGTTTGTTGAACAATCTCCGGTCCAACCACCGCACTCTCACCGGACTCATACCAACATAAAGGTGTCCGACATCTCCTACCATACAAAGCTTCAAACGGTGCCATACCAATACTCGAATGAAAACTATTGTTGTAGGTAAACTCAATCAAAGGCAAATAACAATCCCAAGCACCTCCTTTTTCCAAAACACAAGCTCTCAAAAGATCCTCTAATGACTGAATCGTCCTCTCAGTCTGACCATCAGTCTGCGGATGATATGCAGAACTCAATCTCAGCTTAGTTCCCAAAGCCTTCTGCAAACCTTCCCAGAATTTCGATGTAAATCTAGGATCTCTGTCCGAAACAATACTAGACGGAATACCATGCAAACTTACAATCTTCTCAATATACAACTCAGCTAGTCTCTCTAACGGATAATCCATTCTGATCGGAATGAAATGAGCCGACTTCGTCAATCTATCGACAATCACCCAAATGGCTTCAAAATTCCTACTTGTCCTCGGTAAACCCGAAACAAAATCCATACTGATACTATCCCACTTCCACTCTGGAATAGCCAACGGTTGCATTAGCCCAGACGGCCTCTGATGTTCAATCTTTGACTTCTGACAAGTCAAACAAGAATAAACAAAACTCGCAATTTCTCTTTTCATTCCCGGCCACCAAAATAACTTTTTCAAATCATGATACATCTTCGTAGCTCCAGGATGAATACTCAAGCCACTACGATGTCCTTCTTCCAGAATACTCTTCTTAAGTTCAGTAACATCCGGAATACACACCCGACTACCAAATTTCAAAATACCATTCTCATCAACTCTGAATTCACCACCTTGACCTTGATTCACTAACGTCAACTTATCAACCAAAAGCATATCGGATTTCTGACCCTCCCTGATCTCGTCCAGAATACCACTTGTTAACTTCAACATTCCCAATTTAACACTATTGTGAGTACTCTCACACACCAAACTCAAGTCTCTAAACTGCTCAATTAAATCCAATTCCTTAACCATTAACATAGACATATGCAATGATTTCCGACTCAATGCGTCAGCCACAACGTTTGCTTTACCCGGATGGTAATTCAAACCAAAATCATAATCCTTCAGAAATTCTAACCATCTCCTCTGTCTCATATTCAGCTCTTTCTGATCAAACAAATACTTTAAACTCTTATGGTCACTGAAAACCTCAAATCTTGACCCGTACAAATAATGCCTCCATAACTTCAGAACAAATACCACAGCTGCCAACTCCAAATCATGCGTCGGATAGTTCCTCTCATGAACCCTTAGTTGTCTCGAAGCATAAGCTATAACCTGCTTATTCTGCATCAACACACCACCTAAACCCAACAATGAAGCATCACAGTAAACCTCAAATGGTTCCGACGAACTCGGTAATATCAGAATAGGAGCAGTAGTCAACCTTCTCTTTAACTCTTGGAAACCTTCTTCACATTTTGAGTCCCAAACAAACGCTTGCCCCTTTCTGGTCAACATTGTCAACGGTAACGCCAACTTAGAGAATCCCTCAATAAACTTCCTATAGTAACCTGCAAGTCCAAGAAAACTTCTTATCTCAGAAACTGACTTCGGAGCTTCCCACTTAGACACCGCTTCTATCTTAGAAGGATCAACAGCAACACCACCTCTTGAAATCACATGACCAAGAAAACTAACCTCTTCTAACCAAAATTCACATTTTGAGAGTTTAGCAAATAACTTCTTTTCTCGTAGAACTTCCAACACCACTCTCAAATGCTCAGCATGTTCTTCTTCAGATTTCGAATACACCAAAATGTCATCAATAAACACCACAACAAACTGATCTAGATACGGATGAAAAATCCTATTCATATACTCCATGAATACTCCAGGCGCATTAGTCACCCCAAAAGGCATTACAGAATACTCATAATGTCCATACCTTGTTCTGAAAGCAGTCTTCTGAATATCCTCAGTTTTCACACGTATCTGATGATACCCAGATCTCAAATCTATCTTGCTGAACACACTAGCACCAACCAATTGATCCATCAAATCATCAATCCTCGGTAAAGGATACCGATTCTTGATCGTCACTTTATTCAGTTGTCTGTAATCCACACACAACCTCATAGTACCTTCTTTCTTCTTAACCAACAACACTGGTGCACCCCACGGTGACACACTCGGACGAATAAACTTCTTATCCAACAAATCTTCCAACTGACTTTTCAATTCAGCTAACTCAACAGCAGACATACGGTACGGAGCCATCGATATCGGTCTAGTACCAGGTACCAATTCAATCGAGAACTCAACTTCACGCTCTGGCGGTAACTCATTCACTTCTTCCGGAAACACATCAGGAAAATCACACACCACAGCTAGATCACCAATCACCAGTTTATCTTTAGCCTCCAAAGTCGCTAACAGCATAAACAACTCTGCCCCATCTGCTACTTCCTCATTCACCTGCCTCGCTGATAGAAACAAACTCTTGCCTTCCTCAATCTCAGGAAATATCACAGTCTTATCAAAACAATTGATAGAAACCCGGTTAAACACCAACCAGTTCATACCCAAGATAACATCAATCTGCACTAATTGAAGACACACAAGGTCTATCCCAAAGTTCCTACCAAAAATACTCAAAGGGCAACTTAAACAAATTGAAGTAGTAGTCACTGAACCCTTCGCAGGAGTGTCAATCACCATACGACCAAACATCTCAGATATTTCTAACTTAAGTTTCACAGCACAATCCAAAGATATAAAGGAATGAGTAGCACCGGTGTCAATAATAGCTACAAGAGGAAAGCCATTAATATAACACGTACCTCGGATCAAACGCTCATCTGCAAAAGTCTCAGAACCTGATAAAGCAAAAACCTTGCCTCCCGACTGATTCTCTTTCTTTGGCTTAGGACACTGTGGACTGATATGACCCACCTCTCCACAGTTGAAGCAAGTCACAGTCTTCAATCGGCAATCTGCAGCCAAATGACCACCTTTTCCACATTTGAAACACTTCTTCTCATTACTGGTACACTCATGGATACGATGTCCAGCCTGACCACATCTGTAACACTTAGCAGGAGCACTAGAATCTCCTCCACTAGGCCTCTTCATTCCACTCTGCCTCTGAAAACCTTTGCCAGCTGCATACGGTTTCCCACGATCAACCTGATTCTTACCCTTCCTACCAACCCTCTACTGATAGCTCTCTGCTCTGGCTTTGGAATCCTGTTCAAAAATCCTGCAACAGTCAACCAAATCAGAAAACACCCTGATTCGCTGATATCCAATTGCCTGCTTGATCTCGGGACGCAACCCGTTCTCAAACTTCACACACTTCGAAAATTCTCCAGCAGCCTCACTATAAGGAGTATAGTACTTTGACAGCTCTGTGAACTTCGCAGCATACTCAGTAACAGACCTGTTACCCTGCTTCAATTCCAAGAATTCTATCTCTTTCTTCCCTCTGACATCCTCTGGAAAGTACTTCCTCAGGAATCTTTCCCTGAACACAGCCCAAGTAATCTCAGCATTTCCAGCAGTTTCCAACTCAGTGCGGGTAGCAACCCACCAATCATCAGCTTCTTCTGACAGCATATGTGTACCGAACCTGACCTTCTGGTTATCAGCACACTCAGTTACTCTGAAGATCCTCTCTATCTCTTTCAACCACTTCTGAGCACCATCTGGATCGTATGCTCCTTTGAACATCGGAGGATTGTTCTTCTGGAACTCACTCAACTGACGAGCAGCTCCCATCCCCACAACATTCGGATTTCCTCCAAGTACTCCAGCTAGCATACCCAGAGCCTCAGCAATCGCAGCATCATCTCTACCTCTTCCCGCCATCTCTATTCTGAAAACCCAACAACTAAAACAAATAAGTACTGATAGGGTTACACAACACCTATCCCGTACAGGGGAACAGAATAACTACGACTCAACACGACCGACTATGCTCTGATACCACTAATGTAACACCCTTCTAAATACCCCAAATTATTTAATTAAAATAATAACATGTTAATCAGAGTAATTATGCCCCGAAGGGTGTCACACAATCATTTCACAAACATTTATCAAAACATCCTGTCATGCTCATTTATTTATCAAATAAAACAGTTGCATAATACGCAGCGGATACAAAACATCAACATTCAAAGCATGTACTACATTACATGTAAAGTTGATCAACAACTAAATTAAAACATAGTCAAACATCCCCTCCCGATGTTACATCTACCAGAGCATGACCCACTAAGGACGACACTAGACTCCATAGCACTAGCTTCTACTCAACTCACTGCTCGTTACCTGAAAAATAGTTGTAAGGGTGAGTTCTTCAATCAATATAATAAGCATTATAGAACAACATGTAATGCTAAGTAAATAACACATTAATTCACCCTAATCAAACTACGCACTCAGCAGCGGCAATATCCATCCAACCATCATATTCAACAGTAAAAATCTCAATCATATTCAACATTAACAACACAACACACAACACACATATGATACTGGAATGCATCCATTCATATCATATGCCATACATTCATTGTGCAATGAGACTCTTATGCATGCGGTACCGACTAGGTTGTGAACATATAGTTCAACCTCACCGTCCAAATCCAGGCACGGCTACCAAGCTCACTAGTCCCACTCATTTGAGACATAGTGACTCACTCACTAATTCCTCACCATGGGAATTAGCTACCACCCCAAATGGGCCATGATATGCACGCTAATCACCTAGCATGCAAACAACAACAACAACAATCAACATGATTTACTCACTAATTCCTCACCATGGGAATTAGCTACCACCCGAAGGCCACAATACGCATGCTAATCACCTAGCAATGCAACATCAACGATAATCAAGAATAGACACATGCTCACACTCTAAGCCATAGAATAGTCTATTCACAAATGCATACATTCACAACATCATGTATACCATTCCACATTATCAACACAATTTATCACAAAAGCATATTATATCATGCCAAACAACAACCACAATATTAGCACACTCCACTAATATCTATACTGCTCAAAACAGCGGGAATTAATCTCTATTACATCATAGGCCAACATAGGCCAACCCTCAAATAGGCACACAACATTAAAATTAACATTTTTCCACTCTGCAACAGCGTTAACCGGTTAACGCCCTGGGTTAACCGGTTAACGCAGCACAACACGCCTTCTGTCTCAAAATTTAACAGTGTTAACCGGTTAACGCCCTGGGTTAACCGGTTAACGCAGCACAAACAGCAATAATTCAGCAAACACAACAGGGTTAACCGGTTAACACCCTGGGTTAACCGGTTAACGCAGACAAAAAACAGCAATTTACACAATTCAACACAGTGTTAACCGGTTAACACCCTGGGTTAACCGGTTAACGCAAGACAGAAGCTGTTCCTGCGCTAACTCAAGGCAGAATGCAGAATTCTCCGTATTTTCCGCCATTGGAGGACTTCCGGACCTCCGAATCCGATTCCGTAAAAAGCCATACGATCGGGAAATTACAACAGACTCAATTACCGACTAAATTTCAACTTCTAACACGGTTCATCCAACAAAATTTCAGCATTCACAATTCCCAATTAGGGTCAATCAACAGCTTATCACTACCCATGACATATTATCCCATAATACCCGTTAATTGACGATAAACCCCCCTTACCTGAGTTAATCCGGCGAATCTCTAAGCTCAAGCCCTTCCTTCTTCAACCTTCAGCCCTCGCTCTGTCTCTTTGCCCTTTTCCTCTTCTTTCACGATCGTTCTCTGTTTCACGTAAAACCTTTTCTTACCAAATGGGATATTTCCTTAAGTCCAACTTATATATTTTCCAAAATAATAATCCAATAATAATAATAATAAAATTTCCAATTATTTAATTAAATTAATAAATAAATTATTAACTCAATTCAAATAATTATTTTATTATTATCGGGGTGTTACAGGTTGCAAGCTAAAAAAGAATGCGGTAAGGATCGGTACCACCCTTATGCTGCCATTGTAACCACTCCTGTCGGTAATCCACCTGTACAACAGCAACAACAACCACCTCAACAGAAAGCACCGAAAGTTAAGAGCCAAGTGAAGAAGGGGAAGACGGATCGTCAGTTCGATAAGCCACCCATGACTTATACTCTTCTGTTCAAAAGGTTGAGGGATCTGGGGTTAGTTCGGCCAAGGATCTTGATTCCTGTAGAACCACATCGGAGGCCTGCACATTACGATGAGAATGCCAAGTGCGAGTTCCATTCTGAGATACCCGGACACAGCATTGAGGGTGTTAGGGCTTTTAAACATGTCATCCAGGACATGGTGGACTCCAAGGCCATCAGCTTGGCACAGATAATGAATGAGGATGTTAACCCCGTACCAAGGCTTGGTCCGGTAAAAGTAAAAGTGATGTCAAAGGACAAGAGAGGAATAGGGGTGATTGATGGAGATCAGTTAAAAATTTCAACGTCTGTGGTCCCAAAACATTTGATGAAGAGTGGAGCTTTCCCTAGTATTGATAACTGTTGTGCGGCTATCGCCACAAATGGGTGTGCAATGATGAGGGAGACGACTCAGAAGATGTCGGAAGTAGAAATGGACGGGGAAAAATCTGAAACACCAAGTCAGGCAGTTGAAACCGCCAGGGTGGAGAACGTCATCTGTGCTGAGAAAGAGAAGAAGTTGTCCATTTCTTCTTACAAACAGGCCATGGAAGTGGTGAAGAACAGAGAAGCCCTAGGCTGGGGGAAGATCATAGACATCGTGGTAAAAGCAGACATGTTTGGGGTTGGCTATCAGCCAGATCAAGAGTCGTCTAGACAGAACAGAGGATGTCGTCCACCGTTCATATTCGTTAGTGCCGGAATGCTGGATCCAGGTCACGCCTGTACAGTGGGTGAAGAAATTGACAGTGACCGCGAGCTTGAGTCGTGGATAAAATCGTGCGTACCAGGGAACTGGAAGGCCTCAAAGATCATCACTGTCACTCATCCTGAAGAGTAGTATTTCTGTTTTTCAATTTTGTCCGCCTGAAAGCCATACGTTTTGCCCGAAACGTAATGGTCCATTGTAAGGGCCATCTCATGTGTTTCATTGTGCAACATTTTGCATCATCAATAAATGGATGTTTTGTGATTAAAAGCGGTGTTCCCTGTCTTTAATTTATTTTTTCGCAGTTTAAAAAAATAAAAATGGCAATGTTTATTTTCATTTTTTCTTTCCTTTTGATTTGTCTTGTTCCGACTTCAAAAGAGACTATTCTCCTGATCTCGTTGATAACAATTCGGTTACACCTCTGTATGACTTCGACAATCCGATCTATCATGCCGAAGAAGAAGGCGAAGAAGATTGTGATCTGCTGGAATTAGCCAGGTTGTTGAAACAAGAGGAGAGGGTGATTCAACCGCACGAGGAGAGATTCAAAATTGTTACTTCAAGCACCGCAGAGGTCAGAAAGTGAAAATTGAGGCCGCTTCAGAGGCGAGTCGAGAGCGGAATGGTAGCCCTGTTGGAAGAGCATGTGGATACCTTCGCCTGGTCGTATCAGGATATGCCAGGTCGGATACCAATATCGTTATACGCAAGCTACCATGGAGAGAAGACTGTCCTCTAGAGAAACAGAACACCGGTGCCACGTGTCAGTGTGACTTTGTTTCATGATATGATTCATCGTGGAATCAAATGCTATGTTGATGACATGATAGCAAAGTCCCAAGCAGAAGGGGGGCATCTGGTGGATCCTGGCAAGTTGTTTGACCGGATCGAAACAACTCAGACTGAGGTTGAGTCCGAATCAATGCACTTGTGGAGTGCTGTCCGGTAAGTTGCCGAGGCTTATTGTGAACGAAAGAGGAATCGAGGTCGATCCTGCTAAAAAAAAAAGAAAGAAAAGAAAAGAAAAGGAAAAAGCAATGCAAGAAACGCCTGAACCGAAAAAAAAAGAGCAAACGGTCAGGTGGATATTGCCAAAAGGGCATTGAAAAAAGAATAAGTTGCAGGAACCTCTGATTTTGTTAATCTGGTACTTGACAGCCCTCGAGGGGTCTATGAGGTGTGTACTGGGTCAGCATAACAAGTCTGGTCGAAAAGAGCATGCAATTTACCTTAGCAAAGAGTTTATCGACTGTGAAACAATACATTCACTGCTCGAGAAAACTTGCTGTACTTTGGCATAGGCTGCTCGCCGACTGAGACAGTATATGCTGGTTCGTACCACTTTGTGGATTTCCAAGATGAATCCGATCAAGTATACGTTTGAAAAGTCAGCATTGACCGGACGGGTTGCGAGAGGGCAAATGAGGTCGACTGAATGAATATTCAGTATACCTCTCAGAAAGCAATCGAGGGGAGTATTGTCCGGTTACATCACGCCGCAACCCATTGAGGATTATCAACCAAGGAAGTTTGAGTTCCCTGATGAGGGCATCTCGAGGTGCTAAAATCGAAAGATTGTGAGGAACCGATCCCGGAGGAGGGGCCTGACCCTGAATCCGAACGGATTCTGATGTCTGATGGGGGAAGGTTAATGTGGATGAGTTAGTGCTGCTTTGGTTACGCCAAAAAGATCCCACATACCTTTCGTTGCCCGGATAACATTTGAATGCACCAACAATGGTGGTTGAGCACGAAGCTTGTATCCCGGGTATTGATATGTGGTGCGTACGTCTACTGGGGCAACGCAACGCTCGCTCGTGTATGGGATAGAAGTGGTATTACCTACTGAAGCCTAGATCCCATTGTGGAGAGTTCCGATGGATGAGGAATTAGAGAAGGCTGAGTGGATAGGGACTCGGCATGACACGTTGAGCCTGACTGAGGAAAAGAGGCTCGAAATTATTTGTCATGGGGCAGTTGTACCCAGTGAATGAAGCGTGTTGTTGACCGAAAAGTGCGACCTCGTGCGTACGACGTGGGAGAGATGGTATTGAAAAGGATCCTTCCTCCTCAACGATCGTAGGGGCAAGCGGATATACAGTTATGAATGTCCAGTCGTGGTCAAGAAGGTTTTCTCTGACAGAGCATTGTTGTCAACGACCACGGATGACGAAGATTTTCCATCCCCAGAGCAAGTCTGAAGATTACTGTCTTCCCAGCGGAGGTTGTGTTGATGGTTTTCCCCCAGCAAGGTCCCCAAGCGAATCGGGTTCGGCAAAAATTATCCCCAATAGAGATAGGCATTGGTTGCCTCCCTTAGCAGAGTAATCCCCAAGCAGTTCGGGTTCGATGGAGGTCATCCCCAGCAAGGGTTGTCTTTCCCCAGCAGGGTGGAAATTGACGTGGTATTGAAATCCTCAGCGCAGTTCCTGGAGCTCCCCGGTGTTGTCTCTGGAGGAGATGTGTTTTTTGTGCATTCATCATGTAGATAAGCATAGCATATTGCATCATTAGTGCGTAGCATTCCCATGATCATGGGGCATTGCGCTAAAGAAAAAAACTCATGCATCAGCATTGCAAACATATCCATTAGCCCCAGGCCGTGGTAACCATCCGAGATTGGGTTGTTGGAAAGAGTTTAGCATCGCTTGGATCGATTTCAGATTTGGGCTCCCCAGCCTGGTTGAGAGGATGGTGTTTTCCCAACAAGTGACTCCTTAGTTGAGTGGGTATCCCCAGCATTGCTACTCCTCACACAATTGGTAGCATCTTACAAGCTTGGATCAATTCCCCTAGCAGATATGGGTGTGTCTGATCTCTCCATATAGAGTCGACCCCTTAAGCAGAAAGTGTCTGTCATTTCCTTCTGCGCTCCCCGCTGAGTTATATCCTCGTGGATGACGGTTGTGTAAGAACAAAAATTGTTCTACAACAGATTCCATGATTTTGATGATAACAAAGGATGAAACCAAAATTGGCACCCTAACGAAAAGTTTCTAAGTGTGCAGGGTTCTAAGGAAAGAAGGAAGAAATCATCAGATACATAATCATATCAGATACAAATTATCAGAAGACCAGAAGCATCTGAAGTAGAAACACGATTCAAGAAAGTCTAACTTTGAGCAAAACAGCAAAATATCAGAAGCATCTGAACAAGAAGTACGCTCTAGAAGTTCTGAATCTGAACAATGGTATGTCAAACTCCAGAAACTCTCAGCGCTATCTGAAGAAACCATCAGAACTCAAAAGAGATCAACATCAGAAGTTAGATTCCAAGATTTCCAGAAACACGAAGACTCTGATTATGGAATTGCCAAATAAGGAAGAGTAACGTTAACTTCAAATAAAGTTATGGAAATGGACTTCCTTATACTGAAAGAGACGTTAACTCCAAATTCAAATGAAAAAGAACTATTTTTGGAAAGTAGTCATTCAAGAAGAGAAAGTTGCTTTGGCAACAAGCAACATAAGATATGGCACTAATTATTATTCAAGAGTCATTATCTGCTATGATTTTTCAATGGATCCCTCTCTTCTATATAAAGGACTGCAAATCACTTTGAGAGGCACAAGTACAATATTACAAGATTTTACTGAAACATCAACACACATAAAAACGTTTTATTCTCTCAATCTTCACGAAGCTTTTGCTTAGTACGTGAAACACTTTGTTCTTAATGTTGTAATATTTGCTTATTTTAGAAGCACTCTAGATTACATAAGTTTTCATCTTTGTTGTATTTCCTCAAGTGACTCTGTGCAGTCTGTATACTTGAGAGGACTAAGAGATCTTTCTCTTAGACGTTGTCTGTAATCAATCTTTCAAGATTAGTGGATTAAGTCCTTATTGAAGGCAAAATCACCTTGGCCGGGTGGACTGGAGTAGCTTTGTGTTATAAGCGAACCAGTATAAAATCCTTGTGTGATTTTCTTTTTTTTGAAAAAGCGCTTATTTTCAAAACAATTCAACCCCCCCCCCCCCCCCCTTTCTTGTTTTTCTCACCTTCAGGTTGTTTCCGTTCCCTCCCTGCACACATAATGGGATGGGTTTTCCCTATTGAGTTCTTTCCTCATTAGGATGAGTCTTGATTCAGTATGCCTTTTTGGATCGATCCTAAATTGGCTTCCTTGTGGCTGTCTCTTGTGCTTCCCTGTGGTATAAATGAATAGTTGCTCACTAACCGGCACTCATTCATCTTATCCTCAGCGGAATTTGTTGGCTTCTGCCTACGAACCGGTAGTTGTAAGTCCTATCTTTGCGGTCTTCTACTTACTAACCGGTAGATGTGAATCCTCTGTTCTCCCCTTTGTGGAGTTAACCCTTCGAGCTCATCCTAGTCGATGACGGTTGCTGTTCCGTGGTTTTCTACCTACTAACCGGTAGATGTAATCCCCTCGTTTTGGTTATCATTATCCAGTTGGTATTGATATTCCTTTTCCCTTTCGGATGTTTGCTTTGATTAAGCAACTTTACTCCCAACGGGTTTTCCCCTTCCTTGTGGGTGATTGTTCCGAGTAAGCATTTGTATCCCCAGCGGGTCCTCTTTCGTTCACCGTTTGCTGGTAATGTTTGTGGTTTCCTTTTTTGATTGGTCATCTTTGCATACCTAGTCGTGGTATCCCGATGCCTTTCGTTTTCGGTCGATCTATCCTTTAACAACCTACAACCCGGTTATGGATAATCTTCCATGCGAGTGTATTATCTACGTTTTGACGGCTATAGATAATATATCTCATGCGCTCTTTGGTTGAACCCTTTGTTTGTTCCCAACTGAGTAAGATTCGTATTCCTTGTGGAATCGAATGTCCATCCTTTAACAAGTTTGCTTTCGCTCTCTTCAGGATGTTGAGTGTTTTGGAACACAAACCAATTCAGGCTTCGGTCGGTCACCTGTTTCATGCCTACAACCCGGTATCCGTGGTGTTCCTTCCTGTCTGCTCCCTGTCGTGACCTTGACCCCCAGTGAGCTACCTCTCTGTTGGTTTCGATAAACGTCGAGTTTTTCCCGATCGTCCGTTGACGTTTGGTTGTGGTACCTTTCCCCTCAGAGTCTCCTCTCCGTTGGTGTCGATAAACGTTGAGTTTTTCCTATGCGTCCGTTGACGTATAGTTGTAGTCCCTTCCCCAGTGAAGTATTCTCCTCTCCGTTGGTGTCGATAAACGTCGAGTTTTTCCTAGTTGTCCGATGACATCTAGTTGTATTTTCCCCACAGGTCATCCGTTGATGTCTGTTTCTCCTCTCCGTTGGTGTCGATAAACGTCGAGTTTTTTCCCATTCATCAGTAAATGTCTGGTCGATCTTTTTTTGGTGTCAGTAAACATCATCTTTCGATGTCGGTAAACGTCGAGTTTTCTCCCATTCATCCGTTGATGTCTGGTCGAGTTTTCCCATTCATCAGTAAATGTCTGGTCGATCTTTTTTGGTGTCAGTAAACATCATCTTTTGATGTCGGTAAACGTCGAGTTTTCTCCCATTCATCCGTTGATGTCTGGTCGAGTCTTCCCATTCATCAGTAAATGTCTGGTCGATCTTTTTTTGGTGTCAGTAAACATCATCTTTCGATGTCGGTAAACGTCGAGTTTTCTCCCATTCATCCTTTGATGTCTGGTCGAGTTTTCCCATTCATCAGTAAATGTCTGGTCGATCTTTTTTGGTGTCAGTAAACATCATCTTTTGATGTCGGTAAACGTCGAGTTTTCTCCCATTCATCCGTTGATGTCTGGTCGAGTCTTCCCATTCATCAGTAAATGTCTGGTCGATCTTTTTTTTGGTGTCAGTAAACATCATCTTTCGATGTTCGTAACATCTTTCTGTTTCCCCAAGCAGAGTTCTCCTCTCCGTTAGTGTCGATAAACGTCGAGTTTTTCCTAGTTGTCCGATGACATCTAGATGTATTTCTTTCCCATTTGTCCTGTCTGGTCACCTCTCCGTTGGTCTTGGTAAACGTCGAGTTTTTCCTAGTTGTCCGTTGACATCTAGATGTATTTCTTTCCCATTCATCCGTTGATGTCTGGTTACCTCTCCGTTGGTTTCGATAAACGTCGAGTTTTTCTAGTTGTCCGATGACATCTAGATGTATTTCTTTCCCATTCATCCGTTGATGTCTGGTTACCTCTCCGTTGGTTTCGATAAACGTCGAGTTTTTCCTAGTCGTCCGTTGACGTCTGGTTATATCCCTTTCTTTCCCAGTCATTCATTAATGTCTGGTCACCTCTCCGTTGGTTTCGATAAACGTCGAGTTTTTCCTAGTCGTCCGTTGGCGTCTAGTTGTGATTTCTATTCCCATTCATCGTCCTTCGATGTTTGGATGTGGTTCCTTTTTCTGAAAAAAATCAAAATCCCCAGTAATAAGTATCAGATCCCAGTGGAAGCGCCTGTTGGTGAACTTTCCTTTCTTGGATCCCTGCAGTGTGCAAATTTCTACGGTTGTTTGGTATTCAATCCCTGTTTACCCTGAAAGTCTGACAGCCATTGCTCTCATCCGTTCGGGTTCCCAGCTGATTGAATAGGGGCAGCTGTAGCACCTCAAATTTGCACCTCCCATTTTGTATATACATTTTCATGTTAGGTCATTAACATTACATTGTCCACTGCATAGCATTGCATTGTCCATTGCCCAAGTGCAAGTCATCAGTCAAGACTGGTCAGGAGATCCAGTTGTGCAAGCAAGCAAGTGCATTTTCCTTGAGATCAAAGCCCTAGGGTTGGTTCATTGAGTTCATATGACCTAGGGATCATTTTGAAGTGGTTTGGCCAAAGGTTGGATGCTCAAAGCTCAACAGTCAAGCTGAGATTCATTTGAAACCCTAGAAAGTCAACCAAAGTCAACTGTGCATTCAGCCATGGATTTGAAGGTGGGAAATGGTTAGAGAGGCCTCATTCATGTCCATACAAGTCTCATTTGACATTTCAAACATCAACAATGAATAATTTGAGGTCATATGAAAAGTTTCCAAAAATAGTAAGTGACCTGTAATTTGAAATTGCCAAAAATGGAAAGGTTTTCTCCTCAAGTTTACATCATCAAGAAAGCTTCAAATGAAGCTTTGTCCAACATGAAAGTTGAAGATCTTGCTCTCACCTTTCCAAAAAGTCCAAGAACATGAATTTCTCATGTATGGTTGAAAAGATATGGATCAATCATTTCCAAGTCAATTTGAACTTCAAACATGCATAACTTTCAAACCAAAAGGCCAAATGGAGTGGTTCTTTTTTGTACATTCATGTCTTGACATATATATCCAAATCATGCATCATAAGCCATGTATTTTCATCACATAATCATTTGATTTTTCACTTGATTTTTGGATGGAATTTTCAAATCTTAAAATAATGCATTGTTTACACTTGGCAACACTTCCATTGGCTTACAAACAGAATTTTGAGTGGATTTAGGCCCAATTTCGTGTACTGTTCCATTCATACCATGCATAGAGGTGGAAATATCAATTCGCATAAACACTTGTTTTCACTAATTCCACTTGCCAAATGCCTAAACATGATTAAGAACTTGATTAACAGATGATATATAAGTGAAACCCTAACAGATTTCAGCATTAACACATCAAAATCTCAGATCTAGATCTATTTTGCAAAATCTCTTCAAACTTTTGCTCTCACTTTTCCTGCGAATTTCTTCACAAGCATTGCTTGGTTCTTGATCCAATCATCCTCCACACGCATTTTTGAACAAGGTTGAGGCAATATTTCAAGGATTTCGAGCTGTTTTGGGAACTGTTGAAGCAAGCATTCATCAATGGCAGTTGGGGATTTGAGCTGCATCAAGCACAATTGAGCATTGAACCTTCATCCATCACACTGTACAAGCATTGGAGAGCTACTGTTTGGACTTTACAAGGCTTGAAAACAACAAATCCAGTTCTGCACTTCAATTAAGGTTAGAATTCAATCATCACCATTCATGAAATTAGGATATGCATGTGGTAGATCTTTGAATTTAGAATGCACTGAGCTTCGTATCATGGAATTTCATCAAGAAATGAATGAGTTATGTCGAATCTAAGTTTGAAGTATGAATGTTCTTGCATGCGAATCTTTGAACCTAGGATGAATTAGCATAATCCAAGCCTCGATCCATGTTGTGTGTTGAAAGATGAAGCTAATGGTGTATTCATTTTTGATTTCTGGTACAATTGTTCTTCAGTGTATGAATCTGTGATGAACACGTATGAAAGCCTAAAATTTCGTTTCCAGAAAGTTATTTGATCTTGCTGAACGCGTGCTGCATGTGTTTTCTTGTTTATGCTCATGTATTGGCTGCATGTATCCAACGTGTCCATTTGATTGGTCCAGGCGCGCTCAACTTGCCATGTAGACTTAAGTGAAACGCAGAGTTTCACTTAAGCACGCGCTAGTTTGAATCCTTACACGGTTCGAATCTGGCTGATGTTGGTTTCCACATTTGCTTTGGCATTTTCATTCCATGTTCATGTATGCCTTTCCACATGTTTTTTTTATTTTTTCCTTCATTCAAAAATCCATATCTCCATGAATATTAATCCAATTGGCCTGGGATTTTTTGCATAATGTTCCTCATGATGTCTACTATTTTCTGATGATTTTTACAGAAATTGTGCACGCATGGATTATTATTTTGCTTAGCGAATGTTCATACATGTGTTTTCTTGACATGCCTTGCCATTTTGCTTGTGAAATGATGAGATATTATCCAATGCTCTTGAAATTTTGTGTGCTTAAACTAGACATCCTAATGGTCATTTTAGTATAGAGTTTGTATTTTTAGCATTTCTGGATGTTGAGATATGATATGATTAAGGTAGGTGTGACAATGTGTGTCACACCTTTGCTTGCCTAACTTGAGGAATTTATTTGCCATGCCATTTAATTTCCAATTGATGAGATTTTTTGCATGATGCTACGTCTGGATGTTAGGATTACTCATGAATTTTGGTAGAATTTTTGAATGCATTTCCAATTTGTTTGAGATTTTCTTTGCTGGTTGGTCATGTTTGGACTTTTTGAGAGTCATGAACTTAGATGATTTGTGAAATGGTGGATGTTTATCATATGAACCTGAAATTTTGCACATGTTTTCTAGACACTTTGAAGTTTGTCTTGGCTTTGGTTTGATTTCCATATCATGTTTGGATTCTGTTTTAGGCTTGTGTGAAGTTGATGCATCTATTTGTTCCCTAATTGAGCTTGTTTGTGCTTGCCTTGCCTTATGGAATTTAATTGCCATGCTTATACTTGTCCAAATTCCTTAAATTTTGGTGTTATGATCATGTGATGTGTTCTATTTAGCCATGATTTTTCTTGAGATTTATTGAATCATTTTTGAGTTGATGTGGATTGGTTCATTCTGTTTGCTTCAATGAGCTTTCAACTTGCATGCCTTGCCATGTTTGCTTTATGAAATGAAATTGGTGTATGATATGAATGTGATACTTTCTGGATGATGTTCCTAATTGATTGAGCTTGCTTCTTGTCAATTTTCATGTTCTGTTTTGGATTATTTCTCCCACTTTGACCCTAGGCCTTGTCCTAGTGGTTTGTGCTTATGGTTGAGTTGTGTTTTCAGGACAAGAAGCATATGGTCTTGAGGAGATTGATTCATTTGCTCATTTGGATTGATATCTGATTGATGTTGATTAACATTGAGTTGTCTTGTAGGTGGATTAGCTCCTTTGGGTTGAGCTTGTGCTTTGCCTTGGTGCATTGATGCTTGTCTGTTTGACCTTGTCTGTTGACCATTGGTTATTAACTGTCTGTTTGACTTTTGTTGACTAGCATACTGATTGTGTTAGATTGTTTTCAGGTACCTTAGTTGCTATAGTTCCTTTTTGAACTTTCTTTTGCTTTGCTTGATAGCTTGAGCACTGAGGTATAATTTCTTTTCTTCATGTAGTCTGGAAGACCTGGCCTGTTATGTGGTCAGGCACCTGTCTGAAGTCCTCCTTAAGAGGCAATGTTTGTGATTATTTATCTTTGTCCCCTGTACATATCAAAGACCTCCTAAGTGAAGAGGCATTGGCAGATACAAGAGATGTGTAGTCCATCTCCTGCTACTCAGTGAGTCATCCACTTTGCTCACACACCTTGTGTTGATGCAATGTGGATAATACCCCAAGATCTTTGTTGTGTCAGTCATGTGGATAGAAGAGTTCCTACTTTCTGAACTCCCACACTTTCATTCGAGTCAAGCTCTCCCAGGCCAGGGATAAGAGCTGTGAGGCACACCCCTCACTTCCTATTTCATCTGCTTCACCCTAACTCTCAATGTTAGGGTTAAGAGCTAACCTCACCCTGTTACAGTGGTTTGTTTGTCGAGGTTGATATGACCCCTCAACTAAAACCTAACCTTGATTGAGCCAACTGATTGCATATAGTGTGTGCTATTTGTGCTTGTGTGTTTGTGCTTTTTTTAGTTTAGCTTGCTTCCTGTGCAAGTTAGGTTTAGTTTGGCTTGCTTCCTGTGCAAGTCATGTTTAGGTTAGCTTGCTTCCTGTGCAAGTTAGATAGCAACCGTAACTTAGGGATGATATGCATGATAACTTCTAGGCTCGAGTCGTAGTCTCCCTAGTAGTTTTTCTCCCTTTGTATCTGGTTAGGCTAGTCCTTTGTCCCTGCGTAGGGGAACTACGTCGCCCTGATCCTCATACCAGATAAGGTACGTAGGCAGGAGATGAGTTGATCTCTCCGGGCACCCATTTGTTTTGTTTGTGTGAGTTGTTTCTCCTTTTCTGGTTGGAGTCCGATGTAAGTCCAGCGATTGGCATTCGGTTTCCAGTTTCTTTGTTGGAGTCTGACATAAGTCCAGCGATTGGCAGTTGGTTTCCTGTGTGCGTTTGTTGGTTCGGAGTCTGATGTAAGTCCAGCGATTGGCATTCGGTTTCCATGTTTGCCTTTTTGTGTGGAGTCTGACGTAAGTCCAGCGATTGGCAGTCGATTTCCTGTGTGGTTCTGTTTGGCGTGCGTTAGCCGAGCTACGAGTGCTCTGATTCTTCTCTAGTCCGAGAAGATACGTATGCATAGGATGCGATATCCTAGCGAGCACGTTTCCCCTAGTCCCGAACTACGTCGACTCTGATGTCTGTGCCTGACAGACTACGTAGGCCCAGGATGCGATATCCTGCCGAGTTAGTTTCTTCTGTTTCCTGTGTCTCGTTCAGCCAGTGTATGTTTGTGAGCAATTTTAGCAACCTTTATCCTTCCTTTTGTGCGTGGATCCCGTCGAGTACGACGGATGCGTAGGAGTGCTAATACCTTCCCTTCGCATAACCGACTCCCGATCCCATCTCTCTTTGGTCGCGAGACCATGTCTTTTCCAGGTTTACTTCGAGCGTTTCCTTTCCCTCTTTTGGGATAAATAACGCACGGTGGCGGCTATGTTGTTTTGTTTTCCTGCCGGTTTTTCGCGTAATGCGACAGGCAGCACCGGACAAACTGTCCTGAAAGTAGTGGATGAGCAACTAATCGTTGTCGGTCTGAGTCGACATCTTCCTGCCATACATGACCAGGTGGCTGAGAGGACAAGTATTTCCCTTGTATTTTTCAAAGTCAGGGACCTTGAATTTCACGGGGATCTTCACATTGGGAACCAAGCAGAGTTCGGCAACAGACTTGCCGAAAAGATCCTTTCCTCTAAGAGTTTTCAATTCCTTACGAAGCTCAAGAAATTGATCGTTCATAGCATCCATCTTCTCATAGACATTTGGGCCCTCAGATGGCTCAGAATGATAGATGGTGTCGTCTACCTTGGGCATGGTATGCACGACAGGAGGAGGAACAGAAAGGACCGGACTAGATGTCGGCATAGAAGCAAAGGTGGGAGCAAGACCCTCAGGCATGAAATTGGGAGGCATCCCCCACGGGAATCCGGTTGGCATGGTCGTTGGAGCAAAGTGTGCACTGGCTGCAGGCACAGTCGAGGAGACAATCTCAGAGATGTCTGTCCTCTGGGGAGGAGTTTAAGGCGTCGGAGAAGACTGGCTCTGGGCAGCCAGGAATGATTCCATCAAAGCACTTAATCTGGCCACTTCCTCTTTCAACTCGCGGTTCTCTTGTTCCAGATGATCCATCAGTCTTGAAATGTTGGCTCTGGTGTAGTACCGGTGAGTCAGCTTGTCTTCAAAATAAATGAAGAACACAGAGTTAGACCACAGGACAAGAAGCCGGGAACAAAACCTGTTTATGCACATGATGCATGCAATGCTTGTGCATATGATTTGTTTTTTATTTCAAAGGAACTCTAGGGTTTTATTCGCAAATTTTGGAAATATTAAACATTTATCACGTATGGAAATATCTCATCAAATAACATCGAGAAAAGAAGTACAGCATTGTCAATCATATACAAGAGAAAAGGAAAATAATCATCCTATGGATCCCTAGAAACAATCATCTAAAGCTCGGGACACAGGAAGATAGGATGCACGAAGCCTTTTCACCTCTCTCTCGTAGGCTGCCTCCATATCCGCTTTCTTCTTGGAGAGTCGATCGTACTTCCTTTTCCAAAACTTGGAAGACTGAGGAAGTAGAGAAGTCCATGCATCATTAGGATCATCAATAACTTGATGCTCGAGGAACTCAATCAAAGCATCCTTCTCCTTGATCTGCTGAAGCAACTCTTCCCTTTCACAGATCCAAGCACGTGACCGGTCTTCGTCTCTCGACTCCTCTACTCCTTGGTTAGGGAGGGTTGAAGGCCCAACCATAACCAAAGGTGTAGGTCTCGGATACTCGTAAGGCATGAGATACTCAGATGCTCTCTTCCTAACCCAAGCAGTGTACGGCTCCATAGCAACACAATTCTTAGGACCCAACTCATTCCTTCCTTTCCTATGAATCTTGCGCCAGGCGCGAACCATTCTGTCCTTCAAGCCTTGGGGATCTTTACCCTCCTGAAAGAACACACCCTCTAACAGAATGTTATTAGGTTTATCCTTTAGGGGGAACCCAAGATGACGACGTGCTAAAACAGGGTTGTAGTTAATCCCACCACATGTACCAAGAAGAGGTACATTAGAGAATTCACCACAAGAGTCGGTAATCTGCACACCATCATACACACGGTTGTACCAATAGATATCCTCATTAGTGAGAGACATAAGTCTCGTGGACCACCGTAGACATCCCTTATTCTCCTTGAAGGCGACCGTCTGCGGTAAGTGAGAAATAAACCACTTATACAACAGAGGCAAACAGCACACAATGGCACCACCACCCTTTGCATTCCTCACATGCAAAGAGAAATAAGTATCACCCAACAGAGTCGGAACGGGATTAAGAGTAGAGAAGATCCTAATAGCGTTCACATCCACAAACTTGTCGATGTTGGGGAACAATACCAATCCATAAATGAGAAGTACAAATATGGCTTCAAAGGCATCCTCACTCATGGCCTTCCCATATACAGTAGCTTGAGCAATGAGGAACTCAGAAGGGGGACCTTGAATTCCACCTTTGGTAGTCATATTAGCACCAACCAGAGATTCATCTATGTGCAACATGTCAGCTATCTCTCGAGAAGTAGGAATACCCTCTAAGCCACTGAACGACAACTGGTCTAGAATAGGTATCCCCACAAGGTAGGCATACTCCTCAAGTGTAGGTAAAAGCTGAAAATCCGAAAACGTGAAGCAACGGTACAAGGGATCATAAAACTGCACCAATACACTCATCAACCCTTCATCCACCTGAGTAGTCAGAAGAGGAAGAAGCTTCCCAAAACGAGCTTTGAAACCCAAAGGATCTAATACATAGGATGTCAGATTCCTTAACTCTTTCAAATCTGGTTGTCTGAAACTATACTTCTTGTATTCCTTCTTTGTCTTTCCATGTCTAAAAATTTTGCAAATAAACCCCTTAAGTTCCTTGAAAATTTTCTTCATTATTGATGATATGGATGCAAATGAGTGCATGAATGCATGAACGCAATAATCACACTCAAGGATCAAGCAAAGTACACCAAACAAAGGTCATGGGATGGATCATGTTATCCTTAATATCAATCATCTGTTTTGGTGGATTATGGTTTACACCTTATCAACACCCAAGTTCCATTGATATTAAGGATACATGAACGGATCAACCATGAATCAAGGGTTTGTTGCAAGTCACGAGCATGGAGTTTAGGTTAAGAACCACCCCAAAGGGAGTGTGCTAGGGTTTAAACCTGCCAAACATGTTCTACAAGAGGTTCCCATAGTCATCATCCCATCTTTCGGATATTATCGGATAAACGACTACTCGTATTCCAAAAATATTCTCAAGAGAGACTCTTATGAGTGTAGTATCGCGTAACAATCGTATCAAATATTACACTTGAACGACTTCCACACTACATCCTAAGAATAGGCCAAGATGGGCTTGGTAAACTAAGGTCCTTGGCTTCTAAGGTCTATATTGGAAAGAGTAATGTCTAACCACAACTTACTTGTGTGACATTATTGATCCCAACATGACCTCCATCAAGTGAATGGACTTGCAAGTCAACTTGCTAAGGAATAACTCCACACAAGTCAACAAGACTACGCCATTCTCCTATCCTAAGTGCACTCGAGTCCGGGTATAGAGCTCATCTCACAAAGATCACCAAGCATACAAGGAATTAATATCAAGCAATTCAATCGTTACATACAATACAGTAATCCCAAATTGCACAAAAATATGTCACAAAACAATACAATACAACAAGCATGAAAAGTTGGCAAAACCCACTAGACATGGGTCCCCAGTGGAGTCGCCATTTTTCTGTAGCGGGGTATTCGTTACCATTAGAGATATTGACTAAATCCAAGGTAAATCATACAAGTTGAGTCGCCACCGCACTTCTATTTATCCAAAGGAATGGTTAGAAAGCGAACAAAAACCTAATAGTTTTAATAAAAACTAGTAAAAGAGAACAGAGATCTGGGTAAGGGGGTTGGTTATCCAATGGGAAGGTGTTAGGCACCCAAAACATCTTAGGTACTCCTAGGGAGCCCTTTTCATACTTGTTGTAAAGGTTGTTGTTTTTGTGGAAAAATTTGTTTGTGCAAACATGATTGAAGAGATGAGGAAAGAATGTACAAGTTTATTTATATTTTGTGTTTGGATGGATAAACCCATTGCCTACGTACCATCTTATAAAAAGATTAGGATCAAAACCTCGTAGTTCGGGGTAAAAGTCTCAAAACAAGTTGGTGAATTGATTGGTCCAAAAGCCTTAAGGTCTTTTGTTATCAAAGGGAGAAAACTCAACCAAACCACAAATCCACCATGTGAGTATAGCTTCAACATGCTAGTGAGGTGTTAACCCTATAATAAGCACGGAAGACTCATTGTCCATCACTAAGGATATAGGTGAGTATTACATCTACCACAAAGATAACTCAAACCTAATAACTAAAGGTTATGGAAAATTTGATTAAGAAAGTGGCCATTGGAACCATAAAAAGAAATTTGAATGGGTTAGATTTACCAATTAGAAGTATATACAAAAATGGTCAAAGTTGACTTAAAGGTTCAATTCAAAATAAGTGTTATGAAAAGAAAGTTTGAAAATCAAAAGCATAAGGCTTAGGTTTCTAATGTTTAAAAAAACAATGGTTAAATGTTTGCACAAAGAGTTTTGGCTTGGGTTAGAATGGAGAGAAGAAGAAGAATGGCTAAGACCCTAGGTAAAGCAAAAAGGTGAGGGATAAGGGATCAAAACCATAATGGAGTTCCTCTCTTGAGATCATATTGATGATCAAAGTAGCTCCCATCCTTTGGAATAAGCAATCACAAAGCATAAGCAAATCAAACAAGTCTCATAAGAGATCCTCAATGTATCTTGTATCTTTCACTTTAGATGAACATGGTAATGGTCCTTCAATTGAGCTCATAGAATCCCTAGCACAAAAGCACACACATCAAAAAGTTCCATGAAGTAAAACAAAAATGGACAAGAGCGAGTTTAGAGATTTGGTTCTTCTAACCCATCTTCATCATTAAGATCCAATTATTCCAATTTTGCATAAGGAAGGTCCTAGAATCTAAGTCCAATTCTCCATTCCTTTGCATAGGGAAAGTCCTAGAAACTAAGTCCATTTCTTTGCATTTGGTTCACAATAATCAAAACAAAACACAAGCATAATAATATATACACAATTATGTGCTCAAGTGAGCAAAAGGCAAATGGCATTAACATAAACATGTGCTCAAGTGAGCAAAGAGAAAAGCAAATGGGTAATATGTGCAAGAATAGTAAATTACATAAAAGTAAAGAGCAAAAAGTAAATGTTAATTGTTAATGGTTAGTGTTAGTAGTTAGTGTGCCATAAGGCAAATTTAGCGCTATGTTAAGCAATCGTAATTGGACTTATGTAGAAGTCAAAACTATCTGAGGCTGGTCAATAATAATATAGGCAACAAACACAAGTTAGGAGTCTTGATTAGTGAATCAAGTCCCAACAACTTGCCATGCCAAAAAGAAAATGAGAATTGATCTTGTATTGGTTTAAGCGTTTTGCATGATTTAGAAAACAACCTATCCTTAATGCAAAGCCATTCACTTGATCACTTGATCAAGATGAATTAGATTTGAATCAAGGAAGATTAAGTCTCCCTAATCAATGTTAACTTATCAACCTTCAACTCATTGATCAAAAGGAAAAAAGAAGAAGAAGAAGAAGGAGATGAATAAAGGATAAGGAAATGGAAAGATCAAAATGCATGAGATGAAATAATCTGTACCAATCCATATGTATTGGCCAAATGACATTAAAAGTCAAAGTCAAACAATCAAAAACAGAAGTGAGATGAAGATTGGAAGTCAAGAAATGAATAAAATATTTTTAGCATTTTTTAATATTTAATATTAAACTTGAATTAAAAATAAAAGAAAGGTCAAACTTCAAAATCACTTCAAATCAACCTTGAAAGGTCCAAGTAATTTATCCTAAGTTCAACAAGGTCAAACAAAGTTTGACAAAAATATTCAGCATTTTTAAAAGTCAGAAACTATTTTTAATCAATTAAAAATGAATAAAAATAACCTAATTGAACTAAAATCTCAAATAAATCTCAAATCAATTTAAAAATTGATGAGAATATTTTTCATAGATCCATCATCATTCAAATAGGTGAGGAAAATATTTTTGTATTTTTTTGAATATCAAAAACTAATTAAAATGAATTAAAATAACCAGAAAAAGAGAAAATTCACAAAAAATATCAAATGACAAAATAAAAAATATTAAAAATCAGAAATAGAAACTAGAATTTATTTTGAGACTAATGCAATTGGTCCCATAATCTTTGGATTAAAAATGAAAGGGATATTGATTTTTGAAATAAAATGGAATTAAGGAAAATAAAACCAGAAATTAAAAATGGCAAAACACGAGAACCCTTGGATCTGAGCTCATTAATTGAGTTGGCAGATCCAAGCATCCAGAGGCGCGTGCCTATTGTAGTCCACAGTCAATGCAATCACATGGAAACTAAGAAAAAGTCATAACAATGAATGATCCTGATTAAATCTGGAAAAGAGATCAAACGGCCAGGAGTGGATCTGGGATTGGGATGGCCACCGGAGCCACCGTCTTCTCCGGTGAGCCTCAGAATTCCGGCCAGAGTTACAGATATCCAAACCTTAATGAAAATGCACGATCTATACATCTTTGGAAAGCTGGGATGATGTACCTCATCCCTGTACCATCCATTTTCACTCTAGATTTCCATGGTGTGAGAAATCAGAGGTTGAAAAATCTGGTGTTCATCATGAACTCAATGGATTTCAAAAATTGAATGCATAAACATGATGCCTCTATTGAGAGGACTTCAGCCAACACAAGATCTAAGCCAATAGGTCAAAGGATGATGAGATTCGAATGAAATACCAGTTGAAGAGTAAGCTTGAATTCTGGTAACTTGAGCTCAATTCCTTGCTTGCTTTACCGAAACAGAAGATTAGTGAGATGAATGATGAAGGCTTAGAAGCTTTAGATCTAAGAATTCAACCAGATGAAGTTGAATTTTGGATCTGAAAAATTTGAAGAAAAATGGAAATTGCTTCTTTGGTGAGGTTGGGGAATCACTTCAAATGCATGCTGAACACAAACCAAGCTGAATTGGACGTGTAGTTTGAATGGCAATTGCTTGTGAATCAAGATTTCATGTGCATTCCATAATTATACATAAATGTTCAACTCTTTGAAAATACCATTTGCCAAATCCAAATATGATCATGTGAGTAATGGTTGGAAAGGTCTTGATGTGAGGAACAATTGTTATGTTGTGCAAAAATCCATTTGGATTATGGAAATTTATGAAATTGAGTTTAAAGTGTGATGTGCAAAACATGTCAATGCAAAGTTTCCAAATTTGGCCAATGTTCAAGCCCTTCTATTTTGATGATGCAAGCCTCAAGTAAAAACACCTCTAACATCAAAGTTGTAGACCTTTTCAAGAAAATCAAGATGGAATTAAATTTTGAATCATTTGGATTTTTGATGAGAGAGTTATGGGCACTTGAAGTTGGACTTTTTTGCCTTTCAATGCATTTGGCCCAAAAGGACCTATAATGTCTTGCATTATCACATGTATTTCCTTTAAGATTTTGAAATTTTGTTCAACATAACATTTGAATTATACATCTTAAGCTTTCCAATGCATTTGATCCCACCTCAAAATAATAAAAAATGAAGGAGTTATGTCCTTGGGAAGCTGGCCTAAAATTAGGGTTTCAGTCAAAATGACCCATAATGTATTGGAATGACAGATGGCCTTCCAAGCTTCAAATCAATTTTTGATGAACATTAAAGTTGTTCATATTGTCCTTAAGAACATTTTTTCTTTTGGAACCATCTCCATTTGACCAACACATAAAAAGTTAGGTCTCAGGGCATTTCGAAATAGTTAGATTAATTGACTGATCAACTTCTCAAGTCTATGCCTCATATCTTGATGAATTGATGATTGAGGACACTCAAATAAGTTCAAATATGTATGAAATGAAGAGTTAAAGAACTTCCCTTGATTTTATTTGATCATGGGCTGAGGTTATGAAATTCTAGTTATCAGACTTTCGATGTCACACGGGTTGTTATGACATCCAATTCTGCATAGACAAGAATTATGCAGAACTTAAAAGTAATTGCAGTAAATAACACAAGTAATTGTTTACCCAGTTCAGTCCAACATGACCTACATCTGGGGGCTACCAAGCCAGGGAGGAAATCCACTATCAGTAGTATTAATTCAAAGCTAAACTCACCCGTTTACAACTCTTCACTTAATCCCTACCCAATGCAATTTCAATCTTACTCTAAGATCAGAGTTCCTACTCACTCTCCCTCAATCACCTCAGTGATTACTACCTTTAATTAATATTAAAGACAATTTTGAAGTCACACTTCAAACAACTCTTGATTGTGCTTAACAGCTTTAATCAAGATACACAGCACTCACGCTTAAAAGCTTTGAGCGACACAACACTTACAACTCAATGAACACCCTATGCCAATGTGATCATCTACGTGATAATGGCTTGGCTTACAAGATATGTCTAATACAAGACTCACAAAAATACAGCAGTGAAGTATGATGGACACACTAAATCTTCACGCCTCAAAATCCCCAGTTCTGAATGAAGGAGCGACTTCCTTTTATATTGCAGTACTTGGGCCTTTGCACTTGTATTCTCCTGAATTTAAGGTCACGCGAGTTCCCCTAAATTCCACATCTAGGTTACTAACAAATAGGCTATTTGTTAGGTTCGTTAAATGTAGCTTGGTTGTTGATTTCCTAGATTTTCTCTCAGCTGTTGAATCCCTGAAGAATAGCCTGAGAAAAAGCTGAAACAGAAAACTGAACAACCTACAATATAGCATATGCTGTCATGAATGAATGTCACAACATTCAGCTTGACATCAAGGATCATATGCTAAGTCTGTTTTTCCTGAAAACAGACTGTACAATCTTTGCTGAACTGTACAGGACTAAACTGTCCATTCTACAGTAGCAGCTTACAATAATAAATGCCAAAGCATCCAATTTGACATTTACATATATAGCCTTTAGTCAGTTCTGTTTTACTCTTGAAGAACAGACTAAGAAACATACTGAAGTGTAGCAGAACTCCACTCTGTTTATTGTTCAGTATATGTTGTCAATGATGAATGTCATAACATCCAGTTTGACATTCAGACAGTAGGCTTTATGCCAGGTCTGGATTTCCTTGATAACCAGACTAGAAATGAATACAGAGCTCTAACAGAACACCAATTGTTCTATTCCTTAGTATCTGCTGACAGGGATGAATGTCACCACGTTCACTTTGACATTCAATAAATCCTGTATTAGTTAATCCTGCAGTAAACTCCTCAAGTATGTCATGACATTAGTCAAGACATCAAAGTATAGTTAGATATTCTAACCTACAATGCAGTTACACAAACATGTCATGACATCAGTCAAGACATTAGAATCCAGCTAGTGTTTTACCATACAATGCAGCCAATTAAACACCTACAAACTCCCCCTTTGGAAAATTTTTGGCTAAAACACTTTGATCCCCATAACAGAGTTCATAGCAGCGGAAATCACACATATAGCAGGAAATAGACCTAGCTAATACACTCAGAGTGGCAGCACACTCACACATATGGAAGTTAAGCAACAACTTCACATAACAGCAGCTGCAGGGGAGGGAAGTTAAATAAAAACTTCACACACACATCAGCATACAAACAGAAGTTGAATAAAAACTTCTAATTGCAGCACAACCTCTGGATAAGAGGATCTTGAACATCTGTCCTGAATATCTGTTTAACAAAACAATCTGTTGTCCTGGGGTATCACATGTTACTCCCCCTTTTTGGCAAAAATGTTGCCAAAGCAACACACCAAACTACAGACCAAGATAACTTAAACAGAATTACACATATCTGACAGAATTACAGACTTGGTTTTACTTCACAGTTTCAACCAAGTTAGCACCCACTTGATCTTGCTTCACAACTTTGATCAAGTAATCACCCACTTTTGCTTTATAGTAGGTACAACCATATCAGATGCCATGACTTTGTTTCTGACATCCAGAACCACTTATGCATGAACAGCGTCCTTGAACTCCTGCAGGTGCATAGGCCGCCTCACGTTAGGATATCTTCTTATCCTCTTGTTGCCACACTTGTTGTAAGTGGCATAGCTATGATCTGTTGACCAATCAGAGCATAGTTCCAATTGTTTAATATGCAGAGATATTAAACAATACATTCCAAACATCATTGGTTGCTATAAGTTCTCAGAGAGACATATTCCCAGTTTGCCCCTTAAGTTTTCAAACTGAGTAGCATCCAGAGCCTTTGTAAATATGTCAGCCAGTTGAAGTTCAGTGGCTACATGTTCCAGGGTAATCACTTTGTCTTCCACCAGATCTCTGATGAAGTGATGTCTAATGTCAATATGTTTGGTCCTGCTGTGTTGGATGGGATTCTTGGAAATATTGATGGCACTGAGATTATCACAGAACAATGTCATGACATTGTACTCAGTGAGCATCTGTTTCATCCAAACCAGTTGGGAACAACTGCTTCCAGCAGCTATGTATTCAGCCTCTGCAGTGGACAGAGACACACAATTTTGCTTCTTGCTGAACCAAGATATGAGATTGTCTCCCAAGAAGAAACATCCTCCTGATGTGCTTTTTCTATCATCAGCACTCCCAGCCCAGTCAGCATCACAGTACCCAGATAGAACAGGCTCAGACCCATGTGAGTACAGCATCCCATAGTCACAAGTCCCATTGATGTACTTGAGAATCCTTTTGACTTGATTCAAGTGGCTCACTTTAGGCTCTGCTTGGTATCTAGCACACACTCCAACAGCATAAGAAATGTCAAGTCTACTTGCAGTTAGGTATAGTAGACTGCCTATCATGCTTCTATACAAGCATTGATCAACACTAGGCCCTCCATCATCTTTGGTTAACTTTAGATGTGTAGGTGCAGGAGTCCTCTTGTGCCTAGCATTATTCATACCAAACTTCTTAACTATGTTTTTGGCATACTTGCTTTGGGAGAGAAACATATAGTCCTCCATTTGGTTGACTTGCATTCCAAGAAAATAAGTCAGTTCCCCAACCAGACTCATTTCAAACTCAGATTGCATTTGGTGAACAAAATGTTTTACCAGTTGTTCTGACATTCCACCAAAGACTATATCATCCACATAGATCTGAGCAATCATGATTTTCCCTTCTTCATCCTTCACAAACAAGGTTTTATCTATCCCACCTTTTCTGTATCCATTTGAGGTCAGAAATTCAGTCAACCTTTCATACCATACTCTAGGAGCTTGCTTCAACCCATACAAGGCTTTGTTCAACTTGTACACATGTTTAGGTTGATTAGGATCACAGAACCCTTTAGGTTGTTCCACATAGACTTCTTCATTCAAGTAACCATTCAAGAATGCACTCTTCACATCCATTTGAAACAGTTTAAACTTCAGAATGCATGCTACACCTAACAGCAATCTGATGGACTCAAGCCTAGCAACAGGAGCAAATGTCTCATCAAAATCAACCCCTTCAACTTGAGTGTATCCTTGAGCTACTAGTCTTGCTTTATTCCTAGTAATTACTCCTTTCTCATCAGACTTGTTTTTGTAGATCCACTTGGTACCAATGATGTTGGTCCCTTCAGGTCTTGGAACTAGCTCCCATACTTCATTCCTTTTAAACTGCTCAAGTTCCTCTTGCATGGCATTGATCCAGTATTCGTCAGTCAGGGCTTCTTTCACATTCTTTGGTTCAACCTTGGATACAAAACAGGAATTTGAGCTTATTCCCCTTGACCTGGTAGTCACACCACTATTGGGATCCCCTATGATAAGATCCTTAGGGTGGTCTTTCTGAATTCTGATAGATGGCATTTTGGTGGATGCATCTACTTCACATTCAGGAGTAGGTTCCTATACTTCTTCAGACTTGACTGGAATGTCTGTTGAACTGTCAAGGAATGTTTCAACATCCTCTATGACATCGATTCCTTCCTCTTTATCATCCAAAATAACATTTATGGATTCCATCAGGACATTGGTCCTGTAGTTGAACACTCTGTAAGCTCTGCTGTTAGTGGAGTATCCTAGAAATATACCCTCATCACTTTTAGGATCCAGCTTCCTTCTCTGTTCACGATCTGTGAGAATGTAGCATTTACTTCCAAAGATATGAAAGTACTTCACAGTGGGTTTTCTGCCTTTCCATATTTCATACAGAGTGGAGGAGGTTCCTTTTCTCAAGGTGACTCTGTTGTGAACATAGCACGCGGTATTCATCGTTTCAGCCCAAAAGTGCATGGGGAGCTTCTTTGCATGAATCATAGCTCTGGCAGATTCTTGAATAGTTCTATTTTTCCTTTCAACTATCCCATTCTACTGGGGAGTTATAGGGGAGGAGAACTCATGACTTATTCCTTCAGACGAGCAAAACTCATCAAACTTGGAATTCTTGAACTCCGTACCATGATCACTCCTAATCCGGACAACACAACTGTCCTTTTCCCTTTGAAGTCTGATGCACAGGTCTTTGAAGACATCAAATGTATCTGACTTCTCTCTGATAAAGCTTATCCACGTGTATCCGGAATGGTCATCAACCACCACGTAAGCATATCTCTTCCCACCAAGACTTTCAACCTGCATAGGTCCCATTAAGTCCATGTGCAACAGTTCCAGAACTCTGGAAGTTGTAGGATGTCCCAGCTTCGGATGTGACATCTTGGTTTGCTTGCCCACCTGGCATTCTCCACAGAATCTTCCTTCATCAATAAGCAGCTTTGGAATTCCTCTAACTGCTTCCTTGGATATAATCTTCTTCATTCCCCGTAAGTGGAGATGTCCAAGACGTTTATGCCACAGCTTCACCTCCTGTTCTTCCTTGGCTGAGGAGCATATTGTGGAGAAGTTAGAGACTTTAGGTTCCCACAGATAGCAGTTATCTTTGGACCTGGATCCTCTCATAACTTCCTGATTGTCACCATTTGTCACAATACATAGCTCCTTAGTAAACTGAACATAGAACCCTTGATCACACAGTTGGCTTATGCTGATGAGGTTGGCAGTTAGTCCTCTTACTAACAGCACATTATTCAGTTTTGGAACTCCAGAGCAGTCCAACTTACCCACACCTTTTATTTTTCCTTTGGCACCATCACCAAAGGTCACATAGCTGGTAGTGTGAGGTTGAATATTCACCAATAGATTTTCCATACCAGTCATATGTCTTGAGCACCCACTGTCAAAGTACCAGTCTTCTCTGGTAGAAGCCCTTAGAGCTGTGTGAGCTAGCCTAGCATACAATTGTCGTTTCTTGATGGGGACATGATGCTTATATGTCTTATGCTTAGGCCTGACATGAGGGACTTGGTTCGGGTAACCATGAAGCCTGTAGCAGAAGGCTTTTATATGCCCAAGTCTACCACAGTGGTGACATCTCCATTTCTGGAATTTCCTCTTCTGATGATTATTCATCCTGGTTCCCCGATGTTGAGACATTGGATATGACCTCCGCTTGAATTTCTGAACTTTAGACTTTGGGCGTTTGCGTTCAGCTGAGGATCTTTTCCCAAAGCCTAGGCCAGATGTGGTTCCAGACTTCTGTCCCACCTTTAGAATCTCTTCCAAGGTGTCAGTTCCTTTATTCATCATTCTGATGGATTTAGTCATCTGATTCAGCTTGGAGGTCAGCAGGGTTATCTCACCATTTAGACCCTCTATGGCCGTTAGATGCTTCTGTCTCTCATATTCCAGCTCCTTGATGAGTTTCTTCTGCTTTTCTCCTTGTACACGCACTTCTGCACTGGTGACACACAGCTTCTTATAAGCTGCAGCAAGTTCATCAAAGGTCAGTTCATCTGCACTTGAGTCATCATCAGTGGCACAAACACTGGTTAGTGCAGTGACATGTTTAGCAGATTCTCCTTCAGATTCACTTTTAGAATCTCCTTCAGACCATGTGATGGCTAGCCCCTTCTTTTGCATCTTGAGGTAAGTAGGGCATTCAGCTCTGACGTGTCCATACCCTTCACAACCATGACACTGGATTCCCTTACCTTGGTTGAACTTTTCTTCAGAAGTTGATCTTTTCTTGATGTCAGACGAGATGTGCTTGACATTGGGTCTACCTCTTTGATCAATCTTCTTCACGAACTTGTTGAACTGTCTCCCAAGCATGGCTAAGGCTTCTGATATACTTTCATCACCTCCAGTATATCCTGCTTATGACTCCTCTTCAGCATTAGATACAAAAGCTACGCTTTTGTTCTTCTTTTCAGCATTCTCACACAAGCCCATTTCAAAGGTTTGGAGAGAACCAATGAGCTCATCCACCTTCATATTGCAGATGTCCTGAGCCTCCTTTATGGTTGTGACCTTCATAGCAAATCTCTTAGGCAAGGACCTGAGAATCTTTCTTACAAGTTTCTCTTCAGCCATTTTCTCACCTAATCCACCAGAGGTGTTTGCAATTTCAAGAATGTTCATGTGAAAGTCATGAATGGTCTCATCCTCTTTCATCCTCAGATTTTCAAACTTGGTGGTCAGCATCTGAAGTTTGGACATCTTCACCTTGGAAGTACCTTCATGAGTTACCTTGAGGGTATCCCAAACTTCCTTAGCTAGCTCACAGTGGTGTACCAACCTGAAGATGTTCTTACTGATTCCATTGAACAATGCATTCAAGGCCTTAGAATTTCCAAGGGCTAATGCCTCTTGTTCCTTGTCCCACTCTTCTTCAGGAATTTGCACACAGACTCCATCTTCCCCTGTCTTCGTTGGATGTTCCCATCCTTTGTTGACAGCTCTCCAGACTTTGCTATCTAGAGACCTTAAGAAGGCTATCATACGAGGCTTCCAGTCATCATAATTAGAGCCATCCAACATGGGTGGTCTATTTGAGTGTCCTATATCCTTGTCCATGGTACTAGAAAGTAACTTCCCTAGATCTCACCCAGAAATTAACAGGCAGGGTGCCTGCTCTGATGCCAATTGAAATTCTAGTTATCAGACTTTCGATGTCACACGGGTTGTTATGACATCCAATTCTGCATAGACAAGAATTATACAGAACTTAAAAATAAGTGCAGTAAATAACACAAGTAATTGTTTACCCAGTTCAGTCCAACATGACCTACATCTGGGGGCTACCAAGCCAGGGAGGAAATCCACTATCAGTAGTATTAATTCAAAGCTAAACTCACTCGTTTACAACTCTTCACTTAATCCCTACCCAATGCAATTTCAATCTTACTCTAAGATCAGAGTTCCTACTCACTCCCCCTCAATCACCTCAGTGATTACTACCTTTAATCAATATTAAAGACAATTTTGAAGTCACACTTCAAACAACTCTTGATTGTGCTTAACAGCTTTAATCAAGATACACATCACTCACGCTTAAAAGCTTTGAGCGACACAACACTTACAACTCAATGAACACCCTATGCCAATGCGATCATCTACGTGATAATGGCTTGGCTTACAAGATATGTCTAATACAAGACTCACAAAAATACAGCAGTGAAGTATGATGGACACACTAAATCTTCACGCCTCAAAATCCCCAGTTCTGAATGAAGGAGCGACTTCCTTTTATATTGCAGTACTTGGGCCTTTGCACTTGTATTCTCCCGAATTTAAGGTCACGCGAGTTCCACTAAATTCCACATCTAGGTTACTAACAAATAGGCTATTTGTTAGGTTCATTAAATGTAGCTTGGTTGTTGATTTCCTGAATTTTCTCTCAGCTTTTGAATCCCTAAAGAATAGCCTGAGAAAAAGCTGAAACAGAAAACTGAACAACCTACAATATAGCATATGCTGTCATGAATGAATGTCACAACATTCAGCTTGACATCAAGGATCATATGCTAAGTCTGTTTTTCCTGAAAACAGACTGTACAATCTTTGCTGAACTGTACAGGACCAAACTGTCCATTCTACAGTAGCAGCTTACAATAATAAATGCCAAAGCATCCAATTTGACATTTACATATATAGCCTTTAGTCAGTTCTGTTTTACTCTTGAAGAACAGACTAAGAAACATACTGAAGTGTAGCAGAACTCCACTCTGTTTATTGTTCAGTATATGCTGTCAATGATGAATGTCATAACATCCAGTTTGACATTCAGACAGTAGGCTTTATGCCAGGTCTGGTATTTCCTTGATAACCAGACTGGAAATGAATATTGAGCTCTAACAGAACACCAATTGTTCTATTCCTCAGTATCTGCTGACAGGGATGAATGTCACCACGTCCACTTTGACATTCAATAAATCATGTATTAGCTAATCCTGCAGTAAACTCCTCAAGTATGTCATGACATTAGTCAAGACATCAGAGTACAGTTAGATATTCTAACCTACAATGCAGTTACACAAACATGTCATGACATTAGTCAAGACATTAGAATCCAGCTAGTGTTTTACCATACAATGCAGCCAATTAAACACCTACAGGTTGCTTCAGGAGCAAGGCATTGTGGTGCACAAATGAATTAGGGTTTCCTTGAAGAACGAGACCTCAAACCTTTTGACTTGCTATGACCAAAATGATGAATTGAGATGATAGGGAGGCATATTTGATGGATGAGAGCTTTGGGAACCATTACCATGCTTGCTATCATCTCCTCTTGACCATGTCTTTGTACCAATGACCTCCTAGAAGCTTTGGACCTTGTGATTGCTCAAGCTACAAACAAAAGATGTTAGTGACATATTTTTGTGCTTTTGGTTAGTAAACAAAATAGGAAAAGCAATAATATACAATTCAAGCATGCTTGGTGATCTCAAACCTCTATCAAGAAGTCCCTCCCAAAGGCAAAGGGGACCAAGGTGCTTATGATCCTTGAGGCAATGCAAGTGCAATGTTATGGTGCCTTGAGGGATCTTAGGGATAAAATTAGGGTCTTACACTTGGGAGAACAATTATGCTAAGGGCCATAACTGTTTCATTATGTATGTATGTTGATGCATGTGAATGTATGTTGATGCATGTGAGAGACGATTTATATGATAAATAAGTCGGTGAGATCAGAATAACTGCAAAATCCCTCAAATTAAATATTAAGTTTATGCTTTCCAAGTTTTAGCACTCATCAAGACTAGTATCGGATAATGTAGGTTTCACCTACGCGAGGTGCATGTGATATATTAGTAAGGTGCGATGGGATAATGTAATATCCAATTGTTAAAACAATTGGTCAAACTTAACTAAACAAATTATAATAAGATTATATATGTTTAGAAGCAAGAGTTGGGAATGATCCATATGATGGATTGGAATAAGAAGTTATTCACCCAACTGAAATTTTCGAGAGTTGTATGAGATACAATTGGAAGGAGTTCCTACCTAAATAACCTAGTTTTGTGTAATCCGCCTACGCGGATTTAGAACGAAGTGAAATATGGATCTCGACCCACTAGAAAATCTTCCAACGGGATTTTCTGAATCAAATGGTGAGGGTCATTTGTTTTGAGTAAAATAGTGGGAGCATATTTAATTAAAGGCCTAATTAAATATGTTATTGATACTTATATTTTCATTAATTCTCATGTATATTACCATGACAACAAACACCTCTAACAACATTTTACGATCAATCCTTGACAAGGAAAAATTGTCTAGGACAAATTTTCTGGATTGGCACCGAAATCTGAGGATTGTCCTTAAACATGATAAAAAGTTGTATGTCTTGGAGAAACCTGATCCTGAAGAGGAACCTCCTAGTTCTGCACCTAAGGCAGAAAGATATGCTTATAAGAAGAATGTCGATGATGTCAACGAAACTGCTTGTCTCATGCTAGCTACCATGAACTCAAAGTTGCAAAAGCAACATGAGAACATGGCAGCGTTTGATATGATCGAACACATGAAGATGCTCTATCAAGAGCAAGCAAGGCATGAGAGGTTTGAAGTTTTAAAAGCCCTTTTCAAAGCAAGTTAGCTGAGGGGGGCCTGTAAGTCCCCATGTGCTCAAGATGATTGGGTATGTGGAAAACCTTGAAAGGTTGGGTTTTCCCCTCGGAAAGGAACTTGCGACTAATGTGATCTTGCAATCGTTGCCAGATGGATTCAGTCAATTTGTCCTAAATTTCGATATGAATGATATGGACAAATCTCTTCCTGAACTGCTAGCCATGTTAAGAACTGCTGAGCAGAATCTGAAGACAAAAGGGAAGTCCATTTTGATGATCGGAAATGGAAAGAGACAGAACAAAAGGCCCACCAAGCAGGGTGATAAAGGGAAAGGCAAGGAAGTTACCAAACCCAGACCCACTATTGCTGCTTCGAAGCCTAGTGGAGGAATAGCAAAGGCAGGCACCTGCTTCCATTGCGGTAAGACCGGACACTAGAAGAGAAACTGCCCAAAGTACCTGGAAGATACGAAAAAATGGAGTAGAGACTTCAACTTCAGGTATTTTTGTTATTAAAATAAATTTATCTACTTCTGCATCATGGATATTAGATATTGGATGCGGTTCTCACATTTGTACAAATGTGCAGGGGCTGAAAAGGAGTAGAGATTTGGCAAAAGGTGAAGTTGACCTACGAGTTGGAAATGGAGCAAAGGTTGCTGCTTTAGCCGTAGGAACTTATGTATTGACTTTACCTAGTGGTTTAATAATTCAGTTAGAGAACTGTTATTATGTACCTGCAATTAGCAGGAATATTATTTCCATTTCTTATTCGGACAAGTTTGGTTTTTCATTTATAATAAAGAACAATTGTTGCTCAATTTATTTGAATGATATATTCTATGCTACTACACAAATAAGCAGTGGACTATATGTCCTTGATCTCGAAATGCCTATTTATAAAATTAATACTAAAAGGGTGAAACCTAACGAGTTAAAACCAACTAGGTAAGAATATTAAAACTCTTCGATCAGAATGAGGTGGTGAGTATTTAAGCCTAGAGTTTGATGACCATCTGAAAGAGTGTGGATCCTATCCCAACTTACTCCTCTTGGAACACCCCAATGGAATGGTGTATTTGAGAGAAGAAATCGAACCCTGTTAGACATGGTCCGATCCATGATGAGTCACGCCGATCTTCCAAACTCCTTTTGGGGACATGCACTATTGACAGCAGCTTACACACTTAACCGTGTTCCATCCAAAAAGGTTGAGAAGACACCATATGAGATATGGAGTGGTAAGAAACCACATATGTCTTACATGAAGATTTGAGGTTGCGAAGTTTATGTGAAATGAAAAATTTCAACTAAGCTTGAGCCCAAATCTGACAAATGCTTATTTGTGGGGTATCCTAAAGAAACAAGAGGGTGTTACTTCTACAATCCTTCTGAGGGAAAAGTGTTTGTCGCTCGAACTGGAGTTTTCCTAGAAAAGGATTTTATTTCCAAAGGAATCAGTGGGAGGAAAGTAGAGCTTGAAGAAATTCAAGAATCACAAAGCATCGATACACCTATAGAGGAATTAGAGTAGGAAACACAAGTAGTTGTGGAAGAGCAACCTGCTCAAGTAGAACAAGACCAGCGTAGGTCAAGCAGGATACGTCACCAACCTGAGAGATATGGATATCTCATAACTGATCAATGTGATGTATTACTCATGGATCAAGATGAGCCTGTGACCTACTAAGAGGCCATAACTGGTCCCGAGTCTGAGAAGTGGCTAGAAGCCATGAAATCTGAAATGGATTCCATGTACACAAACCAAGTTTGGACCTTGGTAAAGCCTCTTGTAGGAGTTAACCCTATAGGATGCAAGTGGGTCTTCAAAAAGAAGACTGACATGGATGGTAAGGTATATACCTATAAGGCAAGACTGGTTGCAAAAGGATATAAACAAATTCATGGTGTTGACTATGATGAAACCTTTTCACCAGTTGCAATGCTTAAATCTGTTCGGATTTTACTTGCTATCGCTGCATATCATGATTATGAAATATGGCAGATGGATGTCAAAACTGCTTTCCTTAATGGGAATCTTCTTGAGGATGTGTACATGACACAGGCTGAAGGATTTGACATACCAGAAGAAGCCCAAAAGATATGTAAGTTACAAAGATCAATCTATGGATTGAAGCAAGCTTCCAGAAGCTGGAATCTTCATTTTGATGAAACGGTAAAACAATATGGATTCATCAATAACGAAGATGAGCCTTGTGTCTACAAGAAGGTTAGTGGGAGCATGATTGCTTTCCTGGTATTATATGTAGATGACATATTACTCATTGGAAACGATGTCCCTACCCTACAACAAGTAAAGTCTTGGTTGGGGAAATGCTTTTCTATGAAGGACCTAGGTGAAGCAGCCTATATATTAGGAATCAGAATCTATAGAGATAGATCACAAAACTGCTTGGCCTAAGTCAGAGTACATACATAGACAAAGTGCTGAGACGCTTTAATATGCATGATTCCAATGGTTATGTGTTTTTGCTTAAATGGTGGCGTTGTGAGCTGGAAAAGTTCAAAGCAAGATACAGTTGCTGATTCTATAACCAAGGCCGAGTATATTGTTGCCTCAAGTGCAGCAAATGAAGCTGTTTGGATCAAAAAAAGTTTATTAGTGAACTTGACATAGTTCCTAGCATTGTGGATCCCATTGGTCTCTATTGTGATAACAATGGTGCTATCGTACAGCTAAGGAGCCTAGATCTCACCAACGATCCAAACACATACTTAGGCGTTATCACCTCATTCGAAAGATAATAGATAAAGGAGATGTGAAAATATGCAGAGTACCTACACTTGACAATATTGTTGACCCACTGACAAAGCCTCTTGCGCAGAAAAAGCATGATGGCCATACTAGATCTATGGGCATTAGGGGTATGCCTAATTGGCTCTAGTGCTAGTGGGAGATTGTTGGTGTAAGCCTTAGAGGCCAATACTTTTGGTACTTGTATCGAATTATTTATTAATAATAAAAGGCTTTTTCTTTATTATTGTTGTTTAATAAAGTCCCTAGAATAGCTAGTCCGTTTAATTTATCAAGTATGACTTAATCATGAGATCACATTAAACATAAGGACATTATTCTTAAAGTATCCATAGTCAAGCTTTATTGTGAAGTGGGATAACATTAAAGCATGAAGACTATTATGTTTATAGACTGATGATCACATCTCATGGATCATGGATAAAGAGTTATCAAGTCTTAAACATAGGTATGAATATTAAGAGTAATATTTATACTGGATTTACCCGCTATGAGAATACTATATAGAATGTTATGCAAAGTGTCATAAGTTATTCTCATGGTGATAATGGAGTATACCACCCTTCGACCTGAAACCACTATGGACCCTAGATGTAGAGTCGAGTGCCTTATTGCTAATCAAACGTTGTCCGTAATTGGATGACCATAAAGACAGTTGATGGGTACTCCATGAAGCATGCTAAGGGACATGAGTGACCTAGATGGAATTTGCCCATCCTGCGTAACAGGATAAATGTCTATGGGCCCAATATTGAACTGGACAAGGATGACACGGTCTATGCCTTGTGTTCAATATAGACATAAGGGCAAAAGGGTAATTATACACATAATTATTATCCCAGAAGGATTTGTCATATCACATGACATTTTCGTGTCTTGGGTAGCAGTGATGTGTTGCTAGATAACGCTCATTGTTTATTATGTTAAATACGTGATTTAATATAATTGCCAATGACGCGAAAACCTATAGGGTCACACACAAAGGACGAATTGATGAGAGATAGAGTAATTAAGGAATATCGTAATGTACGGTGCCCTTAAGTGAATTATAGAACATCGTAAGGTACGATGTACTTAAGTAGAATACCAAATATGGTAAGGTACCACGCGCTTAAGTGATTTTGGCATATTATAAGATATGGGCCATATACACTTGAGTGGGCTTTTTAGCTTGCAGCCCACACAAGTGGTTCTATAAATAGAACCCTTGTGTATAAGCATTGGGGCAGTTGCAATTTTGTTTCTCTGTCTCTCTCACTCAAAGCCTTCATTCGTAGCAGCTAGCACTGAGATTGAAGGAATCCGTTCGTGTGGACTGAGTAGAGGCGTTGTCATTGTTCAACGTTCGTGATCGCTCCGTAGATCTGCATCAAAGGTTATAATCACCACAAGAGGTAACGATTCTATCACTGATCATGCCCATTCGTAAGGATCATTAAAGGAGAAATTTTAAATTCCATTGCATTTTGGATCGCAATTCTCCTTCAATCCTAACCTAGTTTAGGATTTTTTTACTACTTTACAAATTGGTCTAGATGAATTTGAGGATCACATGGTTTATGCTAAGGTTAGAAACATTGAGATTAGTAAGGATATGGATAGTTTTGGGAACAATTTTAGGTATTCCACATGAAGGTGAATTTATCCGTCAAGGTTTTCCACTAAAAGATGGAGAGTGGAAAAGTTACAGCAAGATGGATTACTATTTTCAAATCTGTCGGGGCAGCCAAGCTGATATTTTGAGTGGATAGAACCTATCATCCTCTAGGGTCCTCTGTTATGCTAAGAATTTTTCGGTTAGTGACTGAATGCTTCATTATGTTATTGCATATGTCTTATTGTCGAAGCATTCAAATCATTCCCAAATTATTGATGTCGAGATGCAACTAATCTATGCCATCAAGAAAAACATCAAGGTGAATTGGGCGCTCACTATCATGTATCACATGAAACACCAACAAATCCTTAGTGGTGGTCTTTCGTATGCAAGGTTGATTTCTCGCATTTTGGAAGCAAGTGGTTTGTCTTTGAGGAGGGAACCTCAAAAGAAGATGACGGAAAACGATTGTAACATCAATGCAAAATCGGCTCTTAAGAATACCAGAATTATCAAGGATGGATATGGGCGATTCAAGTACAAGGAGGATTCTTCTTCAAATGCTCCACAACCGGTTCCAGAAGGCGGTTATACAAAATTGCATGATCTACACCAAGATGTGTTCCATTGAGGCTACCATGAACTGTAACCACCAAGAACACAAGCTTGAAATGGAATTTCTTAAGAGACTTTTTAGAAACCTAACCTCTTCCCGTAACCGTGAACCTATTGAAGAGGAATAAAGTGAGGAAGGAGAAGAAGGAGAAGAAAGAGATGATGAAGAGATCGAAGATATGTCGGAAAGTGAATAGATGTCTTGTATTACGTTGTATTGCTATTCTGTTTCTTTCTTTTAAGTTTCTAAATACTTTTGTTCTAAGGTTTATGTTATGTTTTGTTCTGAGTACTTTATGTTTTGAACAATTATGTGTTATGTTTCCGTACAACAATTATGTTATGCTATATTTTTTATGTTATGTGATGTGTCTATAATTTATGGTTCATATGATTTATGTTTTACATGTGCTAAACATGTTTTTTTGCTAAATTCATACAACTTTTGAAGTTTCAATTTTTTAAGTCTTTTTCCTTCCTTTTTGGTAATGAAAAAGGGGGAGAATTATTGTTATTAGGTTGTATGATTTTTCTCTAACAAAGTGCATATAGGAAAAACTCTTTCGAGCATTGATCAAGGGGGAGCATTTTGTGTTAGAGAAACAAGATTGAAGCAAACTTTCAAGACATGGTTGCCATCATCAAAAAGGGGGAAATGTGAAGGCATGTTTCTCAAGTGTTTTGATGACGAAAAGATTCTACAAAGCATGAATGGATTGACAAAAATAAATGGCTCAAAGACTTCTAAAGCAAAGACAAGTTTCATATCATGTCAAGTCTTGAAGAAATACTTATGGATTTAATCATGAATGGTAAGGTATATAGCCTTCAACATTTCTGATGAGTATACAAGTGTTCAAGTCCTCATACATTCATATCATGTTTATTTAAAATGTTTGGATGCATCTTGCCAAAGTTTTTCTCTTTGAAAAATAACTATTTTTGCATTCTGCAAGGCTGTTAATCGGTTAACAGCATTGTGCTAATCGATTAACAAGCGAAAATTTTCAAATCTTTTGCAAGTTACAAGGGTATATTCGATTAACCACTTTTGGTCAACCGATTACCAATGTACCAGTGCTTGAAAAAATTGAATTTTTTCATTCCTTTGGTTTTCAAAAATAGTTTTTGAAGCATGTCATCCTTTCATGGTTTATACTCATTTGTAGAGGTGCATTAGGGCTATATAAACACCACTTATTCAGATTTTAATCTCACCTCCTTTTGCAAATTTTCAAATATTCAAATATTCTCTTCATCTTTCAAAAATTTGCTAAGTGTTCAAAACCATAATTTTAAGAGTGGAACTTTATGCACTTAACCTTCATAGAAAAGCATTCTAAGTTTCATTTCATTCATAGTGAACACTTGTATATCATTAAGAGATTTGTTTGTTATAAGGAGAAGATTAATTCATAGATTGATACTTATATAATTCCATTTCACATAATTATAAAAAATTCATATTACTTTGTCTATCCTTGTTGTCTAGGATTGTTGGAAACACGAGATTCATTAAAGGGACGATTGTTCTCTTTTTGAACTTAGTGATAAATCCAAGAGGATTTTTCTTGGTGTGATTGTTAGTGTCTGTATAGGAATACTAGGAAGAGTCTTGTATAAGTCCTAACAATAGTAAAATATCTTTCATGTTGAAAGGGGACTGAAGTACTCTCGGACTTTGAGGGGAACCAGGATATCTCTCTCGGTGTTCTTTATCTTTCCACATTTACCACTTTCATCACATAGTAATCACTTTGGAAAGATTCTTAAAACAAGTCAAAAACCGGAAAAAAAATCATATTACCTAATTCTCCCCCCTCTTAGGTGCACACTCAACTTACATCGTCTTCAACCTCAAATTTTTGAAATTCGAAGATTGGAAATAAGAAAAATCAATGGGATTTTTTAATGGAATCTTAATGCTTAATCAAAAACAAAACATTCTCCACACTCGCGAGTCATTGATTGACCCTGAGTGTGGAGTTCTCCCTCAAAAATCAAAAGAACTGACTTAACCTAAAATAAAAATTAAACTCTAAAAACCAAGTAATCAAAGGTGCAAGGTTGGAGGAAATGTTCAGTGAGTGATTTCTAAGTGATTAGAAACTAGTTTCAGAGATACGGGTGAGTGAAACTACCTGATCAGAAGTTGCTCAGGGGAGTTTGCTTCAAGGCTTTAGATAATGTTGAGTTTAACTATAATTTGTTAAAACTGTTAATTAATCTTGAATATTTCTTCTTATTTTTGCTTTAACTTGGATATGGAGATGAGGTAGATTCTAAATGAGCTCGTCTTTCAATTTTTCCCCATTTGGTGCTTGATCTTACAACTGTTGGGTTAGAATATGAATAAGAAACAATTTAGGGGTGAATAGACCTCCAAATTAAAGTGATTTTCCAAGGAGGAAGAAAACTTTAGCATAAAAGAGATTATGCTTATAGATTGAAATTGGAATATAACGGTTGGTGTCGCTGCGGCTCCGTCGCGCGACAACTCTCCCCCCCTCGTTTCGATTTTTGATTTTTTCTGTTAATTGATTTTTCAAGAAAAATGTCATTAGGGATTTTCTAGCTTTTTATAACTTTTGGCCAACAACAAACAACATCCAAGATAAAATATATACCATAATCCAATTATTATAATTTTGCCATAAGATTCTCCAAGAATCTCAACATCATGGTAGTTACTCCTCGAGGCCGTGATAAATCCAACAGAGAAGACCGAGTTAATTTCTTAATCACTCCAACCGGTACATGGACAATGGTTGGTGTTAGAACATTTGAAGGGCCTACATTCTTTGAGACAGCTCGAGCTCCCTTATTCATTATCTGAATTACTTCCTCACGCTTTGTTGAGTTTACATATGGAAATCGTCCAGACATCGGGAAAAATTATATGTAGAGATAACAAACATCGAAGGATAAAGATACTAAAAGCTTACCAAAAATTACATTCATCTCATCCTTTGTATTAGCTTCCATCAATATGCAAGTTTCGACGAACCACTTCAAACGTTTCCTTGAGGCTTCATTCAGAGGGATGACGCCTCCGACATAACCCAATTTTTTGAAGGTGATTAATTGTTTCTTAAGGTAAAGCCGCTCTTGAGACATGGCACCTTCTTTGTAGACGTGTGGTCCATTCCCCGTTTAAAAATGACCTTGACTTCAATACTTACAAAATAAACCCATACATTAGTATTTTGGTTCAATCTTTATGGCATAAACCTTCACATGAGCCTCTTCATTGAGAGGAATAACTAAAACTAACTTATTTTCGTAATGTTTCGTGCAATCAGAATACGCTTTGAAGTAACATGTAACATATATTAGTGTAATTAAGCCTTGGCCATGCGCATGATTCGTTGCGCTTGTACTTTGAAAAGATTGAAGAAGAGTGACATAGATGGCTTTCATCCTCGATAGTCACACCAATATTAGAAGACTTTGATGAAGGGATAGCCCACAAGGTTCAATTACGAGGGGGTAGTCATCAAATGGATCAAAACTTCAACTTCGAAATCATTGAAAGGAAATCAGAGACCTAAAACTAAAAAGGTTCACTCATAAAAAGGGATGACGCACCCACTACATTCATTTCAAATATTCTTGTCTTCTTCAAGGATAAGTATTCCTCAGTCAAAATAAGCACCCACTTCAAGAAAAGACCTTTCGAGACTACCTCCGAGCAAAGAAAGAAACGGTTGCCGAAATTTTAGGGTCTATCCAAGCAACAAAAGTATTTTCCTTTGCTTTTTTATGTATGGTGGGTACCACTTCCATTAGTCAAGAATAATGGTATCAAGAAGAACGGTATGTTGCAAAAGAACTAGGGCAATGAACAAATATATTGTATAATTATTCTAAAAGATTGTGAGATGTCTCACCAAAAGAAAGGAAATAAGCATTATCGATGATCCTGATTTCCTTAGAAAGACACTCGAGCCCTCTAATTCCCAAAGGTCATCATGATAAAGCAGGTGAAAAGATATCTAAAGCATGGGGCATATTAAAGGCGCGAATTTCCCATGACAATGACGTCACATCGCGAGTTTTCGCTCAAACTAAGAAACAACCAACAAAAGGGAACAAAACATAGTAAAGCCATCACCTTACAGAGCAGGGGCAGGGTTTGGGGGTAACTATTCTTGGCCTTCCAGAAGACCCAACAATCATGATCTAGATGGTAGAATGATCCACAGTGACACATGTGGAACATGTATTTATCCTAGTCAATAATGCAAGTGATCTCAATTCAAGATCCATCAGACGAATATATGCATCTTACACCAATAGATCAACAAGTTGTTATAATCGTCCTACTATATAAATGAGAGAGCGCGTCATTTCTCAAGAAATTGGAATTTAAATCTCATTCATCTCTTTTTACTCTCATACTGACTTGGGCATTAGAGTGCTAATCTTGGAGATCATCCAGTCTTCCACCACAATTGAAACTCAAGTCCACCGTTGTAATTCACATTCATTGATCATCGAATAATTCTTGTTCCCAAACGAAACACTATTCTAAAATAAATAAATAAATAAATAAAGCAGTAATATTTTTCATGATTTGCTTCAACAGCCCAAACCCCTTTATATAGATTTCTAATATGTCCTCATTCTTTGGGCGAAAGATGGTCCGCCCAATGAATTAAACTTCCCAGCTTTGTTCGCGCCAAAGCAACCTATGTACCGCCTTTGAACCACCTTTAATTTGTTGGACAAAATGTGGATTGTCTAGCGAATTTGCATGGTTTTGCAATAGAAACATTCTCGCTCAAATCCAATGGTTGATGTTCATTACATGCATAAATCAAGTAATATATGTTAGTATACTATGTATGAAAGTAAGTAAATAGTTGTGCGAAATTAATATTGAAATTCAAATAAATTACACATTTTTCAGTTTTGCCATACCACACGTAAAATCGTGTATGTATTTAGCGCATATAGTCCTATGTTAATATTTTTTACGATGAAGCACATTGTTATAACTTAATTTTTTTTAGATCAATTGATGCATTACCTACATCATTGAGAGAAGATAAGTTTGTTTAAATTTTCCTGGTTTGGAGAGCACATTGATGATGACAAAGACTTTTAAAACAATTAAAAAAAACCATAATCATTAACATTCTCATTTAGTAAAAAAAAAAATAACTCCTAAAAGAAACATTTTCATCTGATAAATTTTTGCATATTTATACACAAGAATGATGGCCATAAAGCACTAAGGAGTAGGGACACGAGCTTGATTGGCATCCCTAAGATTTAAAGACATGCGTGTCGCAAACGGCTTGTATTGGAGTATCATTAAATAACCATAATGAAAAGTGTACTTGACTCGTGCATTCTCATTATTGGGGTACCCCACTTTAGGGGACAATTTTTATCAATGTGGCATTCTTGTCCTGTCCCTTTTAGGTCACAGTCCCACAACACAACCAAAATCCCTGCAATTCAACATTATGTTATGTACACATTAAATTTCTTTGACTCTTTCTCTTTCTCTCTCTAGTCAGAACCTTCATCATGACGAATGACTGCTGCCTGAGGTTGAAGTCTTCAAGAAAGAAATCATTAAAAAGCAGACTGATCAATAGGTTTGAAAATCTATTGGATTTTCTGATAAAGTTGCCTTCAACTACGGCCTCACCCCATGACTATTAGGTCATACCCTACCTAACTCTAACTATTTACTCCCTTTCTTGAAAATTTCAACCAATATGTGAAACCTTAATTTATGTAACATTAAAATTAAAGATATACTCTACACTTCAATTAAAAAAAGTATAATTAAAGCCTACAATTGACATATTTTTAATGAAATGCAGGTGATTTAACCTTTGCTTTTTATCTGGCAAATAATGCTATACTGTTGCGACCATCTATAGGTCTCTAACTAAAGACTTGTGCAAATTTTATTGAATGGAATTTCAATTGCATTAATGGCAACAATAAGTTCAACTAAGAGCAAAAGAAGAGCCAGGGTTCACTATAAAATCCCAAGAAAATAGCATTTGAATTTTTAAACATAGCTACACAAGATGAGGTATCTAAAATGTCTTAAATTAATCCATCTGTATGTATGTCTCATTACTACGTGTGTGTGTATATATATATATATATATATATATATATATATATATATATATATATATATATATATATATATATATATATATATATATATATATATATATATATATATATATATATATATATATATATATATATATAATATATATATATATATATATATATATATATATATATATATATATATATATATATAATATATATATATATATATATATATATATATATATATATATATATATATATAACAATTTATTAATATTTTTGTAATTATTTGGAAAACAACTATTCTTCCCTTATTATAAACTTCTTTACACAAGTTTATATAGTAACAAAAATTTGAAAAAAAATGTTATTTTACATAATTATCAATACAATTAATAATATGATTCCAATTATAAATTTATTAAAAATATTTTTGTAAATAAATCATTTAATACATGAGAAATTTAGAGAATCTTATATTAAAGTATAAAAAGATTAAAAAATTGGATGATATTGCTGTATAACTACTTTTTATTTTATAGATATATTTCAACTAATTTTTTAGATATATTTAGAAAATTTAAAAAATATATATCTAAAAAAAATGTATAAAATTTTATACTGAAAGGCATATAATAATTTAAAAGATTTTTTAGTAGTAAAGCATGTCACTTTATTAATTAAAAAGAGAAAAATAAGTTACAATATCGGAGTGTTTATTGATTTGGGCAAATCAAACCGAAATCCAAATCAAATCATAGTGTTTGGGTTGAGATTTTTTTAATTTAGGTACAAATCGAACCAAATCAATAAATGCTGATGTTAATTGATTCAGCCAATGAATTTTCAAAATTCTACATGCGAGTCCGTCTACACGAACCAACCATAATAATTTGTATAATTTATATCATCATTATCATTAAAATTAATATAAAATATTCAACTTCAAGAAGAAAAAAAATGAAATGTTATTTGTGACATTCACATCATATATGAAGACACAACAAATTAATAATTTTATATTATTATGGAAATTATTTGATGTAAATTTGATATTTTTTAAAAATAATTTTGCACATTTGTATCCGATCAATCCAACTCAAATCAATCCATTATTTCTCGGTTTGGTTCGGTTTGTGCTTTATCGCAAAAATGTGCAAATCTAATCCAAACAAATCAAATTCTCTTAAAACCTAATCAAACCAGCCTGCGAACACCCTTAGTTACAGTATCAGAAACAACAAAAACACAAGGCGTTTTCAAAAAACAAATATAATCGACAAAATACAATGGCAAGATAAAAATAAAAATAAAATAAAAAATACTAGTAACCCCGACAAAAAAAAGTTAAAAATAAAAAGGCCTGCATAAAAGGAAAAACCCCATACACCAACCAACTACCCACTAACCTGATGAAATCATCCCCTGGGAGAGCAAGTGGAAGGAAGGTTAACTCAAACATTACCTTTTAATCTGATACTTAAGTCACAAACACAACAAACCTCTAGAGAGAGCAAGCTAAAGGAAGGAGACCCTGAACACCTGTAAAAAAACAACGAAATGGCAGTTGGCCACCAAGCACACCCCTAAATGACAAGTCAACTGAGTGGGGTCCGCTCCTAGTCTAACAAAGAAACATAAAAAAACAGAGCATGCATATGAATCCATTTCAGAGCCAAAGTAGTAATCGAAGACATCCAGTGATTAACTGTCAAGCGTTCATGTCTAAAAATAATTTTGTTCTGCAAATTCCAAATAGATTAGACCGTAGAATGTCAAATTGTAACCAGACCCAAAGACACCATTTTCCCCTCTCTTAAACCCTGCAACAAATCAAATGCCCCTATGATCGACTGTGACATATGCCCAGACCGCCTCAACAATCTAAACACCTTATACCAGATAATCGAAGTTATCTCACATGTCACAGAGAGGTGATCATCCAAATCCACTTGACTAGTAGACCCAACACACCCTATGTCACTAACACTTAAAACAACATGATGCCTGTAGAGATTTTCCCTAGTCTACAGCCTATTCAAAATCAACTACCACGAGAATACAATAACTTTAGAGGATGTTCAACTCTTTCAAACCCTGGCAAGCCCCTTAAATACATATTATGACATATCCTTCGACCACCCGACTCGAGAATTAAGAGTATCATAGGTCGATCGAACCAAAAATCCACTTATCAAGTCTGGTTTTCCAAGTCCAAATATATTTTCAACCAAACCTCACAATCTTGCAAATAATATCACGAATGGACTCGAGAAGCTCCTCCTCCCGGACTAGGAGAGATCGCCTCCACTTAAAACTCCATTGAGAGATCTCCCCTCCAAAGTACACATCGAGCCTACCACCTGATACTTCTGCTTCGAACCAAGAACAACCGCTCAAAAGGGACACACAACAGAGTAAAAACTACCCAGACATCATGTCAAAACCTAGTCTTCTGACCATCCCCAATTCTCTTGACATAGGAATAGGTAAATCAGTCAAATTCAAACCCCAAAATCAGCGCAAGAAGAAAATCCCTTTTCCACTGCTAAGACACCCTCCTAACTCATATAATATATATATATATATATATATATATATATATATATATATATATATATATATATATATATATATATATATATATATATATATATATATATATATATATATATATATATTAACAAGTGATGAAGAGTTTTTTTTATAGTTAACATGAAAACATTAATTTAGTTCTTATATCTTAGTGGAAAATTATAAAATATAGCAATTGAGTTTGAAATATAGATTATATGTAGGGAAGGGAGGCCTACTATGATTGGTGCAATTGTCCGTTGTTATGTCTACATGCTATCTAACATTTTTGATGTAACGGATTACCTTTTGTTTATCTTCAATTATATATTGTTTCAAGTTAAAAATAAATATTGTTTAAATATTTTTTATAAAAATTATGAAATAAAATAACTTTTTTTTTATAATTTTTAAAGCAAATCTTATCAATTAATCTCTATAAAATAAAATAAAATAAAAATATATGTAAAAAAATGTACTCCTATATATTTAAATAAATATTAAGACAATAAACCTAAACTTTTTAAATATTATTTTTAAAGAAAGTAAATATTAGAATGTAATTTATATTATCATAAACGAAAATAAAAATATTCTTCATACTTCAAAATATTTTGATTAGTATTATTTAGTAAATATAATTATAAAAAAAAAATTAATGTTGATAAATGAATGAAATTCTTTCAAAAACAGAAGAAATATATTTTATAAATTAAAACAAAGGTTTTGATAATATAACTTTAGGCCAAAAGTTAATGAATAAAAAATCTGCGTTAGATAATTCAATTTTTAAGAATTTGAATACACAATTTTGAAACATTTTTTAAATGTACTAGTAAGACATACTCCTAGTTAAGTTATCTATTCTTTAAAAAAACTATATTATTTAATATTGTATGAAACATTAATTAAATATCTTTTCTTAAGAAGGTTAATTTAAAAAATTATATCTATTATTAAAAAATTATTATTGTCAGCAAATTATCATTTCTTATACGTACAAAAAGAATATTATTAACAAATTTAAAACCACAAATAATTATTTTTTAATTCTTAAAATTTATAGAAAAATAAAATTTTCTGACTATGATAGGTATGCATGACAAATTTCATCTCTAAGAGTCTTCATTGTACGTTCCCAATCTTGAGAACGTGTTTCTCAAAGATTTAAATTTAGTACAATGGGTAGAGAGATTCACAAAAATCAGTACTCCAATATCATTAATTTCCTTTGTCATTTTGAATATCTATCTTCACATGTCTAAAATTCCATTCTGATTTCACAATCAATCCAAAACAAAACAAAAAATCCAATTATCAGAAATTCTATATCAACTCCCAAACAAACAAAATTCCCTATATACAAAACCAAATCAATTTCCAATAGCTTCAAAATATATAATCAATTCAATTCAAGATGTTGCTGTGGCTGAAACTTTGATTTTCCAAAAGGGAATCCAATATCAACCTTCGAAGTTGAATCATCACTAGTTTTGTTGCTAGCATTGATAGTGGCAGCACTTGTATTATTAGTGACGGAAGAAGTCGCTGTAGAATTCGTCGCAACACGTTCACAAGAAGGACACATAGTTAAAGTAGTTGCTGGTAATTGCATGTTGAATGGATTTGAAGTTTTCAAAGCTCTTAATTCTTGAAGCTCCTTGTGTAATCTTCTATTCTCTTCTGTTAGTGTCTCGCAACATCTCTTTAAATATTCACAATCTACTTCTGTTTGCTTCAACTTTGTCCTACATCATCAACACATGAATCAATCAATGATCATGATCCTAAAAAAAAATGATGAGAAAAATGTAGAAGAATATGTACCTTGCTCTTCTGTTTTGGAACCAGACTTCTACTTGACGAGGTCGAAGGTTGAGTTGTTTTGCAAGAGCCAGTTTTTGTTTCTACAACACAATTGTTTCCATATATTAAACCAAAAAACAAAATAAAATAAAAAACAAATTGGTGTGACATGTAAGTGTCATATCTACTATATTGTTTTTCTAACTAGTGAAACCAGATATCTCGTCTGTACAGAATCAGAGAAAATTACGAGTAGAGATCTCTTACTATCTCGTCCATTATCTAGTTTAGTGATTGATATATGTATTAGTGTTTCATTAATTTAAACATTAGTAGAATATAAATAAAATTAACTAATTATCATTTTTTAGAGCACATGAGAGAAGATAAACATACAGGATTAAGAGTGTGGTGTTCTTTGAAGCTTTCTTCAAGAAAAGCAGATTGATCCTTTGAGAGCCTAAGTTTCTTTCTTGTGTTTCCAAGGACACTGTTATCATCTTCATCGCTAACTCTTGAAGAATTTCTTTGATCATAACCTTCACCGTCTGAAAAATCTCTTTTGTTACCTCCGGAGCCACTCAAACTCCCACCACCGCCGCCGCTTCCTCCTCGACTGTATATACAGAGATCCATCTGAAAAGAAGATGCTGCACTGTTAGGTGATGATGAAAGAACAGCCTCGTCTTCTGCCACAGCCACGGCGGTCACCGGAGGAACTACGTTCACCTCCAAGCTCCTTGATGAAACTCCAAACTCTGTTGACAATAAAAAACAAAAATCTCATCATTATTTCAAAAATTTCATCTTCTTAAAATATTGATTTCATGGTGACCCTATAACTAAATATGAGAGAAAAACAAGAGGAAATGAAAAAGATAACATTTTGATAACTTTTTAAGAAGTGGGTTGTTACCGTTTTGAGGAGGATTCCATGGGAAGGAGAGTTGAGGAAGAAGATCAAGTTGATGCAAATTTTCAGTTCTTGTGTTTTGTTCTTCATGTTGAAGTTGATCTATTTGAGTAGTGATGTTTGGACCAATTGATAAAGTGGTGGTGAAGCCTAATCCAAGTTCTTTAGAAGTTTGATGAGGATGTTTTTCCATCAAGCCAATCAGAGGCTTTGAAGAGTCTCCTAAGGTTAAACCAAGCTCCATGATCTCTTTTTCTACTTTTGCATAGGGAAGAAGGAACTATAACAATATATAGATAGAGAGAGAAAGTGAAGGAATGAGGAATGTAGGTGGGGAAAGGGATTTGTAGCTTGGACTAATTAATGAAGAGGAAAAGGTTGAAAGAGAAGAGTCTTTATAATCATAAAAGAGAGTGTCCAACGTGATCATAGAAGACCAAAAAATGGTCACTTTCATTAAAATTAATAAAAAAATAATTGGTGGCTATTTTCTTTTACTAAATAATAGTCTCAATTTAAAATTTTGAATTATGTAAAATAATTTATTTTTTTATACTAATACTTCTTCTCTTTATATATATATATATATATATATATATATATATATATATATATATATATATATATATATATATATATATATATATATATATATATATATACACACACACACGTGCTTGAACCATAATTAGTGTCGATTGATGATACAAGACTCTAAAATCGATAACTCTGATATCCGACACGAATGCGTGGGTGAACCTATAAGGTTAGCACTTTAACGCTAAAGTCAGTTACAAAGTTCAAGGTGAGTACATTGAGAAGTGGATATCAGAAAGTGTACCTTAAATCTCATATGTGGTGATTATATACGTTGGATAATCTTGATGAGCCATGTGTAGTTGGGCCCTTATACAGAGCCTTTGGCTGACCCATAACAATATCCCAAAGGCTTTCAAGGCATATATTAGCCATGAAGTCTTTCAAAGTCATGGTCGGCCCCTGGAGATTATGTTCGACCATAGACAGAAGTAGAAAGGTCGTGGAAATGTTACAAAAGTATTGAAGAGCAAGTGCATTAAATATTTTCATATCATTGAGACGTTTCGTCATTTTTTCATACGTGTGGTATTTGGCTCGCAGGTTAGAGTATGGTGTTTCTCCTAGGGCATTCAAGTGCACTTGAGTTCATTTATATTTCCAAGACAAAAATTGACAATTCATTATGACCTCTTTGTTTCCTATCAATCTAGTCCATTGTTTGCTCTCCTCTATATAAAGGTCTCTAAGTTTTTTGGCAGAACTTTTGTCATTCCTAAGAGTTAACTTCTATTACAAGGTTAATTTTCTTCCTTCTCAAAAGTATTTCTTTGAGTGTTTGCCATTCCCATAACAAAGCTTTTTATTTTGTATCCAACCTTTACCTTCTTCGTCAGATTCTTCTCCACCAGGTACCCTTCTTACTTTGAGCTTATTTCACGGTTCCTAACATTTTACTTTATCATATTTAATATAAATGACCACCTAATAAATTTGTCTAACGATTATGGGAGTAGTAATTTTTACCATTATTTAGGGTAGAGATGTCTTCCAGTACATATTTCACCGGCTAGTTAACAATCATTCGTATTTGATGATTCTGGGTTAGAGGGGTTTCTCAGGGGTTCTCTTGATAGAGATTCTCCCTTTAACAATTCTTCCTTTGACACTCTTCTTTTTTATGACGATAGGAAAATCACCACGTTGTTAGCTCAGTGCATGTTCCATCCGTAAATATAGGAGATTTAGACTCTCATGTGTTTATTACCCGAGAGATGGAGGATGTTGCTTTGAATAAAGAGAATGCCCTAAATTTTATTAAGATTTACCACACTATTTATGGTCAGGACCCAAGTGATGTTGAGATAAAAGATCATAGGACGCGTAGAACTCGGCCTGAAGGTATTAACTAGCTCAAACCCTTCGAGACCTTCTGGGATGATGCGATACCTCTAAAGGGTACCAAGCTAATGGAGTCGGATGGTGCAAATAAATATATCTGGATAGATTCCTAGATATTGGAAACCCCTTCTACTTCAAATGATCTTATGATTGTGTGTGCGGCTAACATCGAAGTCGGTCGTCCCTATGACTATCGGTTCTCCCTATGGAATCTGAAAAAAGGATATGTAGCAGCTTCGAGGAGTGTTATATACCTTTCTATAAATGTTTGTTCACTTGGATAAATTTGTAGTTTCCTTTATCCGAGTTTGAAGTGGAAACCTTAAAGTTTTTGAAGGTTTCCCCCTCGCAGATCCACCCTGGTGCATTGGCATATTTAAGAGTCTTCCAATTCTAGACTGAGTATCAGTATCATAAACCTTCATGCCAACTGTTTTTCCATCACTTTGTTGTAATTCACACCACTAGGTATAATGTCTGATATAAAGGACTTATCGTGATATTCCAAAAAGCTCCCATATTTTGTATTTTTATGAAAGCCAGATGATTTTTGAAGGTGCTTCGTGTTGGTGAGGCTTTGTACTCTAGAAGCCCATTCGATGCTCTATCGTGTTCCTACTGGGTCTTCTCGTTCTTTATCTAGAAGATTTCAAAAATATTGAACTTAGGTCTATTTCCATCGTGAGCCTCATATGTACTCCGTCCCTCTAAATTCTCTTACACTTGATGAGATTATGATGACGAAAGATCTAGAGACTTTGTATTGGAATCTTAGCTTTGAAAAGAGTTTTGGCCCTATAGAGGTCCTCTGTAGAGGAAGCAATCCATTGATACCCATGCTATTATGGCCTATGGCAGTAGTTTGGAGAGGAAGGAGATTTTTGGTGAGTATAAAGACATCCCCTTATTGTGTTTTTTTGACATGGGTGTTTGGTCTACGTAGATAAAATGGATTTCATGGAAAAGGTTTATGTTATTTCTAAAGAGATTAAGGCTTTAGGTCTCAATATCTCTCCTTTGACCCAAGTCCTCACTCTTTCTCCTGTCAATCCTATCGTGCTTGTTATTGTCAGAGTTTCCCCAGTTGCTCCTGGCCTTGTCCAACCTTCTTTTGGGGATGTTGTTGTGATTGCTGAGGAACATGCTCGACCTCCTACTACCAATATAAAAATTCATAGGGACCAAGATCAAAGTCTTATCTTGGATAAATATTCGAATAAATGGACCCGGCTGACCTAGTGTGTCGCTTCAGGGTCGGCCACTTCTATCCTCAAACTTTCAGCTATTTTACTTGCTTGGATTCACCGCACTCCCTAGGAGGTTACTGCTACGATGTTTGTGGAGGATCTTTCCTACCTTCATAATCTTCCTAAAGCAGAGAAGATAAAGTTTTTTTTCTGAAGCCACTTTTTTCTCTAGTTTCTCTTAGCCATGGGAAGGTCTTTGCCATGTGTAATCGTTATAAAGAAAGTGACACCTGGAAAGGGGAGTGCAAAGATATGGAACATAAAAGGTCTAAAATTTAGCAAGAAATTTCAACTTTTTTTGGAAAAATCTAGTCGTGTGAAGTCTCTTTAGGAGGAGGAAAAAATTCATGGCCCCCCTTCCTCTTTAGCTACTAGGATCTCTAAGCTCGAATCCTTCCTAAAGACAAAGAAAAAGTATCGACTGGATACAACTAGTACTGCAGTGGAGATGCAATCATGTGTTGACGAGGCTTTGAGACCCCTTCAATATGAGAAGGAATCTCAAGCTAAGGATCATGAGACCTATAATAATTGGGTGGCTGGGCTGAGGAAGGAGGTCAATGAGTCCCTCCATGAACTCTTCATAGGATGTATGGATCCTTTGACCAAGCAAAAAACTAGGTGGATGCCTTTCATCTGGATTTATCCATTCCCCAATCATTACTCAACCCATTCAAGGTTGTTTTGGATGGGGCCTTGGAGGAAGACCTCATTTATACGTCTCAAGGTGAAGAATATTGACTTTTTATCTTTTGTTTTTAGTGTAATTCCAGTAGGGTGTTATGCCCTTATGCTTCCTCGCTACCTACTTGAACATTGATATTATATGTTTACCTTTTTCATTTAATGATCTCTTCGTGTATGACATGATTTATTTAATTTCCATCACGATCTTTCTACATTATACCTTAGTCATTCTTGGTTGGGTTTCCCAACTTTTGGATAACATATGGTTATTTCCCCTTATGTGGATGAATTTAATTGTTTCAGTAAGTAAGGGTTTGCACCACTAGTATTATCTTCTTTTAGTTCATCTTAAGGAGGAGTTGGCTGATCCTTGGAGTTGTATGTTACTCATCTCTCTCGTGAGATTAGGTTTCTTCGTTGAAGTTGGTGATCTCGATTGACGTGTGTTAGAGTAACTACTAAGTTTAGTTGTTATTTGTCTTGGTCGAGGAGAGTTAGTGCGCGTCTTCAACATCACTAGGAATCGTCCCTGACCAAGGGTCGAGTTCTTGTCCCTGCCTCGGGTCTTAGTATAATTCAGAATGGACGTCTCTAGGTATCCACCGCCTACGCTCTTGGAGTGTATAGTTCTTAAGACGAGGGGTGTCAGCTACGATTTAAGTTCGTTTCGCCTAGTGAAACCTTGTTTTACAAACATAGTTTATCTAGAGGATTGTAATAGTATTCTAACGTGTAATATCTCTTATACTTAGAAGAATCTATGATATTTTACCATTGGCTAATCTCGAACCTATTAAGCTTTTATTCACGAGCTGAGCTTGAACCTAAATAGGGGTTTTATCACACAATCCTAAAACTGAAAGCTTTTACGGGTTTAGCTTGTAACCCAAACAAATAATCCTTAAATGGATAATATTTAACCAAGGTGTATACGGAAGATTCCCTTGGTGAATTTACAATTCTACCCTTCTAAAATTACAAAATATCCTCCCTTACAAAAGGACTTTCTCATATAAGCACTTCGGTTAAAACATTACTGAGAGAAAGTAAAATAAATTTTTAGAGAGAGAGAGAGAGTGATAAGTGTCAAAAAACGATTATGGATGAAATGAAATGGGAGAAGGGACCTATATTTATAGGTTATAAGTTGGCTCAAAAAGGAAATTTAATTTAATGCTTTTTAAGATGATCTAATCTGTTATAACCTAATGCTAATCAGTTATAAACTTCAATGGTAATCGATTACCAATCCAAAAAGGAAAGAAAAGACATCTAGATGTTATACCTATTTAAGGCATTGTCATAATCGCTTAAATCTTAATTTTGAACTAATCTAATCGATTAGACAAGTGCTCTAATCAATTAGAAAAGAAAAAACTTTGCCCATAGCAATTCTCACTGCTCTTAATTCATCTGACATAAATTCAAGGCATTTTATAAATTTTCTTGAGAAAAAATAGTTTGGAAATAAGTTTTAGTGTGTGTGTGTGTGTTTTATCCATGCACTTTTACGAGAGTTCCCTTTTTCTTTACAATATTCACTCAGACTAAGGTAGGGCTTCCTTGTATTTCAAGAATTTGTCATATGCTTTCTTTCGTAGACACTTGCTTGAATTCACTTGAGATGAAGCTTGAGCTTAAATATCATTTAGATTTCCATCATCAGATAGTCAAGTCTATCAATCCTTAATTCTTAGGTTTGCATCTTTATCCACTCAATCACTTATTCTTAAATTAAGACATTGGAGTCATCATCTTAGTTATTATTATCAAAACTTCAACAAAATATGTTGTCCTTGTTAAAGGCATATCATCGGCAAAATAAGGTTTCACATTCCCCCCTGAGAGTATACTTCTCTCCCTTTGTCAAAACCAAAAAATGGGTAAAGATGCATTGCAAAAAATAAATATGCAAACATGGGTTATTTAAGATCACATAAAGAAGGAAAACATTACTCATATTATTTACAAGAATTCTAATACGTAAGGAAATTTATGAAATTGAAAATTACAAGAATTTAATTTGCTTAATTGAAAATGTGAAAAGTAGGAAATAGTAAGAAATCTAAACAAATTGGTGAGATTATTCTTCATTAAGATCATCATAGAAAAATAAGACATATGGTAGTTGACTTTGGTCTGGAATGAAGTGTCGAACTATGAAGTCTATCTTGTCATTGACTACATCTATCTTCCCACTTATGATTTTGAATATATCCTTGATTGTGGGTAGTTAAGGCATGAAGTTGTCAGGGTTGTCCAATTCTATTGGTACTTATTGACTCTTGGCTTTTATTTTCTTCTCATTTGATGGGGGATTTTTAGTTATCCTTCCATTTATGATTTCAAACTTCATCAATGGTAAGATAGATTTTCCAACTATAGTTGTCTCTCCTTAAACTCTTCATCTCCAAAGTTGTATCCTGCCTCTTCCAAAGTTTTGGTGACTAGACTCCCATATGGAAGGAATTATTCTTCTTTCTTTTTTTCCATCATGTAATATATTACTTGTTATGCTCAGTTTACCTTGACTTTGTTTTCTATTAACCATATTGTTTCCATATCAGGTTGGGTTATGAGGCCGAAATTACTTCTCCTTCGAAAAAGTATGTGATTAATCACATAATGAGTCATATCACTCTCAGGATGGATGTATCCAGTAGTGAAGTGATGGGGTATCGATGATAATGGTCCCCTCATGATAGAGAATGCAATAGTGACAAAGTTGTATTTGTTCACTTTATCTCAGGCTTCGAGGATTGCATCTTCATGAGGAAGTCCTAGCATCTCTCCAAAATCTTCCACTGAAAGAGTTATCATGTGCCTCTTTACTTCACTTCTAAGTATTCCATAAATGATATGAAGGTTTTTGAAGAACATAATTACCAAGGATGGATATATCCTTTTTGTAGGCATACAGAGAAAAATGGATAGGTTGATTTCTTCAAAGGTCTTGAAGAATTTGCATTCTTTGAAGTCTTGTGGATCTAGGGTGTGGATTCTTATAAGAGACCAGTTGGAAAAAAATTGAAAGAATCTTATTTCTTATTGTTTGGTAGTGAAGAAGTTAGAGAAGGGGCTGGAAAGGCTTAGCCTTTTAAGGTTTATAATGATTTTGTAAGAACAATCTAACACTCGCAGTTTTGAAAACAAAAGTATGCAATACAAGAGAATGAAGGAACATACCTATTTATAGCGTGAAACTTAAGGATTTGATCATATATTTTTGGAAAGTATTTATAGCAGACTGTGTTGATTGAATATTAAATCACAATATTTCTTGATTGAGTGAGCTGATCGATTATCTAACAGGTCTAATTGATTAAATTTCTAGATTTTTCCAGATTTTATGCTGATTCAGCGTGCAAAGATCTTCTTATTGGTTGCGCTAACCGATTGGGCCTATGTGGTTTAGCTTCCTTGGTTCATGTTGGGTCTTATGTTGATTTCTGACTTTTCAACACCCCCATTTGTCATTATTTGCACCTTTTTGCTAAAAAATACTAGAATACTCATCTTTTGAGTTAGGAAAATAACATATTGAGATGAGAAGAAAAAATAAATTCATTATTTAAGGGTTTAATTAAAATTATTTGATTATTTTTACCTTAAAATAATGTATATTTTATCAAAAAATCTTGATAAATACTTCCCTACACGGGGAAGACACAAAATATACCATGGTGTATCCTTCTCTACACATCTTTGGATGCGAGAGTTGGCATAAACAACAAAATGAGCAAGTACATTACATACATGTTCATTTAACTAATCACTAAGGATCATAAACTTTGAGATATTCTCAAACAATCTGATTTGATCATATTGGTTGATAATTACCATAATCATTTAACCTTGGATTAGGAACATCATAAATATTATATACTTTAAAATTATACCATTTATTTTCACAACTTATTAATAATCGTGAAATTCCTGAGTTGAAAAGCATACTTGCAAAACACTAAGGTTTCACTTTTGCTGCCAATATCTTATTAGACCTAGGTTCATTAGTTCCTGAAGATCTAAGGTTGTTACCTTTAGATCTTTTTAATTTATCAAAACAAAAATGTTCTAAGTGGCCTATTCTTTTACAATGTGTGCACTTATAAACCGGACACTTCTTGTCCTTATGATTTATACCTTTCCTATGTTTTATATCCTTTTTAAATCCTACTCTATTTCTATTTAAGGATGGATTTTGACTTGATAAGATCAGGTCAAGCTTCTCTTTCCCCTAGGTAAACTTTTTTAACATTTACGAAGCCTAGTTACTTCTTTTGCAAGGGAGTCACACCTTTTAAATTCTCCTATTGAGTGTATAATATTAGTTATTTCCATTTTGAAAGATTTATTAGCTTCTTTAAGAGACTTTAATGATTCCTTAAGAGCTGATTTGCATTCCCTGAGCTTGTCATTATCTTTCACTAACTAGGCACTCTTTCTAAACAATTGTTCATAAGAGTGTTTAGTTACCTTAGTAGTATCTTCCTTGTAAGATGTCTTTAAGCATGTTTCTCTTCTTTGCTGGAAGAGGATTCTTTCATATTTTCACCCGAGGTTGATGTCTCTCCTCCTCTTCTTCGTTTGAGTATTGAAGAAACTTCTTCTTCTCACTACTATGAAAAACACCTATAATCATGGTTGAGAAAGACCTATAATAACAATTAAAAAATCGTTTTTAGGTAGGGTGTGATTGTATGTTGGTTATTTACAACCATGATCCATGCATGTGGTAGAAAATTGGAAAGCGCGCCACCTATAACCACAATTGTTTTAAATAAACGTAGTGGAAACTTTAAAGGTCTTGGATTCAATACCCAGTGAAACGTCGCAAGTGCAAGACTGTACGAAGTAGTAAAGATTTATCAAACCACAAAGACCAATGGTTTAAGTATTCAATTTCCTTCTATCAGTTTATATCTAGAGGAGTCGATGATTTAAGATTTGGTAAAAATAGCTTAAATAAAAATCACTTATAAGAAAATATTAACAAATCACTTAAATCACAATGGATATAAACATGATTTAGGTTTATGGTTCTCACACTAACACATTCATATGATCCAAGTCACCTTTATTACAAGAGTTTCAGCATAATTTATACAAAATAGATAAATATGGATAATATCTACTTTCGCCAATGTGTTACCCTATCGATGATGAATAATTTGTGTGCTTTCGCACGACCTAATTATTTGTCAAGGATTCATTACTTTTGCTTAGCTAAAAAAACTGGAACTTTCTCAAATTCATCCAAGCACTTTCACTGAATTGGACTTGTTTGTTTAAAAATATGTGCTTTGGTACCGACACATATCATTTCAGACTACGATCGATACTAGAAAACACTTTAATTTTGTAAAAGAGTTGGAATGCATGAACTCAGGTATTAAAATAAATTTGAACAAAGAACTCTTGTAATCGACTTGAGATGAATCATACAAACGGTCATAACATGATCCCCATAACCCATAGTCTCTAATGGACTACTCATTCATGGTGAGGGAAAACATAACCAAAACAATATTCATAACCGGATTCTTGGTAAACAATTGAACTAAACAAGAAATTGTAATGAAAATAAATAATAAAACCTGAATTGATAAGCTTTAATCCAATGCTCCAATGAAGACTTGAGTACAGAGAAAAGTCGAATACGTAGAAACTTTAGGAAAATAAAAACTATCTAACCTTCCTAAACTCACAACCAATTGTGAGTTTTATAGAAAAAACTAAACTGGGATGAATATGCCTTTGTTTAATGGTCATTACATCAAAATATATCAATCTAAACATGCCAAAATCCAAAAACATGTGAAATCAGTCTAAAAAGGAAAGAATCAGAAGATGTTTCGCCCACCTACTACGACTCGTAGCAGTTACTACGGGTGGTCGTAACAGGCGTCTACTTTTTGTATGGATAGTTCAAAAGTGGGGAAACCCTAGGGCCTTGCTGCTACGGCTCGTAGAAGCTATTACGGGCGGCCGTAGCAACCCTCTAGATTTTGTATGAGGATTTTTCGACTTTTGACATTTTTCCACACTTTGATCATTTTCAATCCTTTTTCACCTTGAATGCTTATTAAACCCTGAAAAAAGTAAAAATATAACTCCAAAGCATAAAATATGATAAATCGAAACAAATCAGACAAAAAGCAGTAGAATACTAAGTAAAAGTGACTAATAAAAATAGTATAAAAACCACTTATCAAACTCCCCCAAACTTAGAGTGTTGTTTGTCCTCAAGCAACAAAGTTTGCTTATGCAAATTTTTGAATCAAGAGGTTCACTACATGAAAAAGCATACGAAAATGAATCTATAGGTACTCATACGTAAGTTTTCATTCTAATTGGCTAAAGGCTAGTTCTCTCGGTAATCACTTGACACCGAAGGTATTCACAAGAACACTAGCCACAGTAAGACCACATTACTAAATTCTCCCTTTTAAACACCTCTCTAAATATTCTTTATGCTTAAGTCTCTTTTTTCCCTCCCCTTTCAATCGGACATTAAAATTAAGGCAATTGGGATTATTTTTTATCGTCATAAGCACACGATCGGTCGGGAACTTTTGTTTAGACACATAAGAAAAGAAAAGTAAATAACTATACCGCCAAACTTGAACCAAACATTATCCTCAATGTTTTAGTGCAAGCAAGAGGGAGTGAACTCACAAGAGCCTCAATCGAGAGGTTGGAAGCGCAACATGAGTTGTTGCAACATCACTTGTATATTATCAAAGACTACTCCTCACCCTGTTTGCTCAATCTTCATGCCATGAATTTCATGCTGAACCAACTCCCACCTATCTTGATTTTTATTTGAAGATTTGGCTTCATTTTGGGTAGGAAGTGTGGGTGGGGGATCAATGTTCTCTTCCATTGCGGTACATGCAGCATTGTTAGTAAAATCAGGCTCGCCCCCTTCCTCGGATGAGTTACCCAGGGAGGGTACGCCCGCTTGGTAGAGCCAATTATTAACAATATCAATACTAACCTTTCTAGGGCTTGGAAAGTCAAGAATAACCTTGTTACGGATCATCATCGTGCAAGTGTTACCGTCCATAAAAATCATACCTTGATGCACAAGGGAATATATATCAACCTTATTACTTCCCTCAATAATATAGTCCTCGGCCAAGTTAAACTCAAACCCAAGGTGCTCTGTAATTTGGGTAATCATACCCCCACTGAAATATCTTTGGTGGCTGCATGAGCAACCTTTACCGAGTAGTTGGCCGCAAAGGCTCCGACATTAGGAATACCATTATTAGTTATGCAAAACAAAAAGAAAATCTCCATTTGGGCATACCATGAGCACAAATTTTGGATGGTGGAGGCTTTCGCCCTTGCGACGGTATAAAAGAGGTCAATGGAAATAGCATGCAAAAAGCTCTTAACATCAAAATATTTTGTTACATCTCTTGGCCCATAGATAGGAAATTGGAGAGTGTGTCCCAACTCTTCTACATTTAACTCTTGGTTTTGGTTAAAGATATAGAACTTGATAATACCATAATAGTACCCCATGTCGTCAATCCACTTCTTTTGCAATTTGAAATCAAGGTACTTAAAAATTCAAGGGTGATGCACTCATAGGTTGGTGCATCCATTTGCATAAAACCAAGCAACCCTATAGAGTGGAACATTCTATATAGTTTAGTTTAAGACCAAGGGAAGAGATAGTGTTTTCACACATGTACCTTGATGGCGTGATTTTCCGCTTAATTAGAGTGGAGTACCGTTTAACTTGATTGGTATCCTTGAAGACAATGTTATGAGGGTTGGAGGATATATGGCTTCCTCTCTTCCGAGGCATTGATAATTATGCGACTTGGTTACCTTTATCACTCATCTTGGGTGTCATTGTTGGTTGAAGTCGAAAATTCAAAGTGAGAGTTTTGGAATTTTTGTGCCCGAAAGTATGATTAGGGTGATGGTTGATTAAGGTTTTGAGAAGGTGGTTTAGGATTTTGGGTTGGGAAGTGGTTAAAGGTGAGAGCTTTTGTTGGGTGACAATGGAGATTTTCAAAAAATTAAGGAAGAAAGTGGGAGAATGAAGATAGGTTTGGAGAGAGAATGATTTAAGATAATGGGGATTAAAACTCAGATTTTGGGGCTTTAAAGATGAGTAATTGGTGATAATTGGGTAAGAGAGAGGTGTATGGGAGCCAAGAAAATTTGAAAAGTTTGAAAAAAAAATGAATTTTGGTCTGCTGGCCTTGCTACGACCCATAGTGCCTACTACGCCCACCCGTAGCAAGCCCCTGGTTTTTTTTGGGATATAGGCTGCTACGGCCTATAAGACCCACTATGGCCACCCGTAGAAAGCCCCTGGTTTTTGTACGGGCAATTTTGTGTTTTGTCTTTTAGTTGGATCCTTTTGGGCACAGTTCTTTTATTGATTTCTCTCAAAAATTTCAACATTGAAAGCTTGTTTCGTTTCGTCTTTGTGATCTTTTTATTAACTAAAAGAAAAATAAAACAACAAGAAAATAAATTAGTGCAAAAAGCGTGGTTTGCCTCCTAAGTAGCGCTTTTCTTAAGGTCATCTAGATCAACCACTTACACCCTCAAACTCAGAAGGGTGATTCCTTCAAGCTAGAGTCTATAGCATCTCCCTTAGATATTGTCGGGGCCCAACTAACCCTAGTCATCCATGTCGTGCATCCCTCTTCCTTTTTCCTGCTTCTATGTAGAGACTCGTATTTTTGGTTTGGTTTTTCATGGACTTTCTCTTTCACTCCTTTCTTCTCCTTAGACTTACTATTATTCAAATCCTATACGGGGTCTATGGTTTTTAGGTTGATCACCTTTCATAACAGGCACTTCAAAACCTTGGTTAGTGGGAATGGGACTCTTGTATAGAACTCATCCACAAACCTTATCTTTGGTGTTATCTTTCTCAACTTCGGCGCCATCAAACTTCCAACTTATTGGTCGGAGGAGGCTTTGATGCGCTCTCTCGAACATAACCGGTGATCAAATCCACCAAAAAACAAGAATCCCTCGGTGAAGTGTTTTTCAAAAGTTTTTATAGAATAAACTTAACCTTCTCCTCTCCTACCTCAAAAGTCAAATTCCCTCCCTTGACATCGATGATGGCCCCCGTCTTGGCTAAGAATGGCTTACCTAAGATTATATGGATTTGGCAATCCTCATCGATGTCCATTATGACAAAGTATATATGCACATAGCACTCTCCAAATGTGACTAAAATATTATCCAACACACCTATGGGGTACTTAATCGATCTATTTGCAATTTTCATAGACACATTAGTCAGTTTCATCTTACCCATGACTAATTTCTTACACAAAGACAAAGGCATGAAGTTAACGCTAACCCTAGATCAAAAAGTGCTCTCTCAAAGTCTATGGTTCCTATTTGGCAAGGGATAGAGAAACTCCCCAGATATTTAAGCTTAGGGATCACCATACTTTGAATCAAAACACTACTATAAAGGGTTATAGCCATAATTTCATGGTCCTCTAGCTTCCTTTTACTGGAAATAATCTCTTTTAAGAACTTATCATAAGAGGGCATTTAGTTAGTGCCTCGGTGAAAGGCACATTAAGGTGGATCTTTTTAAGAAGTTCTACAAACTTTTTAAAATGGGCTTCCATTATGGCCTTTACAAGCATTTGAGGGAAAGGGACAATAGGTTTGCAACAAGGAGAAGCAACATAGGGTTATTCCTTCTCAACCTCGTCAACAACCTCATTTTCAGGTGATGTTGGAACACTCTTTTCCACCTCTTCTTCTCTTTCACTAGAACTACCCACTTGCTTACCACTACGAGTTGTCACAACATTCAAATGTCCCTTGGAATTTTGTTTGGGTTGCCCAAGAAATGACCCAAAAGAGACGGAGGAAGAAGTTTGTTGCCGAGACACTTGGGAGATTTGAGTATCCAACATTTTGTTATGGGTGGCAACACTTTCAATCTTAGTGGTCAATTGCCTAAGTGCTTCATTGGTGAGGATGTTTTAATTTCTAAATTCATTATTTTGATGGGTTTGCATCATCACGAAGTTTTCCATCAAAAGTTCTAAGTTGGATTTCTTAGGCTCAGTTGGCATAGCTTTTTGAAAACCTGGTAGTCCTATAGTTTGCTAAGGGTTGTTATTCCTATAAGAGAAATTAGGGTGGTCTCTCCATCCTGGGCTATAGGTGTTAGAATATAGATTATTCTTCTGGCTATTGTTCATAAAATTGGCATTTTCTTAGGTAGATCCTTCATCGAGGATCATTATGAAATCTCTATCAATGTGCCCATTAACATCGCATATCTCACAGTAGAGAATGGATGGGGCAACAGAAGCAACATGGGTAGCAATAACATGTGTGAAAGGTGTGATGCTAAAACTATCTATATTTTGGTAAAGGTATTACACCTTTGCATTCATATGGTCAAAAACATTAACCTCATAAAGAACACCAGTCTTAGGGATAGACTTAGCGGTAACTTGTCGCACGCTTTCCCTTGAGTGGTGATTTTTGGTCATCTCTTCTATCAAGTTATAGGATACGTATTGAGGACTATTTATGAGGGCTCCGTTAGAAGCTACATATAATGTCATCCTTGTGGAGTAAAGGAGATCATTATAAAAGGTATGGATAATCATCCATTTCTCAAGCCCATGAAAAGGGAAAAGCCTTAACAAATCCTTATAATGCCCTGACGCATCAAAAAATGATTCCCTTTCTTTTTGTCTAAAATTATTAATCTCATTCCTAACTTTGACTGTTTTTTCTTGGTGGAAAGTACGACGCAAGAAATGCCGCTTTCAACTGAGTCCAGGAAGTAATCGATTTGGCAGGCAAGGATTGAAACCAAACTCGCATATGATCTTTTGAAGAGAAAGGGAATAAACGGAGGCAGATGGCATTTTGGTCAACGCCATTAGCCTTAACAGTACCACCATTATCAACATATATAGAAATATGAAGGTTCAGGTTTTCAAAAGTTAACTCAGAAAATTGGTTTTGTTGCACCATACCGATCAAAGAAGGTTTCAATTTAAAACTATTTGCCGCGACCGGTGGGTGCACAATAATACAACGTGGTTCCTTTTCGGTAGGAATCTCATAATCCTTAAGAGGCTTAATGTCAATTATTGGATTAGCCATGGCTTGTTGTCTAAGATTTCAACGTCTCTTACGTAAGAATTGCTCGATTTCATTCGCAGGTTCGACTAAACTCCAAGCACAACAAGTTATTCGCATACAAGAGCAGTGATAAATACAACAAAATAAACAAAAAAGTAAATCTCTAGTCTATACAGTGATGAAATAGTAATTCAATATCAAACGCAATTGGTCCCCGACAACGACGCCAAAAACTTGATACGCTGCAAGTGCACGGTTGTGCAAAGTAGTAAAAAGTTATCGAACCATAGAGACCAATGGTTTAAGTACTGAATTTCATTCTGTCGATGTATATATAGAGGAATCAATAATTTAAGATTTGGTAATAACAACTCAAATAAAAAGCACTTATAGGAAAGCATCTTAATTGAAAAATCACTTAAATCAAAATGGAGACAAACATGACTTAGGGGTATGTTTCTCACTCTAACTCATTTATGCGATCCGATTCACTTGTATTACAAGAGCTTTAAGACAATTGATAGAAAATAGATAAATATGGGTGATACCTGCTTTCTCCAGCGTGTTACCCTATCGATGACAAATAATTCGTCTACTTTTGCACAACCGAATTATTCGTCAATGATTTATTACTTTTGCCTAATTATAAATATTGGAACTTTCTCAAATTCATCCAAGCCCGGTACTGACACATATCCTTTCAGACTATGGTCGGTACGTGATAACACTTTACTTTTGTACATGGGATGGAATGCATGAACTCAAGTATTAAAATAAATTTTTATAAATAACTCTTGTAATCGACTTGTGACAGATCATACAAACGATCATAAGATGATCCCCATAACCCCTAGTCCCTAATGAACTACTCACTCATGGTGAGGGAAACACAACCAAAATAGTATTGATAACCAAATTCATGGTAAAAAATAGAATTAAACAAGAAATTGTAATGAAAACGAGTAAGAAAATCTGAATTGATAAACTTTTATCCAATGATCCAATGGAGACTTGAATACAGAGAAAATTTGAATACATAGAAACTTCAGGAAAATAAAAACTATCTAAACTTCTTAAACTCATAACCAACTGTGAGTTTTATATAAAAACCTAAACTAAGATAAATATCCCTTTTTCAATGATTATTACATTAGAACATATAAATGTAAACATGCCAAAAGCCAAAAACATGTGAAATCAATCTAAAAAAGGAAAGAATAAAAAAGAAGATGTGTCACTCAATTGCTACGACCCGTAGTTGTTGCTACAGGTGGTCATAGTAGGCCTATGATTTTTGTATGGGGAGTTTAAAAGTGGGGAAACCCTAGGGCCCTACTGCTATAAACTGTAGCAGTTGCTACAGGCGGCCGTAGTAGCTCTCTGGATTTTGTATGAGGATTTTTCGACTTTTGACGTTTTCCCACGCTTTGCTCATTTTCGATCCTTTTTCATCTTGAACACTTATTAAACCATGAAAACAGTAAGAACACAATACCAAATCATAAAAAACGATAAACAAAAACAAATCAGACAAAAAGCAGTAGAATGCTAAGTAAAATGACTAGTGAAAACGGTACGAAAACCACTTATCACCCATCAACACCATTTTTTCTATTTAAACAATCTTTCACTACGATTTTATCTGTCAACCATGGTGATATGTTCTTTTGAGTTTATTATAACATATGCGAAATTCTTATTTCATCAACTATTCACTAACATATAACATTTCAATGTGATATATAACTTAATAATTTGACAAATTAAGTAATATTAGAATAACAAATTAAAATGATTAATGTTTTCCTAGATTTTTTTCCTTTCGTTCTATGTATCTCACTCACCTATTTAAGTGTTAGAATTAGGTTCAATGTTTTTAACTCTTCAACCAACACTTTATTCTCTACTAGTTCATTTAACTAGTAAAGAATGAAGTGTTAATTGAAGAGATATAAGCATTAAACCAAATTCTAATTCTCAAATAGGGAGAAAGTTACATAGAATGAAAAGAAGAAACTTGAAAAACCTTGTTCAATGTAAGTTGTTTTCTGAAATAACTTAATTTTTTATATTAGAAATTTATAATTCCAATAGAAAGGTTATTTAGTTAGTGACAAGTTGGTAAAACACTCAAACCACATATGAAATAATAAACTCATCTAATAAAAATGTTGGTTTAACGTAGTGAAAGATGCAATATACAAGGTATGTTCTTAAAAATCAACAACATAAAATATATAAATCATCATCAACAACATCAACGTTCATCAACAACATACAACTTTTATCAACAACATACAACTTTTATCAACAACAACATATATCAATAAAAACTAAATCATCAACAACATCCAACTCTTATCAACAACAACACACCTTAAACAAAATACAACATACAACAATAAAAAATAAATCATCAACAACATATAACTTTTATCAACAATAGCATACTTTAAAGAACGTAAAACATATATCAACAAAAACTAAATCATCAACGATATAAATTTTTTATAAACAACAACATAGTTTAAACAACATAAAACATATATCAACAAAAACTAAATCATAAACAACACGCAACTAATATCAACAACAATAAAGCTTAAACAACATACAATATTTAACAACAAAAAGGAAATCAACAACAAAATAAAATATAGAAAATTCTCGTGCACGTACCTGAAGTGTGAAGATGAAGAAACAGAAAAGAGTTTTGTGTAACATCTTTCCTTGATCCATAAACGAGAAAATGGAAAGTTCGGAAATTTTTTTTACGAAGAACATAGTCATACTTGGTACATATATGGTAACTACTTTCCCATTTATATGGACTTTTGATATGTTAAACACGAATTGACCATTTCAAAAAGCAGAAATCCAAGTAGAGACAAACCAAAAAACACGAAAGTTATGTGAAACTGAAATGGAAGAAAGCGTACGAAGGAATGATGTACCTTGAAAGTTCTTCAAAAGGTATGAATATTAGAATCTATACAAAGGAAAATGGAATAAAATGTATGAATAACATGATTAATTTTTAGAAGAAGAAAGATAAAGAAGAAACAGTGTTAAACTTGATTACCTTTTAGTATAAAGAAGAAGATAGATGAGTTATGTGGAAGAAGAAGAGAGACAAGTTCACTGGACGTAAAAGAGAGAAATGTTACGATTTGGGGTTTTGAGTGACACGGTTATTCTTTGCTGAAGCTTGGTAAATTCGCTGATATATATATATATATATATATATATATATATATAATATATATATATATATATATATATATATACATATATATATATATATATGTGTGTGTGTGTGTGTGTGTGTGTGTGTGTGTGTGTGTGCGGGCCTGTGTCTGTGCATATGTGTGTGTGTGTGCATGTGTGTGTGTATGCATGTGTACACGTGCGTCTGTGTGTGTGGTGTGTGTGTGTGTGTACGTACGTATGCATGTGTGTGCGTGGGTGTGGGTCAGCGCACGGCGTGCGTGTGTTTATTGTGTGTGTGTGTGTGTGTGCGTGCGTATATGTGTGTGTGTGTGTGTGCGTGCGTATATGTGTGTGGTGTGTGTGTGTGTATGTGTGTGCATGCGTCTGTATATGCGTGTGTGCGTGAGCGTATGTGTGCGTGTGTGTATCTGTGTGTGTCTGTGCGTGCGTGTGTGTGTATGTGTATGCGTGCACGCGTGCGTCCGTATGTGAGTGTGTAAAACTTATCACCAGGGTTGGTAAGAAAAACCATGATAAAATATCAGTATTGTTCATAGTGGTTTCATATACTAACTATGGTGATAGGTATTTTAATTTTAATATATTTATAAGAGTATATGAATAAGCCCTTTTTGTAACGAAAAAATAAATATTGGTGATGAGATTTGAAGCATGTAACCTTTCATCTATCATCATGGTTGTTACATAAACTGGAATTAAATGTCTTTTCATAAAATAAAAATAAATTATGGCGCGCTAATATGAGTTATTACTATGGCTACTTAAACAATTGTAGTAATATGGTGTCACAAAATATAAATTTTGTAGTAGTGTCTTCTTTGTCTTTCTTTGAACAAGAGGAGCCTTCAATTGATGTTGAATCTTTCGAGGATTGTTCAACTACTGAGTATGTTCTTTCAAAGGATTGCACGGGAGTTGTATGATAGGAGTATGATAAAGATGAATATTCTTTGGTTTTTTCTTTTTCATCTTTGAGTAATTGAACTAGCTCATTTGATTTCTCTATAATTTCCTTATTTCTTGAATTTTCCTGAAACTCATGAAGGTTCTATCTTTTGATTTAAGAGTTGGATTAAACTTTCAATTCTCAATTCTCATATATTTATTAGTGATGCAATTTTCAACATGATTTCCAATTTTTCTATACTTTGAAAAACATACAGGATTGGTATCTTAATCTTATTTGCCTCGTGTGTTCATCTTCTCTTATTCGATACTTGGAAGAGCTTCATATATCATTTCAAGAATATCTCACATTTCTTTGGTGGTTTTATAACGACGAACATATTAAAATTTGTTATCATCTAGAGACATAGTTAAAGAAAATCTTAGTTTTGAAATCTATTTCATATTTTCTCTTTTCCTCTTTGGTCCAATGGGAATCAGGTTTATCTACTACTTCATCATTTACTTGATGAGTAGGGATAAGCAGACCATTGACTATTGTTTCCAACAACTCATGATTTATACTTTGTAAAATCATTCTAAACCTAGCTTTCAAAATATCAAATCTACTATTATTGAAAAATGGCGGCGTATTTAGAAAGAATCTCTTGCTGGAAGTAATCTTCCTTATGAGACGATTAGTCCTTAAACAGGAGTTAGACTCTGATGCCACTTGTTGGACATGTGTATTTCCATACAAAAGGGGGTGAGTTGTGTGGTCCCAAAAAACATGATTTTGATTTTTTTTTTCCAGATTATAATCAGGCTTTAAAAACATTTTGAAAAATGTTTGAGTAATAAGTAGCGAAAAATAAATTGCGGAATATAAATTACATAAAATAAAGAATTAAGGGAAAAAGACGAACACCAAGTTATAGAGGTTTGTGTTGGTGTAAGCCCTAGAGGCAAATACTTTTGGTACTTGTATCGAATTATTTATTAATTAATAAAAGGCTTTTTCTTTATTATGTTTGATTAATAAAGTCCCTAGAATAGCTAGTCCGTTTAATGTATCAAGTATGACTTAATCATGAGATCACATTAAACATAAGGACACTATTCTTAAAGTATCCGTAGTCGAGCTTTATTGTGAAGTGGGATAACATTAAAGTATTAAGACTATTATATTTGTAGACTTATGATCACATCTCATGGATCATGGATAAAGAGTTATCAAGTCTTAAACATAGGTATGAATATTAAGAGTAATATGTATACCGGATTGACCCGCTATGAGAATACTATATAGAAAGTTATGCAAAGTGTCATAAGTTATTCTCATGGTGATAATGGTGTATACCACTCTTCGACCTGAAACCACTATGGATCCTAGATGTAGAGTCGAGTGCTTTATTGCTGATCCAACGTTGTCCGTAACTGGATAACCATAAAGACAGTTGATGGGTACTCCACGAAGCATGTTGAGGGACATGAGTGACCTAGATGTAATTTGCCCATCCTGCGTAATAAGATAAATGTCTATGGGCCCAATATTGAACTGGACAAGGATGACACGGTCTATACCTTGTGTTCAATATAGACATAAGGGCAAAGGGGTAATTATACACATAATTATTATCACAGGAGGTTTTGTCAGATCACATGATATTTTCGTGACTTGGGTAGCAGTGACGTGTTGCTAGATACCGCTCACTGTTTATTATGTGAAATGCGTGATTTAATATAATTGCCAACGTCGCGAAAACCTATAGGGTCACACACAAAGGACGGATTGATGAGAAATAGAGTAACTAAGGAACACCGTAAGGTACGGTGCACTTAAGTGGAATACGAAATATGGTAAGGTACCAAATACTTAAGTGATTTTGGCATATTATGAGATATGGGCCAAAATACACTTAAGTGGGCTTTTAGCTTGAAGCCCATACAAGTGGTTCTATAAATAGAACCCTTGGGTAGAAGCATTGTCACTCAGACTCAAACTCAAGTGAAGACTTAGAATTTCGTTTCCCTCTCTCTCTCACTCAAAGCCTTCATTCGTACCAGCTAGCACTGAGATTGAAGGAATCCGTTTGTGTGGACTGAGTAGAGACGTTGTCATCGTTCAACATTCGTGATCGCTCTGTGGATTTGTATCCAAGGTTTTGATCGTTACAAGAGATCTGCACCAAAGGTTTGAATCGCCACAAGAGGTAACGATTCTATCACTGATCATTCCCATTCGTAAGGATCACTAAATGGAGAAATTTTTAAATTCTGCTGCGCCTTGGATGGCAATTCTCCTACAGTGGTATCAGAGCCACTTACGAAACCATGAATCTGATAACTGTTTTTGTTATGTATTAATATGATTAAAGACAGAATGAATCAAAGATTAAATTAAGATCAATCAAGTTATATATATATATATATATGATATATGTAATCCTGATGCAAAATACATTATATATGATATAGTGTTCTCGTTTCGTTCATTCAAACACTCAATGGTTGTTTTCCTTTGAGCGATCAATGGTCGTTTGCTTCTTGATCCGACATTAGTATGGTGAAGCAATGACGTGTTGATCAATCATACTGAATCAACAATCGAGATGTGTTTGACGGTCTGAAATTGGTGCATCAGGGTTAGTGACGGCACAAGGGTTGTGTTGTCAGAGAGTTATGCGATTGGGGTTATGACTGCACAAGAGTTGTGCTTTCTAAACACTTTTTGGAACAATGTTAACCGGTTAACGCATAAAGGTTAACCGGTTAACGTAATATGAAATAAAATTTTAAGTTTTTCAAACAGTGTTAACCGGTTAACGCGTTTGGTTAACCGGTTAACGCAAGACGGAAAACAGTTTTCCAAGAGATTTTCAAACAGTGTTAACCGGTTAACGCATTTGGTTAACTAATTAACGCAAGGCAGAAAGCAAATTTTGAACAGATTTCAAACAGTGTTAACCGGTTAACGCATATGGTTAACCGGTTAACGCAAGGCAAAATTCACCCGTTCCGCTAACTCAGTGCTTTAAAGTATCAAGTGTTGATGTGAAAAGCGACGTCGATTTTAAATGAATTGTTTATTAAAAATTTCGGCCAGGGGCGCTGCCCCTTCAACCCCGCAAGGGGCGCTGCCCCCTTGACCCCCGTCCGTTGAACGGTCAGCGGAACCACCGTCCGCTGACCGGGCAACGGACCCCCGACTAACTCTGCGTAGTGTGATTGGTCGTCGAAATTTAATTTGGTTTTAATTAATTAAAAGAATTAAAATTGATAATAATAATGTGTTTATTATTGTCTTGTGGTGATCAGTTATGGCCTTAGTTTTCCTTTATTTTGTTTTGGTTTTTAAAATACGACCTGCGCGTCGTGCCTCTCTTTTAATCTCTCAATGTAACTTCTTTTCTCATCTCACTCCCTCGTATGTAAAATGAGTTTCTTTTTGTAATGTAATGATATGAAGAAAGCAAAGAAGTCAGTGCCAAAGGAGGACAACCTTAAAGATCTTGCTTGGAGAAGCTTAGATTGTTGTTAGGTTAGCTTAGGTTCTCTCATTGGCTTGGGAGAACAATTGCGCTAGGGGCCATAACCGTTTCATTATGTATGTATGTATGTTGATGCATGTGAGAGGCGATTTATATGATAAATAAGCCGGTGAGATCAGAAAAATTGCAATTCCCTCAAATTAAATATTAAGTTTATGCTTTCCAAGTTTTAACACTTATCAAGACTAGTATCGGATAATGTAGGTTTCGCCTACGCGAGGTGCATGTTCTATATTAGTAAGGTCCGATGGGATAATTGTAATATCCAACTGTTAAAGCAATGGGTCAAACTTAACTAAACAAATTATAATAATATTATATGTGTTTGCTTTCCAAGTTTTAGCACTCATCAAGACTAGTATTGGATAATGTAGGTTTCGCCTACGCGAGGTGCATTTTCTATATTGGTAAGGTGCGATGGGATAATTGTAATATCCAATTGCTAAAACGATGGATCAAACTTAATTATAATAATATTATATATGTCTAGAAGCAAGAGTTGGGAATGATCCATATGATGAATTGGAATAAGGAGTTATTCACCCAACTGAAATTTTCGAGAGTTGTATGAGATACAATTGGAAGGAGTTCCTACCTAAATAACCTAGTTTTGTGTAATCCGCCTACGCGGACTTAGAACGAAGTGAAATATGGATCTCGACCCACTAGAAAATCTTCCAACAGGATTTTTCGAATCAGATGGTGAGGGTCATTTGTTTTGAGTAAAATAGTGGGAGAATATTTAATTAAAGGCCTAATTAAATATGTCAATGATACTTATATTTTCATTAATCCTTATGTAGATTACCATGACAATAAACACCTCTAACAACATCTTGCGGTCAATCTTTGAGAAGGAAAAATTGTTTGGGACAAATTTTCTAGATTGGTACCGAAACATGAGGATTGTCCTCAAACATGAAAAAGGGAAAGGCAAGGAAGTTGTCAAACCCAAACCCACTATTGCTGCTTTGAAGCCTAGTGGAGGCATAGCAAAAGAAGGCACCTGCTTCCATTGCGGTAAGACCGGACACTGGAAGAGGAACTGCCAAAAGTACCTGGAAGATAGGAAGAATGGAGTAGAGACTCCAACTTCAGGTATTTTTGTTATTGAAATTAATTTATCTACTTCTGCATCATGGGTATTAGATACTGGATGCGGTTCTCACATTTGTACAAATGTGCATGGACTAAAAAGGAGTAGAGATTTGGCAAAAGGTGAAGTCGACCTACGAGTTGGCAATGGAGCAAAGGTTGCTGCCTTAGCCATAGGAACTTATGAATTGACTTTACCTAGTGGTTTAATAATTCAGTTAGAGAACTGTTATTATGTACCTACAATTAGCAGGAATATTATTTCCGTTTCTTGTTTGGACAAGTTTGGTTTTTCATTTATAATAAAGAACAATTGTTGTTCAATTTATTTGAATGATATATTCTATGCTACTGCACAAATGAACAATGGACTATTTGTCCTTGATCTTGAAATGCCTATTTATAACATTAATATTAAAAGGATGAAACCTAATGAGTTAAATCCAACTTACCTTTGGCATTGTCGATTAGGCCACATAAATGAGAAACGCATTTCCAAACTCCATAAAGATGGACTGTTGGACTCTTTTGATTATGAATCATATGAGACATGCAGATCTTGTTTAATTGGAAAGATGACAAAGTCTCCATTCACAGGAAAAGGTGAAAGAGCGAATGATCTTTTGGCCCTTATACATACTGATGTATGTGGACCACTAAACATACCAGCCAGAGGAGGTTTTCAGTACTTCATCACATTCACTGATGATTTCAGTAAATATGGTTATGTGTATTTAATGAAACACAAATCAGAGTCCTTTGAAAAGTTCAAGGAATTCAAGAATGAAGTAAAAAACCAACTAGGTAAGAATATTAAAACTCTTCGATCAGATCGAGGTGGTGAGTATTTAAGCCTAGAGTTTGATGACCATCTGAAAGAGTGTGGGATCCTATCCCAACTCAATCCTCCTGGAACACCCTAATGGAATGGTGTACCTGAGAGAAGAAATCGAACCCTGTTGGACATGGTCCGATCCATGATGAGTCAAGCCGATCTTCCAAACTCCTTTTGGGGACATGCACTATTGACAGCAGCTTACACACTTAACCGTGTTCCATCCAAAAAGGTTGAGAAGACACCATATGGGATATGGAGTGGTAAGAAACCACATATGTCTTACATGAAGATTTGGGGTTGCGAAGTTTATGTGAAACGACAAATTTCAACTAAGCTTGAGCCCAAATCTGACAAATGCTTATTTGTGGGGTATCCTAAAGAAACAAGAGGGTATTACTTCTACAATCCTTCTGAGGGAAAAGTGTTTGTCGCTCGAACTGGAGTTTTCCTAGAAAAGGATTTTATTTCCAAAGGAACCAGTGGGAGGAAAGTAGAGCTTGAAGAAATTCAAGAATCACAAAGCATCGATACACCTATGGAGGAATTAGAGCAGAAAACACAAGTGGTTGTGGAAGAGCAACCTGCTCAAGTAGAACAAGACCGACGTAGGTCAAGCAGGATACGTCACCTACCTGAGAGATATGGATATCTCATAACAGATCAAGGTGATGTATTACTCATGGATCAAGATGAGCCTGTGACCTACCAAGAGGCCATAACTGGTCCCGAGTCTGAGAAGTGGCTAGAAGCCATGAAATCTGAAATGGATTCAATGTACACAAACCAAGTTTGGACCTTGGTAGAGCCTCCTGTAGGAGTTAATCCTATAGGATGCAAGTGGGTCTTCAAAAAGAAGACTGACATGGATGGTAAGGTGCATACCTATAAGGCAAGACTGGTTGCAAAAGGATATAAACAAATTCATGGGGTTGACTATGATGAAACCTTTTCACCAGTTGCAATGCTTAAATCTGTTCGGATTTTACTTGCTATCGCTGCATATCATGATTATGAAATATGGCAGATGGATGTCAAAACTGCTTTCCTTAATGAGAATCTTCTTGAGGATGTGTACGAGACACAGCCTGAAGGATTTGACATACCAGAAGAAGCCCAAAAGATATGTAAGCTACAAAGACCAATCTATGGATTGAAGCAAGCTTCCAGAAGCTGGAATCTTCGTTTTGATGAAACGGTAAAACAATATGGATTCATCAAGAACGAAGATGAGCCTTGTGTCTACAAGAAGGTTAGTAGGAGCATGATCGTGTTCCTGGTGTTATATGTAGATGACATATTACTCATTGGAAACGATGTCCCTACCCTGCAACAAGTAAAGTCTTGGTTGGGGAAATGCTTTTCTATGAAGGACCTAGGTGAAGTAACCTATATATTAGGAATCAGAATCTATAGAGATAGATCACAAAAACTGCTTGGCCTAAGTCAGAGTACATACATAGACAAAGTGCTGAGACGCTTTAATATGCATGATTCCAAGAAAGGATTCATACCTATGCAACATGGCCTGTGTCTATCAAAAGCATAATCCCCTTCAACTAACGAAGAAAGGGATCGCATGAATAAGATTCCATATGCATCTGCAATAGGATCTATCATGTATGCCATGTTATGTACTCGACCATATGTCTCGTATGCTTTAAGTGCAACGAGTAGGTACCAATATGATCCTGGTGATACCCATTGGATAGCTGTCAAGAATATCCTTAAGTACTTGAGAAGGACTAAGGACTCATTCTTGATATATGGAGGTCAGGAAGAGTTGGCTGTAATTGGTTACACCGATGCTAGCTTCCAGACAGATAAGGATGACTTTAGATCGCAATCTGGTCATGTGTTTTGCTTGAACGGTGGCGCTGTAAGCTGGAAAAGTTCAAAGCAAGATACAGTTGCTGATTCTACAACCGAGGTCGAGTATATTGCTGCCTCAAGTGCAGCAAAGGAAGTTGTTTGGATCAAAAAGTTCATTAGTGAACTTGAAATAGTTCCTAGCATAGTGGATCCCATTGGTCTCTATTGTGATAACAATGGTGCTATCGCACAAGCTAAGGAGCCTAGATCTCACCAACGATCCAAACACATACTTAGGCGTTATCACCTCATTCGAGAGATAATAGATAGAGGAGATGTGAAAATATGTAGAGTACCTACACTTGACAATATTGTTGACCCACTGACAAAGCCTCTTGCGCAGCAGAAGCATGATGGTCATACTAGATCAATGGGCATTAGGGGTATGCCTGATTGGCTCTAGTGCTAGTGGGAAATTGTTGGTGTAAGCCCTAGAGGCCAATACTTTTGGTACTTGTATCGAATTATTTATTAATTAATAAAAGGCTTTTTCTTTATTATGTTTGATTAATAAAGTCCCTAGAATAGCTAGTCCGTTTAATGTATCAAGTATGACTTAATCATGAGATCACATTAAACATAAGGACACTATTGTTAAAGTATCCGTAGTCGAGCTTTATTGTGAAGTGGGATAACATTAAAGCATTAAGACTATTATGTTTGTAGACTGATGATCACATCTCATGGATCATGGATAAAGAGTTATCAAGTGTTAAACATAAGTATGAATATTAAGAGTAATATTTATACCGGATTGACCCGCTATGAGAATACTATATAGAAAGTTATGTAAAGTGTCATAAGTTATTCTCATAGTGATAATGGTGTATACCACTCTTCGACCTGAAACCACTATGGATCCTAGATGTAGAGTCGAGTGCTTTATTGTTGATCCAACATTGTCCGTAACTGGATAACCATAAAGACAGTTGATGGGTACTCCACGAAGCATGCTGAGGGACATGAGTGACCTAGATGGAATTTGCCCATCCTGCGTAATAGGATAAATGTTTATGGGCCCAATATTGAACTGGACAAGGATGACACGGTCTATACCTTGTGTTCAATATAGACATAAGGGCAAAGGGGTAATTATACACATAATTATTATCACAGGAGGTTTTGTCAGATCACATGACATTTTCGTGACTTGGGTAGCAGTGATGTGTTGCTAGATACCGCTCACTGTTTATTATGTTAAATGCGTGATTTAATATAATTGCCAACGTCGCGAAAACCTACAGGGTCACACACAAAGGAAGGATTGATGAGAAATAGAGTAACTAAGGAACACCGTAAGGTACGGTGCACTTAAGTGGAATACGAAATATGGTAAGGTACCAAATACTTAAGTGATTTTGGCATATTATGAGATATGGACCAAAATACACTTAAGTGGGCTTTTAGCTTGAAGCCCACATAAGTGGTTCTATAAATAGAACCCTTGGGTAGAAGCATTGTCACTCAGACTCAAACTCAAGTGAAGACTTGGAATTTCGTTTTCCTCTCTCTCTCACTCAAAGCCTTCATTCTTACCAGCTAGCACTGAGATTGAAGGAATCCGTTTGTGTGGACTGAGTAGAGACGTTGTCATCGTTCAATGTTCGTGATCGCTCCATGGATTTGTATCCAAGGTTTTGATCGTTACAAGAGATTTGCACCAAAGGTTTGAATCGCCACAAGAGGTAACGATTCTATCCCTGATCATGCCCATTCGTAAGGATCACTAAATGGAGAAATTTTTAAATTCCGCTGCGCCCTTGATGGCAATTCTCCTACAGTTTGGCCATACAAGAAAATGACTTATTCATCTTCCCAAGAATTGATCTTGGATAATATCCAATAAACTTTAAGAGTTTTTAGTATATAAAACTCACGAACCTCCTTAAACAAGGAAAACTGGTTGCTTCCAACCTAAACAATACGACTTGGAATTTGGCAATTAAGTCTTCTCTTCCAAACAGTGGATTAAAGCGATTAGTCATCTTTCCACAAACAACAGATCAAAGCGCTTAGTCTTCTTTCCACAAGAATCTCAGAGAGGTTAGTCTTCAAGCTTCTAAACAAACTTTGTAATATTTTTCTCTGTACTGAGTTCGCGAACCTTAAATCTTGGTTTTATACGTGATAACCAATAACACGTGAGATTTTAATACCGTGATAATATCGAACCTTATCCAAGCTTTTATCACAGGATAAGCTTTAACTTAACATTGGTTTTACCACGGGCTAACCTAGAACCAATGATATTTTACCATGGGATAATCTCAAACCTATTAAGTTTTTAATCACAGACTGAGCTTGAATCTAAATAGGGGTTTAATCACACTGTCATACCCCAAAATTTGCCCATTAATATTTCAAGACATTTTTCAGGGCACTCCGACTCATTTTTATGACACTGATCTTAAAGGAACAAAGGCCCAGCTCACGAATGGCCCAATCCAGAAAATGGCCCAAACTGGCCTGTTCGCTACACGTTCGCTACACGCTCGCCTAGCGAACGTTCGCTACACGCTCGCCTAGCGAAGCTGACAGATAACAGAAAATTTTGGGCTTCACTCTGAGCCCATTAGGTCACAAAAAAGAGCATTATAAATACCAGCACTTCAGTAATGAAAAGGAGGACGAAAAAGGACGGAAACCCTGGCATAGAAACCCTAGCTCAGAGAAGTCAGAATGAAGAAACCCTGACGACCGCTCATCCGCACCGCCGTTGCCGCCGTCCAACTCCACCCGATACCAAAAGTGACTTGCCAATTCAGCATTACCACTCCATTGCAAACAGGTTTGCGTATCATTATTGTTTTATGCTTCCAATTTGTAAATCTCTAAATACATAATGCATCATGATTGAATTTTTGGATATGTAATTAGACTTTGCATGTGAATTCCAGTACGCCTGAATATCCTGAATGTTTGACCATATTATTTCTGTAATTGAATGCAATAAGGCATGCAGCATGCTGAGACCATACTGTTCTGAAATTCAAAACCCGCAGCCGCTCGCTAGCACATCGCTAAGCGAGCATGTAGCGAGTATTCGCTAGGCCCTCGCTAGGCGAGGCAGAGGCGAACGGGACAGTCGTTGATATTTGTTATGTCCTATGCGTAACCTGATCTATTCTATGTTAATTATGCACTGTTTTGCCTGACATTCATGCTGCTGTGTTTTCTTTTGCGGTGTAATCCTCGATTGCACCCTGATTGGTATTCTAACCCGTTTGCTGAATTTTGTAAAGGTTCACATATCCCAGGAAAAGAGTGCTGTTTAGGCCTTCCACTTTATTTGTGGGATACCCTTATGAAGATCCACCCTAAATTGCTTAATTAATTTTAATGTATTAATTTTAATGTATTAATTTTAATGTATTGATTTTAATGTGGAGATTCATCCTAATCACCTAATTGACTTTAAAATATGGCCTTTAAATACGTGATCTTGGACCTCTCTGTTGCCTTACAATATTACGGTATTACGGTCATGTCCCGCGAATGTAGGGATACACTTAGCAATGGCCCTTCGATTAAATCATCATAAAATAAATCATAGTCCCTCGGATGTTGCCTTCGAATATATGATTTCGTCCCTCGATGACCCTTCGGTGTAGCCTACGGTTAAATGATGATCGTCCCTTCGAATGCTAAGGTATCCTTACAACTGTTGCCTTCAATGACCTATCGATGACCCTACGATGACCCTTAAACATCCAGAGGGTAAAATTACTTACTTCTCAATAGTAAGGACAATTTTACCCTCATAAGGATAGGAAACGTTCATAACGACCTTAGGAAGGTATAACTCTCAATTGCTGGATCATAACCTAAAACATTTCCCACCCCTCACACTTTGCAAATCCTAGAAAATCACCACTTGGTATACATTCATACTAGAATCATTACCAAGTTACATTTTTCTAAACCGTTTTCAAAATCAAACGAGATAAATACTTTGTATACATTCATACGAGAATCATTACAAAGTTAAACTCTCTTTTTGAAACATTTTTTAAACAATTCACGAACACTTTTCAGACAAAAATATAAGTGATCCAGCAATTAAGAGCCCATGGATAACCATGGATACAAAGGGTGCTAACACCTTCCCTTTGTATAATGTACCTCCCGAACCCAAAATCTATTGAGGTCTTTCCTGTTCTTTTCCACCTTTCCTTATTGGATAAAAGAAAAGTCGGTGGCGACTCTTGCTATCCGCGACATTGCGATAAAAAGCAAAATACCCCAAGTCAGTTCACCGTATGACAGAACTGGCGACTCTGCTGGGGAATCAAAAAGAGAGGTTACCTTAAAAAACAAGATCACTTATTTGAATTGTTTGATTTACTTTTAAGGGATTGCTTGGGTATCCTATGCTTGAGTGAAAGATCCTACACCCGGATCTAGTGTACCTTAGGTAAGTAGCAATAGATCATCGCGACTATCCGGCGTATACTGGAATGGTTAAAATGATGGCTACGGTTAATGTGACACTTTGGTTGTCCTGATGTTCCTCATGTTACTTGAGGAAAAATTTGGCTTCCGCGTGGTGTCATCAAAGCATTAATCAGACTTTTAGAACCCTAATTGACTCATCCTGGCCATTAGAAAGTAGTGAGATAACTGACTTCGGTTCCGACTGGGGTTGGTTGAGACTCGATACTACACTCTTTGAGATTGGACTTTAGGGAAGCTTCGGTCAACCACTTGGTGTTGCACTGAAGTGGACTTAAAGGAAGGTCAATGATTGGAGATCCTTCTAGAACCCGGTTACTATTCTAGGACAGGTTGAACCAACCAAACTTCAGTGGGGAGGGTACTTACCTATGGAACTCATGCAAGCCTTAAAACTTAGGAATGATGGTTGTGTGACTTGCTTGTGCTTGTTATTTACTTAACATCATAACATCATGACATCATAACATCATAACATCATGGCATTGTACTAACCATTTCAAGGACTTTAAACATTGAAAACATTTCATACATTGCATAGCATGGCATAACATTGCATAACAGGTACTCTAAAGGGATCAATGTTCTCACGGTTTTCCTCCAAACAGAAAAATGACCCTCGAACAAGCTGTCAAAGATCTCCAGGCTCAAAGTGCTCAACTCCAAGAGATGATCTTGAACTTATCCAAGGGGCAGGAGGAACTGAAGGCTCTTTTGCTCGAAAAGAAGAAAGACAAGAAAGTTGTGAGTTACATTAACACGGGAAGAAGGCTTAAAGGACAGGCTGCAGGAGTCAAGATTAGAATTCCGAAGGATCAAGAAGAGGGGACAAATTCAGAATATGAGAATGCTGATCCTTTCAGCCAGGAGGATGAAGATGAAGATTATGAGAATGAACAGTACTCTCCAAGAGATGATAAGTACAAGTTGCTGGAAGAACGTATGCTAGCTATGGAAGGTCAGAAGGCGCCCGGTCTGGACTTCGAAAGCTTGGGTCTAGTCTCTGATGTGGTCATTCCCCGCAAATTTAAGGTCCCCGCTTTCACTAAATACGATGGGGCATCTTGTCCTCAGATGCATCTGAGAGCTTATGTGAGAAAGATTCAGCCATATACCACCAATAGGAAGTTATGGATCCATTTTTTCCAAGAGAGTCTGGCTGGCACACAGTTGGAATGGTACTATCAGCTCGAAAGCTCTAACATCCACACATGGACTGATTTAGCGACAACTTTCTACAAGCACTACCAGTATAATTCTGAACTAGCGCCTACTCGGCTACAGTTGCAGAATATGACTATGGGATCTAAAGAAAGCTTCAAAGAATATGCTAAAAAATGGAGAGATTTGGCTGGCAGAGTCAAACCCCCTATGACTGACCGAGATAGTGGACATGTTCATGAGCACACTGACTGGCCCATTCTACAGCCATCTATTGAGGAGTTCCTCATCGGGTTTCACTGAACTTATATTAACTAGTGAACAGGTTGAAAGCGGAATTCGAAATGGAAAGATACAGGCGGCTACCTCTGATCCTCCGGAGACTCCTAATGACATCGCTGCCCCTCTGCCTAACCATGACGAGACTGTCAATGCTGTGGAAGATGCTGATAGCGATTGCAACCTGGATAGCTGGATTTTCCCAACAATTGGTGACAGACTCAATAATTGGAAGGCTGAAGACACTATCCCGATTTCCTTTAGTCAGGAATAATTGTTATTGCTTATTTAGTGTATCAAATTTGGTTAAATGTCTTGTCATTTTCATAAGCATATTCATATTCAATAAATCAATGGACTTTTTGCATTCAAATATTGCGCTCTTTATCTTTCCTGTCATTTTTTTTCAAACAAGCTATGTATTCTTGCACACACTCACGTAACAATTTGCCGATCCATACCCACTCTGGATCCTGTTGATAATAGTTCTGCTACTGTTCATTATGACTTTGAAAATCCGATCTACCAAGCCGAGGATGGAGGTGAGGAAGATTGTGAAGTACCTGAGAACTTGTCAGACTATCACTGCAAGAAGAAAAGACTATTCAGCCGCATGGGGCATCGATCGAAATCGTAAATCTGGACCACGTCGCCCGATTTAGCTCCCATTTGACCGCTACTTGCAAATCCATCTCCAAATTACTGAGACAAAATCAAGAAGTATCTCCAAGAACCTCTAATTCTGATACCACCAGTTGAAGGAAGACCTTTAATCATGTATTTGACCGTGTTAGAAAGTCAAAGGGGTGCGTGTTGGGGCAACATGACGAGTCTGGTCGAAAAGAGCATGCAACATACCACCTTAGCAAAAAGGTACCGACTGTGAAACAAGATACTCACAGCTCGAGAAAGCTTACTGTGCTTTGGCTTGGGCTGCTCGCCGACTAAGACAGTATATGTTGAATCATACCACTTTATTGACTTCTAAGATGGATCTTATCAAATATACATTTGAGAAACCTGTTGTCTCCTGAAAGAATTATTACTGACAATGGTACTGATTTGAACAACAAGATGATTACTGAACTCTGCATGCAGTTCAAAATAAAACCCCATAATTCCGAAGTGGCGACTTGGTAATAAAGCGTATCATTCTACCACAAGGTGATTCTAGAGGCAAATGGACTCCCACATACGAAGGACCATTTGCAGTTAAGAAGGTATTCTCTGGTGGAGCCATGATGCTTGCTACAGCGGATGACGAAGAGTCCCCGCATCCCGTGAACACGGACATAGTTAAAAAAAAAAATACTACGCATGTACACCCGGCAAGTCGAAAACCTGAAAAGGCGGCTTGGGCAAAAAAGGGTATCCTGGTGGACTGAAAACCTGAAAAGGCGGTCCAGGAAAAAATTAGGGATTAAAGCGTATGACTATGTCCCGTTCTCGGACAGCTTCATCCAACTTCGAGGGACTGAACAAGCCAATCACTTCTATCAGACAGCAGGAGATGAGATGCTTGATGACATAATAACGGTAGTGGAATTAGAATCGATAGGACTTTTTCTGCATAGCTTTCTCTTTGTTTGCTTGATAATTTCCTCTTACTAGGATTTCTGTCTCCTTGTACACGAATTGCCTGTTTATAGGCCCTATTTCAAAATCAATACAATTTCATTTCCAAAAAGATGCTTTTGTTTTACTTTCTCTGTTTTGTTTGCATAAACGTCCATTGATTTAACTTGAATTGATATATGCATTTGAATATGATCAATGTTTATCAAAATACATGCATAAAACGGAAATAGCAATTACAAAAGACTTCAGGGTCGAGGATAAGGTCTAACCATGCTTTCCAACAAGTCCGGTTACAAATCCTTTCCCCAACAAAAACCAGCTATTTCCCAGAAGAGGTTGGCATCACCAGACAGACTAGTCATCTCTTCCACCCCCAGCCAGGCTCTGTTGAATATTTCTACCATCAGACAGAAATCAAATACCCCCAGCTGAGAAAGGGTCATCAATACAAATATCTCCGACCAGAAGACTGAGATTTATTTCCCCAGTAGAGTCCTCCGGAAGGACTTTTCAGATGCATAATTCATTCATTACATCATTTCACAGCATACGCATGCATACATCGTTCACAGTTATTTTCGAAAGCATAAAACATCTCATGCATCATGACATGGCATGAAGCTAACTTTATTTTTCAGGTTAATTATCTTCTTGATACAGTCAAAATAGAGGACCATTCAGACGGACATCTTCATCAATTACGTTCAGGATTCAACTACATCTTTCAGATATACTCCATGTCAACATTCATTTTGACATCCTCCTAACGATGGCATCTATAAGCCCATCCCAGACATTTATTGCAAATACAACATATACAAATACTATCAGATATAGCCTAACGTACGGTTCATTCTGATTCAGCTCAACATATGACTCTTTCAACTCAGATGCGATCTAACGTACGATCCATTCCGACCTTCAACAACTCCAATACAGTCTAATGTACGACCCAGTTAGACCTTCAAGTCCTCAGATTCTACCTAGCGTACGGTACATTTCTGAAGCGTAGTCTAGCGTACGACTACCCCTTTCATCACCAGATTCAGCCTAACGGACGGCTCATTCTGCTCAGAGACAGTCTAATGTACGACCCAGTTAGACCTTCAAGTCCTCAGATGCTACCTAGCGTACGGTACATTTCTAAAGCGTAGTCTAGCGTACGACTACCCCTTTCATCACCAGATTCAGCCTAACGGACGGCTCATTCTGCTCAAATACAGTCTAATGTACGACCCAGTTAGACCTTCAAGTCCTCAGATGCTACCTAGCGTACGGTACATTTCTAAAGCGTAGTCTAGCGTACGACTACCCCTTTCATCACCAGATTCAGCCTAACGGACGGCTCATTCTGCTCAAATACAGTCTAATGTACGACCCAGTTAGACCTTCAAGTCCTCAGATGCTACCTAGCGTACGGTACATTTCTAAAGCGTAGTCTAGCGTACGACTACCCCTTTCATCACCAGATTCAGCCTAATGGACGGCTCATTCTGCTCAAATACAGTCTAATGCACGACCCAGTTAGACCTTCAAGGCCTCAAATGCTACCTAGCGTACGGTACATTTCTGAAGCGTAGTCTAGCGTACGACTACCCCTTTCATCATCAGATTCAGCCTAACGGACGGCTCATTCTGCTCAGAGATGGTCTAGCGTACGACCCGCTTGGATGTTCATCCCCTCTAATGCTACCTAGCGTACGGTACATTCTGAAGTGTAGTCTGGCGTATGACTACCCCTTTCATCATCAGATGCAGCCTAACGGACGGCTCATTCTGCTCAGAGACGGTCTAGCGTACGACCCGCTTGGATGTTCATCCCCTCAAATGCTACCTAGCGTACGGTACATTCTGAAGTGTAGTCTGGCGTATGACTACCCCCCTTCATCATCAGGTACAGCCTAACGGACGGCTCAGTCTACAACTCAGATACGATCTAGCATACGATCCATTCTGATCCTTCACCCCCAGTAACGATACAGCCTTACGGACGGCTCGTTCCGCAACCCATCCTGCTATTTAGATACGATCTAGCGTATGATCCATTCTGATCCTTTATCCCCAGCAGTGTATGACTCATTCGGATTCTTATCTCATTTTGATTCGGCACAACATATTACTCCTCCAACAATACGGTCTAGCGTACGACCCATTCGGATCTTCATTCCTCAGATACTACCTAGCGTACGGTACATCCCGAGGTGTAGTCTAGCGTACGACTACTTTTCGTCAGATACAGCCTAACAGACGGCCCATTCTGCAACTCAGATACGATCTAGCGTATGATCCATTCTGATCTGTTATCCCCAGTGGCGTATGACCCATTCTAACTCCCCAGTGAAGTCGACGGCCTAATGAATGACTCACTATACGGTCCAGCGTATGACCCAGTGACACCCATGACTTCAGATATCTTCTAACGTACGACGTACTCTGAAGCTCTCATCATCAAACTTCCTAGATGGCATCATCAAGACTAACTAATTGACAAATGCAAATTTTTGGGGCATCCTAAGTGTTCAATAATCTTCCACCTCCAGACCACGAATGGCGTACATACCATTCTGACTCTCTCGGTTCAAGAATATTGAACAGGGGCAGCTGTCATACCCCAAAATTTGCCCATTAATATTTCAAGACATTTTTCAGGGCACTCCGACTCATTTTTATGACACTGATCTTAAAGGAACAAAGGCCCAGCTCACGAATGGCCCAATCCAGAAAATGGCCCAAACTGGCCTGTTCGCTACACGTTCGCTACACGCTCGCCTAGCGAACGTTCGCTACACGCTCGCCTAGCGAATGTTCGCTACACACTCGCCTAGCGAACGTTCGCTACGCGTTCGCTACACGCTCGCCTAGCGAAGCTGACAGATAACAGAAAATTCTGGGCTTCACTCTGAGCCCATTAGGTCACAAAAAAGAGCATTATAAATACCAACACTTCAGTAATGAAAAGGAGGACGAAAAAGGACGGAAACCCTGGCATAGAAACCCTAGCTCAGAGAAGTCGGAGTGAAGAAACCCTGACGGCCGCTCATCCGCACCGCCGTTGCCGCCGTCCAACTCCACCCGATACCAAAAGTGACTTGCCAATTAAGCATTACCACTCCATTGCAAACAGGTTTGCGTATCATTATTGTTTTATGCTTCCAATTTGTAAATCTCTAAATACATAATGCATCATGATTGAATTTTTGGATATGTAATTAGACTTTGCATGTGAATTCCAGTACGCCTGAATATCCTGAATGTTTGACCATATTATTTCTGTAATTGAATGCAATAAGGCATGCAGCATGCTGAGACCATACTGTTCTGAAATTCAAAACCCGCAGCCGCTCGCTAGCACATCGCTAAGCGAGCATGTAGCGAGTATTCGCTAGGCCCTCGCTAGGCGAGGCAGAGGCGAACGGGACAGTCGTTGATATTTGTTATGTCCTATGCGTAACCTGATCTATTCTATGTTAATTATGCACTGTTTTGCCTGACATTCATGCTGCTGTGTTTTCTTTTGCGGTGTAATCCTCGATTGCACCCTGATTGGTATTCTAACCCGTTTGCTGAATTTTGTAAAGGTTCACATATCCCAGGAAAAGAGTGCTGTTTAGGCCTTCCACTTTATTTGTGGGATACCCTTATGAAGATCCACCCTAAATTGCTTAATTAATTTTAATGTATTAATTTTAATGTATTAATTTTAATGTATTGATTTTAATGTGGAGATTCATCCTAATCACCTAATTGACTTTAAAATATGGCCTTTAAATACGTGATCTTGGACCTCTCTGTTGCCTTACAATATTACGGTATTACGGTCATGTCCCGCGAATGTAGGGATACACTTAGCAATGGCCCTTCGATTAAATCATCATAAAATAAATCATAGTCCCTCGGATGTTGCCTTCGAATATATGATTTCGTCCCTCGATGACCCTTCGGTGTAGCCTACGGTTAAATGATGATCGTCCCTTCGAATGCTAAGGTATCCTTACAACTGTTGCCTTCAATGACCTATCGATGACCCTACGATGACCCTTAAACATCCAGAGGGTAAAATTACTTACTTCTCAATAGTAAGGACAGTTTTACCCTCATAAGGATAGGAAACGTTCATAACGACCTTAGGAAGGTATAACTCTCAATTGCTGGATCATAACCTAAAACATTTCCCACCCCTCACACTTTGCAAATCCTAGAAAATCACCACTTGGTATACATTCATACTAGAATCATTACCAAGTTACATTTTTCTAAACCGTTTTCAAAATCAAACGAGATAAATACTTTGTATACATTCATACGAGAATCATTACAAAGTTAAACTCTCTTTTTGAAACATTTTTTAAACAATTCACGAACACTTTTCAGACAAAAATATAAGTGATCCAGCAATTAAGAGCCCATGGATAACCATGGATACAAAGGGTGCTAACACCTTCCCTTTGTATAATGTACCTCCCGAACCCAAAATCTATTGAGGTCTTTCCTGTTCTTTTCCACCTTTCCTTATTGGATAAAAGAAAAGTCGGTGGCGACTCTTGCTATCCGCGACATTGCGATAAAAAGCAAAATACCCAAAGTCAGTTCACCGTATGACACACATAATCCCCAAACCAAAAGCTTTTACAAGTTTAACTTTTAACCCAAACAAATAATCCCTAGATGAATAATATTCAACTAAGGTGTATACAAAAGATTCCCTTGGTGAATTTATAATTCTACCCTTCTAGAATTACAAAATATCCCCACTCACAAAAGAACTTTCTAAAATAAGTACTTCGACTAAAAATTAGTGAGAAAGAAATTTTTAGAGAGAGAAAGAAAGAGTGAGAAGTGTCAAAACACAATTCAGGATGAAATGAAATCGGGAATGGACTTATATTTATAGGCTAGAGGTTGAATCAAAAAGGAAATTGAGTTTAATGCCTTTTTAGACAATCTAATTGGTTAGAACCTAATTCTAATCAATTAGAAACTTCAATGATAATTGATTACCAGTCCAAAAAGGAAAGAAACGATATCTAGTTGTCTTACCTTATTAAGGTGTTGTTGTAATCGCTTAGAGCTCAATTTTGAACTGGTCTAATTGATTAGACAAGTGCTCCAATCGTTTAGAAAAGGAAAAACTTTTCGCATAGAAATTATTGTAAGGGCAAACTGTCATACAACATACGATCATAGGTTTCGATGATGACAAATTACCACCATGGATGAATCGACATTGTCGATTCCACCTCTACAAAACAAATGCAACATATCACCTATCATATCCTTTTCTATGTTCATCTAAACTGTTATATTTCATACATCATATGTGGATAAAATATGGTCATGACAAAATGCATGAAAACCACAAAAATCTAAATTTTTGCAGATTTGCAGGGTTTGAGTCGACCGCAGGGTCGGCGCATGACATAGTGCATTTTCTCACGGGTCAGCGAATGAAGGTTTGAGTCGACCGTAGGGTCGGCGCATGACATAGTGCATTTTCTCACGGGTCAGCGCACGAAGGCTTGAGTCGACCGCAGGGTCGGCGCATGAAGGTTTCACTTTCCCACGGGTCAGCGCACGCCGACCTATGGTCGACGCATACCGATGTGTTTTTTAGATTGTCCAAAACTGCAGGCTATGCGTCGACGCATAGACCTGCTATGGTCGATCGTTCGTGCGCAACTACAGTTTTTAAGTAATTCCCACTTTGTTTGAAAAGCTGTTAAGTGGGTTGGTTGGTTTGTAACTATAAATAGAAGTTCAGTTACTTGTATCAACCAACATTTTGACAAATTGATTCAAGTGTACAAAGAACAAGAAAAAGTGAAATAGGTGTCCAAGATTCTTCATCTTCATCTTCAACATCTCACAACACATCAATTACACACAACCATTTTTGAAGTGCTTTGTGATTGGTTAAAGGTGATAACGTTCGAAGCCGAGATTGGGGAATCCGGTTCGGGTTGAAGTTTGCGACAGGTTTTTTCTTGAATAAAACCTTTAGGGTTTTGTCTTCCAAGATTGGGTTGATTTTGGGGTCTTTTTTGGACGATTTCTTCATCAATTTTCAGCTGAGCGAAGGTGATTGAGAAGAGGAAGTCTTCATCAATCTAGTAGCGGATTCAGTGATATTGAAGGGAAGATTTTGGGTTTGATTTGTTATAGTTGAGATCAGCCGGGCCGAGGGATTGAAGAACTGAGAGTTATTCAACAAAGGGGTTGGAATCGGAGGTCTATCAACAACAATCGAAGGACTTGATTCACCTTGAATCAAGGAACGAGTGGAAGCAACATTCAACGTCTTGAGAATTCTGTTGTATAATTGCCTTTCAATCCTTGTATAAACTGTTATACTCAACAGGTGATATCTATTAAAGCAATCTCAATTCTAGTTTTAGAATTGAGGGCAGACGTACCCCGAAGCGAGGACGACGGGGGAATTGCCTCATCAAATCTTTGTCTTCTCTATTTTTCAGCATATTTGTTTTTGGCTTAAAAATAAGTGATTTTTGTATAAGCACTTTTATCAAACCTTGATATTAATTGAGTAAGAAGTTAAAAATCTGTTTTTGAATCCAAAGTACAATAAGATATTGTACTAGACTAATTGGAATCACTTACTCAACATAAATATCACTTGGAGTGTTTTTGCACACCAAGTGTTTGATAATTTGCCTAAACCAAAATTATCTTAGTTGTGTATCTAGTTTGGTTTGCTCTTTGAATCATTGGAACTAGGAATCCTAGCAAGTGAAATAAATCATTGATAGTGTGACTAGTGTAGTGATTCTTATTCTACATGATCACTAATCTATAGGCTAGACGCATATCTGGTTTTCCAATAACCGTTCGTTTTAGACTATATTTTCCTCGGCCGCTTCCGCACTTAAAACAAATTTTCAAAACCAATTTTTAATTGGTAACGCCGACTCAATTTTTAATTGGGATCTATTCAACCCCCCCCCTTTTAGACCCGTGCCATAGTCTAACAAGTGGTATCAGGAGCACCGGTTCGCTCCGTGCTTCAAAATATAACTTTGATAGAAAATGGCTAACGAACCTAAATGGGCTTATAATAGAGCTTCCGTTTTCAATGGTGAAAATTATAGTTATTGGAAAGACTGTATGCGGGTGCACATAAATTCCATAGATAGAAAAATATGGAACGTTATTCTCAATGGTCCAATTGAAATAACCATGACCAATTAGAATAATGAATTAGTGCCAAAGCCCGAAGCACAATGGACCGATGATGATGAAAGAAAATACAATTATGATTGGAAAGCCAAAAATATCCTAATCTCCTCATTAGGTGTAGATGAATACTATCGTGTATCCCATTGTCCTACTGCTAAGGCCATGTGGGATTCACTACAAATCGCCCATGAAGGGATGAACGATGTTAAGTTGGCAAGAATCAACACACTAACACAAGAGTTTGATCTATTTTTCATGGAGCAAGGGGAAACCATTGCTGACATGCAAAAGAGATTTACTCATCTCATCAATCGATTACATTCATTAGGTAGGCCGGTTTCTAATGATGTTGCTACTAATAAGATCTTGAGATGTCTTAACAGGGAATGGCAGCCGAAAGTGACCGCCATCAAAGAAGCAAATGATCTTACCATATTAGACTTGACAACATTATTTGGCAAACTACAAGAGCACGAACAAGTACTCTTGAGCCTAGAACAACACGAAAAGAAAGAAAAGAAGGACAAAACAAAGGTGAGTGAAAATAAATCTATAGCTCTTAAGACTTCCTCCTCAAAGTCTCAAGCAAAAGAGAAAAGTGATTATTCCTCGAGCGACAAAGAAGAAGAGGACAAGAGCGAAGATATAGGGTTGTTCGTTAAACGTTACAATCGTTACGTGAGAAAGAACGACATCCAACATTCCGAGAAGAACTTGGTAAACTTCCGGAAACAATTGAGGTACTCTAAAAATGATGACTCAAAAGGTAAAAAGACTAGAGGGTCGTGCTACACTTGTGGGAAGCCCGGTCATTACAAACCGGATTGTCCGATGAACAAGAAGACAAGGGAAAAGGAATCATCCAAATCACACAAGAAATCATCAAAGCCAAGGAGAGCATACATAGCTTGGGAAAGCGATATCGACTCCTCCGATGATGAAAGTTCTAGTGATGAAGATGAAGCTGTAAACCTATGCCTCTCTTCTCATCAAAAGAACAAAAAGAAACAGGTACGACATGCTAAATATGAAAAATCCTCTAGTATGTCTCATCATGAATTACAAGCTGCATTTGATACTGTACGCTGTGAAGCTAAAGAGGCCTTTAAAAGGCTTGCCTCAAATAACCAAATTTTTATCCATTTGGAACAAAAAATTCGAGAATCCGAAAGGAAACTTGAGGCACTCAAAGCTTCTATGGTAGAAAGCACAAAAGCAGGTTCTGAGGACCTTAGAAATACGATAATTAACTATGGGTGTGATACTTGTTATATTTGGCAAGGTGAAGTAGGAAACCTAAAAACCAAACTTGACAAGGCTTTTGAGCCTAATATTACCTTTGCAATCGATAAATCAAACTTTCGAAAAAGTATGGTTAATCCATATCAAAAATATAAATATGTTATAAAGGATAAAGATAGCAAAGGCAATCAAAATGTTAATTTCTCTTGTCTTTATTGTTGCAAGAAAGGCCACTCCATTGCTAAATGCAGGTTTAGGAGATTCTTAGTTCCTAAAGGCATTTACCAATGGCTGCCCAAATGCAACCATTTCGTTACTCACTATTCAGGACCCAATAAGCCATTGGGTACCTTCTCGTGTTAATTGTATTTCCATAGGTACAATGCCTCGAGACCACCAAGAGAAGACGGGTTCTCGACAGTGGATGCTCAAGGCACATGTCAGGAGACATATCACTCTTCATTGACCTCGTGGCTAAGAAGAAAGGATATGTAACCTATGGTGACAACAACCATGGAGCAATACTAGGTAAAGGTAGTGTAGGTAACCCTTCTTCCACTACTATTTCTGATGTATTGCTTGTCGAAGGTCTTAAACACAATCTACTTAGCATCAATCAATTATGTGACAAAGGATACAATGCATCTTTTTCAAAAGATTGTTGCAAAATTGTACATAATGATGATAAGAAGAGTATGTTTAATGGCCTGCGAGTGAATAATGTCTATATGTTAGACTTGAACGAAGTATCGTTAACAAGTGACAAATGCCTTGTAACATTGAGTGAAGATTCATGGTTATGGCATAGGCGTTTAGCACATGTTAACTTTGACTTACTAAATAAAGTAGTCTCAAAAGATCTAGTCTTAGGTCTCCCCAAAATAAAGTTCACCAAGGATCACCTTTGTGATGCTTGTCAAAAAGGGAAGCAAACGAGGATCTCATTTAAATCCAAAAATATCGTTTCAACAACGAGACCTCTCGAACTTCTTCATATGGACTTATTTGGGCCGTCTAGGATTAAAAGTCTAGGAGGAAATTATTACGGTTTTGTAATAGTGGACGAATTTTCTAGATTTTGTTGGACTACCTTTTTAGTAAGCAAGAGCGATACGTTCGCCGCCTTTAAAATGTTTGCTAAGCTTTCCCAAAATAAATTAAATACAAACATTGTTTCAATTAGAAGCGACCATGGGGGTGAGTTCGAAAACCATTTATTTGAAGAATATTGCGGTAACCATGGTATCGATCATAACTTCTCCGCTCCACGTACTCCTCAACAAAGTGGGGTCGTGGAGCGTAAAAATCAAATTTTGGAAGAATTGGGAAGAACAATGATTAACGAAAGTGGTTTACCGAAATATTTTTGGGCCGACGCCATTAGTACGGCGTGTTATGTTTTGAATAGGGTGCTCATTCGCCCCATTCTAAATAAAACACCGTATGAGCTTTTAAAAGGGTGAAAGCCAAATGTTTCTCACTTATATGTTTTCGGTTGCAAATGTTTTGTATTAAATAATGGAAAGGAAAACTTGGGCAAATTCGATTCCAAGGCCGACGAAGGTATCTTCCTCGGATACTCTCAATCGAGTAAAGCATATAGAATATATAATAAACGATTACTTACTGTGGAAGAGTCTGTACATGTCACTTTTGACGAATCCTATCCGAGAAACGTCGGAAAAGGTAGTGTTGTTCATGGTACAGGTACATCTACGGAAGACATACTCAAGGGTGGCGAGCCGGGGATTGATCGACCCGACAAAGTCAAAGTTAAGGAGGATAAAGATGTACACCATGAGGAAACCGAGGTAGCTCATCCGCCTTCGAACGATGATCTCCCTCAAGCTTGGAAGTCTCCCAAAGACCATCCAATTGACAACATTCTCGGAGATGTCTCAAAGGGTGTTACAACTCGATCGAAGATAAGTAATTTCTGTTATCACTTCGCTTTCGTTTCACAAATGGAACCTAAAAACCCTAAAGAAGCCCTACTCGATGAACACTGGTTCTTGTCAATGCAGGAGGAACTAAATCAGTTCACTAGAAATGAGGTTTGGGACCTTGTCCCTCCTCCGCGAGGTCATCGAGTAATCGGCACCTGATGGGTGTTTAGGAACAAGTTGGATGAAAACTGAGTAATAACCCGTAACAAGATGCGTTTAGTCGCGCAAGGGTATAACCAAGAGGAAGGCATCGACTATGAGGAAACTTATGCGCCGGTTGCCCGACTCGAGGCTATACGCCTTCTCCTTGCCTTCGCTTGTGCGAAAGACTTTAAGCTATTCCAAATGGATGTTAAGAGTGCGTTCCTTAACGGTGACATAAATGAAGAGGTCTACGTCGCACAACCTCCGGGTTTTGAATCTCATGAGTATCCCGATCATGTTTACAAACTAAAAAGGGCTTTATATGGTCTCAAACAAGCTCCTAGAGCTTGGTATGAGCGACTAAGTAAATTTTTACTTGATCAAGGTTACTCAAGAGGAAAGGTTGACACAACTCTCTTTATTAAACGTCAAGGAAAGCACTTGATATTAGTACAAATTTATGTTGACGATATTATATTTGGGTCTACTAACATGAATCTCGTGAGAGAGTTTTCGGATGTTATGCAGGGTGAATTCGAGATGAGTATGATGGGGGAGCTCACATACTTTCTCGGTTTGAAAATTAAACAACTCAAAGAAGGAACATTCGTGAGTCAAACAAAGTATTGTTTGGACCTTATCAAGAGATTTGACATGGCAAAAGCCAAGGCCATTGACACCCCCATGCCAACATGTGCAAACTTGAATAAAGATGAAAACGGTAAGGACGTAGAGATAAAAAGGTAAAGAGATATGATTGGATCACTTCTCTATCTTACTGCTTCTCGTCCCGACATTATCTTTAGCGTGTGTATGTGCGCAAGATACCAATCATGTCCCAAGGAATCCCATCTAAAAGCTGTCAAACGAATACTTCGATACCTATCTGGTACTCCGAAGTATGGACTATGGTATTCCAAAGGTAATGATTGCTCATTGGTAGGTTTCTCCATTCCGATTTTGCCGGTTGCAAATCGGATAGGAAAAGCACTAGTGGTACTTGTCATTTATTTTCAAATTCCTTGGTCAGTTGGCATAGCAAGAAACAAGTTTCAGTTGCTTTGTTAACCGTCGAAGCGGAATACGTTGCCGCCAGTAGTTGTTGTGCTCAAATCCTATGGGTTAAGCAACAATTATTGGATTTTAATCTCAAACTCGAACGCATTCCCATTTTCTGTGACAATACAAGTGCCATTAATCTTACCAAAAATCCTGTGTTGCATTCTCGCACCAAACATATCGAAACTCGACACCATTTTCTTCGGGATCATGTAGAGAAAGGCCATGTTGTATTTGTACATGTTGACACTAAAAATCAACTAGCGGACATTTTCACAAAGCCTCTAGCTACTGAGCCTTTCTTTCATATTCGCCGAGAACTTGGTATTCTCGACATTTCGGAACGGGCGTCATAAATTGCTTGCTTTATCATATTTCATTTAAAACTATAGTCTTGTACTTCTAACAAGCTAATGTTGTTGCAAGCACAAGTATATTGTTCATCAAGTTATTCCGGCATCGAGGTGATATTGTTCCTTTACCCTTCTCTCTCTCCCAACCTTCATGGTTAAATAGTTATATTACATGATAATATTGTATATATATGACTTGTTTCTTATACCATATCTGTTTGGATGTTTAATGTTGTGTGACATTCTATTTATGCATCAAACATGTGAGCATATGTGCATAACAGTGAAAATCTGCAAAATTTGCATGTATGAGTCGACCATAACAGGGCAATGGTCGACGCACACCTTAAAAACTTTTTTTTTTTTTAATTCAAACAGTATGCGTCGACGCACACAGAGGATATGGTCGATGCATCGCGCGAAAAATCAGTTTCTCTGCATAAAACGTTCAAACTTCCTATGCATTTGCATTTCAAATTCTCATTAAGTGTGCATTTAACCCACTACATTGTGAGTTGCACCTACCTAGTGCCTATTGTCTCTTGGCCTCTCCTCTTCCCAAAACCCTAAATCTTCATCTATAAAAAGGGCAAACCTCCTTCTTGCAAATCACTCTCAAAATCTTACACCAAGCTTCACTCTCTACCTTTACAAAAAGCTTCAGAATCATTACCCATGGCTTCCTCATCCCGCAGACCTACCGGTAAGAGATCAAGGGGATCATCCTCTGCCTCCTTACCCATTACCGCTGTCTCATTAGTTCCACCGGCTCTTGTCGACACCTTCAACAAAGACATTGGTCAAAGAGGAGTTGTGAGGCAACATGCCTTCTACAAACTCACAGCAGAACGCATGCATCTCAGAGACATCATGACTCTGCTACAGTATCACGGTATTGTTAAATTCCTAATGCAATGCCAAATATAGCGAAGACCTGGTCCGTGTGTTCTACACTTGTCTTCATGACAAATTTCGTGGTCAAAAGTTTCACTCTAGGATCGGCACAAGAAAGTTATCTTTCAAGTCTGATGTTTGGAATAAATATTTTGATCTGACATTGGCTGCTGATGAAAATCCTCCTTCTGAGGTAACTGATTCTCACACAATAGAAGGGTATGAGTTTAAGAGCGCTTTGAACGCTATGCTGAAACGACCCTACCCAGACCACATTGTGAACAGTGATGCGTTCCCACGAACTGTCACTGTCGGTAAGCTGAAAACAGGTGAGCGCATTCTCCAGTGGATTGTGGCGCGCATCCTGCGGTCTAAGAAGGGTGGCCTTTCCCGAGTTGAACAGGCTGAGGTTCATCTCATATATATCCTGAAAAATCAGCGCAAAATAAACTGGCCCTACTACATTGCTAGTAGGATGTTCAGTTTACGAGACTCCGGACGAGGCACTGCTCTTGCCTATGGATCTTTTATTCAAGAGGTTCTTACTGCAGCCGACGTTGATTATCCGTCCTTTCCTTATACCTCCATTTCCTCAGATAAAGAATTCAGCCCAAAATTTTTCTCTATGATGGGATACTTTTGGTGTGATGAGCGGAAAACATACAGATTTGTTCGCAGGGCGAATATTCCTAGGATTGTTGAAGAATATGATGAAAGTGATGAAAGTGAAGAAGAAGACCAAGAGGAAAACAAAGAAGAAGGAGTAGGACAAGCATTTGAGCAGCATGATAGTCCTCCACAAGCAGACACACGACTACACAAACACCGCTTGGGTTCAGAATACCTATTCGACTGAAGAAGATGCCCCCAACCATGGTGGCTGGGGTGAATGGCAACATATGGGCTGGTCAACACAACGCCAATTCTATCAGCCGTATCCATATGATGCTGAAGAATCTCCGCCGTCTCCTCCGCAGCAAGAAAACTCTTCTGAACTTTTAGATATGATGCGAGATATGCAGCTGGCTCAACAATCATTCATACAAACTCAAGATGAGCGCTATACTCATATAAGTAGCCAGCTTCAAGCACAAAATGAGAGGCTCGATAGCCTCTCAACCAACATGAATGAACGGTATGCAGCATTCACCGAAACATTTGCACGACATGAGCGGTTCGTCGATGTGGGCCTCAAGTATCTAAGTAGTGTTGCTGACCAAATGAATTCTTTGGCAGATCCTTACAGAAACCCGGATGTTTGTTACGATCGAGGACGAGGCTATTAGGGCATAAAACTGCATGTGCATCTGTACTTTTGTTGTTTGACTGAACTTATTATCTGTTATGCTTGTTTGTTAATCTAGTTTAATGTTATCTCCTTTTCAATTTGTTCAGTAATAATATTTGGTGTGGTATTGTTATATGATTCACTATCTCCTGTTGAATATCATGTTATGTTGAATAATAGTTCTCCTTCTCTTTTTGATGTTGTCAAAGGGGGAGAAGAGCATGTACCAAAGCCAAGCTAAGATATTCACAACAATTAACAGTTTGTTTTGCAGCCAGCCTTAGATTACAAAAAAAAGGGGGAGTGTGTGTAAATATTGCATGTTGTTTTTCTTTGGTTTCACGCAAGTTGTCATCATCAAAAAGGGGGAGTATGTAAGGGCAAACTGTCATACAACATACGATCATAGGTTTCGATGATGACAAATTACCACCATGGATGAATCGGCATTGTTGATTCCACCTCTACAAAACAAATGCAACATATCACCTATCATATCCTTTTCTATGTTCATCTAAACTGTTATATTTCATACAACATATGTGGATAAAATGTGGTCATGACAAAATGCATGAAAACCACAAAAATCTGAATTTTTGCAGATTTGCAGGGTTTGAGTCGACCGCAGGGTTGGCGCATGACATAGTGCATTTTCTCACGGGTCAGCGCACAAAGGTTTGAGTCGACCGCAGGGTCGGCCCATGACATAGTGCATTTTCTCACGGGTCAGTGCACGAAGGCTTGAGTCGACCGCAGGGTCGGCGCATGAAGGTTTCACTTTCCCACGGGTCAGCACACGCCGACCTATGGTCGACGCATACCGATGTATTTTTTAGATTGTCCAAAACTACAGGCTATGCGTCGACGCATAGACTTGCTATGGTCGACCGTTCGTGCGCAAATACAGTTTTTAAGTAATTCCCACTTTGTTTGAAAAGCTGTTAAGTGGGTTGGTTGGTTTGTAACTATAAATAGAAGTTCAGTTACTTGTATCAACCAACATTTTGACAAATTGATTCAAGTGTACAAAGAACAAGAAAAAGTGAAATAGGTGTCCAAGATTCTTCATCTTCATCTTCAACATCTCACAACACATCAATTACACACAACCACTTTTGAAGTGCTTTGTGATTGGTTAAAGGTGATAACGTTCGAAGCAGAGATTGGGGAATCCGGTTAGGGTTGAAGCTTGCGACACGTTTTTTCTTGAATAAAACCTTTAGGGTTTTGTCCTCCAAGATTGGTTTTATTTTGGGGTTTTTTTTGGACGATTTCTTCATCAATTTTCAGCTGAGCGAAGGTGATTGAGAAGAGGAAGTCTTCATCAATCTAGTAGCGGATTCAGTGATATTGAAGGGAAGATTTTGGGTTTGATTTGTTGTAGTTGAGATCAGCCGGGCCGAGGGATTGAAGAACTGAGAGTTATTTAACAAAGGGGCTGGAATCGAAGGTCTATCAACATCAATCGAAGGACTTGATTCACCTTGAATCAAGGAACAAGGAGTGAAAGCAATATTCAACGTCTTGAGAGTTCTGTTGTATAATTGCTTTTCAATCCTTGTATAAACTGTTATACTCAACAGGTGATATTTATTAAAGCAATCTCAATTCTAGTTTTAGAATTGTGGGCAGACGTACCCAGAAGCGAGGACGACGGGGGAACTGCCTCATCAAATCTTTGTCTTCTCTATTTTTCAGCATATTTGTTTTTGGCTTAAAAATAAGTGATTTTTGTATAAGCACTTTTATCAAACCTTGATATTAATTGAGTAAGAAGTTAAAACTCTGTTTTTGAATCCAAAGTACAATAAGATATTGTACTAGACTAATTGGAATCACTTACTCAACATAAATATCACTTGAAGTGTTTTTGCACACCTAGTGTTTGATAATTTGCCTAAACCAAAATTATCTTAGTTGTGTATCTAGTTTGGTTTGCTCTTTGAATCATTGGAACTAGGAATCCTAGCAAGTGAAATAAATCATTGATAGTGTGACTAGTGTAGTGATTCTTATTCTACATTATCACTAATCCATATGCTAGACGCATATCTGGTTTTCCAATAACCGTTCGTTGTAGACTATATTTTCCTCGGCCGCTTCCGCACTTAAAACAAATTTTCAAAACAAATTTTTAATTGGTAGCGCCGACTCAATTTTTAATTAGGATCTATTCAACCCCCCCCCCCCCCCTTCCCCCCTTTTAGATCCGTGCCATAGTCTAACAATTATGTATGCTCTCCATTCATATGACACAACTTCAAGACATTTTAGAAAATATTTTCTTGAGAAAAAACAGTTTGAAAATAAGTTTTATTGTGTGTATGTGTGTGTGTGTGTGTGTGTATATATATATATATATATATATATATATATATATATATATATATATATATATATATATATATATATATATCCATGCATTTTTATGAGAATGCTCTTTTGCTTTACAATATTCACTCAGACTAAGGTAAGATTTTCTGGTACTTCAAGACTTTGTTAGATGCTTTCCTTTAAGACACTTTCTTGAGTTCACTTGAGACGAGGCTGAAGCTTAAATTTCATTTAGGTGGCCATCATCAGATAGTCAAGTCCATCGATCCTTAATACTTAGGTTTGCATCTATATCCATTTAATCACTTATGTTTGACTTAATACATTGAAGTCATCATAACTTAGTTGTCATCATCAAAGCTTCAACAAAAGTGGTTGTCCTTGTTAAAGGCGTATCACCTGCAAAACAATGTTTCATAAGAGTTTGACTTATGATATGTGTTTTTTGGATTTTTACTTAGTTGTAATTAAAAATTAAAAACAAATCATAAGAAAAATAAATTAGGAGAGAAAATGAAAGTTAACATGCTATAATATTTTGTTTTATTTAAGAATACTAAGTAAATACTGATAGTTAAAACCATTTTTAAACTAATCATATTTTGTGGATTATAAAAACCGTCATAATTTATGAAAATAGTGATTATTTTATTTAAACGCCACGATAAAACCGCCATTATTTACATATTTTTTTTAAGTGGATAGTTTTGTTATTAAATATTTTTTAGTTTCATCTTGACCAAATGACATTAATAATATTGATGATAATAATAATAACAATAATAATAAGAAGAAGGATGACAATCTTACATTGCCGATACCAACTTCAATTGCAGGTAACCAAAAGAGTCAACATTGAGATTGTGTTGTTATGGCAATTGATGATGGAAGTGAGTTGTTGATAAAAAGCCTTTGCATAAGGCTAATGAGAAGAAATAAAAGTTGGTATGCTATTTCTTGATTATTTTAGAAAATATTACACATATAACATATGTTACAGCTCATAGACATCAAATTATCATCAATTTGAATTTTATTATGAAGTAATCTACAAAATAAAAGGGGCTTAGAAAATGATATGACTTGGATCCAAATGATATTTTCCCAATTTATGGGATATGTGTCTCCATCATATGAATGTTATCAAAGCCTTTGATCCCCATTTTTCTCTAGAGGTATTGAAATATGATTTAAAAGTTGCAAATAAACTAGGAAAAATTTAAGAGATGTCATTTTCAATTGAACTTGGGGTTTTACAAGAAATATTTGAAAGTAGCTTTGAGACTACGATAGAATTGAATATGAATGTAAATGAATTTGAAGTTGGTGATTGCAATTGGTGTGTATTGAATAACATTGTTAGCATTTGAAATTTTAAGATTAAGCGTGGAAATTTCTTAATGGACTATATATATGTTTCTTATGCACCACATAAAAATATGAAAATTCCTCTTAGTTTTCGGAGATGCATATCCAAACACATCAAATACACACTGAACATAGGTCATTATGAGTGACGTCATATAAGTTGGGTTTATTTAATTCCGGACATGCATCTTTAGTATATTTTCGTAGATACATTTTCGAAACATTTGTATACTAGAACCAAAAACAAACACAAAAAACATGTAATTTTGACAAAATAAAATTAACATTCATAGCATAAAATAAGCATTATATAGATGATTTTAACATAAAATGCAACATTATACTTCAATATCCAAGTGGACGCTTCAACATCTTAAGAATATCTTCGACCGATCCTAAAATTGTCGCTTTCAACTAGAGCAAAAATTTTGTTTTGAAACTAAAAAGTTTATTCCACATAGCCCTTACATCTGCATCCGTTGTGAGCTCAAAGTTGTTGAGCTCAATCTTCTCTCCGTTGTTAATCAATGTTGAATGGTTGTGAGCTTCACAATTCTTCGATTGTCTCCATAGGATAGGAGATGATGGATTTCATCTTTAATATCTACAAGAGATGTGTATTCGGTGAGCTTATAATTTTGCCTGAAAGTTCCTTTAAAGAAGGAGACATTTTCCACATACTAGTTGATGTTTATTTGTGACATTTGAGACATTTCTAATTTATGTGAAATAAGAAACAAGGGAAACTTAATTTCTAGAAGTTGTAGATAATTATGGACCATTCAAAACCTGACATGCTTATTTTGGAGATATATCTCCGATTCCACACCCTATTATCTTATTTTGGATATGCATCTTCGGAACCTCTCCTAAACAGGTTTGAAAACATAACCTTTGAAACATAACATTTTTTTACAAATGAACAAATGTTGTTATGGTAAAGGTCAAAAATGTATTAAGACACAATATAATAAATTGAATAAATTAATCTTCATTAATATTGAGACACAATCACATACGCTTATTTGTTTATCTAAACACGAGATTAAAATGAATCAAAACATTTGTCTATGGCTAAACCTATGGGTGGTACCCCCGTTGACTTTTCTGCATTTGATTCTCTTTTAATATTGCTTAATTCTAAAACTTTTGCATCCTTTCCATAAAATGGTTCGACCAAGTCTCAGCTTTTATTGTTGAATGAGTCGTCCACTCTGATGTTGTAAGTGGTATAGAGCATCTCAGTTTCAAATAAACTTGAACAAAATGTTATGATTTTGAAAGCCACCTCATACACATAATATGATCATTTGGATTTTGAGGTGGGACGTTACAAAATGGGAAAAAGGTTACCAAAAAACTGTAACGTGTAAGATCAACACACATCCTATCATACAAACATGTTATAAGATGATCCGTTTCAGAGAAGCACATCCATTTTTCCTCTGGTGCCGGTCCACTTAGGCAAGGAATAAGAGACTTATAAACTTCATCGAAGTGTTCTTTCTTTCTGTACAACCGTGTGTATGATTCTTTATGAGTCCCGAACTCTTGGATAAGTCTATGGAAGACACGTGTATGATTATCTTCTCTTTTATCGAGTAAAGCTATAATAGCTCGATATCCATTGTAACAATCCAATTTTAGTATTTATTTCTTATATTATTATTATTATTATATTATATTTTATTTATTTAGAGTGTTAATTAATTAATTGGTTGTTAGGTAGTATAATAATTGATTATATTAATTAATTTGGTGTGTTAATTAATTATTTAGTTGATATGAGATATAATGAATAATTGAATTAATTAACTTGGTGTGCATATTGAGTTGGTTTAATTTATTTGAATTAAATAGAGATATTATAATACTAGGTCTTATTGGGCCTAATAATTAAATTAGAGGTATCATTCTTTAAGCCCAAATATAATACTAGGATATAAGAGGTGAGGAGAGTGAGAAGTAGGATTTATTTGATCATTTGACGGCAACAGAGAAAGAAAAGAGGAAAACTAAGGAGAAGAGGGGAAAAACAAGAGAGAAGCTAAGGTTTCCAGAAAATTGAAGAGGTAAGAGGGAGAATCCTTATAATTATGGGTTAGTATGATTGGGGCAATGGGTAGAAATATGTTCACGTTGAAATCCCTAAATTTCATGGTTTTGGAATTGTTAGGTTTTGATGAGTATTCTTGATTGTGGTGATTTAATTGTGTTAAAACTGACAATTAACCTTATATACTTAGAGTATTGTATGAGTTATAATTTTCTGAGCGTTTGACTTTTTACGGAATCGAAATCGGAGGTCCAAAAGTCCTCCAACGATGAAAACCCAGAAAATTCTGCATTTTGTTTTATGTTAACCGGTTACCCACCGAGCGTTAACCGGTTACTTGCTTAAAAATCTGCGCAAGAAGTTGATTCTATTTTATGTTAACCGGTTACCCACCGAGCGTTAACCGGTTACTTGCTTAAAAATTTGCGCAGGAAGTTGATTCTGTTTTATGTTAACCGGTTACCCACCAAGCGTTAACCAGTTACTTGCTAAAAATCTGCGCAGGAAATTGATTATGTTTTGCGTTAACCGGTTACCCTCCGAGTGTTAACCGGTTTACTTGCTAAAAACCTGCCCAGAAGTTGATTCTGTTTTTGTGTTAACCGGTTACCCTCCGAGCGTTAACCGGTTACTTGCTGTTGAAAAATGAAAAATTGAGATTTTAAAAGTTGTATTCATTTGAAATGAAATCTAGTGTACGTATTTGATAATTAACCTATATTTGTGAATGGTATATTGTTATGAATGTGTATATGTACCATTGGTGGATAATTCATAGAGTTGAATTATGGTGATATGTGGAATGTTAAGATGGTAGAGATGATCTTAATTGCATATGTGTTGGTATTTGTACATTCATTCATGGCATGGTCGGCCTCATGGTGGAAGCGGTGAAACTGTGGGTTCACATGGTAATAGAAGTTGATTCGTGAATGGAAATAGGCGTAGCAGACGTTGATCCTTAATTGGAAATAGACGTAGTGTCTTTGATCTTGTCCGGATCGGAAGCGTGGCTTGGATTCTAGATATTGAATCGGAAAGCGGTGAAACGTTGGGTTCACATTGCGGTACCACATGCATAGAGTCACATGTCTTGCATTGAGTCACATTAGAGTTATGTGATAATTGAATGTTTGCATTGATGTGACTGTGAGGTGTGTATGAGATATAGTAATTGAATTTGGTGATGTTTGGATACATAATTTGACAAAATATGTGATTATTTGATAATTGTAGTTATGTGTATAATTGGGAATATAGTATTGGATTGTAATATTATACTCCCTGAGTTTTTATGTGTGCTTGAAACATGTGAAATAAATGTTGGTTAATATTATTGACATGGTTATACAAGGTGTGAAGAATTTCGTTCATTGTTGATTTAATCATTGTGCTTTATTATACTTCTTCATAATGATTTGAATTCTCACTCTTCTGTTTGAATGTTGCTTTACATGGCATCGTGCAGATACTCCAGAGTAGTATTGCGGAAGTAAGTGGACGGTAACTCACTTGAGATTATCTGGAGAGTTCCGGTGCTTTGTTTTAGAGACTAAGTAGTGAGTCAATGCTCTGGTCATGTAACACGGGGTAGATTGGTAGTATTGAACTCATATCTGATTTGGATACGTATTATGTTATTACTTGTGAATATGTTTATTTGAAAATTGCGGTTTGAGAGGCCAGAGTGCCAAATATTCTGGATATGGTTTTAATTATCTTGAGGAGATTATTGAGAGATGATCATGGTATGGGACATGGATCATTTTATGAAATACATGAGTATTCATTATTTTCCGCTGCGAACGCATATTCTTGAATATTCATGAGAAGTGAAATGTGTTATTTTAAATGACCAGGTGTATTGTATATTGATGATGAATGATGTTGGTTTTTGAAAGCTTTTAGTTTTTGAAATCGTCGATGTGACGCCCTTTCGTTTATATGCGTGCTTATTTACTCTGATTATATGTTAAGTATTTTGGGGTAGAAAAAGGGGTGTTACATTAGTGGTATCAGAGCATGGTCGACCAGTTGGTCAATAGTCGTTAATGTTTTCCAATCCTGTTGTATTTGATTTGTGTATCTGACACGATCGATACTGGTTGTCTGGTTGTTCGGGCTGTTCAGGACGATGGTGGCAGGCAGGAATGATGATGCCATTACTGAGGCGCTGAGGATGTTGGCTTGTTAATACCTTAGGATTGGCATTAATTTTGTAAAACAAATAATGTAATCATCTCTGTTGTTTTAATATGTTGGGTTGAAGAAGTTCAACATCTGGACCAACATGTCATGTACGATGTCACGACATCATGCCTGTGACATCGTACATGTGTAGAAAACTGAATTAATTAATTCAGTATATATTCTGGGATTAGTAAGGATATTTGGTGAATATCCTAACTCCCATGTGGAGGTCTTAAAGACTCAATCAGAATATATATAGGCTCAAAATAAGGAGATATATATGGAGAGATTTTAGAATTGAAGACCTTGATTGTAGCAGAAAGTTTCTGCTGAATTTGTAACAGCAAAGAACAAGTTTGCTGCGATTTCTGAAGGCCCAAATCCAGTTGGGTGATTAGGTTATAAATAGCATATTGTAACCTAGTGTTTGTAAGCCTCATAGAATGAAAATTTAGGGGTGTGTGTGAGGTAAACCTCCCAATCTGTGGGAAGGTTACCATGTGTTTCTCAGTGGTAAAAGCTGAGAGTATTTGTAACTCAAAGCCTGTAGGCAAGAGTGATTATGTTCTTGAATGAAGCTGTGAAGCAAGTTCAACTTGGTTAACATTACATTGTATTTGTAGTGATAGGAATGGAAACTGGAGGTTTCTATCTAGGAGTTCCTAGGTATAGATTGCATTGGGTAGGGATTAAGTGAAGAGGTGTAAACGGAGGAGTTTAACTCTGAATTAATACTGCTGATAGTGGATCTTCTTCCTGGCTTGGTAGCCCCCAGACGTAGGTCATGTTGGACTGAACTGGGTTAACAATTTCCTGTGTTTGTTTTCCTTCTGCATATGTTATAATCCTGTATGCCATGACTAAGCTTGTATTTCAGTCTGCCTACCAAGATAATAACAGACCTGATACATAGCCTTCTGGTTGTATGTCAATCAGAATGTCGTGACATTCATCATTGACAACATATACTGAATAATAGGCAGGTTGGCTTTTATGCTTCAGCTCAGTATATATTTAAGTCTGGTTTTCAAGTGAAAACAGACCTGGCCAAAGGATCATTGTGAAGCTGTCAAACTGGATGTCTAGACAGTGGTTCATGTAGGCTGATACTGAACTAGGGACTGGTTGGTCTTTTACAGTACAACAAATTTAGCACAGTCTGATTCTCAAGAACATAACAGAATCAACATGATGTATATGTTCTGAATGTGAAACTGAATGTTGTGACATTCATTCCTAACAGCATGTGCTGAAGTGTAGGATGATTAGTTTTTTGTTTCAGTATTTTTCTCAGGCTATTCTTTAGGAATCCAACAGCTGAGCTAAAATCCAGGAAACCAACTACTACCCTACAATTAATGAACCTAACAAATAGCCTATTTGTTAGCAATCTAATAAGTGGTAATTAGATTAATGTATTCAACCTTTATTTCAGGAAATACAAGAAAAAGGCAAGCACACTGGAATAATGTAACAGATGATCAATATTAAGACATCGTGCAGATAACATGTGTAGGAAAACAACAGAAGTGAGAACGATGATTGATCTCTGCTGAGGTTGTATAACTGATGCACAGGACTAGGGGTTCCTTCATTCTAGGGTGACATAGAAGGAGATGTCGTGACATCTGTGAAAGCGTGCTTTAGTACAAGCTTAATGTGTTAACTGTCTTGCTATGTTACAATGTTGGATCAGATGTCATGACTTGGAGTAGAACATCTGAATTCTGACTACGCCAGAATTTCAAATGGTATCAGAGCAGGCATCCTGTTCTGTTTCTGGATGAGATCCATGGTTGATACTTTCTGGCATCTGACAAGAAGTTATGTTAGTACTGATGTTGGAACCTTAAGATGGTTCTGTGGTTCCCCTGAATGGTCCCTTGAAGTAGGTGGATGGACTATTCATGACCGGAACTGTGTGCACCTGCCTCTGGAGATTGGCAATTGGCCTGTGTGTGGGACAGCTGTGCAAGTATTGAATCATATTCAAACTTGGTATGTTCTTGGAGGCTGATCTGATGAAGTGTGTGTTCATTGGTTGAGTTGTATTATGATTTCCGCTGCATAATACCTGGCAAAACTCAAACTCTGATGTAGTTTCCCCTCAAGTGGATGAAAGGCTGCTGTATTCAAGATTTCATCATAATCGTCTGAAGAGGTCAAAGATACTTGAGTCTCATCAAGTCCACTTTCATGGTAAGAATCACCTGATGACTGATTCTTGTACTCTCCTGGGTAATGTATATGAAGACCTTGATGACCTTCGAGGAGGGTTTGTTTCAAGGAGGTTAAACTAATGTTCTATGTGATGTTAGAACATGTTGTTCAACAAGTATGCAGCCACTGGTTGAAGAGCAGATGTTTTTAGGAGTCAAACAAAGGAATACCTTGGTTTGAAACCTACTCCTGACCTGGAAGAGGAGACATCTGTGTGTGCTAAGTTGACAAGGGTAGGGTCAACTGTGTGTATGCTCAAGAAGGTCACTTTTAGAAGTCTGATCTCTAGAAGCAGAGCTGGTTGAGATGTGACATTGTGCAATCCCTGCTGTGTGCCTTATTCCTGTAGATTGATTAGAAGTACTATGTTGTGTTGGAAGACAAGTCCCCTGGATGTTAGAAGTCAATAAGGGGATAACCTGACTGCTATTTCATTTAAGAGGATTGGGACCATGAATCCTGTTATTCAAACACCAAGATCTGAAGTGGCAATTCCTTCAAGGAGTGAGAATATGAAGATTCAGAGGTTGGTTGAGGTAGTATGCTCTGGCAATGCATATCTACTAGTGACTGGTGTTGTTTTTCACTAGTACTTATGGTCAGCTGAAGTCTGATTGGTGTGATTGGAGTATGTATAGGTATAACTCATAGAGTTAGGTGCCACTGGTAGGGATGGAGTATGTCATGTTGAGACATGTCTGTACAATGCATGGATATTGGTGTGAAGGGGAGTTTTGGTTAACCTCCTCACAGTTGGTCAGCATAGGGTCTGGTTGGCTGTTGACCTATGCCACATGGGTTCTGGTGGGTGTGTGACACATTTGCAAGGAAGAATTCATCTCTCTCATTCCTAAGAGTGAATTTAATCTGAGAAGATTTTCAACACTGTTAAAGTGCTTGCAAGCAGAAGATGTTGACACTAGAAGAGTACTTTCAAAGTAGTCTTATGGTGGAAGTATCTGAAAGGAATATTGGGAAAGGATTTAAGATCAATGTCAACTTGTGCCAAGTAAAAGTATTTAATTGATTATCCTTGGAGATCAAGATAACTGATGTTCTTAAAGATGTTGGAACATCTCTTCTTCAAGACCCTGTGCAGAATCACAGGAAGGATAGTACATTGGTTTATGATCTATCTCTTTGGTGGAAGCTAAAGCATATGATCTCTGAAAAGGTTTCCTGGCAAGAAACATGTTCAGCCTTGGTGTGTACAAGAAGAAGAAGACATCATATTTTTGATGGTGGTTACTTGAATCAGTTCATCTCTGATCTAAGTAAGGAAGTGCATTGGCTAATGCACACTATGAAGTTAAGAACAAGTGGCAGCTTTCTTAACATCATGGAAACAGTCTTGCTTTAGGAAGAAGAATCCTTGGTATAGCTGAAGGGTTAGTTGCTAACTGGTCCTTCTGAAGACTCTTGCACCAGAGTGTCTGATGTCTTTGGAGAAGAAGCAGGGATTCATCAAGGTGTGAACTTGGATGACTGAACTGCAAACCTGCAGGATGGAGGTTGTTTACTCAAACTTGGTTCCACAATCAAGTCTATGAGAACATTGAACTCTTGTTCTGTGAAGGGAGGAAGCTCTTTCAAGTGGCAGAAGAAGGAGCTGAATTTAACAGCTGGATGTCAAAACACAATGTTGTGACATTTGGTTCAACATCAAATTCTTAGTTGGTGAAGTGGCACATCAACTTGAGATAGAAGGGTCTACAGGGTTGTAGATTGGACACTTCAAAAGGCTTGAAGTTCAAATCTCAATTGGAAGGTCAGAATATCTTTGGGAGAAGTCTGATAAACTTGGAGAGGTCAAAAAGTGGCATTTGACTTTCTCATATGAGGATTCATGAAGGAGGTAATCAACCAGTGACATTTGGTCTATCTCAGAAGTGAGTTCGAAGGATCAAGATAATCAACATATGGCAGCTGATTATTCTTGAGGAAAGTCTGAGACAAATTACTTTTGGGCAGAAAAGTAGTAAGTTGAGGACAAAAGGAGATGTCTATCTATTCATCTCTTGGAGCTTGTGGTAGGAGTTCTAAGCTATCTATGGAAGATTATCTCTTATAATGGGATGAGAATGTATGTGTCCCAATTTGTGTCTGACTCCTTTGGACTGAGCTGGTGACTCAGTGATATCTGAAAAGTATCAGATGGTGTGCCTTGTTATTTTTGTGAGGATGTCCTAACTAATGTTAGAACATTTTGTGAAGTGGTTTTCTGTTCTGGTTAGAAGAGAGATTGACACAAAGTGTGGATGTGTTCAGCCAAGAGGGTTGAACAGAGGGTGTGCTCTTGAAGACATGAAGATGCGTCTTATGTTTTCCATTCATCAAGTGGTCTGGGTTCTCTTTGAATCAGGAAGTATGTGAAGGTCCAACTTTGATATGTTGGATATGCCCATGTGTGATCTCCAAGTTTCATGAGGAGAGTGGGTTGTTCATGACAGGGGAGTTCTGTCCTTGTGCTGCAAGTAATCATCAAGCTTGTGGTCTATATGGTCTCAGATAACTGAGTATGGCACCTTGTTAGGATGATGTGGTGTAAGTCAAGGCTGAGTGAGCAGAAGAATGTCTGACCTGATGTCATGACATTGCCCTGGACATTGCTGTTAGTTCCTTCTGAATCTTAAAGTCATTAGGAATTATGGATGTGGTGTGTCTAATTCTGATAAAGTAGAATAAGCCTGATGGTCACAGTTGTGTGGTACAGGGGGAGTAACCATCTACTGGTGTTTGTGATTTTGGCTTTAGTAGTGCCAGATGTCAAGTCTCTACTGGAGGTATGAAAGTGGTCTTAGGAAATGCTGAATACTGGCAGAATGCAGAGAAAAGCCGCGTGGAATGTTAAGACATCGCGTGCAACGTGTCTGACTGCATATATGGAATAGTCTCCATGCACTGGAACTGCTGTTTTGGAAAAGAAACAGTCAAGAGCTATAAAAGGTATTCAAAGATAGTCTGAGATTTTGTTGGTGATTCTCTGACTGTTTCTCAGCAAATATTAATGAATCTTGACCAAGCATTTATTCCTACCGTTAATTCCTAAGCACGGGCTGGACTATTTAAAGGATGTAATAGCCCCCTCCTTCTCACAGGAGAAACACTCCATTCCCTCTGAATCATGGGGTATGTTAAGGTTTGGGCAAACTGCGCCTGGATCTGGTTCTGTGAGGGGTTCCTTTACAAATGTTTAGCAAAAAAGGGGGAGAGAAATATAGTCATGAGGTTAAGAATGTACCAGAAGCAAGCTAACTATGGTTGTGGTAGCAAACAGAAACTGGCGTCAGGCACAAAATCCACCAACTGGGTATACCACTTGTGTCTTGTGATCTGAGTTAAGAAGACAGTTGTGCCTTGTGATCTGAGTTACATTGTCTATGTACTCAGCATTACATATTCTTCAGGAAGCTCTCCTGTTGAGGGGAAGGGTTATGGTACAACTGATTCTTGTACCTCTACTTCCTCATGTACACCAACTTTGGTGTTTGTGGTGGTGGAGTCAATGACAGAGATGAAGAGCATATCCATATTGGGATGTTTTGTCCAGTGCAATGTTTATTTGTTTTAGCTAAAATTTGCCAAAGGGGGAGATTGTTAATACCTTAGGATTGGCATTAATTTTGTAAAACAAATAATGTAATCATCTTTGTTGTTTTAATATGTTGGGTTGAAGAAGTTCAACATCTGGACCAACATGTCATGTACGATGTCACGACATCATGCCTGTGACATCGTACATGTGTAGAAAACTGAATTAATTAATTCAGTATATATTCTGGGATTAGTAAGGATATTTGGTGAATATCCTAACTCCCATGTGAAGGTCTTAAAGACTCAATTAGAATATATATAGGCTCAAAATAAGGAGATATATATGGAGAGATTTTAGGATTGAAGACCTTGATTGTAGCAGAAAGTTTCTGCTGAATTTGTAACAGCAAAGAACAAGTTTGCTGCGATTTCTGAAGGCCCAAATCCAGTTGGGTGATTAGGTTATAAATAGCATATTGTAACCTAGTGTTTGTAAGCCTCATAGAATGAAAATTTAGGGGTGTGTGTGAGGTAAACCTCCCAATCTGTGGGAAGGTTACCATGTGTTTCTCATTGGTAAAAGCTGAGAGTATTTGTAACTCAAAGCCTGTAGGCAAGAGTGATTATGTTCTTGAATGAAGCTGTGAAGCAAGTTCAAGTTGGTTAACATTACATTGTATTTGTAGTGATAGGAATGGAAACTGGAGGTTTCTATCTAGGAGTTCCTAGGTATAGATTGCATTGGGTAGGGATTAAGTGAAGAGGTGTAAACGGGGGAGTTTAACTCTGAATTAATACTGCTGATAGTGGATCTTCTTCCTGGCTTGGTAGCCCCCAGACGTAGGTCATGTTGGACTGAACTGGGTTAACAATTTCCTGTGTTTGTTTTCCTTCTGCATATGTTATAATCCTGTATGCCATAACTAAGCTTGTATTTCAGTCTGCCTACCAAGATAATAACAGACCTGATACATAGCCTTCTGGTTGTATGTCAATCAGAATGTCGTGACATTCATCATTGACAGCATATACTGAATAATAGGCAGGTTGGATTTTATGCTTCAGCTCAGTATATATTTAAGTCTGGTTTTCAAGTGAAAACAGACCTGGCCAAATGATCATTGTGAAGCTGTCAAACTGGATGTCTAGACAGTGGTTCATGTAGGCTGATACTGAACTAGAGACTGGTTGGTCTTTTACAGTACAACAAATTTAGCACAGTCTGTTTCTCAAGAACATAACAGAATCAACATGATGTATATGTTCTGAATGTCAAACTGAATGTTGTGACATTCATTCCTAACAGCATGTGCTAAAGTGTAGGATGATTAGTTTTTCTGTTTCAGTATTTTTCTCAGGCTATTCTTTAGGAATCCAACAGCTGAGCTAAAATCCAGGAAACCAACTACTACCCTACAATTAGTGAACCTAACAAATAGCCTATTTGTTAGCAATCCAATAAGTGGTAATTAGATTAATGTATTCAACCTTTATTTCAGGAAATACAAGAAAAAGGCAAGCACACTGGAATAATGTAACAGATGATCAATATTAAGACATCGTGCAGATAACATGTGTAGGAAAACAACAGAAGTGAGAACGATGATTGATCTCTGCTGAGGTTGTATAACTGATGCACAGGACTAGGGGTTCCTTCATTCTAGGGTGACATAGAAGGAGATGTCGTGACATCTGTGAAAGCGTGCTTTAGTACAGGATTAATGTGTTAACTGTCTTGCTATATTACAATGTTGGATCAGATGTCATGACTTGGAGTAGAACATCTGAATTCTGACTACGCCAAAATTTCATGGCTGACTCCATTGGTCAGATCCCTCAAGCGAATGCTGGTAACCGAAATGGAGATGATGATGAGTTCCGTGCTTTGGGGAGATTCTAGAGGAACAATCCTCCTGTCTTCGAGGGTGAGCATGAACCTGATAAAGCTCAAGCTTGGCTGAAGGCAATTGAGAAGATCTTCAGAGTCATGAACTGTACTGATGCTCAGAAAGTGCAGTTTGGTACTCATATGCTTGAGAAGGAAGCTGAAGATTGGTGGAATAACACTCTTCAGAGGTTTAAAGGAGACAACATTGAGGTTACTCGGGCTCTTTTCCGTGATGTCTTCTTGGAGAACTATTTTCCAGAAGATTTTCGTGGGAAGAAAGAGGTGGAGTTCCTTGAATTGAAGCAAGGAAATGGTACCGTTGCGGAATATGCTGCTAGATTTCAGGAGCTTATCAAGTATTGTCCTCATTACAATACTGCTAATGCTGAGAGATCTAAATGCTTGAAGTTTGTGAATGGCTTGAGACATGATATTGAGAAGGCCATTGGTTACCAACAGATTACTCGTTTTGCGGAGTTGGTTAACAAGAGTCGGATTTACGATGAGGATAGTAGGGAAAGTGCTTCTTTCTACAAGAGTTTGAAGGGGAAAAACCAGGATCGTGGGAAACCATATGATGACAAGAGGAGACAATCTGGTTTTGGCAAGAAGCTAAGTGGGGGAGGATCTTCTACTCCACTTAAGTGTTTCAAATGTGGCGTTGAAGGTCATCGTGTTGTTGATTGTAGTAAGGATTCTGTGACGTGTTTCAAGTGTGGCAAGAGTGGTCACAGAGCAAACCAGTGTGGAGTTGGTTCGAGTGTGACTTATTACAATTGCGGTGAGAAAGGTCACATTAGTACCAAATGTGATAAGCCAAAGAAGGAGCAAGCGAAGGTAAAGGTGTTTGCATTGTCTGGTGCGGAGGCCACTACCGATGATAGGCTAATCCAAGGTGCGTGCTTTATTAATGGTACACCTTTGACTGCCATTATTGATACCGGTTCAACACATTCTTTCATTTCTTTGGATTGTGCTAAGCGATTGAATCTTTTATTATCTGATATGCGTAGAAGTATGGTTATTGATACACCTGCTATGGGTTCTGTTTCTACTTCTTATGCATGTCTGAATTGTCCGTTGAGTGTCTTTGGTAGGGATTTTGGAATTGATTTAATTTGTCTTCCTTTAGAGCAACTTGATGTGATTTTGGGTATGAATTGGTTAGAATTTAATCGGGTGTATATCAATTGTTTCGAGAAAATGGTTATTTTTCCTGAGGTTGGTGCGAAGGAAGATTGGTTTGTGTCTGCTAAGCAAGTTGATGAATCGGTGCAAGGTGGTGCCGAGTTGTTTATGTTGTTGGTAACTTTGGATATTCGTGAGAAGAGGACGATTGAAGAATTGCCAAGAGTTTGTGAGTTTGCGGAGGTATTTCCGGAAGATATAAGTGATTTACCGCCGGAATGTGAGGTTGAGTTTTCGATTGATTTAGTTCCTGGAACTAGTCCTGTATCGATGGCTCCCTATAGGATGTCTGCTTCTGAGTTGAAAGAGTTGAAAAGTCAACTTGAAGACTTGCTTGAGAAGAGGTTTATTTGTCCTAGTGTGTCGCTGTGGGGTGCACCTGTTCTGTTGGTCAAGAAGAAAGAAGGTTCTATGAGATTATGTGTTGATTATAGACAACTGAATAAAGTGACGATTAAGAACAAGTATCCACTTCCGAGGATTGACGATCTGATGGATCAGCTGGTTGGAGCTTGTGTGTTTAGCAAAATTGATTTGAGGTCTGGGTGTCATCAGATTCGTGTAAAGGCTGAGGATATTCAAAAGACTGCTTTTCGGACAAGGTATGGTCACTACGAGTACTCTGTGATGCCTTTTGGGGTGACTAATGCACCTGGTGTATTTATGGAGTATATGAATAGAATTTTTCATGATTATCTGGATAAGTTTGTTGTTGTGTTCATCGATGATATATTGATTTATTCTAAGAGTGAAGAGAATCATGCCGAGCATTTGAAGGTTGCGTTATCGGTGTTGAAAGAGAGGAAGTTGTTTGCTAAACTCTCTAAATGTGAGTTTTGGTTGAGTGAAGTAAGTTTTCTTGGACATGTGATTTCGAGTGGTGGTATTTCTGTGGATCCTACGAAGATTGAAGCTGTATCTCAATGGGAAGCTCCTAAGTCTGTTGCTGAGATTAGAAGTTTCCTTGGTTTGGCTGGTTATTATAGGAAGTTCATTGAAGGATTTTCTAAGTTGTCGTTACCATTGACGCAATTGACTAGGAAAGGTCAAGCTTTCATTTGGACTTTGCAGTGTGAAGTGAATTTTCAAGAGCTTAAGAGAAGATTGACTACGGCTCCTATTTTGATTTTACCGGGTCCGTTAGAACCTTTCGTTGTGTATTGTGATGCTTCTTTGTTAGGTTTGGGAGGTGTTTTGATGCAAAAAGGGCAAGTGGTAGCTTATGCTTCAAGGCAACTTAAAGTTCATGAGAGGAATTACCCGACGCATGATTTAGAGTTGGTCGCCGTATTGTTTGTGTTGAAGCTTTGGAGACATTATTTGTTTGGATCGAGATTTGATGTGTTTAGTGATCACAAGAGTTTGAAGTACTTGTTCGATCAGAAAGAATTGGACATGAGACAAAGGAGATGGTTGGAATTATTGAAAGATTATGATTTTGGTTTGAATTATCATCCTGGAAAGGCGAATGTTGTAGCCGATGCATTGAGTAGGAAGTCATTGGACATGTCTATGTTGATGATTCGAGAGTTTGAATTATTGGAGCAATTTAGAGATTTGAGTTTGGTTTGTGAAGCGACGTCTTCGTGTGTTAAACTTGGTATGTTGAAGCTTACGTGTGGCATTCTTGACGAGATTAGAGAAGGTCAGAAGTCAGATTTGAAATTAGTCGATGTTATGACATTGATTAATCAAGGCAAAGGTGGTGACTTTCGGATTGATGAGAATGGTATCATGAGGTGTCGTGATCGAGTTTGTGTTTCGGATGTTACGGATTTGAGAAAGAGGATTCTCGAGGAAGGGCATAGAAGTGGTTTGAGTATTCATCCTGGTGCTACTAAAATGTATCAAGACTTGAGAAAGATGTTTTGGTGGCAAGGTATGAAGAAGGATGTAGCGGAATTTGTGTATTCATGTTTGACTTGTCAAAAGTCAAAGATTGAACATCAAAAGCCGTCTGGTTTGATGCAACCGTTATCTATTCCCGAGTGGAAGTGGGATAGTATCTCTATGGATTTTGTTTTGGGTTTGCCGAGAACATCGAGTAATTGTGAGGCGATTTGGGTCGTTGTGGGAAGGTTGACGAAATATGCTCATTTTATTCCGATGAGGATGGATTATTCGATGGAGAGACTTGCTAAGTTGTACATTGAAAGGATTGTGTGTTTACATGGTATTCCGTCGAGCATTGTTTCGGATAGAGATCTGAGGTTCACTTCGAGATTTTGGGAAGGTTTGCAAAGTGCTTTGGGTACGAAGTTGCGTTTGAGTTCGGCATATCATCCACAAACTGATGGTCAAACGGAGAGAACTATTCAGTCACTTGAAGATCTTTTGAGGCCTTGTGTTTTGGAACAAGGAGGAAATTGGGATAGTTTCTTGTCTTTGATCGAGTTTATGTATAACAACAGTTTCCATTCGAGTATTGGAATGACACCTTTTGAGGCTCTTTATGGTAGAAGGTGTAGAACTCCTTTGTGTTGGTACGAATCGGGAGAGAGTGCTGTGGTTGGACCCGAGTTGATTCAAGAGACTACAGATAAGATTAAGATGATTCAAGAGAAGATGAAGGCTTCTCAGAGTCGTCAAAAGAGTTATCATGATAAGAGGAGGAAATCTCTTGAGTTTGAGAAAGATGAGCATGTGTTTCTTCGAGTTACGCCAATAACGGGTGTTGGTAGAGCTTTGAAGTCGCGTAAATTGACGCCGCGTTTCATTGGTCCTTATCAGATTTCTGAGAGGGTAGGTGAAGTGGCATATCGGATTGCATTACCACCGTCACTTTCTAATCTTCATGATGTATTCCATGTGTCCCAATTAAGGAGGTACATTGCGGATCCATCGCATGTTGTTCCAGTAGATGATGTTCAAGTGAGGGATAATTTAACGGTTGATACATCACCTATGCGAATTGAAAATCGAGAAGTGAAGAAGCTTCGTGGTAAGGAGATTGCTTTGGTGAAAGTGATATGGGGCGGAGCCGCCAATGGCAATATTACTTGGGAACTCGAGGATAAGATGAAGGAATCGTATCCGGAGTTGTTCTTTTGAGGTAAATTTTCGAGGCCGAAAATATTTTAAGTGGGGGAGAGTTGTAACAACCAATTTTAGTATTTATTTCTTATATTATTATTATTATTATATTTTATTTTATTTATTTAGAGTGTTAATTAATTAATTGGTCGTTAGGTAGTATAATAATTTATTATATTAATTAATTTGGTGTGTTAATTAATTATTTAGTTGATATGAGATATAATGAATAATTGAATTAATTAACTTGGTGTGCATATTGAGTTGGTTTAATTTATTTGAATTAAATAGAGATATTATAATACTAGGTCTTATTGGGCCTAATAATTAAATTAGAGGTATCATTCTTTAAGCCCAAATATAATACTAGGATATAAGAGGTGAGGAGAGTGAGAAGTAGGATTTATTTGATCATTTAACGGCAACAGAGAAAGAAAAGAGGAAAAGTAAGGAGAAGAGGGGAAGAACAAGAGAGAAGCTAAGGTTTCCAGAAAATTGAAGAGGTAAGGGGGAGAATACTTATTATTATGGGTTAGTATGATTGGGGCAATGGGTAGAAATTTGTTCACGTTGAAATCCCTTAATTTTATGGTTTTGGAATTGTTAGGTTTTGATGAGTATTCTTGATTGTGGTGATTTAATTATGTTAAAACTGACAATTAACCTTATATACTTAGAGTATTGTATGAGTTATAATTTTCTGAGCGTTTGACTTTTTACGGAATCGAAATCGGAGGTCCGAAAGTCCTCCAACGATGAAAAACGCAGAAAATTCTGCATTCTGTTTTATGTTAACCGGTTATCCACCGAGCATTAACCGGTTACTTGCTTAAAAATCTGCGCAGGAAGTTGATTTTGTTTTATGTTAACCGGTTACCCACCGAGCGTTAACCGGTTACTTGCTTAAAAATATGCATAGGAAGTTGATTCTGTTTTATGTTAACCGGTTACCCACCGAGCGTTAACCGGTTACTTGCTAAAAATTTGCGCAGGAAATTGATTCTGTTTTGCGTTAACCGGTTACCCTCCGAGCGTTAACCGGTTACTTGCTAAAAACCTGCCTAGAAGTTGATTCTGTTTTTGTGTTAACCGGTTACCCTCCGAGCGTTAACCGGTTACTTGCTGTTTAAAAATGAAAAATTGAGATTTTAAAAGTTGTATTCATTTGAAATGAAATCTAGTGTGCGTATTTGATAATTAGCCTATATTTGTGAATGATATATTGTTATGAATGTGTATATGTACCATTGGTGGATAATTCATAGAGTTGAATTATGGTGATATGTGGAATGTTAAGATGGTAGAGATGATCTTAATTGCATATGTGTTGGTATTTGTACATTCATTCATGACATGGTCGGCTTCATGGTGGAAGCGGTGAAACTGTGGGTTGACATGGTAATAGACGTTGATCCTTGAATGGAAATAGGCGTAGCAGACGTTGATCCTTAATTGGAAATAGACGTAGTGGCTTTGATCTTGTCCGGATCGGAAGCATGGCTTGGATTCTAGATATCGAATCGGAAAACGGTGAAACGTTGGGTTCACATTGCGGTACCACATGCAAAGAGTCACATGTCTTGCATTGAGTCACATTAGAGTTATGTGATAATTGAATGTTTGCATTGATGTGACTGTGAGGTGTGTATGAGATATAGTAATTGAATTTGGTGATGTTTGGATACATAATTTGACAAAATATGTGATTATGTGATAATTGTAGTTATGTGTATAATTGGGAATATAGTATTGGATTGTAATATTATACTCCTTGAGTTTTTATGTGTGCTTGAAACATGTGAAATAAATGTTGGTTAATATTATTGACATGGTTATACAAGGTGTGAAGAATTCCGTTCATTGTTGATTTAATCATTGTGCTTTATTATACTTCTTCATAATGATTTGAATTCTCACCCTTCTGTTTGAATGTTGCTTTACATGGCATCGTGCAGATACTCCAGAGTAGTATTGCGGAAGTAAGTGGACAGTAACTCACTCGAGATTAGCTGGAGAGTTCCGGTGCTTTATTTTAGAGACTAAGTAGTGAGTCAATGCTCTGGTCATGTAACACGGGGTAGATTGGTAGTATTGAACTCATATCTGATTTGGATACGTATTATGTTATTACTTGTGAACATGTTTATTTGAAAATTACGGTTTGAGAGGCCAGAGTGCCAAATATTCTGGATATGGTTTTAGTTATCTTGAGGAGATTATTGAGAGATGATCATGGTATGGGACATGGATCATTTTATGAAATACATGAGTATTCATTATTTTCCACTGCGAACGCATATTCTTGAATATTCATGAGAAGTGAAATGTGTTATTTTAAATGACCAGGTGTATTGTATATTGATGATGAATGATGTTGGTTTTTGAAAGCTTTTAGTTTTTGAAAACGTCGATGTGACGCCCTTTCGTTTATATGCGTGCTTATTTACTCCGATTATATGTTAAGTATTTTGGGGTAGAAAAAGGGGTGTTATATCCATAATACCATCCCCCTCAACATTGACGATTCGATCGATGTATTTGTGCATAAAAACCGGTATCTCGTCAATGAATGGAATCTTTGGTGAAGGCGGCGTAAGATGTGGTTTACTAATGTGAGCTCCTTTGGAAACACTATTTTGATATTTTAGAGTTGGTGAGTCCGGAAAAACTTTGTCAATGAGTTCAAAATACGAAGGAGACCGCATCATTGAGTTATACTCGATGTAATCTAGGGCTTCTTCATAGAACCTTTTGTTTTTATCGATTGATGGGGTGGTTTCAAGTCGGTGGTTTCTAGATAAGAAATCTTCCTCAATTGTTCTTTGAAGTGGAGTTTCATGTTGTCATCGAATTTCAAAAATCTCTCTTCTATCAGTTCTCATTTAGTCAAAATAGAGATATTCGACTTACTATTTTTCATGTCACCATCATCATCAAACCTAAATCTATTACAATGAGTGCAAACCTCATCCAATATTATCGGGCTACCAAGTTTCACATTTTTTGAAATAACACAAGCACATGGGAGACCATATGTTTTCAATTGTGCATCCACACTTTGCGCTATCGGAGCCTACATTATCAGCTCGTTTAGCCTCGTGAAAAATATAATTCAAACTCGCTTGAGATATGTTATCGACCAACTGAGAATAAAGATTGTTTTCTATAAATCCGTGTTCCAAAACTGTGATGATCCGCCTAAATGATGTCTATATCTTATTATGTTGGTTCTGAATCATTTGGTTTACGGAGACCCAATCTCTACACAAATCGCCCTTACTATTTCCCAACCAATTCTTCAATGTAGCATGCGCAAACTCAACTCAGTTAGTTAATGTATTTCCAAGGTGTCTAACCTTATCAGTCCAATCACAAACAATCTTCTCCTTTACCTGGTCAAGAATTATCATCAGGATTGAAAGATAGAATCTTCTTGAGCACGAGGTGTTGGTGTAAGCCCTAGAGGCCAATACTTTTGGTACTTGTATCGAATTATTTATTAATAATAAAAGGCTTTTTCTTTATTATGTTTGTTTAATAAAGTCCCTAGAATAGCTAGTCCGTTTAATGTATCAAGTGTGACTTAATCATGAGATCACATTAAACATAAGGACACTATTCTAAAAGTATCCGTAGTCGAGCTTTATTGTGAAGTGAGATAACATTAAAGCATTAAGACTATTATGTATATAGACTGATGATCACATCTTATGGATCATGGATAAGGAGTTATCAAGTCCTAAACATAGGTATGAATATTAAGAGTAATATTTATACTGGATTGACCCGCTATGAGAATACTATATAGAATGCTATGCAAAGTGTCATAAGTTACTCTCATGGTGATAATGGTGTATACCACCCTTCGACCTGAAACCACTATGGACCCTAGATGTAGAGTCGGGTGCCTTATTGCTGATCAAACGTTGTCCGTAACTGGATGACCATAAAGACAGTTGATGGGTACTCCACGAAGCATGCTAAGGGACATGAGTGACCTAGATGGAATTTTCCCATCCTGCGTAACAGGATAAATGTCTATGGGCCCAATATTGAACTGGACAAGGATGACACGGTCTATGCCTTGTGTTCAATATAAACATAAGGGAAAAAAGGTAATTATACACATAAGTATTATCACAAAAGGATTTATCAGATCACATGACATTTTCATGTCTTTGGTAGCAGTGATGTGTTGATAGATACTGCTCACTGTTTATTATGTTAAATACGTGATTCAATATAATTGCCAATGCCGCGAAAACTTACAGGGTCACACACAAAAGGACGGATTGATGAGAGATAGAGTAACTAAGGAACACCGTAAGGTACGGTGCACTTAAGTGAATTGTAGAATATCGTAAGGTACATTGTACTTAAGTAGGATACGAAATATGGTAAGGTACCACCTGCTTAAGTGATTTTGGCATATTATAAGATATGGGCCACATACACTTAAGTGGGCTTTTTAGCTTGCAGCCCACACAAGTGGTTCTATAAATAGAATCCTTATGCAGAAGTATTTGTGCAGTTGTAATTTCGTTTCTCTCTCTCACTCAAAGCCTTCATTCGTAGAAGCTAGCACTGAGATTGAAGGAATCCGTTCGTATGGACTAAGCAGAGGCGTTGTCATCGTTCAACGTTCGTGATCGCTCCGTAGATTTGCATCAAAGGTTACAATCGCCACAAGAGGTAACAATTTTATCACTGATCATGCCCATTCGTAAGGATCACTAAAGGAGATTTTTTTTTTAAATTCCGCTGCATTTTGGATCGTTCTTCTCCTTTAGTGGTATTAGAGCCACTTACGAAACCATGCATCTAATAGTTGTTTATTTTCTGTATTTTCTGTATTTTCTGTATTAATACGATTAAAAAACAGAATGAATCAAAGAATAAACAAGTAATTAAATTTGGCATCATGTGTGTACGATTTGGATGGTTGATGTTGACTATGCTTCAGAATCCGATGTTAGTATGGTGAAGCAGCGATACATCGATCGTCCATAGGTTACGCAATTGAGATCGATCAAGTTATATATATGATATAAGTAATCCTAATGCAAAATACGGTATATATGATATACTGTTTCTGTTTCGTTCATTCAAACACTTAATGGTTATTTTCCTTTGAGCGATCAATGGTCATTCGCTTCTTGATCCGACATTAGTATGGTAAAGCAATGACGTGTTGATCAATCATACTTGAAATTCTAGTTATCAGACTTTGGATGTCACACTGGTTGTTATGACATCCAATTCTGCACAGACAGGGATTATGCAGAACTTAACAGTAAGTGCAATAAATAACACAAGTAATTGTTCACCCAGTTCAGTCCAACATGACCTACATCTGGGGGCTACCAAGCCAGGGAGGAAATCCACTATTAGTAGTATCAATTCAAAGCTAAACTCACCCGTTTACAACTTATCACTTAATCCCTACCCAATGCAATTTCAATCTTAACCTAAGATCAGAGTTCCTACTCACTCCCCCTCAATCACCTCAGTGATATTAAAAACACTTTGAAGTCACACTTCAAAAACAACTCTTGGTTATGCTTCACAGCTTAAACCAAGATACACAGCACTCACGCTTAAAAGCTTCGAGTGACACAACACTTACAACTCAATGAACACCCTATGCCAAAGTAATCATCTATTTGATAATGACTTGGCTTACAAGATACATCTAATTCTAGACTCACAAAAATACAGCAGTGAAGTAAGATGGACACACTAAATCTTCACGCCTCAAAATCCCTGAAACTGAATGGAGGAATGCCTTCCTTTTTATATTGCAGCACCTGGGCTTTTGCACCTGTATTTTCCTGAATTTTAGGTCACATAAGTTCCCACAAATTCAATATTTAGGTTGCTAACAAATAGGCTATTTGTTAGGTTCATTGAATGTAGCTTGGCTGTTGATTTCCTGGATTTTCTCTAAGCTGTTGACTTCCTAGAGAATAGCCTGAGAAAGCTGTAACAGAAAACTGAACAACCTACAATTTAGCATATGCTGTCAGGAATGAATGTCACGACATTCAGCTTGACATCAAGGTCCATATGCTGAGTCTGTTTTCCCAGAAAACAGACTGTACAATCTGCTGACCTGTACATGATCAATATGACCATACTACAGTACCAGCTTACATTAGTAAATGTCAAAGTCTCCAACTTAACATTTACACAATTGGCCTTAAGTTAGTTCTGTAATTCTCTTGAAGAACAAACTAACTAAAATGCTGAAGTATAGCAGAACACCACTCTGCCTAATCTTCACCAGCTGCTGTTAATGATGAATGTCACAACATCCAGTTTGACATTCAGTCAGTAGGCCTTATGCCAGGTCTGGTTCTTCCTTGATAACCAGACTGCAAATGAATACTAAGTTCTAACAGAGCTTCTGTTCCTTAGTATCTGTTGACAGGTATGAATGTCTCAGCATTCAATAATCCTGTGTTAGCTAGTCCTGCAGTAACTACACTGTAGTTACATATACATGTCATGACATCAGTCAAGACATTAGTGTTTTACCATACAATGCAGCCAATTAAACACCTACAATACTGAATTAACAATCGAGGTGTGTTTGACGGTCTGAAATTGGTGCATTAGGGTTAATGACGGCACAAGGGTTGTGCTGTCAAAGAGTTATGCGATTAGGGTTGTGACTGCGCAAGAGTTGTGCTTTAAAGTATCAATTGTTGATGCGATAAACGACGTCAATTTCAAATGAATTGTTCATTAAAATTTTGAGTTGTGTGATCGGTCGCCGAAATTTAATTTGGTTTTAATTAATTAACAGAATTTAAATTAATAATAATAATGTGTTTATTATTATTGTCTTGTGGTGATCGGTTATGGCCTTAATTTTCCTTTATTTTGTTTTGGGATTTTAAAATACGACCTGCGTGTCGTGCCTCTCTTTTAATCTCTTAATGTAACTTCTTTTCTCATCTCACTCCCTCATATGTAAAACGAGTTTCTTTTATATAATGTAATGTTATGAAGAAAGAGAAGAATACAATATCAAAGGAGGACAACCTTGAAGATCTTGCTTGGAGAAGTTTAGATCGTTATTAGGTTAGCTTAGGTTCTCTCATTGGCTTGGGAGAACAATTGCGCTAGGGGCCATAATTGTTTCATTATGTATGTTGATGCATGTGAGAGACGATTTATATGATAAATAAGCCGGTGAGATCAGAATAATTGCAAATTCCCTCAAATTATATATTAAGTTTATGCTTTCCAAGTTTTAGCATTCATCAAGACTAGTATCGAATAATGTAGGTTTCGCCTACGCGAGGTGCATGTTCTATATTAGTAAGGTGCGATGGGATAATTGTAATATCCAATTTCTAAAATAATGGGTCAAACTTAACTAAACAAATTATAATAAGATTATATATGTTTAGAAGCTAGAGTTGGAAATGATCCATGTGATGGATTGGAATAAGGAGTTATTCATCCAACGAAAATATTCGAGAGTTGTATTAGATACAATTGGAAGGAGTTCCTACCTAAATAACGTAGTTTTGTGTAATCCTCCCACGCGAACTTAAAACAAAGTGAAATGTGGATCTTGACCCACTAGAAAATCTTCCACCAGGATTTTCCGAATCAAATGGTGAAGGTCATTTGTTTTTAGTAAAATAGTGGGAGCATATTTAATTAAAGGCCTAATTAAATATGTTATTGATACTTATATTTTCATTATTTTCATGTAGATTACCATGACAACAAACACCTCTAACAACATTTTACGATCAATCCTTGATAAGGAAAAATTGTCTGGGACAAATTTTCTGGATTGGCACCGAAATCTGAGGATTATCCTCAAACATGATAGAAAGATGTATGTCTTGGAGAAACCTGTTCCTGAAGAGGAACCTCCTAGTTTTGCACCTAAGGCAGAAAGAGATGTTTATAAGAAGCATGTCAATGATGCCAATGAAACTGCTTGCCTTATGCTAGCTACCATGAACTCAGAGTTGCAAAAGTAACATGAGAAAATGGCAGCGTTCGATATGATCGAACACCTGAAGATGCTCTATCAAGAGCAAGCAAGGCATGAAAGGTTTGAAGTTTCAAAAGCCCTTTTTCAAGGCAAGTTAGCTGAGGGAGCCCCTATAGGTCCCCATGTGCTCAAGATGATTGGGTATGTGGAGAACCTTGAGAGGTTGGGGTTTCCCCTCGGAAAGGAACTTGTGACTGATTTGATCTTGCAATCGTTGCCAGATAGATTCAGTCAATTTGTCTTTAATTTCAATATGAATGATATGGACAAATCTCTTCCTGAAAGTAAAATTCTTCTTCTGCTTCAAACACAGGGAAATCAAAATTTGGAGGGGGAGTAGGACCATTACATTCAATGGGTTTGAGAACCAACCTGCATAATGATTTGATATTTTGATTTTAGAGAAGTGGAGTGCGAACAAATATTATGCAGATGGATAGATTATTATTTATTTATCTTTTTTGTGATTACCATTTTCAGAAAAAGAAAAAAGTAAAAACAAACATCATAGATGTGGATGAATAAAATTGTATTTTATTGATGATAATATTGAAAGCGCCCAACAATGTTTCACTTCTCCCTTAGGCATAGTAGAAGGATTTTCTTAACATAATAAAACAAATTACTTCAAACGGTGCATAACAATAGGAACATCAACAACAATCCAGTTGTTGCAAGCCTGGCCGTGAGTTACAAAGTTGTCACAAACTTCATCTTCATCACTGTCTTCAATAATGGAAGCTGAGTGTTGATCATCCTTGTGAATGAACCCTCCACTACAAAAAAACTTCTTACATAGCCTTGACATTGGCGTTGAATGGCCCTTGCTGACATCCTACCCCTACTCTATTCTTATTTTTAATGACTTCCACAACGCGACCCCATCTGTTGGTGCTACCAGCCTGAATAAATTCTTGTGCATCCTTTAGAGAAGACATGGGTGCCCCAATCTTCTTCAATTCATCAGCAACAAACAAATCTTGGAACTGCATTCCAACTTCCTCTTCAGTATCTACATAAGTAAAGGATGAAAATGGCTTACCGATAATGCTTTCTCACCACCAACAATGACAAGCTTTCCGCTCTTCACAAATTTTAATTTTTGGTGCAAAGTAGACGTCACGACGCTAACTTCATGGATCCAAGGCCTTCCCAACAAGCAGCTATAGGATGGGTGAATATCCATTACTTGAAAGTAGTTTGAAAATCACTCGGACCTATCTTAATCGGAAGGTTCACTTCTCCAATGACAGTTTTTCGAGAACTGTCAAACGCTTTAACTACTACGCCGATGTACCTCATCGAGGCGCCTTAATAAGAAAGTCTTGCTAGAGTTGACTTCGACAACATATTTAATAATGAACTAGTGTCAACCAATACATTGGACATAACATCCTCCTTGCAATTCATTGAAATATGAAGCGCCAAGTTGTGATTCCTACATTCCTGAGGAAGTTCTTCATCACAAAAGCTCAGATTGTTACTGGAAGTAAAGTTAACAACAATGTGGTCAAACTGGTCCACAGTAACATCATGTTCCGCATAACCTTGTTCCACATAAGCTTGTTCCAATACCCTCTACAAGGCTTCCCTTAAGCAAATGCTCCATAATGTTAAATTCACTTCTCTTAATCAGGCGCAACACCTCATCATCATCATTAGTCTTAAACTTATTGGATTCACCAGACTGACACGTTGAAGCACTAATCGGATCAACTACATGAATCTCTACCTTCTTACCTACAGACACATCTTTCACAATCTTAGGAAACACTGGACTGAACACACGACCACTACAGGTCACCTTCACTACATATGCGATATTGACCATTGAATTTGCAATTGGAAGAGGAACCTATTGACCATTCTCAATCATGGTGGCATTATATTTGTATGGCACCACTTTATTGGATGAATAGGGGACAGGGCCCCCTAACCGTATAACTAACGACGATACCGATCTGTTTTCCTTCTTACTGCTGCTATCAAATTGAATGACTACCCTCTAAGGGGTTTAGAATACCGACACAATGACATTCATATCATCTCCCATATACCTCGACTGGTGAACCTGAATAACATTCTCATCCATCAACCTTTGAATATCCCTTTTAACAATTACACACCCTCGAGGGTTGGTGTTGCAGATAACACAGCCATCTGTTGAAAGAGTATATCTTTGGCAAATATTTTTGTATCGTATCCACAGAGATTGGGTAATATTACCGCCGTTCTATAATTCAAATGTTATAAGTTTATAAAGTAACAGGGTTGTTTTGTTTGGAAAAATATCTTGTTAATAAATGTTAACAAAACTATTAAGTGGTTTTAGACAAATATAAAAGCTTGGCAAGATTGGAGTTCACTATTTCAAATATCTATGATTCCCTATGATAAATAATTAGATTCAAGATTATTGATGACGTTCAAATATCCTCTCAAAGTCATTTATGTCTAAATGATATCGTGATAGTTACTATATTGATCCTTAGACGATCTCTCCACCTAACTATCAATATAGTAACCTTGAATGTTCAATATCAAAGAATAGTAATGAATAAATCTATCTCTACAACTTATTCACTACTTGAAAATCTGTTTTATGTCTAAACTCGAGTAATCTCTCTCGACAACTACTCAAATCTGGTTTTCAACTTAAAGCAAAAACAGTAATCAATACATCAACAATCTCTATCTCATATATAAATCAAAGTTAATACATAGATAGATGAGAATAGCTACTACCTCCAATCTTGACAAAAGGAGTTTAGCTCCTCATCACCATTGTTACAAAGCAGAAGGATTTAGAAGAAAAACTCTGGTTTTTTTTCTATTACAATAGCTCTACAGCACAATGTGTGAATCAATGGAATAATTAATCCCTAGAATAATGTATTTTCTCTCCTAAAAGAGTTGACATTTCCTTAATTGGTCATTCTCATCCAATGCAGAAAAGCAATTCCAAGGCAGACCCAAAATGGCAAAAACAGTTGGCCTTCAAAAAAGCACTTTTGACCCAAAAATCAGTTTGCTGGATTCGCAGAGTTCGCGGGGCGAACTTTGTTCGCGGGGCGAACTGGTCCTGTCATGCAGTTCGCGGGGCGAACTTTGTTCGCGGGGCGAACTGAAGCTGCCTCAGTTTCCTTGTTTTGCAAGCTTCATCCAAAATCTTCCATATTATGATGCTGCAATCCAAAGCTTTCTCATCCAAAAATTCTACAAAACTAACAAATATGTGAAATAACTATTCAAAACAAAATAAATTAAACCTAATTGCATTTATACAAAATAGTGAGAATAAAAGTGTGTAATTACATCAAAACTTGGTAAAAGGGACCAATAAAATGGTATAAAAAGTAGTACTAATTGGTCCCTAACAACTCTCCCCAACTTAGCATTTTGTTTGTCCCTAAACAAAAGTTTCCACCCTTACAATCAAAGCAATGACACAAAAGATTGAAACAAGGATTTACCAAGAACATTCAAATGGTTCAAAAGTGTTTGGCATTTTCTCAATTCACCTATCTCAATTCTAGACAAAATATGAATAAGGGAAATGGTATAGTGCAAAAATCATTCCAAGGAATTCTAAGCCATATATGTCAAAATTGAATCAAGCTTACACACACATCATAATAATGATGAATAACATGAAGGGTTACTTTCACTCATCCAAGCAATTAAATCAACAACAACTCAAATCATGCGCTTATCACAACAAGTACCAAATCATGTGAAAAATGAGAATCAAGAGGTCTTTCAAAGGTTGTAATGTGGCTTAGGTTACAAGAAAGGATATGATTAAGACAATTCAACCAAATTGCCTATCCTAAGGGAGCATTCCCAAAGATTCACTCTACACAATTTCCCTTTCTTTGATCCCTATCTTTTTCTTTTTCTTTTTCTTTTCAAATCCACACAACCATGAGCATTTCCTTTGCTTTTCTTTTTCTAATTTTTTTCTATGCTCTATGGTTTCAAGGGTGATTTCTTTTTCTTGTTTCTTTTCATATTTTTACCCTTTCATAGAAACTCACTTTTCCAAGTTTCTAATCAACTTTTCACTTTACTCTCCCCAACTTTAGATTCCAAAACCAAATTCATTCAATAATGCTCCCTACTTAGACATAAGCAAAAGGCAAAATTTTGCAAACAACTCGGTTTGAGGTTTCAACTGATACGAAAGAAATTAGGATTCATTTATTCCACAATTTCAATTGATTTTACAATGATCAATCAAATGAATCCTAAATTAAGCTCAAAGGGGGTTAACTAAGGATTATTCCTCACAAGGTTAGTTGATTCAAACTTTTTGGTCAAGTGGTTTTTCTCACAAACAATGCCTCTATCATTTTCAAAAATTTCACACAAAAATGGATTGATGCATGATTTAGCATGATAAGAATGAGTTAAAACAATGCTCGGTTTCCCGCTTTTTAGTGTACAATGGAAAGTCTCCTCACAACTGGCTAAGTCCTATTTTGATTCAAAAATGACATATACTTCAATGAATTTATGACATGGAATTTGCACACACCATCAAACTACTCATGTTAAGTCTAGAAAGCGATAAAGTGTACCTTGAAATGCCGACACTAATTCTTATCATCACCACTCGAAGTGTCCTATGCTTCTTTCTTTGCGATCATTTCTCGGTTGCTTAAAGCTTGACTTATGAGTAAGAACAATTAAACAAAAATGTTGGCAAACCAATATTTGATTAAAACACACTTAAATTTCAAAAAGTATTCATGCAATTATCAAGACACACTCTAAAATTCAACAAACTCCTCAATCTTCCTTCAACTCATCGCCATGGTTTACACCACCTCCTGCACCCCCCAAAATTTTGGCCTGCCCTCAGGCCACTTAGCATAATCAACAAAATCCTCTTAAGAAAGGAATGGAAAGGGGAAGTTTTGAAATTTGGAGGTTTGGATGTGGAGTAGCGAGGTTGTTGAAAGAATCTCCTAAGTTCGTGAAAATAGGAATGAAACAAAAATGACATAAAACAAAAGTTTTTTTTTTTTTTTTTTTTTTTTTTTTTCAGTTCGCGGGGCGAACTGAAGGAAATTTCAAAAAAAATTAGTTCTGTTTTTTACTGTTCGCGGGGCGAACTGGTCCTGTCATGCAGTTCGCGGGGCGAACTTTGTTCGCGGGGCGAACTGTAAAAACCAGAACCCAATTTTTTTTCAAAATTTAACACAGCAAAAACTCACACAGCAGAAAAAAAATTAAAATACAGACTTACAACGTTGGGTTGCCTCCCAACAAGCGCTTTGTTTAACGTCGTTTGAGCTTGACGGTCCACTGATTAGCCCGGTTTAAATAGAGACACGACATCCACATCACGATTTATGTCGCCACCATGGTAAACTTTGAGTCTTTGACCATTTACGGTCCAACTCTCGTGTGACTTTGGATCCTCGATTACAATGGCTCCATAATTCCGTACTTCCTTGACAACGAACGGTCCTGACCCTTTTGGCTTCAGCTTACCCGGTAATAACTTGAACCTTGATTTGAAAAGCAGTACCATTTGTCCGACATGAAACTCCTTGCGACGGGCCTTTCCATCATGGTATTTTTCTTCAATTGCATCATTTCGGAATGAATCATGTTTGTCATGTGGATGCTTCATAGCTTTAAAAAGATTAAAGGTCACCTCTTCGTCTTGCACTCTCACCTTCATTAGTCCATCATCTACGTCAATCATCATCCGAGCTGTTTTCATAAAAGGTCTTCCAAGAATTAGGGGCACATCACGGTCCTCATCCATCTCCACTATTACGAAATCTACCGGAAACAAGAATTTGTCCACCTTCACTAACATGTCTTTAGCAATTCCGTATGGTAAAGTGGTAGACTTGTCGGCTAGTTGTAAAGTCATTCTCGTCGATTTAATCTCAACATTCCCTAATCTTTTAACAATGGAGAGAGGGATTAAATTTATACTAGAGCCCAAGTCAATCAAACCATTTCCAGTGTATGTGCTTCCAATGGTCACCGGTAGAACAACCCGGCCCGGATCGGACTCCTTCCTTGGGAGAGTCTTTTGGATGATAGCACTACACCGTGCATCAAGCAGTATGGTCTCGTCTTCCACGTGTCTCCTTTTCTTTGTAAGAATGTCCTTCATGAACTTGGCATACCGTGGCATTTGTTCTAATGCATCAGCAAATGGAATATTGATTTGAAGCTGCTTGAAGATGTCCATAAACCGTGCATAGTGTCTAGCGTTATCCTTCTTTGATGGTGCGTGCGGATATGGTAGATGTTGAACTGGAATGACATTCACTCCTTTGTCTCCTTTTTTCTTATTTCTTGGTTCGATTTCCTTATTCATTTCCGCTTCACACCGCTGCTCTTCCATCAGTTGTTGGTTCTGCTGTTTTCGCGGCGCGAAGGGAGATCGCGGCGCGAACTGAGCAGTTTCTACCACTTTCTTCTTCCCACAAGCCACATCCTCATTTTCCAGCACAGCATCCATATCATTCTCAACTGTAATTTCCTCACCTTTTTTACTTGTCAACTCTCTACCGCTTCTAGTAAAAATTGCTTTGCAATGCTCCTTTGGATTAGTTTGAGTATTAGCGGAGAAAGAAGATCCTGCAGTTTGTTCCGACAGCTGTTTCACAAGTTGACCTATTTGATTTTCCAAATTCTTGATTGCTGCTTCATTACTCTTCTGATTTGCCATGGAAGCTTGCATGAATTGTTGAAGAGTGTCCTCTAGCTTGGAACTTCCTCCTTGCGATTGTTGGCCTTGAGAATTGGGGTGTTGATAAGGACTTTGCTGCTGAAAATTTTGATTGTTGAACCTTGTTGGTTGGTAACCTTGATTGTTCCTTTGATAGCCTTGATTTTGATTGTTCACATAGCTCACTTCTTCTAGCGGAGGGCAAAAACCAGTAGGATGATCTCCTTGGCATAACTCGCAACATGCTACTTGATGTCGAACTTGAGAACTTTGAATCTCCTTCATTTGCTGTGGAAGCTTGGCCATTTGTTGAGTGAGAAGCTCCACTTGTTGAGAGAGTAGCTTGTTTTGAGCAAGGATGGCATCATTGGTATTTAATTCAAGAACTCCCGGTTTACGTTGTGAAGGACTACGGTCATGTTGACTTTGACGATCATTGAGTGCCATCCGGTCAATAATAACGTTAGCTTCTTCCGCAGTTTTTGACATAAGAGAGCCACCCGCGGTAGCATCCAAAAGTGTTCTGTGAGTTGATTGGAGCCCATTTAGAAAAATATGGATTTGAGTGAGCTCATCAAAACCATGACCCTTGCATTTTCTCAACATTGACTTGAATCTTTCCCAAGCCTCATTTAAAGACTCGTTGCTTCCTTGAGTGAATACCGCAATAGCCGTTTTGGCTTCCATGAATCGGGATTGAGGGAAATATCTTTCTAAGAACTTTTCTTCTAACAAATTCCAATCCGTCATAACTCTTGCTGCTTGATCAAGGTACCACTCTTTTGCCTTTCCCACTAAGGAGTGTGGGAACATCCTCTTGAATAATGCTTCTTCACCCGCTTCATCAATTCCCGTCGAACCCGCAATCTCATAGAATTTGATGAGATGGGAGTACGGATCTTCATGATCCATTCCGGTGAATGGATTTGCATAGAGAAGTTGGAGGATTCCGGTCTTCATCTCCGTATTTCTTCCTCCACGGGCAAATTGAGCATTCCTTCTTGGACTATTAGCGGACATTTCGGTACGATTGTCATCCGCCATGTTTCCTTTACAAGCCTCTACAACCACTTCTTCGATTTGAACAAGTGCGGAAGTAGATGCTTCTTCTCTCCGGTTCCTCTCTTCGGCTAGTTTCCTTCTTCTTCGTGTTTTGCTATTGAGCTTCCGAAGTGTTCTTTCAATTTCAGGATCGAATTGAAGTTGCTCCTCGGTTACTTTTCCTCGCATGCACTAGAATCTACAAAACTAACAAACCAAGTGAAACAAAAGAGGGATAACAATAAAAGTAACAAAACTTAAAACAAAGAATTATTGCAATGCTTGTAATATCGACACCAATCCCCGGCAACGGCGCCAATTTGTTGAAAGAGTATATCTTTGGCAAATATTTTTGTATCGTATCCACAGAGATTGGGTAATATTACCGCCGTTCTATAATTCAAATGTTATAAGTTTATAAAGTAACAGGGTTGTTTTGTTTGGAAAAATATCTTGTTAATAAATGTTAACAAAACTATTAAGTGGTTTTAGACAAATATAAAAGCTTGGCAAGATTGGAGTTCACTATTTCAAATATCTATGATTCCCTATGATAAATAATTAGATTCAAGATTATTGATGACGTTCAAATATCCTCTCAAAGTCATTTATGTCTAAATGATATCGTGATAGTTACTATATTGATCCTTAGACGATCTCTCCACCTAACTATCAATATAGTAACCTTGAATGTTCAATATCAAAGAATAGTAATGAATAAATCTATCTCTACAACTTATTCACTACTTGAAAATCTGTTTTATGTCTAAACTCGAGTAATCTCTCTCGACAACTACTCAAATCTGGTTTTCAACTTAAAGCAAAAACAGTAATCAATACATCAACAATCTCTATCTCATATATAAATCAAAGTTAATACATAGATAGATGAGAATAGCTACTACCTCCAATCTTGACAAAAGGAGTTTAGCTCCTCATCACCATTGTTACAAAGCAGAAGGATTTAGAAGAAAAACTCTGGTTTTTTTTCTATTACAAAAGCTCTACAGCACAATGTGTGAATCAATGGAATAATTAATCCCTAGAATAATGTATTTTCTCTCCTAAAAGAGTTGACATTTCCTTAATTGGTCATTCTCATCCAATACAGAAAAGCAATTCCAAGGCAGACCCAAAATGGCAAAAACAACTGGCCTTCAAAACAGCACTTTTGACCCAAAAATCAGTTTGCTGGATTCGCAGAGTTCGCGGGGCGAACTGGTCCTGTCATGCAGTTCGCGGGGCGAACTTTGTTCGCGGGGCGAACTGAAGCTGCCTCAGTTTCCTTGTTTTGCAAGCTTCATCCAAAATCTTCCATATTATGATGCTGCAATCCAAAGCTTTCTCATCCAAAAATTCTACAAAACTAACAAATATGTGAAATAACTATTCAAAACAAAATAAATTAAACCTAATTGCATTTATACAAAATAGTGAGAATAAAAGTGTGTAATTACATCAAAACTTGGTAAAAGGGACCAATAAAATGGTATAAAAAGTAGTACTAATTGGTCCCTAACACCATCATGGTTATGTCCACAATGGCTCACCAAGCACAAACCTCTATGAATCTCCACCAAGGATATACGGATACGATGCACATCAAGTACCCTGAAATTCCATGGACAACCGTCTACCATGTTCATAGAAGTGTTACCGTGAGCAGGCAACGAATTGGCTTTAACATTCGGCGCTCTTTCCTTAAAGGATACCATACCGCTCTTGATTAGCTTTTGAACTCCGTACTTCAGGGGATAACAATTTTCAATGTCATGACCAGGAGCTCCCTGGTGAAAAGCAAAATGTAAATCAGGTTTGAACCACCATGACAGTGGCTCAGGAATTTGTGGAGGATTCCTTGGTTGGATAAGATTCTTGACTACCAAGGACGGATACAGCTCTACATATGTCATACAAATAGGGTCAAAAAATACTTTCTTCCTCTCGAAATTCTGCTGATGATTATTGTTGTTGTAGTTGGTACGTTGTTGCGGTTGTTGTTGATGTTGTTGAACAAGAACTGATTAATTGGTTGAATTGTTGGAAAAGACTGGAATTACCGATGATATTTCATGCTGATGTTGACTGGACTGGGAATTCTTCCTCACATGAGGCCTCCTCTGCCTCCCTGCTGATGTCGTATTAGTTTCTCATTCCTTCTTTTTAGAGAAGCTCCCACCATACTTTTTGCTTGTTGACGTTTCATCTTTGGACAAATGTCCCTCCCTGACGCCTTCTTCCAATATCATCCCCATGTTTACCATCTCAGTAAAATCATTAGGGGCACTTGTGATTATATGTTCATAGTAAAATGAACTCAACATCTTCAAGAAAATATTGGTCATCTCCTTTTCTTTCAGAGGTGGACTAATCTGAGCGGCTAACTCCCTCAATCTTTGAGCATATTCTTTGAATGTCTCCTTATCCATCTGAGACATCGAACTCAACTGATCCCTATCTGGCGCCATATCAATATTGTATTTATATTGTTTGACAAAGGCCTCTCCCAAGTCGTTAAAAGTACAAGCACTAGCACTGTCCAAGCCCATATACCATCTGAGGGCAGCTCCAGTCAGACTATCCTGGAAGTAGTGGATAAGCAGTTGATCATTGTCAGTGTGAGACTAGGGTATAGTCATAATTTACCAAGAAGTATTAGACTGTGTGTCTTTGAGTTGGTTGTAATCAGATTGATTATTGAATTAAGTCCTTATTGAGAAAGCAAAATCAATCAGGCGGGTGGACTGGATATATAATCGTTAACCGCGAACCAAGATAAAAATACATGTGTTCTTATCTTTATCATTATCTTTGTTGTATGAGATATTGGGTTGCAAAAGTTTTTAAATCTAAAAACCCAATTCAAACCCCCATTTCTTGTGTTTCTTGCACCTTCAATTGGCATCAGAGCTCCGGTTATGGTTTTTTACTACTTTGTGTCAAACACTTAACTGTGTCATATAAAGATCCATGTTTTTGAAACACATTATGGCACATGCAAACAATGATAAAGATCATTATTCTGCAAAACCTCCAATATTTGATGAAGAAAAGTTTGACTATTGGAAAGAGAGAATCAAAAGTTTCTTCATAGGTTGTGTTGTTGATCTATGGGATATGGTGTTAGATGGTTACACACATCCTATAGATACAAATGTCACTAATCTTAGAAGAAGCAAAATGAATGAACATCAAAATAAGGATCACAAGAATCATCGTAGATCCAGAAATATATTGATGAATTGTATTTCCTATTATGAGTATGAAAATATAACAAATAGAGACTCTGCTAAGTCTAGATTTGATTCTCTAAAAATGACTCATGAAGGAAATGAGCAAGTTAAAGAGAGTAAAGCCTTGGCTTTAATCCAGAAATATGAATATTTCAAAATAGAAGATGATGAAATGATTGAGGAAATGTTCTTAATATTTCAAACTCTTGTAAGTGGATTGAAAGTCCTGAAAAAAGGCAATACCACTTCAGATCATGTAAAGAAAATCATCAGAAGTATGCCTAAGAAATGGAAACCAATGGTGACAGCACTGAAGGTGTCAAAAGATCTGAATAAAACAACTCTGAAGGAACTTATAAGTTCTATGAGGAGTCATGATATTGAACTTGAGGCAGATGAGCCTAAAAAAAGATGAAGTATGTGGCTATAAAATCCAAAGGTAAATATGAGAAGGCAAAACCTCTCCAAGCTGAAGAAGAAGAGTTTGAAGAAATTTTAGAAGAAGAAGATGAGTTGTATTTTCAGTCAAGAAGGGTCAACCAACTCTGGAAGAAAAGACAAACAAAGTTCAAAGGCTACAGAAGAACATGTGGTCAATCTGAGTTAACCTCTGGTGAAAAAAAGTCTGAAGATGAAAAGGACGTTACATGCTTTAAGTTCGAGCATCCTGGACATTATAAAAACGAGTGCCCCAAACTCATGCCTAAAACGAAATTCTTCAAAGAGATAAAGAAGGTTCTAATGGCTACCTATGATGACTCAAAAGATAGGATGACTCTGAAGAAGAGCAGGTGCACATGGCACTGATGGATAGCTCAGAAGCATCTAACTCTGGATCAGAACCAGATTCATATACCAATGAGGTATTCTTTAATCTTACTCACTTTGAAGTAGAGTCTTGTCTCACTTAAATTCTTGAAAAGTTTCAGAGTCTTTACAACAGACACAAGGAACAAATCCATGTAGTTGACTTTGAAGTTCTTAGTGAGCTGAAGAAAGAAAATTATATTTTAAAAGAAAAATGTTCAGTTCTTGAAAAAGATAACTCTTCTCTAAAACCAAGAGTAAGGAACTTGAAGAGAAGATTCTTTTAGAAGCAGCTATGGATTCTGAAGATGTTATAAATAAATATGACATTGCTTTACAAAAATATCTTGCATGAAACATAGACAAGAGCAAAATGGCTTCCATGATCTATGGAGTAAGAAAAAATGGTAAAAGAGGTCTTGGTTATGTGCCAACCAAACATTCTATGGTCAAACCTAATTCTAAATAAAAGGCTACAAAACCAAAAACTATATATTCCCATTTCATATATGGGCACACACATGATTATATATGATGCACAAAAACCCCAGATTAAGAAAAAGTCTAGGAAAACTAACAAGAAAGGACTCAAAAAGATATGGGTACCTAAAGATAAAATAACCTATATTGCAGACATCCTTAGCAGCATAGTTAAAACACTAGCCATAGTACCCGAACTCTAGATGCTCACGACACATGATGGGAAGAAGGCATATGTTCCAAAGTCAGGAACTTACGCATGGAGGCACCGTAGGTTTCGGAGGCAATCAAAAGTGTAAGATTATTGGCGTTGGAACTATTTCACAAAAATGTATCATGTTAGGATACTTTGAACACTTAAAAGGCTATAAAGTATATAACACTGAAACAAGAATTATTTCAGAATCGATTCATGTTAAGTTTGATGATAAGCTTGACCTTGACAAGTCAAAGCTAGTTGAAAATTTTGCATATATGAAGATTAGCTATTCAGATTCAGAAGGCGGTGAATTTAAAGTAGAAGACTGTGAAGACTCTCAACATAAAGTAACTCAATCAAAATCAGAAGTTGCTGCTCACAAGCATCTCTAAGGAAACAAAGGCAAAGTTATTCACATCCTGAGGAGTTGATTATGGGAGATAAATCAGAACTCATCAGAACCAAATCCATATTTAAACATTCAGAAGAAATTCTTATAGGATTGGTGTATTTAATAGAACCTACTTCCATTGATGAAGCACTTATGGAAACATACTGGATTCTGGCTATACAAGAAGAGCTGGATCAATTCTCTAGAAATGATGTATGAGATCTTGTGCCCAGAACCAAGGGAACCCATGTTATGGGAACCAAACAGGTATTCAGAAACAAGTTGAATGAGAAAGGAGAAGTGGTAAGAAACAAATTTAAACTGGTTGCACAAGGTTATATTTAAAAAGAGGAAATTGACTACACTGAAACCTTTGCACCAATGGCCATGTTAGAGTCTATTCATCTCTTAATTTCTTTGTTGTAAATCATAACATCATTCTATATCAGATGGATGTTAATAGTGCAGTTTTGAATGTCAAAATTGCTGAAGAAGTTTATGTACATCGACCTCCTGGTTTTGAAAATCACAAAAACCTAGACTTTGTTTATAAACCCAAAAAGTATTTGTATGGTCTGAAAGAAGCTCCTAGAGCATGGTATGAAAGACTAAGCAATTTTATTTTGAAAAGTGAGTTTACAAGAAGGAAGATAGATACAAATATATTTTTAAAACATTGAAAAATGATATCTTCGTTGTGCAAATTTATGTTGACGATATTATTTTTGGTTATGCTAAAGTTAATCTTTGCAAATAATTCTCTAAACCTATATAGGTGAAATTTGAGATGAGTCTGATGGGAGAGTTAAAGTTCTTTCTGGGGACTTAGATCAACCAAAAGTCAAAAGGAACATATATCCATCAAAGAAAATATACAAGCGAACTTATGAAGAAGTTTTACTTGTCAGAGTGTAAACCAGCCAAGACTCCAATGCATCCAACATGCATTATGGAGAAAGATGAAAGCAAATAGGTAAAACAAAAGGTATATAGAGGTATGATTAGATCTCTCTTATGCTCAACTGCTTCTAGACTTGATATTTTATTCAGCATATGTCTTTGTGTTAGATTCCAATCAGACCATAGAGAATCCCACTTAACAATTGTTAAAAGGATCCTTAGATATCTGAAAGGTACTACTAACCTTGGGTTGTTTTGTCAAAAATCCAAAGATTACAAGTTAGTAGGTTATTATGATGCTGACTATGCTGGAGATAGACTAGAAAGGAAGAACACAAGTGGAAGCCGTCAATTTCTAGGAGAAAATCTTATTTCTTGGTCTAATAAGAGGTAGTTAACAATAGCATTATCAATAGTAGAGGCTAAACACATTGCAACATCTGGTTGTAGCACTCAGATTCTCTAGATGAAAAGTCAGCTAGAAGATTATCAACTATATGAGAGTAACATTCATATTCTTTTATGATAATACTTTTGCTATTTACTTATCAAATAAACCTATTTTGCACTCCAGATATAAACACATTGAAATCAAACATCATTTATAAGAGATTATGTTCAGAAGGGTGTTATTAACTTAAATTTAATACATACATACCATCAATGGGTTGATATCTTCACAAAACCCCTTGCTGAAGATCAATTTGTTTTTATTTTGAAAAAAATTGAAAATGGAATTTTGTCCAGACTAAAGCAAAATATTTTCAATATGTGTAGACTCTAGAGAGTCAAAATATGACTCAGAGATATATTGGCTCTAAACCAGTTAGCCCTCTGAAGTTAGAAGACTCTTTAGGTCAGAAGGTCCAAAGTCAGAACCCTTATGGGATTTTCTGTCTTCTAGACTCTGAGCTCTTGATATTAAAGGTGCTAATCAAGCATTTTTGCATGGCTCTACAGACAAATTTCCTACGTTAAAGTCATTTGAATGTTTGATGTGACCCATTGGGATAATATTTCTTGGTTAAAAATAAATTCTCCTCATTCACCTCCTCTTGTCAGATTGCGTGTGTTTTTCTGACATTTACTTTCTTTTTCAAAATAGTTTTATCATATGTCTATTCAAATGTCTTGTCATTAGTCTTTTTCAATACTCTGTAATAATGTCTTATGACAAGCATGCCTTGCTGTCTGTCTTGTTCTAAATGCTATTAATGCAGTCTTCATTGGTAACTGTTGAGTCTATTTAGTTTAAGTCTCTACATACTCCCTCCTAATCGTCTTAACTCATTTCCCTCTATATTTAAACTCCTTCTTATAATTTTTAATTTTTTTTATCACATTGTACATTTTGTTAAAATCTCCTTCTAATAATTTTATTTTCCTTACATCTTTATAAAATCTTAAAATGTCTTCAGTCTGTGGAGTTGCATGTCCTATTTCAATCCTTTATGAAAATTTTGTCGACTTCAATGAATTCAAGAATTATGATCTTGATCTTCTAAGTGATGTTTGTTCCCAGAAATGGGAGAGTCACTTAAACATGCCCAGCAGACCCATCTATCCTATTCTCGTAAGAGAATTTTGGACATATGTGCCCCTCTTGCAGCTTACACAAGATGCTTTCATGCATTCAGTCTAATATTTTTGGAATTCCCATCACTTTAACTCCTACTCTGGTTGCTAAGGCAATCCTATGCAAGTAGATTGGGGTCCATATGGACATGTACCCAAGAACGAGTCTCTTCCTTGAACACATTCCATACAAGATCCTTGCCACCAACAATAATCTTGCAAGTGTCTCCTCTTTTCTTCCCAAGGCAAAAATTTGGCATCAACTGTTAGTGTCAAACATTCAGCCACATGAAGATGCTCTAGAAGCACTCTCCTATGATGACAAGCATCTTATCTTATTCATCTTTTCTAGGATCAAGGTTAACCTTCCCCTCACTATCTTCAACTTTTTGAAGAAAAAGATTATTGCCTCTCATGAAGAAATATCTTTTCTCATTCCTTTTGGAATAGTTCTTTTTGAACTTTTACATCAAGAAGGAATTATTGAGAAAGTGCAGGATGTAACACCCCGAATAAAATAAGAGAATTATTTAAATTAAGTTAATAATATAATTATTAATTTAATTAAATAAATTGAATTATTGGATTATTATTATTACTATTATTTGGAATAATAATTATTGGAAAATATATAAGTTGGAATAAGGAAAAAAGGGTTTCATTGTTGGTAAAGAGTTTTCACGTGAAACAGAGAAGCGGCTGAAAAGTGGAAAGTGGAGAAAGGGCAAAGAGGAAGAGCTAGAGAGCAAAGGTTGAAGAACGGAAAAACTTGAAGCTTAGAGATTTGCCGGATTATCTCAGGTAAGGGGGGTTTATCGTCGTTTACTGGGTATTATAGATTAACATGTCATGGGTAGTGATAAACCGTTGAAATGACCCTAATTGGGATGTTGAATGCTGAAATATTGTGATGAATAAGTTGTATTAAAGCTGTAATTGAGTCCGTAATTGTGTGAGTCGTGTTCCCCCGAACGTATAGCTTTTTACGGAAATTGAATCGGAGGTCCGGAAGTCCTCCAACGGCGGAAACTGTGGAGAACTCTGCATTCTGCCTTGTGTTAGCGCAGGAACTGCTGTTTTGTCTGTGTTAACCGGTTAACCCAGGGCGTTAACCGGTTAACACTGTTATATTTTGTGAAAATGTGTTGTTTTGCCTGCGTTAACCGGTTAACTCAGGGCGTTAACCGGTTAACACTGTTGCGTTTTGCCAGAAAATGTGTTTTGTCCTGCGTTAACCGGTTAACCCAGGGCGTTAACCGGTTAACACTGTTGGAAAAGTGAAAAATTGATATTTTAATGTTGTGAACATAATTGGTGATTTGCCTAGGTTGGTATGTGACATAGTAGGGATTGAGTTATGTTATGAAGTAATATTGTAGTCAATTTTGATGAGTAAAATTTGTTGGGTTTGTGTTATAAAGTGTCGATGCAAGTATGACTGAGTTGTTAAGTTGTTCCGTGTACGGAAAGTTGTTAAAAATACTGAGTTGTAGGCTTGATGAGCCAAAGTTGATTATAAGTTGATTATGTTGAAAACCTTGTTGTGTTGCTATTATTATTATGTTGTCGGAATTGTAAAGTCGTGTATGCCATGTACATTCATATGCATTAAGTCGGAGCTTTGCTCACACCACGTTGGCCTGGATTGGCAAATTTTAAGTTGAAAGTTGAAGGCTTACGCCTTGATGGAGCTTTGCTCACACCACGTTGGCCTGGATTGGCAAATTTTAAGTTGAAAGTTGAAGGCTTATGCCTTGATGCCCAATAAAATGGCAATGATTTTAAGTTGGGAGTTTTACTCCGATTGGTACCACATGCATGACGAGTCGAGTCTCATTTGAGTTGCATTTTATGTTGTTATTGAGTTGCATTTTACGTTGTTATTGAGTATGATATTTGAGTTGATGTGCCGTTACTGAATGCACGATATGATTAGGGTGATTAACGTGTAAATTTACTTAGCATTACATGATGATTTATAATGCTTATTATATCGATTGAGGAACTCACCCTTACAACTATTTTCAGGTAACGAGCAGTGAGTGAGTAGAAGCTAGTGCTTGGAGTCTAGTGTGGTCTCCTTAGTGGGTCATGCTCTGATAGATGTAACATCGGGACGGGATGTTTTAACTTGTTGAATAATTTTATGTGTAATGTATTACATATGTTGAATGATCTCTATCCGCTGCGTATTTTGCAAGAAGTGTTTATGTTGAATTAAATAATGAGCATGACTGATTTTATGGTGAAATGTGTGAAGTGTTGTGTGACACCCTTAACTGCAATAATTACTCTGATTTATATATTTGTTGTTGTAAATTAAATATTTGGGGTATTTTAGAAGGGTGTTACATTAGTGGTATCAGAGCAGGTCGGTCTGTCCGGCCAGTTGTCGTGTTGTTACTGTCTAACAATTGTGTATTGTTACTAATCTAACTTTTAAGTTGTGTTGTGGTGATAAGTTGAAATGGCTGGAAGGAATGACGCTGCAATGGCTGCCGCAATGCAAGCGATGGCACAAGCTGTGCAGAACTTGCCAAATGCTGGTGGTGATGCTGGATCACGTAGCTTGGCGACTTTTCAAAGAGAGAATCCGCCGGTGTTTAAAGGGAAGCATGATCCAGATGCAGCCTTAGGATGGTTGAAAGAGATCGAGAGAATCTTCCGTGTTATGGATTGCACTCCAGCTCAGAAGGTTCGGTATGGTACTCACATGCTAGCAGTCGAAGCTGATGACTGGTGGCTAGAGACTCACGAGAGGTTGACCGTGGCAGGTGAAGTCATTACTTGGGATGTATTCCGTAGGGAATTCATGAGGAAGTATTATCCGGAAGATGTCCGTGGTAAGAAAGAAATTGAGTTCCTTGAGCTGAAGCAAGGAAACATGTCTGTCACTGATTATGCTGCGAAATTTGTGGAGCTGTCCAAATTTTATCCTCATTACACTGGTGCTGGTGCTGAATTTTCAAAGTGCATCAAGTTTGAAAATGGACTGCGCTCTGAAATTAAGAAGGCTGTTGGGTATCAGAAGATACGCATTTTTACTGAATTGGTTGATAGCTGCAGGATATTTGAAGAAGACAATAATGCTCATTACAAGATTGTCAGTGACCGCAGGGGCAAGCAACATCAAAATCGTGGCAAGCCGTATGATGCCCCAGTGGGAAAAGGGAAACAAGGAGCTGCTCCGGCTCAGAGGACTAGTAGGGGAGGTGCTCCTACTGGTATAGTTTGCTTCAAATGTGGTCAGGCTGGCCATAAGAGTAATGTATGCACTGCTGAAGTAAAGAGATGTTTTCGTTGTGGTAAGACTGGTCATGCAATAGCTGATTGCAAGCACAAGGAAGTGATTTGTTTTAATTGTGGCGAAGAAGGGCATATTGGAAGTCAGTGTCAGAAGCCGAAGAAATCTCAGACTGGGAAGGTGTTCGCATTGACTGGAACTCAAACCTCCAGTGAGGACAGACTTATCCGAGGTACGTGTTATATTAATGGCTTTCCTCTTGTAGCTATTATTGACACAGGTGCGACTCATTCCTTTATATCTTTGGATTGTGCTGTGAAACTTAAGTTAGAGATATCTGAGATGTTTGGTAGTATGGTAATTGATACTCTTGCGAAGGGTTCAGTGACTACTACTTCGGTTTGTTTAAATTGTCCTTTGAGTATTTTTGGTAGAGACTTTGGGATGGACCTAGTGTGTCTTCCACTAGTGCAGATTGATGTTATTCTGGGTATGAACTGGTTGGTGTTTAACCGAGTTTCTATCAACTGTTTTGATAAGACGGTGGTCTTTCCTGAGATTGAGGAGGGAAAGAGTTTGTTTCTATCAGCAAGGCAAGTGAATGAAGAAGTAGCTGATGGGGCAGAGTTGTTTATGCTGTTGGCGACTTTGGAGGCTAAAGATAAACTGGTGATTGGCGATCTAGCCGTGGTGTGTGATTTTCCTGATGTGTTTCCGGAAGAGGTGAATGAATTACCGCCAGAGCGGGAAGTGGAGTTCTCGATTGATTTGGTACCTGGTACTAGGCCGATATCGATGGCTCCGTACCGTATGTCTGCTGTTGAGTTAACTGAATTGAAGAGTCAGTTGGAAGATCTGTTGGATAAGAAATTTATTCGTCCGAGTGTGTCACCGTGGGGTGCACCAGTGCTATTGGTTAAGAAGAAAGAAGGTACTATGAGGTTGTGTGTGGACTACAGGTAATTGAATAAAGTGACGATCAAGAATCGGTATCCTTTGCCGAGGATTGATGATTTGATGGATCAGTTGGTTGGTGCAAGTGTGTTCAGCAAAATAGATTTGAGATCTGGGTATCATCAGATCCGTGTGAAAACCGAGGATATTCAGAAGACTGCTTTCAGAACAAGGTATGGACATTATGAGTATTCTGTAATGCCTTTTGGTGTGACTAATGCGCCTGGAGTATTTATGGAGTATATGAATAGGATTTTCCATCCGTACCTAGACAAGTTTGTTGTGGTGTTTATTGATGATATTTTGGTGTATTCGAAATCTGAAGAAGAGCATGCTGAACATTTGAGAGTGGTTTTGGGAGTTCTACGAGAAAAGAAGTTATTTCCTAAATTGTCCAAGTGTGAATTTTGGTTAGGAGAGGTGAGTTTTCTGGGTCATGTGATTTCAAGAGGTGGCGTTGTTGTTGATCCTTCTAAGATAGAAGCGGTATCTAAGTGGGAAGCTCCGAAGTCTGTTGTTGAGATTCGAAGTTTCCTTGGTTTGGCTGGTTATTATAGGAAGTTCATTGAGGGATTTTCTGAGTTGGCGTTACCATTGACGATGTTGACTAGGAAGGGGCAAGCGTTTGTTTGGGACTCAAAATGTGAAGGAGGTTTCCAAGAGTTAAAGAGAAGGTTAACTACTGCTCCTATTCTGAGATTACCGAGTTCGTCGGAATCATTTGAAGTTTACTGTGATGCTTCATTGTTGGGTTTGGGTGGCGTGTTGATGCAGAATAAGCAGGTTATAGCTTATGCTTCAAGACAGCTGATAGTTCATGAGAGGAACTATCCGACGCACGATTTAGAGTTGGCGGCTGTGGTGTTTGTTCTGAAGTTATGGAGGCATTACTTGTACGGGTCAAGATTTGAGGTTTTCAGTGACCATAAAAGTTTAAAGTATTTGTTTGATCAGAAAGAGCTGAATATGAGACAGAGAAGATGGTTAGAGTTTCTGAAGGATTATGACTTTGGTTTGAATTACCATCCGGGTAAAGCAAACGTAGTGGCTGATGCATTGAGTCGGAAATCATTACATATGTCTATGCTAATGGTTAAGGAATTGGATTTAATTGAGCAGTTTAGAGACTTGAGTTTGGTGTGTGAGAGTACTCACAATAGTGTTAAATTGGGGATGTTGAAGTTAACAAGTGGTATTCTGGATGAGATCAGAGAGGGTCAGAAATCCGATGTGCTTTTGGTTGATAAGTTGACTCTAGTGAATCAAGGTCAAGGTGGCGAATTCAGAGTTGATGAGAATGATGTTTTGAAATTTGGTAATCGGGTGTGTATTCCGGATGTTATCGAACTTAAGAAGAGTATTCTTGAAGAAGGGCATCGTAGTGGCTTGAGTATTCATCCTGGAGCTACGAAGATGTATCATGATTTGAAAAAGTTATTTTGGTGGCCGGGAATGAAGAAAGAAATTGCGAGTTTTGTTTATTCCTGTTTGACTTGTCAGAAGTCAAAGATTGAGCATCAGAAGCCGTTTGGGCTAATGCAACCGTTGGCTATTCCAGAGTGGAAGTGGGATAGTATCAGTATGGATTTTGTTTCTGGTTTACCGAGGACAATTAAGAATTTTGAAGCTATTTGGGTGATTGTTGACAGATTGACAAAGTCGGCTCATTTCATTCCGATCAGAATGGACTATCCGTTAGAGAAATTAGCTGAGTTGTATATTGAGAAAATTGTAAGTTTGCATGGTATTCCGTCGAGTATTGTTTCGGACAGAGATCCTAGATTTACATCGAAATTCTGGGAAGGTTTGCAAAGGGCTTTGGGAACTAAGCTGAGATTGAGCTCTGCATATCACCCGCAGACGGATGGTCAGACTGAGAGGACGATTCAGTCATTGGAGGATCTTTTGAGAGCTTGCGTTTTGGAAAAGGGAGGTGCTTGGGATTGTTATTTACCTTTGATTGAGTTTACCTACAACAATAGTTTTCATTCGAGCATTGGTATGGCGCCGTTTGAAGCTTTGTATGGTAGGAGATGTCGGACACCGTTATGTTGGTATGAGTCCGGTGAGAGTGCTGTGGTTGGACCGGAGATTGTTCAACAGACTACAGAAAAGATTAAGATGATTCAGGAGAAGATGAGAATTGCTCAGAGTCGTCAGAAGAGTTATCATGATAGGAGGAGGAAATCACTTGAATTCCGAGAGGGAGATCACGTGTTTCTTCATGTTACTCCGATAACTGGGGTTGGTCGAGCTTTGAAGTCAAGGAAGTTGACACCTCGATTTATTGGTCCTTATCAGATTTTGAAGAGGATATGAGAGGTAGCCTATCGTATCGCTTTACCGCCGTCACTTGCGAATTTGCATGAGGTTTTTCATGTGTCTCAGTTGAGGAGGTACATTCATGATCCGTCGCATGTGATCCAAGTAGATGATGTACCGGTAAGAGATAACCTGACTGTTGAAATATCGCCTATGAGGATTGAGGATCGAGAGTTGATGCAGTTGCGGGGTAAAGAGATTGCCTTAGTGAAAGTAGCTTGGGGAGGACCAGCAGGTGGCAATGTGACTTGGGAACTGGAGAGTCAGATGAAAGAGTCTTATCCAGAGTTATTTGCTTGAGGTATGTTTTCGAGGACGAAAACTCTTTTAGTGGGGGAGAGTTGTAACACCCCGAATAAAATAAGAGAATTATTTAAATTAAGTTAATAATATAATTATTAATTTAATTAAATAAATTGAATTATTGGATTATTATTATTACTATTATTTGGAATAATAATTATTGGAAAATATATAAGTTAGAATAAGGAAAAAAGGGTTTCATTGTTGGTAAAGAGTTTTCACGTGAAACAGAGAAGCGGCTGAAAAGTGGAAAGTGGAGAAAGGGCAAAGAGGAAGAGCTAGAGAGCAAAGGTTGAAGAACGGAAAAACTTGAAGCTTAGAGATTTGCCGGATTATCTCAGGTAAGGGGGGTTTATCGTCGTTTACTGGGTATTATAGATTAACATGTCATGGGTAGTGATAAACCGTTGAAATGACCCTAATTGGGATGTTGAATGCTGAAATATTGTGATGAATAAGTTGTATTAAAGCTGTAATTGAGTCCGTAATTGTGTGAGTCGTGTTCCCCCGAACGTATAGCTTTTTACGGAAATTGAATCGGAGGTCCGGAAGTCCTCCAACGGCGGAAAATGCGGAGAACTCTGCATTCTGCCTTGTGTTAGCGCAGGAACTGCTGTTTTGTCTGCGTTAACCGGTTAACCCAGGGCGTTAACCGGTTAACACTGTTATATTTTGTGAAAATGTGCTATTTTTCCTACGTTAACCGGTTAACCCAGGGCATTAACCGGTTAACACTGTTGCGTTTTGCCAGAAAATGTGTTTTGTCCTGCGTTAACCGGTTAACCCAGGGCGTTAACCGGTTAACACTGTTGGAAAAGTGAAAAATTGATATTTTAATGTTGTGAACATAATTGGTGATTTGCCTAGGTTGGTATGTGACATAGTAGGGATTGAGTTATGTTATGAAGTAATATTGTAGTCAATTTTGATGAGTAAAATTTGTTGGGTTTGTGTTATAAAGTGTCGATGCAAGTATGACTGAGTTGTTAAGTTGTTCCGTGTACGGAAAGTTGTTAAAAATACTGAGTTGTAGGCTTGATGAGCCAAAGTTGATTATAAGTTGATTATGTTGAAAACCTTGTTGTGTTGCTATTATTATTATGTTGTCGGAATTGTAAAGTCGTGTATGCCATGTACATTCATATGCATTAAGTCGGAGCTTTGCTCACACCACGTTGGCCTGGATTGGCAAATTTTAAGTTGAAAGTTGAAGGCTTACGCCTTGATGGAGCTTTGCTCACACCACGTTGGCCTGGATTGGCAAATTTTAAGTTGAAAGTTGAAGGCTTATGCCTTGATGCCCAATAAAATGGCAATGATTTTAAGTTGGGAGTTTTACTCCGATTGGTACCACATGCATGACGAGTCGAGTCTCATTTGAGTTGCATTTTATGTTGTTATTGAGTTGCATTTTACGTTGTTATTGAGTATGATATTTGAGTTGATGTGCCGTTACTGAATGCACGATATGATTAGGGTGATTAACGTGTAAATTTACTTAGCATTACATGATGATTTATAATGCTTATTATATCGATTGAGGAACTCACCCTTACAACTATTTTCAGGTAACGAGCAGTGAGTGAGTAGAAGCTAGTGCTTGGAGTCTAGTGTGGTCTCCTTAGTGGGTCATGCTCTGATAGATGTAACATCGGGACGGGATGTTTTAACTTGTTGAATAATTTTATGTGTAATGTATTACATATGTTGAATGATCTCTATCCGCTGCGTATTTTGCAAGAAGTGTTTATGTTGAATTAAATAATGAGCATGACTGATTTTATGGTGAAATGTGTGAAGTGTTGTGTGACACCCTTAACTGCAATAATTACTCTGATTTATATATTTGTTGTTGTAAATTAAATATTTGGGGTATTTTAGAAGGGTGTTACACAGGAAGCCGGGTTAACTGATGTTCTAGAGACTCACTAGATGTCTGAAGCTCGAAGTAGATTAAGATAACTATAGTGTTGGACTCTCTCTCCTCTATTTTCTCCTTTACTTTTTGGATTTTATTCATGTTCTCTCGTCTTTTTCTTATTATCAATGAAAGTTTTTTTTTCTTTTTCTTGGTTTTTTACTTACTTCTTGTTATGCTATTTCGTTTTTATTAATCCTTTTGGTAGATGACAAAGGGGGAGAAAACTAATATGATTGTGATATATCTTGTAACCCTAATAAACCCCAAACAATGCTAAAATCATGCTGAACTTCAATATTTTTATAGTCTCAACTCAGGGGGAGCTTACAAACCTCACTTAGAAGAAACTATTTTTTTTTATAAGTATAAAACTCAGGGGGGGGGGATTACAAACCCACCTCTAATGTTTTATAAATATGGTTATCCAAGTAAAAAAATCATCAAAGTAGATGGATTTGTCATCATCAAAATGTGGGAGATTGTTGGAACAAGTTTGATTCTACAACTATCCTTAAGTTTTGATGATAACAACGTGTAGAGAACAATTTTATACTCTAACTATTTTGCTAAGTGTGCAGAAAATAGAAAACATACTCTAACTCTGAAGACGTCGAGACTATGAACCAAAGGAAATAATAAAAGTGTGTTTACAATGAAGTCAAACATCTGAGTTGAGTAGTCAACATTTCTGAGTAGAAACTATCCATATAGACTCTGATAAAGTTTATGACAATCAACATTTGAAAGTCTCCGGACTCTGAACTCCAAAGACTCTGAAGTCTCACCAAAGTTCTAAAGACAGATTCTGAACTCTACTCAACCTTCATCAACTTGTATATGAAGCCTCTAACTAGAAGGTTATATCCAAAGATCAACGAATGATTGATCTTATAAAAGTAAAAAAAGAAAATCTACTTTCTAAGTAAAGTACTACACTATGTACCAAATAAGTTTCTCATGTCTCATCATCCTCACCAACTCTCTACTATAAGCGTCACTCGAATGTTGCAATAGGAAGTGACCTTCATAAAACTGTTACATTGAGGATATTCCAACTTCACCCTCCAACAAATTTATTTCTTCCCATATAAAGAGGTCTTTGATGATTAAAAAAATGGTTCTACATTGCAACACATACACTTAAAGAGCATAAGTGAAAGATAAAAATAAAAGAAGTGTTTCTCACACTCATACACTTAGAATATCTTCTTCGAAGTAACTTGTAAACACAAATCTTATTTATCTTAACCTTTGATTAATTTCCTTGAGAGAATAAGTGTAGTCAGAATTCTCAAGAAGTCATTGATAGTTAGCCTTTGAGTTGTATTTCCTTGAGAGAATAGGGTATAGTCCAAATTTCTCAAGAAGTCTTAGACCGTGTGTCTTTGAGTTGGTTATAATCAGATTGATTATTGAGCTAAGTCCTTATTGAAAAGGTGAAATCACTATGGCGGGTGGACTGGACGTAGCTTTGTTAACAACAAACCAAGGTAAAAAATACTTGTGTTCTTATATTTATCTTTATCTTTGATGTTTGGGATATTTGGTTACAAACGTTTTTAAATCCATAAACCCAATTCAAACCCCCCTTCTTGTGTTTCTTACACCTTCACAGTTATGTGCAATGAAATCAACACCTATACTCCAATGCATGTGGTACCAAGTTTTGGATATCACAGTTATGTTACGAATTTATCCATCCACTGATAGGTCCTCTCTGAACCCGGTTCCTCTTTGAACCAAAACTCATCCCAGGTCCCCACTTCTGAACATGGAACCCGTCATTGGACCGAATTCCTAGACTCATCATTGGTCCTCACTTTTAATCCAAAAATACGTTACTGGACCAAAGTCCATACACCTATCTCTGATATACATGATGCATGAATGAGACAAATAATACAAAATGCAATACTCGTCTCAACCTCCACTCCTACACTCGTCTCAAGTTCCTCTTAGAACCTAAGACTCGACATCGGACCGAAGTCCAAGACTCGTCACTGATCCTCTTTCTAAACTAGTAACTCGTCATTGGACCAAAGCTTGTACATCTCCAATACAAGGCCACAACGAATGGTTCCTCTCTGAACCAAGCACCTCGATATAATTCAACATAATATGTAAGCATCATCAATATAAGTCCACCCTAGTAGTTTCTCTATAAACTACACACCTCAACATAAATATCGCCAATACAAGGCCATCAAGGTAGCTCTTCTTTGAACTACATATCTCAACATAATTCATCATGAATTTATAATGACAACTTAACAATATTTATAATTAAATAATTACTCAACAATATTCACCAGCAGGATAAAAATAACACTACACAATCCTAAGCATTCGACATGGTCAACTCATAACTCAATAGAGTTCACAATTAAGTCTTCCACTTTTTATTCAAGGATTACGAGTCACAAGGCGTACTTTAACCTTAACTCAACTACCCATCAACTCGATTTTGATCATGTCAGATAACTCAAAAACTCAACCCTCTTGACACACACAATACTCCAAACATATCATCGTAACTCAATAACTTACTCATAATTCTAAACATATCAAGTGACTCAGAACTCAACCCCTTTATTCAACCTGACTCTAAAAATATCTAATATCTCAAACTCAACTCTAAGAATGTCAAATACTGCAAACTCAACTCTAAACATTTTTGGCTCAACTCTAAAAATATCAAATACCTCAAACTCAAATCTATGAATTTCAATTACTCTAACCCGACTCTGAACATATTAAGTAACTCAAATTAAGGTTATTTATAAATATATTCAATTCCTTAAATTGCTAAAGGGTTTCCCAAAACTCTGTACTTAACTCTAAAATTGTCTCGCTTCACAATAACACCAAATATTATAGACTCATGATAAAATTATGAAACTCACTAGTTTAAAATTTACGTAAACCTTCTTTCAAACACAATTGATTGCATCTCGACCGGAGTTACGAAAACTCCAACTCTATTCATTTCAGTTCAGCAATATCACAATATTTCATGCATAAACTCTAAAATAAAATATCTAACTTCAAAATAGCACAAAAAATTATAAACTTATGAAGAAATTATGAAACTCTCAAGTTTAAAAGATCATTAATCCCTCTTTCTAACGCAAATGACCTCACCTCAAATGGACTTACGAAACTCAAGTTACACGTGAAACGAGATGACTCATGCATAACTAAAACTGACTACGCCTTTGGTATAACAAACTAAGATTTGCTATTATTGTAACACTCCTAGACCTAATTTCCCCACTTCAAAGAAATATTATCACGTTAACTTTCTAACACAACTGACGACACCTCAAACGGACTTACGAAACTCAAGTTACACATGAAACAAGAAGGTTAACCCTCTTCTATGTCTATTTGCGATTTTCTCCGTTTTTCACTTTATTGAATATATCTAAAACTTGTTTATTTGAGCTCCCACCTTTCCATTAACATACAGATAAACATAGCCATTAAAAATTAAACATTCTAACTCCCACCTTATCATAAGACAACATCAAAAATTACAATTTAACATTCGCCTTATCGCAAGACATCAACATAATATATTATAAGTTCAATACACACGGGTTAACCATGGATAATCAAAATCAACAAACATCACAAATTTATGAACTTGCCTCATCAAAAGGCATTAATGAATAATATCAACTACTCTCGCCTTATCAAAAGACATTAACATACATATCAATCAACTCTCGTCTTATCAAAAAGTATCAACACAATCAAATACAAATAGATAAATATTATCATAATAATTGTCTTAGAAAGTTTTGTCAAAACCTTCTTTGACGACAAACGTTATCATAGAAAAAAAAGTAGAAAAATAAAAATCCCTCAATAACAATAATTTCGTTAAGAAATCATAAATAATAGAAATCAAGAGTCACATATGACATCTGGTAGGGATGACAATTTGACTCATCCTCAATGGGCACACGCAAATTTACCCATAATGGATAGGGTAAAAACCCTCAAAAATGAGTATGAACATGAGCTCGGGTAATTATCCATAAAAATAAGTGGGTACAGGTGCGGGCATGGACACCTTGATACCCACCCCACCCATACTTGCACACTATATATTTATGTATTTATATTTATATTTATATTTATATATAAAAATATATGTCTATCAATGTTAAACCATTACATATTTAATATAAGTGTTCGTTTATTTTAACAATAAATTGTTTGAATTTTTTATAATGTTTTTAAAAACTTAAAATTATATAATATTTTATAATTGATCTATTTACTTTTAATAGGAGTGCGGGTCACAGATACGGTTATGAGTACTTACATATCTATAGGAGATGAGTACGAGTGATAACTTTGACATCAAAGCGGGTATGGGTTTGGGTACAAGGATTTTTTTAAATCACGGATATGAGGATATGTACTATAGTACCCTGTCTAAACTCTACCAATTGTCATCCCTAAATCTGAATCATAAATGTGTGGTGAAATGATAAAAATATTAATATTAAATACATAAAGTATAAATGTAATTATTTATTTACAAAAATACTCTAAAAAGAGAATTGAATTTTCTTTTAATTTATTAATTATATGGTTCTTTTCCAAAGCCCTTTCATTCTCTCCATACTCGTTAAGTAAAGTATAGTAGTATATATAAAAGAAATAGATCCTACCAACACGAACTTTGAAAACATTTGTTAGAAGATGTCTCTTTGACCGACAAAAGTAACAAGGTTGACATGAGATACGTGAAACCCTATATTTATGGTAAATACTCATCCTAGATTCGATAGCATCGGTGAAGATTTAGTAGGAGTGGATATAATCGACAACATTACTTCTCAAAATAATTATGTTTGACGCATGACTATAATCCATGTTACTTGCTCTGCATCATGTATAAGAGATTTTGGACTTGGTACATTTTACTTCAAACTTTAAAAAAGTGCCTCCGTGTATTTCTTAAACAATTTAAATAAAAACAAATTCTTTATAGAAGTTTAATTATTTTAATTTCTGATGCATTTGCTAGAAAATTTACGTTTTAAACTCTTAAAGAGTATTCATGAGGCACACGTAAGCATCCCCTTAAAAAATTGTCGAATATAAATTATTTTTCAAAACTTTTAAATAATTAATATATTTAGTTTTAAATAGAATTAAATAATTTTTTAGTTCATATAAATATTGTCATTTTCACTTTCAGTCTCTCAAAAAATTTTCTTTAAATAATGAACCTCATAATATTTTTCAATTACTTTTGGTCCTCTTGTCAATGTTCGTTAACAAAAACTGACGTGACGGATCACATGGAAGTGTTTTTGTGACTAGATATACACATGCCAGTGCCAGCATGACAAGATATCAATATGGCATACCAAATGGTTAAAGTCAACATTATTTATGAATCCAGACAACTTCGTAGCTAATTGGTAACTAAAATCACAACTAATCTGTAGCAAATACATTGCACAATCTATAACAAACTCACCTCACTGACAACAACAACATAATTGAGGTAACTAATGGAATTATTACTTATATCGTAGCAGCAATATAGATAGATACTTGAAGCACTCACAATCATCAATTCCCCATCACAAGAGTCATTAACTGATGATGCAACTGAATGAAGACCATTCCTTCAAAATTATGTAGGTCAATGGCCAACAGATCGGGCGTGAAGAATTAAACCAATGGAATTAACAGTGGCTTTCCAAGGAAATGCGCCTCAAGATTTCCAAGAACGAGGTCAGCCATGGCAGTTCGAGATCCACTATGGCCCTTCCAACATGAGGCAACAAGACAACATTATCTAGCCCAAATAACTCTTCGGGAACATGAGGCTCATTTTCAAAAACATCGAGTCCAGCTCCACCCAAACGACCTTCAAGCAATACAGAGACCAACTCTGGCTCATCAAAATGCTTACCTCGTCCAATATTAATTAGGAAACCCTTCAGACCAAGTGCATTAATGACCTCTCGATTGATGATGTGGTGGGTTTTCTCTATAAGAGGCCATACGACGATCAATATGTCGTTGTTGGATGCTAGCTCAAGTCCACTTAAATAGTACTAGTATTTTGACTCCTTCTTTTAAGTTCTAGAATAGTAGCTTATTGGACAATTAAAACCTTCAGCTCTCTTGGTTGATGTGCCAATCCTTCACAACCCAATAATACCAATGTTTTCCTCGGAGAACTGCAAGGATAACACCAGATAAAAAAAAAAATCAATTTCTTGTAGAAAAATGGAGGGGGATACTATAAGAGGATGCATATAACCAATTTTAATGAGCATTTTCCAATTTTAAATGTTTTTACCATTTTCTAAAAATTAGAAATTGTAAATATTGAAAAATATGAGGTTTGTCAAACTCTAGAACCTATACAATTACAAACTAGTTGAGTTTCTCTAGTATATAGTATATACAAATATGACATCTTTAAGTAAAAGCAAGTGTCATTTAGACAAAAGCATTTAGAAACCAAGTTTCGTATGTTTCGTTGATAGAAATAATATTGGAAACCAAGTTTTTATTTGCTACAAATTAGCTACGATTTTAGCGACTAATTAGCTACAATTTTTTTTTGGGTTTATGAATAATGTTTACTTTAGCTATATGATATACCAAGTCAGTATCTTGTCACACTGGAACTGCCATGTGTATGTCTAGTCACAAAAAACTTCTATATGGTGCGTCACACCAGCTTTTGTTAATGGACGTTGACAAAAGGGACTAAAACTGTGGACGAAAAATATTATCAGGACCATTATTTGAAGGAAACTTTTTGAGGGCTAAAAGTGAAACTGACAATATTTATAAGGACCAAAAACTTATTTAACCCTTTTAAATATAGACTAAATATATTAATAATTTAATGAATTTAACATTAAATTTTGTTTATATTTAAAATCAAATCAATAAACATTACATTTATTTATAAATTCCAGTTAAGTGCATTAAGTGTGACATGCATGTCGACGTCACTGATATAATGGATAAGGGTGGAAAAACGGGGCCGGTCCGTTGGACATGCCTATTTTGCCCGCACTTTAGTGCGAGAATGGCCAAGGGTTTAGGACATCATCCTCTAATGTGTTTGCCCTGCCCCTCCCCATTTTCTCCGCGGGATTTTGCGGGCGCGTGCTTTTACATAAAATTTTGCATTTTTAGACTTAAAAGTTGCAGTGTTCGTGGGGTTTCCCTGTCCCACCCTCACTTTTTTGCGGGTCAGATGTAGGTTTTAGGCCTGCATCCTCAACTATGTCTGCCCCGCTCCACATCGTTTTTTTAGGGCTTTTGCTGGAATGACCTAAACAGGGTGGACATTGCCCGTTTTTCACCCCTAACAATGGAGGTCAGAGATACGACTAAACAACTGTCAAATATCTCTTTGTAGGCTCGTCGTAAATTTCAAAACTTATCTTTCTCTAAAAGTTTTGGGTATCAAATGCTCTTTTTGATCTTAACGCTTTTACGAGCAAACTTAATGCGTATCTGTAAGACCTCAATTTTGTCCCTAAGATCCCTCATGGCATCATATCACATCATTGCATTGCCTTAAGGATCATTGGACACCTTGCTTCCTTCCCTATGGGTGGGTTATCTTTTTGAGAGTGGTTCTTGATCACCAAGCATGTTTGCATTTGTATGTCATTGCTTTTCTTTTTATCACTAACCAAAAAGTACAAAAATATGTCATCTAACCTCTGTCTTGCAGATGAAGCATTAACAGGTCAAGGCATCAAAGGCATTCATTAAGCAATAGATGGTGGTCATTCTTGAGATTTGGACCCCACAATCATTATCAAGAGTTCATATGAGTTATGATGTCATTTTGAAGCAAAATCCCAAGTGGTAGAGGCTTGAATTTCATTAGAACATTCTCAGATCATCTGAAGGCCTAGAAAGTCAACTGCAAAGTCAACTGTGGATTTGGAGGTGGGAAGTGATTAGAAATACTTCATTCATGTTCAAACAAGTCTCATTTGACATTTCAAACGCTCACATTGAAGAATTTGAAGTCAGGTCAAAAATTGCCAAAAATAGCAAGTGACCTATAATTTGAACTTTCCAAAAATGGAAAGATTTTGGACCAACTTCAACTCAATATTACATCATCAAGAAAGCTTCAAATGAAATTTTGTTGAACATGAAAGTTGTGGATCTTTCTCTCCCATTTCCAAAAAGTCCAAGATCCTGAATTTCTCATGTGTGGTTAAGGAGATATGATCAAATCATGGCAAAGTGTGCATGGGAGTTCAAATGAGCATAACTTTTCAACCAAAGCTCAAAAATGAGTGGTTCTTTTTGCAATATTCTCCTCTTTACCTCTAATTTCTAAATCATGCATCACATTACATGAATTATCATCACATAATCACTTGTTAATCCATTGGTTTTTTGGAGGGAAATCCCAAAATTCAAAATTTGTGCATTGTATGAGATTTTTATCATTACCATTGGTTTTAAAAATTGATTTTAAGTGAAAATGAATGAAATTCGTGCACTGTTGACACATGCATTCCATGCATGGAGGTGAAAAACCAATTTGTGCATACACCCTAAAATTTGGTTAATCTCATTAGCATTTGGTTTAAATTTGATTACAGAATCATTAGCATGGCATATATAAGAGTAATCATAACTGTTTTCAGGAAGGAACAACCATTTTTTTCAGATCTAGATCCAAAATTCTTCAAACTTTTCTCTCAAATTTTTCTTGCAAATCTTCACACAAGAAGCTCTTCTATTGCTTGATTCATGATCCTGAAGTGTTTTTGAGAAGAATTGGACGTGGAATTGGAGCAATTGGCGCCATATTGAAGCATACACAAAGCTTGAAGCATCCATGGAATTTTCAAAATCTGTTGGATTCGTGTGCAATTAAGCTTCAATTTCTCTTTCAATCATCTATACAAGCATCATAGAGGAACATTGGAGCTATCACAAGCCTTAAATCAAGCCAAATCCAGTTTCTGCACTTCAAGAGGTCACAACTCGAATCTCTTATTTTTGAATTTCATTGCCATGTTGTGGTAGATCTCTTTGTGCTGGTAATTTTGAGCTTTGAATCGTGCAATTTGGTGCTGTTTTGAGCTAGATACGATTGATTGAAGTTTTGATGATGAATTTTACTTTCTTCGATCCGTGCTTGTTTTGATGAATTATGTTGAAATGCTTGTTGATCTTGAATGTACATTGCATGTTGAAATGCTTTATTTCTGGACACTTTTGTGAAAATCTGGAAAATCCAGATGAAGATCTTCATGATCTTCATCTTCAACCTTTGAGTGTTCTTCATTTTCCAGAAATTGCTACGGTTTTGCTATGGTTTTTGCTACGAATCTGGACATTAGCTACGAATTTGTTTAGGCCACGGTTTCATGATGATAGCAACGCTTTTCTGTTTTCTATCCACGTTGTGCTAGGGCTCGTTTCTGATTGGTTCATGCATTGCCTTGTTTGCATGTTGATTGGCTCACATTTGTTTGACTTGCACACATCAGCTTTGACCGTGCCACCTCAATTAGTGAAACGGTGCGTTTCATCCTTGGCGCGCTGAATATTCAAATGCATACTGAGTTCGATTCCCAGCGATGGGAATTATTTCAAATGCTTCACTATTTTCTTACTTTCCCTCCATTTTCCATGCTAGCTCCATTTTGTTTTTTTTTAATTTTTTCTTCAACTTCATAATATCATAAAAAATAGGAAAATGCATCAATTTGATCCCAATTTTTTGCATATTATTCCTCTGTTTGTCTATTTTCTGATGATCATGATTTTACAAGTTGTGCTTGGCTGTATTTTATTTTGTGCTAGAATGATTGATCATATGTCCATTTTTGACCTTGCTTGATTCAAACTATCATGAAATGCTTGTTTCTTATCCAATGACTGTGAAATTTAGCATGATGAAACTAGACACATTGCTTGACATTTTGGTTTTTGTTTAGTATTTTTTTCAATTTCCATTGCTGTTTTATGCTTGTGCTAAGTTGGTTTGACAATTTGTGTCACACCTTTGCTTGTTCAAATTGTGCCATGTGATTGCCATGCCAAATGATCTCTGATTCATCTGATTTTTTGTATGTTGATCATGTTAGATGTCTTGAATGTGCATGATTTTGTCCAGATTTATTTGAATCATTTCTGTTTTGATTTGAATTTTTCATTCATGTTGATCACATATGAGCTTTAAAATTGCCTTGAACTTCTTTTGATCATGAAATGCATTTGGTGATTGATTTTGATATAAGACCTTTTGGAACTTGTCAAGATGTGATTGAAGTTGATTCATGTTAAATTTCAGCTCCTGTTTTAAATTTTTTCTCCATCTTTGACCCTAGGCTTTGACCTAGTGGTTTGTTGCTTATGTTTGAGTTTTGATTTCAGGTCGAACATCCAAGTTGCATAATTGATGATGCTCCGTCATTTGATTATTGTTGTTTGCTTTTGATTACTAACATTTATGTGTTTTGTAGGTTGATGCTAACGCATTTGAGTTTACCTTATGGCTTACACATTTTGTACATTGGGATTATCTGTTGCTTATTAACTGTTGTCTATTTGTCTAAGTATTGTACTAATTTGTTTGATGTTTCCACAGGTACTTAAGTTGCTTTAAGTTCATTGTGAACTTTGCTTTGCTTGGTTGCTTAACCACTTAGGTATAATCTCTAATCTTCATGTAGTCTGGAAGACCTACTGTTATTGGTAGGCACCTGTCTGAAGTCCTCCTTAAGAGGCAATGCTTGTGATTGTTTAATTTTTGTGCCAAGCAGGAAAAGTCCTCTTATGAGGCAATTGGCAGATAAAAGAGATGTGTAATCCATCTCCTGCTACTCAGTGTGTCATTCACCTTGCTCACACAATATGTTGATGCATGGTGAATAATAACCCAAGATCTTATAGAGTCAATCATTTGTGGAGAAAAGTTCCAACTTTCTGAACTCCCACACTTTCCATTGATTAAAGCTCTCCCTGACCAGGGATAAGAGCTATGAGGCACACCTCTCATCTCCATTTCATCTGCTTCACCCTAAATCTCAATGTTAGGGTTAAGAGCACAAAATACCCCATTCCAGTTGGCTGAAAAGCCTAACCTTGCTTGAGCGTAGTTGATTATATATAGTGATGCTAATTGATTTGTTTGGTTGCTTACTTGATTCATCTGTGCATCTTTGCTTATGTGTGCCCTTGTGCATTTATCATCATTACTTGTATATCATTTCATAATCATTGTTCATATCTTTGTGACACTTTGTTTGTCCATTGAGGAGTCAATTGTAAGTCCAGTTAGTGGCAGTTGTTTCCTATGATCTGGTGGGATTTGGAACTAAGACCATTCGTTGGCATTCCTTTCCTTGGAGTCGAGTGTAAGACCATTTATTGGCAACTTGTTTCCTTTTTGCTTATTGCATTTGTTTTGTTTTGTGAGGAGTCAATTGTAAGCCCATTTATTGGCAGTTGTTTCCCATGATCATTTCCTGGAGATTGGTGTAAGTCCATTGGCATCTGGTATCCATGTTTCTTTTTGTTTTGGGAGACTAGTGTAAGTCCATTGATTGGCATCTGATATCCCTCTTTGTTTTGTGAGATTGGAATAAGTCCATTGATTGGCATCCGGTATCCATTTTCTTTGTCCATCTGTTATTTGCATTGTTGCCTATTCCAAAGGAACCACTTGAATCATCTACATATGATCTCAAGAGGTGAACATTTAAGAAGTTTTACTTCCTCACCCTCCCACCTTTGTGTTTCTTTAAACCTCCATTTGCATGTTAACCCAAAATAAGAAAATTTTTGTGCAAACATTTTCACTTGTTTTCAAATTAGAAACCTAGGCCTTAAGCCTTTGATTTTCAAACTTCATTTTCATAATACTTCTTTTGAATTGAATTCTAATCATATCTTGACCACTTTTGTGAATAATCCTAATTGGTTAATTTCACTCACTTAATTGTTTTGTGGCTTTGTCCATTCTTGATAAGTTTTCATACATTAGCCATAGGTTTGATTTATCCTAGTTGGTTGATGTTAACCTCACCTTTTGTCCTTAGTGATTGAATTGTAAGACTTCCTTGCTTATTATAGGGTTAACCCCTCACTAGCAAGTTGAAGCTTTTCTCACATGGTGGACTTGTTGTTTGTATAAGGTTGAGTTTTCTCCCGTGGATAACGAAAGACCTTAGGGCTTTTGTTTTAAAATCAATTCACTCATATTTTTGGAAATCTTTTAGCCGAACTACGGCGTTTTGATCCTTACCTTCCATGGAAAGGTACGTAGGCAACGGGTTCATCCGTTCAAACACAAAAATAATAACTTGTATATTCCTTTCTCATCCCTTCCATCCATGTTTGCACAATAAATATTTCATAAACAAATAACATTTCGTACAACAAGTTGTGAAAAGGGCTCCCTAGGAGTACCTAGGACGTTTTGGGTGCCTAACACCTTCCCATTGCGTAATTAACCCCTTACCCAGATCTCTGATCTTTTCATTAGTTTTCTATGTGTAAAACTTCTTAGGCTTTTGTTCGCTTTTTAGCCATTCCTTTGGATAAATAAAAGTGCGGTGGCGACTCGATTCTTTGTATGCTTTGCTTTTGATTTAATCAATAAATCATAAAGTGACGAATACACCGCTACAGTATCCAATCCCATTGTAACTTTAAAAACCATCGCTGATCAATTGTGAACATGGACTCATTCCTCAAAATTCGAGGATCTAAAGGACTCATTAAATGCAAATTGTATGTTCTGACATCAAAAAAATGTTACGACTTAATTCATATGGTTGGATCAAAGTTGGTTTAAAAAATGATACTTTTTAATATGGTTTTGATGATAACACAATGTAATAAAATAATTTTATTTTTTAGCGTTTGTTACACATGTAGAATGCTTAATAAATATACTCGATGTAATAGAAATGAGTTAACAAAGTTCTACAAAATCATCTTCTAGTCTAAATATGAATCTACAAAATATCATCTGACATAGTGATCATTTGGCATATTGGTACTTCATTTGTTGAAGCATCCTCTAGGTGCTCGTTATGAAGACTTCATTATATCATGATATCATTTAGACACGAGTACTCAAAGTAATTATCAATTTCGTCTAGTAAAATCTAGATTTAAAGTCAACAATTTGATCATCTCTTAGAAGATCTAGTTGTCATTCTTTACTGAGTTAGTTCATCTGTTGAAGATTGGAGAATATTCATTAACTTAGATGATTTCCATCTCAATGTTGATGTTTTAAATTTGAGAGATAACTAATAAATAGTACATAACATACACATGTATGATGTTATATGAGACAAAACATGATATGAGTACAAAGGACATAAAACTAGCTTGTTGGTATAGTACAAAGATTACAATGACTACTTTATTAAAGATAATATCAAGAAATAGTTAAAAAAAAGGAAGCTACATAAATACTCAAATCCTCTCTATTTTATTCAAATCACTACACATCAGCGAACAACAAATTTGAATAAATGTTTGGGAATTAATTTGAGAAAAGAAAATAACATTAAAAAAGTCTAGAGAAGAAGCTCCACTAAAAGAAAGAAATAAAGAAAGATGAAAGAAACCAAATGATTTTATTATATACACTTTATGTTGGAAAATTCATACACATATATTTATGCTTAAATTTGTTTACATCCTGATAATTGTAGGCATTCCATCAATTATCTGCTTATTTAATTGCATTTCCTCAAAGAGCTTAAAATTAGCCAAATTCTTTCAGCAGACAAAGAGATCCAATTGGAATTAGTTCTTTGTGTTTGTGAAATCTATGATATATGGCAATTTAACTAACAAATATCTTAGTGATATTATAATCGGATTATAAGCAAAATATCTTAGTGTGAGAGAACTAGACATAACTCTGAGTCGTGGAATAAACTAGGACAAATTCATCGTGTCAATCTTTATTTCTTTATTTTTTTACATTCATCATTTTTATTGACTTGTGTTTTGTTTTAAACAAATACGATTTTTTTTAAACGTCAACACATTTCAAATTGTTTTCCCCCTTTTGTAATATCCTAGCATAACATATTGATTAAACACCTTTTCATTTGTAAACTAAGAGGAATTTTGGTCATTCCCTAATGATATTACATTGTATCGTAAGTCAAGATTTAGTAGAATTTAAGAAAGTGATTAAGTAACTAAATAACTTATTAGGACCAAAGGTCAAATCGAGGAATTTATGTGATGTAGGGGAACTTATGGAAATTCATGTTTCGAGTAAAGGGTGATTTGTTCTTTGGTATCAACATTAATTAAAGGGAGAGTGATCAGTGCATTTTGATGCACCTTCTTCTATTATTGTACCTAGACAAATTTATAGTTTATTATATTATTTTTACTATTTTAGTATGTTTTAATATTTAAGTTTATTTTTGACTTTATTTTATTTCGTACTTTATTTTCAGCATAAATAGTTATTTGATACCTTATCACTATGCAGATCATAACTTGAGCTATGAGAATCAGATTGATGCGTTCTAATAGGTGTTGGAAAGCTGAGAGATTAAGCTAAAAGTTTCATGTTTAAGTCAGAAGCTGATTCAGAGTGAAGAAGGGTCGAATAATTTGTTTTAGTTACAGACTTATGAAAATACTTAGCTGTTGGACCAATTTTGTATTTTTTTTGGGTCGGTTGCTATTAGGCTTGAATTCCCTTGCTCTATTTAAACATCTTAGTAGTTTTAGGATTGGATTATTCAACATTCCTGAAATAGAGAATAGGGCATATGAATACCATGGAGAGCTAATTCCCCAAAAGTTGATCTGCTGTATTTGAATTCCACTTTGAGGTTTTTATTAATTTCAATTTAATTTCAATTTCTTTTCAATTCTTTCGATAAACTCGTGTGATTAATTCGATTACTTTTGTTTGCTTAATTCGATTGTTTCGTATATGATAGAGTTGATTAAATTTGATTGTTTGTATGATTCTTAACTATAATAACATTAGCGTAGCTTTTTCGTTATCGTGTTTGATTAATTCGCGTCTTCTTAATTAGGAAATTAGGAACATACATCATATAATACCAATTGTGCTTGTCCGGGGTATTGTAATTGAATGGGATCGAATCCACTAGGGAATTGAGATTTAAAAGAATCGATGATAAGTCGGAAATTGATACAATAAATTAGCTTATTTATCAATTTTGCTTTTACCTTTAATTATCTTTGATTTAAGTTCTGAACCTTAAAAACCCAATTCTTTTCATTCGTTTGGTTACAACATTCAATAGTCTTTGTGATACGACATTCGGGCGTCGCTTCCGTTTTACTACACTCTTAAACTCGTTTTTTGACATGTGTGGGACAGCGGATCAAATTGGCGTCGTTTCCGGGGACTCTGATAGATTTTAACCACTATTATAGTCTAACCATTATTATAGTCATAGGTGTTGTGTTTTAGCATTTTTGCCCTAATTTTCTTGTGTTCTGGTCTTTTCGCGTTTTAGGATAAAAAATTTATTTTTTAAGAAAATTGTCTCAAATTATTCAGATTCTTTTTTTCGATTCACTAGGAAAAAATCAAGGATCAAAATCCTCTATTTAGGAACTAAATAGTGGAAGCCATCCTAAAAATCCAAAATTCCTTATTTTTCTATTTTTTATGATTTTTTTGTTCTGTTTTGGTAGTTTCAAAAAATTCTGAAAAAATTCTCGAAATTCTTAATTGACGTTATTAGATTAATTTTCGTGCGTTTGTATTTTTTTCCTTTTATTTTAATATTTTTTTCCGTATTTCAATTGTTTTTTCTTAATAGGGACATTGTCGCTGTTTTCCAATTTGTTGCTGCATTGCTGAATTAGTTATGTGTTTTCTCATTGTTTGTTGATTTTTTTTCTATTGAGTTTAAAATGGCTGACACTCTGAGAGAACTTGTTTCCCCTGATGTTAATTATAAGGCTTTATGTATTGAATATTCTGTTGCTACTGTACATTTTGAATTGAAATTTGGTTTAATACACTTGTTGCCAAGGTTTAATGGTCTTGCAGGTGAGGATCCGCATAGGCATCTAAAAGAATTTCAGGTTGCATGTTCTACACCATTGAGGCCTCAAGAAATTACCAAAGATCATGTCAAGCTTAAAGCATTTCTGTTCTCACTACAAGGTGCTGCAAAAGATTGGTTATATTATCTTGAGCCCAATTCTATTACAAGTTGGAAAAATATGAAGAAAATATTCCTAGAAATATTTTCCTTACTTCAAGAGCTTCTTCAATCAGAAAAGAAATATGTGGTATTAGAAAGGTTGACATGGAATCATTGGCCGAATAATGAGAGAGATTCAAGCAGTTAGTGTCGAGTTATCCTCACCACCAGATTTCTGAATAATTGCTAATACAATAATTTTATTAGGGACTGATACCAATGGAAAGAAACATTTTAGATGTTGCTAGTGGTGGAGCACTTGTTGATAAGACTCCAGTTGCTTCCAAATCCTTGATTGAGAACATATCACTTAACTCCCAACAGTTCACAAGAAGGGATAATTCTGTGGTCCAAGCAAAAGGTGTGAATGAGATTCAGGTTTCTCCTTCCAACAAAGCTCTAGAAACCAAAATTGATGAACTTACCTCTTTAGTGAAACAGTTGATGCTACCCCTTCCACCACCACCACCATATAACCCTCCACAAGTAACCACCTCTTCACCTTCCGACGCTTCAATAGAGGAACCTGTCAAGCAAATGGCTGTAGATAGTCTCTAATTTCAGCAACGAACAGATTCTAGTATTCAGACATTGCAAACACAAATTGGACAACTTTCCACTTCAATGAATGTCATGCAACAAGCTCAAGGATGAAACTAATTACCTGCTCAAGCAGTAGTTAATCCAAAAGTCCCTAATGTGAGTGTAATTTCCTTGCAGAACCATCCTCAGAAAAAAATAAAAAAATTGTTAGTGCAACACATGAAAATAAACCAGAACCTTCTATTGTTGTTGAGGCTGAAAAAAGTATGTATCATCAATCCTTTTCCCACAAAGAGTACTAAAAAAATAAGAAGATTAACGAGGAAGAGCATTCTGTTTTTCAAATAGAGTTGCTTTCTGAAGTTGTTGATGAAGCTTATTCTGATTTGTTTTCAGCTGACTTTCCAACTTTGTCTGGTTTTGATAATATTTACTCATGTGATTATTGTTCTAACACTAACCTTTGTGTTGTTTGTGCTGAGATTGATGCTGCCTTGCAGAGTGACGATGTAAATGAAGTTGTTTATGTAGCTGAAACTCTTGATATCACGGTTGCCCCAAACATAACTTCCATTGAACAACCACCTTCTTTAGAGCCTAAACCACTTTCTAAGGATTTATATTATTTATCAAAGCTTCAACTTGAGTAGGAACATAAGAAGGCAATTGGGTGGACTTTGGTTGATATTCTTAGTATTAGCTCATCAATGTGTATGAATCATGTATTACTTGAAGATGGAGCAAAAGTAGTGAGACAACCCCAAAGGTAGTTTAACCCCTTGATCTTGGATGTTGTGAAAAATGAGATCTATATTGTACCAGAGGACAAAAAGAAGACCACTTTCATTTGTCCATTCAATACTTTCACCTACAGAAGAATATCCTTTGATCCTAGAATACAAGGCGAAGACACTAATCAAAATTTCAAGATCAATGAACACTACCTTAACTTACTCTATGAGAACCCCATTTTGGAAGAAGATAATATAAAAGAACTCTCTCTAGAAAAGGCTGTTTATGCGATCATTTATCCGCCTTGACTCCTCGGGTGTGTTCTTTCCTTTCTCTCACTCTTATTTTATATTTATGTTCTTTCATTAAGGACAATGCATGTTTCAAGTGTGGGGGAGAGAACCATTTACTTTTTTTTATTTCATTCAGTTTCTTTGTTTTCTTACATAAAAAATGCATGTTTTTTCTGTGGTTTTTGAGTTACAATTGTGAGTATTTTCCTTGTTCTCTTGATTAAAGAATTATGGTGTGATGTGATTGATTCTTTTTGTGCATTCTTAGTATGATATGTAAGACTAAACTCTAAATTGTACATCATTTTTGGTAGAACAATTAACCTTGTGAGATTTTGAGCCTTTTAATGGATAATATTAAAAAATCCATCTCTTTCTTTCTTGTGTGATTCAGTCATGTTTGTTAGTCTCTAGAACTTGAATTGACTCTTGTTGATATTGTTGTTTACTTGTGCACACTGATATGATAAAGACAATTTTTTTTTTGTTTTTTAGTCCGTTAGCAAAAAAGGCAACCCTGAAATAATATCATCACTTGTTTGAAACCCCCTTGAGTCTATTATCTTTTTTTTTTTGTTTAAAACTCATTACAAACCGAAAAGTGAAAAATAATGTTATCACCCTATTCAAAGGGTTGGAAGAGTCTTGTTTGGAATTGTGTAGGGTTGAATAATTATGCTTGTAATATTTCAGAAGTTGGCAGAAAAAGAAAAGAAAAATAGAAAAGAAAAAAATGAATGAAAAAAATAGAAGGATGTCAATCAATACATACTCCTTCTGAAAAATAAAAAAAATGAATAAAAAGAGAAAGGAGAAGAGAAAACAGTTGCTATAGAGTTGTTGAAGTGAATGAAATCTTTTGTAAATTCAACTCCCGCAGTTTCTTTCAAGTCTCTTTTGTCTCTTTGAATTTTAACTTAGTATCCCCTTAAGATTTATCTCACCCTTACCTTGGCCACATTACAACCAAATAAAGGTCCTTTTGATCTTTGTGTGCATGTATTTCAATTGTGGATGTTAGAGTCTTTTCAAGCTTATGGTAGTACTTTCTTTCATGATGTGTTTTGAGCATAAATAATCTACCTAAACACTTGAGAGTTGAGAGGATTTTATCTTGTGAGGATCTTGCTGCTTTTGATGTACTCTTTGGTAATCTGTTTTTCATATTTGCTTTGAATATCACAAAACAGTTACTTATTAATGTCATTTTCTTGAAGCTTAGTCTTAGAATTTTGCTTGCACCTTGTATCTTGATAACCTTTGGAATTACATGTTTTGTGTGTCCTAGTTTTTTCTGTCTTGAGTTTTGAATTTATAATTTTGCTCGGAGTGCAAAAGTTTAAGTGTGGAGGAATTTGATCAGTGCATTTTGATGCACCTTCTTCTACTATTGTAATTAGGCAAATATATAGTTTATTATATTATATTTACTATTTTAGTGTGTTTTAATATTTAAGTTTATTTTTGACTTTATTTTATTTTCATACTTTATTTTCAACATAAATAGTTATTTGATACCTTATCACTATGCAGATCATAACTTGAGCTACGAGAATCATATTGACGCGTTCTAATAGGCGTTGGAAAGCTGAGAGGTTAAGCTAAATGTTTCACGTTGAAGTGATAAGCTGATTCAGAGTAAAAAAAGGTCGAATAATTCGTTTTAGTTCCAGACTTAAGAAAATACTTAGCTTTTGGGCTGATTTTGTATTATTTTTCCGGGTCGGTTGCTATTAGGTCCGAATCCCTTACTCTATTTAAACAACTTAATAGTTTTAGGATTGGATTATTCAGCATTCATGAAATAGAGAATAGGGCATACGAATACCATGGAGAGCTAATTCCCCAAAAGTTGATCTATTATATTCGAATTCCACTTTGTGGTTTTTATTAATTATAATTTAATTTCGATTTCTTTTTAATTCTTCCTATAAACTCGTTTGCTTAATTCAATTACTTTCGTTTACTTAATTCAATTGTTTCTTATAAGATAGAGTTGATTAAATTTGATTGTTTGTATGATTCTTAACTATAATCATGTTAGCGTAGCTTTTTCGTTATCCTGTTTGATTAAGTCGCGTATGCTTAATTCGCGTCTGCTTAAATTTATTTGCTTAATTCGGAAATTAGGAACATACATCATATAATATCAATTGCGCTTGTCAGTGGGTATTGTAATTGAATGGGATCGAATCCGCTAGAGAATTGAGATTATAAGAATCCATGATAAGTCGGAAATTGATACAATAGATTAACTTATTTATCAATTCTGATTTTACCTTTAATTATCTTTGATTTAAGTTCTGAACCTTAAAAACCCCATTATTTTCATTCGTTTGGTTACAAAATTTAAGAGTCCTTGTGATACGACATTCGGGTGTCGCTTCCATTTTACTACACTTTTAAACTCGTTTTTTGACCCGTGTGCGGCAGCGGACCAGAGAGCTAAGTTGAGAAAGACACTTTCTCTTATTCTTCCATGATCGATTTTATACTCCCTCCATTCTTATTTTCTTCTTCTTGTGGATTTATGTCTCTGCATATATAGTCAAAATCGTCCAAGATTGTGAAGTCAGAAGTTGTTTAGTTTTGATGATGATAATATTTAATATCAAATGATATCCAATGAAGTCAAGTATTTGCTGAAGATAGCTCAAACGGTCAAAGATGCACAATATGGTTGATCAAGGTATCCTCCTAAATCAAGCTATGCTCTTAAAGATCAAGACATTTGTTTAAAGTCAATACTATGGTCAAACAACTTTCAAGTGAAGAATTCTGATTCAAGTTGGTGGTTTAACCTCTCAACTCTTAGATGATGGAAATATACATGAAGATATCTAAAGCCTAAATAAGAATATTCAAGCCTCTTATGTTAAGTCAAAGTTAATATTGATGCAAAGACTTGAAGCTTCAGAGTTATGAAATAGAAGAAGTATGAAAGTTTTGGTGGTCGTGTCTGTTTGAGTGACCAGTGTCTTGTAAATACACAAGGGTATTTCCAAAAATATTATCGATAAGTCTCTCTCTCTCTCTCTCTCTCTCTCTCTCTCTCTCTCTCTCTCTCTCTCTCTCTCTCTCACACACACACACACACACAAACACACACACACAAACACACACACACACACACACACACACACACCCACACACACAAAAAAAATAAAAACATTTGAGAATCCTCTCATATTTTATTTAAACAACCTAATCTTTTTTAGGAGAGTGTCTGATTGATTGGAAGACATTTTCCAACCGAATGGTCGATTAGACTATTTAACTAATCGATTAGATCATGCTTGGTTTAGTCTAAAATCGATCGGGACAATCATTTAATGATTGGTAACTGCTATATATATATATATATATATATATATATATATATATATATATATATATATATATATATATATATATATATATATATATATATATATATATATATATATATATATATATATATATATATATATATATATATATATATATATATATATATATATCAAAACCTTCCATTTGTCGCCTTCACAATCGATTATTTGGGGTGTCTAGTAGATTAGCCCAATTTATTATGACATTGAATAGTCTCATTGATTGTTTCCAAATTTATACTACGCCTTGACCTATAAATAGAGAGACTCTCTATCACTTTCACATCCATAAAACGAGCCTAAACCTCAATTTTGATTTCTCTCATCATTTTTGTTGGATAAGTGACTCCAAGTATAATAGGGGGGTGAATTATGGTATTTAAAATTCGTGATTAATTTATTGACTTAAAAAGAAAATTGTATTAATATCCACAAAGTAAGAGAGAAAAGCAATAGAAATTAAATAAACAATAAAGTAAATAACAAAATTTAAAGAGATATGGTTAGAGAGATAATACATGAAAGTTATCCCGTTTCAGACGAATGTTGGCATAGTCTTGTCTCCACGAGGTATTCTTGATATTTTACTATAATATCAAGTTTTTACAGGTTATAACCATGAAACTTGATGCAAGAAAATTGCGAGATTTTACACTAGCTTATCCCCCAAAAGAGAGCTTTTCTACGATATGAACTCACGAACCAAGTAGAGATTTACTAGCTAATATCAATAACTGTAAGACCCTAATTTTGACCCTAAGATCCCTCATGGCATCATGTTATTGCACAAGTGTATTTCCTCAAGGATCATAGCATGTTTGGCTCCTTAACCATAGGGTTGGGATTGGTTTGAGTGATTTGAGATCACCAAGCATGCTTGTATTATATATTATTGCTTTTCTTATTTGATTACTAACCAAAGCACAAAAATATGTCACTAACTCTTTTTGTTTTGAAGCTCAAGTGATCATGTGCTCCACAATGCTCCTAGGAAGCTCCTAAGCCCAATTCAATGGCTAGATGAAGATGAGAAAAAGCATGACAATGGTCCACAAAGTTCTTAATCATCATATATGTCTCCCAAGTATCTCAATTTTCTAATTTAATCAAGATAACCCAAAGGGCTTGAAGATTGTTTCCCAAGGAAACCCTAATTTCACTGTGCTTTGACTGTGCCTTGCCCATGAAGCAATCTCAACCTATGATAAAATTTAATCAAGGGAAGTTCTTTCATTTATCATTTTATGCATCTATGAGCCTATTTGAGGCCCCTCAATCATTTATTCATCAAGATTGGAAGTTTGACTTTGAAAAGTTGACCAGTCAAGTCATCTAACTAAACTGAGGTTCAATGAGCTATAACTTTTAATTTTTTTGTCAAATGAAGATGACCCCAAAATAAACATTGTTACTACGAACCATATGAACAACTTTCATTTTCATCACAAATCCATTTGAAACTTGGAAGATCATCATTCATTTCAAAATATTATAGGTCATTTTGACTGAAACCCTAATTTTGGGTCAATTTCCCAAGGGCATAACTTCCTTAATTTTTATGATTTTAGGGTGACACCAAAGGCATTGGAAATCTTGAGATGTCTACGTATAATGTTTTGTTGGACAAAATTTCATAGTCCTAAAATAAATACATGTGATATTGCAAAACATTATAGGACATCTTGGACCTAATTCATTGAATTTGAAAAAGTACCCAACTTCAAATGCCCATAACTTTGTCATAGAAACTCCAAATTATGCAAAATTTGAGTATAAATTGACTATCTTGAAAATATATACATCTTTGATGTTGGATATGTTTTCATTTGAAGCTTGTATCATGAAGACATAAGGGCTTGACTAAGCTTACTTTTGGATGACTTTTTCAAAATGATTTGAATATGTTTTATACTTGAATTTTCCAAGCCAGTTTTGATCAATTTGCACATGCCAAATGATTTTTTTCCCAACATGACTTTTGTTCCTTATTTCAAGAGCTTTCCAACCATTACTCACAGTAGTCATTGGGGTCTACCATTATTGAGTTTCAAATTTCTTTTCATTTATGTGCATTCTTGATATTTTATGTTGAAACATGAAATGCAAGTCCTTTCCATCCAATGTACATGAGGTGAACTCAGCAAGCTCCTTCAGCTATCCATGGGCCTTTCACACGTCCACAAAGGCCCATGCACTCAAAAATTCAAATCCCATGCACATGAGTAAAGTGTGATAATCAGTTGCATTCAGTTATAAATAGAGGCTTCATCTCCCTCATTTCACAACCTTTTGGAGATCCCATATGCTGCTGCACTGAAACCATAACCCTCACCAAAGGAATCACTCATAATTTTTCAGATTTTCGAGCTTGAAATTCAGTAACATTAGCTGAGTTTCAAAGCTAGATTCCTTAGCCAATCGTCTTCCATACATTCAAAGGTCAAAGAGGAGCAAAAAGTTTGAAGAATTCGTGGCTAGAATCTCACCATTTCAAAGGTATAAACTCAAACTGTTTGGATCTGAAACTTCTAATTCAATGTAGTTTTCTTGTGTTTGGGTGGTTCTCTGAAGTCCCCATACTTGAGGCAAGCTTTTGGTGCATTAAATTTTCCATTTCATGAACAATCCGTGTGGACACCATGATTTTCTCCTTCATCTTTCTCTCAATATAGGAAGAGTGAAAGAAATCTAATGGTACAATGATGATCTACATCACACGAGCTTCATTTCCATGTCCTTATTTTTCATTTTCGTTGAGTTTTATTTTTCTGCAAATCTGGCCGGAGTTGGTGTGGTTGATCGGAGAAGATGGTGGTTTCCACCACCACCACCACCACGTGTTCTGATCCCAACCTTTGGATCTCCCTCTCACGATCTAATCATGTGCGTCCATTTTAATTACTTCTTTTAATTCTTTATGTGGCATTGTTGACTCAAGTGTACCGTGTATCCTCAGATCTAGGCCATGCATCAGTGCCACGTCAATTAATGAACCAGATCTAATGGCTCTGCTTTTTCGCTTATTTCTTTGTTTCTTTTATTTTCTTTTAATTCATTTCATTTTCAAAAATTCATTAAAAATTCATATGAAGTCAGAAAAATATGAGACCAACTTTGAAAATTTTCTTGGAAAATCTAGTTTCATATTATGATTTTTAATTATTTTTGTGACTTCATTTGATATTTTTTATGAATTACTTGATTTTTAATGATTTTAATTCATTTTAAAATATTTTCTCACTTTTAAAAAATACAAAAATACTTTCATAGCATCCATGGATCATGATAAGTCAATGAAAAATAGTCTCAATAATTTCTTGTTTGTTTTGAGATTATTTGAGATTTTAATTCATATTATGCTATTTTTGGTTGTTTTTTTTATTGATTTTAATTGCTTTCTGACTTTAAAAATTTGTTAGAAAATTAGTCAAAGTTTTTTTGACTATGTTGAACCTATGAGAATTTAATTGGACTCATTGAAGTTGTTTTGAATTGAATTTGAGGTTCAACTTTGTTTGTTTATTTTTTATTTGTATTTTCTTTTAATTCAAAAAATACCAAAATAATATTGTGGACTTCTTGACTTGTTATATTCATTTCTTTTCTGTTTGGTGTTGATCAAGGTTGAATTGATTCAACATTGATCAAATTCATTGATCTTGTGGTTTGAGAATCCTTAAGGATCATCACCTAGAAAGATGAATGAATTTGATCAAGGATGAGTTATCCCTTGATCAATTGGGATTGGTTGTTGACTTCTTACTCCTCCCTTTCATCTTCATCCCTTTCTTTTCCTCAATAGCCAATGAGTTAAAGTCTTGAGGTTGGTCTTGACAAATAGGAGTTTAATCTTCTTTGATCCAAACCAAACTCAACTTGATCCATGATCAAGTGAGTTATTTTGTGTCAAAGATATGTTACTTCTTGGTCAAGCAAATAACCAAAAGTCAATACAAGGCCCTTCCCCTTTTGTTTGGCATGGCAAGTTTATGGAGCTTGGCTTACTAGTCATGATCTCTAACTTGTGTTCTTTGCCTATATTCTTATTGACCGGCCTCAGATAGGTGTGACTACTATATTAGTCCACTAGCAATTGCTTAACATAACGCTACATTGTCTTATGACAAGCTAACATAACTCTACTAACTACTAACTTTAATTTGAGATTTTAAATTCTTGTCATTAACTTTTAATGTCATTTATTTCTTGCTCATTATTCATCTTGATTTTCATCTTTGCTCCTTGAGCACATATTTTATGTTTATGTCATTTTTCTTTTGCTCATTTGAGCTCATTATTGTACATAAATATATTTCTATTTTGTGTTGTTTTGTGTTTGTCTTGATGTGAACAAAAATGCAAAAAGAGAAAGGTCTTAGAATTAGGATTAACCCATGCTTAAAGGAGTTCAAGAGCAACTAGGCCTCATGCCTTTAGAATGCAAAATGTGTTGAAGAGCAACTAGGCCTCATGCCTTTAGAATGATAAATTTCAAAGTTGATCTTAAAGGACTTCTCCTAAAACTTATTCTTTGTCCATTCCCTTTATTATGTTGTGAGCTTTTTGATGTGTGCTTTTGTGTGATATGGTTCCCATCTTAAGATTGTGAAAAGAGGACCATTGTCATGAGTAGCCAAGTTAAGAGCCAAGCCAAATGGAGATCCTATGAGCTTGGATTCAATTTATTGATTGCTTGTTTTGTGTGCTAAGTCCAAAGGAAATGAGCATCTTGAGTTATCTCTATGACTCCATGAAAAGGAACTCCAAGGGTTATCTTTCCCCTCTTATCTTTGTATGCTTTAGGAATAACCCTTCTCTCTTCTCCCCCCTCTAACCAAGCCAAAATCATTTTCAAAACTTTGACTTTATTTCAAGTTAGAAACCTAGGCCTTAGGCCTTTGACTTTTCAAAACCATTTTCATAAATACTCATTGTAAATAAACTTTAATCCAACTTTGACCTCATTTTGTAAATAAGTTTAACTTGTAAATATAACCCATTTCAAGTTGTTTTGTGGTTCCAATGGCCACTTGTAAAAACTTTTTCAAAAACATTAGACATAGGTTTGAGTTATCATAGTGGTTGATGTAAATCTCACCTCATCCTTAGTGTTGGATTATGAGCCTTCCATGCTTACTATAGGGTTAATCCCTCACTAGCATGTTGAAGCCTTCCTCACATGGTGGATTGTTGGTTTAGGTTGAGTTTTCTCCCTTTGATAACAAAAGACCTTAAGGCTTTTGATTAAAATTAATTCACCAATCTTTGAATTTTTTTACCATGAACTACGAGGTTTTGATCCTTCTTTATGATGGTACGTAGGCAATGGGTTTATCCATTCAAACAACAAAATTTGTAAATATAATCTATTCTCTTCTCATCCCTCCAATCTTTTGCAAAAATCTTTTCACAAATACCAACCTACAACACATATTTGCAAAAAGAGGTTCCCTTAGAGTACTAAGGATGTTTTGGGTGCGTAAAACCTTCCCATTTCATAACCAACCCCCTTATCTAGATCTCTAACATTTTTATTAGTTTTTGATTTGAAAAACTTCTTACTTGGCTTTTGTTCGTTTTTTAGCCTTTCCTTTGGACAAATAAAAGTGCGGTGGCGAACCGAATTGTATGTTGACTTTTGGTTTAGTCAATAAACCTAAAGGTAACGAAAACCCCGCTACATAAAAGTGGCGACTCTGCTGGGGACAAGCTGTAAAGCCCTGTGGGTTTAGCCTACTTTTTGCTTGTATGTGTTGTGTGTTTATATTTATTTGTGGCATATTTTTGTGCAAATTTGGGATGAATGTATTATTTGTAATGTATGAATTGCTTGTATGCTTGGTGGTTTCTTGTGAGATGAGTTCTATACCCTAACCCGTGTGCACTTATGATAGGAGAATGGCATAGTCTTGTTGACTTGTGTGGAGTTAGTCCTTAACAAGTTAACTTGCAAGTCCATTCACTTGGTGGAGGTCTTATTGGGATCACTAATGTCACACGAGTAGTTGTGGTTAGGCATTACTCTTTCCAATAGGAACCCTAGAAACCAAGGACCTTAGATAGCTAGCCCATATTGGCCTATTTTAGGACGTAGTGCGAAGGTCGTTCAAGTGTAAGACTTGATGCGATTGTTACGCGATACTACAGTCATAAGAGTCCCTCTTGAGAATATTTTTTGGAAGATGAGTAGTCGTTTTTTCCGATAATATCCTAAAGATGGGATGATGACTATGTGAACCTTTTAGAACATGATTGTTAGGTTTAACCATAGTACACTCTTGTTGGGTGGTTCTTAACCGAAACTCCATGCTCGTGACTCACAACAAACCCATTCTCGGTCGATCCGTTCTCGTATATCCTCAAAATAAATGGAACTTGGGTGTTGATAAGGTGTAAACTATAATCCACCAAAATGGATGATTGATATTGACGATGACTTGAGCCATCCCGTGACCTTTGTGTGGTGTGACTTGCTTGATCCTTGAGTGTGTTTGTTGCATCCATGCATCCATGCATTCATCCGCATTCATGTCATCGACAATAAGATTTTTGCAAGGAACTTAAGAGGTCTATTTGCAAATTTTCAAACATGGATAAGCAAAGAAGAAGTACGAAGAAGTACAGTTTCAGACAACCCGACTTGAGAGAGTTAAGGCGTCTGACATCTTATGTATTAGAGCCTTTGGAGTTCAAAGCTCGCCATTGAAGCTTCTAGCTATTCTTTCTACCAAGGTGGATGAGGGTCTCATGAGTGTGTTAGTGCAGTTCTAGGATCCTCTGTATCGGTGCTTCACTTTTCCGGATTTCCAGCTTTTTCCTACATTGGAGGAGTACGCTTATCATGTGGGTATACCTATTCTTGACCAGTTGCCATTCAGTGGTTTGGAGAAGATTCCATCTTCTCAAGAGATTGCTGACATGCTTCATGTAGAGGTATCCGACATTATTGCCAATATGACTACCAAGGGTGGAATTCAAGGTCTCCCATCTGATTTTCTGATTGCCAAAGCTACCTTGTTTAGGAAGGCCATGAGTAAGGAAGATTTTGAAGCCATATTTGTACTCCTCATCTATGGGCTAGTGTTATTTCCCAACATCGACAACTTCGTGGATGTGAATGCTATTAGGATTTTCTCTTCTCTTAATCCCGTTCCGACTCTGTTGGGTGACACTTATTTCTCTTTGCATATGAGGAATGCAAAGGGTGGTGGTTCCATTGTATGCTGTCTACCTCTGTTGTACAAGTAGTTTATTTCTCACTTGCCTCAGACGATTGCCTTCAAGGAGAACAAGGGATGTCTACGGTGGTCCACGAGACTTATGTCTCTCGCTAATGATGATATCTCTTGGTATAATCGTGTTTATGATGGCGTTAAGATTATTGATTCTTGTGGTGAGTTCTCCAATGTACCTCTTCTTGGTACATGTGGTGGAATTAACTACAACCCTGCTTTGGCTCGCCGTCAGCTTGGGTTCCCCTTAAAGGATAAACCTAACAATATTTCGTTGGAAGGCTTATTCTTTTAAGAGGGTAAAGATCCCCAAAACCTGAAGGATAAGATGGTCCGAGCCTGGCGCAAGGTTCATAGGAAAGGGAGGAATGAGCTTGGTCCGAGGAATTGTGTTGCTTTGGAGCCTGATACCTCTTAGGTAAGGAAGATAGCCCTCGAGTATCGCATGCCGTATGAGTATCCGAGACCTACCCCTATGGTTACAGTTGGGCCTTCAACCCTCCATAATCAAGGAGTAGAGGAGTTGAGAGACAAAGACTGTTCACGTGCTTGGGTTCGTGAGCGTGAGGAGCTTCTTCAGCAGCTCAAGGATAAGGATGCAATGATCAAGTTTCTAGAGAATCAGGTTATTGATGAGCCCGATGATGTGGTTACTTCTCTCCTACCTCACTCATATAGGTTTTGGAAGAAGAGATATGATCAGCTCGCCAAGGAGAATGCTGACATGGAAGCAGCTTATGAGAGAGAGGTGAAGAGGCTTCGTGTGACGTATCTTCCGATCTCGAAGGCTTTAGATGTCTGCTTCTAGGGCTCCATATGATGTTTATTCTCCTTTTCTCTTGTATTGTATTTGGTTACCAAGACTGTACTACTTATTTGGTGTAAAAAGTTTCCAAATATTATATTGCTATGAGTATTCTACATATGTCTTAAAAAGTTCAATATTTACAAAACATTTGCAAATATATCTTTATAAAGTTCCTCCGATGAAAAAAAATCATATGAACGAGCATTGCATGCATCATATGCATAAGCATGTTTTGGTTCCGAGCTCTTGATACAATGGTCTAACTCTTTGCTCTTCATTTATTTTGAAGACAAGCTGACGCACCAGTACAACACTCGAGACAATCATTCAAAGATCATGGAACACCATGAGCAAGAGAACCGAGATTTGAAAGAGGAGATTTCCCGACTGACTGCCATGATGGAGTCAGTTCTTACTGCTCAGAGCCAAGCTTCTCCAACTCCTGCAACTCCTCCCGCGAGGACTGTCATTTCTGAAGTGGTTACCTCTATAGTGCCTTCTGCCACCGCCTACTTTGCTCCGAATTTGCCTACTGGATTCCCTTGGGGAATGCCACCCAATTTTGTGCCAGAGGGTTTCGCTCCCACTTTTGCTTCCATGCCGGCATCTAGCCCGGTCATGTTTGTGCCACCTCCCGTTGTGCACACTTTACCGCGTGTAGAAGACACCATCTATGACTTCGAGCCATCTGAAGGCCCGGACGTTTATGAGAAGATGGATGAGATGAAGGACCAATTCCTTGAGCTGCGCAAGGAACTGAAAACGCTGAGAGGCAAAAATCTGTTTGGGAAGAGTGCTGTTGAACTGTGCTTAGTGCCCAATGTGAAAATCCCAGTTGAATTCAAAGTGCCTGACTTTGAGAAGTATAAGGGAAACTCGTGTCCACTCAGTCATTTTGTGATGTATGCCCGCAAGATGTTGACCCAAACATATAATGATCAACTACTGATTCACTATTTCCAGGATAGCCTGACAGGTGTTGCACTCCGTTGGTATATGGGGCTAGATAGTGCAAGCATCCCCACTTTCAATGATCTAGGAGAGGCTTTTGTGAAACAGTACAAATAAAATGTGGACATGGCTCTAGACAGAGATCAATTGAGGGCGATGTCCCAAAAAGATAAGGAAACCTTCAAGGAGTATGCCCAGAGGTGGAGGGAATTGGAAGCTCAGATAGTGCCACCACGGAGATGACAAAGATCTTTTTGAAGACTTTGAGCTCTTTCTATTATGAGCGCATGATTGCTAGTGCTCCCTCAGACTTTACCGAAATGGTAAATATGGGGATGAGGCTAGAAGAGGGAGTCCGTGAAGGACGTCTATCCCGTGATGATTCTTCTACAAAGAAGTATGGAGGATTTTCCAGAAAGATGGAAGGGGAGACTCATGTTGTTTCTTCCCATAGTAAAAGAAGACCCTCTGTGAGGAGGAAGGAAGTCCGACCAGTCGTCAACCAACACCAGATGGCTTATATAGTGCCTGCTTTCAGGGAAGCTCAACAACCACAACAACAATCTCGTCAACAACAGCAGGCTTACCAGCCTCACAACAATAACAACAACATCACCAACAATTATGAGAGGAAGAGGGTGACTTTTGACCCGATTCCTATGACCTACGCTGAACTGTAGCCTTCCTTGATTGATAGGAAGTTGATAACTCCACGTGATCCTCCTGCTGTGCCAGCTAATCCTCAATGGTGGTACAAGCCTGAACTTCATTGTGTGTATCATTCCGGTGCTCCCGGACATGACGTGGAGAACTGTTTTCCGTTGAAGACCAAGGTGCAAGACCTTGTAAGGAGTGGGATACTATTCTTTGAGGATGTAGGCCCGAATGTTAAGAAGAACCCATTGCTCGAGCATGGGAAGGAGGCTGTCAACATGGTCCAGGGTTGCCTTGGCAAATATAAGGTCCTTTATGTGAATGATATAAGGCAGTCCCTGGTAGAGATGCATAAGCTGTTGTGTGAGCACAATCACTATGAGCACGACCACGATAGGTCCCATGTGTGCACTGTCAATGAAAGAGGATGCAGCAAAGTAAGAAGGGACCTCCAAGAGATGCTATACCAAGGGATGATTGAGATACTTCAAAATCGTAATGAGGATGAAGTTGATGTTATCACTCCCGTGTTCAATATTCCTGATCTTGTTACCATTAAGTATGATGGAAGCAAAAAGAAGGTGGTGCCAACTCTTGTGATAAAGCAAGCGGGCCCTGTACCGTATGTGTCAGATAAAGCGGTCCCATACCGTTACAATGCTGTTATGCTAGAAGATGGGAAGGAGGTGCCGTTGCCCTCAAACTCTATTGTAAGCATATCCGATGTTAGTGGAGTGACCCGTAGTGGTCATGTTTTCTCGGCTCAGCCAAAATCCCATGAAAATGTCATGAAGAGAGATGTTGTTAGTCCTGTCGGTCCCGTGGGGACTTCTTCTTCAAATCATTCTATGCCTGTTGTGAAGGGTGTTAACCCTGTTATTGTCAAAGCTGATAAAGCTCATATCCTAGTTGGCCAGTCTGGCATATTGAGAGAGGATGGTGATGAGATGCTAAGGCTTATCAAGAGGAACGAGTACAACATTGTGGAGCAGTTGCTTCAAAATCCATCAAAGATATATGTCCTATCTTTGTTGATGAATTCAGAGCCACACCATGAATCGTTGCAAAGGGTGCTGAACATGGCATATGTGGATCACGATGTCACAATCGAACAGTTTGATAACATTGTTGCAAATATAACTGCCTGCAACAATTTGAGCTTCTACGATGATGATCTTCCCGAGGAGGGAAAAGACCACAATTTGGCCTTACATATCTCTATGAACTGCAAAGACGATGCCCTGTCCAATGTGTTGGTGGACATAGGGTCATCACTTAGTGTATTGCCTAAGTCCACTCTCGCCAAACTTTCATATCAGGGACCTCCCATGAGGCAGAGTAGAGTGGTAGTAAAAGCTTTTGATGGATCGCGCAAGATCGTGATTGGTGAATTAGATCTCCCAATCAAGATTGGACCTAGTGATTTCCAGATCACTTTCAAAGTTATGAACATACAGCTGTTTACTTGGTAGACCATGGATTTACGAGGCAGGCACCGTGACATCCACTCTGCACCAAAAGTTGAAGTTAGTCAAGAACAAGAACTTGGTGGTGATAGGGGGAAAGAAGGCTCTCTTGGTCAGGCATTTATCTTCCTTTGCCTACATCGATGCTGAGGATGAGGTTGGAACTCCATTCCAAGCCTTGTATATTGCTGAGCCTTCTAGGAAATGAAGTTCTTCATTTGTCTCCTACAATGATGCGAAGTTGGCCATCGAGCATGGCGCAACTAATGGTTTAGGGAAAATGATAAAGATGGAAGATAATAAATCCTGGGCTGGTATAAGGTATTCTTCCGGTATTTCTAATGATCTTGGGCTGTTTCAGAGTGGAGGTTTCATCCACACCGATAGAGATCAAAAAGATGCTACCATCAGTGAAGAAGACGAAGAGGAAGACCTCGACAACTTTGTCATACCTGGCGGGATCTGCAATAATTGGGTCGCTGTTGATGTTCCAACATGTAGAAATATATTGTATATTTCCTTATGTTTTATGCGAATTACATATGCTATATTTATAGACTGCAAATGGTAGGATTTGAAAGAGAAATCTGACCTAAGTATCAGGGGAATTAATTTCCCATTAATGCTAATTCTAATTATAGAAAAGAACAGGAAATAATAGCTAATTAATTACATTAATCCTAATCCTTAATGAGCTGTACAAACAGAATCATTTGATTCTATATTGATTATTCGATACTCCCCCTCAATCTGGGTGGTAGATGTCTATCATACCCAGATTGGATCTGATATTCTCGTATATGTTCCTTGGAAGGGCTTTTGTTAGAATGTCTGTAGTTTGCTGGCATGATGGAATAAGATTAACACTTATAATTTCATGATCAATTTTCTCCTTGATGAAGTGTCGGTCTATCTCCACATGCTTTGTTCTATCATGCTGTACCGGGTTCTTAGCAATGCTAATAGCAGCCTTGTTATCACATAATATCTTCATGGGGTGATTGGTAGGAATTTTGATCTCATCTATCATTCGCTTAAGCCAAATTCCTTCACAAATACCTTGTGACATAGCTCTGAATTCTACTTTTGCGCTACTCCTAGCCACAACAAATTGTTTCTTGCTTCTCCAAGTTACCATATTACCCCATACAAATGTGCAGTAGCCTGTAGTTGATCTCCTGTCAGATAAACATCCTGCCCAATCAGAATCGGCGTAGACTTCAATGCCTCTGTTTGAGTTCTTTTGAAAATAAAGTCCTCGGCTTGGCGTACCTTTCAGGTACTGGAGAATTCTGTTCACATTTCTCATGTCAGTTTCAGTTGGATTTAACATATAACGACTAGCCATGCTTACAGCAAAACCAATGTCTGGTCTGGTGTGAGTTAGATATATTAGTTTTCCGACTAGACTTTGATATCTATCTTTATTAGCTGGTACATTCTCATCTTCACTCCTTTTTACTTGTTCTATGGGAGTATTGGCAACTTTGCATCCAAGAATACCTGTTTCTTGAAGTAAATCCAGAGTGTACTTCCTTTGAGAAACTGAAATACCATTCTTTGTTCGTGCAATTTCCATCCCTAGAAAATACTTGAGTTGTCCCAAGTCTTTGACTTTAAATTCTTTTGCTAAAAGTTTCTTTAACTGGTTGACTTGTTCATCATCATCTCCCGTAATTACGATATCATCAACATAGACAATAAACAAAGCTATCTTCCCATCCAAAGAGTGCTTGACAAACATGGTATGGTCTGTTTGACATTGAACAAAACCATCTTGCTTGACAACTTTTGTTAGTCTATCAAACCATGCCCTTGGTGATTGTTTGAGGCCATATCGAGATTTTCGAAGTCGACACACGATGTTGGCGGTTCCAGGTGATTCAAGTCCCGGAGGAATTTGCATATATACCTCTTATTCTAACTCTCCATTTAGAAATGCATTCTTTATGTCTAGTTGGTGTAGGGGCCAATCTAGATTTGCTGCCAAAGATAGTAGAACCCGGACAAAATTGAGCTTCACAACAGGTGCAAAAGTCTCCTCATAATCCACCCCATATGATTGTGTGAACCCCTTTTCAACCAACCGAGCTTTGTACCTGTTTATACTCCCATCAGCATTGTGTTTAATTGAAAATATCCACTTGCATCCTACTGCTTTCTTCCCTTCTGGTATAGTAGTGATCTCCCATGTGCCATTTCTTACAAGTGCTTGAACTTCTTCTGTTACAGCTGCTGCCCATTCAGGTTTCTGCAATGCTTCTTGAATATTATTTGGAATTTCTATGTTGTCAACAGCTGTTATAAAGGACATGTAACTTTGTGATAGTTTTCCATAAGAGATTTATTTTTCAATAGGGTGTTTAATGCAAGTTCTAACCCCCTTTCTCATAGCAATAGGAATATCAATATCTATTGTATCAACATGTTCAGAGTTAGTAAGAATATTACGTGTGGGAACTTCATTTTCTAAAGTCTGGTTTGACTCATGGCCTTGCATTGGAGCTTTGCTTGACTCTACCTCCTTCCTTTTAAAACAAAAACCCTTCCACTTGCCTGTTTTTGGATCACAATCCTGTTGAGATGTGGTTGAAACTATAATTAGTTTTGTTTCCGTCACAACTTCTGTTGTCCTTTCACTCGGCTGAATGTTTGAGGTCTGGTCTAGTAATTTCTCAGCTGGTTTAGGCATAGGTTCGGCTGATTGAGTGTTGCCGGTTTGGTTTGGTAAGATTTTGTCATGTTCGATTAGTTCAAGAGGCAAAAGTTGGTATTCTGAATTTTCTATATGCTCCCCCTGAATACCAATTTTGGTGTAATAAGGTTGATTTTCAAAGAAGGTTACATCCATAGTGTGGTAAATTTTTTTGGTATGGGGAGAGTAACACCTATATCCATTTTAGTGAGGAGAGTAACCAAGAAAAATGCATTTGATAGATTTTGGGTCTAATTTGCTTCGGTGAGGGTTGAGGTTATGGACAAAAGTTAAGCATCCAAATATTTTTAATGGAATAGAGGAAAAGATTTTGCTGGTTGGAAATAGGTTTTGAAGTGTGGAGTGAGGTCTTAAAGTTAAGGATATGGGAGGGTGTTCGATTTATAAGGTGAGTTGCTGAAAGGACAACTTCTCCCCAAAAGTGTTGTGGGACATTTGTGGCTAACATGATTGATCTAGTCACTTCCAAAAGGTGTCTATTCTTCCTTTCCGCAACTCCATTTTGTTGGGGAGTGTCCACACACGAGCTTTGGTGAACAATTCCAACCTTTTGAAGATAGGAATTTAGAGCAAGGTTGTAATACTCACGGCCATTGTCAGTTCTAAGTATCTTAATATTGCTTTGGAATTGTGTTTGTACCATCTTATGATAAATTTCAAGTATTCTCCCTACTTCTGATTTTTCCTTCATTAGAAACACCCAGGTAACACGTATGTGATCATCAATAAAGGTGACAAACCATCTCGAGCCTGTAATGTTGTGGACTCGTGATGGTCCCCATACATCACTATGAATTAATGAAAAAGGTTTTGAGGGTTTATAAGGTTGGGGTGAGTAATGGTTTCGAGTATGTTTAGACAATTGGCAAATTTCACACTGAAAATGTTCCTTGTTTTTATTGAATAAAGAGGGAAACATTTTTTCCAAGTATATGAAATTTGGGTGGCCTAATCTATAGTGCCACATCATTACATGATTATTATCACTTGAAACTGCAGCTGCAACATGACAATTATTCTTGAGTTTTTCTTCTGATTTTTCCACTTGAAGGAGGTAGAGTCCAACACACTCTTCAGCATTGCCAATCGTCTTCCCCGACTCCAAAGTCTGAAATTCACACAAGTTAGGGAAGAATTTAGTAACACATTTCAAATATCTTGTAATCTTGCTAATAGGCAACAAGTTACAATCCAGTTTAGGCACATACAAAACAGAGTCAAGTGTAATATTTGGTGAAATGATAATTGATCCTTTACCCATGACCTTAGAATGTGTACCATCAGCTATTCGAACATTATAGTTATAGGGACATAGAGAATAACTACTAAACAAAGTAAAATCTCCAGTCATGTGATCTGAAGCCCCTGAGTCAACAATCCATGATTTTATTTTTTCCTTACTAGTGTTTAGAGCATGTAAGTAATTACCTCTTTGAGTCACTACAACAGTACCACCTTTTTCTGCAGTTAACATGGTTTGCTGAAGGAGTTTTTGAAGATCCTCCATTTGTTCTTTGCTAAAAAGAGATGAGTTAGAGTATACCTCAACTTCTTGATTGATAAATGTTGTGTTACCTCTTCCCTGCTTTCCTTTGAAAAATTTGGTCTCTGAAGGTTTTCCATGTATGATCCAACATGTTTCCTTTGTGTGGCCTGGTCTCTTGCAGTGTTCACACCAGGGGAGGATTTTCTTTTGTGGTGGCCGAGGCTGATTCCCTCTTGCTGCCATTGCAGAGCTCTCGCTGTACGGATCTGAGCTAGGTGTTCCCAACATGATTTTCTTCCTGCTTTCTTCCCTTCTCACTTCTGAAAAGGCTTCTCGAATTTTGAGAAGTGGTTTGGTTCCAAGGATCCTTCCACGAACTTCATCTAGGTCCTTGTTTAGCCCCAATAGGAACTTGTAAATCCTATCTTTTTCCACCAGCTCCTTATATATCTTTTGATCTTCTGTACAACACCATGTAACCTCTTCATATATGTCGAGTTGCTGCCAGTGTTTGTTAAGTATATTAAAATACTCAGTAACAGAAGATTCTCCCTGTCGAAGGTCATGAAGAATGCTTTTAATCTCAAATATGACAGATGTATTGTCAACATTTGAGTATGTTTCCTTCACTGCATCCCATATCCCTTTTGCAGTGTCATAGAACATGAAATTTTGACCAATTTCGTTTGTCATGGTATTGAGCAGCCATGAAATTACTTGGCTGTTCTAAAGTTTTCATTTCTGAAAGTTTTTGTCTCCTTTTTCGGGACATTTAGATTCCCCCGTTGTGTAGCCTTCCCTTCCTTTTCCTTCGAGGAAGATCTTGACTGACCTTACCCATTGGGTATAGTTTTGACCATTTAATTTATAGCCTGTGATGAGGTGAGTGAGCCCTTCGTGTGAACTGGTCGGAAATGATCCAGTGTCCACTTTGAGCGATTCATCAGATTAGGGATCCTCCATAGTTTGGCGGCGCTAGGTTAGGGATGGTTCAAACCGTGCTCTGATACCATGTAGAAATATATTGTATATTTCCTTATGTTTTATGAGAATTACATATGCTGTATTTATAGACTGCATAAGGCAGGATTTGAAAGAGAAATCTGACCTAAGAATCAGAGGAATTAATTTCCCATGAATGCTAATTCTAATTACAGAAAAGAACAGGAAATAATAGCTAATTAATTACATTAATCCTAATCCTTAATGAGCTGTACAAATAGAATCATTTGATTCTGTATTGATTATTCCATACAAGAGTTATCCATAAGTCAACGTAATATGTTCATTGTGGTTTAAAAAACCCTTCTCCCATGCCAAAAGGAGAAGTGAAGACATTGTTGGCATAATTGATTAATACAATCATATTCATTCAATAATCGCATGTTAAATATTTGTCTTTTCAAATTATTTTTCATTTTTGTTTTTCGCACGAAATTGGTGATCACCATAAAACCCTAAAAAAGAGAATAAAATCAATTTTTCATTTGCATAATGATTTGCCTTGTTTGAATTCTGAAATCTCTTTTATACTCAAAATCATTATGCAGGTTAATCAAACCCATTGAACATAATGATCCAACACCATCTCCCAACTTTGAGTTCCCTGTATTTGAGGCAGAAGAAGATGATGTTGAAGAGATTCCCGATGAGATTACCCGTCTGCTTGAGTACGAGGAGAAGATCATTCAGCCACATCTTGAGAATCTGGACCAGTCAAATTAGGGTCTGAAGACTGCATTTGTGAAGTGAAGATTGGGGCACTCCTTGAAGAGTATGTTAAGAAGGGGTTGATTGAGTTACTACGAGAATATGTCGACGTCTTTGCCTGGTCTTATGAAGACATGCCTGGTCTAGATACTGATATCGTGCAACATTTCTTGCCGTTGAAGCCTGAGTGTGTGCCTGTGAAGCAAAAGCTCAGAAGAACTCATCCTGATATGGCTGTGAAGATTAAATAAGAAGTTCAGAAGCAAATTGAGGCGGGGTTTCTGGTGACTTCTACATATCCTCAATGGGTGGCCAATATTGTGCCCGTACCTAAAAAAGACAGAAAAGTCTGCATGTGCGTCGACTATAGAGATTTGAATAAAGCTAGTCCGAAAGATGATTTTCCTCTACCACACATTGATATGTTGGTAGACAATACGGCTAAATTCAATGTCTTTTCGTTTATGGATGGATTTTTCGGTTATAATAAGATTAAAATGGCACCCGAGGATATGGAGAAGACAACATTCATCACACCTTGGGGAACATTCTGTTATCGAGTGATGCCCGTCAATTTGAAGAACGCCGGAGCCACGTATCAACGTGCTATGACTACCTTGTTTCATGACATGATGCACAAGGAGATCGAGGTGTATGTCGACGACATGATTGCAAAGTCGAAAACGGAAGTTGAACATGTAGAACACTTGTTGAATCTTTTCCAGCGTTTGAGGAAGTACAAACTCCGCTTGAATCCTTACAAGTGTACATTTGGAGTCCGTTCTGGCAAGTTATTGGGCTTTATTACCAGTGAGAGAGGTATTGAAGTTGATCTTGCCAAGGTCAAAGCAGTACAAGAGATGCCTACGCCTAAAACCGAGAAGCAAGTCCGAGGTTTTCTTGGCCGCTTGAATTACATTTAGAGATTTATATCCCACATGACTGCCACATGTACACCTATATTCAAGCTCCTCCGGAAAGATCAGCGTCATGATTGGACCGAGGATTTCTAAAAGGCCTTTGACAGTATCAAAGAGTATTTGTCTGAGCCTCCGATTCTGTCTCCGCCTTTAGAAGGGAGACCATTGATTATGTACTTAACTATGCTTGATGATTCCATGGGTTACGTCCTTGGTCAGCAAGATGAATCAGGAAAGAAAGAATATGCAATATACTACTTGAGTAAGAAGTTCACTGACTGTGAGTCTTGGTACTCAATGCTTGAGAAGACATGTTATGCTTTGGCTTGGGTTGCTAAGCGTTTACGCCAGTATATGTTGAATCATATAACTTAGTTTATATCCAAAATGGATATGATCAAGTATAACTTTGAGAAGCCTGCTTTAACTGGGAGAATTGTTTGTTGGCAGATGTTGTTATCTGAGCATGATATTGAGTATCGAGCTCAAAAAGCCATTAAAGGTAGTATCTTGGCTGACCATTTGGCGCATCCACCAATTGAAGATTATCAGTATGTGCAATACGACTTCCCTGATAAAGAGATTCTGTATTTGAAAATGAAAGATTGTGATGAGCCTACGCTAGATGAAGGGCTAGAGCCTGGTTCCCTATGGGGTATGGTATACGATGGCGATGTCAATCAGTATGGAAATGGTATTGGGGCAGTGATTATTACTCCTCAAGGCACACATTTTCCTTTTACAGCAAGGCTAACTTTCAAATGCACGAATAATATGGCGGAATATGAGGTTTGTATTATGGGTTTGGAAGAATGTATTAATCTTAGGATCAAAAATCTTGATGTTTATGGCGATTCGACTCTTGTTATTAATCAGATTAAGGGGGAATAGGAGACGAATCAGCCTGGCATCATCCCATATAGAGATTATGCGAGGAGGATTTTTACTTTCTTTACTAAAGTTGACTTCCACCATATTCCTCGAGATGAGAATCGGATGGCGGATGCTCTCGCTATGCTTGCTTCAATGATTGCTGTCAATTATTGGAATGAAGTCCCAAATATTATCGTGATGCACTTGGATAGACCAGCTCACGTGTTTGCAGTTGAGGAGGTAAAAGATGATAAGCCGTGGTATTATGATATCAAGTGTTTTCTCCAAAGTCAGACTTACCCGCCTGGGGCATCTGTTAAAGATAAGAAGACTTTGAGGAGATTATCTGGAAGTTTCTACCTTAATGGTGATGTGCTTTACAAGAGGAATTTTGACATGGTTCTGCTCAGATGCATGGATAGACACGAAGCAGACCTATTGATGACTGAATTCCATGAGGGTTTATTTGGCACTCATTCCAATGGACATGCCATGACAAAAAAGATGTTGAGAGCAGGCTACTATTGGCTGACAATAGAGTCAGATTGCTGCAAATACGTAAAGAAATGCCACCAGTGCCAGATTTATACGGATAAGATTCATGTTCCCCCGACACTTCTGAATGTTATCTCCTCACCATGGCCTTTCTCCATGTGGGGAATTGACATGATTGGCTTGGTTGAGCCTAAGGCATCAAATGGTCACGGTTTTATTCTCGTAGCCATCGATTACTTCACCAAGTGGGTTGAAGCGGCATCATATGCAAATGTGACCAGGCAATTGGTTGTGAGGTTTATCAAGAACCAACTCATATGCCGATATGGTGTGCCAGACAAGATCATTACTGATAATGGATCTAACTTGAACAATAAGATGATGAAAGAGCTATGTAGTGAGTTCTAGATTGCACATCCTAATTCTTCTCCCTATAGACCCAAGATGAATGGGGCTGTTGAAGCTGCTAACAAGAACATCAAGAAGATTATTCAGAAGACGGTCGTTAAGTACAAGGATTGGCATGAGATGCTGCCATTTGCTTTGCATGGCTATCGTACATCCGTCCGCACTTCAACAAGAGCAACCCCTTTCTCCATTGTATATGGCATGGAGGTTGTGCTCCCTATAGAGGTCAAGATCCCATCAATGAGAGTATTGATGGAAGCCAAGTTGACTAATGCTGAATGGGTTTAGAGTCGTTATGACTAGCTGTATTTGATTGAAGAGAAGAGATTAACTTCCATGTGCCATGGTCAGTTATATCAACAAAGGATGAATAAAGCCTTTGATAAGAAGGTCAAGCCTCGTGTGTTCTGAGAAGGTGACCTCGTGCTCATGAAAGTCTTGTCTTTCACGCCCGATTTCAGGGGAAAGTGGACTCCAAACTATGAAGGTCCATATGTTGTTAAGAGAGCCTTTTCAGGCGGTGCTTTGTTGCTCACAACTATGGATAGGGAGTATTTCACTCGTCTTATGAATTCAGATGCAGTGAAGACATACTTTGCCTAAAAATATAAAAATAGCATAGCTCGCTAAGTTGAAAACCCGAAAGGGCGACTTAGGCAAAAATGAGCGTCTCGGTGGTTTGAAAACCCGAAAGGGCGATCCAGGAAAAAGTTAGAGACATATAAAAAAATTAATATATATCCCGCTAGATTGAGTACCTCACCCTGGGGAAATCTAGGAAAAACTTAGGGATTTGGCAAGTAACTGGATCCTGACAAGACTTTGTCCTACAACTGTCGTCTGTCAAGATTCTCGCTCAGTCATCATCAACTGAAGTTTCGAATACAGTGGATTCAGAGTTGGTGGAGAAACGGTCATTATGTTCAATGTAGCCTTTTTCCATGTATATCACCAATTTCAAATTTGTAAAGATCCATGGAGTCTCGCCAATTACGGACTACCATTCTCTTAAATAAATTTGAGCCTTTATCCAATTCTTTACACTCTTATTTGTTTCTGTTTAACAAATGTTTGCATGTTTTAATTGATGAATATCAGTGTTTTAAACAAATAAAGTTTTCGTAAATAAACTGTTTTAAACAGAGTGAACATTCACATTGACTGAAAGGATAAGTGGAATGTCCTCAGTTCTTTCCCAAGGATAGTACGATCATCAAAGGGTAAGACCTTTGTTCATATTTTGGAATTTTTGTTCATTATATTCTCTTCATCAGCTTCCTAGAGACTCTGGTATGAGAAATTCTCCTTGATGGCAGAGGATTGATCTGTCTTATTGGATTGCTTTCCCCTAGCAGGATTCTTGGATGTTCATCCAATACATTCCCGGGTAGTTTGTTGTGTATGCATACTTGTTTCTTCCGCGGATATTTAGCAATTCATGATTTGATATGTGGTTGATTTGTGAATGATCCCTTCTAGATCAAATTTTCGCCTCGATATTTTAGAGATGTGTATCCCTCTATATCAGGCACTAGTATTTGTGTTATAAATTATATGGTTGTCGTCCCTTATGTGGACTGACTTAAAATCCCTTATAGATTGATAAAAGTTGATATGCTTTAAGTTGAGAAACTTCCTTGCCTCATTATCTTGACCGTCTACTCGCGAGGAAGGTTGTCTTTCCCCAGCCTGAGTAAAAATCTCCAATGGAGTAAGCAGGTATTCCCTACAGAGCTACCTTTCCAGATAATTGTTTCCTCAGCAGGAAGTTGCCTAGTGCAATTGATGAAGGGCTTGTTTCCCTTTTCATTTATTTTGAAAAGAGGTATCCCCAGTGTGTTGCTTGTTGATGAAGGATTCATTTCTGTTTCTCCAACAAGGGTAGTTCCCTCGAGAACATTTATAGCTTGTTCCCAGTGGGGTTGCCAGATCAGAGTTTGACGTTTGTATCTCCTCCGAGACTGAAGATTTCTTAAAGCATTAAGAGCGGGTGGTGAAAATGTTTATTTCCTTCCCTAGTAGAGAAAAATGCTATTATTCCCCTTTTGCAGAGTTTCCTCTCCGGTAGATAGAAGGGAGTGTTTTGATTGGTGTACATCTGATTGGTGGTTGTTCCCCGTGGAGTTTCACATCATTCCTTAATAAGCTTCTCCAGTAGAGTTTCTTCTCTGGCGGATCTTATTATTATCTTATTGTTATTAAACCACATGTCCCCGAGAGAGTTGATGGAAACTCCCCGATAGATTTTTCTACATCTTCCTTATGTCAAGATTGTTTGCTCCAGGAAGACTTCTCCCATGCAGGGTGTTATCTCCTGCAGTTGGAAGCTTTGACTTTGCCTATTCCCAACTGTGGTTAAAGTCTTCCTTTGTTTACTCTTATCCCGGAGATAATCCCCATCAGAGTTTAAGTTCTCTGTTTGATCATCTTCTTTGCTGCTCCTGAATACATCTTCTTTGTATCCTCAGCGAGTGTAACTTTGGGATAGAGTTTTATATCCCCGATGATTTTTTTCATCCCTCTAGGGTTATTCCCAAGCTGAGTTCTCCAGTGGGCTTCACCCTTCTTGTCGAGACGTTTTCTGAGTGTCTGTTCGTGATTCTTGGACTTGTTCATGTTAGAGATGTCTGTTTGTCAGCATTAATTATGCACAAATCATGCACAAAATCATGCATATACATGCATAATCATAGCATTCAGATATTCATGATGCATTCTTTGCCATATATCTTTGCTTGTTATCTTCTGCTATTGGTGAAATGTTCTTCCCCAAGCAGATGTCTGTGTTTGATCTCTCCATATAGAGTCACCCCCAGAGACAGAAAGTGTTTATCTTTCCTTCTTTCTTCCCCACTGAGTTATGTCCTCGTGGATGATTATTGTTTCAGTTCCCTCCCCAGTTGTGTACCGGGATGGAATTACTCCCCTGAGTTATATCCTCATCGGGTTGAGTCTTGTTTGGTTGTGTCTTCCTAGTTTGTTCCTAGGTTGTTTCCTTTCTTGTTATCCCCTGTAGTTCCATGTGGTTCAGTTGTTCAATTGCTCAGTAACCAGTAATTGTTCATCCTTTCCCCAGTGGATTTTTGTGTTCTTCTACCCAGTAACCGATAGTTGTAAGTCCTATTTTTGTGGTTTTCTACCTAGTAACCGATAGATGTAATCCCCTCTTTGTTGGTTATCTTTACCTAGTATTCGGTATTGATATTCCTTCGTTTTTGAGTATACCACCCAGTAACCGGTGATATATCTCTTGGATCATTGCTTTTGTCAGGCAATGTATCCCTAGACACTCATCTTTCATTTACCCTTGTTTGCTAATGATTGTTTCTCGTTCTGATTGGTCATCATTTTATACCCAGTAACCGGTATCCCGATGTCCTTTCTTTTCGGTCGATTTATCCTTTATTAACCCAGTAACCGATTGTGGATAATCTTCCATGCGAGTATGTCATCTACGTTTTTACCCATATAACGGTAGTAGATAATATATCTCATGCACTCTTCAGTTGAAGTCTTTTTCTTCCTCAGTCGAGTAAGATTCGTATTTACTTGTGGAATCAAATGTCCATCCTGTAAGTTGAGTTTGCTCTTTCAGCCCTCCTTTCAAATGATGAGTGTCTTGGATATGTTCCCAATTCATGCTTGGTTGGTCACCTATTATATACCTAGTAACCGATATCCCTGGTGTTCCTTCCTTCTGCTCCCTATTATGACTTTTTGTCCCCTGTGGAGTCAGATTTTCCTGAGTTGAGATGTGCCTTTTGGGTCCTCCTCAGATGTTTAAGATGATTGATATATTTCACCCTTATACCGGTCTTAGATATTCTTTCTCCCTGAGCATGTTGTTCTCTCGCCCAGTAACTAGTGTTTTGATAACATGTCTCTCTTTGAGTTTATTACCCAGTAACCGGTAATATCTCGTTGTTTCTTCCTCAGCTAAGTCCTTTGTGGACATCCCCTTCTGAATTCGGATTTTTATTCGATGTGTCCTTCGTGGATAGTTTTGCTGTATTGGTATATTTCCCAATACATGCATCTTTGCGTCAGCTTGAGTCTTTCCATCGATTTATTTTCGTGGAATCCCTTCGTGTCTCCCAGCAAGTTTTCAAGTCGTGACCTGCTCACACATTTTTACCTTATTTCCCCCAGAGTCTCGGTCTCCCTAGTGAGTGTGTTACTCCTATGGATCTTCAGTGCCTCCCGATTTCTTTTCCTTTGTGGCAATCATTCACCATGAAGATTTTGTTTTTGCATGCATACATTTGCATCATGAGGTCTCTTAGGGACCAAAATTCGTCTCTTTATTGTTATTTAAGCTCATTCTATCTCGTCGAGACGAAGATTTTAACCTTCATATCTCCGGCTAGAACAAACTTAAATAGGGGCATCTGTAAGACCCTAATTTTGACCCTAAGATCCCTCATGGCATCATGTTATTGCACAAGTGTATTGCCTCAAGGATCATAGAATGTTTGGCTCCTTAACCCTAGGGTTGGGACTTGTTTGAGTGGTTTGAGATCACCAAGCATGCTTGTATTGTATATTATTGCTTTTATTATTTGATTACTAACCAAAAGCACAAGAATATGTCACTAACGCTTTTTGTTTTGAAGCTCAAGTGATCATGTGCTCCACAATGCTCCTAGGAAGCTCCTAAGCCCAATGCAATGGCTAGATGAAGATGAGAAAAAGCGTGACAATGGTCCACAAAGTTCCTAATCATCATATATGTCTCCCAAGTATCTCAATTTTCCAATTTGATAAAGATAATCCAAAGGTCTTGAAGATTGTTTCCCAAGGAAACCCTAATTTCACTATGCTTTGACTGTGCCTTTCCCATGAAGCAATCCCAACCTATGATCAAATTTAATCAAGGGAAGTTCTTTAATTTATCATTTTATGCATATATAATCATATTTGAGGCCCCTCAATCATTTTTTCATCAAGATTGGAAGTTTGACTTTTAAAAGTTGACTAGTCAAGTCATCTGACTAAACTGAGGTTCAATGAGCTATAACTTTTAATGTGTTTGTCAAATGAATATGACCCCAAAAGAAAACGCGTTCCTAAGAACCATATGAAAAACGTTCATGTTCATCAAAAATAAATTTGAAACTTAGAAGGTCATCATTCATTTCAAAACATTATAGGTCATTTTGACTAAAACCCTAATTTTGGGTCAGTTTGCCAAGGGATCTTGATGTTTACGGTGATTTGGCCCTTGTTGTTAATCAAATTAAGGGTGAATGGGAAACAAATCAGCCTAGCCTCATTCCATACAGAGATTATGCGAGGAGGATTTCAACTTTCTTTACTGAGGTTGACTTCCATCATATTCCTCAACATGAGAATCGGATGGCAGATGCTCTTGCTACACTTGCTTCGATGATTATGGTGAAATTCTGGAATGAAGTCCCCAATATCACTATGATGCACTTGGATAGACTAGCTCATGTATTCGCAGTAAAGGAAGTGAAAGATGATAAGCCATGGTATTATGATATCAAATGTTTTCTTTAGAGTCAGATTTATCCGCCCGAGGCATCTGTTAAAGATAAGAAGACTTTGAGCAGATTATCTGGCAGTTTCTACCTCAATGGTGATGTGCTTTATAAGATGAATTTTGACAAGGTTCTGCTCAGATGCATGGATAGACACGAAGCAGATCTGTTGATGACTGAAGTCCATGAGGGTTCATTTGGTACTCATTCCAATGGACATGCCATGGCAAAGAAGATGTTGAAAGCATGCAACTATTGGTTGACAATGGAGTCTGACTACTGCAAGTATGTGAAGAAATGCCACAAGTGTCAGATTTACGCGGATAAGATTCATATTCCCCCAAAACTTCTGAACGTGATTTCATCACCATGGCCTTTCTCCATGTGGGGAATTGACATGATTGGCATGATAAAGCCAAAAACGTCCAACGGTCACAGATTTATTCTCGTAGCAATTGATTACTTCACCAAATGGGTTGAAGCAGCGTCATATGCTAACGTGACCAGGCAGGTGGTTGTGAAGTTCATCAAGAATCAACTCATATGCCTTTATGGTGTGTCAGATAAGATCATTACTGATAATGGATCTAACTTGAACAACAAGATGATGAAAGAGCTGTGTAGCGAGTTCAAGATTGCGCATCATAATTCTTCTCCTTATAGACCCAATATGAATGGGGTTGTTGAAGCTGCTAATAAGAATATCAAGAAGATTATCCAGAAGATGGTTGTTACGTACAAGGATTGGCATGAGATGCTGCCATTTGCTTTGCATGCTTATCATACATCTGTCCGCACTTCAACAGGGGCAACCCCTTTCTCCCTTGTATATGGCATGCAGGTTGTTCTCCCAGTAGAGGTGGAGATCCCATCAATGAGAGTCTTGATGGAAGCCAAGTTGACGGAAGCTGAATGGGTTCAGAATCGTTATGACCAATGGAATTTAATTGAAGAGAAGAGATTAACTGTCATGTGCCATGGTCAGTTATATCAGCAAAGGATGAAGAAAGCCTTTGATAAGAAGGTCAAGCCTCGTGTGTTCTGAGAAGGTGACCTTGTGCTCAAGAAAGTTTTGTCTTTCGCGTCCGATTCCAGGGGCAAGTGGACTCCAAACTATGAAGGCCCATATGTTGTTAAGAGAGCCTTTTCAGGCGGTGCTTTGATACTTACAACTATGGATGGGGAGGATTTCACTCGTCATGTGAATTCAGATGCAGTCAAGAAATACTTCGCCTAAAATAAAAATAGAATAGCTCGCTAAGTTGAAAACCCGAAAGGGCGGCTTAGGCAAAAATGAGCGTCTCGGTGGATTGAAAACCCGATAGGGCGATCCAGGCAAAAGTTAGAGACATAAGATATGAATATATATATATATATATATATATATATATATATATATATATATATATATATATATATATATATATATATATATATATATATATATATATATATATATATATATATATAGATATATATATATATATATCCCGCTAGATTGAGTACCTCACCCTGGGGAAATCTAGGAAAAAATTAGGGATTTGGCAAGTAACTGCATCTTGATAAGACTTTGCTCTACAAACTATCTTCTGTCAAAGAATTTTGCTCAGTCATCGTCAACTGAAGCTTCAGATACATTGGATTCGGAGTTGGTGGAGAAATGGTCATTATGTTCAATGTAGCCTTTTTCCAATATATATCACCAATTTCAAATTTATAAAGATCCATGGAGTCTTGCCATTTGCAGACTACCACTCCATCAAATAAATTTGAGCCTCTATCCAATTCTTTGCATTCTTATTTGTTTCTGTTCAACAAATGTTTGCATGTTTTAATTGATAAATATCATTGTTTCACATAAATAAAATTTTCATAAATTGTTTTTAAACAAAGTGAACATTCACAAAGACTGAAAAGGATAATTGGGACGTCTTTGGTGCTCTCCCAAGGATAGTATGATCTCCGAAAGGGTAAGACATTTGTTCATATTCCTAGCATATCTGTGTTTCTCTTCATCATCTCTCAGGTTGTCTCCTCCGCAAGCGCAGAAGAAGATTATGCATCACCAAATTCCCTAGAGAGTCTGGAGCTTTGGTTCTGATTTGTTTAGAGAAGTATATCTATAACACCACTCAGATCCCCTGAGAATCTGGAGTTTGGTCTTAATCTTTCAGCTCCCCAGTGGGGCTGGATCCAACATCTGTGTTATCAATTATATGGTTGTCACCCCTTGTGTGGATTGACCTAAAATCCCTTATAGATTGATAAATTGACATGCTATATTTTCGGAGAAGTTGGTTTTTCCTTCATTCGAATTGGAATCCCCCCCGCAGAGTGAGCAGGAACTCCCTTCATGAGCAGTTTGGTTTGTAGCTTATCCCCTGTGGATTCGCCTACATTGATCTCTAGTAGGCTTGCCTCTTGTTCATCCCCAGCAGGGTTGTTCACCCATAGACTTCCCCAGTCTGGTCGCTAGCATGTTATTCCCAGCTGAGCGCCTACAGTTTCCCCTTAGCAGAGCGGGTGATGAAAATGTTTATCTTCCTAGCAGAGCAATGTTTCCCTTTTCTCGGCAGAGATTGGTTTCTCCTGCAGTTTGAGGAAATATGATGATTCTTGGAACTTTTGTTTGGTGGTTATTCCCCACAGAGTTTCATCTGTCTCCTTGATAATTTCCCCAGTAGAGTTGCTTCTACGACAGATCTTATCCATGCTTAGCCTCCCCAGCTAAAGCTTTGCCTGGTTTCAGTTTGGCGTTGGAACTTCAAGGAAGATGTATTAATTTCCTTCCCCAGCGGAGTGACTGTTTATCCTTCTCCATAGTAGAGATATTTCCTTCCGTGATTAGAAGTGAATGTTGTTTGATGTGCTTCTGTTTGGTGGTTGTTCCCCATAGAATTCTACGTCATCCCCTGATAAGATTCCCAATAGATTTCTGCTCTGATGGATCTTGTCCTTGGCTCTGCATACAGTTGGAAGATCCCCAGCCTTGGTGATTGTGATCCCTTGCTTATTCCCAACAGCGGTCTCTGATCCCCGGTGATCCTGATTGTTCCCCTGGCAGTAATCCTTTATCCCCCTACAAAGATCGGTGTTTCCTGGTATTTTGTTGCCCCCACCAGATTGGATGTTCTCCAGTGGGCCTTGGCTTTCCCTTTTGAGATGTGGTACCAGATGTTCGTCCATTGATTCTTAGACCTGTTTGTGTTAGATATGTTTGTTTGTCAGCATTAGTTATACATAAACTATGCATATACATGCATAATTATAACATTAAGATATTCATGATTGCATTCTTTGCCATATATCTTTGTTTGTTATCTCCTGCTATTTGGTGATACATATTTCCCCAAGCAGGTGTTTGTGTCTGATCTCTCCATATAGAGTCAGCCCCATAGGCAGAAAGTATCTATCCTTTCATCCACATTCCCCACTGAGTTAGGTCCTCGTGGATGATTATTATTTCAGTTTCCTCCCAAAACATGTATTGGGATGGAATTAATCTCCTGAGTTATATCCTCATCGGGTCTATCTAGTTTGTTCCTAGATTGACTCCTTTTGTCTTTTCCCCTGTACTTCCCCATAGTTTAGATGAATGATTGCCCCGTAACCAGTAATTGTCCATCTTTTCCCCGACGGAGTTTCCCGTGGCCTTCTACCCATTAACCGGTAGTTGTAAGTCCTATTTCTATGGTCTTCTACCCAGTAACCGGTAGTTGTAAGTCCTATTTATGTGGCCTTCTACCTAGTAACCGGTAGTTGTAAGTACTATTTCTGTGGTCTTCTACCCAGTAACCGGTAGTTGTAAGTCATATTTCTGTGGTTTTATACCCAGTAACCGGTAGATGTAATCCCCTCCTTGTTGGTTATCTTTATCCAATATTCGGTATTGGTATTCCTTCGTTTTGAGTATATCTCCCAGTAACCGGTGATATATCTCCGGGATGATTGCTCTGATCAAGCAATTTATCCCCGGCGAGTCATCTTTCATTTACCCTTGTTTGGTAATGATTGTCTCTCCCCTTGACTGGTCATCATTTTATACCCTGTAGTTGGTATCCCGATGTCCCTTCTTTTCGGTCGATTCATCCTTTATTAACCCAGTAACCGGTTGTGGATAATCTTCCATGCGAGTATTTTAGCTACGTTCTGACGGTAATAGATAATATATCTCATGCGCTCTTCAGTCGAAGTCTTTTTCTTCCCCAGTTGAGTAAGATTCATATTTCCTCGTGGAATCGAATGCCCATCCTGTAAATTGAGTCTGCTTTTTTTAGCCCTCCCTTTCGGATGATGAGTGTCTTGGAAATATTCCCCAATTCACGCCTGGTTGGTCAACTATTATATGCCCAGTAACCGGTATCCCTGGTGTTCCTTCCCTTCCGCTCCTTATTATGACATTTGTCCCCTGTGGAGTCAGATTTTCTTGAGTTGAAATATACCTTTTTAGGTCTTCCTCATATGTTTCGGATGATTGATGTCTCTCACCCTTATACCGGTCTTAGATATTCATTATCCCTGAGCATGTTGTTCTCTCATCCTTATATTGGTGTTTCGATCGCATGTCTCTTTGAGCTAATTATCCAGTAATCGGTAATACCTCATTTGTCCCTTCCTCAGCTGAGTCCCTTTGTGGATGTTCCCAGCCTGAGTCCCTTGGTGGGTTTTCCCCACCTTGGTTCCGGATTTTTATTCGAGGTATCCTTTATGGATAGTTTTTGCTGTATTGGCATATTCTCCAATACATGCATCTTTGCGTCAGCTCGAGTCTTTCCATTGATTTATTTTCATGGAATCCCTTCGTGTCTCTCGGCAAGTTTCAAGTTGTGACCTACTCACACATTTTATCCCCTTTATTCCCCGGTAAAGTCCCAGAGTCTCTGCCCCATTTATGAGTGTATTACTCATGTGGATTTTCAGTTTCTCCTGATTTCTTTTTCCTTTGTGGACATATATCCCCACAGAGTATTAACTTTTGCATACATACATTAGCATCATGAGGTCTCTTAGGGACCAAAATTCGTCTCTTTGTTATTATTTAAGCCCATTCTACCTCGTCGAGACGAAGATTTTAACCTTCATATCTCCGGATAGAATGACCTTAAATAGGGGCATCTGTAAGACCCTAATTTTGACCCTAAGATCCCTCATGGCATCATATAATTGCACAATGCATTTGCCTTAAGGATTATAGCATCTTGGCCCCTTAACCCTTGGGTTGGGACTTGTGAGTTGGTTTGAGACCACCAAGCATGCTTGAATTGTGTATTATTGCTTTTCTTATTTTGTTTACTAACCAAAAGCACAAAAATATGTCACTAACATCTTTTGTTTTGTAGCTTGAGCAATCATATGATCCAAGGCTCCTAGGAGGTCCCTATGCTCATTGATATGGCCAAATGAAGTTGAAAGCAAGCATGATAATGGTTCCCAAAACTCTCATTCATCATGTATGCCTCCCAAGTATCTCAATTTGTCAATTTTGATCAAGATAAATCAAAAGGCTTGAGGATTGTTTCCCAAGGAAACCCTAATTCATCTGTGCATTGACTATGCCTTGCTCATGAAGCAAACTCAACCCATGATCAAATACAATCAAGGGAAGTTCTTTAATTCATCATTTCATGGATATTTGAGATTATGTGGGTGTCCTCAATCATCAATTCATCAAGATTTGAAGTTTTGACTTGAGAAGTTGATCAGTCAATTCATTTGACTATTTTGAAATCTATTGAGACCTAACTTTTGATGTGTTTGTCAAATGAATATGACCCCAATAGAAAATATGTTCTTAATAACCTTATGAACAACTTTCATGTCCATAAAAAATCCATTTGAAACTTGGAAGGTCATCATTCATTTCAAAACATTATAGGTCATTTTGATTGAAACCCTAATTTTGGGTCAACTTCCCGAGGACCTAACTCCTTCATTTGTCTTGATTTTGATGTGGGATCAAATGAATTAGAAATTTTAAGATGTATACTTTAATTGTTACGTTGAACAAATTTTCATAATCATAAAAGAAACACATGTGATAATACAAAACATTATAGGTCACTTTGGACCCAAAGCCATTGAAATGTGAAAAAGTCCAACTTCAAGTCCCCATAACTTTCTCATCAAAAATCCAAATGATGCAAAATTTGAGTCCAAATTGATTTCCTTGTAAAGATATACAACATTTATGTTGAAGGTTTTGTCATTTGAGGCTTACATCACTGAAACAGAAGGGATTGAAGTTGGTCCATTTTGGCAAAATTTCCATGTACATGTTTTGCACATTGAACTTCATGGCTTGTTTTCATAAATTTCCCAATCCCAAGTGGATTTTTGTTCAACATAACAATTGTTCCTCATGTCAAGACCTTTCTAACCATTACCCATATCACCATGTTTCATTTTGGCAAAGTGCATTTTCGAGGAGAGGAAGATTTATGTTCATTTTTGGAAACAATGTTGAAACTTCATGCACACTCCATTACAATGCCATGTACACGTCCAAACCTGACCCATATGACTTCAGCATGCTAAATCAATTGCATTTGGGCCTCCCGTGCGCCTGTACAGGCCCATGCATGGAGGCCCTCATTCCACATGCACACGAGTTTTCCATGATTTGCATCACCTTGTGCTATAAATACATGTGCTCAGCTTCATTCATTTCCAACCTTAAGGCACCTAACACTCTGCAGAATTGGAATCCCACCCTTCACCTAAAGGAATTTTGAGTTTTCTTCTTCAATTTTTCAGTTCAATTTTCAACTTCCTTGGTTGATTATTGAGCTCCAATTCCTTAGCCTAACATCATTTCCATCTCAAGATCAAGCTGCATCAAAGAATTGGAAGAGATCGTGCCTTGTAAAGTTGCACTTCAAAGGTTGTTGTTCAAACTTTTTTGATTCGGAACTCACTAGATCTTGCTCATTTCTTGGTTTTGTTGGTTCCTCTAAAGTCCTCTCATAAGAGGCAATTGATCTGTGTAGTTAATTTCATAAATTCATCAAGTTCAGTTTGAACTCCATAATTTTCTATCTCTGATTTCTCCTTCTATGAGAGTCTAGAGTATAAACCAATGACACAGGGGTGATGTACATCACCCCAGCTTTCCAATGATATGAGGATCGTGCATTTTGGTGAACTTTTTAAGACCTGCAACTCTAGCCGGAGCTGGCTTGCTCGCCGGAGAAGACGATGGTGTACACTACAGTCCCCCATGCCAGATTGCATCTGGACCGTTGGTTGTTGTTTCCAGATTGAATCATGGCCTTCGATTGTTATGACTTTTTTAAATGCTTCGTGTTTCTCATTTGACCAAGGCCTTTGGTGAGCGCGCGCTTTACAGCCTCTTGATTCGCGACATCATTTAATGAATATGATCAGACGCTCCAAGCTTTTTGCAATTTCTTATTTTCTATTTTATTTTCTTTAATATTATTTTATTTCAAAAATTCATATCTTCTTCATTTTAAATCCAAAAAATATGAGACCAATTGCATTATTTTTCTTTTTAATTCTAGTTTATGAAAATGATTTTTAATATTTTTTATGATGTCATTTAATATTTTTTGTGAATTTTATCTTTTTTGGTTATTTTTAATTCATTTTAAATAGTTTCCAATATTCAAAAAATGCAAAAATATTTTCTTAACATCTTTGAATGATGATGAATCCATGAAAAATATTCTCATCAATTTCTTAATTGATTTGAGATTTTAGTTCAATAATGTTATTTTTTATTCATTTTTAATTGTTTAAAATTAGTTGCTGGTTTCTAAAAATGGTGAATTTTTTTGTCAAACTTTGTTTGATCTTGTTGAACTTAGGATGACCCATTTGGACTTTTCCAAGTTGATTTGAAATGGATTTGAAGTTTGACCTTTATTTATTTATTTTAATTCAAGTATTATTTTAATTTTCAAAAATACCAAAAATATTTTATTTGTTTCTTGACTCCTAAGTTTCATCTTGCTTCTGTTTACCATTTATTGACTTTGATTCCATTCATGTTTGATCAATGTGTTGGCTATTTCATTTGAATTCCATTTATGTACATTTCCATTTCTTCTTCTTCTTTTTCTTTTTCTTTTTGATCAATGAGTTAATGATTGGTGGTTAGCCTTGACATATGAGGGGCTTAACCTTCTTTGATTCAAATCTAATTCATCTTGATCAAAGATCAAGTGAATGGCTTTGCATTAGAGATAGGTTGCTTCTTGGTCAAGCAAAAAACCTAAATCCATACAAGATCATTCTTCTTTTCTTTTGGCATGGCAAGTTGTAGGAGCTTGGCTTACTAGTCATGGTCTCTAACTTGTGTTTGTTGCCTATAGTTTTATTGACCGACCTCAGATAGGTGTGACTACTACATTAGTCCACTTACGTTTGCTTAACATAGCGCTAAATTACCTTATGGCACACTAACACTAACTACTAATGACTAACTTTAATTCAAGTCTTTAGTTCTTGCAATTTACATTTATGCAATTTAATTTCTTGCTCATTATTCATTGTCTTTGCCCTTTGCTCACTTGAGCTCATGTTTATGTTAATGCAATTTGCCTTTTGCTCACTTGAGCACATAATTATGTATATACTATTGTGCTTGTTTTGTGTTAATTGTGTGAACCCAATGCAAATGGAGAAAAGGACTTAGATTTTAGGACCTTACCTATGCTAAATGGAGTCAAAGAGCAACTAGGCCTCATGCCTTTAGAATGCTAAAGAAAGAATAAATATTGTCAAAGAGCAACTAGGCCTCATGCCTTTAGAATGCTTAATCTTGAAGACAACATTGGAAGGACCCCTAATTCTAAACTCACTCTTGTCCATTCTTCATTTGTATTGTGGAAATTTTTGATTTGTGTGTTTTTGTGCTAGGGATCCCAAACTTGCCAATTAGAAGAACCATTGTCATGAGCATCCAAAGTGAGAGATACAAAAGCCAATTTGAAGATTCCTAGGAGCTTGATTGTTTTCTTGATTGCTTGATTTATTTGCTTATTGCTTGCTATATCCAAAGAAAGGGGACAACTTGGATCATCACTATGATCTCAAGAAGGGAACTCCAATGTGGTTTTATTTCTTTTCCTTCACCTTTGCATGTTTAGGACCTTAGCCCTTCTCTTCTTCTCCCCACTCTAACCCAAGCCAAACTTTTGTGCAAAAATTAACATTGTTTTCAAAATTAGAAACCTAGGCATTATGCCTTTGATTTTTCCAACTCTTTTCATAACACTTATTTTGAATTGAATCCTTAAGTTAATTTTGACCTTACTTTGTTAATACTTTTCATTTGTAAATACAACTCACTCAATTGTTTTTTTGTGGTTTCAATGACCACTTCTTGCCAAAGCTTTTCATGAACATTAGCTATTAGGTTTGAGTTATCCTAGAGGTTGATATAATACTCACCTACATCCTTAGTGATGGACTAAAAGTCTTCCATGCTTATTATAGGGTTAACCCATCACTAGCATGTTGAAGCTCTCCTCACATGGTGGATTTTTGGTTTTAGGTTGAGTTTTCTCCCTTTGATAACAAAAGACCATAAGGCTTTTGACCAACCAATTCACCAACTTCTTTTGAGATTTTTACCCCGAACTACGAGGTTTTGATCCTAATCTTTTTTAAGATGGTATGTAGGCAATGGGTTTATCCATTCAAACACAAAATTTTAAATAATTTGTACATTCTTCTCTCATCTCCCCAATCATGTTTGCACAAATATTTTCACAAATACCGACCTACCTTACAACATTTGTAAAATGGGCTCCCGTAGAGTACTAAGGATGTTTTGGGTGTTTAAAACCTTCCCATTGCATAACCAACCCCCTTACCCAGATCTCTGACATTTTTATTAGTTTTTGATTTGATAAAACTTCTCGGTTTTTGTTCGCTTTCTAACCTTTTCTTTGGATAAATAGAAGTGCGGTGGCGACTCGAATTGTATGATTTACTTTTGATTTAGTCAATAAATCTAAAGGTAACGAATACCCCGCTACACCTTCCCCTTTTGTTTGGCATGGCAAGTTTATGGAGCTTGGCTTACTAGTCATGACCTCTAACTTGTGTTCTTTGCCTATATTCCTCTTGACCGGCCTCAGATAGGTGTGACTACTGTATTAGTCCACTTACGATTGCTTAACATAGCGCTACATTGTCTTATGACAAGCTAACATAACTCTACTAACTACTAACTTTAATTTGAGCTATTCAATTCTTGTCATTTACTTTTAATGTCATTTATTTCTTGCTCATTATTCATCTTGATTTTCATCTTTGCTCACTTGAGCACATATTTTATGTTTATGTCATTTTTCTTTTGCTCATTTGAGCCCATTATTGTACATAAATATATTGCTATTTTGTGTTATTTTGTGTTTGTCTTGATGTGAACAAAAATGCAAAAAGAGAAAGGACTTAGAATTAGGATTAACCCATGCTTAAAGGAGTTAAAGAGCAAATAGGCCTCATGCCTTTAGAATGCAAAATGTGTTGAAGAGCAACTAGGCCCCATGCCTTTAGAATGCTAAAACTCAAAGTTGATCTCAGAGGACTTCTCCTCAAACTTATTCTTTGTCCATTCCCTTTATTGTGTTGTGAGCTTTTTGATTTGTGCTTTTGTGTGATAGGGATCCCATCTTAAGATTGTGAAAAGAGGACCATTGTCATGAGTACCCAAGTTAAGAGCCAAGCCAAATGGAGATCCTAGGAGCTTGGATTCAATTTATTGATTGCTTATTTTGTGTGCTAAGTCCAAAGGAAAAGAGCTTCTTGAGTTATCTCTATGACTCCAAGAAAAGGAACTCCAAGGGTTATCTTACCCCTCTTATCTTTTTATGCTTTAGGAAAAGCCCTTCTCTCTTCTCCCCCTCTAACCAAGCCAAAATCATTTTTAAAACTTTGACTTTATTTCAAATTAGAAACCTAGGCCTTAGGCCTTTGACTTTTCAAAACCATTTTCATAAATACTCATTGTAAATAAACTTTAATCCAACTTTGACCTCATTTTGTAAATAAGTTTAACTTGTAAATATAACCCATTTCAAGTTGTTTTGTGGTTCCAATGGCCACTTGTTAAAACCTTTTCAAAAACATTAGTCATAGGTTTGAGTTATCATAGTGGTTGATGTAAATCTCACCTCATCCTTAGTGTTGGATTATGAGCCTTCCATGCTTACTATAGGGTTAATCCCTCACTAGCATGTTGAAGCCTTCCTCACATGGTGGATTGTTGGTTTAGGTTGAGTTTTCTCCCTTTGATAACAAAAGACCTTAAGGATTTTGATTAAAATCAATTCACCAATCTTTGAAATTTTTTACCACGAACTACGAGGTTTTGATCCTCCTTTTTGATGGTACGTAGGCAATGGGTTCATCCATTCAAACAACAAAATTTGTAAATATAATCTAATTTATTCTCATCCCTCCAATCTTTTGCATAAATCATTTCACAAATACCAACCTACAACACATATTTGCAAAAAGAGGTTCCCTTAGAGTACTAAGGATGTTTTGGGTGCGTAAAACCTTTCCATTTCATAACCAACCCCCTTACCTAGATCTCTGACATTTTTATTAGTTTTTGATTTGAAAAACTTCTTACTTGGCTTTTGTTCGCTTTTTAGCCTTTCCTTTGGACAAATAAAAGTGCGGTGGCGACTCAAATTGTATGTTGACTTTTGGTTTAGTCAATAAACCTAAAGGTAACGAAAACCCCGCTACAATAACCAAACAGAACTTTTGTAGGCTGAGTTCTATAACCAGGGAAAACGTTTGCAGATTGAATTCTATAACCAAACACCTATTTTCCAATGGTTGATATCAAGAACCAAACTTTATTCTTCAATAATATCGTAATCTTGAAACTTAAACAATGACACGATACCAGTACAACTCTTTCAGATTCCTCTTTTTCAACTTTATTCTTCAAATTCTATTCTTCAATAAGTGGTTTCGTAAAAATGTCTACGAGTTGATTAGAAGAGATCACAACTTCAATTACAGATTCCTCTTTTTCAATATGAACCCTAATAAAGTGGTGCCTAACCTCAATATGTTTGGCTTAAGAGTCAAGTATCAGGTTTTTGGTGAGGTTTTATGGCATTAGTGTTGTCATATCTAATCGGGAAGCTCCAAGATTAACATCATAACCATTGATTTATTGTTCCATCCAGGTAATTTGAGAGCAAAATATACCAGAGGAAACATATTCTCACTCAACTATGGATATAACAACCCTTGCTTATTTCATCATATGCCAGAAGACAAGCAAGTTCCCAAGTAAGTGACACATACCGCTGGCAGTTTTCCTATCCAATATGTACCCATCAAAACTATAATTGATGTACCAAACTAAGTCACAATCTGCTCCCTTGGGGTATCATAAACCCAATTGTAGTGTGCCAGTGATACATCACAGGATGCACTTGATTGCAATGATATGTTGTTTATTTGGGGATGCTTGAAAACGAGCACAGAGACACATAGTAAACATGATATCTGGACGGGATGCAATGAGATAATGGAGGGAGCATATCATACCTTGGTATTTTATTTCCTTAACTACTTTTTGATTCTCGTCCTTGTCGAGGTTACACAAGGTTGCCATTGGATTTTCTATTATTTTAGAACTTTCCATGTCAAACCTTTTTAATAGTCTTTTCAATATTTAGCTTGATCGGTGAATAATCCTTCCTTATTTTAATGAATTTGAAGCCCTAGAAAGTATCTAAGCTCCCCCATCATCTACATTTCAAATTCATTCTGCATCATTAAAGAAAAATATTTGCACAAGGATTAGTTAGTAGCACTAAAGATGATATCATCAACATAAATTTGAACCAGTAAAATTCCATGCTAATTTTTCTTGATAAAAATAGTTTTATTAGCTTGTCCTCTTTGAAACTTGTTTTCAAGAAAACATTTGGTTAGACGATCGTACCAAGCTTTAGGAGCTTGTTTTACACTTCTAAGGCTTTCTTAAGTTTGAAAACATGATCATGAAAAGTTGAGTTGATAAAACCTAGAGGTTGATCAACAAATACCTCGTCTTAAATGTAACCGTTTAAGAAAGAAATCTTTACATCCTTTTGAAATAGTTTGAAATTCATGATGTAGGAAAAATCTAATGGAAACCTTATGGCCTATAATCTATCTATATGAGCACATGTTTCATCGAAAACTATTCCCTCTTATTGATTGTATCCCTTTGTAATGAGTATGGATTTATTTCTTAAAACATTTCCATCTTCGTCTAACTTGTTGCTGTAGCGGTGTATTCGTTACCATTGGAGATATTGACTAAATCCAAGGTAAATCATACAAAGTCGAGTCGCCACCGCACTTCTATTTATCCAAAGGAAAGGTTAGAAAGCGAACAAAAACCTAAATTTTTTACAAACAAAACTAGTAAAAGAAACAGAGATCTGGGTAAGGGGGTTGGTTATGCAATGGGAAGGTGTTAGGCACCCAAAACATCCTAGGTACTCCTAGGGAGCCCTTTTCACACTTGTGAAGGTCATTTGTTTTGTGAAATTTTTTTATTTGTGCAAACATGATTGAAGATATGAGAAGAGAATATACAAGTTATTTACATTTTGTGTTTGGATGGATAAACCCATTGCCTACGTACCCTCTTATGAAAAGATTAGGATCAAAACCTCGTAGTTCGGGTAAAAAATTTCAAAACAAATGAGTGGATTGATTGGTCCAAAAGCCTTAAGGTCTTTTGTTATCAAAGGGAGAAAACTCAACCTGAAAAACCACAAGTCCACCATGTGAGGATAACTTCAACATGCTAGTGAGGGGTTAACCCTATAATAAGCATGGAAGGCTCATTGTCCATCACTAAGGACAAAGGTGAGTATTACATCTACCACAAAGATAACTCAAACCTAATAGCTAAAAGTTATGAAAAATTTGATTAAGAAGTGGACATGGAACCACAAGAGAAATTTGAATGGGTTATATTTACCAATTAGAAGTACATACAAAAATGGTCAAAGTTGACTTAAAGATTCAATTCAAAATGAGTGTTATGAAAAGAGAGTTTGAAAATCAAAAGCTTAAGGCTTAGGTTTCTAATGTTGAAAACAAGTCAAATGTTTGCACAAAAAGATTTTTGGTTTGGGTTAGGATGGAGAAAATGAAGATGAAAGGGTGAAGGTTAAGAAATAAAACCACACTAGGAGTTCCTTTCTTGAGATCATAGAGATGATCCAAGTAAGTTCCCATCCTTTGGAATAAGCAAGCACAAAGCATAAGCAAATCAAACAAGTCTCATAAGAGAACCTCAATAAAAGGAAACAGAATGCCAATACATGGACTTATATCCGACTCTTAAAACCAAAACGGAAACAGAATGACAATACATGGACTTATATCCGACTCCTAACAACAAAACGGAAACAGAATGCCAATACATGGACTTATATCCGACTCCTAACCATAAAAACAAACATCAAAAGCAAACATATCAAAAACAAACATGCAAATAATCATCACACACTATATACATACAAGAGGCTTCAAACCAAGGGTGGGCTTTAGTCAAGAGGGGTCATATCAACCTCGACAAACAAGCCAAACTGTACAAGGGTAATTTGTAGCTCTTAACCACTAACATTGAGAGTTAGGGTGAAGCTGATCAAAGATGGAAATGAGGATGAGACCTCATGCTCTTAACCCTGGCCGGGGTGAGCTCATGACAAAGAAAACGTGGGGATCCAGAAAGTGGGATCCTATTCCACTTAACAGACACTGGACAAAGATCTTGGGTACAGGTTCAAAAGCATCAGCACGTAGTGCGAGCATAATGAACGACTCACTGAATAACGAGGGATTGGCTACTAATCCCTTTTATCCGTCAATTGCCTCAACTATTGGAGGTCTTATCAAGTAGCACATGCCTCATCTTGGAGGTCTTTGGCACAATTGTAAACAAACACAAACAGAGCCTCTTAAGGAGGACTTGCCAGCAAAATGCCTGCCAAAAAGGTGACATGACTTCCAGACTACATGGAGTAAGAATATAGCTACCTAAGTGGTGTATCAACCACAATCCAAAGATCAAGCAAGAGTTAAAAGCAAGCAACTAATGTGCCTGTACAATAGCTAAACAGTTAATATTTCAGTCAGAAAATCAATAGACAAACAGTGAATCTTTCCAACAATTACACAACTTAATGAACAATGCTCAAGCACTCATGAGCTCAAGCACATTACTTAAGATCCTACAAAGCAAACACAAGTTAGAACTTAAATCATTTGCATCTCTCAAAGTGAGAACAAATCAACCATCAATGCTAAATGTCCAAACCTGAAACACAAAGCACAATTAGTATATGCACAAAACACTAGTACAAAGACTAAGTTCAAAACCAAACCAAATGATCAAAACAGAACTCAATCTTCCACATAATGCACATTCAAACATGTCACAAAATGTCCTCAAAAGGACCAGCATCAATTCAAAAAGCAAGTAGCTCAAATGATCAATGTAAAGCAAAGGCAAGCAAATGTGCGCAAAGTGAACTTCCAAATTAGAAAATCCAAATCAAAACAGAAATGCATGCAATGGCTATGAAATTTTTTATGCAAGCTTCTCATGTCATGAACAAACAATGTGCAAAAGATCAAATCCAGAAAGGTTCAAATGATAGATGAACAAAAATGCACAAATTGAATGCCAAAAATGTGACATAAATTGTCACATACATCTCCATCTGTCAAAAACAATGATAGCATATGAGAAAAAATTCAAACCAGTGCTCAAAAAATCACATCATGAGTGAAGATCAAGCATACAAAAAATCAGATCAATTGGATCAAAGATGAAGATTTCAGAAAGCCTTGGATGCAATATATCAAAATAGCATGGCATGGATAAAAAAATTCACATATTAAAAATCAGACATCAACAATTCACAAAATTAGTGCTATAAAAAACTAGAGATCAAAACAAATCTATGAAAAAAAATTTGAGTTAATTTGGATCATTTTTCAATTTTTAATGATTTTTCAAAGATGAACAAAATAAATGGAATAATAAAAAGAAAATGGAGGGAAATGAATAATTGGAATAAAGCCAGAAAAAACATGAGCCACAGATCTTGGCGCGCATGGCAGATCAACGAATCACATTCAAAAAGCAAAACGCACAGCTTCATTAATCTACAACAGCGTGCCACTCAACAAGTCAAAGCAACGCGTGGCAAGTCAAAGCAATCAGAACCAATCATTTATACAAGCAAACGCATACATGGCAGCCACATCACTAAATGAAACGATGCGTTTCATTAAATCTAGTCATCAGCACACATCAGCGAGTCAAGACACGCATGGCATGGTCAAACGAATATCAGCCAATCAAACAGACATGAAGGCGCACACATGGACATACAGCAAGGCAATCACGCAAGCAAACCCTAAACAAAACCAGACGCCGGAGTTGTAGCTCCGGTCGTCTTCCCCGGTAGGATTCCGGCGGAGATCAACACAAATCTTCCAGAATTCCATAAATTATACACCGTTAGAACCGCCAGGCCATGTAGATTCCAAATATCATATCAAAACATCCTAAATCATCATGAATGTTCCAGATCAAAGCAAAACATTTTTGAGATCCAAACTTTAAGTTCATCATACATGCTCGATATTCATCAATTTTCAATTCTAATCATATCTACGTTCTCTACACAGTGAGATCTACAGTTCTATCATCTTTAAACAGTAAAAGGAGATGGCGAAATTTTGACTTACTTGTAATGGAGGTTGCTGAAATCGTGCTATCAACTGCTCTAGAGCTCCAGATCTACTCGACTACAATTGCCTTGAAGTTTTGTGCAAAGAGAATCCACTTAAACCAACTGGATCTAGCTCAATTTCAAACTTTCATTTCCATGAAGATGCACTTGAACAGCTCGAATATGGACTGAATTGATCAAACCAATGGTTGACTCTTGCTCAATAAAGCATGATGATCAAGAATCTTGAAGAAATTTTGGTGTTTGTGTGGAGAAATTGAAGAATCGAAGAGAGAGAAAATTTTGGAGGGAACTTGAAAATTTGAGATCTGAAATCTATTTGTTCCTGTGGTTATGGATTAGGGTTTAGCTTTTATATGCCCTGTTAATCACACTGAAAATCAAATTAGCCATTCCTTAATCATGATTAATGAGATTTGGATCAATTTTCAAAAAATACAAAATTGGCTAGCATGGCCATATTTCACGTGCTACAGTCCCATGTTAAGCTTGGCATCCACTCTAAATCATCCAATGGTCATCATGGAAGTGTTATTTTTCTTGTATCATAAGCCAAATTTGAATTGTGGAAATTCCCTCCAAAATGATCACTTGAGTAATGACGAGCATACAAGCCTCTCTCATACATGGCAAAGGTTCATTTGAAATGTATTGATCATGAGGAGCATTTTGCAAAAAGAATGGACCAATTTGGAGCTTTGTATCAAAAGTTATGCCATTTTGAATTTCCATGTACACCTTGTGATCAAATGACCATAACTTCTCAACCATTCAACATATGGACATGAATTAGGACTTTTTGGAAAGGGGAGACAAAGATATACAACTTTCATGTTCACCAAAAATCCATTTGAAACTTATTTGACATTAACAAGTCAAGTTGAATGTGAACCAAAAACTTGCCAAATTTGGAAACTTTGAATTACAGGTCATTTTCCACTTTTAGTAACTTTTTCCATGACCTTTGAATCTTCAAGATGGAAGTTTAGAATGATGAATAGGCCTCATTTGAACATGATTGAGGTGTTTCAACTAATTTCCCCACCTCATAGCCCTCAGTTGACTGCACAGTTGACTTTCTGATCCTCAGATGACCTTGAAATGTCTGAATGAATTTGAGCCTTTACCACTTGATGAAATGGATTCAAAATGGAACCCTAGCTCATGTAAGCGCTTTATAATGATCATGTGGTCCTCATCTCAAGAAAGATACCTCATCTTTTGCACAAAGGATCTTCTTGAAGCTCTTGACCTGGTGATTGCTTGAGCTACAACAAAAAATGTAAATGACATATTTTTGTGCTTTTGGTTAGTAAACAAAATGAGAAAAGCAATGATACACAATTCAAGCATGCCTGGTGATCTTAAACCACTCACAGGAGATCCCTACCCAAAAGGAAAGGAAGCCAAGATGCTCAAAGATCCTTGAGGCTATGCAATGCAATGCTATGATGCCATGAGGGATCTTAGGGACAAAATGGGGGTCTTACAGATGCCCCTATTTAAGGTCATTCTAGCCGGAGAAGTGAAGGTTAAAATCTTCGTCTCGACGAGGTAGAATGAGCTTAAATAATAACAAAGAGACAAATTTTGGTCCCTAAGAGACCTTATGATGCAAATGTATGTATGCAAAACAAATAAAACTCTGTGGGGATATGTGTCCACAAAGAAGAAAAGACATTGGAAAAAAAGACAATCCATAGGAGTAATACACTCACTAAGGAACTGAGACTCTACCGGGGACTCTCATGGGGATAGAAAAGAAATGCGTGAGCAGGTCACGACTCAGAATTAGGGGAGTAAAGGACTGAAACCGCGTGAGCAAGTCACGACTTGACACTGGGGAAAAGAGTTTCCAAAGGGAATAAATCCATTGGAAAGACATCACGCTGACTCAAAGATGCATGTGTTGGGGAAAACGCCAACACAGCAAAACTATCCGCAATGGATACTTCGGATAAAAATCCGGACTCAGGCTGGGGAAAGATATGAACAAAACCTCTCTGCCGGGAAAAATGTATGTATTGGGGAATACGCCAACACAGCAAAAGGATAACCACAACAGAAACTCCGCTGGGGAAATCTAAAAAGACTCTCCAGGGGAAGCAGCGGGGTGAGGTGTTACCGGTTACTGGGTAACAAGCTCGGGAAGAATGAATATCTAAAACCGGTATAAGGGTGAGAGATATCAATCAACCAAATCATCTGAGGAGGACCTAAAAAGGTACATCTCAACTCAGGAAAATCTGACTCCATAGGGGACCAAGGTCATAATAGGGAGCAGAAAGGAAGGAACACCAGGGATACTGGTTACTGGGCATATAATAGGTGACCAACCAAAGCGTGAATCGGGGAATATTCCCAAAACACTCATCATCCAAAAAGGAGGGCTGAAAAAGCAAACTCAACTTACAGGATGGACATTCGATTCCGCAAAGGGAATACGAATCTTACTCGAATGGGGAAGAACAAAAGACTTCAACCAAAGAGCGCATGAGATATATTATCTATTACCGTCAGAACGTAGATAATATACTCACATGGAAGATTATCCACAACCGGTTACTGGGTTAATAAAGGATAAATCGACCGAAAAAAAGAAAGGCATCGGGATACCAAAACTAGGTATATAATGATGACCAATCAAAGGGAGAAACAATCATTATCAACAAAGGATAAATGAGAGCTGACCCACTAGGGATACATTGACAAAGGCAACGATCCAGGAGACATATCACCGGTTACTGGGAGATATGCTCAAAAAAGGGGAGTAACAAACATCACCGACACACGGTAAATGAAAGAGGACCCACTAGGGATAAAATTGCTTAATCAGAGCAATTATCTGAAAGAGGGAGGGAATATCAATACCGAATATTGGATAATGATAACCGTCAAAGAGTGGATTACATCTACCGGATACTGGGTAGAAAACCACGGAAAAGTAACCGTCATCAACTAGGATGAACAACAAGGGTTAACTCTGCAAAGGGGAATGAATCTTACTCAACTGGGGAAGGACAAAAGGCTTCGACCAGAGAGTGCATGAGATACACTATCTATTATCGTCAGAACATAGATAGTATACTCGCATGGAAGATTATCCACAACCGGTTACTAGTTTAATAAAGGATAAATCAACCGAAAGAGAAAAGGCATCGGGATACCAAAACTAGGTATATAATGATGACCAATTCAGGAGAGAAACAATCGTTACCAACAACAACAGGGTAGACGAAAGATGACTCACCGGGGATAAATTGAGAGCACAAGGCAATTGTCCAGGGAAAAGAGGGAATATCAACATCGACTACTGGATGAAGATAACCATCAAGGAGGGGATTACACCTACCGGATACTGGGTAGGAAACCACAAAAGAGTGACCGTCATCAACTAGGATGAATAACAATGGTTAACTCTGCGAAGGGAGGAACATAGGGTTTACAACTACCGGTATAAGGGTAGAAAACCACAAACTCCGCTAGGGGAAGAAAGAGTAGGATTTACAACTACCGGATACTGGGTAGCAAACCACAAACTCCGTTGGGGAGGGAAAAAATGGGATTTACAACTACCGATATAAGGGTAGCAAACCACAAACTCCGCTGAGGATAAGGTGAATAATTACTGGTTACTAAACAATTATTCATTTACCACAGGGAAGCACCAGAAACAGTCACAAAAGGCCAATTTAGAATCAAACCAAAAAGGCAAACTGAATCAAGACTCATCCTAATGAGGATATAACTCAATAGGGGAAACCATCCCAATATATGTGTTGGGAGGAAACAAAAACAACCGTAGTCCACGAGGATATAACTCAGTGGGGAATGCGGAAGGAAAGATAAACACTTTCTGCTTAAGGGGCCGACTCTATATGGAGAGATCAGACACCGACATCTGCTTGGGGAGATATATCACCACATAGCAGGAGACAACAAACAACGATATATGGAAAAGAATGCAACATGAATATCTGAATGTTATAATTATGCATGTATATGTGTGATTTATGTATGATGAATGCTGACAAACAGACATATCTAACACAAACCGGTCCAGGAATCAACCACCCGGTACTACATCTCAAGATAGAAAGCCAGGATCACCGGAGAATATCCAATCTGCCGGGGATCAGAGACAACAACATCTCTGCAAGGATGAACCATTAGTCTCAGCTGAGGAACAAAGCTCATTGCACAGGCAGAAACTGCCACAAAAGCAACTCTACAAGGGAATCAGAGATATCGGAAAAATCATAAAAATATTTGCAGGGGAATGAACAACAATCATTCCGATTGTGAACCGGATCACGGCGCAAATAAGTTCTTCTGGGGAAACCACTCCGCGGGGGAAATCTAAAAAGGGGGTGAGGGATCTTTGTCGGGATACAAACACCAACCAGAAGCTCCTAAAGGTCAAACGAACCAAGATCTCTCACCTGCTGAGGAGGAAGGAGGCTAAAATACCTTTACCATACACTCTGCTCGGGAGGAAAAAACACAAACGGCTCCGGAGGAATCACCGGTCACAGCCGGAGAAAAGAGTTCATTGTGCAGGCAGAAACTGCCACAAAAGCAACTCTACCAGGCAATCCATCTGGGGAAGATAAGGGGAATCTGGTGATCCAACACCAAGGACCAAACTCACCAAGGAAATCACACCTGCTAAGGAGAAAAGATCGCACAAGTAGAATCTGCCACATAAACAACTCTACTGGGGATTAGATATGCCAGGAAATAGCAATATCTCTGCAAGGGATAACATTATCATAGATAAGATCCACACACCAACAACTCCGTTGGGGATCTATTTGAGGAAAGTCACATCATCATAGATAAGATCCAACACACCAACAACTCCGCTAGGGATCTATCTGAAATAAAATCCACCACACCAATAACTCTATTGGGGATGAACTATCCGAGGAAGTGAAGGAATTCTGGGGATCAACCACCAAATACCGAACCTTCCAAAGAAAACACATCTGATGAGGAGGGAAGACCACTGCTCTGCTGAAGGGAGGGGGAGGTGAATAACCTCAACAAACACTCTGATGGGGAGATTTACCACAACAAAATATTCTGGAGAAAGAGGATACAGTCATGCTAGGAATATGAACAAATGTCTTACCCTGTTGGAAATCATGTCACCCTTGGGAGAGCACTAAGAATTCCTTAAGTATCCTTTCATCATTGTGAATGTTCACTTTGTTTAAAAACAATTTGTGAAATATTTGTTTATTTAAAACAATGACATTTTCTCAATTAAAACATGCAAAACATTTGTTGAATAGAAACAAATAAGAGTGCAAATAATTGGATAAAAGCTCAAATTCATTTGATGGAATGGTAGCCTGCAAATGGCAAGACTCCATAGATCTTTACAAATTTGAAATTGGTGATATATATTGGAAAAGGTACATTGAACATAATGACCATTTCTCCACCAATTCCGAGTTCGATGTATTCAAAGCTTCAGTTGACGACGAATGAACAAGAATCTCTGACGGATGACAATTGTAGAACACAGTCTTGTCAGGATGCAGTTACTTGCCAAATCCCTAATTTTTGCCTAGATTTCCCCAGGATGAGGTACTCAATCTAGCGGGATACAATCATTCTTTTCATGTCTCTAACTTTTTCCTGGATCGCCCTTTCGGGTTTTCAATCCACCGAGACGCTCATTTTTGCCTAAGCCGCCCTTTCGGGTTTTCAACTTAGCGAGCTATTCTGTTTTTATTTTTAGGCGAAGTATTTCTTGACTGCATCTGAATTCACAGGACGAGTGAAATCCTCCCCATCCATAGTTGTAAGCATCAAAGCACCGCCTGAAAAGGCTCTCTTAACAACATATGGACCTTCATTGTTTGGAGTCCACTTGCCCCTGGAATTGGGCGCGAAAGACAAGACTTTCTTGAGCACAAGGTCACCTTCTCGGAACACACGAGGCTTGACCTTCTTATCAAAATCTTTCTTCATTCTCTGCTGATATAACTGACCATGACACATGGCAGTCAATCTCTTCTCTTCAATTAAATTCAACTGGTCATAACGACTCTGAATCCATTCAGCATCAGTCAACTTGGCCTCCATCAAGACTCTCATTGATGGGATCTCCACCTCTACTGGGAGTACAACCTCCATGTCATAAACAAGAGAGAAAGGGGTTGCCTCTGTTGAAGTGCGGACAAATGTACGATATCCATGCAAAGCAAATGGCAGCATCTCATGCCAATCTTTGTACGTAACAACCATCTTTTGGATAATCTTCTTGATATTCTTATTAGTAGCTTCAACAGCCCCATTCATCTTGGGTCTGTAAGGAGAAGAATTATGGTGTGCAATCTTGAATTCACTACACAACTCTTTCATCATCTTGTTATTCAGATTAGATCCATTATCAGTAATGATCTTATCTGGCACACCATAACGGCATATGAGTTGATTCTTGATAAACTTCACAACCACCTGCCTGGTCACATTTGCATATGATGCGGCTTCAACCCACTTGGTGAAGTAATCAATTGCTACGAGAATAAACCTGTGTCCATTGGACGCTTTCGGCTCAATCATGCCAATCATGTCAATTCCCCACATGGAGAAAGGCCACGGTGATGAAATCACATTCAGAAGTGTCGGAGGAATATGAATCTTATCCGCATAAATCTGACACTTATGGCATTTCTTCACATATTTGCAGCAGTCAGACTCTATTGTCTGCCAATAGTAGCCTGCTCTCAACATCTTTCTAGCCATGGCATGTCCATTGGAATGAGTACCAAATGAAACCTCATGAACCTCAGTCATTAACAGGTCTGCTTCGTGTCTATCCACACATCTGAGCAGAACCATGTCAAAATTTCTCTTATAAAGCACTTCGCCATTGAGGTAGAAACTGCCTGACAATCTTCTAAAAGTCTTCCTATCTTTCACAGATGCCCCAGGCGGATAAACCTGATTCTGGAGGAAACACTTGATGTCATAATACCAAGGCTTATCATCTTTTACTTCTTCAACTGCAAATACATGAGTTGGTCTATCCAAGCGCATCACAGTGATATTGGGAACTTCATTCCAATATTTAACCACAATCATGGAAGCAAGCGTAGCAAGAGCATCCGCCATTCGATTATCTTCTCGAGGAATATGATGAAAGTCAACTTCAGTAAAGAACGTTGAAATCCTCATCGCATAATCCCTATATGGAATAAGACCAGGCTGATTCGTTTCCCATTCACCCTTGATCTGATTGACAACGAGGGCCGAATCACCATAAACATCAAGATGCTTGATCCTTAGATCAATGCATTCTTCCAATCCCATAATGCAGGCCTCATACTCAGCCATATTATTCGTGCATCTGAAAGTTAGCCTTGCTGTAAAAGGAATATGTGTGCCCTGAGGAGTAATGGTTACTGCCCCAATACCATTTCCATACTGATTTGCAGTGCCATCAAATACCATACTCCATCTAGAACCAGGCTCAGGCCCTTCATCGAGTGTAGGCTCATCACAATCTTTCATTTTCAAATACAGAATCTCCTCATCTGGGAAGTCATATTGAAATGACTGATAATCCTCAATAGGCTGGTGTGCCAAGTGGTCAGCCAAGATACTACCTTTAATAGCCTTCTGAGCTCGATACTCAATATCATACTCAGATAACAACATCTGCCAACGGGCAATCCTCCCGGTTAAAGCAGGCTTCTCAAATATATACTTGATTGGATCCATTCTGGATATCAACCAAGTTGTATGATTTATCATATACTGGCGTAAACGCTTAGCAGCCCAAGCCAAAGCAGAACATGTCTTCTCAAGCATTGAGTATCGAGACTCACAATCAGTGAACTTCTTACTCAGGTAGTAAATAACGTACTCTTTCTTTCCTGATTCGTCTTGCTAACCAAGGACACAACCCATCGAGTCTTCAAGAACTGTCAGATACATGATCAAAGGTCTTCCTTCCACAGGCGGAGACAAGACCGGAGGTTCGGACAAATATTCTTTGATACTATCGAAAGCTTTCTTGCAATCCTCGGTCCAATCATGGGACTGATCTTTCCGGAGGAGCTTGAATATCGGCGCACATGTGGCAGTCATGTGGGATATGAATCTGGAAATGTAATTCAAGCGGCCAAGAAAACCTCGGACTTGCTTCTCAGTTTTGGGCGCATGCATCTCTTGTATTGCTTTGACCTTTGCAGGATAAACCTTAATACCTCTTTCGCTAACGATAAAGCCCAATAACTTGCCAGAACGGACTCCAAATGTACACTTGTTGGGATTCAGACGAAGCTTATACTTCCTCAAACGCTGAAAAAGCTTCACCAAGTGCTCTACATGTTCAACTTCCGTTCTTGACTTAGCAATCATATCATCAACATATACCTCAATCTCCTTGTGCATCATATCATGGAACAAGGTGGTCATAACTCGTTGATACGTGGCTCCGGCGTTCTTCAAATCGAAGGGCATCACTCGATAACAGAATGTTCCCCAAGGTGTGATGAATGTTGTCTTCTCCATATCCTCGGGTGCCATCTTAATCTGATTATATCCGGAAAATCTGTCCATAAACGAGAAGACTTTGAATTTAGCTGTATTGTCTACCAACATATCAATATGTGGTAGAGGGAAATCATCTTTTGGACTAGCTTTATTCAAATCTCTATAATCCACATACATCCGGACTTTTCCGTCTTTCTTAGGCACGGGCACAATATTGGCCATCCATTGAGGATATGTAGAAGTCACCAGAAACCCCGCATCAATTTGCTTCTGAACTTCCTCTTTGATCTTCACTGTCATATCAGGATGAGTTCTTCTGAGCTTCTGCTTCACAGGCACGCACTCAGACTTCAATGGTAGGAAATGTTGCACAATATCTGTATCTAGACCCGACATGTCTTCATATGACCAAGCAAAGATATCAACATATTCTCGTAGTAATTCGATCAACCCCTTCTTAACTGTTTCTTCCAGGAGTGCCCCGATCTTCACTTCTCGCACACAATCCTCAAACCCCAAGTTGACTGTTTCCAGATTCTCAAGATACGGCTGAATGATCTTCTTTTCATGCTCAAGTAGACGGGTAATCTCATCAGGAATCCCTTCAACATCATCTTCCTCTGCCTCAAATACAGGGAACTCAAAATTGGGAGATGGCGTTGGATCATTGTTCAATGGGTTTAGAAATCAACCTGCATAATGATTTTGGATATGAAAAGCTTTTTAGAAATCAAACAAGGAAAATCATTATGCAGATGAAAAGATTGATTTTATTCTTTTTTAGGGTTTTATGTGATCACCAATTTCATGCAAAAAAGCAAAAAGGGAAAATAATTGGAAAAACAAACATTTAACATGAATTTATTGAATGAAAATATCATTGTATTTATGTTGCCAACAATGTCACCACTTCTCCTTTTGGCATGGGAGAAGGGTTTTTAAACAAAATGAACATTACGTTGACTTGTGGACAACTGTAGGAACATCCACAACGACCCAATTGTTGCAGATCCCTCCAGGGATAACAAAATTGCCAGAGTCCTCTGCATCCTCTTCCAAGACAGCAACAGCTTCTTCCTCCTGACCGGTGTGGATAAAACCTCCACTCTTGAACAACCCTCTCTCATTGAAGACCCCAGAAGAAAAGCCAATGCCAGCCCGGGACTTATTGTCCTCCAGCTCAATCATTTTTCCTAGACCAGCAATTGCACCACATTCAATGGCCAACTTCACATCTCTATAGGAAGTAAATGAAGGAGTTCTCTTCTCAACAGGCTCAGCTATAGATAAAGCTTGGAAAGGAGTTCCAACTTCATCCTCAGCATCTATGTATGAGAATGAAGACAAATGGCTAACCAGGAGAGCCTTTTCTCCCCTACCACTACCAGTTTCTTGTTCTTCACAAATTTCAGCTTCTGGTGTAGGGTGGATGTCACGACACCAGCCTCGTGAATCCATGGTCTGCCTAAGAGACAGCTATACGACGGGTGGATATCCATAACTTGGAAGGTAATTTGGAAATCACTTGGTCCAATCACAGTCTTACGCGACCCATCGAAAGCTTTCACAACAACTCCACTCTGCCTCATGGGAGGACCTTGACAAGACAGTTGGGAAAGAATGGATTTTGGCAATACATTCAGGGATGACCCAGTGTCCACCAGCACATTGGACATGGCGTCGTCTTTGCAATTCATGGATATGTGTAAAGCCAAGTTGTGGTCTCTTCCCTTCTCAAGGAGATCAGAGTCACAAAAACTCAAATTGTTACAAGCAGTAATGTTTGCAACAATGCTATCGAACTGTTCTATAGTGACATCATGATCTACATATGCCACATCCAAAACCTTCTGCAGAGCCTCTCTATGCGGTTCTGAATTTAGAAGCAAAGATAACACGGATATCTTGGATGGCGTTTGTAGAAGCTGATCTACAACATTGTACTCACTCTTCTTGATGAGCTTCAGCATCTCATCACAGTCTTCATTCACATTGTCACTAGGGCCAACAGAAGTAGGAGTTTTTTGTACAGAGGAGGATTCAACAACAGGTGCCAGATTCGGGGTGCATACAGCATTCCCAATCGGGCGCTCAATAAAATCAGCCTTACCCTAAGGCTTCGGAGGTGCGGAAAACACAATACCGCTACGGGTCAAACCACTTACATCAGCAATATTCAAAACAGAAGAGGATGGCAAAGTCATCTCTTTCCCATCTTCTACAGCAACAGCGTTGTAACGAAAGGGAATTGCCTTTTCGGAAGAATAAGGCACATGACCGGCAGGCTTAATGATCAGGGAAGGAGAAACCTTCAGCTTGCTACCATCGTACTTGATAATAACAGGCTCAGGTATCCGAAACACTGGGGAAATTACGTTGACCTCTGGCTCATCTTCATCAACATTCCTATTCTGAATAATCTGAATAACTTCTTCGTCCAACATTTCCCGAAGATCTTTGCGCACCTGGCGACAACCCAATCTGTTAACAGAGCAAATTCAACATCTGTCATAATCGTGTTCATAGTGACTGTAATCACACAACAAACGATGCAACTCAACCAGAGATTGTCGAATATGACTGACATATTTGACCTTGTACTTGCCAGGGCAACCCTGGACCATGTTGACAGATTTCCCGTGCTCGGGCAATGGGTTCTTCTTAACATTAGGACCTACGTCCTCAAAGCACAAAATGCCACACCTCATAAGGTCCTGAACCTTGGTCTTCAATGGAAAACAGTTCTCCACGTCATGGCTGGGAGCACCAGAGTGATATACACAATGCAATTCAGGCTTATACCACCATTGAGGGTTAGCAGGTATAGCTGGCGGATCTCTCGGAGTAATCAACTTCCTCTCTATCAAAGAGGGATATAACTCTACGTATGTCATCAGAATCGGATCAAAGGTGATCTTCTTCCTCTCATAACTCGTGCTGGCTTGATTACTGTTGCGAGGCTGGTAAGCCTGCTGTTGAGGACGATGTTGTTGCTGCTGATACTGCTGAGATGATTGTTGATTGTTGCTATGTTGCTGATATTGTTGGTTGTCTCTGAAAATAGGTGCTATATGAGCCACCTGGTGCTGATTACTGGCAGGACGCACAGTCTTCCTCCTCACAGAGGGTCTTCTAGGTTTCACATGGGAGGTCACAACATGTGCCTCTCCATCTTTCTTCTTCGCAAATGCCCCATGTTGTTTGGCAGAAGAGCCTTCTTCCTTGGTCAGACGTCCTTCTCTAACCCCTTCCTCTAGACGCATCCCCATATTCACCATCTCGGTGAAGTCAGAAGGAGCGCTAGCAATCATCCGCTCATAATAGAATGAAGTCAAGGTCTTCAAAAAGATCTTGGTCATTTCCTTTTCTTCCAGCGGAGGCACAATCTGCGCTGCCAACTCTCGCCACCTCTGGCCGTACTCTTTGAATGTTTCCTTGTCCTTCTGGGACATGGCCCTTAGCTGATCTCTATCGGGAGCCATATCCACATTATACTTGTACTGCTTGACGAAGGCCTCACCAAGGTCATTGAAGGATCGGATGTTCGCACTGTCAAGCCCCATGTACCATCTCAGAGCTGCACCAGATAGACTGTCCTAAAAGTAGTGGATGAGCAACTGGTCATTATCAGTCTGAGTTGACATCTTCCTGGCATACATGACCAGGTGGCTGAGAGGACAAGTGTTCCCTTTGTATTTTTCAAAGTCAGGGACCTTGAATTTCACAGGAATCTTCACATTGGAAACCAAGTATAATTCGGCAGCAGACTTGCCAAACATATCTGTTCCTCTAAGAGTCTTCAATTCCTTGCGCAACTCAAGAAATTGATCATTCATAGTGTCCATCTTCTCATGAACATCTGGGCCCTCAGACGGCTCAGAATGATAGATGGTGTCGTCTACCCTAGGCACGGCATGCACGACAGGAGGAGGAACAACAAAGACCGGGCTAGATGCCGACATAGAAGCAAAAGTTGGAGCAGGGCCCTCAGGCATGAAATTGGGAGGCATCCCCCACGGAAACCCGGCTGGCATAGCTGTCGGAGCAAAGTGTGCACTGGCAGCAGGCACAGTTGAGGAAACAATCTCAGAGATGACTGTCCTCTGGGGAGGAGTTGAAGGTGTTGGAGAAGACTGGCTCTGGGCAGCCAGGAATGATTCCATCAAAGCACTCAGTCTGGCGACTTCCTCCTTGAGTTCACGGTTCTCTTGCTCTAGATGATCCATCAATCTGGAAGAGTTGGCTCTGGTGTAGTACCGGTGAGTCAGCTTATCTTCAAAATAAATGAAGAGCAACAGAGTTAGATCACAAGACCAGAAGCTGGGAACAAAACCTGCTTATGCATATGATGCATTCAATGCTTGTGCATATGATTTGTTTTTATTTCAAAGGAACTTTAGGGTTTTATTTGCAAATTTTGGATAGACATTTTATCGCATATGGAAATATCTCATCATATAACATCAGGGAAAAGAAGTACAGCATTTGTCAATCATATACAAGAGAAAAGGAAAATAATCATCCTATGGATCCCTAGAAGCTCGGGACACAGGAAGAACAGATGCGCGAAGCTTCTTCACTTCCCTCTCGTAGGCTGCCTCCATATCTGCCTTTTCCTTGGCGAGTCGGTCATACCTCCTTTTTCAGAACTTGGAAGACTGAGGAAGTAGAGAAGTCCATGCATCATCAGGATCATCAATAACCTCGGAAGACGACCGGAGGTGTTGGACTCGGACTTGGAAGACTGAGGAAGTAGAGAAGTCCATGCATCAGAGCATCCTTCTCCTTAATCTGCTGAAGCAACTCTTCCCTTTCACGGATCCAGGAACGTGATAGGTCTTCGTCTCTCAACTCCTCTACTCCTTGGTTAGGGAGGGTTGAAGGCCCAACCACAACCAAAGGTGTTGGACTCGGATAATCGTAAGGCATGAGATACTCAGATGCTCTCTTCCTTACCCAAGCAGTGTAAGGTTCCGAAGCGATGCAATTCTTAGGACCCAACTCCTTCCTTCCTTTCTTATGCACCTTACGCCAAGCGCGAACCATTCTGGCTTTCAAGCCTTGGGGATCTTTACCCTCCTGAAAGAACACACCCTTGTTGAAAAGTATATCTTCGGCAAATATTTTATATCGTATCCACAGAGATTGGTTGATATTACCGCCGTTCTATAATTCGATTTGTTATAAGTTTAGAAAGTAACAAGGTTGTTTTGTTTGGAAAATTATCTTGTGAGTAAATGTTACTAAAACAGTAAAAATGGTTTTAATCAAATATAAAAGCTTGGCAAGATTGGAGTTCACTATTTCAAATGCTTATGATTCCTTATGATAAATAAATAGATTCAAGATTATTGATGATGTTCAAGTATCCTCTCAAAGTCATTTATGTCTAAATGATATTGTGATAATCACTATATTGATCCTTAGACGATCTCTCCACCTAACTATCAATATAGCAATCTTTAATGCTTAATACCAAAGAAGAGTAATGAATAAATCTATCTCTACAACTTATTCACTACTTGAAAATCTGTTTATGTCAAGACTCAAATAATCTCTCTCGACAACTTCTCAAATCTGGTTTTCAACTTAGGGCAAAAACAGTATTCAATACATCAACAATCTTTATCATATATATAAATCAAATGGAATACATAAACATATGAGAATAGCTACTACCTCCAATCTTGACAAAAGGGAGTTTAGCTCCTCATCATCATTGTTACAAAGCAGAATATTAAAGAAGAAAAACTCTCTTTTTTTCTCTTACAAAAAACTCTCAATATCAATGTGTGAATGATAATGAATGAATCTCAATAATGTGTTTTTCTCTCCTAAAAGAGTTGACATTTCCTTAATTGATCATTTCCATCCAAAGCAGAAAAGTTGTTCCAAGGCAGACCCCAAAATGGCAAAACCAGCTGGCCTTCAAAACAACACTTTTGACCCAAAAATCAGTTTACTGGATTCGTAGGGTTCGCGGGGCGAACTGATGCTGTCTCATTCAGTTCGCGGGGCGAACTTTGTTCGCGGGGCGAACTGAAGCTGCCTCAGTTTCCTTGCTTTGCAAGCTTCATCCAAAATCTTCCATATTATGATGCTGCAATCCAAAGCTTTCTCATCCAAAAATTCTACAAAACTAACAAATATGTGAAATAACTATTCAAAACAAAATAAGTTAAACCTAATTGCATTTATACAAAATAGTGAGAATAAAAGTGTGTAATTACATCAAAACTTGGTAAAAGGGACCAATAAAATGATATAAAAAGTAGTACCAATTGGTCCCTAACAACTCTCCCCAACTTAGCATTTTGTTTGTCCCTAAACAAAAGTTTCCACCCTTACAACCAAAGCAATGACACAAAAAATTGAAACAAGGATTTACCAAGGACATTCAAATGGTTCAAAAGCGTTTGGCATTTTCTCAATTCACCTATCTCAATTCTAGACAAAACATGAATAAGGGTAATGGTAAAGTGCAAAAATCATTCCAAGGAATTCAAAGCCATATATGTCAAAATTGAATCAAACTTACCCACACATCATAATAATGATGAATAACATGAAGGGTTACTTTCACTCATCCAAGCAATTAAATCAACAACAACTCAAATCATGCGGTTATCACAACAAGTACCAAATCATGTGAAAAATGAGAATCAAGAGGTCTTTCAAGGTTGTAATGTGGCTTAGGTTACAAGAAAGGATATGATTAAGAGAATTCAACAAAGTTGCCTATCCTAAGGGAGCATTCTCAAACATTTAACTCTACACAATTTCCCTTTCTTTGATCCCTATCTTTTTCTTTTTCTTTTTTTCTTTTCAAATCCACACAACCATGAGCATTTTCTTTGCTTTTTTTTTCTATTCTTTTTTCTTTGCTCTATGGTTTCAAGGGTGATTTCTTTTTCTTGTTTCTTTTCATATTTTTACCCTTTCATAAAAACTCACTTTTCCAAGTTTCTAATCAACTTTTCACTTTACTCTCCCCAACTTTAGATTCCAAAACCAAATTTATTCAATAATGCTCCCTACTTAGACATAAGCAAAAGGCAAAATTTTGCAAACAACTCGGTTTGAGGTTTCAACTGATACGAAAGAAATTAGGATTCATTTATTCCACAATTTTCAATTGATTTTACAATGATCAATCAAATGAATCCTAAAATAAGCTCAAAGGGGTTTAACTAAGGATTATTCCTCACAAGGTTAGTTGATTCAAACTTTTTGGTCAAGTGGTTTTTCTCACAAATAATGCCTCTATCATTTTCAAAATTTTCACACAAAAATAGATTGATGCATGATTTAGCATGATAAGAATGAGTTAAAATAATGCTCGGTTTCCCGCTTTTTTAGTGTACAATGGAAAGCTTCCTCACAAATGGTTAAGTCCTATTTTGATTCAAAAATGACATAAATTTCAATGAGTTTATGATATGAAATTTGCACATACCCTCAAACTACTCATGTTAAGTCTAGAAAGCGATAAAGTGTACCTTGAAATACCGACACTACTTCTTATCATCACCACTCGAAGTGTCCTATGCTTCTTTCTTTGCGATCATTTCTCGGTTGCTTTAAGCTTGACTTAAGAGTAAGAACAATTTAACAGAAATGTTGGTAAACCAATTTGATTAAAACACACTTAAATTTCAAAAAGTATTCATGCAATTATCAAGACAAACTCTAAAGTTCAACAAACTCCTCAATCTTCCTTCAACTCATCGCCATGGGTTACACCACCTCCTGCACCCCCCCAAAAAAATTGGCCTGCCCTCAGGCCACTTAGCATAATCAACAAAATCGTCTTAGGAAGGGAATGGAGAGGGGAAGTTTTGAAATTTGGAGGTTTGGACGTGGAGTAGCGAGGTTGTTGAAAGAATCTCCTAAGTTCGTGAAAATAGGAATGAAACGAAAATGACATAAAACAAAAGTTTTTTTTTTTTTTCAGTTCGTGGGGCGAACTTTGTTCGCGGGGCGAACTGAAGGAAATTTCAAAAAAATTGGTTCTGCCATTCACTGTTCGCGGGGCGAACCTTGTTTGCGGCGCGAACTGAAGCTGTGAATTCAGTTCGCGGGGCGAACGGTAAAAAACAGAACCCAATTTTTTCAAAATTTAACACAGTAGAAACTCACACAGCAGAAAAAAAAATTAAAATGCAGACTTACAACGTTGGGTTGCCTCCCAACAAGCGCTTTGTTTAACGTCGTTTAGAGCTCGACGGTTCAACGGTCTTCATGATCCGGCTTTGTTGAGCAACTTCCTCAAGGGCTTTGTTGTCTTTAAGAGGTTCTTGATGAACCTTCGATAAAATCTGATACCACCCGTTTTCGGAACTACTCGCACAACACTCACCCATTCACCATCGGAGATAGAACAAATCATCCCGACCTCTACTAAGTTGACAACTTCCTTCTTTTTTAGCACTCGCATCAATCGATTCTCCTCTTTTGTGGACAATGTATTACTAACGACCACCGGTTTAGTGCATTCATCACCAAGGAACGAATACTTCAAATTTGGCTCTAGTTTTGGCTCTTCCACTTCCTTTGTCATATCCAAGCCTTCGTTATTGGTCAAAACTTTGTAGACTCCGATAAGAGATTTCTCTGATGGATTAGAAAGATGAACCTGGTCTGCGATATCAACTAGTCCCTCTTTGGTGGCATCGATTCAGAAGGAGTCACACTTACCATTAAAATGCCAACTATCCAACAAAATACTAATTTTTTCTTCTACCTTGTAATGCAATGTAACCCGTAAAATCCTCAACATGTTCACCATAAGCCTTGTCGGTTGTAACAACAACTCTAACCGGGTAGCGAATACCATTTTCGTGGGCTTTTTCACCTTGGTATACATCGTGGAACCTCTAGTTTTTATTTTATGTTTCGTATATGTAGAGGTAGTTGTTTGAGTCATAGAGGTTGAATTCATCGAGACACCAACATCTTTCGGGTGACTCGTTGATGTTGTATGGGAGTTGTTTATCCTATCGACCATGATTATCAAAGTAAATAATAATAGAAGAGACACCATTTCAGTGATACTAACACTAGTTCAAGTGAAAAACTAATGTGATGGTAACAAATGAAGATACACCATTTCAGTGAAAAATAAATTCAGTTAGGCCATGACTTATGAGATATAAACAAAATGAAAAAATAATGATCAAGAGAAACCATTTCAGGAACGTTGTATGGTAATATAGATTATGTTGGTGTGATATAAACAAAAACTATTTGAATGATATGAACTAAAACCATTATAGTAATACAAACAAAAGCGTGATAAACAAGTACCTCAAACATGATGACGAAGATTCAGTTAAGGTTGGAAATAAATATGATGTTCATGTTTTGATGAGAGTGACGATGAAAATCGTCAACAGTTGGAAGAGTTTTAATGAGAGAGTGACGATGAAAATCACCTAAGGTTTCTAAGCAGGGAATGACGATGAAGTTAGAGCGTTGATAGGTAAACAAAAACTTAGAGACTAGTTCTTTGAAGAATTTCATGCAAAATAATCTCATGTCGATATTTAGAGGAAATCGACGTGTACTCATTAGTTAAAAATAAAATAAAAAGCAAAAACACTATAACGACATATTCTGGGAACTCAATTAAAATATTTTTCATGTCGATTTTCAAGGAAAATCGAGGTAGATGAGTTCATAGAAAAAATAAGCTTTTGAAAAAAGTAGTTAGTAAATATTGACACAATATATTAACTCTCAGTTGGTACATGTGACCGAGATTAATAGAAATAAAAATAAAAATAAAACATTAATAAAGAAAAAAGGGTAGTTGAAAAGGCACCAAGTGAGAATAACTAAATAAATCATAGAAAATAAAAATAACATAAAATGCAGTAACTGGGAGTTGATGTGAGGTCTCTTTATATATATATATATATATATATATATATATATATATATATATATATATATATATATATATATATATATATATATATATATATATATATATATATATATATATATATATATATATATATATATATATATATATATATATATATATATATATATATATTACCTCGTTTTTAAAATAAAACCGAGAGAAAATGTTTTTAGTAAAATAAAACATGGCGCTCTCAGAACATAAAATGTTCGAGGTGAAAGCTTTGTCATAAAATGCCTTATTTGTAGTAGTGTCAGATAAGGCATAAATGATTTCCAATACCTTATTGATATCTTCCCTTCCATCTATCTTGTTGCTAAAATAAATTTTCGGGATATGCTTTTGTTGAAGGTTTTCATGTTGGATATCTATGTGTAACCAAATTCTTGCATTTGAAACTTCGTCCACAACTAGATCACCCTCACTTAAAATTCTTGTTCTTTTCAGAAAACTATTTTTCACCTCATATTTTTCTATTCTTGATTCAATTTTTTCATCTGGTGGCGTGCATCTTTCTTCTTCTTTCTCTTTTTCAACCCCTCTCTCATTGACCACTTCCCATTCATTTTCAACTTCTCTACCAACTTCTTCATCCATGAGACTATCTAAAGTATTCCTACTAAAGCCTCAATTTGATCGAGCTACCAATTGTTCAGATGACTGCCCAGTGTGATTTTCAATATTCTTCATGAACTCTCCAATGTTCTTTTTTGATGCTTCAATGTACTTTTTGGATGTTTCAATGTCCTTGTTGAATGCTTCAACTTTTTTAGTGTATTGCTTCCAAGTTGCTTTGAGTCGACATGAATTGGTTCATAACTTCTTCTAGAGGAGATGGCTCATTTCAAGGCATTTCTTGAGTGGTCTCACTTTCTCTAAATTTACTTTGAGTTAACTTCATAAACTCGTTCAAATTATCTTTTAGAAGAGATGTCTTCCTTGGTGGTGGATCTTGTCATACCCCAAATTTGTCCTACATTTAATTTGCATTGCATTCCCCAATTCATCCGCATTAAAATGATCGTTTCATCTGGTCATGTGCTTTCATAAATAAAAAATAACTCATCAACATATGGTCCAATTAAGTCAAAGGGTAAAAGGTTTTGTAACCCTGATTAATACTTTCATCCTTCTCTCATTATCTTGATAATTTTCATCCGTACCCTGCATCATTCTCTAATTTTCATTTCAATTTTCCAAAAAAAATTCATATGCAATCAAGTCCAATTTTCATATGTACCCTACATCATTCTCTAATTTTCATCATTTGAATTTTCATTTGAATTTTCTAAAAGCATCATACATACATAAATACATATGTAATCAAGTCCAAAAAAAAGAAGCAAAAAAAAAAGATGAAAAATAAAACCAAAAGGAGAGAAACGCGTGAACATCACATGAATTTTCCAAACTAACACAAATCATAACAAGAAATTCAACTTTATTCCATCTACACCATTCATCAACTCTACAAACATGGCAACCTGAAATTCCCTCTAAAAATCTCACAACCAACACACAAATTCCCTCCATATTATCACTCCATTACCCCTATAAAATAGTACCCATCTCTCACTCATTTTCATCAACAAATACACAAAAAATACTGCAGAATTCTAAATTGACCCCTCACACCAAAGCTTAGAAAAAGGAGCTACTCAAGTTCATCCCTAGAACCTGAGTTTGTTAAGAGCATAGTGTCATACCCCAATTTTGTCCGGGCATATTTAAAACTTTCATAGAACTGATTTCATTTTCATTTTTGCATCATATGCATAGCATCACATACATTGAATCATGAATAATGCCTAAAGTGTCAGTCAGAATGTATTTATTGAAAATACAGACCAATCAGTTGAATCATTTATCAAGAATAGGAAAAATCAACAGTGACTATTTCGGTTATATCTTGAACCGCCTGAGCCTTTTAATCAGTGCAAAATTATTTCAGAATTTGAGGAAAGGCTGTATTTTTTTTAATAAGTATTTTTTGTCCAGACAATTTTAGTGTGACCGGTTCATCTTTTCGAACAAATTTGTACTCGATTTCTGTTTTTAATGGGTCAATATTTTTTGGTTAGATATTTAATTAAAATAATTAGAATTTGTTTAAATTAAATATTAGTTATTTTTTTATGATTTGTTATTTAAATGAATAATAATTATAAAAAACTTATGTGCATTGGATTCCCTCCTCACATAAAAAACAAAAAAAGAAAAAGGATATCTCTTACACACTCTCCACTCATTTTAACAACACGCGTCCCCACTCTCAGCTCACACAACCTCACCCTCTTCTCTCTCGTCTCGCTCACTCTTTCTGAAAAAAGAAAGCAAATACAAAACACTCCTTCACCTAAATCCTTCAACCACCGCCATCATCTCTCAATAACCTCACAAAACCCTCACGCAAAACCCTCGCCTCCGCCTCCTTCCCATCAACTACACGAAACCCTCTCACATTTCATTCACTCTTCCACTCTCAACACCAAGCCCTCACTCCAACCCTGAACCTCCACCGCACCACCGTCTTCCATCGCCACACAAACCCACGACCCAAATCGTCTCCGCCGCTAAATCCCACAGTCATCTCTCAACCATCACACTTCACACAAAGCCACCGTGCATCACGACCCACACCTCCGTCCAACCTCGCAACCCACCTTCAACCTTTTCAAAACCCAAACGCCACCACCAAACCACTCACCCTCCTTGCGGACGAACACTATTGCAGTTAAACTCCTTCATCCACCGAAAATCGTCCAGCTATTGGTCTCCGCCGTGCAACCCTCTTCGATCGCCGTCAATAACTCATACACCGTTGATTTCATCTTCACACGCCGTTCACCTTCAAACCTCACGATTCCGGTTCTGCAGTGCAAATCTCCAAAGACAAATCACGAATCAATGAGCTCTACCGACCTATCCAAGCGTCTCTCCGCTTCAATTAACTGACTCGCAACCCACCTTTTGCGAGTTATCACTGTTGCTTGTTATTTAAATACTTAATCTGGTTACAAGTCGGTTTTGGTTTTTGTTTTATAGAACGATTGCTCCGCCGATTTCAGTACCAGAAGGGGGTTAAGGGGCAGAAATTGAAGCTTGTTTCGACGGTCAAAAAGCCATCAAGCAATAACCTCGTGTTCATGTTCCATTTCAGCGGCATCAAATCGACAACGTTTACGGTAACGACATTTGAATCCCATGATTGAGTTATTAGGAACGTTGTTGGAATGTTTAATTTTATGCAAATTTAGACTCGGGACATTGTTGCTGTTTTATTTTGTGGCCATGGATACTGTTATAAATTTGTAGATGTTATACTCTTCGAATGTTCCTGTCTTAAAATTCTGGGTTTGTTGTTGTATAAGGAATGTTCCTGTCTTAAAATTCTGGGTTTGTGTTGATGCTACACTGATCATTCTTTCACTTGAATCCTTGATTTTCAATTTGGTTATATTATTTTGTGCTTAAAATTGGGATTATCATGTGGAAAGTTGAGTGGATTACTTGATATTCATTTTCAACTGAATGTGCCTGTTGAATTCTTTTGGATGTGAGCACCATCATAGGTCGATTATTTGACGTCCAGTATTTACAGGTTATAGAATATTGTGCCTGCCATATTCCCTTTGATATTATCTCAGTTCATGGGAAGTGGAAAAAGTCAATCTTATTCTATGGATATTTGATTATACCTAATAAATTGATTGTTTTTTTGTGTTGCTAGATAAAAGTTAAGAATTCAGATCATGGGCCTCTTAATCAAAGTTAGACCCATTAACCTTTATATTTGCACATCCAATATGTGTGTAATTTTGTAAATATTATAGTAATATTAGTTCGCTAGTGTTCACATTCGCTACAATAAATTGGATTCATTTTGTGGATTCGACAATTTCATGTTGCAATACCACCAAGTTCTTAATAAATCAATTGAACATTCTTCACCGTGTTTCGATCTCACATGCGGCATTCCAATTCAATTGTCGCCATGTATAAACCGGTTCTTAAGCACATTTTGTTACCGATTCAATTTTTATAAATCAACGTTGTCACTATTTTGTTTCATAAAAAAATATATTATTAATTGAACTTTTGTTTGATTAATTATTTTTAATTAATTAATCTTAATTAACTTAATTATTTGAGATAATTAAATGATTTTGATAATTAATCTTAATTAATTTAATTAATCAACTTAACTAAAATTTGATAACAATTAAAGGATTTTCTTTTCCATCATCACTTCATAAATCACTTTCAATTTTATATCAATTCATCAACAACACAAACCAATTTCAAAAAGCACAAATCATACAATTCTCGATTTAATATCGAGCCCATTTTTAAAACACCCTTGTAAGTCGATTGCTCTTAGCATCGCCATCAACCTCACATAGCTTACTCTTGGGCTTCCTTACAATGAAACCTATTCGGTTATTGATTAATCGAGTAGATGAAATAGTACACTAAATAAAATTCATTTCATTCCTAAACATGAATTCAAACATTTTTCCAAGCCAACTCAATTTCAAAAGAATGTTCTCTTTTAAACATAAACTTGGGATGAAAAAGAGATAGTAAGCGTACGCTTCACTATTTCTCAAGCACTTGAATAATTGGCGTACGCCATATTGCGCGAGTTCTTGTCACCCGATTAAGTCTTTAATCGCACAATTTCAAATCACTTTTCAAAATCAAATATAATAACACAAATTCAAACATTTTTCCAAACCATCTAACTTCAAAAGAATTTTCTCTTTCAAACATAAACTTGGGATGAAAAGGAGATAGGAAGCGTACGCTTCACTATTTCTCAAGCACTCGAATAATTGGCGTACGCCATATTGCGCGAGTTCTTGTCACCCGATTAAACCGAAATCATAATATTTCAAATCATTTCTACAAATTCCAAATTCTTTTAATTCCATATTTCAGATGAAAAGAGGATAGGAGGCGTACGCCTCACTATCTTTCGATTATTCGAATAATTGGTGTACGCCACATTGCTCGAATCTTCGTCATCAATTTAAAACGCAATCGAATACGACATCTTAACATATCTTTTACAATTTAAACTTTGGATGATAAAAGAGGGGAGGCGTGCGCCTCATCCTCTCTCGATTATTTGAATAATTGGCGTACGCCATATTGCACAAATCATCGAATTCCGACTAAAACACGTTAAATAAACTTGGATAAGAGAATAGGTGGCGTACGCCTCATTATTCTTTGGATAAGCAAGTAGGGGGCGTACGCCTCACTACCGTGCATATTCAACATCCACAAACAAACTTTCAAAATAATTCGAAGGAAAAAGAAGTAGAAGGCGGACGCCTTACTACTCCTCGAAAGAATTGGACGATTGGTGAACACCACATTGCTCAATCTTTCGTCGTTCTTCAAAAAACATCTCAAACAAATCAAACCTAATTTCTCGCCCCCGAGCGATCGAAACCAAACAACCAAACACCAAACACATCAATTCAACTTGTCACCCCCGCGTGACCAAAACCCTTCCAAAAAGAACACTGTCAATCCTTTCTAATGCGCACAACAAACCAGTGCTAGAGCCTCCACTGAGAGTAGACAAGCCAGCGTTTAGCCGTTAGAACGCCGACCTACACAGTCGTTTATCAAAACAAAACACACCAAATCTTCGTAGTAGCCCGAACTACGAATGCTCTGATTTCCTTATTGCACCATAAGGATACGTAGGCAGGAGATTGTTGTATCTTCGCGAGCACACTAATAAAAAACCTCCCATTCCCCCCTCCTGAGGTCTTCATCCATATCTATCATCAATTCTAATCACTCGAAGCAAGCAGATAACAGTCAAATAGCAAAATCAGACTAAAAGGTTCCCGTTGAGTACAACGGACGTGAGGGGTGCTAATACCTTCCCCTTGCATAATCGACTCCCGAACCCGAATATGGTTGCGATGACCATTATTCTTATTTCTAAAGGTTTTCTCGATATTTTCCTATTCCTTCATTGGAATGAATAAAGTTCGGTGGCGACTCTGTTTCGAACTAACATTTTTCCGCGTTCCATCGCGAGGGATCGCATTATCATTTTTTGAGGTGCGACAGACTGGCGACTCTTCTGGGGACATTTTTTCCGCGTCCTATCGCGAGGGATCACATTAGCACATTTTTTGAGGTGCGACGGACTGGCGACTCTGCTGGGGACCCTGCTCCAAGCAAGAGAGAGTCTAGCCTAACTTAGTTTAATTTTGCTGTGACTGTTAGAAGATGTTCTTATCTTCCGTGCTTGTTTCTCTGTATTTTTATTATGTTACTTGTATGTAATATGTTGATACTTTGATATGGGACTTGGTGTATGCTGTGAGATAAGCTCCATACCCGAGCTTCGAGAAAAAACATAGAACCCAGAGTTGTGTAGTATTGAACCGGGGGGTGCACACCTCATTGGGACAATACGAAGACTCCACCTAGAGTAGATCTGTTTGGAGTTTCCATCACAATATGGCTAGCCCATCATTGTGGGGGAGGTTCTAAACACGATCCGTGACTCTAGGGACCTCGCCTTAAACCCAAGTTTTGTTTTCATGATTGGTGATTGTGTAGTGTTGAACCGAAGGGTCTACACCCTGTTCGAACAATACGAGAATCCCGCTTAGATTAGATCATTTTAGAATTCCCATCACGATGTGGCTAGGCCACCATTGCGAGGAAGTTTTGAACTTGATCCGTGAGTCTAAGTTCCTTCCTTGAAAACGTAACTTTAGAACCTACCTTTGGGGAATTTCTAGTAATCGAAGAAACCCGTTCTTTTTCCTATTATCCTGATGTACCCGACGTGTGGATGATCATGAGTATTTGTATTCCTTGCAAAAAAAACATGGCGAAACTTCATGCATTTGCATATCATCAACATGCATTGCATATCATTATCCAAAAACAACAAAAACTCACGCCATATTCTACCCTTTGTCCAGTAACGTTGACTACTCGACTTTGATACGAGACACGCCGCAACTACAAGATGACACTTGAACAGTTGGAAGCAAACCAGGTTTCGATGAGGACCGACATTGACTCCATGCAGGCAAAGATGGACCGCTTGTTGGAAACCATGTTACTCCTGGCCCAGAAGGGGAAGGATGATGAGACCAGCGCCGAAGCTAGGAAAGTTGCTGCCCAATTTGGATCACCATCGCTCAGTATCCCTGGAGTGATTGACCTTGATGGTAACCCTAATCAGCCTAGAGGAGGACCGATCCCTATTCCAATCCCAATGGTCAATGTAAACCCTCATGAGCATTCTGCTACATCTGCTCGACATGGATCAATGATGGGTGATGAAGATCCATATGACGCCTTCTTCATGCCACAACCCGCCAAGCCTATTGTTGGAGGTCTCCCAGACCCAGTTGTTGATAGACTCCATGCTATGGAAGAGAAATTCAAGTCCTTGGAGGTTCACACTACTCCTAGTTTAGACGTTGTTGACATGTGCCTCGTGCCTGGACTCGTGATTCCGCAAAAATTCAAAGTCCCAGACTTTGACAAGTACAAAGGGATCAGCTGCCCGAGAACCCATCTCAGAGCCTACTGTCGCAAAATGGCTGCCCACATCAGTAATGATCAACTCTTGATTCATTACTTCCAAGATAGTCTCAGTGGGGCATCCTTGGAGTGGTACATGCAACTAGAGAGAGGACAGGTCCAATCATGGAGAGACCTCGCTGAAGCATTCCTAAGGCATTATCAGTACAATACTGATCTAGCACCCAACCGCACTCAACAGCAATACATGACTCAACGCAACAACGAGTCATTCAAGGAATACGCACAGCGGTTGAGAGAGCTTGCAGCTCGTGTCCAACCTCCTCTCCTGGACAAAGAGCTAATTGACATGTTTATGGGAACTATGCATACCCAATACATGGAGAAAATGGTAGGATCCAGTTTCCCAACTTTTGCTGAGGTCGTCTCCATGGGAGAACGAATTGAGAGCCAGATCAAGAAGGGAAAGCTACCTTGCACTGCCAATGCTTCAGGTGGGATAAAGAAACCTTATCCTAATCTCCCGAAGAAGCCAAAAGGGCAGACCAATGCCGTAATGAGAGGAGGGGGATATAGGGCACCTTCGCATGCTCATACGCATTACCCTCAGGTTGCTGCTGTCATCCCAACACCATATCAACAACCACATCAGCAACAATATCAACAACCATATCAACAACTGGCTTACCAACAGCCGCATCAAAATTAACAGCAACGTGTTCCACAACCACGTCCACCTAATCAACAGAGGGCAAGGAGGCTAGAAAGACATTTTGATCCTCTACCAGTATCGTATAGCAAGATCCTCCCCTACCTGTTAAAGGATGGATCGGTTGTTCTAAAAGAGATAACACCTTCAACTCCGCCTTACCCTCCAGGCTACGATGCCAATGCTCACTGTGAGTATCACATGGGTGCCCCAGGGCACACAATTGAGAACTGTAAGGCTTTCAAGCATAAGGTCCAAGATCTGATTGACAGTAAAGCAGTTACATTCACGTCAGTGAGGCCAAATATCACGACAAATCCCATGCCAGCGCATGCAGAGTCGAGTGAAGCTCGAAGGTAAAGCTTCCCACCTGCCTGAACAAGCAGAGATTCCGCCGAAGAATCCAAAGATGAAGGCTTGTTCATTTGAATGAAGGCGATCATTATCCCATTTTTACCATTTTTCATTCTTGTAATTTGATCTTGTCTGTCTAAGTCCTATATGCTTTAAACATTGTTATTTTTATTTGGTCTTATTAATGGGATGGTTATGCATGCTTTGAATCAATCTTTCATATTCACTCATCTATCACATTTGCAAAGCACAAACACATACTTTTCCACTTCACCTCCTTTATCGCACTATTGTTAGTAAATGTTGGAAGGAGGATGACGAAAACAAAATACTCATAATTGTTGATCGAATGCTTTCGGATAAAACCCTGCTAATGATGTACAGGCATTGTTTCAAATCCCCAAACACTGGAGAGATAAGGAGTTAATCCATAGTCAACCACTTCAAGCCTAGAAGTAGGAGTTCCTTTAAGATCTAAAAAACCCTTACGCTTAACCAGGGGCAGGGTAGTGTTCAGTTAATCTAACTACACTTTTGAATCACAAGATGAAATATCCCATACAAAGGTCAACCACACGATATTCTTCACACACATCCTGAAGTGTCGAAGGAACCGTACAAATCCAAATTCTTTGTCTGTTATTCTTCAATGACCAATGTCTTTGCAGTCACAATTTCCAAAAAAAAAGTCAAAAAAAAAGAGCCCGCTAAGTCCAACACCTTGAAAGGAGACTTAGGTAAAAACAGGGGCAATCCCGATGGATTAAAGCTTCAAACAGAGCGGTCCATGCAAAAGTTAGGGATCAAAACAAAAATCGAAAGAGACAATGAAAGTCTCCAACAAAACAAAACAAGATTATGTGACCACCATACCAAATTCAAAGGGTCACCGACATCCAAAAAGCAAAATAAGATGGCTGTCATTCCAAGAGACCTTGAATCACCATCTTTATCCTTACACCTGCAAAAGACGAATGTGTGTGAGTTAACTGAACATAGGATTGGAGATTATCATGAGGAAGGGGTGGGTTAAAATAAACTTTGAGCCTTATATCCTTTTGTTTCAATAACCATGAACCAAGCCACGTTACAACCTTCAGAAGACCTAATTGAAGTAAGGTTTGTTCTAAAAGCATACTATAGCAAGGTTGAGTAAACTGACTCCCAAAGATTTGCTAATATTCTCTTCTCACTATATCATTCACACACTAGCTAAAATCAACACCGCGTTTGGACTCACGGTCCATTCGCCACGTACTACCACAACACTCCAAATGAATGATTGTTTTTCAAAACTTGCATAACTGTTGCATTAAAATCACCATTTCTTGAATAACAATTCTTAATTGTCAATCAGTACTTGACATCGAGTAAATTCTAACAAGGGGCAATTCAAGAGGCACTTGATCGTTGGTGCTGACACGAATCAAGACCGTCTTGTGAATCAGAGGCATGGCATTTTTTGATTATATTGACCTAAGAAGTAGCCAGTATAAGATAAATCTCCAAGCATCGGTTGATCATGGAGGGAAAAAACACTTCAACATTCAGTCCGTCTGGGGCAAGTTCCCCAAAGGCTAATCAGGGGCAGACCATTGCGAAATTCAGGACATTGAAGTGTAGCACCTCAAATTTGCACCTATCATTGTACATACATTCTCATATTAGGTCATAACATAACATGGTCCACTGCATAGCATTGCATTGTCCCTTTACCTCAAGTACAAGATCATCAGTCAGATTAGGTCAAACTGGTCAGGAGATCAGTCAATCAAGCAAGCAAGTACAAATTCCATTGAGACAAGGCCCTAGGGTTGGTCCAACATGTTCACATGACCTAGGGGTCCTTTTGAAGTGATTTGGTCATGGTTTGATTGCTCAGAAGTCATCAGTCAATGCACAGTTTACCAGAAACCCTAAAAAGTCAACCTTGGTCAACTGGGTTTGATTTTATGGATTTCAAGGTGGGAATTGGTTTTAGAGGGTTCATTCATGTCCATATAGGCCTCATATAACATGTCAAACACCATCATGGAAGAATTTGAAGCCAGACAAGAAATTTCCAAAAATAGAAACTTGACCTGTAATTGGAATTTGCCAAAAATGGAAACTTCTTGATCCTAAACTTACATCATGATACAAGCTTCAAATGAATTTTTTCCCAACATGAAAGTTGAATATCGTGTTCTCCCATTTCCAAAAAGTCCAAGAACACTCAATTCCCATGTATGGTTGGCAAGTTATGATCAAATCATTTTCAGAAAATTTTGAACTTCAAAAGGCCATATCTCTCAAACCATTTGGCCAAATTGGGTGGGGTTTTTTGCAACAAGTCACATTTGATCCCCTCTTTCCAAAAATGTCATCATCATTCATCAAAACATCACCAATCAAAATGGCACTTTTGGAGGCAACTTGAATTGTTTTAAGTGAAGTGAAAAATTGGGATTTTAAAATAACCATTTTCAATCAATTGTGCCAATTGGGAATGACCAGAAATCATGTTTGGAACTTGCCCAAAGGCCCATTTTCGAGCTGTAAGCCTTGCACCTCACCACTTAAGTAAAAATGACCAAATTAGCAAAACATGTCATTTTTCCAAAGTCCAATTACCACTTTGCTTAATCATGCTTAGCAACTTAAAACAGCACATATAAAGATCATTTTCTTTCTGAAGGAACCCTAGCAGCCAACATTCAAAACCAGAAAAACCCTTGTTCTCTCATTGGCTTTTTTTTTCCATTTTGAAACTTTACTGAAAATTTGCAAAAGAACTCGAGCCCTGTTTCTTGGCTTCATCATTTACCATCATCTTGAACTGATTACAAGCCTGAAATCCCAGCTGGAAGCAAGAAATTCATAACTGCATTAACAACCTTCATCCATGGCAGAATTGACTTGAAGCTTTCTCAAGGATTATTGAGCTGAAACTCCTTGTGCATCCATCAATACAAGCTCGAAGCAACAACTGTTTGGGCCATTTGCAACCAAATCATCACTGAATCACAGCTGCACTTCAATCTGGTAAGGTTTTCGACTCTCACCATTTTCAAAACTATAATATGCTTATGATAGGTCTCCTTGCCATGATTATAATGAACCTTGAATTAGTAAAAATGGTTGCCTGTGCTGAAAGAAATGTTGAGTTGAAATTTCATGTCCAAACTTGTTTTTGCTCGTTGCTTCTTGGTTAGCTCGATTTAGGACAAATGATGTTTGGATTTGTAATGTGTGATGTTTTCTGAGTTGAATGGTAGGCTGTATGTCCATTTCTGGGAAAATAATTTGTCACGATTTTTTGAGGAAGATGAACACAACACTGTAGCTCTAGAACCCTAGTTTCATGCTGCCCAGATTTTTGTTCCACGTGATTTGCATGATGGGTACTGTTTCATTAGCATGAGCCAATCAGAACATTTCAAGCCTTGAGCCAATGCGCTGCGTTTTACTTAAGTTCCAACTTATTTACTAAACTGCCATTCCCGTGCCATTGGTCTCATTAACTCATGTTATTTTCAATTTTATTTCATTTTTGATTCACCATCTTACAAAAATCATAGCTCATCCATTTTTGATCCAAATTTCATGAGAATTTTTGCATTTTGTTCATCTGGATCTCTAGTATTTAATCATGATTTTTCCTGATTTTTTTGGATGGATGAATTTTAAATGGTGCTAGGGTTTTGTTCATGTGACCATTTCTTATACACTTTGCCAAAACATTTGTGAAATGATGATGCTTTATCCATTGCCTCTGATTTTTTTTTTGCTTAAACTAGACACATTCATGGTGATTTTGGTATAGAGTTTATGAATTTATCATCTCTGGTTGTTGAGTTATGATTTTTTGAAGCAGGGTTTGACAATTTGTGTCACACCATTGATGTGCAACTTTATGATTTTCAATACCATGCTTCTTGACCTCAAATTGCTTTGAATTTTTGCATGAATGAACCTATGGATATCTAGTTTACATGTGATTTTTCTTGGAATTGTTTGTGGCATTTCCTAATTGTTTGAGATTTTTCTCCCCTGTTTGGTCTTATGTTGACTTTTTGTGATACATGTTCCCATTTCATTTGTGAAATCCTCATACTTTATTAGATGGACATGAAATTTGATATGTGATTATTAGACATCTTAAGCTTAGCCATGGTTTTGATCCCATTCATTTCTCATATGCTATCACTGATTTATGATTTTTTCAAGTTGATGCATGTTTGGTTGACTTCTTTGAGCATGCTTAAAATTTCCTTGCCTTTCTGATTTTCATTGACCACCTTCTACTTGTCCAAATAAGTTGAAATTTGACATGCTTACCATGCTATGGGTTGTGTTTGACCATGATTTATTTGATGATTTTTGGAAATGTTTGAGATTGGTTTTGAGTTAAGTCTTGCTGTTGACTTCTATGAGCTTCCATATGCCATGCTTTGACTTCTTCTGCTTATAAAATGATGATGATGATTGATATGAATGTGAACCCAATTGAGTTTGTTTCTTGATTGTTTGAATATGATTTTGATTGGATTTCATTTGCTGTTTTGACTTTCTCATCCCCTTTTGACCCTAGGCTTGCCCTAGTGGTCCTGTTACTTACATTTGAGTTCATGTTTTCAGGTTAAGCAACAATTACCCAATGAGACCAATACAAATTGATTGAGTGTGCTTGTTTATCATGATTAATCTATTTGTTTTGTAGGTTGCTTGGCTCACATGCCTTGAACCTTATGCATTGCACATTTATCTGCTTGTGTTGACTGTTAACCTTTGTTCCATTCTGATTTAACTTTGACTTGTATACTAACTGTGCTTGACTGATTTCAGGTACTTTAGTTGCTTTTAGTTCCTTGTGAACTTTGCTTTGCTTTGCTTAAGAGCAATTTGCATTGAGGTATAACTTCTTTACTTCATGTAGTCTGGAAGACCTGGCCTGTTACTTGGCCAGGCAACTGTCTGAAGTCCTCCTTAAGAGGCAATGTTTGTGACTGTTTACATTTGTCCTTGTATAGAGTCAAAGACCTCCTAAGTGAAGAGGCAATTGGCAGAATCCAAGGGATATGCAATCTATCCCCTGCTATTCTGTGTGTCATTTGCTTTGCTCACACCACTGTGTTGATGCATTGCAGATACAAACCCAAGATATTGTACAATTGTACAGTTGAGTCAGTATCAAATGTGTAGAAGGGTTCCCACTTTCTGAACCCACACATTCTTGTCTTAAGCTCTCCCAGGCCAGGGATAAGAGCTGTGAAGTCTCATCTTCACTCACCTTTCATCTGCTTCACCTTAGCCCCTCAATGGCAAGGTTAAGAGCTAACACTACCCAGTTCCAGTGGTTTGTTTGTTGAGGTTGATATGACCCCTCGACTAAAACCTAGCCTTGATGTTTGAGCCCCTTGTTGGTGTGTTTATTTCATGCTGTATGTGCTTGTGTGGTGTGATTGTATCCCCTAGGTTTGTTAGACTCCGTGTAGTCTCGTTTGCATGTCAATTAAGGTAGCACGGTTCCTTCGTATAGGACTTCCTTTCTTGCTTGAGCTTTCCTAAAACACAAACAAACATTATCCCCTCTTAAGGATACGTTAACTCCTTCTACTACAGGTGAGTAAGTCTCCAAAGGTCGAGCATCAGGTAGATTGCGCAGTGACGTTGTCCACTTAAAAAACACAAACCAACGGGAATAGTTTAGCCGAACTACGGCAACTCTGATTCTCATGTCCAGATGAGATACGTAGGCACGAGATGCGATGTCTTGTCGAGTTTGACTAACAACTAACACTAATTCTCTTCTCTCGCCCTCGTTGCGATTGAGACCTCCCCTTTCTCTTGCCCTAGTTGCAATCGAGACCCTTCTTCTTCCTGTGCAAGTTAGGTTAGGTGTGGCTTGCTTCCTGTGCAAGTCATGTTTAGGATAGGCTTGCTTCCTGTGCAAGTTAGCTAGAAACCTTAACTTAGGGACGACTTTGCATGACAACATCTAGGCTCGAGTCGTAGTCTCCCTAGTGTTGTGTCTCCCTCTGTTATCTGGTTAGGCTAGTCCTTTTTCCCTGCGTAGGGGAACTACGTCGCCCTGATCCTCATACCAGATGAGGTACGTAGGCAGGAGATGAGCTGATCTCTCCGGGCGCCCTTTTTTCTTTTTCAACCCTTTGTGTCTTAACCACTCTTTGTGTGTGTTCGGTTCGGATGCTGATGTAAGTCCAGTGATTGGCATTCGGGCTCCGCGTTCGCCCTTTTGTTTTATTTGTGTGAGTTGTTTCTCCTTTTCTGGTTGGAGTCCGACGTAAGTCCAGCGATTGGCAGTTGGTTTCCTGTGTGTGTTTTGGTTCGGATGCTGATGTAAGTCCAGTAATTGGCATTCAGGCTCCACGTTTGCCTCTTCCCGTGTTTGTTTGCGTGCGTGTTAGCCGAGCTACGAATGCTCTGATTCTTCTTCGTCCAAGAAGATACGTATGCATAGGATGCGATATCCTAGCGAGCATGTGTCGTTTCCCCAGTCCGAACTACTTCGACTCCGATGTCTATGCCTGATAGACTAAGTAGGCCCAGGATGCGATATCTTGCCGAGTCAGTTTCAGTCTTGTTTGTTTTCTTGTGTCTCTTTCAGCCAGTGTGTGTGTGTGGTGTTTGTTTTAGCAACCTTTTCTTTCTTTGTGCGTGGATCCCGTCGAGTACGATGGATGCGTAGGGGTGCTAATACCTTCCCTACGCATAACCGACTCCCGATCCCATTCTCTTTGGTCGCGAGACCATGTTCTTTCCAGGTTTACTCTGAGCGTTTCCTTTCCCTCTTTTGGGATAAATAACGCACGGTGGCGGCTCTGTTGTTCTTGTTTCCCGCCGGTTTTTCGCGTAATGCGACAGCTGGCGACTCCGCTGGGGACTTCATAGATGTTGACCTGTGCTGGTCCATCTTCCCTAAGCGAGTCTCTCCTAGCGTTTTAGGATAGTTTAGGTTGCTTGTGTTGCTTTATTTATTGCATTTATTATTCTGACTGTGTATATATTTGCATAAATATTTGCATGCATCATACTATCATGTTGTCGTCATCTGTGCAGGTGGTTCCTCTGTTTTAGGGTGGGTGTTCTGAGTGGGGCTAAAACCCAGGCCCGAGTATACACCTAGGCTTAGTGTGGTCTCATGTTGCCTCCTTCATGTTAGGTCAATATGTGCCTGGCAACGTGATGTACCACAAGCCGGACGAGGTTCATTTGATAGTGCTCTCCTCTGTGGGGTACTCCACTTTGGTTGAGTTACTTCATTTGAGTTGTTGACTCTGGTGACCGATCATTTCCCGGATTTTTGGTTTAGACGATCTCAGGAGAGCTACAATGGCACACCCGAAAGGGCAAACCCATTGAGTATCTTTGCCCGATTGTCGAGACTATTATCCGCCTTAGGGTGACCTGATTAGAATTTACCTGTGAGGGGAGGGTGGTTCTTACAGATGCATGTTCAGATGGTGACTTTGTTGGTGACTTTTAGTTCCGTGGATCAGAGTCCTATTTATGAGTCGGATTTATGGATCGTTATTTCTGGACGCCGGAGGTTTGATCCTGGTATTGATCGGAGGGTTCCGTTTATTTCGGATCCCTGGGCTGAATTTGAGGGTACCTGCTCATATGTTGATCTGGTTTAGTTGACCTGGTTTAGATGACTTTGGGTTTCAAATGAAGTTGTGACGCCAGAGTTCAAGCCGAAGCTTTGATCCTGTGTCGTGTGATACTCAGCCGACCAGTCATGGCTCCATCATTTGCATCATAGCATGTTCATTTTTCAAAAAAAAAATGCATAAAAAAAAAAAAAAAAAAAGAGAAGAAAAGTTAACCTGCATACGCATCACACGCATCATATTCATGTCATTTTTGCATTACAGGTGTTCTAGTGCCCGACTTCTCACTCTGGTTCATGTGTTCAGGCAGGATAGCTGATCAAAGACCGCACCGCTACTCAACGAGACTCAACCATCAAAGGAATATGGATCAAGTACAAGCTGAGTTAGCTGAGATGAGGGCTAACATGGCCCAATTTATTCACATGATGCAAGGGGTCGCACAAGGTCAAGAAGAACTCTGAGCTCTAGTTCAGAGGCAAGAAGCTGTAATTCCACCGCCCAACCAGGCTCTGCCAGAGGGAGGCCCGATCAATGATAATCCTACTGCTGCTGTGCCCGTCAACAACTATGTTGTGGGTGAAGAATTAAGAGGTATTCGCATCAACGGTCAGCCTATCGCTCCAGATACCGCCAATGCCAGAGTAGTCCGAGCTTCGGCCCGTAATCAAGCTCCGATTGTTGACAGACAAGAGGATATGTTTACTTTGCTCAGTGAAGACGAAGACATCTTGGGAAGGGTTGATGAGAGAGACCGCAAAGTTGAGGCCCTTGCTGAGAAGATCCGTGCTATGGAATGTCAAAACTCCCTCGGTTTTGATGTTACCAATATGGGATTAGTGGAAGGTCTGAGAATCCCACACAAGTTTAGAGCACCGACCTTCGACAAATACAACGGTACTTCCTGCCCTCGCACCCATGTGCAGGCATACTATCGAAAGATCTCGGCGTATACTGACGACGAGAAGATGTGGATGTATTTTTTCCAAGACAGCCTATCTGGGGCGTCTTTGGACTGGTACATGGAGTTGAAAAGGGATTCGATCAGATGCTGGAGGGATTTGGGTGAAGCATTCCTCAGACAGTATAAGCATAATATGGATATGGCACCGACCCGGACTCAGCTGCAGAGTCTGTGTCAAAAAAACAGTGAGAGCTTTAAAGAGTACGCCCAGAGATGGCGCGAGCTTGCTGCGAGAGTTCAACCCCCTATGCTGGAAAGGGAGTTGACAGACATGTTTATCAGCACTCTTCAAGGTGTGTTTATGGACCGGATGGGGAGCTGCCCATTCGGAAGTTTTTCTGATGTCGTCATCTGTGGCGAGAGAACCGAAAGTTTAATCAAGGCCGGCAGAATTCATGATGTGGGTTCTTCTTCGTCATCAAAGAAACCCTTCTCTGGGACACCTCGCCGTAGAGAAGGAGAGACCAATGCTGTCCACCGAGAGAATGTGTACAGAGGAGTTGTAAATAGAGATCAGTATCGTCCAGTTGCTGCAGTGACCATTCCGGCACCTCAGCCTCGTCAACAACAACAACAAAGGGTTCAACAACCGCAACAACAACAACAACAACAGCAACGTCCCTATCAGCCGAAGCAGAGGTTGCAGCCTGATAGAAGATTTGACCCGTTGCCCATGACATATGCTGAGCTTCTGCCTGAGTTGCTCAGATTGGGTTTCGTGGAGTTGCGTACCATGGCTCCTCCAACAGTGTTGCCTCCTAGGTATGATGCGAACGTCCGCTGTGACTTTCATTCTGGGGCACCAGGCCACCATACTGAGAGATGCCGGGCTCTCCAGCACAAGGTACAAGACTTGATCGATGCCAAGGCGATCAACTTTGCTCCGGTACCGAATGTGGTGAACAATCCTATGCCTCAACATGGTGGGCATAGGGTAAACAATATTGAAGGGGGAGAAGCTGAAGATTTGGTTGATGATGTTGATGATGTTCAGACTTCTCTACTGGTAGTAAAGGGCCGTCTGTTGAAGGGGGGTGTCTACCCAGGCTGTGGTGAAGTTTGTTTGGGTTGTGCTGAGACTGATAATGGTTGTGACCAGTTGAGGACTGGTATTCAAAAGCTGATTGATGAAGGTTGTCTCCAGTTCAGTCGGGTTGCCAGAGATAATGGGTCGGTGTCTACTGTCACCATCTACTTCAAACCGTCTGAAGGACGAGGACAAGGGGTCGTAAGTTCATCTACAGCAAGTGGTACCCCAGTTACCATTTCTACTCCAGTTACTATCCCCGCTCCGGTAACTATTAGTGCTCCAACTACTATCGTTGCGTCTGGCAGAAGACAAGTTGAGAATAGTAGGGCCGTTCCTTGGAGGTATGACAATGCCTATCGCAGCAATCGGAGGGTTGATAATCAGATAAGGCCGGCCAGTCAAGCGCCTGTGACAATCAGTGCACCGGTTAGAACTCTTGTGGTTACAAGTCCTGTGGTGGACAATGTTGGGGGACCAGGAGGTTTTACCCGGAGTGGACGACTGTTTGCTCCTCAGTCGTTGAGAGATGCTAATGCTGAGGCATCTGCTAGGGCTAAGGGTAAACAGGTTGTGGTTGACGAGGAACCGGCTCAGAAGGAGGCCGAGGGTTCTTTTGAAAAAGACGTCGAGGAATTTATGAAGATTATCAAGAAGAGTGACTACAAGATAGTAGATCAGCTCAACCAGACTCCGTCTAAAATTTCAATACTCTCTTTGCTGTTGTGCTCAGAGGCACATCGTGATGCCTTGCTGAAGATGTTAAATGTGGCATACGTACCGCAAGAGATCTCAGTCAACCAGTTGGAGGGTGTGCTAGCCAACGTGAGTACCAGGCATGGTGTAGGTTTCACTGACCTAGACTTGACGCCTGAAGGTCGTAATCATAACAAAGCCTTACACATCATTATGGAGTGCAAGGGTGTTGTTCTGTCTCACGTATTGGTAGACACCGGGTCGTCCCTGAATGTCCTACCAAAGCAGATTTTGAAGAAGATTGATGTTGAGGGAGTTGTGCTCACTCCCAGTGACCTTATTGTGCGTGCTTTTGACGGATCCAAACGTTCTGTGTTTGGTGAAGTTACCTTGCCAGTGAAGATAGGTCCCGAAGTTTTCGACGTCATTTTCTATGTGATGGATATTCAGCCCGCCTATAGCTGTTTGTTGGGGCGTCCGTGGATACACGCAGCAGGGGCAGTCTCGTCGACTCTCCATCAGAAACTCAAGTATGTCTGGAACGGTCAGATCGTGACCGTGTGTGGCGAAGAAGAGATTCTGGTGAGCCATTTATCCTCATTCAAGTATGTCGAGGTAGATGGCGAGATCCACGAAACTTTATGCCAGGCATTTGAGACCGTGGCTATTGAGAAGGTGGCCTATGCTGAGCAGAGAAAGCCAGGTGCTTCGATTACGTCTTACAAGCAAGCCAAGGAGGTGGTTGACTCCGGTAGGGCTGAGGGCTGGGGCAAGATGGTTGACCTGCCTGTGAAGGAAGACAAATTCGGTATCGGTTATGAGCCTCTCCAAGCAGAGCAGAGTGTGGGTCCAAGCACCTTTACCAGCGCTGGGTTGATGAATCATGGAGACGTCTTTGCAACTGGTGAAGACTGTGATAGTGATTGTGATTTGGACATCTGGGTCCGCCCTTGTGCACCAGGGGAGTCTATCAACAATTGGACAGCTGAAGAAGTGGTTCAAGTTACTCTTCAGACAGAGTAATTTTCCTTTGTTTTTTTCATTTTGCATGAAAACCCTACGTTCTGCCCAAGACGTAGTGGTTCATTGTAGGGCCTCATCATGTTTTAATGATTATCATAAATAAAGGACGTTTTGCAATCAAATTTTGAGATCTTTGTCTTTCTATTTTTTGTTTCCACTTTTTCAAAACAATAAAAATGGCAATGTTTTTGTTTTTTGTGACTTTATTGAAATCTTTTTCTAAAAACAAAACATTAAACATGCAGAAGTGATATTTTGGCATCCACTGTGAACAATCCTGTTATGGCTCAGTATGATTTCAACAATCCCATCTACCAAGCTGAAGAGGAGAGTGAGGAAGACTGTGAACTCCCCGCAGAATTGGTCAGACTATTGAAGCAAGAGGAAAGGGTCATCCAACCTCATCAGGAGGAGTTGGAGATTGTTAACCTGGGTACTGAGGACGACAGAAGAGAGATCAAGATTGGGGCCGCTTTAGAAGACTCTGTCAAGAGGAGGCTGATTGAGATGCTAAGAGAATATGTGGAAATATTCGCCTGGACATATCAAGACATGCCTGGGTTGGATACAGACATTGTGGTGCATCGATTACCTCTCAGGGAAGAGTGTCCTTCGGTCAAGCAGAAGCTTCGCAGAACAAGTCCTGATATGGCTGTCAAGATCAAGGAAGAGGTTCAGAAGCAGTGGGACGCAGGGTTTCTGGCCGTTACCAGTTATCCACCGTGGGTTGCTAATATTGTTCCTGTGCCGAAGAAGGACGGCAAAGTCAGGATGTGTGTCGATTACCGGGATTTGAACAGGGCGAGTCCGAAAGATGATTTCCCATTGCCTCACATTGATGTATTGGTTGATAATACGGCTCAGTCCTCGGTATTCTCTTTCATGGATGGTTTCTCGGGCTATAATCAGATCAAGATGGCGCCAGAGGACATGGAAAAGACGACATTCATTACACCTTGGGGCACGTTCTGCTACAAAGTGATGCCATTTGGGCTGAAGAATGCCGGTGCTACCTATCAGAGGGCAATGACGACTCTCTTTCATGACATGATGCACAAAGAAATTGAAGTGTACGTGGATGATATGATTGCGAAGTCGTAGACAGAAGAGGAGCACCTGGTTAATCTACAGAAGTTGTTTGACAGATTAGTCAAGTTCAAACTGAGGCTGAATCCGAACAAGTGTACGTTTGGGGTGAGATCAGGGAAGCTGTTAGGCTTCATTGTCAGTGAGAAAGGGATTGAGGTTGATCCAGCGAAAGTCAAAGCTATTCAAGAAATGCCTGAACCAAAAACGGAGAAGCAAGTCCGTGGGTTTTTAGGGAGGTTGAACTACATTGCAAGGTTCATATCTCACCTAACTGCCACATGTGAACCAATTTTCAAACTGCTTAGAAAGAATCAGGCGATCAAGTGGAATGATGATTGTCAGAAAGCTTTTGACAAAATCAAAGAGTATTTACAGAAACCTCCAATCCTGATTCCTCCAGTTCCAGGGAGACCACTGATAATGTACTTATCGGTTACCGAGACTTCAATGGGGTGTGTATTGGGGCAGCATGACGAGTCTGGTCGAAAAGAGCATGCCATATACTACCTTAGCAAAAAGTTTACCGACTGTGAAACTAGATATTCACTGCTCGAGAAAACTTGATGTGCTTTGGCCTGGGCTGCTCGCCGACTAAGGCAGTATATGTTGAACCATACTACTCTGTTGATTTCTAAGATGGATCCAGTCAAGTACATCTTTGAGAAGCCGGCTCTCATCGGGCGCGTTGCCCGTTGGCAGATGATTTTAACAGAATATGACATTCAGTACACGTCACAGAAGGCCATCAAAGGTAGTATTCTGTCAGACTATCTTGCCGAGCAACCAATTGACGATTATCAGCCTATGGTATTTGAATTCCCTGATGAAGACATCATGTACCTGAAGATAAAAGATTGTGAAGAGCCACCTGTCGAGGAAGGACCGGATCCTGATGACAAGTGGACACTAATGTTTGATGGGGCTGTGAATATGAACGGTAATGGTGTTAGGGCAGTATTGATCAATCCCAAAGGTGCTCATATACCTTTTTCTGCCAGATTGACTTTTGACGTCACCAACAATGAAGTTGAGTATGAGGCTTGTATCATGGGGATAGAAGAAGCCATTGATCTGAGGATCAAAACACTTGACATATTTGGAGATTCAGCTCTAGTGATCAATCAGGTCAATGGAGATTGGAATACGAACCAGCCGCATCTGATTCCGTATAGAGATTACACCAGAAGAATATTGACGTTCTTCAAGAAAGTGAAGTTGTATCATGTCCCCCGGGACGAGAATCAAATGGCTGATGCTCTGGCTACCTTATCCTCTATGATAAAGGTTCATTGGTGGAATCATGTGCCACATGTTGCGGTGAATCGACTCGAGAGGCCTGCGTATGTGTTTGCAGCCGAGTCTGTTGTGATTGATGAGAAACCGTGGTACTATGACATCAAGAACTTCCTCAAGACTCAAGAGTATCCTGAGGGTGCGTCAAAGAATGATAAGAAGACCCTGAGAAGGCTAGCTGGAAGCTTTTACTTGAATCAGGATGATGTGTTGTACAAAAGGAACTTTGACATGGTCTTGCTCAGATGCGTGGATAGACACGAAGCAGAAATGTTAATGCAAGAAGTGCACGAAGGTTCGTTTGGTACCCACGCTGGTGGTCATGCAATGTCGAAGAAACTGCTGAGAGCCGGTTATTACTGGATGACTATGGAATCCGATTGCTTCAAATATGCTCGGAAGTGCCATAAATGTCAAATCTATGCTGATAAGGTGCATGTACCACCAAGCCCGTTGAATGTCATGAACTCGCCTTGGCCGTTTGCCATGTGGGGCATCGACATGATTGGGAAGATTGAGCCTACTGCTTCGAATGGACATCGCTTCATCTTGGTTGCGATTGATTACTTCACCAAATGGGTAGAAGCAACTTCTTTTGCTAGTGTCACCAAACAAGTGGTCGCCCGGTTCATCAAGAAAGAAATCATCTGTCGTTATGGAGTCCCTGAGAGAATCATCACTGACAATGGTTCAAATCTCAACAACAAGATGATGAAAGAGCTGTGCAGAGATTTCAAGATTGAACATCACAATTCTTCTCCTTACAGACCAAAGATGAATGGTGCTGTAGAGGCAGCTAACAAGAATATCAAGAAGATTGTGCAGAAGATGGTCGTTACGTACAAGGATTGGCACGAGATGCTGCCTTTCGCTTTGCATGGGTACCGTACTTCAGTGCGTACGTCGACCGGGGCAACCCCTTACTCCCTTGTGTATGGTATGGAAGCAGTCCTACCAGTTGAAGTGGAGATCCCTTCTCTGAGGGTATTATTGGATGTTAAGCTGGACGAAGCCGAGTGGGTTCGTACAAGGTTTAATGAGTTGAGCCTTATCGAAGAAAGACGGTTAGCAGCTGTGTGCCATGGGCAGTTATATCAGAGAAGGATGAAGCGAGCCTTTGATCAGAAAGTGCATCCTCGGACATTTCAAACTGGCGATCTAGTTTTGAAGAGGATCCTTCCTCCCGGTACAGACAATAGGGGCAAATGGACTCCTAATTACGAAGGTCCATATGTTGTGAAGAAGGTCTTCTCCGGTGGAGCCTTGATGCTTACAACAATGGATGGTGAAGATTTTCCTTCCCCTGTTAACTCAGATGTAGTCAAAAAATACTTCGCATAAATAGACCCGCTGGACAAAAAGAATAAAAGAGTCCAGGCAAAAATGGGCATCCCGGCGAACCAAAAAACAGAAAGAAAAGGTTCGGGCAAAAATTAGGGATAAAGATGAAAAATTGTACACCCGGTAAGTCGAAAACCCGCAAGGGCGGCTTAGGCAAAAATGGGTATCCCGGTGGATTGAAAACCCGAAAGGGCGATCCAGCCAAAAAGAGGGATTAAAGCGAAGACTACAGTCTGAGTTATCTGTACTTCATCATGCTTTGTCAGCTGCCATCTCGAAAGATGTGATCGGTCCAGTCAGTCTTCTCAGAAAGCAAGGAATTGGGAGGAAACCGATGATCTATGGGTTATAACAGAGTTGGGAAACAGTGGATGCCGTGTTCACATTGCCATTAGGATAGTTTATTTTCCTTTTGTGCGCAATTACCTCTTCCTAGGAATTGCTTCCCAATGTATTTGCCTTTTCAGGCACATTTTCAATCAATAAAAGTCGTTATTCAGATAAATTGCTCTCCTATTTTTACTTTTACTGTTTTGTTTGCAAAAACGTCCGAATTTTTGATAAACATTGCATCTAAAAACATGAAGGCTAAACAAATAATGTGCAAAAGATTAAAACATTTGAAAATCATTTTGAATGTTGAGGACACTTGAGCGTATTTTGTCCATGTATCCCCTGGGGGCATCTGTTGTTCCGTTATGCAGGTCGTCACCTGTGAACATCTCTCCAGCAGTTATTTCCCAGAACAAAGCTATTCTCCTAGTTGTAGATTGGTTAAGTCTTCCCCAACGGAGCAGCTATTTCTCCAGCAGAGTTCATCCTACCAGTGGATTGGACGAGTTTCGATAGCAGGTTGATACTTGCATCCCCAGCTGAGTTGATTCTACTTGTGGATTATGTGGGTCGTCCCCGGCGGAGTAACAGATATTTCCCAAAGTAGAGTTTATCATATCTGAGGTTTGTATGAGCCTTATCCCCAAAGAGTTTCCTGGTTTATCTTCCCCAGCGGAGCAGTTATTTCCCCAAGCAGAGATATCCTACTTGCGGATTGATCGGGATATCCCCAGCAAAGTTGCCGGTTTTGTCAGTAGCAAGTTGCTTTTACTCCCCAGCGAGTTGTCTTGTCTCCCCCTAACGGATTTTTATTTGATGGTTCCCCGGTAGTTGCCGTGTTTTTCCCCCAGCGGATTTGTATTGAAGGTTTCTCAGCACGGTCGTCCTGTGTATTCCCCAGCGGAGTTTTCATCATTTTTGCATTTTTGCATGTAGTAATCATTGCATCCTCAAATTGCGTAGTATTTCCATATGGAGCATTACGCCATAGAAAAATTCAAACATATGCATTCATGTGTTCGAAACCCAACCAGACTGTATCTCCGGCAGAGGCGGATCCTTTTGTTCAACATCAGCACAGCACGTCTGCTACAGTTGCTCCTGACAGTATTCAGGATTGATATCCCCACAAAGGTTTATTTCCTCACCCGTTGGTGACAGAAAGATTGTTTCTCCTCAGTGAGATTCCCCAGCAAGTGATCAGCCTTGCCTTGGCATATCTAAGATGTCGTTCTTGTGATACCAGTAAGTGTCATGACAGCACCCGTGTGTGTTTCATCTTTCGGTGTCGGTAAACATCGAGTCTCACTCCAGTCATCGGTAAATGTCTGGTCATTTTTTGGTGTCGGTAAACACCATTGTTTCGGTGTCGGTAAACATCGAGTCTCACTCCAGTCATCGGTAAATGTCTGGTCATTTTTTGGTGTCGGTAAACACCATTGTTTCGGTGTCGGTAAACATCGAGTCTCACCCCAGTCATCGGTAAATGTCTGGTCATTTTTTGGTGTCGGTAAACACCATTGTTTCGGTGTCGGTAAACATCGAGTCTCACTCCAGTCATCGGTAAATGTCTGGTCATTTTTTGGTGTCGGTAAACACCATTGTTTCGGTGTCGGTAAACATCGAGTCTCACCCCAGTCATCGGTAAATGTCTGGTCATTTTTGGTGTCGGTAAACACCATTGTTTCGGTGTCGGTAAACATCGAGTCTTTCCCTCAGTCATCGGTAAATGTCTGATAAATCCCCAGCTAAAGATCCCCAGTAGAGTCATCGGTAAATGTCCTATCTGGTTTCCAGTTGTGAATATTTGTTTGTCTCTCCCCAATAAAATTTTCCCAGTCATCGGTAAATGTCTGGCCATGCTTTGCTTTCTTGTTGATAAAATCAAGATCCCCAGAAGTCGTCGGTAAACGTCTTGTCTGATTCCATTACAAAGATTTTGTTCCTCCCCAAGTGGAGACGCCATCGGTAAATGGCCCCGTTTGCTTCGATATCGGTAAATATTGAATGCCCAGTTTTATCCGCCATCGGTAAATGGCCCAGTTTTCTTCGATATCGGTAAATATCAAGTTGCTTTGAAGCTACCATCGGTAAATGGTCTTGCTTCCTTTTTACATCAAAGTTGTTTCCCAGCAGCAGCCATCGGTAAATGGTCTCGCTGAAGTTGATATCGGTAAATATCAAGTTTCCAGTTTCTAACCATCGGTAAATGGTTTCGCTTTTCTGAAGTTGTTTCCCAGCAACCATCGGTAAATGGTCTCGCTGAAGTTGATATCGGTAAATATCAAGTTTTAACCATCGGTAAATGGTTTCGCTTTTCTGAAGTTGTCACTTGCAGTCGTCATCAGTAAATGACGTGGTTCTTCTTGTATTATATCCAGCAGGGTGCAAATTTCTACGGTTCTTTGGTATTCAATCCCTGTTTACCCTGAAAGTCTGACAGCCATTGCTATCATCCGTTCGGGTTCCCAGCTGATTGAATAGGGGCAGCTGTAGCACCTCAAATTTGCACCTATCATTGTACATACATTCTCATATTAGGTCATAACATAACATGGTCCACTGCATAGCATTGCATTGTCCCTTTACCTCAAGTACAAGATCATCAGTCAGATTAGGTCAAACTGGTCAGGAGATCAGTCAATCAAGCAAGCAAGTACAAATTCCATTGAGACAAGGCCCTAGGGTTGGTCCAACATGTTCACATGACCTAGGGGTCCTTTTGAAGTGATTTGGTCAAGGTTTGATTGCTCAGAAGTCATCACTCAATGCACAGTTTACCAGAAACCCTAAAAAGTCAACCTTGGTCAACTGGGTTTGATTTTATGGATTTCAAGGTGGGAATTGGTTTGAGAGGGTTCATTCATGTCCATATAGGCCTCATATAACATTTCAAACACCATCATGGAAGAATTTGAAGCCAGACAAGAAATTTCCAAAAATAGAAACTTGACCTGTAATTGGAATTTGCCAAAAATGGAAACTTCTTGATCCTAAACTTACATCATGATACAAGCTTCAAATGAATTTTTTCCCAACATGAAAGTTGAAGATCTTGTTCTCCCATTTCCAAAAAGTCCAAGAACACTCAATTCCCATGTATGGTTGGCAAGTTATGATCAAATCATTTTCAGAAAATTTTGAACTTCAAAAGGCCATATCTCTCAAACCATTTGGCCAAATTGGGTGGGGTTTTTTGCAACAAGTCACATTTGATCCCCTCTTTCCAAAAATGTCATCATCATTCATCAAAACATCACCAATCAAAATGGCACTTTTGGAGGCAACTTGAATTGTTTTAAGTGAAGTGAAAAATTGGGATTTTAAAATAACCATTTTCAATCAATTGTGCCAATTGGGAATGACCAGAAATCATGTTTGGAACTTGCCCAAAGGCCCATTTTCGAGCTGTAAGCCTTGCACCTCACCACTTAAGTAAAAATGACCAAATTAGCAAAACATGTCATTTTTCCAAAGTCCAATTACCACTTTGCTTAATCATGCTTAGCAACTTAAAACAGCACATATAAAGATCATTTTCTTTCTGAAGGAACCCTAGCAGCCAACATTCAAAACCAGAAAAACCCTTGTTCTCTCATTGGCTTTTTTTTTCCATTTTGAAACTTTACTGAAAATTTGCAAAAGAACTCGAGCCCTGTTTCTTGGCTTCATCATTTACCATCATCTTGAACTGATTACAAGCCTAAAATCCCAGCTGGAAGCAAGAAATTCATAACTGCATTAACAACCTTCATCCATGGAAGAATTGACTTGAAGCTTTCTCAAGGATTATTGAGCTGAAACTCCTTGTGCATCCATCAATACAAGCTCGAAGCAACAACTGTTTGGGCCATTTGCAACCAAATCATCACTGAATCACAGCTGCACTTCAATCTGGTAAGGTTTTCGACTCTCACCATTTTCAAAACTATAATATGCTTATGATAGGTCTCCTTGCCATGATTATAATGAACCTTGAATTAGTAAAAATGGTTGCCTGTGCTGAAAGAAATGTTGAGTTGAAATTTCATGTCCAAACTTGTTTTTGCTCGTTGCTTCTTGGTTAGCTCGATTTAGGACAAATGATGTTTGGATTTGTAATGTGTGATGTTTTCTGAGTTGAATGGTAGGCTGTATGTCCATTTCTGGGAAAATAATTTGTCACGATTTTTTGAGGAAGATGAACACAACACTGTAGCTCTAGAACCCTAGTTTCATGCTGCCCAGATTTTTGTTCCACGTGATTTGCATGATGGGTACTGTTTCATTAGCATGAGCCAATCAGAACATTTCAAGCCTTGAGCCAATGCGCTGCGTTTTACTTAAGTTCCAACTTATTTACTAAACTGCCATTCCCGTGCCATTGGTCTCATTAACTCATGTTATTTTCAATTTTATTTCATTTTTGATTCACCATCTTACAAAAATCATAGCTCATCCATTTTTGATCCAAATTTCATGAGAATTTTTGCATTTTGTTCATCTGGATCTCTAGTATTTAATCATGATTTTTCCTGATTTTTTTGGATGGATGAATTTTAAATGGTGCTAGGGTTTTGTTCATGTGACCATTTCTTATACACTTTGCCAAAACATTTGTGAAATGATGATGCTTTATCCATTGCCTCTGATTTTTTTTTTGCTTAAACTAGACACATTCATGGTGATTTTGGTATAGAGTTTATGAATTTATCATCTCTGGTTGTTGAGTTATGATTTTTTGAAGCAGGGTTTGACAATTTGTGTCACACCATTGATGTGCAACTTTATGATTTTCAATACCATGCTTCTTGACCTCAAATTGCTTTGAATTTTTGAATGAATGAACCTATGGATGTCTAGTTTACATGTGATTTTTCTTGGAATTGTTTGTGGCATTTCCTAATTGTTTGAGATTTTTCTCCCCTGTTTGGTCTTATGTTGACTTTTTGTGATACATGTTCCCATTTCATTTGTGAAATCCTCATACTTTATTAGATGGACATGAAATTTGATATGTGATTATTAGACATCTTAATCTTAGCCATGGTTTTGATCCCATTCATTTCTCATATGCTATCACTGATTTATGATTTTTTCAAGTTGATGCATGTTTGGTTGACTTCTTTGAGCATGCTTAAAATTTCCTTGCCTTTCTGATTTTCATTGACCACCTTCTACTTGTCCAAATAAGTTGAAATTTGACATGCTTACCATGCTATGGGTTGTGTTTGACCATGATTTATTTGATGATTTTTGGAAATGTTTGAGATTGGTTTTGAGTTAAGTCTTGCTGTTGACTTCTATGAGCTTCCATATGCCATGCTTTGACTTCTTCTGCTTATAAAATGATGATGATGATTGATATGAATGTGAACCCAATTGAGTTTGTTTCTTGATTGTTTGAATATGATTTTGATTGGATTTCATTTGCTGTTTTGACTTTCTCATCCCCTTTTGACCCTAGGCTTGCCCTAGTGGTCCTGTTACTTACATTTGAGTTCATGTTTTTAGGTTAAGCAACAATTACCCAATGAGACCAATACAAATTGATTGAGTGTGATTGTTTATCATGACTAATCTATTTGTTTTGTAGGTTGCTTGGCTCACATGCCTTGAACCTTATGCATTGCACATTTATCTGCTTGTGTTGACTGTTAACCTTTGTTCCATTCTGATTTAACTTTGACTTGTATACTAACTGTGCTTGACTGATTTCAGGTACTTTAGTTGCTTTTAGTTCCTTGTGAACTTTGCTTTGCTTTGCTTAAGAGCAATTTGCATTGAGGTATAACTTCTTTACTTCATGTAGTCTGGAAGACCTGGCCTGTTACTTGGCCAGGCAACTGTCTGAAGTCCTCCTTAAGAGGCAATGTTTGTGACTGTTTACATTTGTCCTTGTATAGAGTCAAAGACCTCCTAAGTGAAGAGGCAATTGGCAGAATCCAAGGGATATGCAATCTATCCCCTGCTATTCTGTGTGTCATTTGCTTTGCTCACACCACTGTGTTGATGCATTGCAGATACAAACCCAAGATCTTGTACAGTTGTACAGTTGAGTCAGTATCAAATGTGTAGAAGGGTTCCCACTTTCTGAACCCACACATTCTTGTCTTAAGCTCTCCCAGGCCAGGGATAAGAGCTGTGAAGTCTCATCTTCACTCACCTTTCATCTGCTTCACCTTAGCCCCTCAATGGCAAGGTTAAGAGCTAACACTACCCAGTTCCAGTGGTTTGTTTGTTGAGGTTGATATGACCCCTCGACTAAAACCTAGCCTTGATGTTTGAGCCCCTTGTTGGTGTGTTTATTTCATGCTGTATGTGCTTGTGTGGTGTGATTGTATCCCCTAGGTTTGTTAGACTCCGTGTAGTCTCGTTTGCATGTCAATTAAGGTAGCACGGTTCCTTCGTATAGGACTTCCTTTCTTGCTTGAGCTTTCCTAAAACACAAACAAACATTATCCCCTCTTAAGGATACGTTAACTCCTTCTACTACAGGTGAGTAAGTCTCCAAAGGTCGAGCATCAGGTAGATTGCGCAGTGACGTTGTCCACTTAAAAAACACAAACCAACGGGAATAGTTTAGCCGAACTACGGCAACTCTGATTCTCATGTCCAGATGAGATACGTAGGCACGAGATGCGATGTCTTGTCGAGTTTGACTAACAACTAACACTAATTCTCTTCTCTCGCCCTCGTTGCGATTGAGACCTCCCCTTTCTCTTGCCCTAGTTGCAATCGAGACCCTTCTTCTTCCTGTGCAAGTTAGGTTAGGTGTGGCTTGCTTCCTGTGCAAGTCATGTTTAGGATAGGCTTGCTTCCTGTGCAAGTTAGCTAGAAACCTTAACTTAGGGACGACTTTGCATGACAACATCTAGGCTCGAGTCGTAGTCTCCCTAGTGTTGTGTCTCCCTCTGTTATCTGGTTAGGCTAGTCCTTTTTCCCTGCGTAGGGGAACTACGTCGCCCTGATCCTCATACCAGATGAGGTACGTAGGCAGGAGATGAGCTGATCTCTCCGGGCGCCCTTTTTTCTTTTTCAACCCTTTGTGTCTTAACCACTCTTTGTGTGTGTTCGGTTCGGATGCTGATGTAAGTCCAGTGATTGGCATTCGGGCTCCGCGTTCGCGCTTTTGTTTTATTTGTGTGAGTTGTTTCTCCTTTTCTGGTTGGAGTCCGACGTAAGTCCAGCGATTGGCAGTTGGTTTCCTGTGTGTGTTTTGGTTCGGATGCTGATGTAAGTCCAGTAATTGGCATTCAGGCTCCACGTTTGCCTCTTCCCGTGTTTGTTTGCGTGCGTGTTAGCCGAGCTACGAATGCTCTGATTCTTCTTCGTCCAAGAAGATACGTATGCATAGGATGCAATATCCTAGCGAGCATGTGTCGTTTCCCCAGTCCGAACTACTTCGACTCTGATGTCTATGCCTGATAGACTAAGTAGGCCCAGGATGCGATATCTTGCCGAGTCAGTTTCAGTCTTGTTTGTTTTCTTGTGTCTCTTTCAGCCAGTGTGTGTGTGTGGTGTTTGTTTTAGCAACCTTTTCTTTCTTTGTGCGTGGATCCCGTCGAGTACGACGGATGCGTAGGGGTGCTAATACCTTCCCTACGCATAACCGACTCCCGATCCCATTCTCTTTGGTCGCGAGACCATGTTCTTTCCAGGTTTACTCTGAGCGTTTCCTTTCCCTCTTTTGGGATAAATAACGCACGGTGGCGGCTCTGTTGTTCTTGTTTCCCGCCGGTTTTTCGCGTAATGCGACATGAAGGAAACAGACTCAGACCATGTCATGGGATAATCACTCCTAAAGGTTTCCTTTCAAGGAGAATTCATTTGGTACCCTACAGTCAGGGGCAAGACAAGTTGCAAGGGGGCAAACTCCCTTCATATCTTCAAGTCAGTCAAGCAGATTGCGCCAGCCACTGGAAACTGCTTGAATTCACAACAAAAACGTCAAAAGTTCATACCAGCACAACATCATACCTTGACAAGAATCCTTAGGGCATGTCAAAAGCACAACCAACATGCGTTGATCACGTCGCTATGCTCAGTCACAGGTTGGCCAAAACACTTCAGAAGAAGAACTGAGATCTTCTCGAAGACAAATACACAACATATCAGCAAGAGATCAAACTGGGGGCACCAAGAGCATCCACACCTATTGCGTGTTCATCACATTATCAACTACCGAGTGTCGGGCAGTCAGATCCCTTCACCAACCAACAATACAATCCACATTGACAATTACCAGAAAAGCCAAAGTTCACCTTGTTGGCACCCACACAAAAACAAATACAACCAACACTGGTTTCCAGAAAACACATTGCCTTTGAAGAGGGGGGCCAATCCCAAACAAACCAATCAGTCTTTGCATTCAAACATGCATCACATACATCATATGCATCACCTCATACATAATGCATACATGACATTTATGCATATTGCACAAATCAATATCCAAGGTTTAGTCGTAGGCATCCAGGCCAACCCTCAGTTGAGTCATTGTCACTTTCTCTGAGTGAGTTCTTACCTTACTATCGGTCGTTCCCCATTAAGATATATCCTTCAACCTTTTGTTGATAAGATGTTATCCTCAGCTTAGTCAAACAATGTTTCTCTAAACACTTACCTTGTTTCGCGTTGAGCATCCCTCAATGAGTCGTTTCCTATAACCTTTTGTTGATAGAAACTACATCTCCCCAGAGAATATTGGTTCTGCAACCTTTTGTTGTTGATACCCCAAGCAAATCTTACCCAGTGATGTTCCAACACTACCCAGCAAATCAGGTTTACTGAACTTTGACAGTAGCCTTATTTTTCCAATATTTTTCTCACTGTCATCCTTTTGGTGAAAGTCCATTGAGGAATAATATTAACCATCACCCTGTTTATGGTGGTCATTATCCTTTTGGTAATGGTAAACCCTTGACATTTGCGATCTTACTGTCATCCTTTTGGTGTCGAAGATCCCTGAAGCTTTGGTCCAACCTTCATCCTTTTGGTGAGTGGTGACTGTCGCATCGCGCGAAAAACCGGCGGGAAAAGAAAGAACAACAGAGCCGCCACCGTGCATTATTTATCCCGAAAGAGGGAAAGGAAACGCTCGAAGTAAACCTAGGAAAGAACATGGTCTCGCGACCAAAGAGTATGGGTTCGGGAGTCGGTTATGCGAAGGGAAGGTATTAGCACCCCTACGCATCCGTAGTACTCTACGGGATCCACGCACAAAAGGAAGGATAAATTGGTTGCTAAACACTGCTCAAATACTCACACACACTGGCTGAAAGAAACGCAAGAAACTGACTGAAACTGACTCGGCAGGACATCGTATCCTGGGCCTACTTAGTCTATCAGGCATAGACATCAGAGTCCAAGTAGTTCGGACTGGGGAAACGACACATGCTCGCTAGGATATCGCATCCTATGCATACGTATCTTCTCGGACGAGAGAAGAATCAGAGCATTCGTAGCTCGGCTGACACGCACACAAACAAACAAGACACAGGCAAACGTGGAGCCCGACTGCCAATCACTGGACTTATGTCAGCATCCGAACCTAAACACACACAAGAAGGCAAACATGGAGCCTGAATGCCAATTGCTGGGCTTACATCAGCATCCGAACCAAACACACGCACACTGGAACCCAAATGCCACTCGATGGACTTACATCAGCTTCCAAGCACACAACAACGCAACAGGTTGATAGGGAGTCGGGGACTCAGCCTATAACTGTCAAACACACACAAACAGACAGACAGCAAATGCTAAGGAGTCACAGACTCGAGCCTAGCAAAGGTCAGACAACACACACAAAAGAAAGAAAAAGGCGCCCGGAGAGATCAGCTCAATCTCCTGCCTACATACTTCATCTGGTGTGAAGATCAGGGCGATGTAGTTCCCCTACGCAGGGATAAAGGACCTAGCCTAACCAGATAACGGAGGGAGACACAACTAGGGAGACTACGACTCGAGCCTAGATGTTATCATGCAAATCAACCCTAAGTTATGGTTTCTAGCTAAATGGCACAAGGGCCAACCTATCCTAAGCATGGCTCACACAGGAAGCAAGCCACACACACTTAACTTGCACAGGAAGCAAGCCAAGCAAAACCTAACTTGCACAGGAAGCAAGTCTAAACTAATCCTAACTTGCACAGGAAGCAAGTCAAACTATCCTAACTTGCACAGGAAGCAAGTCAAACTATCCTATCTTGCACAGGAAGCAAGTCAAACAATCCTATCTTGCACAGGAAGCAAGTCAAACAATCCTACAAGCACAGATAGCACACGCTATACACAAACAAGTGGCTCAAACAAGGGTTAGGTTTTAGTCAAGGGGTCATATCAACCTCAACAAACAAACCTCTGGAATGGGGTGAATGTGCTCTTAACCTTGCCATTGAGGGGCTAAGGTGAAGCAGATGAAAGGATGAAGTGAGGATGAGACCTCACAGCTCTTATCCCTGGCCTGGGAGAGCTCAAGACAAGAATGTGTGGGTTCAGAAAGTGGGAACCCTTCTACACATTAAAACTGACTCAACTGTACAGTTGTACAAGATCTTGGGTTTGTATCTGCAATGCATCAACACAGTGGTGTGAGCCAGGCAGATGACACACTGAATAGTGGGGGATAGATTGCATATCCCTACCTTCCACCAATTGCCTCTTCACTTAGGAGGACTTTGACTCTATGCAGGGACAAAAGTAAACATCCACAAACATTGCCTCTTAAGGAGGACTTCAGACAGTTGCCTGGCCAAGTAACAGGCCAGGTCTTCCAGACTACATGGAGTAAAAGAGACATACCTCAATGCAAATTGCTTATACAAGCAAAGCAAAGCAAAAAGTTCACAAAGAACTAAGCAACTAAAGCACCTGAAACAGTCAAGCAGAGGTTAGTATGCAACTTCAAACAAAACAAACAGAAACAGACAACAACAGTCCATTAAAGGCACATGGATGTGCAAGGCACAAGGCTTTAGGGCATGTGAGCCAAGCCACCTACAAAACAAAGAGGTTAGGCAATGGTATTTGAGCAAGCTCAATCAAAAGAATTGGTCTCAATGGCCATTTGATGGTCAACCTGAAATCACAAACTCAAAGGTGAGTAACAGGACCACTAGGGCAAGCCTAGGGTCAAAAGTGAATGAGAAAGTCAAAACAGCAAGGGTTAAGTATCCAAAATCATGTTCAAACAATTAGGAAACAAAACCAATTGGGTTCACATTCATATCAATCACTATCATCATTTCATGAACCATTTAGGTCAAAACATGGCAAACAGGAGCTCATAGAAGTCAACAGCAAGACTTGCATAAAAAGTAATCTTAAACATTTCCAAAAATCACCAAATAAATCATGACCAATCACAACACATAGCATGGTAAGCATGTCAAATTTCATCTCATTTGGACAAGTGGAAGGCAGTCAATGAAAATCAGAAAGTCAAAGCCAATTTGAACATGCCCAAAGAAGTCAACCAAACATGCATCAACTTAGAAAAATCATAAGTCAAGAATGGTGTATGACAAATGAATGGGACTAAAACCATGGCAAAGATGAGGATGTCTAGTTATCTCATGCAAAATTTCATGTCCATCTAATAAAGTATGAGAATTTCACAAATGAAATGGGAACATGTGTCACACAAAGTCAACATTTGACTAGGCAGGGAGGAAAAAACTCAAACAAATGGAAAATAGTTCAAATAAATCCAAGAAAATTCACATGTAATCTAGACATACAAGAGTAGGTTCATGCAAAATTTCAATCCATTTGGAGGTCAAGAAGCATGGTAATGAAAATCATTAAGTTGGACATCAATGGTGTGACACCAATTGTCACACCCTAATTCAAAAAATCATATCTCACAAACCACAAATGATAAATTCACAAACTTTATACCAAAATCACCATGAATGTGTCTAGTTTAAGCACAAAAAGTTTCAAAGGCATTGGATATAACATGGGTATTTCACAATTGAAATGGCACAATGTATCATTTTGGCATACATGTTGGGAAAATAATTATCAATTAAAATCCAGCCAATGGAAAATTAATTAAAAATCACAATCAAATACTAGACATTTTCATGAGTTTAATGCAAAAAATCCCACAATTTTTGGAGTTGAAATGAATTAAAAATGAATTGTGGAAGTTTGATGAATAATTGATGAAATATGAACAAGATGACATGGTAACAAGGTCAACATGGGGTCAAACGATGGCATTTTTGTAATTCTGCAGTCACTTATTGAAGTGCTGCGTTTTGGCAAGGCAAAACGAAATGTTTTGATTGGCTCTCAGCCAATAAAACAGTAACCAGCCAATCCAACTTAAATTTTCTGAGTTTGGAAAAACCCTAAGGTTTCTAACAGCATGGCCAAGGCATTTTCATTCAAACATCAACACAAAACTCGACCAGCACACAACAGCATAGCATTAACTTCATCATGTAGCACCAACCAATAACAAAGCAAAACATGAATCATGGGAAAATTCTGGGCATATTCATGATTCAAGCATAACAGTAGCAGGATTTATGCGGCAACAATCAGTAGGTATCATGCATCTTCATGCTTTTATCATAAACAATAGCAGGGCACATATTTAGTTTCATGATTCATCACTAACACGCGAAATCCAAACAGCATGGTAAATAGCAATTGCAGTGGAAAAGGTTCAGGTGATCACAAACAACAACAACAGCTAACACAACATGGGTGGGAGTTATGGAAAATATGAGAGTTCATGAACAGCAGGGCACATTCATGTAATCCACAAACAAAACTCGATCAAGCATCATACAATCATCATGGTAATGAGATGCATCATGGGATCACAAGCAGAAATAATGGCCAACATATATGCACATGTACATGATTCCTGGAAAATATGTTGGGGTTTATGAACAGCAGCATTCATTAATTCAACTCCATGGTTCAACAATCATCCAACAAGTTTCGAGCAAAAACAACAAGGGCATGGCATAATGACCATCAAGCAACATCAATCATCAACCAAACACACATTAACCATGAGAAAATCTGGACAGAACTAGGGTTTAAGCACAACAGCATGATCATCATCTTCATGTAAGCAGGAAAATCAAAATGCTCAGAACCCAAAATTAATTGCACCAATAGCATCATCAAACATTCAGTATCACAAACATGGCACCACTTTTCACCAAATCATTATAACCAAGCTAAATCGATGAAAAATGCATTTGTTCACCAAAATGAAAATCAAGATATCTCACAGCATAGTCATCCATTTAATGTGATTCAAAGCTTAAATCATCCTACTAAGTAAGACCTACATGAAACACGGCATGGCTTAATGAATGATGAAGTTCGAAATATTACCAAATTTGAAGCACAATGGTGATGCAGTGGTGTTTTGAAGTTGTTGTGCTCGAACAGTCCTTCCTTGTGCTTGGCAATGAAGGATACTTGGTGTAGACAAGCTCAAGAATGCTTGGAAAATCTCACAGCTCGATTTGCCATTTGTTGAGCTTTGAGAAAACAGGACATGAAGATGGCTATGCAGAGGATGTTTGATGCAGCAAATCACTTCCAAATGGAGTCCAGATGAAGGAATAATGAAGGTGGTTCAAGGGTTTTTTGATGTTTTGCTCAGAATTCCCTTTGTGCAAAAATGCAAGATGAGAGGAGAATGGATGTTTTGGTCTGTGGCTGCTGTAGTTTCTTAGGGTTTGTTTTGGACAGAAAACATTTATATATCACCTGTTTAATATCACTTAATCAAATGGTAAGCTGGTTTTGTTGGTTTTGCTAATGGTTTTGTTGGTTTTGTTATGACAGTGAATTGCAAATGGCAAGGCAAGTTCCTTTTAGGATGAGTGATGAATGGTCCTGCTATGTGGCTGCCATGGATTTTCTTGCTGCAGGGTTATATGCTTGTTGGTTGCAGATGTTAGCAGGGCAAGGTTGGAAAATAAGTGAAGGTTGGTTGTGCAATTGTTTTGATGACAGGAAAATACCAATGGCCAGGTGAGTTAGGTTTGTGTTATGTTGGTTGTGGCAAGGCCAGGTTGGGACTGTCAAAATGCAAGGCTCAAGTTTGGTTTTTTTTAGTTTTGACAGGTTTTGCTTGGTAAAATGCAAGTGAGGTGGTGTTTAGAAGTGAAGTCAAGCAAGGTTTGAGAAAGCAATGCAGTTTGGTTCCTTGTGAGTTTTGACAGAAAATCCAAGTGAGCAGAGGTTTTTTTGTTGGAAAAATATGAGTGAAGTTGTTGTGGTCTGCCCCTTGCTTCACAATGATCAATATGGATGTATCATCCAAAATTCCCATGCTTCAGTCCTTTTTCCAATCTTTTGCCAGCCCTTGTGCATCAGTCCGTTTTTTAGAATGAGAATCCCTTCTTTTTATTTGCCTTGGCCAAATGGTTTTGGTGTGATGCCAATTGCTGCTGCAGTGTTATGTGATGGTTGGTTGCAGATGTTATGCCATGCCTTGCTGCTGGTTTCATGGCAGGGTTTTTGTTTTTGGAAATTTTGATAGCCCTCTCGTCAAATGGCCCCCGGATGCATTTCTACAATATGAAGTTTTTGTTATGCAGCAGTTAGTCTTCCAAAATGACAGAAAAAACTCCCATTCCTAAAACCTGCTGTTGGCTGCTGTTGCTGTCCTTTTTTGACAGCAAATCCATCCTCCAAACTGTTGTTCAGTGTTGCTTCTTCAGCAAGGCAATGTCCTTCTTCATGACAGAATAATTGCTTGTATTCTGCTGCATTAAGTATGGCATGGTATAGGTGTTCTTTTAGTTGCACAGCAGGGTGAGGCTTTGAGAGAGAGTGTGATCTGCTGCTATGTATGTGTCCAAACAGAAAATGATGGAAATGGCAAAGGCTTTTGCTTAGGTGCTTTTGTTTTTGACAGAAGAAGCAAGGTGAGGGCATTGTGCATCCATGATTTCCTGCTGCCATAGTACAAAGTAAAGTGTGGAGGTATGGATGGATGTGGTTGCTTTTGTCCTTTTGTCCCAAACTTCAAGTGAGCAAGCATGGCTTCTTTTCTGAGATTTTAGGTTGCTAAGATGTGTTCAAATGACAGAAAAATTGCTGCATAATTGCTGTCCTTTTGAGGTACAAGGCAAGGCATGGACAAGTATGGTGCAAGTATGGTTAAATGGTACTTTTCTTACAATCCAAGCAACCAAGCAATATTCACATGTGCTGTATATTTTGACTTTGCAAACACCTTCTAAATGACATTTATGAGCTGTTCCAATTGGCCAAATGTTGAAAAAATGTTTGAGTCAAAAAGTCAACTCTTGGTCAAACTTACATTTAAATGAAAAAGGTCAAAATATGCCATTTTGATTGGTGAGGTTTTGGCTCATGAAATTTATATTTTTGGAAAGAGGGGATCAAATGTGACTTGTAGGAAAAAACCCCACCAAAATTGGCCAAACGGTTTGGGAGATATGGCCCTTTGAAGTTCAAGATTTTCTGAAATCGATTCGATCATAACTTGCCAACCACACATGGGAATTGAGAGTTCTAGGACTTTTTGGAAATGGGAGAACAAGATCTTCAACTTTCATGTTGGGCAAAAATTCATTTGAGGCTTGTATCAAAATGTAAGTTTGAGGATCAAGACTTTCCATTTATGGCAGTTTTCAGTTACAGGCCCAGTTTCCGTTTTGGGAAATTTCTGATCTGGCTTCAAATTCCTCCATGATGGTGTTTGGCATGATATATGATGATTATTTGGACATGAATGAACTCTCACAAACCAAATCCAATCATCCAATCACTGATTAAATGGACAGTTGACCAACAGTTGACTTTTAGGGTTTCTGACTGATTGTGCATTAACTGATGACTTCCAAACCCTAATTCCTTGAGAACTTGACTTCAAATGATGTCCCAAGTTGTATGAACTCTTGATTATTGACCATGGTGCCCAAATTCCACAAGAATGACCACCATCCATTGCTTTGACTGACAGTTGACTTTTTTAGGGTTTTTGACTGTCTGTGTATGAACTGCTGACCTCTGAGCCCTCAACCCTTGACCAAAATACTTCAAATAGACCTCCAAACCATGTGAACTTGTTGGACAAACCCCATGGCCTTGATTCAATGAGAAATTCCTTTGCTTGCTTGGTTGACTGATCAGGAGATTAGTTTGACCTAATTCTTGATTGCTTGCTCTTGAGACAACTGAGGGACAATGCAATTGATATGCAATGGATCATGATATGCTATGACCTAATATGAAAATGTATGCATAATGATAGGTGCAAATTTGAGGTGCTACAGCTGCCCCTATTCAATCAGCTGGGAACCCGAATGGATGAGAGCAACGGCTGTCAGACTTTCAGGGTAAACAGGGATTGAATACCAAGAACCGTAGAATTTGCACAACACAGGGATCCACCAATGGGAACGTCCACTGGGATTTGATTTATTGCTGGGTATATATTTGTTTTTTTTTTTGGTTTTGTTTTCAAAGGGTACAGCCACATCCAGACATCGCAACGACGATGAATGGGGGGAAGAAATCACAACTAGATGCCAACGGACAACTAGGAAAAACTCGACGTTTACCAAGACCAACGGAGAGGTAACCAAACATTAATGAATGAATGGAAGGGATACAACCATACGTCAACGGACGAAATGGGAAAAACTCAACGTTTACCAAGACCAACGGAGAGGTAACCAACTGGGGACGACCAGGAAAAACTCGACGTTTATCGAAACCAACGGAGAGGTAACCAGACATTAATGAATGACTGGGGAGACTCGACCAGACATCAACGGATGAATGGGAGAAAACTCGACGTTTACAGACATCGGAAGATGATGTTTACAGACACCAAAAGAATCGACCAGACATTTACAGATGAATGGGAATACTCGACGTTTACAGACATCGAAAGATGATGTTTACAGACACCAAAAAGATCGACCAGACATTTACTGATGAATGGGAAGACTCGACGTTTACAGACATCGAAAGATGATGTTTACAGACACCAAAAAGATCGACCAAACATTTACAGATGAATGGGAGTGAGAGAAACACAACCAGACGTCAACGGACGACTGGGAAAAACTCGTCGTTTATCGAAACCAACGGAGAGGTAAGTCCACATGGGGACAGGTACAACTAGACGTCATAGGATGAATAGGAAAATCTCGACGTTTATCGACACCAACGGAGAGGAGGAAACTTCTTCGGTCTGAATACCGGAAAATTGGCCTTGTGCCATGAGTACATCGACCTGATCGTCGGAAACTCCTTCGGTCTGAATACCGGGAAGTCATAAGTACATATTATCTATAGCCGTCAAAACGTAGATAATACACTCGCATGGAAGATTATCCATAACCGGGTTGTAGGTTGCTAAATGAACAATCGACCGAAAAGAAAGGCATCTGGGTACCAGACTAGGTATGCAAAAGATGACCAATCAAAAGAGGATAAAGTTGCTAACTTGGAGCAAGTATCCAAAAAGAAAGTGAGGACCCAATGGGGAAAATACTGCTTGATCAAAGCAAGTATCCAAAGGGGACAAGACCATCAACACCGCAAACCGGATACTGATAACTGCAAAGAGGGGATTACATCTACCGGTTAGTAGGCACAAAACCACGGAAAAGTAACCAGTCATCCATAGGATGAGCACGAACGGTCAACTCCAACAAGGGGATGAAAGTGGGATTTTACAACTACCAGCTAGTGGGTAGAAAACCACAAAGATAGGACTTACAACTACCGGTTTGGTGGTAGAGGCCATCAACAAGCTCTGCTGAGGATGAAATGAATGAGTGCCGGTTAGTGAGCGACTATTCATTTATGCCCCAGGGCAGCACAAGAGATAGTCAACAAGAAGCCAATTTAGGATTGATCCAAAAAGGCAGACTGAATCAAGACTCATCCTAATGAGGAAAGAACTCAATTGGGAAAACCCATCCCATTAGGGAGGGAACGGAAGCAACCGTCATCCACGAGGATGTATCTCAGTGGGGAAATGGCAGGAAAAGATTGGCACTTTCTGCTTAAGGGGTAGACTCTACATGGAGAGATCAGACACACCCATATTTGCTTAAGGAAAAAGACCCAAGCTGGCAAGACACTAACAATTGGGAGTAACACTGATGGGGACACCCAACCGACTGAGGAATCAATTGTTGGGAAAAACACCAACCTTTCAACCATGCTGATGAACCCAATTCTGAAACCGATCCAAGCGATGCTAAACTCTTTCCAACTGACCCAACCTTGGCTAGCCGCCACGGCCTAGGGTTAATGGATATGCCTGCAATGTTGATGCATGAGTTTTTTTTTCTTGCTTTACACCATGCCCCATGATTATGGAAATGCTATGCACTAATGATGCGATATGCTATGCTTGTCTAAATGATGAATGCATAAACACACGTCTCCTTCAGAGACAACACCGGGGAACTCCAGGAACCGTGCTGGGGATCCTATAACCATGTCAACTTCCATCCTGCTGGAGAGAGACAAACTTTGCTGGGGAAAAACCATCAACACAACCTCTGCTGGGAAGACAGCTTCAGACTTGGAAAACAGTCACAACTCCGCTGGGGATACAGATATCAGTCTATTACAGAAACCCGTCCAATCCACTGGTAGGATGAACTCTGCTGGAGAAATAAATGCTACTCCATTAGGGACGACCCAACCAATCCATATGTAGGAGAATCACTGCTGGAGATGTATTTCATGAGACCCGCTCCACTCGGGGAACTTGCTGAGGAAAACCACACCATTCTGCTGAGGAGAACAATCCTAGTGGAGAGAACAACCATAGTGGCGAGAGTAACAACTCTGTCGAGGGTGATAGCACGTCATATCATACTGGAGATGAATTCCCACAAGTGTCCATCATCCACCCATGGTGTTGACCTTTCCACTTCTAAGAACTCCCAGACCCTTCTGGACTTTTCTGCTCCATCATCTTGTATTCCAAATCTCGTCCGTACTCCACGGAGGTTGAACTCTTGGGATTCATACATACTTTCCAATCATCAGACTTTGAAGAGTCTTCTTGATTAACTTTCCAGGACCGTCGTCGTAATCCTTCACCGTCTTTTCACGGTTCATCTATCCCTTGCCCCTGGTTGGACTCTGAGGGGATCTCTTGTCAAAAAGGTTCATATTACCACCGACAAGTGAATGAATATATCTAACAGTACTTGCACAAGAGATCGTCAGATAAAAACGTGCCCCAGGTATGCCCCAGGTGTTCTGGTATTTTAACACTTAGGTCACTCAGACCTCCAAGTAAGATTTCCAGATTTCAATCTCACAAGCATGCGCCAGAAGGGACCTCTATGTTTCAAAAGGCAAATATTCTTATCAAAATGAATAGATGTTTTCGTAATCAAAACAGTAATGACAAAAAAAACAAAATTTACTTGATCGAACACACGCTTTATTTGACTGGAATAAAAGATGGCTCACGATTGAGCAACACACAGGAAGCAAACCCTGGAAAGAGGTGATTGCACATAAAAGAAAAATCTATCCTAATGGCAACGTGAAACTGCGATCTCATCGGGTTCCAACTCAGTTACACCTCATATGTCCTCAGGACTTTCCGCACCTTCTGTCTTCTGAACAAGACGCTTCCGATCGGTCTCTGTCGGAGATTATCCAAGTCATCATGAGCACAAATGATCATGCTGGACGCAGTTGTTCGTTTCATTCCCTCTTTTGCCTGGACCGCCCTTTCGGGTTTCAGTCCATCGGGATACCCTTTTTTGCCCAAGTCGCCCTTGCGGGTTTTCAACTTGCCGGGTGTACAGTTCTTTCTTTTATTTTTATCCCTAACTTTTGCCCGAACCTTTCTCTTTTTCTTGGTTCGCCGGGATGCCCATTTTTGCCTGGACTCTTTTTCTTTTTTTTTTTTGTCCAGCGGGTTTCTTTCACGAAGTATTTTCTAACTGCGTCCGCACTCACAGGGAATGGAAAATCGTCGTCATCCGTGGTCATAAACAACAAGGTTCTGTCAGATGGGACCCTCTTGACCACGAACGGACATTCATAACTGTTTATCCTTTTGCCCCATAAATGTCTTGAGGAGGAAAGGTCCTTTTCAACCAATTCTTCCGCGTGGTACGCGCGAGGTCATACTTCTTGGTTAACAACATGCTTCATTCACTGGGTACAACCGCCCCATGCCAGGTAACTGTCAACGCTTTTTCCTCAATTGGACTTGACATGTCATTCCGATTCCTTATCCATTCAGTCTTCTCTGATTTCTCATATTCCTGTGAGGAAGAAACTGCCCCAGGTAGACGCACATCCCTAGGTTCTGTATCCAGGATACAGACTTTATGTTCAGCCACTATTGTTGGTGCAACCAACTATGATTCGGGAAGCACTACCTTATTCACCTCATCTTCCCCATCAGACATCAGAATCCGTTCGGATTCAAGGCCAGGCCCCTCCTCCGGGATCGGTCACTCTCAATCTTTCGATTTGAGTACCTCGAGATGTCTTCATCAGGGACCTCAAACCTCCTTGGTTGATAACCTTCCATGGGTTGCTACTAGCTTTTCCAACACATACCTAGCCAAATCCATTTCGAATATCCACGAAGTGGTATGAATCAGCATACACTGTCTCAGTCGGCGAGCAGCCTATGCCAAAGTACATCAAGTCTTTTCGAACAGTGAGTGTATTGTTTCACCGTCGATAAACTTTTTGCTTAGGTAAATTGCATACTCTTTTCGACAAGACTAGTCATGCTAACTCAGTACGCACCTCATAGACCCCTCGAGGGCTGCTGAGTACCAGATTAACAATCATCCCCCTGGGAAGCATCTAAATCAGAAGTCCCTGCAATTCATTTTTTTTTTTTTTTTTTTTTTTTTTTTTTTTTTTAGCAGGATCGACCTCGATTCCTCTGATTCGCTCTCAACAAGCCTCGGTAGCCTGATGGACAACACTCCATAAGTGCACTGCTTCAGACTCAACAGTATGAGTTATCTTAAACGGTCGAACAACTTGCCCCAAGTCTACCGGATGCCCCTGTTCTGCTTGGGATTTTGTCATCGTCATCAACATGGTATTTGCTTTCACGATGAATCATATCACGAGACAAAGTCACCGTAGACCTCTGATACGTGGCACCGGCCTCATGTGACGGAACGACATCAACTTAGACCAAGAAGGTACCCCTCGTGTGATGGACCTGGTTTACTCCATATCATCTGGCAACAATTCAATCTGGTCTTGGCCAAGAAGCCATCCATGAAGATAAACACTGAGACCTGAGCCATATAATCAACCAATACCTCATTGTGATGTACCGGGAATGCGTCTTTCTGATTAGCTCTGCTCGCATCTTGATAGTCTATTCACATCTTCTCTCTTTCTCATCCTTTGTCGGCCTCAGCTTTTGCTTTCTAACCTCGGCGGAGCTTGGAGTAACAATCTTGAATCGCTCCTCGTGTGGTTGAATCACCTTCTCCTCTTGTTTCAATGACCTGGCTAATTCCAGCAAATCCCAATCTTCTTCGTCTTTCTCTCTGGCATGATAGATTGAATTGTCGAAGTCATACAGAGGTGTAACCAAATCGTTATCGGTGAGATCAGGAGAGTAATCACTTTGGAACGAGACAAAATCAAAAGGAAAGAGAATGAAAGAACGTTGCCATTTTTATTTTTTTTATTTTTTTAAAACTGCAAAAAGTGAAAAACAGGGAACGCCGCTTTTAATTACAAAAAACATCCATTCATTACTGATGCAAAATGTTGCAAAATGAAACACATGAGGTGGCCCTTACAATGGACCATTACGTTTCGGGCAAAACGTATGGCTTTCATGCAAACAAAAATTGAAAAACAGAAATACTACTCTTCAGAATGAGTGACAGTGATGCTTTTGGAGGCCCTCCAATCGCCTGGCACGCACGACTCTATCCACAACTCGAGTTCGCGGTCGCTGTCAACATCTTCAACCACTGAACGGGCATGACCAGGATCCAACATTCCGGCACTGACGAAGGCGTATAGTGGACGACATCCTCTGTCTGGTCTGGACGACTCTAAATCTGGATGATAACCGACTCCAAACATGTCTGCTTTTGCCACGATGTCAATGATACTCCCCCAGCCTTGGGCCTCTTTGTTCTTTACCACTTCCAGAGCTTGTTTATAAGAAGAAATGGACAGCTTCTTCTTTTTCTCAGCGACAAAGGCATTCTCGACCTGGATGGTTTCAACTGCTAGAATGGGTGCTTTGCATCTTACATTATTCATTTCTACTTTCTTCATCTTCTGGGTCGTGTCTTTCATCAATGCACACTCTTCTGTAGTGACAGTCGCACAAGCATTATCAACAGCAGGGAAAGCTCCATCCTGCATCAGAAATTTTGGAACCATAGCCATTGGACCTTTCAGCTGACCCTCTTCAGACACTTCCACTCCTTTCCTAGCTTTCTTCACCATTTTTACCTTTACTGGACCCTGCCTCAGTACAGGGTTGACAACCTCATTCATTATCTGGGCCAAACTGATAGCCTTGGAGTCCACCAGGTCTTGGACAATATGCTTAAAAGCTCTGCAACCTTCAATGTTGTGTCCGGGTGCCCCAGAGTGGAATTCGCACTTGGCACTCTTATCATAATTCGCAGGCCTCCGCTGCTGTTCTATAGGAATCAAAATCCTCGGTCGAACTAATCCCAGATCTCTCAACCTTTGGAAAAGGAAGGCATAAGTCACCGGTGGTTCCTCAAACTGTCGATCCTCATTCTTCTTCTTCACCTGGCTCTTAGCTCCCAGTGTCTTCTGTTGAGGTGGCAGTTGTTGCTGTTGAGCAGGTGGATTGCTGACAGGAGCGGTTACAGTGACAGCATAAGGATGATAACGATCTTTGCTACGGTCTTTCTTTGCGGGCACACCAACTGGCTCAACCTTCTTCTTGAATGGACCACTGTCGGAGGGTTTCTCTGCTACAGTACCAGAAGGTTTGTTCACTTCGGAGGACAGAGCCTTCTCCTGAACTTTCTCCATTATCAACCGTTTCTCAATCCTTTCCAGTCTCTCAGACATGGCCTTCTGTCCCAAGGCAAGCCCTTGCATAACACTGAACAACTCCCTCATCATCCCTTTCAGCTCAAGGACGTCGGCGTTGAGAAGATCCATCAGCTTGGATTTGTTGACCCTCAGCAGGTTATTTGAACAGACGAGCTATGCGTACTGGTCGAGTACTGAAACCTACAAAACAGCAAATGGGTTAGTATGACCCACACATGCAATGTCTGTCCGTACCAGGAATATTCAGTCCTCTTTGTTTCATCGAGACAGATAAAATTTCATCAACAACATTTTGACATCTGGATGTCTCTCAACCGGGGTTTTTAATTTAAAAATAATGGACCCTGAGTACGGACAGACATGAGTTGAATGCAGATGAATGCGAGATGATATGATGCAAATGCATGAATGCAGGCCTTTTGTGCCACCAAGTCAACTGTAGGCCCTCTGCTTTTCTGAATCAGTCAATCTGTGGGATCAAGTCACCATAAATCCGACTTGGGGGGTTCCGAAATAAACGGAACCGGAGATTATATCACTCATCTTTGCAGGAACAACCACTAAACGGGTGACAAACGGATCCTCTGAACAAGTACTCTCAACTCAGCCCGGGGATCCGAAATAAACGGAACCCGCTGATAAGCCATGGACAGAACTCTGGCGTCCCAGAAATAAATGCCCCTAATCCAAAGTCACCATCAGTACCAAGAGTCACCAACACATCACCAACCAATCAGCAACTGTACCTGTAATGATCAACCCTCCCCACTCACGGGTGTCGTCTAGGCCAGGGTAAGGTCGAGAGAAACGCAGCATAAATAACCTTTCGCAGAATATCATCCTGTGCACGCCTGATGTATGCACCGATAATATCCCACCAGGGTCTGAACTGCTCGTGATATCAATGTTCCGCTAAGTGGCGCCATACCACCCGCTTCCCATGAATCACTCTATTCCTAGGTTTCCTAGATTTCACTCATAGCCTGGGTATTGGGCCTTTTACCTCAAGTAACTCCCACCCCCAAACAGAGAAACACAGACAGCACAACAGATGAATATGAATGAAATGCAAACATTAATGCAAATAATAAATGCAAGCAATAAATGCACATATATACAATGAATGCAATAAAAAAAACAACACAAAGCAACCAAAACCCTAACCTAGAGAGCGCTAGGAGAGACTCGCTCAGGGAAGATGGACCAGCATAGGTCAACTTCTCTATCTCCCCAGCAGAGTCGCCAGCTGTCGCATCGCGCGAAAAACCGGCGGGAAAAGAAAGAACAACAGAGCCGCCACCGTGCGTTATTTATCCCGAAAGAGGGAAAGGAAACGCTCGAAGTAAACCTAGGAAAGAACATGGTCTCGCGACCAAAGAGTATGGGTTCGGGAGTCGGTTATGCGAAGGGAAGGTATTAGCACCCCTACGCATCCGTAGTACTCTACGGGATCCACGCACAAAAGGAAGGATAAATTGGTTGCTAAACACTGCTCAAATACTCACACACACTGGCTGAAAGAAACGCAAGAAACTGACTGAAACTGACTCGGCAGGACATCGTATCCTGGGCCTACTTAGTCTATCAGGCATAGACATCAGAGTCCAAGTAGTTCGGACTGGGGAAACGACACATGCTCGCTAGGATATCGCATCCTATGCATACGTATCTTCTCGGACGAGAGAAGAATCAGAGCATTCGTAGCTCGGCTGACACGCACACAAACAAACAAGACACAGGCAAACGTGGAGCCCGACTGCCAATCACTGGACTTATGTCAGCATCCGAACCTAAACACACACAAGAAGGCAAACATGGAGCCTGAATGCCAATTGCTGGGCTTACATCAGCATCCGAACCAAACACACGCACACTGGAACCCAAATGCCACTCGATGGACTTACATCAGCTTCCAAGCACACAACAACGCAACAGGTTGATAGGGAGTCGGGGACTCAGCCTATAACTGTCAAACACACACAAACAGACAGACAGCAAATGCTAAGGAGTCACAGACTCGAGCCTAGCAAAGGTCAGACAACACACACAAAAGAAAGAAAAAGGCGCCCGGAGAGATCAACTCAATCTCCTGCCTACATACTTCATCTGGTGTGAAGATCAGGGCGATGTAGTTCCCCTACGCAGGGATAAAGGACCTAGCCTAACCAGATAACGGAGGGAGACACAACTAGGGAGACTACGACTCGAGCCTAGATGTTATCATGCAAATCAACCCTAAGTTATGGTTTCTAGCTAAATGGCACAAGGGCCAACCTATCCTAAGCATGGCTCACACAGGAAGCAAGCCACACACACTTAACTTGCACAGGAAGCAAGCCAAGCAAAACCTAACTTGCACAGGAAGCAAGTCTAAACTAATCCTAACTTGCACAGGAAGCAAGTCAAACTATCCTAACTTGCACAGGAAGCAAGTCAAACTATCCTATCTTGCACAGGAAGCAAGTCAAACAATCCTATCTTGCACAGGAAGCAAGTCAAACAATCCTACAAGCACAGATAGCACACGCTATACACAAACAAGTGGCTCAAACAAGGGTTAGGTTTTAGTCAAGGGGTCATATCAACCTCAACAAACAAACCTCTGGAATGGGGTGAATGTGCTCTTAACCTTGCCATTGAGGGGCTAAGGTGAAGCAGATGAAAGGATGAAGTGAGGATGAGACCTCACAGCTCTTATCCCTGGCCTGGGAGAGCTCAAGACAAGAATGTGTGGGTTCAGAAAGTGGGAACCCTTCTACACATTAAAACTGACTCAACTGTACAGTTGTACAAGATCTTGGGTTTGTATCTGCAATGCATCAACACAGTGGTGTGAGCCAGGCAGATGACACACTGAATAGTGGGGGATAGATTGCATATCCCTACCTTCCACCAATTGCCTCTTCACTTAGGAGGACTTTGACTCTATGCAGGGACAAAAGTAAACATCCACAAACATTGCCTCTTAAGGAGGACTTCAGACAGTTGCCTGGCCAAGTAACAGGCCAGGTCTTCCAGACTACATGGAGTAAAAGAGACATACCTCAATGCAAATTGCTTATACAAGCAAAGCAAAGCAAAAAGTTCACAAAGAACTAAGCAACTAAAGCACCTGAAACAGTCAAGCAGAGGTTAGTATGCAACTTCAAACAAAACAAACAGAAACAGACAACAACAGTCCATTAAAGGCACATGGATGTGCAAGGCACAAGGCTTTAGGGCATGTGAGCCAAGCCACCTACAAAACAAAGAGGTTAGGCAATGGTATTTGAGCAAGCTCAATCAAAAGAATTGGTCTCAATGGCCATTTGATGGTCAACCTGAAATCACAAACTCAAAGGTGAGTAACAGGACCACTAGGGCAAGCCTAGGGTCAAAAGTGAATGAGAAAGTCAAAACAGCAAGGGTTAAGTATCCAAAATCATGTTCAAACAATTAGGAAACAAAACCAATTGGGTTCACATTCATATCAATCACTATCATCATTTCATGAACCATTTAGGTCAAAACATGGCAAACAGGAGCTCATAGAAGTCAACAGCAAGACTTGCATAAAAAGTAATCTTAAACATTTCCAAAAATCACCAAATAAATCATGACCAATCACAACACATAGCATGGTAAGCATGTCAAATTTCATCTCATTTGGACAAGTGGAAGGCAGTCAATGAAAATCAGAAAGTCAAAGCCAATTTGAACATGCCCAAAGAAGTCAACCAAACATGCATCAACTTAGAAAAATCATAAGTCAAGAATGGTGTATGACAAATGAATGGGACTAAAACCATGGCAAAGATGAGGATGTCTAGTTATCTCATGCAAAATTTCATGTCCATCTAATAAAGTATGAGAATTTCACAAATGAAATGGGAACATGTGTCACACAAAGTCAACATTTGACTAGGCAGGGAGGAAAAAACTCAAACAAATGGAAAATAGTTCAAATAAATCCAAGAAAATTCACATGTAATCTAGACATACAAGAGTAGGTTCATGCAAAATTTCAATCCATTTGGAGGTCAAGAAGCATGGTAATGAAAATCATTAAGTTGGACATCAATGGTGTGACACCAATTGTCACACCCTAATTCAAAAAATCATATCTCACAAACCACAAATGATAAATTCACAAACTTTATACCAAAATCACCATGAATGTGTCTAGTTTAAGCACAAAAAGTTTCAAAGGCATTGGATATAACATGGGTATTTCACAATTGAAATGGCACAATGTATCATTTTGGCATACATGTTGGGAAAATAATTATCAATTAAAATCCAGCCAATGGAAAATTAATTAAAAATCACAATCAAATACTAGACATTTTCATGAGTTTAATGCAAAAAATCCCACAATTTTTGGAGTTGAAATGAATTAAAAATGAATTGTGGAAGTTTGATGAATAATTGATGAAATATGAACAAGATGACATGGTAACAAGGTCAACATGGGGTCAAACGATGGCATTTTTGTAATTCTGCAGTCACTTATTGAAGTGCTGCGTTTTGGCAAGGCAAAACGAAATGTTTTGATTGGCTCTCAGCCAATAAAACAGTAACCAGCCAATCCAACTTAAATTTTCTGAGTTTGGAAAAACCCTAAGGTTTCTAACAGCATGGCCAAGGCATTTTCATTCAAACATCAACACAAAACTCGACCAGCACACAACAGCATAGCATTAACTTCATCATGTAGCACCAACCAATAACAAAGCAAAACATGAATCATGGGAAAATTCTGGGCATATTCATGATTCAAGCATAACAGTAGCAGGATTTATGCGGCAACAATCAGTAGGTATCATGCATCTTCATGCTTTTATCATAAACAATAGCAGGGCACATATTCAGTTTCATGATTCATCACTAACACGCGAAATCCAAACAGCATGGTAAATAGCAATTGCAGTGGAAAAGGTTCAGGTGATCACAAACAACAACAACAGCTAACACAACATGGGTGGGAGTTATGGAAAATATGAGAGTTCATGAACAGCAGGGCACATTCATGTAATCCACAAACAAAACTCGATCAAGCATCATACAATCATCATGGTAATGAGATGCATCATGGGATCACAAGCAGAAATAATGGCCAACATATATGCACATGTACATGATTCCTGGAAAATATGTTGGGGTTTATGAACAGCAGCATTCATTAATTCAACTCCATGGTTCAACAATCATCCAACAAGTTTCGAGCAAAAACAACAAGGGCATGGCATAATGACCATCAAGCAACATCAATCATCAACCAAACACACATTAACCATGAGAAAATCTGGACAGAACTAGGGTTTAAGCACAACAGCATGATCATCATCTTCATGTAAGCAGGAAAATCAAAATGCTCAGAACCCAAAATTAATTGCACCAATAGCATCATCAAACATTCAGTATCACAAACATGGCACCACTTTTCACCAAATCATTATAACCAAGCTAAATCGATGAAAAATGCATTTGTTCACCAAAATGAAAATCAAGATATCTCACAGCATAGTCATCCATTTAATGTGATTCAAAGCTTAAATCATCCTACTAAGTAAGACCTACATGAAACACGGCATGGCTTAATGAATGATGAAGTTCGAAATATTACCAAATTTGAAGCACAATGGTGATGCAGTGGTGTTTTGAAGTTGTTGTGCTCGAACAGTCCTTCCTTGTGCTTGGCAATGAAGGATACTTGGTGTAGACAAGCTCAAGAATGCTTGGAAAATCTCACAGCTCGATTTGCCATTTGTTGAGCTTTGAGAAAACAGGACATGAAGATGGCTATGCAGAGGATGTTTGATGCAGCAAATCACTTCCAAATGGAGTCCAGATGAAGGAATAATGAAGGTGGTTCAAGGGTTTTTTGATGTTTTGCTCAGAATTCCCTTTGTGCAAAAATGCAAGATGAGAGGAGAATGGATGTTTTGGTCTGTGGCTGCTGTAGTTTCTTAGGGTTTGTTTTGGACAGAAAACATTTATATATCACCTGTTTAATATCACTTAATCAAATGGTAAGCTGGTTTTGTTGGTTTTGCTAATGGTTTTGTTGGTTTTGTTATGACAGTGAATTGCAAATGGCAAGGCAAGTTCCTTTTAGGATGAGTGATGAATGGTCCTGCTATGTGGCTGCCATGGATTTTCTTGCTGCAGGGTTATATGCTTGTTGGTTGCAGATGTTAGCAGGGCAAGGTTGGAAAATAAGTGAAGGTTGGTTGTGCAATTGTTTTGATGACAGGAAAATACCAATGGCCAGGTGAGTTAGGTTTGTGTTATGTTGGTTGTGGCAAGGCCAGGTTGGGACTGTCAAAATGCAAGGCTCAAGTTTGGTTTTTTTTAGTTTTGACAGGTTTTGCTTGGTAAAATGCAAGTGAGGTGGTGTTTAGAAGTGAAGTCAAGCAAGGTTTGAGAAAGCAATGCAGTTTGGTTCCTTGTGAGTTTTGACAGAAAATCCAAGTGAGCAGAGGTTTTTTTGTTGGAAAAATATGAGTGAAGTTGTTGTGGTCTGCCCCTTGCTTCACAATGATCAATATGGATGTATCATCCAAAATTCCCATGCTTCAGTCCTTTTTCCAATCTTTTGCCAGCCCTTGTGCATCAGTCCGTTTTTTAGAATGAGAATCCCTTCTTTTTATTTGCCTTGGCCAAATGGTTTTGGTGTGATGCCAATTGCTGCTGCAGTGTTATGTGATGGTTGGTTGCAGATGTTATGCCATGCCTTGCTGCTGGTTTCATGGCAGGGTTTTTGTTTTTGGAAATTTTGATAGCCCTCTCGTCAAATGGCCCCCGGATGCATTTCTACAATATGAAGTTTTTGTTATGCAGCAGTTAGTCTTCCAAAATGACAGAAAAAACTCCCATTCCTAAAACCTGCTGTTGGCTGCTGTTGCTGTCCTTTTTTGACAGCAAATCCATCCTCCAAACTGTTGTTCAGTGTTGCTTCTTCAGCAAGGCAATGTCCTTCTTCATGACAGAATAATTGCTTGTATTCTGCTGCATTAAGTATGGCATGGTATAGGTGTTCTTTTAGTTGCACAGCAGGGTGAGGCTTTGAGAGAGAGTGTGATCTGCTGCTATGTATGTGTCCAAACAGAAAATGATGGAAATGGCAAAGGCTTTTGCTTAGGTGCTTTTGTTTTTGACAGAAGAAGCAAGGTGAGGGCATTGTGCATCCATGATTTCCTGCTGCCATAGTACAAAGTAAAGTGTGGAGGTATGGATGGATGTGGTTGCTTTTGTCCTTTTGTCCCAAACTTCAAGTGAGCAAGCATGGCTTCTTTTCTGAGATTTTAGGTTGCTAAGATGTGTTCAAATGACAGAAAAATTGCTGCATAATTGCTGTCCTTTTGAGGTACAAGGCAAGGCATGGACAAGTATGGTGCAAGTATGGTTAAATGGTACTTTTCTTACAATCCAAGCAACCAAGCAATATTCACATGTGCTGTATATTTTGACTTTGCAAACACCTTCTAAATGACATTTATGAGCTGTTCCAATTGGCCAAATGTTGAAAAAATGTTTGAGTCAAAAAGTCAACTCTTGGTCAAACTTACATTTAAATGAAAAAGGTCAAAATATGCCATTTTGATTGGTGAGGTTTTGGCTCATGAAATTTATATTTTTGGAAAGAGGGGATCAAATGTGACTTGTAGGAAAAAACCCCACCAAAATTGGCCAAACGGTTTGGGAGATATGGCCCTTTGAAGTTCAAGATTTTCTGAAATCGATTCGATCATAACTTGCCAACCACACATGGGAATTGAGAGTTCTAGGACTTTTTGGAAATGGGAGAACAAGATCTTCAACTTTCATGTTGGGCAAAAATTCATTTGAGGCTTGTATCAAAATGTAAGTTTGAGGATCAAGACTTTCCATTTATGGCAGTTTTCAGTTACAGGCCCAGTTTCCGTTTTGGGAAATTTCTGATCTGGCTTCAAATTCCTCCATGATGGTGTTTGGCATGATATATGATGATTATTTGGACATGAATGAACTCTCACAAACCAAATCCAATCATCCAATCACTGATTAAATGGACAGTTGACCAACAGTTGACTTTTAGGGTTTCTGACTGATTGTGCATTAACTGATGACTTCCAAACCCTAATTCCTTGAGAACTTGACTTCAAATGATGTCCCAAGTTGTATGAACTCTTGATTATTGACCATGGTGCCCAAATTCCACAAGAATGACCACCATCCATTGCTTTGACTGACAGTTGACTTTTTTAGGGTTTTTGACTGTCTGTGTATGAACTGCTGACCTCTGAGCCCTCAACCCTTGACCAAAATACTTCAAATAGACCTCCAAACCATGTGAACTTGTTGGACAAACCCCATGGACTTGATTCAATGAGAAATTCCTTTGCTTGCTTGGTTGACTGATCAGGAGATTAGTTTGACCTAATTCTTGATTGCTTGCTCTTGAGACAACTGAGGGACAATGCAATTGATATGCAATGGATCATGATATGCTATGACCTAATATGAAAATGTATGCATAATGATAGGTGCAAATTTGAGGTGCTACAGTGACCTCTGCAATTATTACAGCCTACCGTCATCCTTTTGGTGTCAGCGATCCTTGTGGTAATAAGGATCCTTGTCATTTTGGTTCAACCATCATCCTTTTGGTGATAACGTCCAGTTCAAAGCTAAATATCATCCTTTTGGTGATAGAGATTATAAAGCTTGGTTTAAGCCATCATCCTTTTGGTGATGCTGGCATTTGGAAAGTTCAATCCCACTGTCATCCTCTTGGTGTCGGCAATAGTTGAAGTTATTATAACTTATTATCATCCTTTTGGTGGTAACAAGTTTCAAAGTTATGATCTCACCTTCATCCTTTTGGTGATGGTGTTTGTTGATTCATTATCATTCTTTTGGTGATAACGAGTCCTGTTGTTTGTAGTACCTTCATCCTTTTGGTGATGGTGATTGTCGACTTATTATCATCCTTTTGGTGATAACAAGTTTTGAAGTTTTGACTTATTATCATCCTTTTGGTGGTAACAAGTTTTGTTGATTGGTCTTACCTTCATCCTTTTGGTGACGGTGACCATTTGAGTTATGGGCTCATTATCATCCTTTTGGTGATAACGAGTTTTGTTTTGATCTTACCCTCATCCTTTTGGTGATGGCGATCATTGAGTCTGTTTCAGCTTATTATCATCCTTTTGGTGATAACAAGTTTTGAAGTTATGTACTTATTATCATCCTTTTGGTGGTAACAAGTTTTGTTGTTTGACAATACCTTCATCCTTTTGGTGATGGTGATTGTTGACTTATTATCATCCTTTTGGTGATAACAAGTTTGTGTCTCGATCCTACCTTCATCCTTTTGGTGATGGTGATCAATTGCGCTGAGTTCTTATTATCATCCTTTTGGTGGTAACAAGTTTTGTCGTTTGACCTTACCTTCATCCTTTTGGTGATGGTGATTGTCGACTTATTATCATCCTTTTGGTGATAACAAGTTTGTGTCTTGATCCTACCTTCATCCTTTTGGTGCTGGTGATCAATTGCGTGTGTTCTTATTATCATCCTTTTGGTGGTAACAAGTTTTGTTGTTTGACAATACCTTCATCCTTTTGGTGATGGTGATTGTTGACTTATTATCATCCTTTTGGTGATAACAAGTTTGTCTTGATTTTACCTTCATCCTTTTGGTGATGGTGATCAATTGCGTTGTGTGACTTATTATCGCCCTTTTGGCGATAACAAGTTGTGTCTTTTAATTATACCTTCATCCTTTTGGTGATGGTGATTGTCGACTTATTATCGTCCTTTTGGCGATAACAAGTTTTGTCTTTTAATTATACCTTCATCCTTTTGGTGATGGTGATTGTTGACTTATTATCATCCTTTTGGTGGTAACAAGGTTTTGTTTTGATCTTACTATCATCCTTTTGGTGATGGGGATCCTTTGAGTTGTGTGACTTATTATCATCCTTTTGGTGGTAACAAGTTCTGTTTTAATTATGCCTTCATCCTTTTGGTGATGGTGATCATTGAGTTTCAACTTATTATCATCCTTTTGGTGATAACAAGTTTGTTGTGTGATTATACCTTCATCCTTTTGGTGATGGTGATCATGGAGTTTCGACTTATTATCATCCTTTTGGTGATAACAAGTTTTTTGTGTGATTATACCTTCATCCTTTTGGTGATGGTGATCATTGAAGTTATTTGACTTATTATCATCCTTTTGGTGATAACAAGTTTTGATTGTTGGATATTACCTTCATCCTTTTGGTGACGGTGATATTTGAAGTTGATGAGTCAACTATCATCCTTTTGGTGATAGCCTTGATATTATACTCTCGGTAATCGGAAAACTTTATCAGAATAAACATCATCCTTTTGGTGACGGACATCATCCTTTTGGTGATAACTACTTCTGAAGCTCAACTTATCCATCATCCTTTTGGTGATGACGATCCTGGAAATCATGGTGAATTTCTGTCATCCTTTTGGTGATAGCAACTAACTCCACTGTCATCTTTTTGGTGCCAGAAAACATGTCCAGTTTTTGCCTCACACCAATAACGACCTTTGCAAGACCTGAATGTCGACTCGAGGGTTGGCATTGATTTGGCTTTCTACCCCTATCACCTTGGTGCTGTTAGAATCCATTACATCTTCTTTCTGCATCCATTCCATTGCATTTCAAAGGACAAAATTTGGATCTTTTCGTATTTAATTACCTTCCACCATGAATGTATGAAGACTATCGTCATTCTTACCTTCTAGTTCAAGTTAATTAAATAGGGGCAGCTGTCATACCCCAATTTTGTCCGGGCATATTTAAAACTTTCATAGAACTGATTTCATTTTCATTTTTGCATCATATGCATAGCATGACATACATTGCATCATGAATAATGCCTAAAGTGTCAGTCAGAATGTATTTATTGAAAATACAGACCAATCAGTTGAATCATTTCTCAAGAATAGGCAAAATCAACAGTGACTGTTTCGGTTATATCTTGAACCGCCTGAGCCTTTTAATCAGTGCAAAATTATTTCAGAATTTGAGGAAAGGCTGTATTTTTTTTAATAAGTATTTTTTGGCCTGACAATTTTAGTGTGACCGGTTCATCTTTTCGAACAAATTTGTACTCGATTTCTGTTTTTAATGGGTCAATATTTTTTGGTTAGATATTTAATTAAAATAATTAGAATGTGTTTAAATTAAATATTAGTTAGTTTTTTATGATTTGTTATTTAAATGAATAATAATTATAAAAAACTTATGTGCATTGGATTCCCTCCTCACATAAAAAACAAAAAAAGAAAAAGGATATCTCTCACACACTCTCCACTCATTTTAACAACACGCGTCCCCACTCTCAGCTCACACAACCTCACCCTCTTCTCTCTCGTCTCGCTCACTTTTTCTGAAAAAAGAAAGCAAATACAAAACACTCCTTCACCTAAATCCTTCAACCACCGCCATCATCTCTCAACAACCTCACAAAACCCTCACGCAAAACCCTCGCCTCCGCCTCCTTCCCATCAACTACACGAAACCCTCTCACATTTCATTCACTCTTCCACTCTCAACACCAAGCCCTCACTCCAACCCTGAACCTCCACCGCACCACCGTCTTCCATCGCCACACAAACCCACGACCCAAATCGTCTCCGCCGCTAACTCCCACCGTCATCTCTCAACCATCACACTTCACACAAAGCCACCGTGCATCACGACCCACACCTCCGTCCAACCTCGCGACCCACCTTCAACCTCTTCAAAACCCAAACGCCACCACCAAACCACTCACCCTCCTCGCGGAAGAACACCATTGCAGTTAAACTCCTTCATCCACCGAAAACCGTCCAGCTATTGGTCTTCGCCGTGCAACACTCTTCGATCGCCGTCAATAACTCATACACCGTTGATTTCATCTTCACACGCCGTTCACCTTCAAACCTCACGATTCCGGTTCCGCAGTGCAAATCTCCAAAGACAACTCACAAATCAATGAGCTCTACCGACCTATCCAAGCGTCTCTCCGCTTCAATTAACTGACTCGCAACCCACCTTTTGCGAGTTATCACTGTTGGTTGTTGTTTAAATACTTAATCTGGTTACAAGTCGGTTTTGGTTTTTGTTTTGCAGAACGATTGCTCCGCCGATTTCAGTACCAGAAGGGGGTTAAGGGGCAAAAATTGAAGCTTGTTTCGACGGTAAAAAAGCCATCAAGCAATAACCTCGTGTTGATGTTCCATTTCAGCGACATCAAATCGACAACGTTTACGGTAACGACATTTGAATCCCATGATTGAGTTATTAGGAACGTTGTTGGAATGTTTAATTTTATGAAAATTTAGACTCGGGACATTGTTGCTGTTTCATTTTGTGGCCATGGATACTGTTATAAATTCGTAGATGTTATACTCTTCGAATGTTCCTGTCCTAAAATTCTGGGTTTGTTGTTGTATAAGGAATGTTCCTGTCTTAAAATTCTGGGTTTGTGTTGATGCTACAATGATCATTCTTTCACTTGAATCCTTGATTTTCAATTTGGTTATATTATTTTGTGCTTAAAATTGGGATTATCATGTGGAAAGTTGAGTGGATTACTTGGTATTCATTTTCAACTGAGTGTGCCTGTTGAATTCTTTTGGATGTGAGCACCATCATAGGTCGATTATTTGACGTCCAGTATTTACAGGTTATAGAATATTGTGCCTGCCATATTTCCTTTGATATTATCTCAGTTCATGGGAAGTGGAAAAAGTCAATCTTATTCTAGGGATATTTGATTATACCTAATAAATTGATTGTTTTTTTGTGTTGCTAGATAAAAGTTAAGAATTCAGATCATGGGCCTCTTAATCAAAGTTAGACCCATTAACCTTTATATTTGCACATCCAATATGTGTGTAATTTTGTAAATATTATAGTAATATTAGTTCGCTAGTGTTCACATTCGCTACAATAAATTGGATTCATTTTGTGGATTCGACAATTTCATGTTGCAATACCACCAAGTTCTTAATAAATCAATTGAACATTCTTCACCGTGTTTCGATCTCACATGCGGCATTCCAGTTCAATTGCCGCCATGTATAAACCGGTTCTTAAGCACATTTTGTTACCGATTCAATTTTTATAAATCAACGTTGTCACTATTTTGTTTTCATAAAAAAATTTATTATTAATTGAACTTTTTTTTGATTAATTCTTTTTAATTAATTAATCTTAATTAACTTAATTATTTGAGATAATTAAATAATTTTGATAATTAATCTTAATTAATTCAATTAATTAACTTAACTAAAATTTGATAACAATTAAAGGATTTTCTTTTCCATCATCACTTCATAAATCACTTTCAATTTTATATCAATTCATCAACAACACAAACCAATTTCAAAAAGCACAAATCATACAATTCTCGGTTTAATACCGAGTCCATTTTTAAAACACCCTTGTAAGTCGATTGCTCTTAGCATCGCCATCAACCTCACATAGCTTACTCTTGGGCTTCCTTACAATGAAACCTATTTGGTTATTGATTAATCGAGTAGATGAAATAGTACACTAAATAAAATTCATTTCATTCCTAAACATGAATTCAAACATTTTTCCAAGCCAACTCAATTTCAAAAGAATGTTCTCTTTTAAACATAAACTTTGGATGAAAAAGAGATAGTAAGCGTACGCTTCACTATTTCTCAAGCACTTGAATAATTGGCGTACGCCATATTGCGCGAGTTCTTGTCACCCGATTAAGTCTTTAATCACACAATTTCGAATCACTTTTCAAAATCAAATATAATAACACAAATTCTAACATTTTTCCAAACCATCTAACTTCAAAAGAATTTTCTCTTTCAAACATAAACTTGGGATGAAAAGGAGATAGGAAGCGTACACTTCACTATTTCTCAAGCACTTGAATAATTGGCGTACGCCATATTGCGCGAGTTCTTGTCACCCGATTAAGTCTTTAATCACACAATTTCGAATCACTTTTCAAAATCAAATATAATAACACAAATTCTAACATTTTTCCAAACCATCTAACTTCAAAAGAATTTTCTCTTTCAAACATAAACTTGGGATGAAAAGGAGATAGGAAGCGTACGCTTCACTATTTCTCAAGCACTCGAATAATTGGCGTACGCCATATTGCGCGAGTTCTTGTCACCCGATTAAATCGAAATCATAATATTTCAAATCATTTCTACAAATTCCAAATTCTTTTAATTCCATATTTCAGATGAAAAGAGGATAGGAGGCGTACACCTCACTATCTTTCGATTATTCGAATAATTGGCGTACGCCACATTGCTCGAATCTTCGTCATCAATTTAAAACGCAATCGAATACGACATCTTAACATATCTTTTACAATTTAAACTTCGGATGATAAAAGAGGGGAGGCGTGTGCCTCATCCTCTCTCGATTATTTGAATAATTGGCGTACACCATATTGCACAAATCATCGACTTCCGACTAAAACACGTTAAATAAACTTGGATAAGAGAATAGGTGGCGTACGCCTCATTATTCTTTGGATAAGCAAGTAGGGGGCGTACGCCTCACTACCGTGCATATTCAACATCCACAAACAAACTTTCAAAATAATTCGAACGAAAAAGAAGTAGAAGGCGGACGCCTTACTACTCCTCGAAAGAATTGGACGATTGGTGAACACCACATTGCTCAATCTTTCGTCGTTCTTCAAAAAACATCTCAAACAAACCAAACCTAATTTCTCGCCCCCGAGCGATCGAAACCAAACAACCAAACACCAAACACGTCAATTCAACTTGTCACCCCCGCGTGACCAAAACCCTTCCAAAAAAAACACTATCAATCCTTTCTAATGCGCACAACAAACTAGTGCTAGAGCCTCCACCGAGAGTAGACAAGCCAGCGTTTAGCCGTTAGAAAGCCGACCTACACAGTCGTTCATAAAAACAAAACACATCAAATATTCATAGTAGCCCGAACTACGAATGCTCTGATTTCCTTATTGCACCATAAGGATACGTAGGCAGGAGATTGCTGTATCTTCGCGAGCACACTAATAAAAAACCTCCCATTTCCCCCTCCTGAGGTCTTCATCCATATCTATCATCAATTCTAATCACTCGAAGCAAGCAGATAACAGTCAATTAACAGTCAAATAGCAAAATCAGACTAAAAGGTTCCTGTTGAGTACAACGGACGTGAGGGGTGCTAATACCTTCCCCTTGCGTAATCGACTCTCGAACCCGAATATGGTTGCGATGACCATTATTCTTATTTCTAAAGGTTTTCTCGATATTTTCCTATTCCTTCATTGGAATGAATAAAGTTTGGTGGTGACTCTGTTTCGAACTAACATTTTTCCGCGTTCCATCGCGAGGGATCACATTATCATTTTTTGAGGTACGACACATAGACCTAAATCATAGAAATTATACATGAAAAAAAATGAAGCAGGAGTAGAAGAGGAGCCCCAAAGGTAAAATAAGGAGAAGAGTGGAAGGAGAAGAAGAGGAACAAAAATTCACCATTGCTGAAGAAGCTCAGTCATCGCTGGAGAAGACAATGGTGTTCAGTTGTAGGTAGCTTTATGTCCACCATTTTTCTTCCCTTTTCACACTGTTTTTCTCGTGGGGACCGGGGGAGTAAAACCATCATGGTCCCAAGCTTTGATTCCTTTTTGTTTACTTATTGTGGGGTCGACCCGAGAGATAGAGGAAAAATTAGGGAAAATAGGTTTCAAATTTGGAGAGAGGATAAAAAACAATGGGATTGGCCTTAGGTTTTCTGCATTTTGGGTAATGTTGTCGGAGGAGACGATGGCGACAACGGAGGGCCGCTGGCATCGCCATCACTGACGATGAGGGAAGAAGTTGCAGCGAGCAGTGAGAGAGAGGATATGTGAGAGAAAGACAAAATGGTAATTGATGAGGGAAAGCAGGCACTTTGTTCCTTTGGGTCCAACCCGTGTTTGTTTTGCCATCATACCCTCTGATGGGTTGTACCTCCCTTCTTGTGTGAGAAATTTCATTTGGGCTAGCTGCAAGGCCCATTCCCCACCACCTGGTTTCATTCTTGCAGACCAGCGCGTCTACTTTGGAAACCCTCCTCTAAGTTCATTTTTGGCTCATTTTTTAGCCCATCTACCTGTAATTGGTTTGTTTTTTTCTGCTCTTTTTTTTTTCTTTTTTTAATTAGTATAAATTTGTATCTTTATTATAATTGTTTGTTAATTAATTAGTGTTTATTTTAATTAGTTAAATAAGATAAATTAAAATTTAATTAGTAAATTAATAATTAGATTAAGTTTTCTAATTGAATAATTAATTAAGTTAATTTTTAATTGACTTAACTAACTAACTTGAATAAATTTTAGTTAATTAATATGAATTGCCCATAATATTTACTTGACCATATATCTTGCATACTCATGCATTTTATCGTATTTACTCTATTATCATGATTATTTGTTGGGACTAAATTGAATAAATGATCGACAAATGAACATTTCAAAATTCAAAAACCCTTGGTCCAATGCCAAATGGGCTTATTAAAAACCTTGATCTAACACCAAATGTTTTATTTTCAATTCAATTAATTATGTATCAACGCGATTCAAATCCTTTCTCAATTAAACGTAACATTAAAATCTTTTCTTAAACAAACATAAAAGAAGAGCATCCATGGAGTCTCTCGTTCCTTGAATCCTCAAATGATCTCTCCCGAGGAAAACGTCTTAGGCTAGCCATTTGTTCATTATTTCGTTTCTAAAAACATTTAACACCGACTTGGACAAAAAGAGGGACCATTGGAGTCTAGCATTCTAGTGGAACCTTTGAACAATGAACTTTGCGGTACACGTATCGTTCTTGTTGAATGTTTGTTGTCTATCAAATAAATTTCATAAATACATTGAATGAAAAAGGATCATTGGAGTCTAACATTCAAATAATTTCCAAATAATTAGTCTTGAGGCTCACGTCTCGTTCTCACCGAGTATTCTCCATTTACCTAAAAACACTCAACATATTAAACGTATTTTCTCGCCTCGTGCAATAAAATATCTTTTCAAAATAATATTGTTTAATCCTTTCTAATGCATATACAAACTATGGCTTATGTCTCCACAACAATCATGCAAGCCAATATTTAACCGTCAGAATGCAATCTAAACACTTGTTCAAGAAAAAAAACTTCAACCAATCAAACCCTTTCCAAAAGAGCATAGTCTAATCCTTTCGAATGCTTATACAAACAAGTGCTTAAGTCTCCACCGCGAGTATATAAGCCAACATTTAATCGTTAGAATACGATATAAACACTTGTTCATTAAAACAAAACCAACCAACAAAATCATAGCCTTTTCCCCGAACTTTGAAACTTTAAGTTCCTCATTGTACCCGAGGATACGTAGTAGCGAGACCTGCAATCTCTTCAAGCACCCTAATAAAAAAAAACTTTTGCGACCCCTTTTATTTTCCTTTTAATATTTTTATCACTCAAAGAAAACAATTAACGAAAGCTAGCATTCAATCTCAAGTTCAACTAAAAGGTTTCCCTTTGGTACAATGGAGGTGAGAGGTGCTAATATCTTCATCTTGCGTAATCGACTCCCGAACCTGAATATGGTTGCGACGACCATTTTAATTTTATTTTAAGGGTTTTATCAATTTTTCCCTTTCCTTCATTTGAATAAATAAAGTTCGGTAGTGACTCTGCTCGAATCATTTTTTTATGAGCATGCGAACCACCGTGAAGGGTCATATTTTTCGAGATGTGACAACTGGCTACTCTGTTGGGGAAACATATTCCAAGCAAGAGAAAGTCAAGCCTAACTTAGTTAACCTTGCGATAAATATTGGCTTTGCTTAATGGTTTCTGTTATGCTTGTTTGTTTATTTTCTTTATGCTTTCTTTTTTATATATATGCTCATTATCATGTTTATCTTGGATCTTGGGATGGTATCTTCAGTAAAGCTCTACACCAGATCTTTAGAAAAAGAAGAGAGAAACATTGTTTAGAATGGAAGTTGTGTAATGTAGTCCCCAAGGATCACTCCTTGTGTGCCTACATGAAGACTTCCCCTAGAGTATACCTTTTCATAGATCTCATTATCATATGGCTAGCCTGTCAGATAATATTGATTCATGAAGGGTCCATGACTCTGGGTACCACTCTTAGAACCAATTTCTGTTTTTGTGGTTGCGTAATGTTAGTCTCTAAGGACCACTCCTTGTGTGCCTAACACGAAGACCCCGTCCAAAATATAATTTTTCATCATTCTCGTCTTACAACGGCTAGCCTGTTGCAGGAAGTTGATATGATTAAAGTCCATGACTATGGCAACCTTATCCATCAACCTAGAAATTATACTATGAGCGGGATTATAGGTAGAAATCTTAGAACTATTCGTTATAAAACCTACCTAACAAGGTATTCTAAGTTACTTATGATGTCCCAAATCTTAACCATACATGTATGACATTGCACTTATTTTGCATAGAAAAAAACAAAAAAAAAGCATGCATCAACATTCATCAGCATGCATGTCATTTGCCAAAACATAAAACAAAAAAACGTATACACCTTATACCCTTTCATCCAACAAAACTACATCTCGACACCGATACGAAACTCACCACAACTTAAAAATGATGCTCGAGGAAGTTGAAGCTAATCAAGCAACCATCATAATTAACGTCGACTCTATGCAGGTGAAGATGAATCTTTTTCTTAAGACCATGCTAACCATGGCCCAAAAGGAAAGAAATGTTGGAATGTATGCGGAAGCCCAAAGAATTACTAACTAGATTGGCTCGTTCTCGCTCCATATCCCTGGGGTGACCAACCTTGAATTTGGTTTTATTCTTCCTGAAGGAGGTTTTATCCCTATTCTTGTACTAGTGGTTAATGCGGAAGCCCTAAATCATTTTGCCGCATCTTCCCGACATGAATCAATGTCTAATGATGAAGATATATTTGATGCCTTCTATATGCCTCTGTAGGCAAGGCCTGCTATTGGAGTCCTTCCAAACCTTGTTGTCGAAAGAATTGATACATGGTTGTGACTGTATATAAAATATAGTCTATCGGATACTTGACTACAAGTGCACAGTCTAGTCGTTTAGTTTTAAAAGATATCGAACCCACAGGGACCGATGGTCAAACTAATTCTATCGATGTCACTATGTTTAGCTAAGGCGATGATATTTAGATATTTGGTTGAATAAAAATTAAATCTAAAGAAAATTAAGTTTTTAAGAAAATATTAATGAAGGGATATCAGTATGCAACACATTAATCGTCAAGGACTCGATAAGTCATCGGTGTATATTTTAATTACCGAATACCTTTTAGTAGAAAATATTCATTTAAAAGGCTTTATCTCACACTCTCGTGATTGTTGACTCGTACTATACTTTTAAGTCAGAATGAACGCTCTCACTGTCCTATTTGAAGTTAAAAATACTTTTTGAAAATAAATAAGCTCTATTTGCTTTTAAAGTGCTCTCGCTGTTTTTAAAACCAATGCCTAGTTTTTAGTATCCAGTTCGACCCTCACGCTCTCGCGATTGTCGATTCTAACCTTAGTTAATTTCCCACTCTCGTGGAAAAATCGTATTAAATAGCTTAAACTCTCAAGACATAGTTAATTAAATTCAAATTAAAAACCACAGCCAAAAAGATTATTTGAGAAAAGAAGTTTACACCGATTATTATTAAATCCCGTCTAATTAAATTGTTTACATATCGATACCGGTAGTTTAGCCAGACATGTTAAATAATGCAAACACAGACGAACAGAAACAAATTAACAATAAAGCAAACAATAATTGAATAAAAACCTGGAACTTTAATTAATTGAATATGCTGAATCTTGAAGTACTTGAGCAGTGCTCCACAGGTCGGTAGGATGCTGCTTCTTCGAAACAAATGCGTAAGCTAAATTAAAAAAGTTGCAGTAGTTACCCAATGTAGGAAACTACTGCTTTTGGCTAAATGAAAAATAGAAAGGAAAGGGAAAATTCAAAGCTCTGAATTGAATGGTAAACAAATTGCGGTAAAAGAAAACAATGCTTGCTGAAGAAAAATAACGGAAAACAAAATTGCAGTGGAAAAAAAATTCAAAGAAATAGGATTTTGGAGATGGTTTGAGAGAGGAAAAATCTGAGAGAGCCCGCAGGTTTCCAACTTCCATCCTTTTATAGTACCCCTTGGTCTTCGTGGTTGAGAAAAATAAGAATGACTTGATTGAGTGAGAGGTTCACGGGAAAGTGGAATGAGGAGCGAAAACTGGGGCGACGTGGATCACTTCTGTTTGAATTTATTATGCTGACTCTGCCTTTGTGACAGTCGTGATGGGCCTGTGGCGTTCGTCACAACCAAGGCGTGACGATCGTGACGGGCTGTGTGACGAGCATCACAAGCACAAAATCCTTGAATTCTGCTTTTTCTGCTTTTCTCTTTTGTTTCTTCTTCTTTTCCTTACTTTTCTATACTTTGCTTATTTACGCGTGGGAATTGAAATACCTGCAAAAATAACTCAAACACTTGCGGAATAATTGGAATATAATTGAAAACGGTACGATTTTTGAATGTAAATCAAGGCAAATATACGATACATTTTCGTGTTATCAAAGTCCCCTATACTTGAATCTTTGCTTGTCCTCAAGCAAATAATCAGTATGAAATTTGAAACACTAGTTAAACGCGAATACATGACACATTTACAATTCGTACGTGGTTGTTAGGTATTTCTTTAGAATGACAGATACTCAAGTAAAACACTAAAGATACAGCGACGACACAAGCAACAAGCATTAACCTAAATCTCTCCTTTATACAAACCAATTCGAATCAGGCTATTATAGCTCAACCTAATGCTTCTTGTTCCTATTTCACCCGGTTTCATTCTAGCGCAATCACATTAAGCCTTTTGCCTTTACATGTACTTAGTGAAGTAGCCAGTTAGTGGCTTTGATCCTTTTTTAGCACGGGGTCTGGTACACTAATGTGGTAACCCTTTATCTATCCCATTTGAAGGTTGTGGGGGATCGAACCGTAGTTCTCCCTACTGAGTCCAATACCAGGTACCTCTAGACCAATCAACAATGGGTTTTTCTTTCCTTTTGTATATCTTGCAACCGTTTGTATGGTGCATTTTAAATTTCTCAACAGCAAAAGGATCTTCTCAATTCGTAGGCATCAATCACTTATATTCATCGGCTCTTCACATGGTTTGTGTTTAAGACAGTGCTGATTGCTAGTATAAACTACTAGGGGTTAATCTAGAAGAAAAACTTAAGATATCGGTATGATGGGTATTCAAACTGACCTCGCAAAAGTGAGAGATCTAAGGTGTCACGACAATATCAATCTTGTTAGGTTTTTCTCTGCTTCCTAACAGAACCTATGTAAGACAACCTATATACTCGTAGGGTATGCATAGAAACAATTTTTTTTGTTATGGCTAATTAAATGGAAACAAATAAACGATTAGATAGAAACAAATAAACAGAAGAAAAGACAATTTTTTTGTTTTGGCTAATAGAAACAATTAAACGAAAGACAAGGATTCCCTCCCATACTTAAACAAAGCATTGTCCTCAATGCGACACAATAAAGTGAAAAAAAAGGAGAAACAGGAGGATCACTACTCTTCGCCATGACGTTGGGCTCTATGTGCTCTATCTCTTACTCGTGCATGTTCACTTCTACCATGCTGGGTAGGGTTAGGGTGGTGATCTCCAGTTAAACTACTCCAAAAGTAATCCAAGTCAATGTCATCTATTAATTCCTCCTGGCGGGTAGTGAATACAAATGGGCCACTAGGAAATCCTAGAAGGTCAGCAAGGTCTCTATGGTTATAAGTGAAATCCATACCAAACATCCTAAAGGAAATCAACCCTTTGTTGAGTCCGTAACCATGATCGGGGTTGTAAACTAGGGAGCTAAGGAATTCTAGGGTAAGCTCACAGTATGTGACAAACCTTCTTTTTATATCAGCATTCTCCCAATCAAGCTGGTTAAACATAAACAAGATACTATCGTGGATACCTAGCCTATCCATGGTAAGTCCATCATAATATATGTATAAAGCCATATCCTTCTGAGCTAAATAATCATAACGCCTTCTCTGAACTCCGCCTCTGAAAATTGTATCTACTTGTTGCATGATGAAAATTAGTTACTAACTAGTTATAAGTTTTCCTGTTAATCAGTAGCCAATATTACTAAGTTAGTAACGAAAAACAACCAATACGTTACTGCATAGAATCAAGGAATGGGAGCAAAATAAATGTAACAATCAAAGAAGGAAAACACTTAAAATACAAAACATAAAAATAAAAAAATCAATAACAAATTAAAAAGAGGCGGGTTGTCTCCCAACAAGCACTTTGTTTAATGTGGTAAGTTCAACAGTAACGTCGCGATATATCAGTTTTAGGGTTGAGCGGGCAGCTCTATAAGTCTTAGACTATTTGAGTAGTTTCTATTGTCAATATGATGATAATGCTTTAATCGCTGCCCGTTTACAATGAACGGTTCACTATTTCTACCCTTGATTTCTATCGCACCGCTTTTAAAAACTTTTGTAATTTCAAAAGGGCCTGACCACCTAGTTTTAAGTTTTCCCGGAAAAAGCTTAAGTCTTGAATTAAATAGTAACACTACGTCACCGACATTAAACTTTTTCCTAGATATACATTTATCGACCCATTTTTTAGTTCGTTCTTTGTATATCTTGGCATTCTCATAGGCGTCTAGTCTAAGTAATTCCAATTCGTGAATGTCTAAAATTCACTTCTCACCTGCGGAAGTATAATTTAGATTTATGGTCTTAATTTCCCAATAAGATTTGTGTTCTAACTCCACAAGGAAATGACTTGATTTACCATAGACTAATTTAAAAGGTGTGGTCCCTATTGGGGTCTTGTAGGCTGTCCTATATGCCCACAGAGCTTTATTTAGTTTAAATGACCAGTCTTTTCTAGATATTTCGACAATCTTTTCTAGAATTTGTTTGATCTCTCTATTCGAAACTTCGACTTGCCCACTGGTTTATGGGTGATAAGGTGTTTCTACACGGTGTTGGACTCCATACTTCAAAAGAAGTTTTCCAAAGGTATTTTATATGAAATGGGAGCCACTGTCACTAACTACTAGTTTTGGCACACCGAATCTAGGAAAGATTATGTTCTTGAACAGGTTAATCACTACTCGTGTGCCATTTGTCGAAGAAGCTACAACCTCGATCCATTTTGAAACGTAATCGACAGCTACAAGTATGTACTTATTACCAAAAGAAGACGGGAATGGTCCCATGAAGTCAATCCCCCACACATCAAAGACTTCCATTTCTAAGATGCCTGTTTGTGGCATTTCGTCCCGTCTTGAAACGTTACCAGTGCATTGGCATGAGTCACAATTTATAACTGCATTATGGACATCTTTCCATTGAGTAGGACAAAAGAGGCCAGATTGTAAGATCTTAGGATAAGCTTTTGAAGTGCTTGTGTTCCCACCATAGGGAGCGAAATGGCAATCAGAGATTATATTGTTTATTTCATCCTCAGGAACACATCGATGGAAAATGCCGTCGGTACCTCTCTTGAAAAGCAGAGGTTCATCCCATTAGTACTATTTTAGATCATGAAATAATTTCTTCTTTTGTTGGTATGATAAGTCTGGTGGAAGTGCTCCAACAGCTAGGTAGTTGACTAAGTCAGCATACCATGGCAGGCAGAGTTATATTCGTATGAATTTCTTCCACGGATTCTTCTATTTCGGTATCATTTAAGGTTAGCTCAGACATGTCGCTTTCCATTTGGGCTATAAGTCGTTCGTAAGGGAAATCATCATTGATTGGAACTTGTTCAGGCTTATTCCCTTCGATCCGTGATAAGTGATCTGCTACTACGTTCTCAGTACCTTTCCTATCTTTTATTTCTAAGTCAAATTCTTGTAAGAGTAGGATCCATCTTAAGAGTCTTGGTTTGGCATCCTTCTTACTTAGCAAGTATCTAATAGCAGCATGATCAGTATAGATGATGATTTTTGCTCCTACTAAGTAAGAACGGAATTTGTTTAAAGCGAACACAACAAATAGAAGTTCCTTTTCAGTGGTGGCGTAGTTCATTTGGGCAGGATCTAAGGTTCTACTTGTGTAGTAGATCGCATGAAGTTTTTTATCTTTCCTTTGTCCTTGCATTGCGCCTACGGTATAGTCACTCGCATCACACATGATTTCGAATGGTAATCTCCAGTCAGGTGGTTGCATGATAGGTGTGGTGATTAAAGATGTTTTTAATTGTTCAAATGCTGTTAAACATTTCTCATCAAAGATAAAGTCAGCGTCTTTCATTAATAAACTAGTCAGTGGTTTGGTAATTTCGAGAAATCTTTGATAAATCATTGGTAGAAACCGGCGTGTCCTAAAAAGCTTCGTATTTCTCGTATGGTTTTTCGAGGTTGAAGATTTTCTATAATTTCGATCTTAGCTTTGTCTACTTCAATTCCTTTATCATACACTACATGTCCTAGAACTATTCTTTGTTGGACCATGAAATGGCATTTCTCCCAGTTCAATACGAGATTCACCTTTACGCATATTTCAAGTACCATTTTAGGGTTTGATAGACATCCTTCGAAGCTTTGCCCACAGACAGAAAAATCGTCCATAAATACTTCCATAATGTCGTCTATAAAGTCAGCGAAGATTGACATCATGCATCTTTGGAATGTTGCGGGAGCGTTGCATAGTCCCAATAACATTCGTCGATAAGAAAATGTACCATAAGGGCATGTGAAGGTTGTTTTCTCTTGGTTGTCAGGATGGATAGGAATTTGAAAGAATCCTGAATAACCGTCTAGATAGCAGAAGTGGGAATGCTTAGCCAATTGTTCAAGCATTTGATCAATGAAAGGCAGAGGAAAATGATCCTTTCGAGTGGCTTTGTTCAGTTTCCTATAGTCGATGCACATTCTACTTTCGGTCATAACTCTTTGTGCTATAGATTCTCCCTTCTCATTCTTAACAACTGTAACACCCCCTTTCTTGGGTACTACATGAATGGGGCTAACCCATTGACTATCGAAGATCGGGTATATGATTCCTGCATCTAATAACTTCTTTACTTCATCCTTGACTACAATACTTAAGATTGGGTTGATCCTTCTCTGGTGTTCTCTAGAGGTTTTACAATCTTCCTCTAGCATAATGCGATGCATACAGATAGAAGGACCTATTCCTTTTAGATCAACAATGTTGTAGCCTAACGCAATTGGATATTTTCTTAAGACATCTAGTAACTTTTCAGTTTCAATCTGTCCTAAGTTTGCGTTGACTATTACTAGTCTTTTGAGTTCAGTGTCTAGGAATTCGTATCTTAGGTTCTTGGGTAGTGTTTTTAATTCTAAGTCTGGTTTCTTTGGGCATGGCATGTGATTGGCTGTAAGTGCTAAGCATTCGCTTAGACTGTCATTTTGGTATGGTTTATGCCAATTATCATCTTCAAAGATTGGAGGGATTTGGATTTTCATTATATCATAATATGTGGTTTCTTGCATCTCCATCTCTCTTACGCACTCGTCTATGACATCAAGTAGATAACAAGTATCGTCTATAGCTGGCGTTTGTAAGAATTATGTCAAGATGAATTCAACTTTTTCTTCTCCAACTTCGAATGTTAGCTTACCTCTTTTCACGTCTATTATGGCTCCGACGGTAGCTAAGAATGACCTTCCTAATATGATAAGTGTAGTGGCATCTTCTTTGATGTCCATGATTATGAAGTATGTAGGAATGTAGAACTGTCCTACACGTACTGGGACATTCTCTAGTATATCAACAGGATATTTGATTGAGCGGTCAGCTAATTGAACAGACATCTTGGTTGGTCTTAGTTCTCCCATGTTGATCCTTTTACAGATGGATAGGGGCATTACACTAATGATGGCTCCTAAGTCGCATAGAGCTTTGTCTATGACGAGCTTTCCAATGACACAGGGTATGGAGAAACTACCTGGGTCTTTTAGTTTGGGAGGCATATTATTTTGGATTATTGCGCTACACTCAGCAGTAAGTGTAACTGTTTCGTTATCCTCGATCTTTTTCTTATTGGATAGGATCTCTTTAAGAAACTTGGCATATGAGGGCATTTGTTTGATAGCTTCTGTAAAGGGAATTGTAATATTCAGTTGCTTCAGAAGTTCAATAATATAACAGCATTTGCATGTCCTTTTGGATTAGATTGTGGTTGTCCAGGAAATGTGCCAGCGGGAGCAGCAGTAGATGCTTTTTGTTGAGCCACTTGTGAAATCTGTGTTTCAAGCATTTTGTTATGGGTGGCTAAAACGTCTACTTTGCTCGCTAATTGTTTAAGTTGCTCACTGGTGTGTATATTTTGGTTCAAGAAGTCCTTGTTTGTTTGAGCTTGGGTAACTATGAAACTTTCCATCATCAATTCAAGGTTGGACTTCCTAGGAACGTTAGAAGCATTAGTAGTTGGCTTTTGAAATCCAGGTGGAACAGCGGGTGCTTGGCCAGGTGCATGCAGGGTGTTGTTGTTCTTGTATGAAAAGTTAGGATGGTTTTTCCAACCTGGGTTATAGGTATTTGAATAAGGGTTTCCTCGTGCATAATTTACTTGATCAATGGAGACTCCTGCTAATATCTGACATTCTAGTGCAGTGTGTCCAGGAATTCCACATAACTCGCAGTTTAGAGTCACCACAGCCACAATGGCTCCGGGTGGTCTGGTCAAGTTGTCTAACTTTTGAACAAGGGCATCTACCTTTGCATGGACATGATCAAGGCTACTGATTTCGTACATTCCACCTTTTGTTTGGGACTTTTCTACTGGGGTTCTTTCACCTCCCCATTGGCAATGGTTTTGGGCCATGTTTTCAATGAGTTGATAGGCTTCATTGTATGACTTGTCCATAAGTGCACCGCCCGCGGCAACGTCTTTTGTCAGTCTTGTGTTATACAGAAGCCCGTTGTAAAATGTGTGAATGATCACCCAGTCTTCGAGACCGTGATGTGGACACATCCTCATCATGTCTTTGTATCTCTCCCAAGCATCGTAGAGAGATTCTGCATCTTTTTGTCGAAATTCGTTGATTTGAGCTCTCAGCATAGCAGTTTTGCTTGGCGGAAAATATCGGGCTAAGAAAATGTTCTTCAGTTCTTCCCATGTAGTAACTGAGTTGGATGGCAAGGATTGCAACAAAGCCCAAGCTATGTCTCTTAGAGAGAAAGGAAAAAGGCATAGTCTTTTCGCATCTTGAGATACACCATTCGCATTTACAATGTCTGTGTACTGCACAAACTTGGTTAAATGTTCATTAGGGTCGTCTGTAGGATTTCCAGCAAATTGATGTTGTTGGACAGTTGATAATAATGAGGGTTTCAACTCGAAATCATTCTGATCGATAGCAGGGGCGACAATTCTGTTGTGAGGTTCTTGTTGGGACGGGGTAGCGTAGAACTCTAATTCTGCGATTGGTGGTACTAAGTTTTCGCCTTGTGAGCGAGTACTTGGCATACAACCGAGAAATAAGGGAAAGGAAATTAGTTTTTGCCTCAGTCTATACTGCGCAACGAAAGAATCACACTATTTGACTAAATCAGGTCCCCGACAACGGCGCCAAAAACTTGATATGTGGTCGTGACTGTATATAAAATATAGTCTATCGGATACTTGACTGCAAGTGCACAGTCTAGTCGTTTAGTTTTAAAAGATATCGAACCCACAGGGACCGGTGGTCAAAATAATGCTATCGATGTTACTATGTTTAGCTAAGGCGATGGTTTTTAGAGACTTGGTTGAATAAAAATTAAATCTAAAGAAAATTATGTTTTTAAGAAAATATTAATGAAGGGATATTAGTATGAAACGCATTAATCGTCAGGGATTCGATAAGTCACCAGTGTATATTTTAATTACCGAATACCTTTCAGTAGAAAATATTCATTTAAAAAGCTTTATCTCAAACTCTCGTGATTGTTGACTCAGACTATACTTTAAAGTCAGAATGTACACTCTCGCTGTCCCATTTGAAGTTAAAAATACTTTTTGAAATTAAATAAGTTCTAATTTCTTTTAAAGTGCTCTCGCTGTTTTTAAAATCAATGCCTAGTTTTTACTATCCTGTTCGACCCTCACGCTCTCGCATTTGTTGGTTCTAACCTTAGTTAATTTTCCACTCTCGTGGAAAAATCGTATTAAATAGCTTCTCACTCTCGTGACAAAGTTAATTAAATTCAAATTAAAAACCACAACCAGAAAGATTATTTGAGAAAAGAAGTTTACACCGATTGTTATTAAATCCCTTCTAATTAAATTGTTTACATACCGATGCCGGTAGTTTAGCCGGACATGTTAAATAATGGAAACACAGACGAACAGAAACAAATTAACAATAAAGAAAACATGATTATTTAATAATAAAGCAATAATAACATTAATTGAATAAAAACCTGGAACTTTAATTAATTGAATATGCTGAATCTTGAAGTACTTGAGCAGTCCTCCACAGGTCGGTAGGAGGTTGCTTCTTCGAAACAAATGCTTAAACTAAATTAAATAAGTTGCAGTACTTCTCCAACGTATGAAACTACTACTTTTGGATAAATGAAAAACTTAAAGGAAATGGAAAAATCAAAGCTCTGAGCGGAACGGTAAACAAATTGCGGTAAAAGAAAACAATGCTTGCTGAAGAAAAATAACGGAAAACAAAATTGCAGTGGAAAAATAAATACAGAGAAATAGGATTCTGGATATGGTTTGAGACAGGAAAAACATGAGAGAGCCCGCAGGTTTCCAACTTCCATCCTTTTATAGTACCCCTTGGTCTTCGTGCTTGAGAAAAATAAGGATGACTTTGTTGAGTGAGACATTCACGAGAAAGTGGAATGAGGAGCGAAAACTGGGGCGACGTGGATCACTTCTGTTTGAAAGTCATTACGCTGATTCTGCCTTTGTGACGATCGTGATGGGCCTGTGGAATTCGTCACAACCAAGGCGTGACGATCGTGACGGGCTGTGTGACGAGCGTCACATGCACAAAATCCTTGAATTCTGCTTTTTTCTGCTGTTTCTCTTCTGTTTCTTCTTCTTTTCCTTCCTTTTCTATACTTTGCTTATTTAAGTGTGAGAATTGAAATACCTGTAAAAATAACTCGAACACTTGCGGAATAATCAAAATATAAATGAAAATGATACGATTTTTGAATGTAAATCAAGGAAATTGTACGATACATTTTCGTGTTATCAAGACTCCATACTCTGGAGGAGAAATTCAAGTCTTTGGAGGTTCACATTACTCCTGGCTTGAATGTTATTGATATGTGCCTGGTGCAAGGCCTCGTGATTCTCCAGAAATTAAAGTTCTGGACATTGATAAATATAAGGGGGTTAACTATCCTCGAACTCTCCTTTGAGCTACTACCGTAAGATGGCATCACAAATTAGCAAAGATAAACTCTTTATCAATTATTTCTAGGATAGCCTTAGGGAGGCATCCGTGGAGTGGTACATGCAATTGAAAAAGGGGCAGGTCCAATCTTGGAGGGACTTCACAAAAGATTTTCTCAGACATTATCAATATAACACCAATCTAGCGCGTAATCGTACCCAGCTGTAGGATATGACCCATCACAATAACAAGTACTTCAAAGAATACAACCAGTAATGGAGGGATCTTGCAGCACGAGTCCAACCTCTTCTTCTTGACAATGAATTAATTAATATGTTCATGGGGACTCTCCATATCCAATATATGGAAAATATGGTGGAATCCATATTTCCAAAATTCTCCGAGGTTGTTACTGTAGGAGAAAGAATCTAGAGCCAGGTGAAAAAGGGGAAGCTACCATGTGCAGCCGATGCCTCAAATGGAGAGAAGAAGGCTTATTCCAATATCTAGAAGAAGACGAACGAAAAAATCAATGTTGTTATGGGAGGATGGAAGAAAAATACTTAACAACATGTTCCTATACCATACCACCAAGTTGATGTTATTGTACCTATACTATATCAGGAGCCGATCCAATAACAACAACCTTATCAACAGCTAACTTATCAACAATAACATCAACAGAGTACCCCTCCGCAGTGACAATTCAAGCAAAGAGGACCACAAATACATTAAGACCCTCTTATTGTACCATACAATGAGATATTTCTATACTTGTTCAAAGGCGGACTTTTGACCTTGAAGGAAATGAGGCCAACCACGACCCTTACCCACCGGGTTATGATGCCAATGCTCATTGTGAATTTCATATGGGTGCACCAGGGGACACAATAGAAAATTGTTATGCCTTCAAAAATCATGTACAAGATTTAATTGATTCAAAGGTTGTTACCTTCACACCTACATGCCTGAATGTTGCAATAAACCCTATGTCAGCGCATGCAGTGTTGTTAGTAAATGTTATTGAAGAAGTTGTCGAGGATAGGTTTGAATTGATTATCATGTCGGCCTAAACGAGACAATTATCTTCTAACTTTGGAAAAGTCTAGCCCAATAGCAAATCAAGAAAGTAAAGCTTACTTCATTAATTAAGGCAATCATTAGGCCATATTACCATTTTGCATTACTGTAATTTGTTCTTCTTTGTCTAAGTATTATTTACTTTAATATTGTTATTTGTAAATGGTATTATTAATGAAATCAACATGCCTGTTATGAATGAATGAATGAAATAAGGAATGTAAGAAGTAAACATATGAACATATAAAAACAAAATACAATCAATGATATAAAAGAATATGAGAGTTATAGAAAGATGCCAATCGGGTTGATTATAGTAAATTTCTACAAGAAAATGTTAGTGTACAACATAATACAAATATAAAATGAAATGAAATAGGGAACTAAATCTATTTAAAGCACGAAGAATCTAGGAATCCCAACCCCTTACGTATCTTCTGAAAAGGTTAGGAGGATAACAATTTTGTAAAAATATCAGCAAGCTGATTTTTTTCGTATCCACATATTCAAAAATAACATCACCCTTTTTCAACATGATCCCTAAGGAAATGATGCATATTCTCTATATGTTTAGTCTGTGAATGAAGTACATGATTCTTAGTGAAGCTTATTATGTTAGTGTTATTACATTTGATTGGAACATATCCGAGTTTTATTTCATAATCCAATAATTATTTCTTTAACCATAATATTTGTGAACAAAAATTACTTGCAACTGCATATCCAACCTCGACGGTATAAAGAGAAACACTATGTTTCTTCTTACTTTGCCAAGAAACCAAACAATTTCCAAATGGATGATAAGTTCCACTAGTGCTTTTCCTATCCGACATGCAACCAGAAAAATCAAAATTAGAAAACCTACTAAGCTACATTCGCTTCCTTTGAGAAACCAAAGACCGTGATGGAAGGTTTCGTTAAGATACCTCAGAATTCTTTTTACAATCTTAAAGTGAGATTCCCTAGGATATGTCTGAAATATAGCACACATACATACACTAAAAAATATATGGCTTACTCGTAGTTAAATAGAGAAATGGTTCCTATTGCACCTTTATACTTTGTAATATTGATCTCTACGTCGTTCTCATATTTGTCTATCAACATATTTAACGCTACGGAGGTTGAGATGTTTTTCTAATTTCACATATCGAACTTCTTTAGAAGCTCCAAACAATACTTTATTTTGGTCATGAAAGTTCCATCTTCCGCTTGCTTGATTTAAAATCCAAGGAAGCAGGTAAGCTCTTCCATTAGAGACATTTCAAATTTACCCTGCATCCAACAAGAAAAATACTTACAAATGGATTCATCAGTAGACCCAAATATAATATCATCAACGTAAATTTGAACTAAAATAATATGCTTTACTCTACATCTAGTAAACAAAGTTGTATCCACTTTACCATGATTGAATCTTTTTTTGATTAAAAATCTGCTAAGGCGCTCATCCCAAGCTCTAGGAGCTTGCTTAAGACCATATATGACTCTTTTGAGTTTAAATACATAGTCCAAATTTTCATGGTCCTCAAAACCAGGAGGTTGAGAGACATACATTTCTTCATTTATATATCTGTTAATAAAAGTTGATTTAACATCCATTTGATACAATTTAAAATCTATGCAACATGCGAATGCCAAAAGGAATCTAATAGATTCAAGACGAGATAAAAGAGTATAAGTCTCCTCATAGTCTATTCCATCAGCCTAACCATATAATTTTTCCACTAACCTAACTTTGTTTATAGTAATTATTCCATTCTCATCCACTTTGTTCCTAAACACCCATATACTGCCAATGATGGTTTTATCAGATGGACGTGGAACAAGGTCCCAAACGTCTGAGGTACAATATGAGATATGAAAGAAGAATACTTATATAAATTGTTAAATTGTGATCTTGTACTTACACCTTTCATGATGTCTCCTAACATTTGATCTAACAAATGATATTTTACAACAATCCAATCTGGAGGAAAGATCAACCTGTGTAATAATCCAATCCGATCCAATATTTTGAAACAATCCTCTTTGGTTACTTTTGGACGAGGATCCTCTTTCTGAATATTGTCATCATTCAAGTTTTGTGTTATCACACCTGAAACATCAAAGCAATACCGTTCCCCATCTTTTAGGTTAAGGATAAATCAAAAGTCTATATGTTTTACTCAAAGATGAATACCCTATAAATATACCTTCATCAGGCTTAGCATCAAATTTACCAATATTTTCATTTCCGTCATCTAAAATAAAACATTTGCAACCAAGGTTCGGTTCTATCTCATCCCGGTACTAAAATCTTACTTTGGTTCGAGATCATCCAAATAGTAAAATCTCACAAGTTCTTGGTTAACCCTGTTGCTACCGCGATTTAACTAACCAACTAAACTGAAAGTAAAAAATAAAATGACATAGAGTCACCGCCGAATTTTTTTTATTCGTCACAAAAGAGAGGAGAGGGAAAATAGTCGATGTAACCATTTAGAGGATAAGGATTGGTCTCGTAACCAAATATGTGTTCAAAATTCGATTACGCAAGGGGGAGGTATTATCACCCCTCACATCCATGGTACTCCATGGGAACTATTTAAGTTGTATGCGTGCATGGGTATTTATTTACAAAAAATTTCTTTGTTATTAAAAGAAAGTGGGAAAGAAATGATATTGGGGTTTTTTTATTATTATGCTCGCCACAGATTGGGGCCCTTGTGCCTACGTATCATTCATTGGGTGATGAAGAATCAGAGCTCTATAGTTTGGAGTAGAAAATGTTTGTGTGTTGGTTGATTTTACCTTGAAAAAGGGTTTTCGGTGTGATTCCCTAAGGCATAAAAATGAGTTTGATGGGTTGATGTTGATTTTATGGTTTATGAAAAGATTGTTTGTGGTTAGATTGCAATAAAGACTATAGGCGGAGGTGAATATTTTGGATAAACAAGCCAAGTGATTGTGTCCAAAATAATTAGAGTAAGGGTTGGAGAGCTCCATCCTTACTAATTCTACACCACTTAAGGCTCATGGCTAACAATACTAATCATATATTTATTGTATTTTTGGATTTGATTGGGAAAATGCCACTTGACGTTGGATCAAGGGTTTATTGATTTTGATTTTGTAATGGCGACGTACATGAATATTTACAGAGTAACCAAATGCGAGAAAAAAAGGGTCTCATCTTAAGGTAGCCCAAGAAAAAGACTTGTTTGTGCAAAATGACCTATGAAAACAAGTGGATAATTGGCTTACCGAGGATGTCTCCCTAGGGTAGTGCCATGATTCCATTCTTACAATAAAATATTGCAAGTTTTAAATGAAAATCCAAGTTAGGAGAAAGTGTCAAGAGATAGGGAAAGGTCCACATGCAAGGGTCCTAATAAAATCCTTTAGATCCAACAGTTGGTCACAAATGAATGCATCTTTTTTTTGCCTTTTCGATTCTATCATGTTTTTGTTGTTTTTGATCATATGATGACAATGAGTAAATGATAATGATAAATATGCATGGGATATATATACACAATGATGATAAGTATGATGATGGGTGCTTGAAAGTAAATTACAATACAATAAGTTGACAAGAAAGTAAATCACAAGATGATAAGTTAAGTCAACCATATCAAAGGTTAGCAATGAATAGTTAGTGGTTAGTAATCAAATGTATAAGGTAACTATATAGGGATTATCTATCTATAAGTAAAAGGACTCAAAATATGGTGCATAAAGGGATAACTTATCATTGATGCAAAATATTGAAGATGATACATGATCAACTATCAATAGATTTGAACCAAAGAAAGTTATACAACCCCAAGTCCATCAATCAATGATCTTACAAATGGAAGATTATATCACCCAAATAATTACAAGTTCAAAGATTCAATCCAAGTGTCAAGATTAATGGTCAATGGATACAACACAATCAAATAGAATCAACAAGTGAGGTCGCATCTATGCATCAAATGGTTCAAAACATGGTTAAATAGAGGCAATCTATCAACAAATAAAAGTTTCATGAATGATCCATTGATCATTCATTAACATGTTTGAAATATTTAAAGATTTTATGATCCCTAAAAAAACAATGACCATGACCAAATAGAATGTCATTAACCATCATAAAAAAAAACAAAGGCATACAAATGTCAAATGAAAAATAATAAAAATAAATGATTAAATGGGAAAATAAAATAAATGATACTTGGATGAAGTGTATTTGCAAAGGTGATTGGTTGAAATAAAAAAAATCAAGAGAAGGAAAGAAATTAAAAATGAAAAAGAAAATAAGTGAAACAAAAATGAAAAATAAAGAATAAAAGGAAAAGGAAAGAAAAAGAAAATAAATGGGGGCACTGAGGGTTGAACACATGACCTTGGGGTCATGGGTGAACCCCCTTTCCATTGGGCAAGGCGCCTTGGGTGTCAACTAACACGTTTCATAAAATAAATAATAAACTTCAAAAATAAATAACACATGGCCAAAGCTGGCCGTTAGATCAAATCACTTAAAATAAGTAAAAAAATGAATGGTCAGATCAAAGGGCGGCACACGCGTTGACCATGGGACACACACACACACACACACACACACATACTCAGTCCAAGTCACACACATCTACCAATCAGAACAAAACAAAAAATAATTTTGAATTTAAAACACAATAATAATGCACGAAGCAACGAACTAGAGTCGTCATCAACCTTGAGATTCTCATATTTTGAATTTCTGCAACTCGAGTTTTTAAGTGGAATCTAACATAAATTCTCCTAAAACTCAGATCATCGATGCCTTCTCCATATTCATGAGCCATTGTTTGGCTCTGAGTATAGAGTATGTCTAAAAAACTTGAACGATAACTTAAACATAAAACAAAAATTAAATGGTGGATGTTCAACAAAAAGCTTGGGAAATGAGTGGAACACAATCCCCAATTTATAGGGAAGGTGATGAAGTGGTTTGCTTGAAGGTTTGGGGGGGGGGGGGGGGGAGTTAGAAAATGCGCCTCCCTTCAGTTTGTTCTGCATCTTGCATGCTTTTGGTGAAGTAATGATGGTTCCAATGAAGCCGAGGTTCCCTTTGCTTTTATCCATTTTGGGAAATTTGTTGCTTTTTGACATTGGCTTGTTTTGCTCACATGTGACTTACTACACTCATTTTGACTTACATTTCTGTTTCTTGAAATGTTATTGTATGTGTTTTAGATTAGAATGAAGTGAAACAAACAAGATTAAAGGCTTGAGACATGATTATGCATAATCTAGATGGTGTGGTCTGGTTGTGTGCACCATGATGAAGCCCTATCTTTGCACTTGGGCCAATTAAAATTGGCTCGTGCATTTTGGATGAAACTTAGGACAATTTATCTTTTCCATACCCTTAATAAGTTGCAAAAAGAACCAGGCCAAAAGGAGTTATGATGTGGAAATGGTGTTGGTGTAAAGTGGAGGTCATGAACATGTTTCTAGGCCTGACTAGGTAACTTGACCAGCTTGGCCAATCCACAATTTGAGGTCCTTAATCAATGAATTAGGCCTTGGGCATTGAAACAAAGTTGAAGAGGGATTCAATTAGGACATCTGGCTCAAATAAGATCCTTAAAAGGTTGAAATATGAAAAATTTATGGGGTTTGGACCAAATGGTAGGCCAAACTTGCCAAAACATGACCAACCATCATGCCCTAAAAATGAAATTTTGAGTTTTCTTGAATTCCAAGGCACCATGATGAATGTTTTAAGCCCAAATGATTATATATTAATGTAAAACAAAACTTGATGTCTTGTGGGAGGATTATAGGCCATGTTCATGGATGAAACCAATGAATTGAAGTTGATGATTCAAAACCAAACCAAGAACTTGTACCATGGATGAAATGAATGTATGTTTGGTGGATTATGGTTGAAAATAGATTTAATTAGATGTTAATGTATTGATTAATGATGAGGTGATCAAGTAACGCAAGACATATAAGCAAATAGGGGCACAAATTAGGGTTTCTTCGATCACATGGTTCCTCAATGGCCAAAGTCAAACAAAATTAGGGTTTCAGGTACAAGAGGTGTCTTGGATTTAATCACAAGGTTTATTCATAGCCAAAGTTTTGATATTAGGGTTCATCAAAGTTAAGGCCAAGGCACAAAGTGGATCATGACTTATACAAGCCACAAAGGATCAAGGAACCAGGGTTGAGGTCCATGGAAGACCAGTTGAATAAGCAAAGCTGCCAACCAAGATTCACCATCCAATTAGGGTTTTGTAGATGAATGGGATGACTTGTGTAGGCCCATAAGGTCAAAGAATGCTTGAGGATAGCAATTAGGGTTTAGGGTGGCTTGGGCACACTCCAACATGATCAAGAGACCTTGATGCTTCTCAGACATGAACACCATGCCTTGAGTTTTTGATATCTTATTGTGAGTATAAATGCAAATGACATGATGGGATGATGAATATATGCCAATGCATCAAGGTTATGAAGGTTATATAAAGGTAGGTGAATTTGAGGGTATAATAGAGCTGTCATACCCCCAAATTCACCCTACCTTCGTATCATCTTCATAACCCTAACACATTAACATATATTCACCATCCCATCATCTCATATGAATTTAAACTCATAAAAAGAAAGCACTGACTCAAGGCATGTTGTTCATCTTTGAGAAGCACCTAGATCTCTCGATCATGTTGGGATGTGCCCAATAAACCATGAAACCTAATTTCTATCCCCAAGCATTCTCTGACCTTATGAAACCACCCAAGTCATCTCATTCATCACCCAAAACCGTAATTCGATGGTGAGCCCTCATTGAAGACTTTGCTTGTTCATCTGGTCATCCATGGACCTCAATCTTAATCCTTTTCTTCATGGTGGCTTGTGCAAGTCACCATCTACTCTGTGCCTTGTCCTTGATCTTGAGGACCCCTAATATCCAAACTTTGATCATGCCTCAACCTTCTCAATTACTCCAAGACACCTCTTGTACCCCAAACCCTAATTTGTTTGACTATGACCTTTGATGAACCTTGTGATCCAAGAAACCCTAATTTGTGCACCCTTTTGCTTCATTGACTTCCACTCACATCCAATTCAACCTATTTTCAAGCATCATCCACCAAATATACATCCATTTCATCCATAATACAAGTGAAGGTTTGGTTTTGAACTTTGAACTTGTGAACCATTGGTTTCATCCATAAACATGATCATAATAATCCCACAAGGCATCAAGGCTTTTTTTTCCATCAAGCTATAATCATTTGGGCTTCAAACATTCATCATGGTGCCTTGGAGTTCAAGAAAACTCAAAATTTCATTTTTAGAGCATGTTGGTTGGTCATGTTTTGGCAAGTTTGGCCTATAATTTGGTCTAAACCCGATAACTTTTTCATCTTTCAACCTTTTATGGATCTTCTTCAAGCCAAATGTCCTAATTGAACTTATCTTAACCTTTGTTTAAAAGCCCAAGACCTAATTCATTGAGTAAAGACCTCAAATTGTGGATTGGCCAAGCTGGTCAACTTGCTTCGTCAAGCCTAGAAACATGTTCATGACCTCCACTTTACACCAACACCATTTCCACATCACAACTCCTTTTGAATTGGTTATTTTTAGAACTTGTTAAGGGTATGGGAAAGACCAATTGGCCTATGTTTTATCCAAAATTCATGAGCCAATCTTAATTGGCTCAAGTGCAAAGATAGGGTTTCACCGTGGTGCATACAACCAGACCACACCAGCCAAATTATGCAGAATCATCTCTCAAGCCTCTAATCTTGTTTGTTTCACTTCATTCTGAATCCAAACACATACCATAACACTTCAAGACACATAAGTGTAAGTCAAAATGAGTGTAGCAAGTCACATGGGAGCAAACCGATCCATGTCAAAAATCAACAAATTTCCCAAAATGGATAAAAGCAAAGGGAAGCTCAACTGCATTGGAACCATCATTGCTTCACCAAAAGCATGCAAGATGCAGAACAAACTGAAGGGAGGCACATTTTAGACCAGAAAACATACCATATTTCACCAACAAGCTCCCTCATTTGTTATTTTTCAGGCTCAACCATTTTTTGACCCCCCCCCCCCCCCCAAATCTTCAAGCAAACCACTCCATCACCTTCCCTATAAATAAGGGACCGTGTTCCACTCATTTCCCAACTTTGAAAGCCATTAAAACGCTATTGCAAACTCACCACCTCCCTTCCAAAAAAAGAGTATCAAGTTCTAACAGAAACGGAAAAAAGAATGAACAAAACCCAAAGAAGTTTTAAAATAAAACTAATAAAAAGAGATAAGGGTCCGAGTTGGTTATGCAAAGGGAAGGTATTAGTACCCTAAACATCTATAGTACTCTATAAGAGCCTCTTTGAGAATATGTGCATTTTGGCTTTAAAATGGTGTTGTTTGCAAAAGATTGTGGAGATGAGAGGAGATATGTTTTTCATAATTTTTGTGTTTGCCAAGACTTCTTGAGTCTCATGCATACGTACCAACAAAGTGCAATGGAGGATGAAAACCTCATAGTTCGTGGTAAAAATAACAAATATGTTTGTTTGGATTCATTTTTAATGAAAAGACATTTTGTCATTTTTAGGAGAATACTCAGCTAGTCATCCAAAAGTATGAGAACTTTGCATCACCACTTATGTGGAAAAGAATTATCATAAATACTCTGAGGATAGGAGAATTATATCTTAACTATGGAAATGAATCATGTCTAAACTTTGAGAAAAGTTTTTAAAATAAAAAATGCACAAAGGGCACAAATAGTTTGAATGAGTTGTGCATTTTTTTAATCTTTTGAAATTTGTTTCAATATGCTTAAGATGTATTAGCATTTATTAAGAAAATATTTTGAAAATCACTTGAAAAAAGTAAAAAGTTTATTGAGAAAGTAGTTCAAGTTTGAAAACAAGAAGGTTTTGAAAAGAAGAGAGAAGATTTTGAAAATTAAAGAAGGGGAGGAGATGGAAAGACTATCCTAGAATGTAAAGTAAGAGCTAGGGAGGAAAGATGTAACCAAGAAATAGAAAGCTTTATGACACAAGTCAAGCAAGAATTCCCTCCTTTGAATTAAGCCTTAGGAAATCCAAATAAGCAAAGAATTGTCTATGTATCAGATGAAACCAAAGTAACCAAGCCAAGTCTTCAAAAGAAGTCCAAAGTCAAAGGTACTAGATGAATCCCAAGGTTTTAAATCACAAACTCCCAAAGCAAGGGCCAAGGTGCTAGTCCTAAGTCCATAACTCCACAAAAATACCAAGGATAGTAACCATAAGTCCATGTAATAAGAGAACCAATTTTTTAAATATTTTTTTCTTCCTTTATTAATGTATTTAAAAGAAAGAGAAGTCCAAATGGACAAAGAGAAAATAGCGTAAGAATAAACTATAAGATATGAGATGCTAAAATAAAAGCATAAAGTAAATAGAAAAAATACAAAGCATAAGATAAATGACATTAAAGTAAAGTTAATACAATAACATGTTAGTAAGTAGTGTTAGTGATCAAAAAGGGGAAAGACAATTTGTCATTTTTTTGGAGAGCACTAAACTATTTACCCATAAGTATGAAAACATGGACCTCTATATCACCTATGATAATGACTCCAACTTGGATAAAATCAACAAGTATGTCACTACCTCTCTTAGGTGAAAAGGAAACAAGAATTTTCACACAATACCATGAGGAGTAGGAGACTTACCATTTTACTTATGAAAATGACTTACTTTCTGGACAAATTTAGCGATATGTTAAGCATTCGTAATTGGACTTATGTAGAAGTCACAACTATCTGAGGTCGGTCAATAATAATATTTGTATTAATACATGCTATAGAAATGATATGTAAATAATTATCTTAAAGTTATGCCACAAAAAAAAAGGACTGATAAAGCACAAAGGCTAGGAGAGTGGTCCATTACATCAATCCATACTTCATGGTACTTAGGACAATGCATCAATATAAAGTACCTTAAATGATCCATGATCAATTAAGAGGTAGATTTGAAATGATGAAAGTTCATCAAGCACCAATCCACATATCATGAACAAGATGGACACAGACCATCCAATTGATCAAAAGAAGAAAAAAGGGAAGAGAAAGGGATGAAGAAGAAGGAGAAAAACTGTAAGACCCCAATTTTGACCCTAAGATCCCTCATGTTATCTCATTATATGCATTGGTTTTGGGATCACACATTGGCATCCTCCTTACCCCTCATTCATTGGGTTTGCATTGGGAGAGATCACCAAGCACATTTGATTGTATCATAATTTTCTGTTCATTATTTACTAACCAAAATACAAAAAATATGTCTATGTATAACTTTGTTTCTTTTGTAGGTAGTGTGTGCATCTACCAATGCCTCGTCAAGCTCATACCTAGGGTTTGAGACTCTCAATGCAAGGATACTAATCAAGAGATGGTTTACAATGAATCTAGATATCATATATAGATCCCCATGGTCTTAACATATCATTTTGATCAAGAATTCATCAAGAGTTTGAAGCTTGTTAGCCTTGGAAGCCCTAATTCATCTGGGTATCTTATGTGACTTCCTCAACAAGTTTATTCAACAGTTGATTAAATATTTAAATGTATACTTCATTATACGTAATCTTACACATATATGATCCTCCATGAGTCCCAAATATCAAGAGAATGTCAAGTTTGCAAGTTGGTTCATGGTGGTTGACCAGAGAAAGTCAAATGGTCAAAATTGGGGTTCCCTAGACCCTATCTCTTACAATTTTTGTCATATGAAAATGATTTTAAGAGTAAAGTCACTCCTTGTGACATTACAAACAACTTTCATGTCGAAGTCAAGAGCTAGTGTTGCTTGGAAATTCATTTTTTATGGTGAAGATTATAGGTCATTTTGTCTAAACCCTAGTTAGGAGATCAACTTCCAAGGACCATAACTTTCTCAATGTTTATGAGATGAAATCCATTCAAGTTCTATGATCAAAGTAAATATGTTCTCTCCAAAATTTATGTTTTGAAGAAGTTCAAATTCAACTTGAAAATGCATGTGCCAAGAGAAAACATTATAGGTCATTTTGGGCCATTACCATTGAACAAGTGTTTTTCCTCAACTTCTAAAATGCATAACTCCTTCATGAAAAATCCAAATGAGGTCAAATTTGTTACCATATTAAATAGGTTTGAAATAGATACAACTTTTATGAAGGAACTCTTTCCATTTGAAGTCCATAGCAAAAGTTATTCAAGGTGGAAGAAGTGAACATTTGACTTGGTACTTAAATTTTTTTCAAATATGTTTGATTTTCCAAACATCCACCTCAAAATTCATTATGATCCAAGCTTCAAACAGAAACGTGTTCAACATGAAAGTTGTTCTCCTTGATCTCACATTTCCAAAAAGTCCAAGATCACCTTATTTGGACCAAAATTGAGGGACGCTGAGTCCGTGAAGGACGTCTATCTAAAGAAGAAGCATCGTCTAGCAAGAAGTATGGTGGGAGTTTCTCCAAGAGGAAGGAGGGAGAAACTAATTCAGTGTCAGAAGGGAGGCAGAGGAGGACTCATGTCTGAAAGAGTTCTCAACCCCGTCAACATCAACATCAAGTTTCATCAGTGATTCCTGTATTATCCAATAATTCCAACAATCAATCAATTCTGATTCAACAACAACAACGTCCATAACAACCGCAAAAACAACCAACTACAACAACAACAATAATCAACAACAAAACTTTGAGAGGAATAAGGTCTCCTTTGGCCCTATTCCTATGTCATATGCAGAATTGTACCCATCCTTGGTTCTCAAGAACCTCATTCAACCCAGAAATCCTCCACAAGTTCCTGAGCCACGACATATAGAATTGCTACCAATTGAAGTATGAAGTACAAAATCTTGTGAAAAGTGGGATGGTGTCCTTTAAGGACAAAGCGCCTAATGTGAAAGCTAATTTGTTGCCTGCTCATGGTAATGTTTCAGTCAACATGGTGGATGGTTGTCCAAGAAATTTCTGAGTATTCGATGTACAACGTATCCGTAGTTCGTTGGTGGAAATGCATAGAACCTTGTGTTTGATCAGTGATTGTGAGCATGACCATGATGGTTGTGCAATCTGTAGTGTGAACCCCCCGTGGGTGTATGATTGTCAAGAGAGATATCCAGAAGTTGATGGATGAGAATGTAATCCAGATTCAACAGTCGAGGGATATAAATGATGTGAATGTAATCGTGCCAGTATTCAAGACCCCTGAGTGGGTAGTTATTCAGTTTGATAGCAACAATAGCAATAATGTTAATAGATCGGTATCGTTGTTGGTTATACGGTTAGCGGGAACTGTTTTGTATGCATCCGATAAAGCAATGCCTCATCAGTAAAACACCACAATGATAGAAAATGGTCAAGAGGTTCCTTTACCAGTTGCAGACTCCATGGTGAATATTGCTGATATCGTAAAGGTGACCCGTAGTGGTCGTGTGTTCGGTCCATTTTTTCCGGAAGAGGTAGAAGGTGTTATAATCAGTAAGAAGGGAGAGATTCCAGTAGAGAATCCGGTTAGTACTTCAGTGTGTCAGTCTGGTGAATCCAGAAATTGAAGACTAATGATAATGATGAAGTTATGAAGTTAATAAAGAGAAGTGAGTTTAATGTGGTCGAGCAGCTGCTCCAAACCCCGTCAAAGATCTTCGTGCTGTCATTATTGATGAACTCTGAGGCACAAAGGGAGTCATTGCATAAAGTTCTCAAGCAGGCTTATGTTGAGCATGATATGATTATGGATCAGTTTAACCATATTGTTGCCAATATTACTTCTTTCAATAATTTGAGTTTTTGTGATGAAAAGCTTCATAAGGAAGGCCAAAATCAAAATTTTGCGTTGCATATTTCGATGAATTGTGTAGAGGACGCTATGTCTAATGTGTTGGTTGACACTGGGTCATCACTGAATATACTTCCAAAGTCAACGTTGTCAAGACTTTGCTACCAAGGCGCCCCAATGAGGTACGGTGGCGTAACTGTTGAAGCGTTCGACGGTTCTCAAAAAATTGTCATTGGCGAAGTGGGCATTCCAGTGAAGATAGGTCCAAGTGATTTCTGTAGCGGTAAATTCATGACCATTAAGTTATGGATAAACTTAACGTCAATAAAACCAGAGTCGCCACCGCGCTTTTATTGTTTCCAAAGGAAAAGGGAAAAGTACGAACAAAACCCAAAGATAAGAAGTTTTCAAATCAAAACTAATAAAATGCCAGAGATTACCGGTAAGGGGGTTGGTTACATATAGGGAAGGTGTTAGCACCCAAAGTGTCCTAGGTACTCCTAGGGAGCCCTTTTTTATGTTTGTATGTGTTTTTGGTATAAAATGATGTTTGCACTAAATAGAGTGTGGATGAGAAAAGAATTCATTAATTATATTTTTGTGTTTGACAAGACCTTCGGACTTGTGCCTACGTAACAACATAAAAATGAGTGATCAAAACCTCGTAGTTCGTGGTATCAATTTCAAAATGAGTGGATTGCTTTCAATAAAAGTTTAAGTTTAAAAGATGCACAAAAGGCCTAAAAGGGTTTGAATGAGTGTTAGTTCTTTTTGTCTTTTGAAATTTTAAGTCAAATATGGTTAAGTTCATTTACAAGTTTGATTAAGAAAATAGTGTAAAAAAAGCAATGTCATAAGACCAAGGTTCTAATTTGCAATAAGGTCTAAGTTTAGAAATCACAGGCAAAGAAGATTTTTGAAAAGGGGGGGAGATTTGAAATTTAAGAAATGGGAGCAGATGAAGAGACTAATCCTAAGCATAAAATTTAAAAGTTAAGAGTTGAAAAGATCTAACCAATGGGATGCAATCCAATAAACAGGAATGTCATATAGAAACCCACTTTTCCTTTGGACTTTAAAATCAAGCGATATCAATAAACAAATAGAAAGATGAGGAGCAAGACATCAAATAAATATAGCCATATCCAAGCTAGCAACTTCATAGTCTTATTTTTAATCTTCCCATGTATCAGATGACATACTCCTTGATTGGCTCAGAATAGAGCATTAGACACAGGTTCAAAGTAACCTTTGCATCAAGACCATGTAGCAGATGAACTCAAGTGGATCCCAATACTTGCATCAGATGAAAGCTCAAATCTCAATAGCTTGGTTTCAAAAATGTTGGCATTGGCCAAGTACTTTTGCATAGGGAATGTTGTCTAATTCTAAGTCCAAAGCTCATATCAAATCCAACAGTCCACACAAACATTTTTTAGGGGTTTTTGTGGTTTATTAGATATTTTAAGGTCCTAAGACCACAAACACACAAGGTACACAAACAAATATATCCAATCATAATATATGGATCAAGTGAGCAAAGTGAAAATGACATAAACATAAACAAGTTAAATGATATGTAAAATGGAAAATGGTAAATGGCTTGAATTTAAAGTGCATAATGTAAATGGCTTGGAATTAAAAGAGCTAGTCAAATTGTTAGTTGATTAGATGTTAGTGAAGTTTTGCTTTTCAATTTATTAAGTCATTCCTTGGAGAACACTCAACCCTCTATTCACAAGCATGGATCCTTGAACCAAGACATCTTCCAACGGAAGGAAAAAAGGCCAAGTTTCCACACAATACCATGAAAGGGGGGAGACTGACAATCTCATTTACTAGAATGTTATGCTTTTGGGTCAAAACTTAGCGCTATGTTAAGTAATCGTAATTGGACTTATGTAGAAGTCACAACTATCTGAGGTCGGGCAATGGAAATTTTGGTGTTAATGCATGTTAGAGATATGGTATAATGAAACATACTCCTAAAACATACCACACACAAAAATAAAATTATTAAAGGATGAACCTAATTTCATCCATACTTGTATTGGTTCATCTAGCACAAAGTTATTGATGAACCAATAAGCCTTAGGATATTGAGGCTTCATTGGTCAATGAGAGGAATGGGATAGAATGGGATTGAAGATGAAGAGGGAGGGGAGATGAGACAAACACAAATTGGTCATGGGAGGAATTTTATCAAATTAAAATCATTCATTTTGGGAGATACAATGAACATTTCATCAATCCCCTAAATCCAATGATTTTAATCCAACAAAAGTAAAATCAACCTTGACCAAGGCCCAAACACATAGTCAAACTTCACAAGTCCATAAAAATGGCTCAACACAATTTCTATCACAATTAATCAATTAAAAATCAAATTAAAATGCATTTTAATTAAATTATGTTTGATCAAAAACCTAAAACCTCTTCAAAACACCAAATAAATGACCAAGAGATTTATCATAGGTCAAACAAGGTCAAAGGACATTGGACCAAAAATTTCATAATTTTTGAAAAGCCAGAAGTATTTTGAAACAATTAAAAATATGCACAAAAACAATTAAATCATGAAAAGTATCAAAACTAATCCAAAAAATAATTTTAATTCAGAAAATGAAAGAGGAAAATATTTGAATTTTTTTGGTGAAAGTCACATATTTTTTGGATTAATAATGAAATTAATATGAATTAATTAAAAATAACCAATTAAATAAAATAACTAGAAATTAAGAAAAAAATGAGAACCATCTGATCTCCCTCATTAATTGAGGTGGCAGATCTGATGGTGATAAGCGCGCGTTCCATGATTCACTGTAGTCAACGTGACATAGGCTTGGTAATCAAAAGCAACGCATGAGATTAAAACATTTAAACTGTATCCTATGGTTGAGATGCATGATAACACATCACCGGAGCCAGAGCTTCGGTCTTCTTCTCCGGTGGACCTCACCGGGCTGGTCCACCATCAACCATCACCAAAATGAAAATGAAAGACATGAATTTAAATAAAAAATGCCTAGGAGCTCGAATTTGGCCTCAATTTTGTCCAATTCGAAGTATATAAAAATATATAGGGATTTGAATTTTGAGGATCATGAACTAAGTTGCTTCGATTTGACCTCAAAGAAACTCAATCTTCTTTCCTACATTGATAAGACTTCAGACAACCAAAAATCAACAAGAATTGTGAAGAATTGAGAGAGAATCGAAGAGAAGAAGTTTCTGAAAATCACCTTCGAGTTGATCTAGTTCCACTTGATCTTGATCTGGATTTGATTGCTTTCTCTTCCTCTTGCTTGCAGAAACCAATTGAGATGAAAAGGGAAGTGAATTTATGGAGTTTGAACTTCCAAACAAAAGATGAAGTTCAAGCTCGATTTCAAGAGAAATATTCAGAAATTCTATGGCAGTGGGGGTTTGAATCAGTCTAGCAAAGCTTGGGCAAGGTGTTGATGATGAATCTGAAGCCTTAAGCTTGTTTAAATAGGCAATGCACTTGCTATTTGCACCACTTGAAATTTGGCCAATTTTAGAAACCTCCTTGCATGGGTGCATGGGAAATGATTTGGGCCTTAGGAATGATGCAATCCACTCCCAATCCGTGTGCAAGGTGTAATGAATCCATCACGTGGAAGCATGCAAAAGAATTTGATCACTTGAAATCCAATCTTGTAAAAAATTTCCCATTATGAATCCATGCGTAAGTCCCTCAATTTTGATCCAAATGAGATGATCTTGGAATTTTTGGAAATGTGAGATCAAGGGGAACAACTTTCATGTTTAACACTTTTTCATTTGAAGCTTAGATCATGTTTAAGTTTGAGGTGGAAGTTTGGGAAATCAAACATATTTGAAAATTTTCTAAGTCCCAAGTCAAATGTTCACTTCTTCCACCTTGAATAACTTTTTCTATGGACTTAAAATGAGAAACGTTTCTTCATCATATTTACGTATATTTCAAACGTCTTCAATTTTGTCACCAATTTGACCTCATTTGGATTTGGCATGAAGGAGTTATGCATTTTAGAAGTTGAGTAAAATCACTTGTTCCCGGTTATTGGTCCAAAATGACCTATAATATTTCCTCTTGGCACATGCATTTTCAAGTTGAATTTTCACTTCCTCCAAACATCAAAGTTGATGTAGACATCTTGAATTTGAACATGAAATTTGAATGGCTTTCATATCATAAAAATAACGCAAGTTATGGTCTTAGGAATTTGACCTCCAAACTAGGGTTAAGACAAAATGACCTATAATCTTTCACCATAAAAAATGACGTTCTGAGCAAAACTAGCTCTTGACTTCAACATGAAAGTTGTTTGGAATGTCATTTAGAGTAAAATATTTCTTAAAATCATTTTCATATGACAAATATTGTAGAAGATAGGGTCTAGGGAACCCCAGTTTTGACCAGTTGACTTTCTCTGGTCAACCACCATGCACCAACTTGCTAGCTTGACATTCTATTGATTTTTGGGACTCGTGGAGGATAATATATGCATAAGATGATGTAATGTTAAGTATCCCTTGAAAAATTTGATCAATTGTTGAAGAAAGTTGTTGAAGAAGTCACACAAGATACCTAGATGAATTAGGGTTTCCAAGGCAAACCAACTCCAAACTCTTGATGAATTCTTATTCAAAATAACATGTGAAGATCATGGGGGTCCATATATCATACTTAGAGCCAATGTGGATCACTTATTGATTGATCTTCTTTCATTGAGGGTCTTAAATCCTAGATGTGAGCTTGATAGAGCATAGGTGAGCACACACACTACCTACAAAAGCCACAAAATATACATTGACATATTTTTGGTATTTTGTTTAGTAAATAATGAAAAATAAAGTATGATACAATCTAAATTTCTTGGCGATCTCTCCCAATGTAAACCCAATGAATGAGGGGTAAGGAGGATGCCAAGTTGTGATCCCAATGCTAATGCATATGATGAGATAGCATGAGGGATCTTAGGGTCAAAATTAGGGTCTTACAGCTGCCCCTATTTAAGGATTTCTAATTGAGGAGATGAAGTTTAAGATCTTGGTTTCGACTCAGTAGAATGGACTTAAATAACAACATCTAGAAACAAATTTTGGTCCCTAAGAGACCTCATGATGCATATGGTATGAATGCTAAACTAATCTCTGTGGGGGAAGTGTTGCCACAAAGGAAAAGAATCTAGAGAGACTAAAAGTCAATAGGAGTATAATGCATTCTATAAGGAAAAATCACTGGGGAAACAAAGACTCTGGGGAATAAAAAGTTGTGCGTAGGCTAGGCCATGACTTAAAATTGCCGGGGGACACGAGGGATTCCATAAATCAATGGAAAGACTCAGCCGAGGAATAAAAGGAAATTTGCAGGGGAAACAGGTAAATCAAAACAAAGCTGAAATGCTTGAACCAAACAGTAAATGGTGATTTCACCGAGGAAATATGCACTCGAACTCAACTGGGGAAGAAAAGAACTTCAACACAAGAGTGACAGAAGTATATTATCCATTACCGGTTACTGGGTAAGGAGATAACATAATCTGACAGAGAGGACATCCGTTACCGATTCGGGTAAACATATCAAGGATGACTCATTGAGGGCAACATGAGGTGTATTCATTACCAGTTACTGGGTAAGAATAACCTACTAGGGAAAAGCCAAAACAGGGTTTACAACTACCAGTTACTTGGCAGAAGATCGCAGAGAGAATATTCGTCACTAGCTAAGGTGAACAAATTAAGGATAGACTTGGGAAAAAGGGAAGGATATCCATCATCGGTTGAGATGAACATATTAAGGATAGACTGCCGGGAAAAACATAGGAATTACATCTATCAGTTATTGGATAGAATACCGAAAAGAGAATATATGTCACTGGTTAAAGTGAACATATCGAGGATAGACTCAGAGGGGAGAAATAAGAATTATATCTATCAGTTACTGGATAGAAAACCAAAAAGAGAATATCGGTCATCGGTTAAGATGAACATATCGAGGATAAACTCCGCATTAGGGGAAGCATGATTTATAACTACCGGTTACTGGGAAGAAGACCGTGAAGAGGAGGAAACATGTCATCGGTTAGGATGAACATATCAAGGACTAACCCTCTAGGGAAAGAAATAGGATTACAACTACCTTTTTACTAGGCAAAAAACCAAAGCGAGAATATCCGTCACTGGTTAAAGTGAACATATTAAGGATATACTCAAAAAGGGAAATACTCCTTGGGGAAACATGAAAACGAATCTGCTAGAGAAATAAAGGAAGTAGATTACTTTTACCGGGTATTGGGCAAAAGTACAATACTCATAAATTGAGAAGAATATTGCCATGTACTGAGTAATAGACTCTCAGGGGACCAAAAGCATATATCTAGGTAAGATCAAGAAAGAAAAGGTCAATCAAAGACTCAACCCAATGAGGATATAACTCAGGTGGAATGATTCCATCCAAGTAATCAACTGGGGAGGAAACTGGAATAATAATCATCCACGAGGAAATAACTCGGTAGGGAATGAGAAAGGTTAAATTCTTTCTGCTTAAGGGGCTGACACTCTACAATTGAAAGAGGACAAACACACCAAATCTGCGTGGGGTAAAAATGATACCACCATAGCAGAGGATCAGAAAAAGAATGAATCACAAAAATGAAATAATAATGCAATAATGAAATCTATGAATGTATATGTATGTGTGTGTATATATATATATATATATATATATATATATATATGTATATATATATGTATATATATATATGTATATATATATATATATATATATATATATATATATAATGATTATGCTTACAAAACAATTACAAAGGATATAAATGTCAAAAGTTTGAATCATCGATACAACACTCAGTCAATCTCAACAAGAGGGAAGCAACAAATGGAGAAAGATATGACTCGAATTATCCGTCTCGAAGGCTCGACCCTAGTTGGGGAAAGAGGACAAATCTGCTGAGGACCTGCACCATCAACTCTGCGGGGAATTTTAGGTCAACACCATATCAAATGGGAGACAACCTTGCAGGGGATCAGAGATACTGCTCAAAAATCAGTGCTAACAGGGATCAGGCACAAACTCTGCTGACGACCTGAGGGGAGTAACAATTTGTGCTTAATCTATGCAAATTGCTGAGAAAAGGCGCCTACAACTCAAGGGAGGTAAATACAAACTCACTTGGGAGGGGTAAACCAACAAAACTCGGATGGAGATGCTGAATTTCCACTGGGGAGGAAATAAAGATCATGCCAACTGCTTAGAGAAAACCAACAATGCTTCTCATTTTAGGACTCACCTGTTCTCAGATCGCTATTGATATTCCTTAATAACATCGACATGCTCTTAAAAAGTTATTTCTTTTATTATTTAAGAAAAACATGATTTTAACTATTAAATTCAATTTCAAAATGAGCATCATGAAAATTTAATTCTCTTTAGCTGAAATAAGTAAGAGCATAAACAATTGGATAAAAAGCTCAACTTTATTTAATAGAATGGTAGTCTGTAAATGACAAGACTCCATAGATCTTTACAAAAGTTGAAAAATGGTAATTTACATGGAAAAGGGCTAAATTGAATACAATGATCACTAATCCTTCTACCAACTTTGATATCCATTGTGCTCTTGGCTTTGGTTGAAGATGAATCAGAACCATATGACGTGCTCAAGAATATCTTCAAGATCGAAGGTCAGCCGAATGCAGTTACTTGCCATGATCCCTAACTTTTTTCATAAATTTCCCCAAGGTGGGGTACTCAATTTATCGGGATAAATCTTCTATTTTATGTCTCTAACTTTTGCCTGGATCGCCCTTTCGGGTTTTCAATCCACCGAGACGCTCATTTTTGTCTAAGCCGCCCTTTCGAGTTTTCAACTTAGCGAGCTGTTATTTTTCTTTTTCAGGCGAAGTATTTCTTGACTGCATCGGCGTTCACAGAACGCGTGAACTCTTCACCATCCATAGTTGTAAGTATCAAAGCACCGCCAGAAAAGGCTCTCTTGACAACATATGGGCCTTCATAATTAGGAGTCCATTTTCACCTAGAATCTGGTTTGAAAGATAAAATCTTCTTGAGCACAAGGTCATCTTCTCTAAACACACGAGGTCTGACCTTCTTATCAAATGTTTTCTTCATTCTCTATTGATATAACCGACCATGACACATTGCAGTTAACCTCTTTTCTTCAATTAAATTCAGCTGGTCATACCTGGTCTGACACCATTCAGCTTCTGCCAGCTTGGCTTCCATCAAGACACACAGTGATGGGATCTCAACCTCCACTAGGAGCACAACTTCCATGCCATAAACAAGGGAGAAAGAGGTTGGCCTTGCTAAAGTGCGGATGGATGTACAATACCCGTACAAAGCAAATAGGAGCATCTCATGCCAATCCTTGTAGGTCACAACTATTTTCTGAATTATCTTCTTAATATTCTTTTTCGCAGCTTCAACAACCCCATTCATCTTAGGTTTGTAGGGAGAAGAATTATGATGTGCAATCTTGAAATCTTTGCAAAGAGCTTCCCCCATATTGTTATTCAAGTTCGATCCAGTATCATTAATGATCTTGCTTGGCACACCATAATAACATATAATCTGATTCTTGATAAACCTCACAGCAACTTGCTTGGTTACGTTCACATACGATGCCGCTTCAACCCACTTTTTGAAGTAATCAATACCTACCAGAATGAAATGATGTCCGTTCAAAGCTTTAGGCTCAATCATACCAATCATATCAATTCCCCACATGGAGAATGGCCATGGGAAGGAAATGACATTAAACAATGTTGGAGGAATGTGAATCTTATCTGCATATATTTGACATTTGTGGCATTTCTTCACAAACTTGCAATAGTCAGATTCCATTGTAAGCCAATAGTAACACGCTTTCAATATCTTCTTAGCCATAGCATGTCCATTGGAATGAGTACCAAAGGAACCTTCATGGAATTCAGTCATCAATAAGTCTACTTCGTATCTATCCACATATATGAGCAGAATCATATCGAGGTTTCTCTTGTACAGCACATCACCATTCAGGTAGAAGTTGCCAGCTAATCTTCTCAAAGTCTTCTTATCTTTCAAAGATGCCCAGAAAGGGTAAATCTGACTTTGGAGGAAACTCTTGATATCAAAATACCAGGGTTTTCATCTTTGATCTCTTCAACAGCAAACACATGAGTTGGCCTATCAAGACGCATCATAGTCAAATTAGGAACTTCATTCCAGAATTTCACCATAATCATCGAAGACAGCGTTGGAAGAGCATCTACCATCCGATTTTCATCTCGAGGGATATGATGAAACTCAACCTTTGTAAAGAAAGTTGAAATCCTCCTCGCATAATCTCTATACAGTATCAAACCGGGTTGATTCGTTTCCCATTCACCTTTGATTTGATTCATAACCAAAGCAGAATCTCCATAGACATCAAGATATTTGATTCTGAGATCAATGGCCTCTTCAAGCCCCATAATGCAAGCTTCATACTCAGCCATATTATTTGTACACTTGAAATTCAATCTAGCTGTAAATGAAAAATGAGTTCCTTAAGGAGTAATATTCACTGCCCCAATGCCATTACCATACTGATTAACAACTCCATCAAATACCATGCCCCAACGGGAACCAGGTTCTGGTCCTTCTTCAAGCAACGGTTCATCATAATCTTTCATTTTTAGGTACAAAATCTCTTCATCAGGAAAATCATACTGTACTGACTGGTAATCTTCAATTGGTTGGTGAGCCAAATGGTCAGCCAAGACACTACCTTTAATTGATTTTTGAGATCGGTGTTCAATATCGTACTCTGATAACAACATCTGTTAACGGGAAATCCTCCTAGTTAAAGCAGGCTTCTCAAAAATATACTTGATTGGATCCATATTGGATATCAACCAAGTGGTATGATTCAACATATACTGACGCAGACGCTTAGTAGCCCAAGCCAATGTGCAACAAGTCTTTTCAAGCATAGAATACCGAGTTTCACAGTTGGTGAATTTCTTACTGAGGTAGTAAATAACATACTATTTCTTTCCAGTTTCGTCTTGCTGACCAAGAACACAACCCATACTCTATTCGAGCAGAGTCAAATACATGATCAACATTCTTCCTTCAACAGGCGGAGACAGAATCAGAGGTTCAAGCAAATACTCTTTGATACTTGTCATACCCCAAAATTCACCCTACCCCAAAACAAATTCCATTTGATCCATCACCCTACCCCCATACAACTTTCATCTGATCCATATCCCTATTACCCCTACATACATTCATCGTTCCATCACCATAATTGCATTAACATCCAAAACCAAAGGCATGTTGCACGGGCTCAAGGCATGGCGTTCATACTTGAGAAAACATGACAAAAATAGGAAAAATTCACCTTTTGGACAGTGTAATCGATTACACCAACCTTGGTAATCGGTTACCTGGATAAAAATCAGGCTCCCAGTGTAAGACCCCAATTTTGGGCCCTAAGATCCCTCACGGCCCATATCGTATCATATCATGGCCTCAAGGATCATTGCATGCCCTAGTTTCCCTCCTAGTGGGTGGTTTGCCTTGTGAGTGTGGTTCTTGATCACCAAGCATGTTTTGCATTTGTATATCTTTGCCTTTCATATGTTTACTAACCAAAAAGTACAAAAATATTGTCATCTAACCATGTTACTCGCAGCTGAAGCAATCATCAGCCAATTAGGTCAAACAGTCAAAGTCAGTCATTGCAGTGGATGGTGGCCATTCTTGCAGAATTTGGGCACCATGATCAACAATCAAGAGTTCATATAACTTGGGACATCATTTGGAATCAAGTTCTCAAGGAATTAGGGTTTGGAATTCATCAGAAGTGGTTCAATCATGCAAAACCCTAGAAAAGTCAACAGAAAGTCAAACTTGGTCAACTGTCCATTTAATCAGTGATTTGAGAATGGGATTTGGTCTGAGAGGTCTCATTCATGCTTATATAAGCCTCATATATCATGTCAAACCTCATCATGGAAGAAAATAAAGTCAGACAGGAAATTTCCAGAAATAGAAAGTTGACCTGTAATTTTCACTGCCAAAAATGGAAACTTCTTGATCTTAAACTTACATCATGATACAAGCTTCAAATGAATTTTTGCCCAACATGAAAGTTGAAGATCTTGTTCTCCCATTTCCAAAAAGTCCAAGAACTCTCAATTCCCATGTATGGTTGGCAAGATATGATCATTTCAATTTCAAAAATTTGTGAACTTCAAAGGGCCATATCTCATGAACCATTTGGCCAATTTTGATGGGGTTTTTTCCTACAAGTCCTATTTGTTCCCCTCTTTCCAAAAATTCATTCATCATTCACCAAAACCACACCATGCAAAATGCCATTTTTGAACTTGACTTCTTTAAATTCAAGTGTGTGCAAAAGTTGATTTTTTGATTTAGCAATTTTTAAACAATTTGGCCATTTGGGATCTGTTTTAGATGGTATTTGAAGCATGCTCAAGGCCCAATTCGTGCAGACCATATACCTCCATGTGCACATTGGTTCAAATTAGCAAAATGTGCAAATGGCTTCATTTAAGTTAATCTTTGTTAGCACATCATTAACTAAGCTTAAACAGAAGTATAAAGAGTTATTTTCTGGCCATTCAACCCTAGTAGCAGCCTTTACACATCAGAAAACTCTCCTTCTCTCTCAATTTCGATTGGCTCATTTTTGCAATTTCTGCCAAAACTCTCAAAGACCCGAGCATCCTTTCTTGGTTTCCATCACCTAGCCATCATCTGGAAACCATTTGGAGCATAAAATACCAGCTGGAAGTTCATCCCGTGTTCTGTTTTCTGCAAGCAACTTCCATGGCAATGTCTGATTTGAGCGTTTTCGAGCCTTGCTGAGCAAAAGCATTTCGACCATTCACCTTTTGGAACTTGAAGCTCCACCTGTTTCGAGTGTTTGAAGCCAAACAACATCAGAACAACAGCTGCTCTTCATTTTTGGTTAGTTCTCGAACCTCTTATTTTTCTAAACCATGCCATGTTTTAAATAGAGCTTGCTATGCTGATTGTTATGAGCTTTGCATCATGTAAAATGGTTGAGTATTGAGTGAAATATTTGGAATTGAAATTTGTTGTTCATGATGGTTTTTACTTGATTCATGCTATCTAGTGTGTTTTAACGTAAATGAATGATGGAATATGTATGTGTGTTGTTTGAGGATCACGATGGTATAATCGATTTCATGTTCTGGGTGAATCCACTTTCCACGATTTTTGGAGAAGATGAATATGTTTGGTTACTGTAGCAAACCCTAAATAATTTCCAGAAACTTGGTTTTCATGTTTTGCTGCGTCATGTTACTGTTCCATTGATAGTGGACCAATCAGAACATTTGGTTTTACATCCCTAAGCGCTGCGTTTTGTTTAATGATGTACATATTCACAAGTTTGCCACTCGGTCAACGTGTTGACCTACTAAACCATGTCACTTTGTTCATGTTATTCCAAATTGTTACTCAACTTCTAAAAAATCATTTCTCACTCATTTCAACTCCAAAAATCATGAAATTTTTTCCATCATGTTCATGAGAATGCCTACTTTTTTATCATGATTTTTAATATTTTTTTGACTGGCTGGATTTTTAATGGTATTAGGTTTCTTGACATGTATGCACATTTTGTACATTTTGCCAAAACCATTGTGAAATTGTGATGATGTATCCAATGCTCCTGAAATTTTTTGTGGTTAATCTAAACTCATTCATGTTTGTTTTGATGTAGAGTTCTTGCATTTATCATATGTGGTTTGTGAGATATGAATTTTTGAAGTAGGGTGTGACAATTTGTGTCACACCAATGATATGCAATTTCATGATTTTTGTTGACATGCTTCCTGACCTCCAATTAATGTGAAATTTTGCATGAACCTACTTGTATATGTCTAGTTTATGTGTGAATTTTCTTGGAATTAATTATGCCATTTCCTAATTGTTTGAGATTTTTCTCCCCTGTCTAGTCAAATGTTGACTTTATGTGATACATCTTGCCATTCCATTTGGGAAATTCTCATACTTTATTGGATGATCATGAAATTTTACATGTGCATACTAGACATCTTAAGCTTTGCATTGGTGTTGATCCCATTCATTTTTCATCTGTTGTCATTGAGTTATGATTTTTTGAAGTTGATACATGTTTGTTTGACTTCTTTGTGCATACTTGAAATTGTTTTGACTTTCTGATTTTAATTGACTATCTTCCCATGATCCAAATGAGCTGAAATTTTATATGCATGTCATGTTATGGATTGTGATTGAGCATGAATTATTTGGGGATTTTTGGAATTGATTATGTTTGGTTTTGAGCTAAGTCTTGCTGTTGACTTCTATGAGCCTTCATTTGCCATGCTTTGACTTCTTTTGTCTATGAAATGATGATGATGCATGATATGAACATGAAACCAATTGGGTTTGCTTCTTAAATGTTTGAATTTGATCTTGATTGGATATGGGTTGCTGTTTTGACTTTCTCATTTATTTTTGACCCTAGGCTTGTCCTAGTGGTCTTTTGGGCTTATGATTGAGTTCATGTTCCGAGTTAAGCAACAATGCCTCAAAGATCATACAAATTTGATTGAGCTTGATTATATATCATGTGCTAACCTTTGTTTTGTAGGTGGTATGACTCATATTATTTGAGTTTTGTGCTTTGCACACTTGTTTCTCTGTGTTGACTGTTGAGTCCATTCCTTTTGTTTTAACTGTTGAAATGTGTACTGATTTGTTTGACTATTTCAGGTACCATTAGTTGCTTAGTTCTTTGAACTTACTTTGCTTTGCTATTTAGCAATTTGCTTTGAGGTATAATCCCTTGTTCTTCATGTAGTATGGAAGACCTGGCCTGTTATTTGGCCAGGCAACTGTCTGAAGTCCTCCTTAAGAGGCAATGCTTGTGTGTGTTTAATTTTGTCCCAAGCAGGAAAAGTCCTTCAAGTAAGGCAATTGGTAGATCAAAGGGATAAGCAACCTATCCCCTACTATTCAGTGAGTCTTCTCCTTGCTCCCATTACATGGTTGTAGCATTGAGATCAAAACCCAAGATCTATAGAGTCTAATGTGGAAAGAGCTCCATCTTTCTGAGCTCCCACACTTTCTGATATTCAAATGCTCTCCCTGATCAGGGATAAGAGCAATGAGGCACACCCCTCATATCCTTTCATCTGCTTCACCTTAGCCTCTCAATGGCAAGGTTAAGAGCAAATCTTTGACCCTATTCCAGTTGGCCTCAGTGCCTAACCCTCTTGTATGAGCCTCCTTGTTTGGTTATAGAGTGTGCTGTTTGATTCTCATTGATTGATTGATTGCTTCCTATGCACATGTTTGCTTGTTGCTTTATGCATTTGTCATCATTAATTGTTCATTAGTGCATGATCATCCCATTTGTCTTTGTGATGCTATAATTGTTGTTTACCCATTGAGGACAAGTGTAAGTCCATTTCTTTGGCCATTGCTCCTGTGATATGGAAGGATAGAGTGTAAGACCTCATTGGTCACTCATATCTTCTGTTGCTTTGATTGTATGTGAGGATGCAATTATAAGTCCCTGTAAGTTGGCATTTGCTTTCCTGTGATCATTGTTGCTTTTGTTCTTGTATGTGAGGATACAATTGTAAGCCCCTGTAAGTTGGCATTTGTATTTCTATGACCATACTGTGGAGGTTAGAGTAAGCCCAGACAGATTGGCATCTGACATCCATGTTTTGCTTCTGTTTGTTTATGTGAGGATGCAATTGTAAGTCCCTGCAAGTTGGCATTTGTATTCCTAGGATCATATGTTGGATATTGGTATAAGTCCAGACAGATTGGCATCCGGTATCCAAGTTTCTTTTTGTTTTAGGAGATTAGTGTAAGTCCATTGAGTGGCATCTGATATCCAGTTTTATTTTAGGAGATTGGTATAAGCCCAGTGATTGGCATCCGACATCCGCTTTTGTTGACTTTCTTGTTTGTTTGTTATTATCCATTGCTCATTCCAAAGGACACACTTGAATCATCTTCTATATGATTTCAAGAAGTGAACCTTCTAAGAAGTTTTACAATCCATCTTCATCCATTCATCCCCATTATGTCCTAAACCTTTTCACACATCACTTTCAAACTTGACATAGATATTGTGCAAACATCTTCATGTTTTTTTCAAACTAAAAACCTGGACCCCAAGTCCTTGACTTTTTTTTAAACTCCATTTCGTAATACTTCTTTTGAATCAATCTTAATCATACTTTGACTCCATTTTCATAATCACAATCAATTAACTTCACCCATTCACTTGTTTTGGCTTTGTCCATTGTTAATCTTTTCATGCATTAGCCATAGGTTTCAATTATCTTTGTGGTTGATGTAAACCTCACCTTATCTTTAGTGAGTCGACAGTAAGACTTCCGTACTGAAAACAGGGTTAACCCCTCTAGTACGTCGAAGCTATCCTCGCATGGTGGATGTTGGTCTTGGTCGAGTTTTCTCCCATTGATAATGAAGAGCCTCAGTGCTATTGTTTAAAATTGAATCCACCAACTTTTGGAAATCTTTTAGCCGAACTACGGCGTTTTGATCCTTACCTTTGATGGAAGGTACGTAGGCAGCGGGTTCATCCGTTCGAACACAAAAATAACTAACTTGTACATTCTTTTCTCATCATCCCAATCATGTTTGCACAATCTTTATGTCATAACAAATAACAATCTTTTACAACAAGTGTGAAAAGGGCTCCCTAGGAGTACCTAGGACGTAGTGGGTGCCTAACACCTTCCCATTGCGTAATTTACCCCTTACCCAGACTCTCTGATCTTTTATTAGTTTTCTACGTGTAAAACTTCTTAGGCTTTTGTTCGCTTTTTAGCCAATCCTTTGGATAAATAAAAGTGCGGTGGCGACTCGAAAATTTCATTGTATCTCTTGCTTATGATTTAATCGATAGATCATATAGCGACGAATACACCGCTACAGAAAAGTGGCGACTCTGCTGGGGATAGCATCGATCCTTGGTGGTATTGCCTACTTTTCACCCTTGTTGTGCTATATTGTTATCTGTTATTTGACATATTTTTGTACAATTTGGGATGACTGTATTGATTGTAATGTTTGAATTGCTTGATATACAATTGCTGTTTGCTTTGGTGATCTGTGAGATGAGTTCTATACCCGAACTCGAGTGCTCTCTAGGATAGGAGAATGGCATAGTCTTGTTGACTGGTGTGGAGTATTCCTTAGCTAGTTGACTTGCGAGTCCATTCACTTGGTGGAGGTCATGTTGAACTAATAATGTCACACAAGTTATTTGTGGTTAGGCATTATTCTTTCAATCATGTTCCGCAGAAGCCAAGGACCTTAGTTTACCAAACCCCTATTAGCCTATTTTTAGGACCGTAGTGCGGAGGTCGTTCAGATGTCAGTTCTGATACGATTGTTACGCGATACTACACTCATAAGAGTTTCTCTTGAGAATATTCTTGGAATACGAGTATTCGTTCCTCCGATAATATTCGAAAGATGGAACGATGATTATGGGAACCTCTGATAGAACATGTCTGGCAGGTTTAAACCCTAGTACACTCCCTTTGGGTGGTTCTTAACCGAGACTCCATGCTCGTGACTCTCAACAAACCCATGATTCGTGGTTGAGTCGTTCAAACATTGTTAATATCAATGGATCCCGGATCAGGTGTAAAACCTAAAATCCACCAAAGCGGCTGGTTGATATTAAGGATGTTAGAGCCGGTTCATGTACCGTTAATATCAATGGAACTTGGGTGTCGATAAGGTGAAAACCTAAATCCACCAAAATGGATGATTGATATTAGGGATACATAGAGCTTTCCCACGACCTTTGTTTGGTGTGCCTTGCTTGATCCTTGAGTGTGATTGTTGCATTCACGCATTCACGCATTCATCCGCATTCATGTCATCAGAAAAAGAAAATTTTCAAGGAACTCAAAGGAGTTTATTTGCAAAAATTTTCAAACATCAAAAAACCGGGAAAATTTTTTCACCTGATATATCTGATGAGATATTCTCATGTATGATCAAAATGCTTAAATAGTTCAAAGTTTGCAAATAAAACCCTCAGGTTCCTTTGATATAAAAAACAAGCATATGCACAAACACTTCATGCATCATTTGCATAAGCGAGTGTTTTGTTCCGGTCTCCCGTCCTGTGGTCTGACCCTGCGATCTTCATTTATTTTGAAGACGCACTTTGCCGGTATTATACCAGAGCCGATTCTGCTAGATTGATGGATCATCCTGAGCAAGAGAATTGTGAACTCGAGGAGGATTTTGCCAGACTAAGTACTGTTGATGGATTTATTCCTGTTGATGGATTTATTCCTGTTGATGGATTTATTCCTGGTTAACCAATCCCGGGCTAGCATTGGCTGTTGTTCTGGGGCACTTAATGAGCAAGGTTTGTTCACGAGTGGAGGATTCATCCATGACGATCAACCTGAAGAGGAAGCTGCTGCTATCTTGGAAGAGGATGCAGAGGACTTGAACAATTTCATCATTCCTGGTGGTGTCTGCCACAATCGGGCTCCCAGGCCATTTTTTGTGCTTGTAATGGATTACACCAACCTTGGTAATCGATTACACTTGCGAGGAGAGCAGCAACAACTTTGTTTTTTACACAGAGTACATTTTGTTTCACCCCCTTTCCCACTTACTTTCCCTATAAATAGGGGTACTATTTCCCCTCATTTTTCATGCTTTTGTCCAAGTACCATTCACTCTCCTCTCCAAACCTAGGTCAAAACAAAAAATCTTTCTCTCTCAAAAAGTCACCCCACCAACCTTTTTGTTCCTCTTTCACTTTTTTTCAAAAACTTCTCACTCTCTAACACTCAAAAATCACCCCCTTCACTAAGCTTCCACCCTAAATACTTTCATCTCTAGCGGTAAATTTCATGATCATCAAGCTATGGATAAGCTAGACATCAAATAACAAGAGTCGCCACCGCGCTCTTATAGTTTCCAAGGGAAAAGGGAAAAAGTACGAACAAAACCCAAAAGTAAGAAGTTTTCAAATCAAAACTAATAAAATGTGAGAGATTACAGGTAAGGGGGTTAGTTACACCGAGGGAAGATGTTAGCACCCAAAGTGTCATAGGTACTCCTATGGAGCCCTTTTTGTGTGCATATGTATTTGGTACAAAAAATCATGTTTACAAACAAATAGAATTGGGGAATGAGAAAAGAATTCATTAATTATATTTTTGTATTTGACAAGACCTTCGGACTTGTGCTACGTACCAACATAAAAATGAGGGATCAAAACCTCGTAGTTCGTGATACAAATTTCAAAGTGGATGCAATGCTTTTAACAAAACTTAAGTTTGAAAGGAACGAAGGCTTAAAATGGTTTGAATGAGTTAGTTTTTTTTTGGATTTTTTTGAAAGTTTAAGTCAAGTATAGTTAAGTTTATTTACAAGTTTGATTTAAGAAAAGAAGTTTGAAAATGCAATGGCAGAAGGCCAAAGTTTCTATCTTTTTGCAAAGTGGTCAATGTTTTAGAAAAAAATAAGTTCAAACAAAGAAAGTTTTAATAGGAGGTAGAGATTTTGAAATTAAATAAATGGGGAGGAGATGAAGAGACTAATCCTATGCACAAAATTAAAAGTTAAGAGTTGAAAAGATCTGACCAATGGGTAGCAATCCAATAGACAAGAATGTCAATAGAAACCAAATTCCCTTGGACATTTAAAAATCAAGCAACACACAAATGCACAATTATATCAATCTTGAAGAGCAAATGCATCAAAAAAAGATAGCCACATCCAAGCTCTAGCCACTTTATAATCTTCTTCAAATTAGCCCATGTAACAGATGAATTCCATAAGACGCAGGTTCAAAATAACAGCTTCACAATGATCATGTTGCAGATGAACTCAGAGGGATCTTGAATGATGTATCAGATGAAGTTCAAATTACAAGCACTTGATTTCACAAAAGTTGGCATTGGCCAAGACCTTTAGCATAGGAATGTTGCCTAAGTTCTAAGTCCATTTGTCCAAGATCAACTCAACAGTCCACACAAAAGTTTTTTAGGATATTTGTTGTTATTATGTACATTAATGGTCAAACACCAAACAAACAAACAAAGTATACATAAAATGGAATATATCACACAATATGGTCCAAGTGGATAAAGTGAAAATTGGATTAACGTAAACAATTAAAATGGTATGAATAATGGCAAATGAATCAAGACTAAAAATAAATGACATTAAAGTAAGAGGCTTGAAATTAAAAGTTAGTTGTTAATGAGTTAGAAGTTAGTATTGTTTTGCTTTTGCTTTTCATTTTTAAGTCATTCTTTGGAGAACACTCAACCCACTTATCACAAGCATGGATCCTTGAACCATGACATCTTCCAAAGGAAGGAAAAAATCCAAGTTTCCACACAATACCATTAAAGAGAGGAGACCTACAATCTCACTAACTAGAATGTTATGCCTTTTGTGTCACAAATTTAGCGCTATGTTAAGTAATCATAATTGGACTTCTGTAGAAGTCACAACTATTTGAGGTCGGGCAATAGAATTTTGGTGTTAATGCATGTTAGAGACATAGTATAATGGACTATGCTCATGAAACATACCACACACAAAAATTATATGTAAAATAGGTGGCCTAATCTCATCCATACTTATGTTGATTCTTCAATCAACTAGCCTTAGGATTTTGAGATATCATAGGCCAAATGAGATGAATGCATAAAGAATGGGAATGAGATGAAGAGTGAGGGGAATGGATCAAAAATCAAATTGGTCAAAGGAGGACCTTTACAAAATTAATATCATCCATTCATTTTGGGATATGGAATGTACATTCCATCAATCCCTTAAATCCAATGATATTAACTTGACAAAGTCAGATCAACCTTGACCAAGTCCCAACAACACGAGTCAAACTCAAACAAGTCATCACAATTGGTCAACACAATTAATTTGGATTTATTCAAATTAAAAAGACTAAAATAATACATTTAAATTAAATATGGTTTGTCAAATTCCTAAAACCTCATCAAAACACCCAAGAAATGGCCATGAGATTTATCGTAGGTTAAACAAGGTCAAAGGACCTTGGAGAAAAAAATTCAAAATTTTTAAAGACTTAAAAGTATTTTTAAACAATTAAAAATAATCACAAAATCAATTAAATCATAAAAAATATTAATAATGATCCAAAAAATAATTTTAATTCAGAATATGAAAGAGGAAATTTTTTGAAATTTTTTGGTGAAACTCTCATATTTTTGGGATCAATATTAAAGTTAATTTAAATTAATGAAAATAAAACAATTAAAATGAAACTCAAATGATAAAAAAAAACGTGGACCACTTGATCTTCCTCATTAATTGAGGTGGCAGATCAAGTGGCCATCAACGCGCTTTCCACCATAGTCACGAGTCAATGCGTAACACAAATGGTAATTACAAGCAACGCGTGAGATTAAAACGTTTCAAATGAGATCAATGGCTCAGAACCTGTCCAGCGAACCACCGGCGTTGGTCCTCCGGTCACCTTCTCAGGCGAGGTCCACCAACTGGTTCACTCATCACCATCACTCGGTCACCTCTAAGCAACTCAATCTTCTTGCCTACATTGGTAGGACTCCAGACAACCAAATATCCAAGAGAATTGAGTAGAATTGAGTGAGAATCAAAGATATGAAGTTTTTCTGATAATTACCTTCAATGTTATGTATTCTTGATGTTGCTTGCTTCATACATGGTCTGATTACACTTGAGAAGCTAGTAGAAAGAGATTAGAGAGGTTGCAAGGCCTTGGATCTCGGTGTTCTTGAATCTCCAACAGTTGAGATTCAAACTCAAATTTCAAATTGAAATTTCTCAGGTTTTCCATTAGAATGAGAGGGTTTCAATGGGGGGCAAAGTTGGCACACAAAGTATTGTTCAAATGAGCTCAGAGGCCTTCTATTTATAGCCAAAGGGAATGATATTTGCTCCTTCAAAAATTTGTCCAAAATTGGAAATGTGAATGGCACGAGTGCATGGGCATGTACAGGCCTATGATTCCAATTGAGGTATGAATGAAGCTTGAATAGAAAGGCATTGTGAACTGAAGTTTGTACAATTGATTCTTTCCAATGATGCAACCCTGTTAAAGCCATGCGCAGACCTAGCAAACCTCATGCAAAATGCATGAATTTGGGTTCTTTGATAATCTTGGATCAAGAGGAACAAGTTTGATGTTCAACACTTTTTCATTTGGAGCTTGGATCATGGTGAATTTTAAGGTGGAAGTTTGGAAATTTTAACATGTTGAAATTTTTTCTAAGTGTCAAGCCATATACCTCAATATTCCACCTTACTTAACTTTTTATATGAGCTTCAAATGAGAAACGTGTCTTCATAAAAGTTTTATATATTTCAAAGACCTTCATAATGGCCACCAATATCATGTCATTTAGATTTAGAATAATAGAGTTATGCATTTTTGAAGTTTGGAAAAATCACTTGTTCAATAGTATAGGTCAAAAATGACCTATAATGTAACCTCATATCACATGCTCATAAAAGTTGAATTAACTCTCACTCCAAACATCAAAGTTTAATTATACATCTTGAATTTGATTGTGCAACTTGGAAATCTTTCATCTCATAAAAATTGAGCAAGTTATGGCCTTGGGAAGTTGACTTTCAAATTAGGGTTTAGACAAAATGACCTATAATGTTTCACCATAGAAAATGATTTTCCAAGAAAAACTAGCTCTAGGTATCAACATGAAAGTTGTTTGGAATGTCATTTAGAGTAACGTTGCTCTTAGAATCATTTTCATATGTTGAAAATTGTAGAAGATAGGGTCTAGGGAGACCCAACTATGATCAGATGAATTCATCTGGCCAACCACCATCAACCAACTTGCTAACCTTCAATTATTTTGACTTTATTGGCTCATGGTAGATCATATATGCATAAGATGATGAATTTTTAAGTGTCCCTTGATAAATTTGATCAATTGGTGAGATAGCTTGTTGGAGAAGTTACTCAAGATACCTAGTCAAACTAGGGTTTCCAAGACAAATCACCCTCAAACCCTTAAAGAAAACTCGATCAATAAAACATGTAGAGGTCAATGGAACTGATATATGATGCTCATAACCATTCTTGGTTCAATTCATGGTTGTTCCCTTTGTCATGAGGTCTCAAACGCTAGATATGAACTTGATAGATCAATGGAGATCATGCCCTACCTACAAAAGAGTTAGGCAAATGCAAAGACATATTTTTGTATTTTAGTCAGTGAAATGATAATATACAAGTATGATACAATCACTTAGTTCTTGGTGATCTCTCCCAAAACAAACCCAATGAAAGAGGGGTAAGAAGGATGCCAATGTATGATCCCTATGCTAATGCGTATGATGAAGTTGCATGAGGGATCTTAGGGTCAAAATTGGGGTCTTACAGCATAAGCATTAGCATAAGGATCATACCTTGGCATCATACTTACCCCTCCTTCATTGGGTTTATTTTGGGAGAGATCACCAAGAATTATGTGATTGTATCATACTTATATATTATCATTTTACTAACTTAAATACCAAAAATATGTCTTTGCATTTGCCTAACTCCTTTGTAGGTAGGGCATGATCTCCATAGATCTATCAAGTTCATATCTAGGGTTTGAGACCCTCATGACAAAGAGCACAACCATGAATTGATCTAAGAATGGTTATGAGCATCATATATGAGTTCCATTGATTCCTACATGTTATATTGATCAAATTTTCTTCAAGAGTTTGAGGGTGATTTGCCTTGGAAATCCTAGTTTGACTGGGTATCTTGAGTAACTTCTCCAGCAAGCTATCTCACCAATTGATCAAATATCTCAAGGGACACTTCAAAATTCACCATCTTATGCATATATGATTTACCATGAGCCAATAAAGTCAAAAGAATTGAAGGTTAGCAAGTTGGTTGATGGTGGTTGGCCAGATGAATTCATCTGATCAAAACTGGGTCTCCCTAAACGCTATCTCCTACAATTTTTACCATATGAAAGAGATTCCAAGAGAAACGTTACTCTAAATTACATTCCAAACAACTTTCATGTTGAGACCTAGAGCTAGTTTTGCTTGGAATATCCTCTTTCTATGTTGAAACATTATAGGTCATTTTGTCTAAACCCTAATTTGAAAGTCAACTTCCCAAAGCCATAACTTGCTCAATTTTTCTGAGATGAAAGATTTCCAAGTTGCACAATCAAATTAAAGATGTCTACTTCAACTTTTATGTTTGGAGTGAAAGCAAATTCAACTTTTATCAGCATGTGATATGAGGTTACATTATAGGTCATTTTTGACCTATACCATTGAACAAGTGATTTTTCCAAACTTCAAAAATGCATAACTCTATCATCCCAAATTCAAATGACATCACATTGGTGACCATTTTAAAGGCCCTTGAAAGAGCTACAACTTTTATGAAGACACCTTTCTGATTTGAAGCTCACCTAAAAAGTTAATCAAGGTGGAATATTGAGATATATGGCTTGACACTTAGAAAAATTTTCAACATGTTAAAATTTCCAAACTTCCACCTCAAAATTCTCATTGTTCCAAGCTCAAAATGAAAAAGTGTTGAACATGAATCTTGTTCCCCTTGATCCAAGCTTTCCAAAGAACCCAAGTTCATGCATTATGGATGAGGTTTGCTAGGTCTGTGCATGGCTTTAACAGGGATGCATCATTGGAAAGAATAGATTACATAAACTTCAGTTCACAATGCCTTTCCATTCAAGATTCCACTCATACTTCAATTGGAATCATTTTGGACCTTTTTGCATTGCATCATGGGCCTGCCCATGCCCATGCACTTGTGCCATCAACATTTCTAATTTTGGACAGATTTTTAAAGTGTGCAAATATCATTCATTGATGCTATAAATACATGACCTTTGTGCTCTTTTGAAACACACCTTGCCCGCCAGCTTTGCCCCCCATTGAAACCCTCACATTCTAACAGAAAACTTGGGAAATTTCAATTCGAAATTTGAGTTTGAATCTCAATTGTTGGAGATTCAAGAACTCCAGGATCCAAGGCCTTGCAACCTCTCTAATCACTTCCTGCTAGCTTCTCAAGTGTGATCAGATCATGTTTGGAGCAAGCAACATCAAGAACTACATAGCATTGAAGGTAAATTTCAGAAAACTTCATCTCCTCATATCGAATGTAGGCAAGAAGATTGAGTTGCTTAGAGGTCAAATCGAAGCAACTCAGTTGACACACCTCAAAATTCAACTCCTCATATCTTTCTATATATGTGGAGTTAGTTAAAATTGAAGTCAGATTCGTGCTCTACGCCATTTTTCTTTCAGATCATGTCCTCCTTTTTCATTTATGTGATGGTGATGACTGAACCAGTCCGGTGAGCCTCACCCGAGAAGGTGACCGGAGGTCCAACGCTAGTGGTGTGCTAGACAGGTTCTGAGTCACATGATCATTTCAAATTTTTTTAATCTCACGCGTCCATTGTGATTCCCATCCCTGCAGCGCGCTGACTCGTGTGTTTGGTGGAACACGCATTTTAGGCCACTTGATCTGCCACCTCAATTAATGAGGGAGATCAAGTGGCTCATGTTTTTTCACATTTTCTGATTTTTGTTTTATTCCTTTTATTTTCATTAATTCATATTAATTTTAATATTGATCCAAAAAATATGAGAGTTTCACCAAAAAATTCAAAAAATTTCCTCTTTCATATTCTAAATTAAAATCATTTTTTGGATCATTATTAATATTTTTCATGATTTAATTGATTTTGTGATTATTTTTAATTGTTTAAAAATACTTTTAAGTCTTTAAAAATTCTAAATTTTTTTCTCCAAGGTCCTTTGACCTTGTTTGACCTATGATAAATCTCATGGCCATTTCTTTGGTGTTTTGATGAGGTTTTAGGAATTTGACAAACCATATTTAATTTAAATGCATTATTTTAGTATTTTTAATTTGAATAAATGCCAATTAATTTTGTTGACCAATTGTGATGACTTGTTTGAGTTTGACTCTTGTTGTTGGGCCTTGGTCAAGGTTGATTTGACTTTGTCAAGTTAATATCATTGGATTTAGGGGATTGATGGAATGTATATTCCATCTCCCAAAATGAATGAATGATATTAATTTTGTAAAAGTCCTCCTTTGACCATTTTGAGTTTTGATCCATTCCGCTCCCTCTTCATCTCATTCCCCTTCTTTATGCATTCATCTCATTTGGCCTATGATATCTCAAAGTCCTAAGGCTAGTTGATTGAAAAATCAACATAAGTATGGATGCGATTAGGCCACCTCTTTTGCACATCCTTTTTGTGTGTGGTATGTTTCATGAGCATAGTCCATTATATTATGTCTCAAACATGCATTAACACCAAAATTCTATTGCCCGGTCTCACATAGTTGTGACTTCTACATAAGTCCAATTACGATTGCTTAACATAGCCCTAAATTTGTGACACAAAAGGCATAGCATTCTAGTTAGTGAGATTGTAAGTCTCCCCTCTTCATGGTATTATGTGGAAACTTGGCCTTTTTTCCTTCCTTTGGAAGATGTCTTGGCTCAAGGATCCATGCTTGTGATAAGTGGGTTGAGTTTTCTCCAAAGAATGACATAAAAAATGAAAAGCAAAAGCAAAACAATACTAACCTCTAACTCATTAACAACTAACTTTAAATTTCAAGTCATTTACTTTAATGTCATTTAATCTTTGCCTTATTTCATTTGCCATTATTCATATCATTCTAATTGTTTATGTTAACGCAATTTTCACTTTGTCAATTTGGGCCATATTGTGTGATATGTCTTGTTTGTGTATACTTTGCTTGTTTGTATGGTCATTGACCATTAATGTACATAATAACGACAAAAGCCCTAAAAAACGTTTGTGTGGACTGTTGGCTTGATCTTGGACAAATGGACTTAGAACTTAGGAAACATTCATATGCTAATGGACTTGGCCAATGCCAACTTTCTGTAAAACCAAGTGCTTGCAATTTGAAACTTCATCTGATACATCATTCAAGATCCCTCTGAGTTCATCTGCAACATGATCATTGTTAAGCTGTTATTTTAAACTCGTGACTTGTGGAATTCATCTGTTACATGGGCTAATTTGAAGAAGATCATGGAGTGGCTAAAGCATGGATGTGGCTATCTTTATTTGATGCCTTTTCTCTTCAAGATAATATAATTGTGCATTTGTGTGTTGCTTGATTCTAAATGTCTAAGGGAATTCTGGGTTTTTATATGGCATTCTTGCCTATTGGATTGCTACCCATCGGTCAGATCTTTTAAAACTCTTAACTTTTAATTATGTGCATAGGATTAGTCTCTTCATCTTCTCCCCATTTCTTTAATTTCAAAATCTATCTCCCTCCCCCCCCCTTTTTAAAAATCTTCTTTGATTGAACTTATTTTGTTCTAAACTTTGACCACTTTGTAAAAAGATAGAAACTTTGGCCTTATGCCATTGCATTTTCAAACTTCTCTTCTTAAATCAAATTTGTAAATAAACTTAACTATACTTGACTTAAACTTTCAGAAAAGCCAAAAAGGCGTAACTCATTCAAACCATTTTCAGGCTTTTGTGCCTTTCAAACTTAATTTTTGTTAAAAGCAATGCATCCAATTTGAAATTTGTATCTCGAACTACGAGGTTTTGATCCCTCATTTTTATGTTGGTACGTAGGCACAAGTCCGGAGGTCCTGTCAAACACAAAAATATAATAAATTGAATTCTTTTCTCATCCCCCCATTCTATTTGTTTGTAACCATCATTTTTTTGTACCAAATCCATATGCACACAAAAATGGCTCCCTAGGAGTACCTAGGAAACTTTGGGTGCTAACACCTTCCCTCTGTGTAACCAACCCCCTTACCTATAATCTCTGACATTTTAATAGTTTTGATTTGAAAACTTCTTACTTTTGGGTTTTGTTCGTACTTTTTCCCTTTTCCCTTGGAAATAATAAAAGCGCGGTGGCGACTCTTGTTATTTCATCTCTAGCTTATCCATAGCTTCATGATCATGAATTTACTGCTACACCAGTTACTGGGTATAAAATCAAAGAGAGAATATCCGTCACCGGTTAAGGTGAACATATCAAGGATAGACTCATAAGGAAGAATGTCCGTCACCGGTTAAGTTGAACATATCAAGGATAAACCACAAAAAAGAAATAGGGTTTACATCTACTAGTTACTGGGTAGAAGACCAAAGAAAGAATATTCCTTACAGTTTAGGGTAAACATATCAAGGATAGACATGCTTGGGAGAATATCCTTTACCGGTGAAGGTAAGCATATCAAGGATAAACTCGCAAAGAAATAGGGTTTACATCTACCAGTTATTGGGCAGAAGACCAAAGAAGGAATATTCGTCATGGTTAAGGTAAACATATCAAGGGTAAACTCGCAAAGAAATAGGATTTACATCTACCAGTTACTAGGTAGAAGACCAAAGATGGAGAATATATGTTACCGGTTAAGGTAAACATATCAAGGATAGACATAGAAGGAAGAATATATGTCACCGGTTAAGATGAACATATCAAGGATAAACTACCAAAAGAAATAGGATTTACAACTACCAGTTAAAATCATGTAGAAGACCGAAGAGAGAATATTTGTCACCGGTTAAGGTTAACATATCAACGATAAAATCGCTGGGGAAACGAAAACGAATCCGCTAGAGAAATCAAAGAAGTAAATTACATTTTACCGATTACTAGGTAAATTAACACAGGTAAAGTACTTAACATCAAGAAGGATATTACCATTTACTAGGTAATAAACTCTTGGAAGACCAAGAGATCTATCTAGGTAAGAGCCAGAAAGAAACTGTCAAACAAGACTCAACCCAATGAGGATATAACTCAAGGGGAGTGGTTCCATCCAGATAATAAAATGGGGAGGAAACAAAAATAATAATCATCCATGAGGAAATAAATTAATGGGGAAGAAGAAAGGATAAGCTCTTTCTGCTTAAGGGGCCAATACTCTACATTGAAGGAGGACATACACACTAAATCTGCCTAGGGAGATGATATCATCAAAGCAGGGGATCAGAAAAAATTAGGTCAATGTGTAAAAAAGCACAATGAAACATTTCATGTTATGTTTATGCATGAATATGTATATGATTGTGCTGACAAACGAGCACAAAGGATACAAACAATGAAGATCCAATCATCACAACTAGATACTTGGTTAACCTTCTAGGGATGAAAATAAATTATTGAGGATATAAATCCTAATCTTCAAATATATCAATTCCCTGGGAACAACACACAACCACGTACTCAAGGAAGACAGGGGATAGAACAATCTGAAATAATGCTCAACTCTGGTTGGGGAAGACATGGAGAACCTGCATCCGACCAAAAGATTGTTGAAGACTCAACGCTCAGAGGAAATGAAGAATATATATATATATATATATATATATATATATATATATATATATATATAAATTACGAGGATCAAAACATATCCAACTTCCAAACATGACTCTAAAAAGAGAAGGAATAACTGCTAGGGGATAAGCGAAGGTCTTGCTTAAAGCTCAAACTCTCTAGGAGAGGAGAAAATACAGCTTGGCAACTCCATTGGGGAACGAAAGCACTGTTGAGAACATCAACCAACATGCTGAGGCTAAGAGAGGTTTGTTAAGGATCCACATATTCAAGCTGAGGGTTATATATATATATATATATATATATATATATATATATATATATATATATATATATATATATATATATATATATATATATATATATATATATATATATATATATATATATATATATATATATATATATATATATATATATATATATATATATATATATATATATACTTCAAAGCCATAAGTCAGCGTTGCGAGGAATTTAGGTCAACACCACATCAAATGGGAGACAACCCTATAGGGGACGGCTACATCAAAACTTCTCAGAATAAAATATTGCCTGAACGGGGAGATCTTTCATCAAAAGAGGAAACCCCGCGGGGAATCCACGTCACAATAAGAGGTAAAACTCTGAGTGGGGAACTGGGCAACTTAATGGGGATTCCATCAATCCAAAATCAACTCTATGGAGACTTCACTAGGGAATAAAGATCCGTCAGGACGAAATAAAAGCCACAGAAGGATGCAATAAGCAACATATTCTTTAAGAGGAAAACAATAGTCATAACACTCTTCTTGGAGATTGAGAAATAAATTAATTCCAAGGTACCAAAAATATCAACTGACCTGCATGGACTCTAAGGGGAAACACTGCCACATCTAGGCCACCACCAAATAAAGGTGTTGGGGATCCGAAAACTAAATAAGTGTTTTACTGGTGATCCAAGGTTCAATCACAAAGCAATGTAAATTGAGGATGAAAATTCGCAAAGGCCCACGGTTGGGGAAGGAATGATGAACTACAAGGAGACCAACACATCAACACTACTGGGGATGAATAACAGTTGCTTGGGGAAGGCAACAATGCTTCACACGTCAAGACTTACCGTTCTCAGATTGCTGTTGACATTCCTTTTTGAATTCAATGTTCTTAAAGTAAATGCCTTATTATTTCAGAAAAGGTTTATTCATTGATTTATTTATTTCAAAATTATCATCATAAAAGTACAGTTTTATTAAACAAAAATGAATAAGAATTTAAAATAATTGGATAAAATATCAAATTTATTTAATTGAATGGTAGTCCGCGAATGGCAGGACTCCATGGATCTAATAACGTCAACTAAAATTTTTGAGATTTTTTTCAGAATTTTCTGAAACTATCAATAGTGAAAAAAGTTCATAAAAAATAGAAAAATAAGGAATTTCGGGTTTTTTGGATGACTTCCACCATTTAGTCCCTAAATAGAGGCTTCTGATCCTTGATTTTTCCTAGTTAATCGACAAAGAATCAGAATAATTTGAGACAATTTTCTTTAAAAAAACAGTTTATTTTATCCTAAAATGCAAAAACACCAAAACACAAGAAAGTTAGGGAAAAAAAAAGTTAAAATACAACCCCTATGACTATAATAATAGTTAGACTATAATAATGGTTAAAGTCTACAAGAGTCCCCGACAACGGCGCCAATTTGATCCGCTGTCGCACACGGGTCAAAATGAGTAATTAGAAAACTGTAGTTTAGCGGAAGCGACAACTCGAATATCGTATCACAATGATTCTTGTATTATTGTTAACCTAATGAAATCGATTTAAGGGGGGTTTATGTTTTAGTGGTCAATTTAGAAAATAAAGCAAAAAAAAGTGATTATAAAATAAGTCAATCTACTGTTTTTGGTTTCTGTTCACTGGTTTTTACCTACCAATTCCCTAAGCGGCTTCGGTCTCTATTCGATTCAAATTCGATTAAAAGCGCAATAGATGTATGACAGATTTATATTCCTATATTTCGAATTAAGCAAACGGATAAATACAATCGTGAATTAAGCAAACACGATTTACAAACGCAATTTAACGATAAAGTGAAGAAAAAACGGAGATTAATAGTTAGGAATGAAATCATACGAATTTAATCAAAACCATTCCACTAAATACAGATTAAGAAAATTAAATTTCCTAGAATAGAATTGAAAGAGAACGAAATTAAATTGATAGAATAAAAACCTCAAAGCCTTGGAAAGTCGGTTATAGCAGATTGACTCTAGAAGATTAGTTCCTCTTCATGATCGCACAAAAGCAAAAAGTTCTCGTGAATAATGTGTACTCGCTATAGTACTGCGGCTTCCCTTTTAAACAGAATAAGGGTTTCACTTATAATTCAAACTGGGCCCGAAAACCTAAATTCGGCCCAACAAGTGGCCCAAAAGAAAATATTTCCTAATGTACGAAACTTCAACGAATTATTTGAGACGTATACTATCTGAATCAGCTTTTTTCTTCAACATAAAAGTTGTAGCTCTTTCTCTTAGCTTTCCAACGCATGTCAGAACTTGCAAAACACTATCAGGTGGCTCAAGTTATAATCCGAACAGTGGACAGGTATCAAATAACCGCTAAAACTGAAAATAGCAATAGAAAATAGATTAAAGACAAACATGAACTTAAATCTAAAAACATAATAAAATAGCAAAATAATCAAAATAAACTAGATGAATACCTAAGTACAATTATAGAAGAATGTGCATCGAAATACACTGATCACTTGGCACACCATATTGGCATATAATTTAATTCTTGATAAACCTCACAACAATTTGCTTGGTTACATTTGCATACGATGCCATTTCAATCCACTTCGCGAAGTAGTCAATAGCCACCAGAATGAAACGATATCCGTTCGAAGCTTTAGGCTCAATCACCCCAATCATATCAATTCCCCACATGGAGAAGGGCCATGGAGAGGAAATGACGTTCAACAGTGTCGGAGGAACATGAATCTTATCTGCATAGATTTGACACTTGTGGCAGTTCTTCACAAACTTGCAACAGTTAGATTCCATTGTCAGCGAATAGTAACTGTTGGTTCTATGTGTTGGCAGCAATTTTGGTAAAACCAAGAGTGTTCACAAGTTGTCACAAGGGTTGTCTTGACATAAGATAACTTGTACCTGCAGGATGTTTAAAATCTTAATATGCAAGATTTTACTGAGATGTCAGACTCGATGTCATGACATCTGTATACAGAACATTCAGTCTGAATGTTATGTATTATGTGATTGCGTTTTTAATGCTAATCTATGTATGATTGACGAGATGATTGAACACGCTATGAATCAGTAATTACAACCAGATTTAATTATTTTTCAATGAGATATAATCAATTGTAATGAGAAGATATGAATGGAAAATAATTTTAGGGTTTTATGATGTCCAAGCCCAGCCAATTGCTTCAATATAAAGGACATGGAAAACCTGGTTTTATACATAAGAAATAACGAACGAAATATTGAGAGAGAATAAGGGTTTTAGTCTTGTGTGGTCGTGTGAATTGTAAGTCATTCAATTCATCCATAGATGATTGAATTGGCCTGATTTTTGAGTTATAATTTGTCCACTGTAAGCTTTGAAGCATGAGTGTGTGTTTACTTTATTGAAGCTTTTAATTAAGATCAAGTATGTGTCTTTGAAGAGTGTCTTCTTTTCATTGTAATTCTTGTTTTATATCACTCCTGTGATTGAGGGGGAGTGAGTAGGATCTCATATCTAAGAATTCTTAGGTAGAAGTCACACGGGTAGAGAATAGGTGAAAAGACTGTAACTTGAAGTTGTTTACTGAGAGTCTTTGAACTGATTCTGTTTAGTGGATTTCCTTCCTGGCTTGATAGCCCCCAAACGTAGGTGAGTTTGCACTGAACTGGGTTAACAATTGCTTGTGTCTCTGGCATTACTGTTCTTTATCTTTTATCATGTCTGTATTGTTCAGATATTAGTGTCGTGACATTACCTTCGACATCTCATATCTGATACTAGAATCTCAATTGGTATCAGAGCAGGCATCCTGCTCTGGTTCTGGGTGAGATCTAGGGACGTTACTTTCTGGTACTATGGATAGAGACGGAGGATCTGTTCACAGACCACCTATTATGGATGGATCTAACTATGACTACTAGAAACCTCGAATGGTGGCCTTCCTAAAATATTTGGATAATAAGGCTTGGAAGGCTGTTTTAACAGGCTGGGAACATCCAGTTATTACTAAGGATGGAGAAGCTACAACTGATAAGAAGGTTGAGGAACAATGGACCAAGGAGGAGGATGATCTAGCCCTTGGGAACTCTAAAGCATTAAATGCTATATTCAATGGAGTAGATAAGAATGTCTTTAGATTGGTAAACAACTGTGAGGTGGCTAAAGATGCTTGGAACATTCTCAAAACCACTCATGAAGGCACCTCTAGAGTGAAGATGTCTAGACTGCAGCTGCTCACTACCAAGTTTGAAAATTTAAGGATGAAAGAAGATGAAAATATTCATGAATTTCATATGAATATCCTTGAAATTGCTAATGCCTCAAGAGCCCTGGGTGAGAAGATGTCAGATGAAAAACTAGTGAGGAAAATACTCAGGTCTCTTCCTAAGAGATTTGCCATGAAAGTGACAGCCATAGAAGAGTCTCAAGACATTTCCAATATGAGAGTTGATGAGCTAATTGGATCCCTCCAAACATTTGAGATGGGAATGTGTGATGGATCTGAAAAGAAAGTCAAAAGCATAGCCTTCATGACAAACACTGAGGAGAAAGAGAAAGAAAGTGGTCAAGATATTGATGAAGATCTGGCAAATGATGTAGCATTATTGGGAAGACAAATCAACAGACTTCTGAAAAAGATGGATGTAAGGTCTAAGGACAATGTCAAGAACATCTCATCTAACATCAGTAAATCCAATAATGCTGGAAGAAGAACAAGATTAGATGAAAAGTCCAAAGAAGGAAAAGGAGTTCAGTGCCACGAATGTGATGGGTATGGACACATTAGAACTGAATGTGGAACCTACCTCAAGAAACAGAAGAAGAGTCGTGCTGCTACTTGGTTTGATGAAAGTGAAACAGAAGAGTCTGCAAGTTGAAAGTCAGAAGAAAGTGATAGCACAACTGGAGAATGAGAAGGCAGAACATTTGGAAATCATCTCTAAGTTAAAGACTGAAGCAGTATTCTTGAATTCTAAACTGGATGAGATGACAAAGTATGTCAGAATGCTAAACAATGGATCTGACACCTTAGATAAAATTCTCCAGACTAGACAAATGGCAGGAGACAAGTCTGGCATTGGGTTCAATGAACTCAAACCTGAGTGCAGTCACACTGGTAGCAAACCAAAATCCAAACCTGAGTGCAGTCACACTAGTAGCAAACTAGAGATGTCACATCATATGTCACAACATCATAAAGGAAGACAGCAGAAAGGGAAACATCAAAGATGGAGATGTCATAACTGTGGAAAATTTTGCCACATAAAACCATTCTGCTATAAGTTGTTTGGCTATCCTAGTCCTTCTCATCATCAACCTAGACCCAAACATCACAGACCTGTCAACAAAAAACAATGGGTTCCTAGGACTGATGTTACAAACCTGATAGCTCACACTTCCTTCAGAGTTTCAGCCAAAGAAGACTGGTATTTTGATAGTGGGTGCTCCAGACACATGACTGAAACAAAAACCTGCTAACTGGCCTTCATCCTCATGCCACCAGCTATGTAACCTTTGGTGACGGAGCGAAGGGTTAAATCAAGGGAATTGGTAAGCTTAATTTCCCTGGAGTCCCTAATCTTGACAATGTCCTACTTGTTTAGGGATTGTCTGCAAACCTAACAAGCATCAGTCAACTATGTGACCAAGGTCTAACTGTAAACTTCACAAAAACTAAATGTCTGATTACTAATAAAGAAAATGAAGTGATCATGAATGGAGTTAGGTCTAAGGACAACTGTTATATGTGGAGTTCTCAAGAAACTGGTTATTCATCAATGTGTACTCTAGCTAAAGAAGAAGAAGTGAAAATATGGCATCAAAGATTGGGCCATCTACATCTTAAAGGAATGAAGAGGATTATATTTGTTGAAGCTCTTAGAGGAATTCCCAACTTGAAGATTGATGAAGGAAGAGTTTGTGGGGAATGTCTGATTGGAAAACAGACAAAGATGTCACACCAGAAGCTTAGACATGACACCACTCTCAGAGTGCTGGAACTCCTCCATATGGATTTGATGGGACCCATGCAGGTGGAAAGCCTTGGTGGGAAGAAGTATGCTTATGTAGTGGTGGATGACTTCTCCAGATACAATTGGGTCAATTTTATAAGAGAAAAATCTTATGTATTTGAAATCTTCAAAGATCTTTGTCTAAGACTTCAAAGAGAAAAGGAAAGTCAAGTTATCAAAATCAAAAGTGATCATGGGAAGGAATTTGAAAACAGCAAATTTGTTGAATTCTGTGCATCAGAAGGAATTAGTCATGAGTTCTCATCTCCCATTACTCCCCAGCAAAATGGTGTGGTAGAAAGGAAAAATAGAACTCTTTAAGAATCAACCAAAGCTATGATTCATGCCAAGAAATTGCCCTACCTCTTCTTGGCTGAAGCTATGAATACAACCTGCTATGTTCACAACAGAGTAACCTTGAAGAAAGGGACTCCTACTACCTTATATGAAGTCTAGAAAGGGAGAAGACCCATAGTCAAATACTTCCATGTGTTTGGTAGTAAATGTTATATCTTGACTGATCGTGAACAAAGAAGGATGATGGATCCCAAAAGTGATGAAGGAATATTTCTGGGCTACCCAACAAACAGAAGAGCATATATAGTCTTTAATTCCAGAACAAAAGTAATGATGGAATCTATCAATGTTATGGTCGATGATCAACAAACTGATGTCACAGACTATGTTGGGACATCTCTAAATGATGCCCCAGCTGATTTCCCATATAACAATAATGAGAGTGAACCTCCTCAAGCTGAACCTGAAGCTGACAAAATCAACAAGGGACCCTCCATCAGAATTCAGAAAGATCATCCCAAGGATCTCATTATAGGAGACCCAAATAAAGGGGTCATAACTAGATCAAGGGAAGTGATCCCACATTGGTGTTTTGTGTCCAAGATTGAGCCTAGGAATGTCAAGGAAGCCTTGACTGATGAGTTCTGGATCAATATCATGCATGAGGAGTTAGGCCAATTCAGGAGAAATGAAGTATGGGAACTGGTTCCAAGACCTGAAGGAATAAATGTCATAGGAACAAAGTGGGTGTATAAGAATAAATCTGATGAACAAGGGGTGGTTAATAAAAATAAAGCAAGATTAGTAGCACAAGGATATACTCAAGTTGAAGGAGTTGACTTTGATGAAACATTTGCCCATGTAGCTAGCCTTGAGTCCATTAGACCATTTCTTGGAGTGGCATGTATTCTGAAGTTCAAACTGTTCCAAATGGATGTAAAAAGTGCCTTCTTGAATGGCTACTTAAATGAGGAAGTATATGTTGAACAACCTAAAGGATTCGTAGATCCAAATCTTCCAAAGCATGTGTACAAGTTTTGGAAAGCCCTCTATGGTTTGAAACAAACTCCCAGGGCTTGGTATGATAGACTCACAGTGTTCCTCACTAACAATGGATACAGGAAGGGAGGTATTGACAAGACCCTATTTGTTAAGAATGAAGGAGGAAAACTCATGGTGGCTCAAATATATGTGGATGATATTGTGTTTGGTGGGATGTCAGATCAGATTGTCGAACATTTTGTTAAACAAATGCAGTCTGAGTTTGAAATGAGCCTTGTTGGAGAGCTGGCCTATTTTCTTGGGCTACAAGTCAAGCAGATGGAAGATTCTATCTTTCTATCTCAAAGAAAATATGCCAAAAACATTGTTAAGAAGTTTGGCATGGAGAATGCAAGTCATAAAAGAACACCTGCTCCTACACATCTGAAAGTCTCCAAAGATGAAAATGGTGTTAGTGTAGATGAAAGTCTCTACAGAAGCATGATAGGAAGTCTGCTATATCTCACAGTAAGCAAACATGACATTGCTTTTGATGTAGGTGTTTGTGCTAGATATCAAGCTGAACCAAAAGTCAGTCACATAAACCAAGTGAAGAGGATACTGAAATATGTCAATGGCACCAGTGACTATGGGATGTTGTATACTCATGGATCTGGATCTATGCTGACTGGATACTGTGATGCTGAATGGGCTGGAAGTGTTGATGATAGGAAAAGCACATCAGGAGGATGTTTCTTCTTGGGGAACAACTTAATATCATGGTTTAGTAAGAAACAAAATTGTGTGTCCCTGTCCACTGCTGAAGCTGAATACATAGCAGCTGGGAGTAGTTGTTTTCAACTGGTTTGGATGAAACAAATGTTGACTGAATACAATGTCACACAGGATGTTATGACATTGTACTGTGACAACCTGAATGCTATAAATATTTCTAAGAATCCTATTCAGCACAGCAGGACAAAACACATTGATATTCGTCATCACTAGTGGAAGAGAAAATCATAGCCCTGGAGTATGTTACTACTGAAATTCAATTAGCTGACATATTTACAAAGGCTTTGGATGCTAATCAATTTGAATGTTTAAGAGAGAAATTAAGGATTTGTATCCATGAAAATTTATAGCAATTAATTTGGAGTGGAAAATGTAATAAAAATATTGCCTGCCCACTTAAAAGAAAGTGCCCCATTTATGGTAAATCATTACCTAGTATTGGAACTACCATCTATAGCATTTTCACACGCTACCTCAGCTCAACAACTTCCATCTTCCTCAAGTTTTATCGACCATCTCTACTAGGGAAACAAAAATTCTTTCACAAGCTCAACAAGATGTCACAACATCCTTCATCTTCTAGTTCTAAAAAAACCAAACCTGCGCACAAAGCAAGAACACCATCCATGGATTTTCTTCATGAGGACATTTTGGAAGTGATTCCCCTATCAGTCATCCCAGGCGACGCTCCTGGTCCATCCTCCACTGCTGAACATACTCATGGTAACAGTTCTGATAACCCTACCTCTAAAGATGACATGCATCATACTGACTTTGTCATTAGAAATCTTGTCTCGAGGATCCTAAATGAAGGACACTCAGTAAAGGGAGTTTCGACTCCTCTATCTAGAAGGGACCCCTCACCTGAGGTGGAACCTCACAATGAGAAAGATGATGAGTCATCTAGGTCTGAGAAAGATATAGCTGCCGAGGGACTGTGTTCTTTAGGGCAAACCCTGCCTTGTAAGAAATCTATAGATGTTTCCCAGTCTAAGAATCATGATTCTGGTAAGAAGGTGATTGACTTGGAAGAAGAGAGCTAAGATGATGAAGATGATAACTTGCTTCATCACTTGAAGCCAAGTGTTGCTAAGAGAATGAGGACCAGGAAAGGTAGGTCTGTGGCTGAGATAATGACAGTTAAAACTAGTAAGAAGGCTACTGCTGTAGGCCCTTCAAAGTCATGGAGTAAAGTGGAGGTAAAGAAGAGAAAGGTAAGAGAAAGTTCTGATTTAGAGGAAGATGTTGAAGACGATGTCCCATACATCTCTCCTGTCAAAAAACAAACTGTTAGAAAATCCCCTGCTAAGGTTGCTGCTGTGCATTTGGGTAACATTTCCTTCCATCTGGAAGATGGTGCAACCAAGTGGAAATTTGTAATCCAAAGGAGAGTAGCTGTGGAAAGAGAACTGGGAAAGGATGATGTGGAAGTTAGGAGGTCATGGACCTGATCAAGTCTGCTGGTTTAATGAAAACAGTTAGTGGGTTATCTCAATGTTTTGAAGGTCTTGTTAAAGCGTTTGTGGTGAACATTCCTGAGGACATTGCGGATAAGAACAACAAAGAGTTTTGTAAGGTGTTTGTTAGAGGAAAGTGTGTGAAGTTCTCTCCAACTGTGATCAATAAGTTCCTAGGAAGAGGAACAGAAGGTGATATTAAACTAGAGGCCACAGACAATGAAGTCTGTAGGATAATAACTGCTGGTAAATTAACTGTGAAATATGCTATCTTGCATAAGATAGGTTCAGCAAACTGGGTACCAACAAACCACGTCTCTACAATCTCTAATGCTCTTGGAAGGATCATATTTGCTATTGGAACCAAGTTTAATTTTGATTATGGAAGGTTCATGTTTGAACAAATTGTCAAACATGCTTCCACAAATGCAATGAAGCTGCCCATTGCTTTTCCCTCAATAATTTGTGGGATAATCCTAAGCCAGCAACCTGGAATACTGAGCACAAGTTATATCCCTAGTAGAAGAAAACCTCCATTGTCAGTTCATTACAAGTTATTTGAAGGCAGTCATGCCAGTGACATTGTCATGACATCTGCTATGAAGAAGCCAGCCTCTCAAGGTGGCCTGATTGCTGAACTGAAAGAGACCTGTAAGGAATTGGAGACTGGGATTAGGGTGGCTAAAGCTAGGAAAGAAGCTCTGGAGGTTCTGATTAATAGCTTGGAGCAAGGAGACATGGATAATGTTGGTCAATGCAAGGACACATATGCCCACACCTCAAGTGAGAGGTCTGATTCTCAAGATAAATAAAGTGGCAATTCTGGATCTGAAGTTGATGAAGATGCCAACTCCTCTGATTGAGTTATGGTGAAGATGGCCCCCCTTGTTATGATGATGTGCTATTCTGGAAGCCTTGATGTTTGAGTTTTTTTGGCAGTCTTATTTTGATGCCTTGATGTAATTTTTGGGTTCTTTGTGATTTCTCTGGATTTCTTTTTATCTCAGCTTATATAGCTATGTATAATTATGGTTATGTAACACCTGAAAATATGTTTTAACATTTTATATGTTATAACATTCTATGTGACATTCTCTGTTGGACTAATAGACATTTATTTTGTCTCATTGGTCTCTTTGGTCTATTTTGACTAAAAAGGGGGAGAAGTTAATATGTGGAGAGTTGCAGTTAATGTGTGGAGAGCTGCAGTTAATATGTGCTATGAAGTAGCTAGGCTATAAACAGATGACATAATGATGTTCTGTGTTATACAGGTGATGTTGAAGGAGATGTCAGATGGGGTGATGGATGTTACAGGTGTTGTTGAAGGAGATGTCTGTGTTGAACAAATTTAGGGGGAGAAGAAGAACTTATGTGTTTAATGTGTGTTTACTAGTTGCTATTATAGCTAGTAAATGTATGGTTTATTACTTCTGCTGCTGCTTAACTGCTGATATATTTTGTGTACTCTTGTGAACAAATGAACTAATGTATGTTTTAGCCAAAAATTTCCAAAGGGGGAGTTTGTTGGTTCTATGTGTTGGCAGCAATTTTGGTAAAACCAAGAGTGTTCACAAGTTGTCACAAGTGTTGTCTTGACATAAGATAATTTGTACCTGCAGGATGTTTAAAATGTGAATATGCAAGATTTTACTAAGATGTCAGACCCGATGTCATGACATTTGTATACAGAACATTCATTCTGAATGTTATGTATTATGTGATTGCGTTTTTAATGTTAATCTATGTATGATTGATGAGATGATTGAACACGCTATCAATCAGTAATTACAACCAGATTTAATTATTTTCCAATGAGATATAATCAGCTATCATGAGAAGATATGAATGGAAAATAGTATTAGGGTTTTATGATGTCCAATCCCAGTCAATTGCTTCTATATAAAGGACATGGAAAACCTCGTTTTATACACAAGAAATAACTTACGAAATATTGAGAGAGAATAAGGGTTTTAGTCTTGTGTGGTCGTGTGAACTGTAAGCCATTCAATTCATCCATAGATGATTGAATTGGTCTGATTTTTAAGTTGTAATTTGTCCACTCTAAACTTTGAAGCATGAGTGTGTGTTTACTTGATTGAAGATTTTAAGTAAGATCAAGTATGTGTCTTTGAAGAGTTTTTTCTTTTCATTGTAATTCTTGTTTTATATCACTGTTGTGATTGAGGGGGAGTGAGTAGGATCTCATATCTAAGAGTTCTTAGGTAGAAGTCACATGGGTAGAGATTAGGTGAAAAAACTGTAACTTGAAGTTGTTTACTGAGAGTCTTTGAATTGATTCTGTTTAGTGGATTTCCTTCCTGGCTTGGTAGCCCCCAGACGTAGGTGAGTTTGCACCGAACTAGGTTAATAATTGCTTGTGTCTCTTGCATTACTGTTCTTTATCTTTTATCCTGTTTGTATTGTTCAGATATTAGTGTCGTGACATTACCTTCGATATCTCATATCTGATACCAGAATTTCAGTAACCTGCTCGCAACATTTTCTTAGCCATAGCATGTCCATTAGAATGAGTACCAAAGGAACCTTCATGGACTTCAATCATCAACAAGTATGCTTCGTGTCTATCCACGCATTTGAGCAGAACCATGTCAAATTTTCTCTTAAAAAGCACATCACCATTCAGGTAGAAATTGCCGGCTAATCTTCTCAAAGTCTTTTTATCTTTCAAAGATGACCAAGCAGGTAAATCTGACTTTGAGGAAACATTTGATATCATAATACTATGGCTTATCATCCTTGATTTCTTCAACAACAAAAACATGAGCTGGCCTATCTAGACGCATCACAATCAGCTTGGGAACTTCATTCCAATACTTCACCACAACCAAAGAAGACAACTTTGCAAGAGCATCTGCCATCCGGTTTTCATCTCGAAGGATATGATGAAACTCAACTTTTGTAAATAAAGTTGATATCCTTCTCGCATAATCTCTATATGGTATCAAATCGGGTTGATTCGTCTCCCATTCACCTTTGATCTGATTCACAACTAAAGCTATTGTAGAAGGAATGATGAACTACAAGAAGAACAACACATCAACTCTACTGGGGATGAATGACAACTGATTAGGGAAGGCAACAATGCTTCACACGTCAAGACTTACCGTTCTCAGATTGCTGCTTACTTTCCTTTTTGAATTCAATGTTCTTAAAGTAAATGCCTTATTATTTTAGAAAATGTTTTTTCATAGATTTATTTATTTCAAAATTATCATCATAGAAATATAGTTTTATTAAATAGAAATGAATAATAATTTAAAATAATTGGATAAAGGATTAAATTTATTTAATAGAATCGTAGTCCGCGAATGGCAGGACTCCATGGATCTTTACAAAGTTCCAAAATAGTAATCTACATGGAAAAGGGATACATTGAATACAATTTCCACTACTCTCCCTGCCAACTTTGAATTCCATTATGCTTTTGTCCTTCGGTGAGAATGATGAATCAGAACTAAATGACAGGCAATGTTGATGCTTCAACAATCAGACCTAGTCGGATGAAGTTACTTTCCATAATCCCTAATTTTTTCCTAAATTGCCCCAAGGTGGGGTTCTCAATCTACCGGGATAATTTTTTTCTGTTTTACGTCTCTAACTTTTTCCTGGAACGCCCTTTCGAGTTTTCAATCCACCGAGACGCTCATTTTTTCCTAAGCCTCCCTTTCGGGTTTTCAACTTAGCGAGTTGTTCTTTTCTTTCTTTAGGAGAAGTATTTCTTGACTCCATCGGCGTTCATAGGACGAGTGAACTCTTCACCATCCATAGTTGTAAGAATCAATGCACCACATGAGAAGGCTTTCTTAACAAACATGTGGGACTTCAAAATTAGGAGTCCATTTTCCCCTAGTATCGAGTTTGAAAGATAAGATCTTCTTAATCACAAGGTTACCTTCTCAGAACACACGAGGCTTGACCTTCTTATCAAAATATTTCTTCATTCTCTGCGGATATAACTGACCATAACACATGGCAGTCAATCTCTTCTCTTAAATCAAATTGATCTGATCAAATCTGGTTTGGCACCATTCAGCTTCGGTAAACTTGGCTTCCATCAATACACGTAATGGTGGGATCTTAACCTCTACGGGGAACACAACTTCCATTCCATAAACAAGAGAGAAAGGGGTTTCCCCTGTTGAAGTGAGAACGGATGTACAACACCCATGTAAAGCAAATGAGAGAATCTCATGCCAATCTCTGTACGTCATAACCATCTTCTAGATAATCTTCTTGATATTCTTGTTTGCAGCTTCAACAACCTCATTCATCTTGGATATGTAGGGAGAAGAATTATGATGTGCAATTTTGAAGTCTTTGCAAAGATCTCCCACCATCTTGCTATTCAAGTCCAATCCATTATCAGTAATGATCTTACTTGGCACACCATATTGGCATATAATCTAATTCTTGATAAACCTCACAACAACTTGCTTGGTTACATTTGCATACAATGCCGCTTCAACCCACTTTGTGAAGTAGTCAATAGCCACCAGAATGAAACGATATTCATTCGAAGCTTTAGGCTCAATCATGCCAATCATATCAATTCCCCATATGGAGAAGGGCCATGGAGAGGAAATGACGTTCAACAGTGTCGGAGGAACATGAATCTTATCTGTATAGATTTGACACTTCTGGAATTCCTTCACAAACATGCAACAGTTAGATTCCATTGTCATCCAATAGTAACATGCTCGCAACATCTTCTTATCCATAGCATGTCCATTGGAATGAGTACCAAAAAAACCTTCATGGACTTCAGTCATCAACAAGTCTACTTCGTGTCTATCCACGCATCAGAGCAGAACCATATCGATGTTTCTCTTATAAAGCATATCACCATTTAGGTAGAAATTATCTACTAATCTTCTCAAAGTATTTTTATCTTTCAAAGATGCCCAAGCGGGTAAATCTGACTTTGGAGGAAACATTTGATATCATAATACCATCGCTTATCATCCTTGATTTCTTCAACAGCAAAAACATGAGTTGGCCTATCAAGACGCATCACAGTTAGATTAGGAACTTAATTCCAATACTTTACCACAATCAAGGAAGCCAACTTTGCAAGAGCATATGCCATTTGGTTTTCATCTCGAGGGATATGATGAAACTCAACTTTTGTAAAGAAAGATGATATCCTCCTCGCATAATCTCTATACGGTATCAAATAGGGATAATTCGTCTCCCATTCACCTTTGATCTGATTCACAACCAAAGTTGAATCTCCATAGACGTCAAGATACTTGATCCTAAGATTAATGGCTTCTTAGAGCCCTATAATGCAAGCTTCATACTCAACCATATTATTTTTACATTTGAAGGTGATTCTAGTTGTAAATGGAAAATGAGTTCCTTGAGGAGTAACAATCACTGCCCCAATGCCATTACCATAAGACTTAACAGCTCCATCAAATACCATGCCACAACAGGAACTAGGCTTTAGCCCTTCTTCAAGCAATGGATCATCACAATCTTTCATCTTTAAATACAAAATCTCTTTGTCGGAGAGATCAAACTGCACTTACTGATAATCATTAATAGGTTGGTGAGCCAAATGGTCAGCCAAGATACTACCTTTAATAGATTTCTAAGCTTGGTATTCAATAGAGTACTCAGATAACAACAACTTCCAATGGGAAATCCTCCCAGTTAAAGTAGCCATTTCAAATATGTACTTAATTGGATCCATCTTGGATATCAATCAAGTAGTATGATTCAACATATACTGGCGCAGACGCTTAGCAGCCCAAGCCGAAGCACAATATTTTTTATCAAGCATAGAATACCGAGACTCACAGTTGGGGAACTTCTTACTAAGGTAGTAAATTACATATTCTTTTTTACCAAATTCATCTTGCTGACCAAGAATGCAACCCATACTCAAATGATCAAAGGTCTTCTTTCAACAAGCGGAGAAAGAATCAGAGGCTCAAGGAGATATTCTTTGATACTGTCAAAACGATTCTGGCAATCCTCAGTCCAATCATAAGACTTATCTTTCCGAATGAGCTTGAATATAGGCGCATATGTGGCATTCATATGCAATATAAATCTTGAGATATAGGTCAAGCGACCGAGAAAACCTTTGACTTGCTTCTCAGTTTTGGGGGAAGCAATATCTTGTATTGCTTTGATCTTGGCATGATCAACTTCAATACCCTTCTCGCTGACAATAAAGCACGACAACTTACTAGAGCGAACACCAGATGTACACTTATTGGGATTCAGGTGGAGTTTATACTTCCTCAAATGTTGGAATAACTTCAATAAATGCTCAACATGCTCATCTTCAGTCCTTGATTTAGCAATCATATCATCAACATAGACCTCAATATCTTTATGCATCATATCACGGAAAAGAGTTATCATGGCTCTCTCGTACGTTGCACCAACATTCTTCAAACCGAAAGGCATCACTCTATAGCAGAATGTTCCCTAAGGCGTAATGAATATGTCTTCTCCATATCTTCGGGTGCCTTCTTAATCTGATTATAATTGGAAAATTCATCCATAAAAGAGAAGACATCGAACTTAGTTGTATTGTCTACCAACATATCAATGTGTGGCAGACGGAAATCATCTTTCAGAATAACTTTATTCAAATTTCTATAATCAACACACATGCGAACTTTTCCATCTTTCTTCGGATATTCGGAGGTAACAAGGAAACCGACATCAATCTGCTTCTGCACTTCCTCCTTGATCTTTACTGCTATATCACGATGAGTTCTTCTCATCTTCTGCTTGACTGGCGGACATTCTGGCTTAAATGGAAATCTATGCTCCGTAATATCAGTATCAAGACCTGGCATATCTTGATAAGACCCAGCAAATACATCAGAGTATTCTCGAAGAAGCTCAACTAACCCCTTCTTAACATCTGGACGAAGCTATGACCCAATCTTAACTTCCTTGATATCATCTTTGGAACCCAAGTTGGCCAACTCAATTAGCTCTTCAAACGGCTGAATGGTTCTTTCCTCGTGCTCAAGCAAATGGGACAACTCATCAGACACGTCTTTATCATCATTCTCTTCCTCAGCTTCAAACACAGGAAAATCAAAGTTTAGATAGGGAGTAAGATCATTATATTCAATGTGTTTGAGAAACAACCTGCTTAATGATTTGATATTTTAATTTTATAAATATAAAGTGCAAACAAATATTATGTAGGTGTGGGAAAAATTATTGCTTATTTATGTTTTTTTGTGACTACCATTTTCAGAAAAAGCAAAAAGTTAAAACAACATAAAAGTTGGATGAATAAAATTGCATTTTATTAATGATAATTTGAAAATGCCCAATAATGTTTCACTTCTTCCCTAGACAAATGAGAAGGATTTTTTTTCATAAATAATAAGACAAATTACTTTGAACGATGCACATTCACAGGAACATAAACATCAACCCAATTGTTACAAGTCTGCCCATGTGTCACAAAGCTGACACTATCTTCTTCATCTTCGTCTTCATGAATAATATCAGCTGAGTGTTGTTCCTCCTTGTGGATTAACCCTCCACTGCAAAAGATTGGTTACATATCTTTGACATCTCCTTGGAAAGGTCCTTGCTGAAATCCTAGACTAGCCATGTTCCTATTCTCGGTGACTTATACGACACGACCCTGTAGTGGTAAATTCATGATCATCAAGCTATAGGTAAGCAAGACATCAAATAACAAGAGTCGCCACTGCGCTTTTATTGTTTCCAAGGGAAAAGGGAAAAAGTACGAACAAACCCAAAAATAAGAAGTTTTCAACATACAATAGTTCCACCACCCTTAGAGTTCCTTAGATGCAAAGAGAAGTACATATCACCCAACAAAATAGGCACAGGATTCCTAATCAAGAAAATTCTAATGGCGTTAACATCAACAAAACCGCCAATGTTAGGTAATAAAGCTAATCCATAAATGAGCAACAAAAGATAGCTTCAAAAGTGTCCATACTACCGGCTTGAGCAAAAGCAGTAGCTTCTTTGATGAGGAAACCAGATGGCAACCCAAATAACCCTCCTTTCTTCACCCAATGAGCCTCTATCTCATACTTCTTCAAGTGAAGAGCTTCAGCAATAAGATGAGATATGGGAATCTCTTCCAATCCACTAAAAGGAACCTTGCTAGAAACAGGTATTCCCAAGAGATGGGCATACTCCTCCAGCGTAGGCACAAGCTGATAATCAGGAAAAGTGAAGCAGCGGTAGAGAGGATCATAGAACTGCACTAACACACTCAGAAGTCCTTCAACCACATCAGCAGACAAGATAGACAGAAGCTTCCCATGACGTTGTTTGAAGTCAAAGGGATTTAATATAAAAGATGCTAGCTTCCTTAACTCTTTCAAGTCGGGACATCTGAAATTGTACTTCTTAGTGTTCCTTCGTCCATAATCCATGGTCTGAAAATATTTGCAAATAATACCTCAGTTCCTTGAAATTTTCGTGTGATGAATGTTATGATGCGCATGAATTCATGAATGCAACAATCACAAATAAGGGATCACACATAAGGCAAGCAAACAAAGTTCAAGGGATGAATCAAGTTATTGTCAAGATCAATCATCCATTTTGGTGGATTATGGTTTACACCTTATCAACACCCAAGTTCCATTGATATTGACCAGACTTGATTGGATCAACCAAGAATCAAGGGTTTGTTGCAAGTCACGAGCATGGAGTCTAGGTAAGAACCATCCCAAAGGAGTGAACTAAGGATAATAACCTGCATATCGCGTGACAACTATTATCAAGTCTACACTCGAAAAGTCTCCGCACTATGTCCTAAATAGGCCGAGAGGGGGTAAATGTTCTATGGTTCTCAGCTTCTCGGACCCAAATTAGGGATAGTAATGCTTAACCACAAATACTTGTGTGACATTTCCAAATCCAAAAGGGTCTCCACTAAGTTGATGGATCTCAAGCCAACTTGTTAAGGACTATTCCACACAAGTCGAACATGACTATACCATCCTCCTATCTTAATTGCACTCAAGTTTGGGTTAGAACTTATCTCACCACTCAGAGATCACCAAGCACAACCAGCAGATTATATCACACAAATATACATACATAACATATATACAATTATATACACACAAAAAAGTAGGCTAAACCCACTAGAGACTACTCCCCAGCAGTGTCGCCACTTAATTTATGTAGCGGTAAATTCATGATCATCAAGCTATGGGTAAGAAAGACATCAAATAACATGAGTCGCCACCACACCTTTATTGTTTCCAAGGGAAAAGGGAAAAGTACGAACAAACCCAAAAATAAGAAGTTTTCAAATCAAAACCAATAAAATTCGAGAGATTACAGGTCAAGGGGTTGGTTACACAGAGGGAAGGTGTTAGCACCCAAAGTGTCCTAGGTACTCCTAGGGAGCCCTTTCTTGTATGCATATGTATTTTGGACAAAGTGATGTTTACAAATAAATAGAATTGGGGGATAAGAAAAGAATTCATTAATTATATTTTTGTGTTTGACAAGACCTTCTGACTTGTGCCTACGTATCAACATAAAAATGAGGGATCAAAACCTTGTAGTTCGTGAGACAAATTTCAAAGTGGGTGCATTGCTTTTAATCAAAAATTAAGTTTGAAAGGCACCAAGGCATAAAATGGTTTGAATGAGTTAGTTCTTTTTGGCTTTTTGAAAATTTTAGGTCAAGTATAGTTAAGTTTATTTACATGTTTGATTTAAGAAAAATAAGTTGACAAATGCAATGGCATAAGGCCAAAGTTTCTAGTTTGCAAAATGGTCTAAGTATAGAAAATAACAAGTTCAAACAAAGAAATTTTTAAAAAAACGGAGAGATTTTGAAATTAAAGAGATGGGGAGGAGATGAAAGGACTAATCCTAAGCACAAATTTAAAAGTTAAGAGTTGAAAAGATCTGACCAATAGGTAGCAATCAAATAGACAAGAATGTCATATAGAAACCCAAATTCCCTTGGACATTTAGAATCAAGCAACACACAATGCATATTATATCAATCTTGAAGAGCAAGATATCAAATAAAGATAGCCACATCCAAGCTTAGCCACTCCATGATCTTCTTCAAATTAGCCCATGTAGCAGATGAATTCCATAAGTCACTGGTTCAAAACAACAGCTTCATAGTGATCATGTTGAAGATGAACTCAAAGGGATCTTCAAAGATGTATCAGATGAAGTTTCAAATTCCAAGCACTTGGTTTCACAAAAGTTGGAATTAGCCAAGTCCTTTTTGCATAGGGATGTTGCCTAGATTCTAAGTCCAATTGTCCAAGATCAAGCCAACAGTCCACAAAATAGTTTTTTAGGGTTTTTTGTTTCTTATTTTGTACATTAATGGCCAAAGACCACATAAACAAACAAAATATACACAAACAAGACATATCACACAATATGGTCCAAGTGGACAAAGTGAAAAGGAATTAATATAAATAATTAGGATGGTATGAATAATGGCAAATGAATAGAGCTTAAAAATTAAAGTACATTAACATAAAGGACTTGAAATTAAATGTTAGTGGTTAATGAATTAGAAGTTAGTATTGTTTTTGCTTTTGCTTTTTAAGTCATTCTTTGGAGAACACTCAACCCACTTATCACAAGCATGGATCCTTGAACTAAGACATCTTCCAAAGGAAGGAAAAAAGGTCAAGTTTCCACACAATACCATGAAAGAGGGGAGACTTACAATCTCACTAACTAGAATGCTATGCCTTTTGTGTCAAAATTTAGCGCTATGTTAAGCAATCGTAATTGGACTTATGTAGAAGTCACAACTATTTGAGGTCGGGCAATAGAACTTTGGTGTTAATGCATGTTAGAGACATAGTATAAGGGACTATACTTATGAAACATACCACACACAAAAAGAATATGCAAAAGAGGTGGCCTAATCTCATCCATAGTTATGTTGATTTTTCAATCAACTAGCCTTAGGATTTACAGACATCATAGACCAAATGAAATGGATGCATAAAGAAGGGGAATTAGATGAAGAGGGAGGGGAATGCATCAAAACTAAAATTGGTCAAAGGAGGACTTTTACCAAATTAAGATCATTCATTCATTTTGGGAGATGGAATGTACATTCCATCAATCCCCTAAATCCAATGATCTTAACCTAGAAAAGTCAAATCAACCTTGACCAAGGCCCAACAACACAAGTCAAACTTATAAAAATCATCAAGATAGCTCAACGCAATTATTTGGAATTTATTTAAATTAAAAATACTAAAAATAATGCATTAAATTAAATATGGTTTGCCAAATTCCTTAAACCTCATCGAAACACCAAAGAAATGGCCATGAGATTTATCATAGGCCAAACAAGGTCAAAGGACCTTGGAGAAAACAATTTCATAATTTTTAGAGACTTAAAAGTATTTTTAAACAATTAAAAATATTCACAAAATCAATTAAATCATGAGAAATATTAATAATGATCCAAAAAATATTTTTAATTCAAAATATGAAAGTGGAAGTTATTTAAATTTTTTTGGTGAAACTCTCATATTTTGTGAATAAATATTAAAATTAATATGAATTAATGAAAATCAAATGAATTAAAACAAAAATCAAAAAATCAAAAAAATGTGAGTCACTTGATCTCCCTCATTAATTGAGGTGGCAGATCAAGTGGATAGAAACGCGCATTCCATGGTGGAACTTAGTCAGCGTGCGACATGTGTGGTAATCAAAACCAACGCCTAAGATTAAAACATTTCAAATGGATCCTGTGGTCTGTAGACGTGCCAACACACCGTCGGAGCTAGAGTTTCGATCTTCTTCTCTGGTGGACCTCACCGGATTAGTCCACCCTCAACCATCACCAAAATAAAAAAGGAGGACATGATCTGAAAGAAAAAATGGCGTAGAGCACAAATCTGACATCAATTTCAACTAACTCCAAATATATAAAAAGATATGAGGAGTTGAATTTTGAGGTGTGATACCTGAGTTGCTTCGATTTGACCTCAAAGCACCTCAATCTTCTTTCTTACATTGGTAGCACTTCAGACAACCAAAGATCCAAGAGAATTGATGAGAATTGAGTGAGAATCGAAGAGAAGAAGTTTTCTGAAATTTACCTTCAATGATGTGTGGAAATGGATCTTGCATGCTTCAAACTTGATCTGATCACACTTGAGAAGCTTGCAGGAGAGGTTTGGCAGTGGTACAAAGCTTTGGATCCTGGAGTTTTTGAATCTCCAAACATTAAGATTCAAACTCAATTTTCAAGTTAAAAATTCTCAAGTTTTCCACTGAATGGTGAGGGTTTCAATTGGGGGGAAAAGTTGGCGCGCAAGGTGTGTTTGAAATGAGCTCCAAAGGCATGTATTTATAGCAACTGAGACTGATATTTGCACACTTAAAAAATTTCTAAATTTGGAGATTTCATGCATAAGCTTGCATGAGCGTGTACAGGCCCATGAAGCAATCCAATTTGATCCACTTGCAACTATTCTGAAGTTCAAATGAGGCTTGGATGTCAAGGCAATGATATGTGGAGTTTTTGGCATTTGATTTCTTCCAATCATGCAGACCTATTAAAGCCATGCACAACCCTGGTAAACTTCATCCAAAATGCATGAACTTGGGTTTTTTGGAAATCTTAGATTAAGGGGAACAACTTTGATGTTGGAAACTTTTTCATTTGGAACTTGGATCATGGTGAATTTTGAGGTGGAAGTTTGGAAATTTCAACATTTTGAAATTTTTTCTAAGTGTCAAGCCATATATCTCAATATTCCACCTTGCTTAACTTTTTATGTGAGCTTCAAATGAGAAAAGAGTCTTCATCAAAGTTGTATCTATTTCAAATACCTTAAAAATGGTCACCAATTTCATGTCATTTGGATTTAGAATGATAGAGTTATGCATTTTTGAAGTTGAGGAAAATCACTTGTTCAATGGTATAGGGCAAAAATGACCTATAATGTATCCTCATATCACATGATTATAAAAGTTGAATTAGATCTTACTCCAAACATAAAAGTTGAATTATACATGTTGAATTTGATTGTGAAACTTGTAAATCTTTCATCTCATAAAAATTGAGCAAGTTATGGTCTTAGGAAGTTGACTTTCAAATTAGGGTTTAGAAAAATGACCTATAATGTTTCAACATAGAAAATGATTTTCCAAGAAAAACTAGCTCTAGGTCTCAACACAAAAGTTGTTTGGCATGTCATTTAGAGTAACTTTTATCTTGGGATCATTTTCATATGGTTAAAATTGTATGAGATAGGGTCTAGGGAGACCCAACTTTAATTAGATGAATTCATCTGGCCAACCACCATCAACCAACTTGCTAACCTTTAATTCTCTTGACTTTTTAGGCTCATGGTAGATCATATATGCATAAGATGATGAATTTTAAAGTGTCCCTTGAGAAATTTGATCAATTGGTGAGGTAGCTTGTTGGAGAAGTTACTCAAGATACCTAGTCAAACTAGGGTTTCCAAGGCAAATCACCTCTAAACTCTTGAAGAATATTTGATCAATATGACATGTAGAGATCATTGAGACATTGTGGATCAATCTTTGATTGTGCTCTTAGACATGAGGGTCTTAAACCCTAGATGTTAACTTGATAGATCAATGGTGATCATGCTATACCTACAAAAGAGTTAGGCAAATACAAAGACATATTTTTGGTATTTTGGTTAGTAAAATGATGATATACAAGTATGATACAATCACATGGTGCTTGGTGATTTGCCCCAAAACAAACCCAATGAAAGAGGGATTAGGAGGATGCCAAGGTATGATCCCAATGCTAATGCATATGATGAAATTGCATGAGGGATCTTAGGGTCAAAATTGGGGTCTTACAGCTGCCCCTATTTAAGGACGTTCTAACTGAGGAGATGAAGTGTAAAATATTCGCATCGACTCAGTAGAATGGGCTTAAATAACAACATAGAAACAAATTCTGGTCTCTAAGAGACCTCATGATGCATATGGTATGAATGTAGAAGCAAATTCTCTGTGGGGAAATGTTGCCACAAAGGAGAAGAGATCAGAGAGAACGAATATCCGCAGGAGCATAATGCCTTCCATAAGGACAAACTTGCTGGGGAAATAGAGACTCTGGGGGAGAAAGGGGTTATGGGTAGGCCAGGCTATGACTTAAAAACTGCTGGGGGGACTAGAGAAATTCCATAAAAAATGGAAAGACTCGGCCGGGTAAACAAACGTCTGCAGCAGAAACAAGTAGATCAGGATAAAACTAACATACTCGAATCATGCAGGAAAAACGATTTCACTAAGGAAATGCACACTTAACTCAACTAGGGGAAGAAATAAACTTCAACCCAGGAGGAGCAGAAATCTACTATCCACTACCGGTCACTGGGTAAGGAGATAATAAATATCTGACAGAGAGGAAACCCGTCATCGATTAGGATGAACATATCAAGGATGACTCACTGGGAATTACCACCAAGAGGGAGTATTCATTACCGGTTACTGGGTAAGAATAAACCTTGCTGGGGAAAACTACAGAAATAGGATTTACAACTACCAGTTACTGGGAAGAAGACCAAGGACGAGAATATTTATCACCGGTTAGGGTGAACATATCAAGGATATACTCAAAAGAAAAGAAAATTTGTCATCGGTTAGTATGAACATATCAAGGATAGACTTGCCTGCGGATGTTAAGGAGGATATCCGTCATGGGTTAGGATGAGAATATCAAGGATAAACCAACTGAACAAAAAGTAGGAATTACATCTATCGAATACTGGGTAGAATACCAACAAAGAGAAAATATGTCACCGGTTAGGATGAACATATCATGGATAGACTCTACAAAGGGGAAAGAAAAGCATGATTTATAACTACCGGTTACTGGGTAGAAGACCGCAAAGAGAAGGAAACCCGTCATCAGTTAGGATGAACATATCAAGGATTAGCTCTCTCGGGAATAAAATAGGGATTACGACTACCCTTTTACTGGGTAGAATACCAAAAATGAGAATATCCGTCATCGGTTAGGATGAACATATCAAGGATAAACTCAAATAGTGGAAGAAAATATTCGTTATCAGTTAGGATGAACATACCAAGGATATTCTTCCGGGAAAAGAATGAATCCAATGGGGAGTCTACTGATAGGAAAAAAAACAGTGGTACCCTTGTCGGGTATTGGGAAAGAAGTAACAAACTACAAACCAAGAAGAATATTACCAGTTATTGGATAATAAACCCTTAGGGGACCCAAAGCATCTATCTAGGTAAGAACTAGAAAGAAACAGTCAATCAAGACTCAACCCAATGAGGATATAACTCAAGGGGAGTGGTTCCATCTAGATAATCAATTGGGGAAGAAAATAAAACAATACTCATCCACGAGAAAATAACTCAGTGGGGAAAAGGAGAAAGGTTAAAGTCTTTCTGCTTAAGGGGCCGACACTCTACAATTGAAGGATGACAGACGCCGGATTTGTATGGGGATAAAGTACCGCCATAACAGAGAATAAGGATCTCAAACAATGAATTAGTAAATATGATGATGAAATTATATGAATGTATATGTATATGTATATGTATATGTATATATGATGATTATGCTGACAAAGGTGTACAAAGGTGTCGCAAAGGATACAAAGGTGTCGCAAAATTTGAATCATCGGTACAATCCTCGGTCAATCCACAAGAGAGGGAGACAAATGCTGGTTAAAAAAAGAGAGATCATCATCCCAGAGACTCAAATCTAACCAGGGAAGGAGGAGATCTACTGAGGAAAAGAAATGTTATCGAGTCTGCAGGGAATTTGAGGTCAACATCATATTGAATAGGAGACAACCGTACAGAGGATAAACAAAAAAAATCCGCTCAGGAACCAGGAGGAAACTCTGATTAGAAGTGAGCTGGATGGCGATTGGTGGGGAAACCAAAGTAGTCTACTGAGGAAACCATCCTCACTCTGCCGGAGATTAAAACAAATATCAACCCTACTAAGGAATACACAAACTCCGTAGGGGAATGTCCACAAGATCCGCTGGGGATTAAAAGACTCCACGGGGGAACTGAATCAACTAAACTCGGCTAGGGATAACTGAGGGTTAACTGCTCGAGAGAACCATTAATGCTCCACACTTAGGACTTGCTGTTTTTCGAAATGCTGTTCATATTTATTTTTAATTGCTTTAAAATTCTTGCTTTTATATGTTTAAGAAAATGATTTTGATTAAAAAATTTAAATTCAATAATGATCGTAATAAAATTTAAACTATTTGGCTGAAGTAAATAAGAGTGGAAACAGTTGGATAAAAACTCAACTTTATTTAATAGAATTGTAGTCTGTAAATGACAAGACTCCATAGATCTTTACAAAGTTTGAAAATGGTAATTTACATTGAAAAAGGGGTACATTGAATACAATTTATCACTAATCCTTCTACCAACTCTTGATATTCATGGTGCTTTTGGTCGCTACTGGGGACGATGATTTATGTTAACCCTTGTGCTCAACAAAGCTTCTCCAAAATTGAAGATCAGTAGAATGCAGTTACTTGCCAAAATTCCTAATTTTTGCATAAGTTGCCCAACGGTGGGGTATTCAACTTATCGGGAAAATTCTATCTATTTTATGTCTCTAATTTTTGCCTGGATCACCCTTTCGGGTTTTCAATCTACCGAGACGCTCATTTTTGCCTAAACCTCCCTTTCGGGTTTTCAACTTAGCGAGTTGTTCTTTTTATTTTTAGGGGAAGTATTTCTGGACTGCATCTGCGTTCACAGGACGAGTGAACTCTTCACCATCCATTGTTGTAAGAATCAATACACCGCCTGAAAAGGCTTTCTTAACAACATATGGGCCTTCATAATTATGAGTCCTTTTTCCCCTAGAATCTGGTTTAAACGATAAAATCTTCTTGAGCACAAGGTCACCTTCCCTGAATACCCGATGTCTGAACTTCTTATCAAAATCTTTCTTCATCCTTTGCTGATATAACTGACCATGACACATGGTCATCAATCTCTTCTCTTCAATCAAATTCAACTAATCAAACCTGGTTTGACACCATTCAACCTCAGTCAACTTAGCTTCATTGAGCACACGCAATGACGGAATCTCAACCTCTACGGGGAGCATTGCTTCCATACCATACACAAGAGAGAAAGGGGTTGCCCCTGTTGAAGTGCGGATGGATGTACGAGACCCATGCAAAGCAAATGGGAGCATCTCATGCCAATCCTTATATGTCACAACCATTTTCTGAATAATCTTCTTAATGTTCTTATTTGCAGCTTCAATAGCCTCATTCATCTTGGGTCTATAGGGAGAAGAATTATGATGTGCGATCTTGAAGTCTTTACAAAGAGCTTCCACCATATTATTATTCAAGTTCGACCCATTATCAGTAATTATCTTACTTGGCACACCATAACGACATATGATCTAATTCTTGATAAACCTTACAACAATTTGCTTGGTCACATTCACATATGATGCCGCTTCAACCTATTTTGTGAAGTAGTCAATTGCCACCAAAATGAAACGATGTCCATTCGAAGCTTTAGGCTCAATCATGCCAATCATATCAATTCCCCACATGGAGAAGGGCCATGGGAAGGAGATAACATTCAACAGTGTCAGAGGAACATCAATCTTGTCCGCATATATTTGACAGATGTGGCATTTCTTCACAAACTTGCAACAATCAGATTCCATTGTCAGCCAATAGTAACCTACCCTCAACATCTTCTTCGTCATTGCATGTCCATTGGAATGAGTACCAAAGGAACCTTCATGAACTTCAGTCATCAACATGTCTGCTTCGTGTTGACACGTCTCATGACTATATATAAAATATAGTATATCGGGTGATTGACTGCAAGTGCACAGTCCAGTTGTTTTAGTTTTAAAAGATATCGAACCCACAGGGACCGATGGTCAAACTAATGTTATCGATGTTACTATGTTTAGCTAAGGAGATGATTTTTAGAGGTTTGGTTGAACAAAAATTAAATCTAAAGGAAGTTAAGTTTTTAAGAAAATATTAATAGAGGGATATCAGTATGCAACACATTAATCGTCAGGGTTTCCATAAGTCACCAGTGTATATTTAATTACCAAATATCTTTTAGTAGAAAATACTTATTTAAAAGGCTTTATCTCACACTCTCGTGATTGTTGACTCAGACTATACTTTTAAGTCAGAATGTAAGCTCTCGTTGTCCCACTTGAAGTTAAAAATACTTTTTGAAAATAAATAAGTTCTAATTGCTTTTAAAGTGCTCTCGCTATTTTTAAAATCAATGCCTAGTTTTTACTATCCAGTTCGACCATCACGCTCTCGCGATTGTCGGTTCTCACCTTAGTTAATTTCCCACTCTCGTGGAAAAACCGTATTAAATAGCTTCTCACTCTCGTGACTGACAAAGTTAATTAAATTTAAATTAAAAACCATAACCAAAAAGATTATTTGAGAAAAGAAGTTTACACTGATTATTATTAAATCCCGTCTAATTAAATTGTTTACATACCGATACCAGTAGTTTAGCCGGACATGTTAATTAATGCAAACACAGACGAACATAAACAGACCAACAATAAGGCAAACATGATTAAATAATAAAGCAATAATAATAATAATTGAATAAGAACCTGAAACTTTGGTTAATCGAATATGCTGAATCTTGAAGTACTTGAGCAGTCCTCCACAGGTCGGTAGGATTCTGCATCTTCGAAACAATTGCTTAAACTAAATTAAATAAATTGCAGTAGTTCCCTAGTGTAGGAAACTACTACTATTGGCTAAATGAAAAACAGAAAGGGAAGGAAAAAATCAAAGCTCTAAGCGGAATGATAAACAAATTGTGATAAAAGAAAACAGTGTTGCTGAAGAAAAAATAATAGAAAACAAAATTGTTGTGGAAAATAAATGCAGAGAAAGATCTTGAAAGTTGGCTTCGGGGAGGAAAATCAAGCTTGTCTGTAGGTTTCCAACTTCCATCCTTTTATAGTATCCATTTGATCTCCATAGTTGAGAGAAATAAGGGTGACTTGGTTGAGTGAGAGATTCATGGAAAAGTGGGTTAAGGAGCGAAAAATGGGGCGTGTGGATCACTTTTGTTGAACAATTCATTATGCTTATTTTGGCCTTGTGACGGTCGTGGTGGGCCTATGACGTTCGTCACAACCAGGGCGTGACGGTCGTGACGAGGTTTGTGACGGTCGTCACCTGCACAAAATTTATACTTTTTTCTGGTTTTTCTGTTGTTTCTCTTCTGTTTCTTCTTCTTTTCCTTCCTTTTCTATACTTTGCTCATTTAAGCATGTGAATTGAAATACCTGCAAAAATAACTCGAACACTTGCGGAATAATCGGAATATAAATGAAAATGGTACGATTTTTGAATGTAAATCAAGGCAAATATACAATGTATTTTCGCGTTATCAAACTCCCATATACTTGAATCTTTGCTTGTCCTCAAGCAAATAGTCAGTATGAAATTCGAAACACTAGTTAAATGCGAATACATGACAAATTTCCAATTCGTACGTGGTTGTTAGGTATTCCGTTAGAATAACAGATACTCAAGTAAAACAATAAAGATACAATGACGACACTGAAGGAGAAGAGCGATCCAAAATGCTACGGAATTTAAAATTTCTCCTTTAGTGATCCTTACGAATGGGCATGATCAGTGATAGAATCGTTACCTCTTGTGGTGATTGTAACCTTTGCTGCAGATCTACGGAGCAATCACGAACGTTGAACGATGATAACGCCTCTACTCAGTCCACATAAATGGATTCCTTCAATCTCAGTGATAGCTGCTATGAATGAAGGCTTTGAGTGAGAGAGAGAGAGAAACAAAATTGCAACTCCACACCTGCTTCTACTCAAGGGTTCTATTTATAGAACCACTTGTGTGGGCTGCAAGCTAAAAAGCCCACTCAAGTGTATGTGGCCCATATCTTATAATATGCCAAAATCACTTAAGCGCGTGGTACCTTACCATATTTCGGATTCTACTTAAGTACACCGTACCTTACGATGTTCTACAATTAACTTAAGTGCACTGTACATTACGGTATTCCTTAGTTACTCTATCTCTCATCAATCTGTCCTTTTGTGCGTGACCCTGTAGGTTTTCGCGGTATTGGCAATTATATTAAATCACGTATTTAACATGATAAACAGTGAGCGGTATCTAGCAACACATCACTGCTACCCAAGACACGAAAATGTCATGTGATCTGAAAAATCCTTTTGTGATAATACTTATGTGTACAATTACCCTTTTGCCCTTATGTCTATATTGAACACAAGGCATATACCATGTCATCCTAGTCCAGTTCAATATTGGGCCTATAGACATTCATCCTGTTATGTAGGAAGGGTAAATTCCATCTAGGTCACTCATGTCCCTTAGCATGCTTCGTGGAGTACCCATCAACTGTCTTTATGGTCATCCAGTTACGGACAATGTTTGATCAACAATAAGGCACTCGACTCTACATCTAGGGTCCATAGTGGTTTCAGGTCGAAGGGTGGTATATACCATTATCACCATTAGAATAACTTATGACACTTTGCATAACATTTTATATAGTATTCTCATAGCGGGTCAATCCACTATAAATATTACTCTTAGTATTCATACCTATGTTTAAGACTTGATAACTCCTTATCCATGATCCATGAGATGTGATCATGAGTCTATATACATAATAGTCTTAATGCTTTAATGTTATCCCACTTCACAATAAAGTTCGACTACAGATACTTTAAGAATAGTGTCCTTATGTTTAATGTGATCTCATGATTAAGTCACACTTGATACATTAAACGGACTAGCTATTCTAGGGACTTTATTAAACAAACATAATAAAGAAAAAGCCTTTTATTATTAATAAATAATTCGATATAAGTACCAAAAGTATTGGCCTCTAGGGCTTACACCAATAGACACAAGCAATAAGCATTAACATAGATCTCTCTTTTGTACAAACTAGTTCGAATCATGCTATTATAGCTCAACCTAATGCATCTCGTTCCTATTTCACCCGATTTCATTCTAGCGCAATCACACTAAGCCCTTTGCCTTTACACGCACTTAGTGAAGTAGCCGGTTAGTGGCTTTGATCCTTTTTTAGCACGGGGTCTGGTACACTAGAGTGGTAACCCTTTATATATCCCATTTGAAGGTTGTGGGGGATCGAACCGTAGTTTTCCCTATCGAGTCCAGTACCAGGTACCTCTGAACCAACCGGCAACGGGTTTTTCTTTCCTTTTGTATTTCTTGCAACCGTTTGTATGGTGCATTTTCAATTTTCGATAGCAAAAGTATGAAGGATCTTCTTAATTCGTAGGCATCAATCACTTATATTCATCGGCTCTTCACATGGTTTGCGTTTAAGACAGTGTTGACTGCTAATATAAACTATTAGGGGTTAATCTAGAACGGAGACTTAAGGTATCGGTATAATGGGTACTCAAACTGATCTCCTAAAAGTGAGAGATCTAAGGTGTCAGGACGGTATCAATCTTGTTAGATTTTTCTCAGATTCCTAACATAACTTATGTAAGACTACCTATATACTCGTAGGGTGTGCATTTAACATAAAAACAAAAAAAAATTTATGGCAAATTAGATAGAAATAAATGAACGATTAGATACGAACAAATAAATGAAAGACAATTTTTTTGTTATGGCTAAAAATAGAAACAAATAAAGGAAAGACAAGGATTCCCTCCCACACTTAAACAAAGCATTTTCCTCAATTCGACAAAATAAAGTGGGAAAAGGGAAGAAACAAGAGGATCGCTACTCTTCGCCACGATGATGGGCTCTATATGCTCTAACTCTTGCTCGTGCACGTTCACTTCTACCATGCTAGGAAGGATCCAACCCCACATGCTGAGTGTACTCCTGGATGGCATCAACGCGATGTGTCAAGGCACTCATCTCTTCAGATAGTTCCTCCATCCCTTGGTCGTTCCAGTTTGCATAGTTATGCTGATCCCTCTGTATTTTCTGGATCACTTGCATCATTTCCGTATGGCGCTCTTCTATCCTCTGGTTATGTCGCAACATCTCAGCATAGATGTCTTCCTTGGTGGCGGGTCAATGATCATTTCTTTGTTGGCTTCTCGAAGATGTCTCTGCAGCATGCTCAGGAGGTGGTTGTGTCACCTGTCGATCCATCTCTTCTTCAATTTCATCGGCTCCATTATCATTAGGATCTTCTTCATTCGGCTCAGGCGCATTCAGATTTAAAATCCAATTTGCCATATTCTGCGGATCTGTACGGTTCTTGTTGGGCATAATGATGCATCGAACTATCTTGTTTCGAGCCATAGGGTGGTATCTCCCATTGTCTCTGATCTTGATGAGGTGCGAGGAACGGCAGTAGTCGATGCTGAGGAACTCGACTGGCAAGGCAGGTAAGTTGGCGGGCCTATCCCCTAGGTTCAGGCCTAATGCTATGGAGGTGATGGTTCCTCCAAAATAGAATGTTGTGTTGCCTCTAATGCATGCAACCTGGATGTTAGCCAACAAGAATGGGGTGGCATTGAACGCCACCGGAGTGAACACACAGTGAAGGAAGAAAGGCTCCTTAGAGTTTACCTTATGGTTGTTGCCTCTTCGGAAGACCGTGTGTCCTAAGACCCGGTGGAAATATCTGATAGCTGGGTTGTGAATGTACGTTGCGTTGAGCGCATCCCAGCTTATGACGTTCACATTGGTGAGGCTGTGCCACACTCAAAATTCTATTTTCGACCATCCGTCATGGATACAACAGTGAACTCCATCTCCATGTCGAAAACCAAGTATTCGTGCTATTTGAGTTTGGTTCAAGGAATACTCGGTACGGAACATTCTAAATGTGGCGGCTTCGGTGAGGAACTGAGTTGCACCAGGAGGTGTTATATAGGAGAACGAACTCAGGAATTCAAGGGTCAGCGCCTCATAAGTTGGTTGTGGGTTGGTGCAGAGTTGCGTCAAACCAAAGGAGTTCAGCATCCATTCCACGCCATCTGATAGCCCCAACTCTGTCAGACAGTCATTATAAACGTACCTCGTAGGTTGGACTGAACGTTGATAGAACCTGAGGTAGGTGTCTCTTTGTCGTTCGTTTGCTTCTCCCTCTCTGAATGTGATATTTGAAAGGTCGGGAGCAGGTCTCTCTTGACGAGCCATTGAGTGTGTGAATTGCAAATATAGGTTTTAGTGGAAGAGATGGATTTTGTGAGTTATAGGGAACTCACTTGTTTCTTGCTTAAAATAGGATGTGATGGAAGGGTTAATAGAGAAATAAGTGGTGTGAGTGGGATGGTTAAGGAAAACAGAAGGATTAGATGAGGAAGAAGAAGAGAAGTGCGCCTGTTTAAATAGGGAAACATAGTGCGTGTCCTGGATCAGTGACGAGCGTCACATGGCTGTTACGGTCATCACGCGTAACGGTCACAAGCAACGGTCATATGTAACAGTCATATACTTCATGTGTGACGGGCGTGGCACTTCTGTGACGGGCGTAACACATCATGTGATGCTCGTCACACACAACGATCACAATTTTGCAAAAATGCCAAAAATATATAAATTAAAATAAAAAATTTACTGCATGCTTTATTTTTAACTATTTGCATGTTATGAGTGAATTACATTGTCAGTACCATAGCAAAAATAGAGATTATTATAACTAAAAGAAGGTAAAGACAATAACAGTATAGAAACACAATGATAAAATAATTGCAGCAGCAGTACAAAATAAAATAACAGCAGTAACAAAATTAAACTGACGCAGGTAATTTAAATCTATCATAGAAGCAAAAGAAATAACAATGTCATTTATATTAAATGTAAAGACAAAATTTAAATGTGACATTAAGCATTAAAAAAATAATAGGAATAAAGTGCTCCCTCCCCGCACTAAAATATAGTAGTGTCCTCATTGCTCGGGGTTGTCAACTAAGAAGCTAAGGAATTCTAGGGTAAGCTCACGATATGTGACAAACATTCTCTTAATAGCAGCATTCTCCAAATCTAGTTGGTTAAACATAAACAAGATGCTATCGCAGATACCTAACCTATCCATGGTAGGTCCATCATAATATATGAATAAAGCCATATCCTTCTGAGCTAAATAATCATAACGCCTTCTCTGAACTCTGCCTCTGAAAACTATATCTACTGGTTGCATGATGAAAGTTAGTTACTAACTAGTTATAAATTCGCATGTTAATCAGTATCCAATATTTCTAAGTTAGTAATGAGAAACAACAAGTACATTACTGTATAGAATCAAGGAAAGGGAGTAAAATAAAAGTAATAGTCAAAGAAGGAAAACGCTTAAACTGCAAAACATAAAAATAAGAAAATCAATAACAAATTAAAAAGAGGCGGGTTGTCTCCCACTAAGCACTTTGTTTAATGTCGTAAGTTCTACAGTAACGTTGCGATATATTAGTTTTCTGGTTGAGCGGTCAGCTCTATAAGTCTTAGACTATTTGAATAGTCTTTATTGTCAATGTTATGATAATGTTGTAATCGCTGCCCATTTACCATGAATGGTTCACTATTTCTACCCTTGATTTCTATCGCACCGCTTTTAAAAACTTTTGTAATTTCGAAAGGGCCTGACCACCTAGATTTACGTTTTCCCGGAAAAAGCTTAAGTCTTGAATTAAATAGTAGCACTACGTCGCTGACATTAAACTCTTTCCTAGATATACGTTTATCGTGGCATTTTTTGGTTAGTTCTTTGTATATCTTGGCATTCTCATAGGCGTCTAGTCTAAGTTCTTCCAATTCGTGAATGTCTAAAATTCGCTTCTCGCCTGCGGAAGTATAATTTAGATTTAGGGTCTTAATTGCCCAATAAGCTTTGTGTTCTAACTCCACAGAGAGGTGACATGATTTACCATAGACTAATTTAAATGGGGTGGTCCCTATTGGGGTCTTGTAGGATGTTCTATATGCCCACAAAGCTTCATTTAGTTTAGATGACCTGTCTTTTCTAGATATTCCGACAGTCTTTTCTAGAATTTATTTGATCTCTCTATTCGAAACTTTGACTTGCCCACTGGTTTGTGGGTGATACGGTGTTGTTACACGGTGTCAGACTCCATATTTCAGAAGAAGTTTTCCAAATATATTTGATATGAAATGGGAGCCACCGTCACTAACTACTAATTTTGGCACACCGAATCTAGGAAAGATTATGTTCTTGAACAGCTTAATCACTACTCGTGTGTCATTTGTCGAAGAAGCTACAACCTCGATCCATTTTGAAACGTAATCGACAGCTACGAGTATGTACTTATTACCAAAAGAAGACGGAAATGGTCCCATAAAGTCAATCCCCCACACATCAAAAACTTCCACTTCTAAGATGCTTGTTTGTGGCATTTCGTCGCGTCTTGAAATGTTACCAGTGCGTTAGCACCAGTCGGAATTTATAAGCGCATTATGGACATCTTTTCATAGAGTAGGCCAAAATAGGCCAGATTGTAAGATCTTAGCATAAGTTTTTGAAGTGCTTGCATTCCCACCATAGGGAGAAGAATGGCAATGAGAGATTATATCGTCTATTTCATCCTCAGTAACACATCGACGGAAAATACCGTCGGTACCTCTCTTGAAAAGCCGAGGTTCATCCCAGTAGTACTATTTTAGATCATGAAATAATTTCTTCTTTTGTTGGTATGATAGGTCCGGTTGAAGGGCTCCAACAGCTAGGTAGTTGACTAAGTCAACATACCAAGGTAGAGTTATATTCGTATGAATTTCTTCCATGGATTTTTCTATTTTGGTATCATTTAAGGTTAGTTCAGACATGTCGCTTTCCATTTGGTCTATAAGTCGTTCGTAAGGGAAATCATCATTGATTGGAATTTGTTCAGGCTTATTCCCTTCGATTCGTGATAAGTGGTCTGCTACTACGTTCTCAGTACCCTTCTTATCTTTTATTTCTAAGTCAAATTCTTGTAAGAGTAGGATCCATCTTAAGAGTCTTGGTTTGGCATCCTTCTTACTTAGCAAGTATCTAATAGCAGCGTGATCAGTATAGATGATGATTTTTGCTCCTACTAAGTAAGAACGGAATTTGTCTAAAGCGAACACAACGACTAGCAGTTCCTTTTCAGTGGCGGTGTAGTTCATTTAGGCAGGATCTAATGTTCTACTTGCGTAGTAGATCGCATGAAGTTTTTTATCCTTTCTTTGTCCTAGCACTGCGCCTACGGCATAGTCACTCACATCACACATGATTTTGAATGGTAATCTCCAGTCAGGTGGTTGCATGATAGTGCGGTGATTAAAGATGTTTTTAATTGTTCAAACACTGTTAAACATTTCTCATCAAAGATAAAGTCAACGTCTTTCATTAATAAACCAGTCAGTGGTTTGGTAATTTTCGTGAAATCTTAGATAAAGCGTCGGTAGAAACCGGCATGTCCTAAAAAGCTTCGTATTTCTCGTACGGTTTTCGGAGGTTGAAAATTCTCTATGATTTCGATCTTAGATTTGTCTACTTCAATTCCTTTATCAGATACTACGTGTCCTAACATGATTCCTTGTTGGACCATGAAATGGCATTTCTCCCAGTTCAAGACGAGATTCACCTTTACGCATCTTTCAAGTACCATTTCAAGGTTTGATAGACATCTTTCGAAGCTCTGCCCACAAACAGAAAAACCGTCCATAAAGACTTCCATAATGTCGTCTATAAAGTCAGCGAAGATTGACATCATGCATCTTTGGAATGTTGCGGGAGCGTTGCATAGTCCAAATGCCATTCGTCGATAAGCAAATGTACCATAAGGGCATGTGAAGGTTTTTTTCTCTTGGTCGTCAGGATGGATAGGAATTTGAAATAATCCTGAATAACCGTCTAGATAGCAGAAGTGGGAATGCTTAGCCAATCGTTCAAGCATTTGATCAATGAAAGGCAGATGAAAATGATCCTTTCGAGTGGCTTTGTTTAGTTTCCTATAATCGATGCAGATTCTACTTCCGGTCACAACTCTTTGTTCTATAGATTCGCCCTTCTCGTTCTTAACAACTGTAACACCCTCTTTCTTGGGGCTAACCCATTGACTATCGGAGATCAGGTATATGATTCCTGCATCTAATAACTTCTTCACTTCATCCTTGACTACAATAGTTAAGATTGGGTTGATCCTTCTCTGGTGTTCTCTAGAGGTTTTACAATCTTCCTCAAGCATAATGTGATGCATACAGATAGAAAGACTTATTCCTTTTAGGTCGGCGATGTTGTAGCCTAACGTAGGGGGATATTTTCTTAAGATATCTAGTAACTTCTCAGTTTCCATCTATCCTAAGTTTACGTTGACTATTACTAGTCTTTTGAGTTCAGTGTCTAGGAATTCATATCTTAGGTTCTTTAGTAGTGCTTTTAATTCTAAGTCTGGCTTCTTCGGGCATGGCATGTGGTTGGGTGTAAGTGCTAAGCATTCGCTTAGACTGTCATTTTGGTATGGTTCATGCTAATTATCATCTTCAAAGATTGGAGGGATTTGGATTTTCATTATATCAGAATATGTGGTTTCTTGCATCTCCATCTCTCTTACGCACTCGTCTATGACATCAAGTAGATAACAGGTATCGTCTATAGCTGGCGCTTGTAAGAATTATGTCAAGATGAATTCAACCTTTTCTTCTCCAACTTCGAATGTTAGCTTACCTCTTTTCACGTCTATTATGGCTCCGGCGGTAGCTAAGAATGGCCTTCCTAATATCATAGGTGTAGTGACATCTTTTTTAATGTCCATGATTATGAAGTATGTAGGAATGTAAAATTGTCCTACACGTACTGGGACATTCTCTAGTATACCAACAGGATATTTGATTGAGCGGTCAGCTAGTTGAACAAACATCTCGGTTGGTCTTAGTTCTCCCATGTTGAGCCTTTTACAGATAGTTAAGGGTATTACACTAATGATGGCTCCTAAGTCTCATAGAGATTTGTCTATGACGAACTTTCCAATGACACAGGGTATGGAGAAACTACATGGGTCTTTTAGTTTGGGAGGCATGTTGTTTTGGATTATTGCGCTACACTCAGCAGTAAGTGTAACTGTTTCGTTATCCTCGATCTTTTTCTTATTGGATAGGATCTCTTTAAGAAATTTGGTATATGAGAGCATTTGTGTGATGGCTTCTATAAAGGGAATTGTAATATTCAGTTGCTTCAGAAGTTCAACAAATTTCTTAAATTGCCCTGCAAATTTAGAATTTGCGAGTCTTTAAGGATACAGAATATGTGGTTTATAAGGTGGTGGAGGCACATAAGGTTTTTCTTTCTCGTCGGCCTCTTGGATATTATCTTCCTTCTCCTTCGGTTCACTTACCTTCTCATTTTTTGTTTTGTCAAGTTTTTTGTACATGGCAAGATTTTGGAGTCTTGGATCCACGGGTCCGTCTAGTTCTTTTCCACTTCTCAATATAATGACATTTGCATGTCCTTTTGGATTAGGTTGTGGTTGTCCAGGAAATATGCCAGCAGGAGCAATAGTAGATGCTTGTTGTTGAGCCACTTGTCAAATCTGTGTTTCAAGCATTTTGTTGTGGGTGGCTAAGGTGTCTACTTTGCTCGCTAATTGTTTAAGTTGCTCACTAGTATGTATGTTTTGGGTTAAGAAGTCTTTGTTTATTTGAGCTTGGGTAGCTATGAAGCTTTCCATCATTAGTTCAAGGTTGGACTTCCTAGGCATGTTAGGAGCATTAGTAGCTGGCTTTTGATATCTAGGTGGGACAGCGGGTGCTTGGCCAGGTGCATACAAGGTGTTGTTGTTCTTGTACGAAAAGTTGGGATGGTTTTTCCAACCTGGATTGTAGGTATTCGAATAAGGATTTCCTTGTGCATAATTTACTTGATCAGTGGGGACTCCTGCTAATATTTGACATTCTGGTGCAGTGTGTCCAAGAATTCCACATAACTCACAGTTTGGAGTTACAGCAGTCACAGAGGTTGCGGATGGAATGGTCAAGTTGATTAACTTTTGAACTAGGGCATCTACCTTTGCATGGACATGGTCAAGGTAACTGATTTAGTACATTCCACCTTTTGGTTGGGGCTTTTCTACTAGAGTTCTTTCACCTCCCCATTGGCAATGGTTTTGGGCCATGTTTTCAATGAGTTGATAGGCTTCGTTGTATGGCTTGTCCATAAGTGCACCGCCTGCAGTTGCGTCTATTGTTAGTCTTGTGTTATACAGAAGCCCATTGTAAAATGTGTGAATGATCACCCAGTCTTCAAGACCATGATGAGGACATATCCTCATCATGTCTTTGATCTCTCCCACACGTCGTAGAGAGATTCTTCATCTTTTTGTCAAAATCTGTTGATTTGAGCTCTCAACATAGCAGTTCTTCCCATGTAGTAACTGAGTTGGATGGCAAGGATTGCAACCAAGCCCAAGCTCTGTCTCTTAGAGAGAAAGGAAAAAGGCGTAGTCTTATCGCATCTTGAGATACACCATTCGCCTTCACAGTGTATGTGTACTGCACAAACTTGGTCAAATGTTCATTATGGTCGTCCGTATGATTTCCAGCAAATTGATGTTGTTGAACAACTGATAATAGTGAGGGTTTCAACTCGAAATCGTTTCAATCAATAGCAGGGGCAGCAATGTTGTTGTGAGGTTCTTGTTGAGACGGGGTAGCATAGAACTTAAGAGGACGATTATGTGGTCGTACTGCAGTCATGGTTGGTTTCTCAACTGGTTCAGTAGTAGGAAAGAAGATATCTGGAATATCGTATTTGAAGGTGAGAAAAACAAGAAAGGGGGGTTTGAATTGTTTTGAAAAATAAACGCTTTTTAAAAGAATAAGAACACACATAATTTTATACTGGTTCGCTTAGAAAACAAAGCTACTCCAGTCCACCAGGCCAAGGTGATTTCGCCTTCAAAAAGGACTTAATCCAGTAATCTTGAAAGATTACACAACCAATCGTCTAAGAGAATAATCTCTTAGCCCTCTCAAATATACAGACTGCACAGAGTCACTTGAGGAACAAAAATAATTTGAACAAAATAGATTTGTAATGTAAGATGCTTCTAAGAGTAAGCAAGTATTACAACAAAGTATTAGAACAGGAGTTTTCACGTAAGAGCAGCAGCCCGTGAAAAATTAGAGAGAATATGAATGAGTTTTCTGTGCATTGTTATTGTGTCTCTCAATGAGGTAGACTGTTCTTTATATAGTAGTGAGAAGGACCATTGGAGTGATGATATAATCTTGGTCTTTGGTGAGTATTCAATGTCATTACTTCTGTGTTTCTTGCTATAACCATTTTGTCTCCCTTTTAAATTCTTTCTTAAAATACTTCCTTTCCATAGTGAGAATTATTTCCGTTACTCTTTTTGGACTTGGTGAATCTTCATCAGAGTCTTGTTGTATCGAAGTTATTCTTCAGAGGGTGATCACATCTGAATTCATCAGAGCTTCTCAGAGTACTAGTCTTCTTGATCATCAGATTCTAAGACCAGTAGTTGTTGGAGCTTCTGGTTCTTTTGCTGTCTTTCTTTGATGAAAATCAGAACTTCTTGGACGTACTTCTTTCTCAACGGTGTTTGATCCTTTAATATTGTGTATCTGACATACGTTTGTATTTGATATGTGATTAGAGTCCTTCACAACTGTTCAGAGTCCAGCGTGAAAGTTCAGATTCCTGCATGAATGTTCAGAGTCCTACATACTTAGAAAAATTCTCGTTAGAGTGCCATTTTTGGTTTCATCCTTTGTTATCATCAAAATCTTAGAAATCTATTGTAGAACCAGTTTTGTTCTTACAATATCCCCCTTTTTGGTGATGACAAAACAATTTAATTTAGAGATGAAACATTTTCAGAGAAGAGTTTTAGATCAGATGTGTAGTGAGCTCCCCCTGAGTTAGATCTGGGAGTTCAGAAGTTCTTACCAGACCTTCCATGGTTTGGTGTTTCTAGTTACTTTCCTACATATCTTTAAGCCATAATGTTTGCAGAGTTTGACAGGAATTATATATATTTTCATCAGAGTTGTTTTTAGTTCTCCCCCTTTTTGTCAAAATAAAAAAGACTTAGCAAAAAAAACATAAGAGCAAAAGATTGATATTAACAGATAGAAATTACAGAGACCAGAACGCAGAAAGCAAACATAGAAGCAGAAAACAACAAGCAAATCAGATAAAAGTAACAAGCAAATCAGAAAGAACACAGAAAATCCTAAGTGCCTAAGGGTTTGGAGGTAGATGCATCCTCTGAAGCAGTTGGGTCAGCATGTTCTGAATGTTGACATTAACAGAATCATGTTGGTCCAGTCTGGCTCGAACTACCTTTTGTTCTTTCTGCAGCTCTTCAAGGGTATTTAGTACCAGAGGGACGAAGGTGGAGGACTCCCCCTGAGTCAATGCATCATTTCTGACTCTGGCAGCAGACTCTTCAGCAAGACGGGCTGCTTCTTTAGCGGCAGCTTTGGCTTTTGCCTCAGCTTCAGTAGCAGTAGTAGCATCAGCTAGAGCTTTGACCTCAGATTCCTTGATCCTTTGAAGTTCTTCTTGCCTTGCTTTCTCTCCAGCTTCTTTTCTTGCCCGCTTCTCTGGCTAGACGCTCCTGGAGTCTGATCTCAGCGTCTCTGATGAAGTCGTTGCGGACTTTCTAAGAGAGGCCTTTCAGCTTGAAGGCTTCAGAGGTCATCCAACTTATCACTCTGTTCCAGTGAATCCTTACAGCAAAGGGATCATCACTGATGCCAGAGTTGATGGTCAAAGACTTGACACCTTTATTGCTTCCTCAAGGGTCAGTATGGTGTTTTCTGGTCCAGAGGCTTGGGGTAGAGAAGTGGGGGGGCTTAAGTTAAGTGTGGGAGTTTGTGGGTCAGCGTAGGTAGTTGGTTGGGGTATTTCAGAGTTTTGTGGTTGGAATGGTTGTGATTTATAGTGGATTGGTTTGGATGGTGGAGGGTCAAAAGTGGTTGTGTTTGGAATTTCTGTGGGTGGAGAGGTAACTTTTGGTTCAGGGTTAGATTGTGTTGGCTGTTGAGAGGCCAGAGCACGATGTTGAAGCTGAGCCAAAGTTGGGGAGTGAGGGTTAGAGGGTTCAGTGTCAGATGAAAAGGTGTAGTAAGGTGGGGATTCTGGAGATGATGAGGAGGAGGGTGAAGTTGTTTCGTTCAGCATTTCTGCTTCTGTAATAGGTAGAGATGTGGTTGCAAGGTTGAATTTTTAAGAAGGTTGGTTAGATGGTCTGGAGGTTGAGGGAGGAGTTTCAGAGTTTGTGTATATGGGCGAAGGTTGAGGGATTAAGGAAGAAATTAGTTTAATTATTACAGAAGGAGGGAGAGGTACAGACTTACTAGGGGATCCAACCAGAGGTACTGGAGGTCTTGATCCAGAAGATTCTCCCAGCTTTGCTCTCTTCGCCTGCTTTGTCTTCTCAGATGGTTCTCGTGTCCTCTTCATGAAATCCGGAGGAAATTCTGGCAACCAGTCTAAGGTGAAGTCTGGGATGTCTACTCCTTGTTTGCGCAGATCATCTAAGTAGTACATGACTACCTCTGGAGGGTCGACCTTGGAGAACAGATAGAGTCCATTTGGGATCTTCCTCTGATCTTTAAGAGCTTCCCAGGAGGTGTCTAGAGTTGGTTTGACCCTTACTTGATTGATAATTCCCACGCTCTTCAGATTACGAGCGTTCAGAGGTCTTCCAGTATCTATCATCACGTCTTCCATGAGTCTGAATTGTATTAGATGATCCACGAGACCGCTTTCAATCAGTACATCAGAAATAAGCCTCCCCAGAGGAATGTAATTTCTAGTCTTCATGTTGTTTCTGGTATCTCTCACGGAGTATCTGAGATATTTGAAGAGGAGTGCAGGAAGGCAGAGCTTCAGACCCTTGTGAATGTAGTACATAATGCACTTCTGATCTGTGTTGATGTAATCTGAGGAGTTGGAGGTTGGGCGATGATGGATGGTGCCTAAGATGATCTTCAGCCATACCCGGAGGTTCTGATGCAGTTCCTTGTTCTTGGAATGCTTGCCTTCAGCGCTTTGTTGAAAGATTGTAGGGTTTATCTCATGAGACATATACTTTACCCTACGATTGATGTTGTAAATACGTCTTCCTCCAGCCTTCTCCATGCCCAGAAGAGCAACAATAGATTTTTCTGTGATCACCATCTTGACTCCCAGAACGTACGAGACGATGTAGTGATCGTCAGCGTCAGTAAATCTCCAGAATTCTTTTACTAGATTTGTATAGACTGGGCCATAGAGACGTTGGAAGTAATTTTCCCACCCTTGCTTCTTCAGCTCATCAGTGAGGTCGACACCATTTCTTCTCATGTTGTCAAAGTCCACCAACGATTCACACAACACTTCCAACTTTTCAAACAGTGTTGCAAGATGGATATGAGGCTTACGATCAAGAATGTGAGGTTCTTTGTAAATGGGGGTGGAAACAACGCCGGTGACTGCTGGGTTTTGATGACTTAAACTAGGAGCTTGCTCATTCGAGTTCATTTGTTGAGAGAAGTTGTACACAGACTGTTGTTGAGAATCCATGAAGATGTTGATGAGCTTGATATGAACGTTGAAGAACTTGAGTTAACACTGTAGAAATGCCTTGAGAGAGAGGAAAAATTAGAAGAGGGTTAAGAGTGTTTCTGAGTGAAAAGTGTGCAATTGTGAAACGAAGCGTTTAAATACCCAAATTAGGGCGCATGCAAAATGACACACAGAAATGAGATTAACACAAAAACCAAGTAAGCACTTTAGAGGGAGAATGATTACAACTCATAAATGAAGTCTAATCCCAAAATCAGCACACTGCTCGAGGAGATCTCAAAAGACTGTTTCTTGATTACTGCTAGACAGCTGTCTAGAAGTTCCAAGGTCAAACGCATAATGCTCCACGTGTTTACTTTATCTGATCTTCAAGAATACCAAAGGGTTGATTCCTGGAGATTTCTAACTCAGATGACTTTGAACTGGTAGTAGCATCAGGGTCAGATACAAAATTCAACTGTTTACATCAGAGTCTTATTTTGCTATCTCAGAGGCACATTTTATTCAGGACAATTTTGAATGTTTAGATTCTTTAAGATAAAGGAGAATCTATCTTCAGCGAGGGGTTTGGTAAAGATGTCAGCCCATTGATGGTCTGTATCAATAAATTTTAACATTACTACCCCTTTCTGAACATAGTCTCTAATAAAATGATGTTTTATTTCTATGTGCTTAGCTCTGGAGTGCAAAATAGGATTTTTTCTTAAATAGATGGAAGAAGTATTGTCACAAAAGATAGGAATGTTACTCTCAAAGATTTGAAGATCCTCTAGTTGATTCTTCATCCAGAGAATCTGAGTAGTGCATAATGATGTTGAAATATATTCTGCTTCTGCAGTGGACAAGGCTATGGTTGTTTGTCTTTTGCTGGCCCAGGAAATCAGATTCTTTCCCAAGAGCTGACAATTTCCAGATGTACTTTTTCGTTCCATTCTGTCTTCTGCGTAATCTGCATCACAAAAATCAGATAGTCTATACTCTGATGTTTTCTCATACATCAGACCCAGGTTAGGAGTTCCTTTCAGATATCTGAGTATTCTTTTAACATCTGTTAAATGAGATTCTCTAGGATCTGATTGGAATATGGCACAGAGACAAACACTAAACAAAATATCAGGACGTGTAGTAGTCAGATAGAGAAGAGAGCCTATCATACCACGATAGAGCTTCTGACAAACCTTCTGACTAACTTCTTCTTTTTCCAGAATGCAAGTGGGATGCATGGGTGTCTTAGCAGGTTTGCATTCCGCCATTTCGAATTTCTTCAGAATGTCTTTTATGTATTTATTTTGATGAACATAGGTGGCTTCTAAAGCTTGGTTGATTTGAATTCCTAGAAATAACTTTAGTTCTTGCATTAAGATCATTTCAAATTCTGCCTGCACTAGCTTAGAGAATTCTTGACACACAGAGGGGTTAGCTGAACCAAAAATGATGTCATCAACATATATCTGACATATCATGAGGTCATTATTAATGTTTTTACAGAAGAGTGTAGAGTCAACTTTCCCTGTGATAAAATCATGTTCCAGAAGAAAATTACTTAGTCTTTCATACCAAGCTCTAGGAGCTTGTTTTAGTCTGTATAAAGATTTCTTAAGTTTAAAAACATGTTCTGGACAATTTGAATTTTCAAAACCTGAAGGTTGATTTACATACACTTCTTCTGATATATAGCCATTAAGAAATGCTCTCTTGACATCCACTTGATACAGTTTGATAGAATAATTTACAGCAAATGAAACAAGTAAGCGAATAGATTCTAACCTGGTGACTGGGGAAAAGGTTTCATTGTAATGCATGCCTCCTTGTTGACTGTACCCTTGAGCCACCAGTCGAGCTTTGTTTCTGGCGACTTCGCCTTTCTCATTTAGCTTGTTTCTGAACACCCATCTGGTTCCGATAATGTGAGTGCCTTTGGGTTTAGGAACAAGATCCCAGACGTCATTCTTTGATAATTGATCTAGCTCTTCTTGCATGGCTAGAACCTAGTCATCATCTTGAAGTGCCTCATCACAGGAAGTAGGCTCGATTAGAGATACTAGTCCCAAGGGAGTTTCTTCAGGTACCTTGAAGGTTGACCTAGTTCGGATAGGTTCATCCTTGTGTCCCAGAATCAACTCTTCACATATATTGGGGCAACTTTTTGATTTCTTTTGGATCGCTAGGGATTTTGTTCCTTCTGGAGTTTGTATATCAGATATTTCTGGTGCTTTGATCTTCTCGTCAGAACCTGGAAGAGTAATCTCCAGGTCTACAAGTTTCTCAACTAGCTTTGACTTTTCAGGGTCAAGCTTATCATCAAATCTGACGTGAATTGATTCTTCCACAATTTTGGTTTCTGTGTTGTATACTCTATAGCCTTTAGAGCATTTTGAGTATCCTAACATAATACCTTTTTGTGCTTTTGAATCAAACTTGTTCAGATGTTCTTTAGTATTTAGAATAAATCAAGAGCATCCAAAAGGATGAAAATAAGAAATGTTGGGTTTTCTTCCTTTACACAGTTCATAGGGAGTTTTCTCCAGAATAGGTCTTATGGAGATTCTATTCTGAATATAACATGATGTATTAACTACTTCAGCCCAAAAGTGCTTAGCCACATTTGTTTCATTGATCATGGTTCTGGCCATCTCTTGGAGTGTCCTATTCTTCCTTTCTACAACTCCATTTTGTTGTGGAGTTCTAAGGCAGGAGAAATCATGGGATATTCTATTAGAGTCAAATAATTCTTCAAAAAAATTATTTTCAAATTCTCCACCATGATCACTTCTGACTCTGATGATTTTAGAGTCAAATTCGTTTTGCACTTTGGAACAGAAGCTAGTGAATACAGAATGAGACTCACTCTTGTGCTTTAAGAATTTTACCCATGTCCAGCGACTGAAATCAGCAACAATGACTAGTCCATATTTCTTCCCATTGATTGATGTTGTTTTCACAGGACCAAACAAATCAATGTGAACAATTTCCAGAGGCTTAGAGGTAGAAACAATATTTTTATTTTTAAAAGATGATTTTGAAAATTTTCCTTTCTGACATGCTTCACATAGAGCATCTGAAGAAAACTTCAGCTTGGGTAGACCTCTGACTAACTCGAGTTTATTTAGTCGAGATAGCTTTCTCATGCTAATGTGGCCCAAGCGTCTATGCCATACCCATTGCTCTTCATGAACAGACATTAAACATTTTACATTTTGTTCTTTTAGGTCTGAAAGATTTATTTTATAAATATTGTTTTTCCTCTCTCCAGTGAATAGGACTGTTCCATTGTTCTGATTTATTGCTTTACATGTTTTTTGATTGACGATTACGTCATACCCGTTATCACTTAATTGACTTATTAATAATAGATTATGCATTAATCCTTCTACATAGAGAACATCAGATATAGAGGGATGAGTACCATTACCAATAGTTCCGGAGCCTCTGATCCTTCCTTTCTGATTTCCTCCGAAACCTACGAATTCGGCATCTTTAAGTTCCAGGTTTTGGAACATATACTTTATTCCCGTCATGTGTCGCAAGCATCCAGAGTCCAGGTACCATGACTGGTGTTTTAACTCTACTTCATAAGATATTTCCAACATAAACAATCTTATCCTTTGGTACCCAGAATCTTTTGGGTCCTTTGTGATTAGTTTTCCCAGAGGTTCGTAACACTTTGGGTTTTCTAGCATTATCAAAGTGTTGTGCTTGTGTATGTGTATAGTGATAGGAAAAAGGAGATTTAGGTTGGTCATTAGTAGGAGTTTTATCTTCACTAGGATCATACCCAATTCCTCTTCTATTATTCTGACTGACCCCATAAATCATGGATGCCATTCTGCTTCTCTCTATCCCATTCTTCAGAAACTTTTGAAAAGATTTTTCATATTCGTAGATTACTGTGTTTGAAGTTTGTGGAGCTTGAGATAACGTTTCTTCATGTTTTGAACACTGTTTATTTGTGGAATCTCTTTCTAATGTCAAAATTCGGTTTTCATCTTTTAGATCTGAAATTGTTATCTCAAGTTTACCACATTCTTCGAGGGTTTCTTCAAGCACCTCTTTTACAACTTTAAATTTTTGTTTAAGTTTTTGATATGAGTTTAGATTTTCAGATAGGAATGATTCAAGGTCAGAGCGAGAAAGATCAGAAAATACCTCTTCAAATTCAGATTCTCCATCTGAAGTATTCTTGGAGGTGGTAGCCATGAGTGCCACATTTGCCTGTTCATCAGAGTCTGATTCTGATGAGTCAGATCCAATGTCGTCCCAGGTAGCCATCAGTCCCTTTTTGGTTCTGAAGGAACTTTTCTTGAAGTTCTCTTTTCTAGAGCTTTCTTTCTTCAACTTGGGATATTCGTTTCTGTAATGACTTGTTTCTTTACATTCATAACAAGTTACATCTTTGTTAGATTTACCTTTTGAAGTTGATTCTGATCGATCTCCTTTGGATCTTGGTTTTCTGAAGTTATTATTCCTTTTTCTCCAAAGTTGTTTTACTCTTCTGGTTAAAAGGGATAATTCTTCCTCATCGTCAGAAGCTTCCTTTTTAGAGTCATCAATGTCTTCTTCTTCAACTTGGAAGGCTTTGTTTCTATCAGACTTGCGCCTTTCTGGTCTGGACTTTAGTGCTATAGACTTGATCTTCTTCAGAGGCTCATCTTCCTCCAGTTCTATCTCGTGACTTTTGAGTGAACTGACGAGTTCTTCAAGGCTGATGTTGTTCAGATCCTTTGATAGTTTTAAGGCTGTGACCATGGGTCTCCATTTCTTTGGCAAGCTTCTGACGATCTTCTTGACATAGTCTGCAGTTGTATATCCTTTATCTAGCACTTTGAGTCCTGCAATTAAAGTTTGGAATCTAGAAAACATTACCTCTACAGCTTCATCGTCCTCCATTTTGAAGGCTTCATATTTCTGGATTAGAGCCAGAGCCTTTGTTTCTTTGACTTGAGAGTTTCCTTCATGAGTCATCCTAAGGGAGTCAAGTATTTCTTTAGCTGTTTCCCTATTGGTGATTTTTTCATACTCATTGTAGGAAATGGCATTGAGAAGTATCGTTTTGGCTTTGTGATGATTCTTGAATTCACACTTCTGATCATCTGACATTTTGCTTCTGAGAATGGCAACTCCAGCATCTGTTACAGGTGGTATGTAACCAATTGTGACAATGTCCCAGAGATCAGCGTCGTAGCCCAGAAAGAAACTTTCAATTCTGTCTTTCCAATAATCGAATTTCTCTCCATCAAAGGCTGGAGGTTTAGCGTTGTAACTATCTCTTTCATTGGTGTTGGCCATAGTTTTTCTCGTTCTGGATCTCTCTACACTGTTAAGTGTTTGATTAGAAAATCAATAACAGAGCCAAAGCTCTGATACCAACTGAATGTGAGAAAAACAAGAAAGGGGGGTTTGAATTGTTTTGAAAAATAAACGCTTTTTAAAAGAATAAGAACACACAGAATTTTATACTGGTTCGCTTAGAAAACAAAGCTACTCCAGTCCACCCGGTCAAGGTGATTTCGCCTTCAAAAAGGACTTAATCCACTAATCTTGAAAGATTACACAACCAATCGTCTAAGAGGATAATCTCTTAGCCCTCTCAAGTATACAGACTGCGCAGAGTCACTTGAGGAACAAAAACAATTTGAACAAAATAGATTTGTAATGTAAGATGCTTCTAAGAGTAAGCAAGTATTATAGCAAAGTATTAGAACGGGAGTTTTCACGTAAGAGCAGCAACTCGTGAAAAATGAGAGAGAATATGAATGACTTTTCTGTGTGTTGTTGTTGTGTCTCTCAGTGAGGTAGACTGTCTTTTATATAGTATTGAGAAGGACCGTTGGAGTGATGACAGAATCTTGGTCTTTGATTGGTATTCAATGTCATTACTTCTGTGTTTCTTGCTATAACCATTTTGTCTCCCTTTTAAATTCTTTCTTAAAATACTTCCTTTCCATAGTGAGAGTTATTTCCGTTACTCTTTCTGGACTTGGTGAATCTTCATCAGAGTCTTGTTGTATCGGAGTTATTCTTCAGAGGGTGATCACGTCTGAATTCATCAGAGCTTCTCAGAGTACTAGTCTTCTTGATCATCAGATTCTAAGACCAGTAGTTGTTGGAGTTTCTGGTTCTTTTGCTGTCTTTCTTTGATCAAAATCAGAACTTCTTGGACGTACTTTTTTCTCACCGGTGTCTGATCCTTTAATTTCTTGTATCTGACATACGTTTGTATCTGATATGTGATCAGAGTCCTTTATAACTGTTTAGAGTACAGCGTGAAAGTTCAGATCCCTGCATGAATGTTCAGAGTCCTGCATACTTAGAAAAATTCTCGTTAGAGTGCCATTTTTGGTTTCATCCTTTGTTATCATCAAAATCTTAGAAATCTATTGTAGAACCAGTTTTGTTCTTATAGTACCTTCATTGGTACTCTAGTATTCGGCGTCTTAAATATAAGAAATGCTCTAATTATGTGATTGGTGGTGCTAAGTTTTTGTCATGTGAGCGAGTACTTGGCATACAATCGGGAAATAACGGAAAGGAAATTAGTTTTTACCTTAGTCTACACTGTGCAACGAAAGAATCGCACTATTTGACTAAATCAGGTCCCCGGCAACGTTGCCAAAAACTTGATACGTCTCGTGACTGTATATCAAATATAGTCTATCGGGTACTTGACTGCAAGTGCACAGTCCATTCGTTTTAGTTTTAAAAGATATCGAACCCACAGGGACCGATGGTCAAACTAATGTTATCGATGTTACTATGTTTAGCTAAGGAGATGATTTTTAGAGGTTTGGTTGAATAAAAAATAAATCTAAAGGAAGTTAAGTTTTTAAGAAAATATTTATAGATGGATATCAGTATGCAACGCATTAATCGTTAGGGTTTCGATAAGTCATCGGTGTATATTTTAATTACCAAATATCTTTTAGTAGAAAATACTTATTTAAAAGGCTTTATCTCACACTCTCGTGATTGTTGACTCAAACTATACTTTTAAGTCAGAATGTACGCTCTCGCTGTCCCATTTGAAGTTAAAAATACTTTTTAAAAAGAAATAAGTTCTAATTGCTTTTAAAGTGCTCTCGTTGTTTTTAAAATCAATGCCTAGTTTTTGCTATCCAGTTCGACCCTCACGCTCTCGCGATTGTCGGTTCTCACCTTAGTTAATTTCCCACTCTCGTGGCAAAACCGTATTAAATAGCTTCTCACTCTCGTGACTAACAAAGTTAATTAAATTTAAATTAAAAACCACAACCAAAAATATTATTTGAGAAAAGAAGTTTACACCGATTATTATTAAATCTCGTCTAAATAAATTATTTACATATCGATACCGGTAGTTTAGCCGGACATGTTAATTAATGCAAACACAGACGAACATAAAAAGACCAACAATAAGGCAAGCATGATTAAATAATAAAGCAATAATAATAATAATTGAATAAAATCCTGGAACTTTGATTAATCGAATATGCTGAATCTTGAAGTACTTGAGCAGTCCTCTATAGGTCCGTATGAGTCTGCTTCTTCGAAACAATTGCTTAAACTAAATTAAATAAATTGCAGTAGTTCCATAGTGTAGGAAACTACTACTTTTGGCTAAATGAAAAATGGGAAGGGAAGGGAAAAAATCAAAGCTCGGAATGGAACGGTAAACAAATTGTGGTAAAAGAAAACAATGTTGCTGAAGAAAAAATAATAGAAAACAAAATTGCTTTGGAAAATAATTGCAGAAAAAGATCTTGAAATTTGGCTTCAAGGTGGAAAATCAAGCATGTCCGTAGGTTTCCAACTTCCATCCTTTTATAGTATCCATTTGGTCTTCATAGTTGATAGAAATAAGAGTGACTTGGTTGAGTGAGAGATTCACGAGAAAGTGGGTTGAGGAGCAAAAAATGGGACGTGTGGATCACTGCTGTTGAATAATTCATTATGCTGCTTTTGGCCTTATGACAGTCGTGGTGGGCCTGTGATGTTCGTCACAACCAGGGCGTGATGGTCGTGACGAGGTTTGTGACGTCTCTCACCAGCACAAAATTTATACTTTTTTCTGGTTTTTCTGTTGTTTCTCTTCTGTTTCTTCTTCTTTTCCTTCCTCTTCTATACTTTTCTCATTTAAGCATGTGAATTGAAATACCTACAAAAATAACTCGAATACTTGCGGAATAATCGGAATATAAATGAAAATGGTATGATTTTTGAATGTAAATCAAGGTAAATATACGATGTATTTTCGCATTATCCTTTCTCTTCTGTTTCTTCTTCTTTTCCTTCCTCTTCTATACTTTTCTCTTATACAACACATCACCGTTCAGGTAGAAGTTGCCGACTAATCTTCTCAAAGTCTTCTTATCTTTGAAAGATGCCCTAGATGGGTAAACCTGACTTTGGAGGAAACATTTGATATCGTAAAACCATGGCTTTTCATCCTTGACTTCTTCCACAGCAAACACATGAGTTGGCCTAAGAAGACGCACCACGGTCAAATTGGGAACCTCATTCCAATATTTCATAACAATCATGGATGCCAACATTGCAAGAGTATTTTCCATCCGGTTCTCATCTCGAGGGATATGATGAAATTATACCTTGGTAAAGAAAGTTGAAATCCTCCTCGCGTAGTCTCTATATGGTATCAAACCGGGTTGATTCGTCTCCCATTCACCTTTGATCTGATTCACAACCAAAGTTGAATCTCTAAAGACATCTAAATTCTTGATTCTGAGATCAATGGCCTCTTCAAGCCCCATAATACAAGCTTCATATTCTGCCATGTTGTTTGTACACTTGAAAGTAATCTAGTTGTAAAGGGAAAATGCATGCCTTGAAGAGTAATAATTACTACCCCGATGCCATTACCATATTGATTAACAACTCCATCAAATACCATTCCCCAACGGGAACCAGGTTCTGGCCCTTCTTCAAGCAACGGTTCATCACAATCTTTCATTTTCAAGTACAAGATCTCTTTATTAGGAAAATCATACTGCACTGACTCGTAATCTTCAATTGGTTGGTGAGCCAAATGATCAGCCAAGATACTACCTTTGATTTCTTTTTGAGATCGATATTCAATATCATACTCTGATAACAACATCTGCCAACGGGAAATCCTCCCAGTTAAAGCAGGCTTCTCAAATATATACTTGATTGGATCCATTTTGGATATCAACCAAGTGGTATGATACAACATATACTAACGCAGACGCTTAGCACCCCAGGCCAATGCGCAACAAGTCTTCTCTAGCATAGAATACCAAGTCTCACAGGTGGTGAACTTCTTATTAAGGTAGTAGATTGCAAATTCTCTCTTTCTAGTCTTATCTTGCTGACCAAGAACACAACTCATACTATCTTCAAGCACAGTTAAATACATTATCAATGGTCTTCCTTCAACAGGAGGAGACAAAATCGGAGGCTCAAGCAGATATTCTTTGATACTATCAAAATCTTTGTGGCAATCTTCGGTCCAATCACAAGATTGATCTTTCCTAATAAGCTTGAATATAGGCACACATGTGGCAGTCATGTGTGAAATGAATCTAGAAATATAATTCAAGCGGTCGAGAAAACCCCTGATCTGCTTCTCAATTTTGAGTGCAAACATCTCTTGTATTTCTTTGACCTTGGTAGGATCAACCTCAATACCCTTCTCGCTGACAATAAGGCCCAACAACTTACCAGAACGAACACCAAAAGTACACTTATTGGGACTCAACAAAGGCTCAACATGTTCCTTTTCATCAATAAATTTAGCAATTATGTCATCGACATAAACTTCAATCTCTTTATTCATCATCTCATGAAAAAGAGTAATCATTGGTCTTTGGTAAGTTGCACCAACATTCTTAAAACCGAAAGGCATCACTCTATAACAGAATGTTCCCCCAGGTGTAATGAATGTGGTCTTCTCCATATCTTCGGGTGCCATCTTGATTTGATTATATCCGGAAAATCCATCCATAAACGAAAAGACTTTGGATTTAGCAGTATTGTCTACCAACATATCAATGTGTGGCAGAGGGAAATCATCTTTCAGACTGGCTTTATTCAAATCTCTATAATCAACACACATGCGGACTTTTCCATCTTTCTTCGGCACAGGCACAATATTGGCCACCTATTGTGGATACTCAGCGGTCACAAGGAAACCGATATCAATATGCTTCTGCACTTCTTCTTTGATCTTCACTGCCATATCAGGATGCGTTCTTCTCAACTTCTGCTTGACTGGCGGGCATTCTGGCTTCAACGGCAATCTATGCTCCACAATCTCAGAATCCAAACCAGACATGTGTTGATAGGACCAATCAAACACATCTAAATACTTTCAAGGAAGATCAATCAACCCCTTCTTAACATCTAGAAACAGTCGAGACCCAATCTTGACTTCCTTCACATCATCCTCTGAACCCAAGTTGACTAACTCAATCTGCTCTTCAAACGACTGGATGGCTTTTTCATCATGCTCGAGAAGACGAGACAATTCATCACTCACTTCTTCATCACTTTCCTCCTCGGCCTCAAACACAAGGAATTCAAAATTTGGAGATGGAGAAGGATCAATGTATTCAATAGGGTTAGGAACCAACCTGCATAATGATTTGATATTTTGATTTTAGAGAAGTGAATTTATGACCAAATATCATGCTGATGGATAATTATATTGTTTATTTATGTTTTTTGTGATTACCATTTTCAGAATAAAGCAAAAAGTAGAAAAAAACATCATAGATGTGGATGAATAGAATTAATTTTATTACTGATCAATTTCAAAATGCCCAAACAATGTTCACTTCCCCCTTAGGCATAGGAGAAGGATTTTTTAAAACATATAAAAGCAATTACTTAGATCGATGAAAAACAATAGGAATGTCAACAGCATTCCAATTATTGCAAGCCTTTCCATGCGTCACAAAATTGGTGCAGTCTTCCTCTTCATCATCCTCTAGCACAGCAGCTAAGTGTTGTTTATTGCCATGAATGAACCCTCCGTTATGGAAGCTAAGTTCATATCCTATGATCTAGAAGTTGATAAACCTTATTGAAAACCCATACCGGTTCTACCTTTGTTGTTGGAGACCTCTACCATGCGCCCACACTGATCAACATTGCCTTCTTCAACAATCTTCCTTGCATCCTTCAATCAGAACATAGGTGCCCCAACTCTCTTTTCAGCATCAATAGATAAGGCTTGGAACGGATTCCCAACCTCATCCTCAGCTTCAACATAAGAGAAAGATGACAGGTGGCTAACCAACAACGCCTTTTCCCCGCCAACGATAACAAGCTTTCCATTCTTCACAAATTTGAGCTTCTGATGCAATGTGGAGGTAACAGCTTCGGCCTCATGGATCCATGGCCTTCCCAACAGACAATTGTAGGCCGGGTGGATATCCATTACTTGAAAAGTAATTTGAAAACCACCCAGACCTATCTTTAGTAGAAGGTCTACTTTACCTATCACTATTTTGCATGAACCGTAAAAAGTTTGACGATTACGCCATTATACCTCATAGGTTCTCCTTGGTATGACATCTTCGACAATGTTGACTTTGGAAACACATTCAATGAGGACCCAGTGTCAACAAGCACATTGGATAAAGCATCATCTTTGCAATTCATGGAGATATGCAGAGCCAAATTATGATTCCTACCCTCCTCATGGAGTTCTTCATCACAAAAGCTGAGGTTATTGCAAGAAGTGATGTTAGCTACAATATGATCAAACTGATCCATCGTAACATCATATTCCACAAACACTTTCTGTAGAACTCTTTATAGTGCTTCCTTGTACGCTTCTGAGTTCATTAGCAGAGACAACACTAAAATCTTTGAGGGGGTTTGGAGCAGCTGCTCCGCCACATTAAACCCACTCTTCTTTATTAGACGAAGTACCTCATTATCATCATTAGCCTTCAAATTTATGGATTCACCAGACTGACACTTTGAAGCATTAATCTGATCTACAAAAGGCACTTCCACCTTCTTATTGACAATTGATTCTTCCTTATCTTTTGGGAACAATGGCCCAAACATTCGACTGCCACATGTCACCTTAGTAACATTAGCAATACTCACTACAGAACTGGCCGTAGGCCATGGAACCTCTTGGCCATCCTTCAACATTGTTGCATTGTACTGATATGGAACAACTTTATCGGATGAATACGGGATTGGGCCTGCTAATTGTATAACCAACGGCAATACCGATCTTTGACTGTTGTTATTACTATTATTGTTGTAGTACTGAATGACTACTCTTTCCAGATTCTCGAAAATGGGCACTATGACATTCACGTCGTTATCTACATGACGAGATTGAACAATTTGAATCATGCCTTCATCCATCAACTGTTGGATGTCCCTTTTCACAATCATACAACCCCTCGGTTTGACACTGCAGATAGCACAACCGGATTGGTCATGCTCACAATTAGTCACCATACAAATGTCCTTATGCATCGTCACCAAGGACCTTCGAATAAAACGGACATCAAACACTTTGACTCCCAAGGGCAGTCGTCTACCATGTTAACAGATGGATTTCCATGAGCGGGCAGTGGATTTGGTTTCACGTTCGGCGCACGGTCCTCGAAGGATACCATTCCACTCTTTATAATCTTATGAACTTCGTACTTGAGCGGATAGCAGTTCTCAATGTCATGTCCAGGTGCCCCTTGATGAAAAGCACAACGGAATTCAGGTTTGTACCACCATGGAAGTGGTTCTGGAATTTATGGCGGATTCCTCGGTTGGAGTAGGTTCTTAAGAACCAAATATGGATAAAGTTATGCATAAGTCATAGGAATCGGGTCAAAATAGACCTTCTTCCTCTCAAAACTTTGCTGATGATGATTGTTGGTATTGTTGTTGTTGTAGGTGTTTGCTCGTTGACGGGATGGTTAGCTCTTTCTGATTTGAGGCCTCCTCTGCCTCCCACTGGTTATTATGTTAGCTTCGATGTCTTTCTTCTTCCTAAAACTGATGTCATATCTCTTACTTGATGATGCTTCCTCCTTTGATAATCGTCCATCTCGGACACCTTCTTCAAGCCTCATTCCCATATTTACCATTTCGGTAAAGTCACTGGGGGCACTGGCAATCATACGTTCATAGTAAAATGAACTCAGGGTCTTCCAAAAGATCTTTGTCATCTCTTTCTCCTCTAAAGGAGGGGTGATCTGAGCAGCTAATTCTCTCCATCTCTACACATATTCTTTGAATGTCTCCTTATCCTTCTGAGACATAGACCTCATCTGGTCTCTATCCTGTTCCATATCCATATTATACTGATATTGCTTGACAAAATCTTCTCCCAAATCGTTGAAAGTGCGGATGCTTGCACTGTCCAACCCCATATACCATCTGAGCACAACACCGGTTAGACTATCTTGAAAGTAGTGGATTAAAAGCTGGTCATTATCTGTTTGGGTAGACATTTTACGGGCATACATTACCAAATGACTGAGCGGACATGAGTTCCCTCTGTACTTTTCAAAGTCAGGCACTTTGAATTTCACAGGAACCTTCACATTCGACACCAGATATAACTCAACAGCACTCTTCCCAAAATGATCTTTTCCTTTCAACGCCTTCAATTCCTTACGCAACTCAAGAAATTGATCCTTCATCTCATCCATTTTCTCATAAACATCTGGGCCCTCAGATGGCTCAGAATGATAAATGGTGTCTTCTTTGCGAGGTAAGGTGTGCATAATGGGAGGTGGCACAGACATGATCGGGATATATGCCGACATGGAAGCAAAATTATGTGCAAAGCCTTCAGGCATGAAGATCGGCGACATTCCCCACGGGAATCCGACAGGCATGGCGGGCCCAAAATGAGCGGTAGCAGTAGACATGGTAGAGGAAGCCACCTCTGAAATAATAGTCCTTGGAGGAGGAGTCGCGGGTGTTGGAGAAGACTGGCTCTGGGCAGCTAGCACTGACTCCATCATGGCATTCAGGCGGGCGATCTCGTCCTTCAGCTCTCTATTCTCTTGCTCAAGATGTTCCATGATTCTAAGATGATTGACGCGAGTGTTGTACCGATGAGTCAGATTGGCTGAAGCACAGAAGAAACACCAATGAGACATCTGGCGAAAGAGAAACCTGCTTATGCAAATGATGCATGAAATGCAATGCTTGATTGTTTATTTTCATTTTTTCAAGGAACTTACTATATTATTTGCAAATATATATAATAATTGCAATAATTTGATATGACCAAAAATCTCTTTTATTTATATAATTGGAAGGATTACACTGAGTACAATTTCAAAAACCAAATAAAAATACAAGAGAAAAGGAGACTAGTCATCCTAAGGGACCCCTAATAACAACGTCAGAAGATCTAGATGAGGCGCGTACTTCCTTCGAATGCGTTGAATCTCGGTCTCAAAATAAGCCTTCATCTGAGTCTTCTCAAGGACAAGCTGATCAACAATCTTCTTCCAAGCAACGGAAGGTTGAGGCATGCTAGAAGATGAAACCTCCGGCTCTCTCTGTCTCTTTGTCGCTCAGTCTTCAAGTAGTTCAATAAGTGCATCCTTGTCCTTAGACTCCAATTGCAACTCTTCATGCTTCTTGCTCAAAGCACGTAAACGCTATTCCCACATATCTTTATCTTGCTTCATCTTGGCGAGTGCGTCTTCCAACTCCTCTACATCTTGGTTATGGAGAGTTAATGGCTCAACCACAACCATAGATATAGGTCTCTCATAAGGATAAGGCATCTTCAACTCCAAAGCTCTCTTCTTCACCCAAAGAGTGTAAGCTTCCAAAGCTACACAATTGCGCGGACCAAGCTCGAATCTTCCCTTCCTATGCACATTATACCAAGCATGCACAATCTTCTAATTCAAATGGTGGGAATCTTTACCCTCTTGATAGAAAAGACCTTCTAACAAAGTGTTATTAGGTTTGTCTCTCAAGGGGAACCCAAGTTGACGATGAGTCAAAGCAGGGTTATAGTTAATTCCTCCTTGTGTACCAATAAGAGGTACATTAGAGAATTCACCACAATAATCAATAATCTCCAAACTGCTCAAAGAAGGATCATACCAAACTATATCATCATTAGTGAGAAACATAAGTCTTTGAGACCACCGTAGACATTGTTTGTTCTCCACAAAAGCAGGTGTTTGAGGCAAGTGTGAAATAAACCATTTATACAAAAGAGGAATGCAACAGACAATAGTTCCACCACCGTTAGAGTTCCTTAGATGCAAAGAGAAGTACATATCACCCAACAAAGTAGGTATATGATTCCCAATCAAGAAAATTCTAATGGCATTAACATCAACAAAACCGTCAATTTTAGGAAACAAATCTAATCCATAAATGAGCAACAAAAGAAAGCTTCAAAAGTGTCCATACTACCGGCTTGAGCAAAAGCAGTAGCTTCTTTGATGAGGAAACCAGATGGCAACCCAAATAACCCTCCTTTCTTCACCCAATGACCCTCTATCTCAGACTTCTTCAAGTGAAGAGCTTCAGCAATAAGCTAGAGATCAAATAACAACAGTTGTCACCGCACTTTTATTGTTTCCAAAGGAAAAGGAAAAAAAGTACGAACAAAACCCAAAAGTAAGAAGTTTACAAATCAAAACTAATAAAATGTCAGAGATTACATGTAAGGGGGTTGGCTACACAGAGGGAAGGTGTTAGCACCCAAAGTGTCCAATGTACTCCTAGGGGGCCCTTTTTGTGTGCATATGTACTTGGTATAAAGTGATGTTTACAAACAAATAGAATGGGGGGGGGGATGAGAAAAAAATTAATTAATTATATTTTTGTGTTTGACAAGACCTTCGGTCTTGTGCCTATGTACCAACGTAAAGATGACGGATCAAAACCCCGTAGTTCATGATACAATTTTCAAAGTGAATGCATTACTTTTAACAAAATTTAAGTTTGAAAGGCACAAAGGCCTAAAATGGTTTGTATGAGTTAGTTCTTTTTGGATTTTTGAAAGTTTAAGTCAAGTATATTTAAGTTTATTTACAAGTTTGATTTAAGAAAAGAAGTTTTGAAAATGCAATGGCATAAGGCCAAAGTTTCTATCTTTTTGCAAAGTCGTCAAAGTTTAGAACAAAAGAAGTTCACACAAAGAAGATTTAAAAAAAATAGAGGCAGAGATTTTTGAAATTAAAGAAATAGGGAGAAGATGAAGAGACTACCCTATGTACAAAATTTAAAAGTTTAGAGTTGAAAAGATCTGACCAAATGGGTAGCAATCCAATAGACAAGAATGTTCATAGAAACCCAGAATTCCCTTGGACTTTTAGAATCAAGCAAGACAATGCACAATTATATTATCTTGAAGAGCAAGGCATCAAATAAAGATAGCCACATTCAAGCCTATCCATTCCACTATCTTCTCCAAAATAGCCCATGTAACAGATGAATTCCACAAGTCGCATGTTCAAAATAACAGCTTCACAATGATCATGTTGCAGATAAACTCAAAAGGATCTTAAATGATTTACTGTAAGACCCTAATTTTTATGCTAAGATCCCTCATGGAATCATGTTATTGCACAAGTGCATTGCCTCAAGGATCATAGCATGTCATTCCTTATTTGATTACTGACCAAAAGCACAAAAATATGGCACTAACTCTTTTTGTTTTTGAAGCTCAAGTGATCATGTGCTCCACAATGCTCCTAGGAGGCTCCTAAGCCCTATGCAATGGCTATATGAAGATGAGAAAAAGCATGACAATGGTCCACAAAGTTCCTAATCATCATATATGTCTCCCAAGTATCTAAATTTGCCAATTTGATCAAGATAACCCAAAGGGCTTGAAGATTGTTTCGCTAGGAAACCCTAATTTCACTGTGCTTTGACAGTGCCTTGCCCATGAAGCAATCTCAAGCTCTGATCAAATTTAATCATGGTAAGTTCTTTCATTTATCATTTTATGCATACATGATCCTATTTGAGGCCCCTCAATCATTTATTCATCAAGATTGGAAGTTTGACTTTGAAAAGTTGACCAGTCAAGTCATTTGACTAAGCTGAGGTTCAACGAGCTATAACTTTTGATGTGTTTGTCAAATGAAGATGACCCCAAAAGCATAACTAGTCCTAAGAGTGTTTTGATTGATTTATATCTGATTGGTGGTTGTTCCCCGTGGAGTTTCACATCATTCCTTAATAAGCTTCCCTAGTAGAGTTTCTTCTCCGGTGGATCTTATTGTTATTAAACCACCTTACCCCAAGAGAGTTGATGAAAACTCCACGACAGATTTTCTGCATCTTCCTTATGTCAGCATTGTTTGCTCTTGGAAGACTTCTCCTGTGCAGAGTGTTATCTCCTGCAGTTGGAAGCTTTCACTTTGCCTATCCCCAGCTATGGTTAAAGTCTTCCCTTGTGTACTCTTATTCCAGAGATAATCCCCATCAGAGTTGAGTTCTCTATTTGATTATCTTCTTCCGCGGCTCCTGAATACATCTTCTTTGTATCCTTAGCGAGTGTATCTTTAGGATAGGGTTTGATATCCCCGATGATTTATTTTCATCCTTCTCGGGTTATTCCCAAGCTGAGTTCTCCAGCAGGCTTCACCCTTCTTGTTGAGATGTTTGTCGAGTGTCTGTTCATGATTTTTGGACTTGTTTGTGTTAGATATGTCTGTTTGTCAGCATTAATTATACACAAATCATGCATATACATGCATAATCATAGCATTCAAATATTCATGATGCATTCTTTGCCATATATCTTTGCTTGTTATCTCCTGCTATTGGTGAAACGTTCTTCCCCACGCAGATGTTTGTGTCTGATCTCTCCATTAGAGTCAGCCCCATTGGTCGAAAGTGTCTATCTTTTCTTCTTCTTTCTTACTGAGTTATGTCCTCGTGGATGATTATTGTTTCAGTTTCCTCCCTAGTTGTGTATCGGGATGGAATTACTCCCCTGAGTTATATCCTCATCGAGTTGAGTGTTGTTTGATTGTGTCTTTCTAATTTTTGTTCCTAGATTGATTCCTTTCTTGTCATCCCCTGAAGTTCCATGTGGTTCAGTTGTTCGATTGCTCAGTAACCAGTAATTGTTCGTCCTTTCCCCGGTGGATTTTGTGGCCTTCTACCCAGTAACCGGTAGTTGTAAGTCCTATTTCTGTAGTTTTCTACCCAGTAACCGGTAGATGTAATCCCCTCTTTGTTGGTTATCTTTACCCAGTAATCCGTATTGATATTCCTTCGTTTTTGAGTATACCACCCAGTAACCGGTGATATATCTCTTGTATAATTGCTTTTGTCAGGCAAATTATCCCTAGCGAGTCATCTTTCATTTACCCTCGTTTGGCGATGATTGTTTCTCCTTTTGATTGGTCATCATTTTATACCCAGTAACCGGTATCCCGATGTCCTTTCTTTTTTGGTCGATTTATCCTTTATTAACCCAATAACCGGTTGCGGATAATCTTCCATTGGAGTATGTTATCTATGTTTTTACCCATATAACGGTAGTAGATAATATATCTCATGCGCTCTTCAGTCGAAGTCTTTTTTCTTCCCCAGTCAAGTAAGATTCGTATTTCCTTGTGGAATCGAATGTCCATCCTGTAAGTTGAGTTTGCTTTTTCAGCCCTCCTTTCGGATGATGAGTGTCTTGGATATGTTCCCAACTCACGCCTGGTTGGTCACCTATTATATACCCAGTAACCGGTAATACTGGTGTTCCTTCCTTCTGCTCCCTATTATGACTTTTTGTCCCCTATGGAGTCAGATTTTCCTGAGTTGAGATGTGCCTTTTGGGTCCTCCTCAGATGTTTCGGATGATTGATATCTTTCACCCTTATACCAGTCTTAGATATTCTTTCTCCCTGAGCGTGTTATTCTCTCACCCAGTAACCGGTGTTTTGATAACATGTCTCTCTTAGAATTTATTACCCAGTAACCGGTAATATCTCGTTGTTTCTTCCTCAGCTGAGTCCTTTGTGGACATCCCCGTCTGAGTCCGGAATTTTTATCCAATGTATCCTTTGTGGATAGTTTTGCGGTATTGGCATATTCCCCAATACATGCATCTTTGCGTCAGCTCGAGTCTTTCCATTGATTTTTTTTCGTGGAATCCCTTCGTGTCTCCCAGCAAGTTTTCAGGTCGTGACCTGCTCACGCATTTTTACCTTATTTCCCCCAGAGTCTCTGTCTCCCTAGTGAGTGTGTTACTCCTATGGATCTTCAATTCGTCGTGATTTCTTTTCCTTTGTGGCAATTATTCACCATGAAGATTTTATTTTTCATGCATACATTTGCATCATGAGGTCTCTTAGGGACCAAAATTCGTCACTTTGCTATTATTTAAGCTCATTCTATCTCGTTGAGACGAAGAGTTTAACCTTCATATCTCCGGCTATAATGACCTTAAATAGCGGCATCTGTAAGACCTTAATTTTGATCCTAAGATCCCTCATGGCATCATGTAATTGCACAAGTGCATTGCCTCAAGGATCATAGCATGTTTGGCTCTTTAACCCTAGGGTTGGGACTTGTTTGAGTAATTTGAGATCACCAAGCATGCTTGTATTGTATGTGATTGCTTTTCTTATTTGATTATGAACCAAAAGCATAAAAATATGTCACTAACTCTTTGTTTTTGAAGCTCAAGTGATCATGTGCTCCACAATGCTCCTAGGAGGCTCCTAAGCCCAATGCAATGGCTAGATGAAGATGAGAAAAAGCATGACAATGGTCCACAAAGTTCCTAATAATCATATATGTCTCCCAAGTATCTCAATTTTCCAATTTGATCAAGATAACCCAAAGGGCTTGAAGATTGTTTCCCAAAGAAACCCTAATTTCACTTTGCTTTGATTGTGCCTTGCCCATGAAGCAATCTCAAACTCTGATCAAATTTAATCAAGGTAAGTTCTTTCATTTATCATTTTATGCATATATGAGCCTATTTGAGGCCCCTCAATCCTTTATTCATTAAGATTGGAAGTTTGACTTTGAAAAGTTAACTAGTCAAGTCATCTGACTAAGCTGAGGTTCAATGAGCTATAACTTTTGATGTGTTTGTCAAATGAAGATGACCCTAAAAGTATAACTATTCCCAAGAGTTTTTTGATTGATGTACATCTGATTGGTGGTTGTTCCCCGCGGAGTTTCACAATATTCCTTAATAAGCTTCCCTAGTAGAGTTTCTTCTCCGGCGGATCTTATTGTTATTAAACCACCTTACCCCAAGAGAGTTGATGAAAACTCCCCGACAGATTTTCTGCATCTTCCTTATGTCAGGGTTGTTTGCTCCTGGAAGACTTCTCTTGTGCAGAGTGTTATATCCTGCGTATGGAAGCTTTGACTTTGCCTATCCCCAGCTATGGTTAAAGTCTTCCCTTATGTACTCTTATCCCAGAGATAATCCCCATCAAAGTTGAGTTCTCTATTTGATTATCTTCTTTCGCTGCTCCTGAATACATCTTCTTTGTATCCTCAGCGAGTGTAGCTTTAGGATAGGGTTTGATATCCCCGATGGTTTATTTTCATCCTTCTCGGGTTATTCCCAAGCTGAGTTCTCCAGCAGGCTTCGCCCTTCTTGTCGAGACATTTGTCGAGTGTCTGTTCGTGATTTTTGGACTTGTTTGTGTTAGATATGTCTATTTGTCAGCATTAACTATACACAAATCATGCATATACATGCATAATCATAGCATTCAAATATTCATGATGCATTCTTTGCCACATATCTTTGCTTGTTATCTCTTGCTATTGGTGAAACGTTCTTCCCAAAGCAGATGTTTGTGTCTGATCTCTCCATATAGAGTCAGCCCCATAGGCAGAAAGTGTCTATCTTTTCTTCTTCTTTCCCTCTGAGTTATGTCCTCGTGATGATTATTGTTTCAGTTTCCTCCCTAGTTGTGTATCGGGATGGAATTACTCCCCTGAGTTATATCCTCATCGGGTTGAGTCTTGTTTGATTGTGTCTTTCTAGTTTGTTCCTAGATTGATTCCTTTCTTATTATCCCTTGCAGTTCCCTGTGGTTCAGTTGTCTGATTGCTCAATAACCAGTAATTGTTCGTCCTTTCCCCAGCGGATTTTGTGGCGTTCTACCCAGTAACCGGTAGTTGTAAGTCCTATTTCTGCAGTTTTCTACCCAGTAACCGGTAGATGTAATCCCCTATTTGTTGGTTATCTTTACCCAATAATCGGTATTGATATTCCTTCGTTTTTGAGTATACCACCCAGTAACCGGTGATATATCTCTTGTATAATTGCTTTTGTCAGGCAATTTATCCCTAGCGAGTCATCTTTCATTTACCCTCGTTTGGTGATGATTGTTTCTCCTTTTGATTGGTCATCATTTTATACCCAGTAGCCGGTATCACGATGTCCTTTCTTTTTTGGTCGATTTATCCTTTATTAACCGAGTAACCAATTGCGGATAGTCTTCCATGGGAGTATGTTATCTATGTTTTACCCATATAACGGTAGTAGATAATATATCTCATGCGCTCTTCAGTCGAAATCCTTTTTCTTCCCAAGTCGAGTAAGATTCGTATTTCCTTGTAGAATTGAATGTCCATCCTGTAAGTCGAGTTTGCTTTTTCAGCCCTCCTTTCGGATGGTGAGTGTCTTGGATATGTTCCCAATTGTCGCATTACGCGAAAAACCGGCGGGAAAACAAAACAACAGAGCCGCCACCGTGCGTTATTTATCCCAAAAGAGGGAAAGGAAATGCTCGAAGTAAACCTGGAAAAGACATGGTCTCGCGACCAAAGAGAATGGGATCGGGAGTCGGTTATGCGAAGGGAAGGTGTTAGCACCCCTACGCATCCGTCGTACTCGACGGGATCCACGCACAAAAGGAAGGAAAATGGTTGCTAAAACGCTGCTCAAACATCAAACACAAGGGTTAGGTTGCAAGAGCAACACAATTGTAATCGGGTGATGTTAGCTCTTAACCCTAACATTGAGAGTTAAGGTGAAGCAGATGAAATAGGAGGTGAGGGGTGTGCCTCACAGCTCTTATCCCTGGCCTGGGAGAGCTTTAGACAAAAGAAGTGTGGGTTCAGAAAGTGGGAACCCTTCTACACTTATGACACTGACTCAACTGTACAAATGTACAAGGATCTTGGGTTAATGTCCACAATGCATCAACACCAGTTGTGTGAGCAAAGGGACGACTCAACAAAATAGCAGGAGATGGATTGCACATCTCTTGTATCTGCCAATTGCCTTATCAAAGGTCTTTTCCTGCTTGGGGACAAAAATAAACAATCACAAGCATTGCCTCTTAAGGAGGACTTCAGACAGGTGCCTGGCCAAGTAACAGGCCAGGTCTTCCAGACTACATGAAGTTAGAGACATTATACCTCAATGCTCAAGCTAGCAAGCAAAGCTAAAGCAAGTTCACAAGGGAACTATAGCAACTAAGGTACCTGAAAACAATCCAACATAATCAGTACTCAACTCAAGCAAAAGTCAAACAGACAGTAGTCAACAGTTAACTGTACATAAACAGACAACAATCAAGCAAAACAATGCACAAAGGTGCAAGCCACAAGGCCTAAGTACAAGTCTCAAAGCCTACAAAACAAACTCAAGGTTAGTCATAAACAAGCAATGGACCAACTCCAATTGAATGCACATCATCAAGTATAAGCAATTGTGCTCTTTGACCTGAAACAAAGCTCAAACATTAGGCACTAACCACTAGGACATGGCCTAGGGTCAAAATGGGAGCAATAAACCAAAACAGAACATGAAACTTATCAAAAATTAAGATTAATCAAATAAGAATCAAATCCAAGTGGTCTCACATTCATATCATCAACCAATATCATTTCATGAGGCAAAGAAGGAAAAGCATGCAATTTGAAGCTCATAGAAGCAAACAGAATGATTCAATTCAAATCAACTCAAAAATATTTCAATAAATCCCCAAAAAATTCATGGCTAAACAGCATTCATTAAAGGATCATCACACCAAGTTTCAAGTCATTTGGACCAAGGGAAGCAAGTCAATAAAAATCCATAAGTCAAAGCATGTTCAAACAAGCTCATACAAGGCACCAAATCATGCATCAACTTCAAGCAAGCATAAAACAGAATTGGCATAATATAAATGAACCAAATAAAAGCCATGACACACTTCAAGATGTCTAGAACACACATAAAATCATGACTCCCAAAAAGTCCACAATTGGTCAAACAGGGAAGAAAATCTCAATCAAATTGGAAATGCACTCAAAAAATCCACAAAACTTCACACTCAAACTCAAACTCCATAAGATTCAACATGCAAAAATTCAGATCATTTTGAGTTCATAAAGCATGGTAACAAAAATCCACAAATTGGACAAGAAATGGTGTGACACAAATTGTCACACCTCCAATGATCAGGTCATATCTCACAAACCAGGAATGCAAAAATCACAAACTCTATACCAAAATGTTCCTAAAGGTGTCTAGTATAAGCATGCAAATTTTCAGCTCCATTGGATTAAGCATCAAAATTTCACAATCAAAATAATAAGCAAGGTGCAACAAATGACATGTATCAACATTCCCTAAGCCCAAACAGATTCCACACGTGCACAATTTTCATAAAAATCATCAAAAAATACTAGAGATCACAAGGAACACAATAGAAAAAACCTCATATCAATTGGACAAATATTCATTGAGATATGAGTTTTGGAATGGCATGAAAAAAATAAAAATAAAAAGATGACCAAGGCATGTGAAACATAGAAGCATGTGATAGAAAAATGCCAAGCCAAATGAGAAAATGCTGGCGGCAAGGATCGAACCTTGTTACTTTTCAAATATGCGCGCGCTACTTAACAAAACGCGACGTTCCATTAAGTTCATGGCACGCTCTGATTGGCTGTATGGCTCACAAACACAAAAAAACATGCACATACGCGAGAACATGGATCTACAACGTTCTGGAAACGGATTTTTAGGGTTCTTGACCACATTCATACGTTCTTCATCATCAAGAACTTTTTGTCACAGAAAATCACAAATGATACACCATTCGATTCGTCTTCTAATGCACATCAACAATATAACATCAATTTAACCTAATTCGTGCTAACAAATCCAGATCGAGCAAGATAAGTTTCAACAATCAATCTTAAATTCAGCATATCTATCTCATTTCTTGATGAAAATCAAAACCACAAAGCTCAGGCTAATCCACATGGAAAGATCTATAGAATGCACATCATGATTTCAGCAATGGCATGATTCGAAATCTAACCTTCAAGTTGATGCAGAGTTGGATTTGGAGTCTTTTGGACGTGTAAGCATGAAACAGATGCTCTTTGATGCTTATGTTGATGAATGAAAGGAGGATCACGGCTCAGTTATGCTTAATGATGCTTCAATTTCCAGTTGCCATTGATGGAGCTTGCTTTGATAGTTCAAGAATCTGCTCGACAGTGATGAATGCTTGCCTCAATTCTCCTCCAATATGCTTGTGGATGATGGAACCAACAAAGATCAAGCAAGTTCTATGGAAATTTTTGTAGAAAAAATGAAATGAAAAGTTGAGAGAATTTGCAATTTTTCAATCTAGATCTGAGATGAATGAATGTTAATCCGAAATTCTGTTAGCACTATCTATTTATATGATGGATTAATGAATTTGTTAATCACACTTAACAAAATGTAATGGTAATTAGTGAAATGAGTGTTTTATGCTAAATGGCCAAAGTAACCTTGCATGCATGAAATGCTGCTACAGTGGACGAAAAATTAGCCAAACACCCTCCAAATGTTGTTTTAGATCAAATTCAAGTGATTGGAAGTGTGGCAAATGCATATTTTTGAAATGGACTTTTTTCCTCCAAATTCAAATTCAAGTCAAGTGAAAAATGCAATTTTTGTGTGATGATTTTTGATGAAATGTAATGAATGATTTGGATAGAGCATGTTAAAAGGAGATTGTAGCAAAAAACCCCACATGATTTGGCCAATTGGTGCAGAAGTTATCCAACTTTGAAGTTCAAAATCCATGGACAATGATTTGATCATAACTTGCCAACCACATATGAAAAATGGATGTTCTTGGACTTTTTGGAAAGGTGAGAGCAAGATATTAAACTTTCATGTTGGACAAAATTTTATTTTAAGCTTGTATGATGATGTAAATTTGAGGAGAAGACCTTTCCATTTTTGGCAGTTTGAAATTACAGGTCACTTACTATTTTTGGAAACTTTTCTTCTGACCTCAAATTCTTCAATGTTGATCTTTGATATATCAAATGAGACTTGTATGGACATGAATGAGGCCTCTCAAACCATCTCCCACCTTCAAATCCATGGTTTTAGGCACAGTTGACCACAGTTGACTTTCTAGGGTTTCAGATGAAATTCAGCTTGACTATTGAGCTTTGATCATCCAACCTTTGGCCAAACCACTTCAAAATGATCCCTAGGTCATATGAACTCAATGAACCAACCCTTGGGCTTTGCTTCAATAGGATATGCACATGCTTGCTTGATTAACTGATCCTCCTAACCAGTCTTGACCTAATCTTGTCTGATGACTTGCACTTGGGCAAATGGACAATGCAATGCTATGCAGTGGACAATGTAATGTTAATGACCTAAACATGAAAATGAATGTACAAAATGGGAGGTGCAAATTTGAGGTGCTACAGCTGCCCCTATTCAATCAACTGGGAACCCGAATGGATGAGAGCAACGGCTGTCAGACTTTCAGGGTAAACAGGGATTGAATACCGAAGAACCGTAGAAATTTTCACTCTGAGGGGATCCAACAGTAACTTCAACTGGGATCTGATATTTATTACTGGGGATTTTGATTTTTTCTCTTTTTTCCAAGGATACAGTCACATCCCGACATCCCAAGACGATGAACGGGAATAGAAATCACAACTAGATGCCAACGGACAACTAGGAAAAACTCGATGTTTATCGAAACCAACGGAGAGGTAACTAGACATTAACGAAAGACTGGGAAAGAGATACAACCATACATCAACGGAGGCAGTGGGAAAAACTCGACGTTTACCAAAACCAACGGAGAGGTAACTCAACTGGGGGCGACCAGGAAAAACTCGACGTTTACCAAAACCAACGGAGAGGTGACCAGACATCAACGGATGAATGGGAAAGACTCGACCGGTCGTCAACGGACGAACGGGAGAAGCTCGACGTTTATCGACACCAACGGAGAAGGAGAAAACTCGACCAGACGTCAACGGACGAACGGGGAGAAGCTCGACGTTTATCGACACCAACGGAGAAGGAGAAAACTCGACCAGACGTCAACGGACGAAAGGGAGAAGCTCGACGTTTATCGACACCAACGGAGAAGGAGATCCCACTTCACGAAGGAAGGGATACAACAACCGGAAATCAAATAGGACGTCCACCGACGACTCTACTGGGGATTCTGGCTAGGAATCAACCAGACATTACGAATGACTGGGGAATAGGCCATACAATCAGACGTCAACGGACGACTGCGAAAAACTCAACGTTTACCAAGACCAACGGAGAGGTAACTCTGCATGGGGAAGGGTACAACTAGACGTCAATGGACGACTAGGAAAAACTCGACGTTTATCGAAACCAACGGAGAGGTAGATCTGAGGGGAACCAACAACCATTAACAAATGATCTGTGGGGAATAAGCAGCTATACGTCCCCGGACGCATAAGAAAAACTCATCGTTTATCGAAACCAAAGGAGAGGTAGCTCACTGGGGATCAAGGTCACGACAGAGAGCAGACGGGAAGGAACACCAAGAATACCGGGTTGTAGGCATGAAAACCGGTGACCGACCAAAGCGTGAATTGGTTTGTGTTCCAAAACACTCATCATCCTGAAGAGGGCTAGAAAAGCGATCTTGTTAGAGGATGGACATTCGATTCCACAAGGAATACGAATCTTACTCTGCTGGAGAAAACAATCAAAAGATTGACCAAAGAGTGCATGAGATATATCATCTATAGCCGTCAAAACGTAGATAATACACTCGCATGGAAGATTATCCATAACCGGATTGGTGGTTGTTAGATGGATAGATCGACCGACATCATCCTGAAGAGAGCGAAAGCAAACTTGTTAAAGGATGGACATTCGATTCCACAAGGAATACGAATCTTACTCAGCTGGGGAGGACAAAACTCCGGCCCAAGAGCGCATGAGATATATTATCTATAGCCGTCAAAACGTAGATAATATACTCGCATGGAAGATTATCCATAACCGGATTGGTTGTTAAATGGATAAATCGACCGACACAAGAAAGGCATCGGGATACCAGGACTAGGTATGCAAAGATGACCAATCAAAAGGACAGGGAATACCCGCCGGGGATAAAGTTGCTTAATCAAAGCAAATATCCGAAAGGAAAGGAATATCAATATCGAAAACTGGATAATGATAACCACAAAGAGGGGATTACATCTACCGGTTAATAGGTAGAAAACCACGGAAAGGTAACCGTCATCACCTGGGATGAGCACAAGGGGTTAACTCCACAACGAGGAGAACAGAGGATTCACATCTACCGGTTAGTAGGTAGAAGACCACAAAGATAGGACTTACAACTACCGGTTCGTAGGTAGAAGCCAACAAATTCCGCTGAGGATAAGATGAATGAGTGCCGAGTAGTGAGTCACTATTCATTTATACCACAGGGAAGCACAAGAGACAGCCACAAGGAAGCCAATTTAGGATCGATCCAAAAAGGCAAACTGAATCAAGACATCCTAATGAGGAAAGAACTCACTAGGGAAAACCCATCCCATTATGTGTGGGGAGGGAACGCAAACAACCGTCATCCACGAGGATATAACTCAGTGGGGAGCGCAGAAGGAAATGACAGACACTTTCTGCTTAAGGGGTCAACTCTATATGGAGAGATCAGACACGCCCACATCTGCCAGGGGAATAGATCCAAGCTGGCAAGATGCTACCACTTGGGGAGTAACAATGCTGGGGATACCCACTCAACTAAGGAGTCACTTGTTGGGAAAACACCGCTCTACCCTGCTGGGGAACCCAATTCTGAAATCAATTCAACGGCGCGATGCTAAACTCTTTCCAACAACCCATTCTCGGATAGTCACCACGGCCTGGGGCTAATGGATATGTTTGAAATGCTGATGCATGAGTTTTTTTTTTAGCGCAATGCCCCATGATTATGGAAATGCCACGCACTAATGATGCAATATGTTATGCTTATCTACATGATGAATGCACAAAAACACATCTCCTTCCAGAGACAACACCGGGGAGCTTCAGGAACTGTGCTGAGGATTTCATTACCACGTCCATTTCCACCCTGCTGGGGAAAGACAAACTTTGTCGGGGATGACCTCCATCGAACCCGAACTGCTTGGGGATTACCCTGCTAGAGGAGGCAACCAATCCTTACCTCTACTGCGGATAGTGAAGGAGAATTGCGGTCCAAAACGCAGCGGAAATTAAAATTTCTCCTTTAGAGATCCTTACGAATGGTCATGATCAGTGATAGAATATTTACCTCTTGTGATGATCGAAACCTTTGGTGCAGATCTCTTGTGACGATCAAAACCTTTGATGCAGATCCACGAAGCGATCACGAACGTTGAATGATGACAACGTCTCTACTCAGTCCACACGAACGGATTCCTTCAATCTCAGTGCTAGCTGGTGTGAATGAAGGCTTTGAGTGAGAAAGAGAGAGAGTGAGAGAAAACAAAAATAATGCAACCGTAAATTTTTGCTTCTGCACAAGGGTTCTATTTATAGAACCACTTGTGTGGGCTTCAAGCTAAAAGCCCACTTAAGTGTATTTTGGCCCATATCTTATAATATGCCCAAAATCACTTAAGCTCATGGTACCTTACCATATTTCGTATTCTACTCAAGTACATCGTACCTTACGATGCTCTATAACTCACTTAAGGGCACCGTACCTTACGGTATTCCTTAGTTACCCTATCTCTCATCAATCCGTCCTTTGTGTGTGACCCTGTAGGTTTTCGTGACGTTGGCAATTATATTAAATCACGCATTTAACATAATAAATAGTGAGCGGTATCTAGCAACACATCACTGCTACCCAAGACACGAAAATGTTATGTGATCTGACAATTCCTTCTGTGATAATACTTATGTGTATAATTACCCTTTTGCCCTTATGTCTATATTGAACACAAGGCATAGACCGTGTCATCCTTGTCCAGTTCAATATTGGGCCCATAGACATTTATCCTGTTATGCAGGATGGGCAAATTCCATCTAGGTCACTCATGTCCCTCAGCATGCTTTGTGGAGTACCCATCAACTGTCTTTATGGTTATCCAGTTACGGACAACGTTGGATCAACAATAAAGCACTTGACTCTACATCTAGGATCCAGAGTGGTTTCAGGTCGAAGAGTGGAATTCACTATTATCACCATGAGAATAACTTATGACACCTTGCATAACTTTCTATATAGTATTCTCATAGCGGGTCAATCCGGTATAAATATTACTCCTAATATTCATACATATGTTTAAGACTTGATAACTCTTTATCCATGATCCATGAGATGTGATCATCAGTCTACAAACATAATAGTCTTAATGCTTTAATGTTATCCCACTTCACACTAAATCTCGACTACGAATACTTTAGGAATAGTGTCCTTATGTTTAATGTGTTCTCATGATTAAGTCACACTTAATACATTAAACGGACTATCTATTCCAGGGACTTTATTAATCAACCATAATAAAGAGAAAGCCTTTTATTATTAATAAATAATTCGATACAAGTACCAAAAGTATTGGCCTCTAGGGCTTACACCAACAGATAGCCCCGCCGAACCCGATCCTCTTGGGGACCTTGCTGGGGGAAAACCATCAACACAACCTCTGCTGGGAAGATAGCTTCAGACTTGGAAAACAATCACAACTCCGCTGGGGATATGGTAACCTTCAGGCTTGCTGAGGAGGCACCGATCTCGAATCTGCTAGGGAGATGACACTCTCAAACCCATTGGGGAAATACGGCCTATCGGACACGGGCCGCCCTTCGATTCGTCGAACACTGGTGTTCACCATCCTACCACAGTGTTGACTTTCCACTTTTGAGAACTCCCAGACTCATCTGGACTTTTCTGATTCATCACCTTGTATTCCCGACTCCTCCGTACTCCACGGGGATCAAACTCCTGGGATTCATACAAACTTCCCAGTCCTCAGACTTTGAAGAGTCTTCTTGATTAAACCTTCCAGGATCGTCGTCCTTCTTTCGTCGTCCTTTCACCGTTCTTCTATCCCTTGCCCCAGATCGGGCTCTGTAGGGATCTCTTGTCAAAGTATTCCACCTCACAACCTGCAAGTGAGTGAACATAGCCAACATCACCTGCAAAAGAGATCGTTAGATAAAAGCGTGCCCCAGGCGTGCCAACATTTCAACACCTACGTCACTCAAACTTCCGAATACGATTTCCAGATTTCAACCTTATAAGCATGCACCGGAAGGGATCTCTATGTTACAAAATGCAAATATTCTTATCAAAACAAACGGATGTTTTTGCAATCAAAGCGGTAATGAAGACAAAAACAAAATTATTTGACTGAACACGCATTTTATTGACTGAAAAAGGAGATGGCTCAAAACCGAGCAACACACAGGAAGCAATCCCTGAAAAGAGGTGATCGCGCACAAAAGGAAAAAATCTATCCTAGTGGCAATGTGAAACCGTGATCTCATCGGGTTTCAACTCAGTTACACCCCATATGTCCTCAAGACTTTCCGCACTTTTTGTCTTCTGAACAAGACGCTTCCGATCGATCTCTGTCGGAGATTATCCAAGTCATATCTCAAGCACAAACGATCAAGCTGGACGCAGTTGTTCGTTTCAATCCCTCTTTTGCCTGGACCGCCCTTTCGGGTTTCAGTCCACCGGGATACCCTTTTTTGCCTAAGTCTCCCCTTGTGGGGTTTTCGACTTGCCGGGTGTACAAATTCTTTTCATTCTTTTATCCCTAACTTTTGCCCGAACCTTTTCTTTTTTCCTTTGGTTCGCCGGGATGCCCTTTTTTGCCTGGACTTTTTTCTTTTTTGTCCAGCGGGTCAATTTTTCACGAAATATCTTTTAACTGCGTCCGCATTCACAGGGGATGGAAAATCTTCGTCATCCGTGGTCGTCGACAACAAAGCTTTGTCAGAGAAACCTTTTTTACCACGAATGGACATCCATAACTGTGTGTCCACTTGCCCCACGATCGTTGAGGAGGAAGGATCCTTTTCAACACCATACTCATGATACCCACGAGGTCGCACTTCTTGGTTAACAACACGCTTCATTCGCTGGGTACAACTGCCCCACGGCAAATAACTGCCAGCCTCTTTTCCTCAATCAGGCTCAACGTGTCATACCGAATCCTTATCACCTCAGCCTTCACTAATTTCTCATCCATCAGGACTCTCCACAATGGGATCTAGACTTCAGTAGGTAGTACCACTTCTATCCCATACACGAGCGAGCGCGGCGCTGCCCCAATAGACATACGCACCGAAGATGGATACCCAGGATACAAGCTTCGTGCTCAGCCACCATGTCTTTGGCGCATTCAAATGTTATCCAGGCAACAAAAGAATGTGGGATCTTTTTGGCGACACTAACTCATCCACGTTAACCCCATCAAACATCAGAATCCGTTCGGATTCAGGGTCAGGCCCCTCCTCCGGGATCGGTTCCTCACAATCTTTCGATTGGAGCACCTCGAGATGTCCTCATCAGGGAACTCAAACTTCCTTGGTTGATAATCCTCAATGGGTTGCGGGGCGATGTAAACGAACAATACACTCCCCTCGATTGCTTTCTGAGCGGTGTACTGAATATTGTATCCAATCAACATCATTTTCCCTCTCGCAACCTGTCCGGTCATGCTGACTTCTCAAACATATACTTGATCAGATCCATCTTGGAAATCCACGAAGTGGTATGAACCAGCATATACTGTCTCAGTCGGCGAGCAGCCTATGCCAAAGTACAGCGAGTTTTATCGAGCAGTGAATGTATTGTTTCACAGTCGGTAAACTCTTTGCTAAGGTAAATTACATGCATGCTCTTTTCGACCAGACTCGTCATGCTGACTCAGTACGCACCTCATAGACCCCTCGAGGGCTGTCAAGTACCAGATTAACAGAATCAGAGGTTCCTGCAACTTATTCTTTTTCCAATGCCCCTTGGCAATCATTATCCTACCTGACCGTTTGATCTCTTTTTGTTTTCGGTTCAGGCATTTCTTGCATTATTTTTCTTTTTCTTTTCTTTTCTTTTTTTTCTTTTTTTTCTTTTCCTTTTTTTTAGCAGGATCGACCTCGACTCCTCTTTCGTTCACAATAAGCCTCGGCAACTTACCGGACAGCACTCCACAAGTGCACTGGTTCGGACTCAACCTCAGTCTGAGTAGTTTCGATCCGGTCAAACAATTTGCCCCAGATCCACCGGATGCCCCTCTTCGGCTTGGGAATTTGCTATCATGTCATCAATATAGCATTCGATTCTACGATGAATCATACCATGAAACAAAGTCACTCTGATACGTGGCACCGGTGTCCTGCTCCTCTAGAGGACAGTCCTCTCTCCATTGTAGCTTGTGTATAACGACATTGGTACCCAACCCTGGCATATCCTGATACGACTAGGCGAAGGTGTCCACATGCTCCTACCATTCTGCCCTTAACTCGCCTCTGAAGCGGCCTCAATTTTCACTTTTTGACCTCGGCGGTGTCTGGAGTATCAATCTTGAATCGCTCCTCGTGCGGTTGAATCACCCTCTCCTCTTGTCTTAACAACCTGGCTAATCATCCAATAGATCACAATCTTCTTCGCCTTTTTCTTCGGCATGATAGAGCGGATTGTCGAAGTCATACAAAGGTGTAACCGAATTGTTATCAATGAGATCAGGAGGATAACCACTTTTGAGGTCGGAACAAGACGAATCAAAAGGAAAGAAAAATGAAAATAAACATTGCCATTTTTATTTTTTAAACTGCAAAAATAAATGAAAAACAGGGAACACCGCTTTTAATCACAAAAACATCCATTTATTACTGATGCAAAATGTTGCACAATGAAACACATGAGATGGCCCTTACAATGGACCATTACGTTTCGGGCAAAACGTATGGCTTTCATGCAAACAAAATTGAAAAACAGAAATACTACACTTCAGGATGAGTGACAGTGGCGATCTTTGAGGCCTTCCAGTTCCCTGGTACGCACGACTTTATCCACAACTCCAGCTCGCGGTCACTGTCGACCTCTTCACCCACTGCACAGGCATGATCAGGATCCAGCATTCCTGCACTGACAAAGGTGTACGATGAACGACGTCCTCTGTTTGGTCTAGACGACTCCTGATCTGGCTGATAGCCGACCCCAAACATGTCTGCCTTTACCACTATGTCAATGATCCTACCCCAGCCTTGGGCCTCTTGGTTCTTCACCACCTCTAGGGCTTGTTTATAAGAAGAAATGGACAGCTTCTTCTCTTTCTTAACAACAACGGCATTCTCCACCTTGACGGTTTCGACTGCTCGGCTTAGTGTTTCAACTTTTTCACTGTCCATTTCTACTTCCTTCATCCTCTGGGTCGTATCCCCCTTCAATACACACCCCTCTGTGGTGACGGCCGCACAGCAATTATCAATAACAGGGAAAGCTCTATCCTGCATCAGAGGTTTTGGGACCACAGATATGGGAACCTTTAACTGATTCTCCTCAGTCACCTCCATTCCTCTCTTGTCCTTTTTCACCATCTTCACTTTGATAGGACCTTTCCTGGGTACGGGGTTGACCTCGCCATTCATTATCTGTGCCAAGCTGATAACCTTAGAGTCCACCATGTCCTGGACTACATGTTTGAAAGCTCTACAACCCTTAATGCTGTGTCCGGGTGCCCCAGAATGGAAATCGCACCTGGCATTCTCATCATAGTTTGGAGGCCTCCGCTGCTGTTCTACGGGAATCAATATCCTTGGTCGGACTTGTAGGAGAATTGCCATCCAAGGCGCAGCGGAATTTAAAAATTTCTCCATTTAGTGATCCTTATGAATGGACATGATCAGTGATAGAATCGTTACCTCTTGTGGCGATTCAAACCTTTGGTGCAGATCTCTGATAATGATCAAAATCTTTGATACAGATCCACGGGGCGATCACGAACGTTGAACGATGACAACGTCTCTACTCAGTCCACACGAACGGATTCCTTCAATCGCAGTGCTAGCTGTTTGTGAATGAAGGCTTTGAGTGAGAGAAAGAGAGATACGAAATTCCAACTCTTCAGTTGTGTTGTATTCCCATACAAAGCTTCTGCACAAGAGCTCTATTTATAGAACCACTTGTGTGGGCTTCAAGCCAAAAAGCCCACTTAAGTGCATTTTGGCTCATATCTCATAATATGCCAAAATCACTTAAGTATTTGGTACATTACCATATTTCGTACTCTACTTAAGTACACCGTACCTTACGATGTTCCTTAATTATTCTATCTCTCATCAATCCGTCCTTTGTGTGTGACCCTATAGGTTTTCGTGACGTTGGCAATTATATTAAATCACGCATTTAACATAATAAACAGTGAGCGGTATCTAGCAACACATCACTGCTACCCAAGTCACGAAAATGTCATGTGATCTGACAAAACCTCCTGTGATAATAATTATGTGTATAATTACCCCTTTGCCCTTATGTATATATTGAACACAAGGTATAGACCGTGTCACCCTTGTCCAGTTCAATATTGGGCCCATAGACATTTATCCTGTTACGCAGGATGGGCAAATTCCATCTAGGACACTCATGTCCCTCAGCATGCTTTGTGGAGTACCCATCAACTATCTTTATGGTCATCCAGTTACGGACAACGTTAGATCAACAACAAAGCACTCGACTCTACATCTAGGATCCATAGTGGTTTCAGGTCGAAGAGTGGTATACACTATTATCACCATGAGAATAACTTATGACACTTTTGCATAACTTTCTATATAGTATTCTCATAGCGGGTCAATCCGGTATAAATATTACTCCTAATATTCATACCTATGTTTAAGACTTGATAACTCTTTATCCATGATCCATGAGATGTGATCATCAGTCTACAAACATAATAGTCTTAATGCTTTAATGTTATCCCACTTCACATTAAAGCTCGACTACGGATACTTTAAGAATAGTGCCCTTATGTTTAATGTGTTCTCATGATTAAGTCACACTTAATACATTAAACGGACTATCTATTCTAGGGACTTTATTAATCAACCATAATAAAGAAAATGCCTTTAAATAATTCGATACAAGTACCAAAAGTATTGGCCTCTAGGGCTTACTCCAACAGGACTAACCCCAGATCCCTCGACCTTTTGAACAGAAGAGTATAAGTCACAGGTGGCTCATCAAACTGACGATCTGGCTTCCCCTTCTTGACTTGACTCTTAGCTTTCAATACTTTATGTTGAGGTAGTGGTTGTTGCTGTGGCGCCGATGAACTACCAACAAGAGTGGTTGCAACGGCAGCATACGGGTGATACCGATCTTTACTATGCTCCTTTCGGACAGGCACACCACCTGATTCGACCTTCTTAAGCTGACTATCGCCAGAGGATTTCTGTACCACAGATGACGGAGCACCCCCCTGAACTTTCTCCTTTGTCGTCCAACTTTCAATCCTATCCAACCTCTCAGCAATCACCTTCTTCCCCAAGGCGAGCCCCTGCACGGCTTTAAACAACTCCCCTATCATCTCTGTCAACTCGAAGATATCGGCGTTGGGAGGATCCATTAGCCTGAGCTATCTGAACGGAAGAGCTATGCGCACCAATTAGTCACTGACACCTACAAAACAGCAAAAATGTTAGTATGACTCACACATGCAATGTCTATCCGTATGAGGAATGTCCTTTGATTCTAGCTTCTTTGAGACGGATGATATTTCAACAACAACATTATGACATCTGGATGTCCCTCAACCAGAATCTCAATCAAAAATTGACCCTGAGTACGGATAGACATGTGTTAGATGCGGATGAATGCACAATGGGCATGATGCAAATGCATGCAGGCAGGACTGGCAGGCTGAGTATCTCAGAGCACAGGATCAAAGCTTCGGCTTGAACTCGGGACCACAAATTCATCTGAAACCCAAAGTCAACTGAATCCAAAGTCATCTGAACCCATACTTCTGAAGCAAACCACCATCTGAGCGAGTACCCTCAAATTCAGCCCAGGGATCCGAAATAAACGGAACCCTCTGATCAATAACCAGGGTCAAACCTCCGACGTCCAGAAATAACGACCCACAGATCCGGCTGAACCAAAGTCACCAACAGGATCACAAGTCACCAACAAGTCACCGACAAGTCACCAACTGTACCTGTAAAAATGATCATTCCCTCCCCACTTACGGGTGTCATCTAGGCCAGGGTAAGGTCGAGAGAAACGCAGCATAAATAACCTTTCACAGAATATCATCATATACACACCCGAAGTATGTAACGATAATATCCCATCAGAGTCTGAACTGCTCGTGATGTCAATGTTCCGCTAAGTGGCGCAATACCACCCGCTTCCCATGAATCACTTTATTCCTAAGTATCCTAGATTTCACTCATGGCCTGGGTATTGGGCCTTTTACCTCAAGTAACTCCCACCCCAACAGAGAGAAACAGACAACCAGCCAGCCAGATGAACAGATGAATATGAATGAATGCAAACATTAATGCACATATAAATGCAAACAATAAATAAATGAATGCAATAAATAACACAGCAAAAGCAACCAAAACCCTAACCTAGAGAGCGCTAGGAGAGACTCGCTCAGGGAAGATGGACCAGCAAGAGGTTAACCTCTCTATGTCCCTAGTAGAGTCGCCAGTTGTCGCATTACGCGAAAAACCGGCGGGAAAACAAAACAACAGAGCCGCCACCGTGCGTTATTTATCCCAAAAGAGGGAAAGGAAACGCTCGAAGTAAACCTGGAAAAGACATGGTCTCGCGACCAAAGAGAATGGGATCGGGAGTCGGTTATGCGAAGGGAAGGTGTTAGCACCCCTACGCATCCGTCGTACTCGACGGGATCCACGCACAAAAGGAAGGAAAATGGTTGCTAAAACGCTGCTCAAACATCAAACACACACTGGCTGAAAAGAGACACAGAAAACAAAAGAAACTGAACTCGGCAGGATATCGCATCCTGGGCCTACGTAGTCTGTCAAGCACAGACATCAGAGTCGACGTAGTTCGGGACAGGGGGAAACGTGCTCGCTAGGATGTCGCATCCTATGCATACGTATCTTCTCTGACTAGAGAAGAATCAGAGCACTCGTAGCTCGGCTAACGCACGCCAAACAAAACCACACAGGAAACAGACTGCCAATCGCTGGACTTACGTCAGACTCCACATAAATAGGCAAACATGGAGGTCGAATGCCAATCGCTGGACTTACATCATACTCCGAACCAACAAACACACACAGGAAACTGACTGCCAATCGTTGGACTTATGTCGGACTCCAAACAAAACAAACCAGACACAGGAAACCAACTGCCAATCGCTGGACTTACATCATACTCCGAACCAACAAACACACACAGGAAACCGACTGCCAATCGCTGGACTTATGTCGGACTCCAAACAAAACAAACCAGACACAGGAAACCAACTGCCAATCGCTGGACTTATGTCAGTCCCCAAACACACATAAAGGGGTTGCAAAAGAAAAAAGGGCGCCCGGAGAGATCAGCTCATCTCCTGCCTACGTACCTCATCTGGTATGAGGATCAGGGCGACGTAGTTCCCCTACGCAGGGACACAGGACTAGCCTAACCAGATAACAGAGGGAGACACAACTAGGGAGACTACGACTCGAGTCTAGATGTTATCATGCAAATCATCCCTAAGTCAAGGTTGCTATCTAACTTGCACAGGGAGCAAGCTATCCTATACAGCACAGGCAAAGCAAACAATCACAAATAGCACACACTATATACACACAAAATGGGCTCACACAAGGGTTAGGTTGCAAGAGCAACACAACTGTAATCGGATGATGTTAGCTCTTAACCCTAACATTGAGAGTTAGGGTGAAGCAGATGAAATAGGAGGTGAGGGGTGTGCCTCACAGCTCTTATCCCTGGCCTGGGAGAGCTTTAGACAAAAGAAGTGTGGTTCAGAAAGTGGGAACCCTTCTACACTTATGACACTGACTCAACTGTACAAATGTACAAGGATCTTGGGTTAATGTCCACAATGCATCAACACCAGTTGTGTGAGCAAAGGGACGGCTCAACAGAATAGCAGGAGATGGATTGCACATCTCTTGTATCTGCCAATTGCCTTATCAAAGGTCTTTTCCTGCTTGGGGACAAAAATAAACAATCACAAGCATTGCCTCTTAAGGAGGACTTCAGACAGGTGCCTGGCCAAGTAACAGGCCAGGTCTTCCAGACTACATGAAGTTAGAGACACTATACCTCAATGCTCAAGCTAGCAAGCAAAGCTAAATCAAGTTCACAAGGGAACTATAGCAACTAAGGTACCTGAAAACAATCCAACATAATCAGTACTCAACTCAAGTAAAAGTCAAACAGACAGTAGTCAACAGTTAACTGTACATAAACAGACAACAATCAAGCAAAACAATGCACAAAGGTGCAAGCCACAAGGCCTAAGTACAAGTCTCAAAGCCTACAAAACAAACTCAAGGTTAGTCATAAACAAGCAATGGACCAACTCCAATTGAATGCACATCATCAAGTATAAGCAATTGTGCTCTTTGACCTGAAACAAAGCTCAAACATTAGGCACTAACCACTAGGACATGGCCTAGGGTCAAAATGGGAGCAATAAACCAAAACAGAACCTGAAACTTATCAAAAATCAAGATTAATCAAATAAGAATCAAATCCAAGTGGTCTCACATTCATATCATCAACCAATATCATTTCATGAGGCAAAGAAGGCAAAGCATGCAATTTGAAGCTCATAGAAGCAAACAGAATGATTCAATTCAAATCAACTCAAAAATATTTCAATAAATCCCAAAAAACTTCATGGCTAAACATCATTCATTAAAGGATCATCACACCAAATTTCAAGTCATTTGGACCAAGGGAAGTAAGTCAATAAAAATCCATAAGTCAAAGCATGTTCAAACAAGCTCATACAAGGCACCAAATCATGCATCAACTTCAAGCAAGCATAAAACAGAATTTGCATAAGATAAATGAACCAAATCAAAGCCATGACACACTTCAAGATGTCTAGAACACACATGCAAAATTTCAGGCTCATCCAATACACAACAAGAATTTCACAAATCAAATAAAATCACGACTCCCAAAAAGTCCACAATTGGTCAAACAAGGAAGAAAATCTCAATCAAATTGGAAATGCACTCAAAAAATCCACAAAACTTCACACTTAAACTTAACATCCAGAAGATTCAACATGCAAAAATTCAGATCATTTTGAGTTCATATGACATGGTAACAAAAATCCACAAATTGGACAAGAAATGGTGTGACACAAATTGTCACACCTCTAATGATCAGGTCATATCTCACAAACCAGGAATGCAAAAATCACAAACTCTATACAAAAATGTTCCTAAAGGTGTCTAGTACAAGCATGCAAATTTTCAGCTCCATTGGATTAAGCATCAGAATTTCACAATCAAAATAATAAGCAAGGTGCAACAAATGACATGTATCAACATTCCCTAAGCCCAAACAGATTCCACACGTGCACAATTTTCATAAAAATCATCAAAAAATACTAGAGATCACAAGGAACACAATGGAAAAAACCTCATATCAACTGGACAAATATTCATTGAGATATGAATTTTGGAATGGCATGAAAAAAATAAAAAAAAAGATGACCAAGGCATGTGAAACATAGAAGCATGTGATAGAAAAATGCCAAGCCAAATGAGAAACTGCTGGCGGCAAGGATCGAACCTTGTTACTTTTCAAATATGCGCGCGCTACTGAACAAAACACGGCGTTCCATTAAGTACATGGCACGCTCTGATTGGCTGTATGGCTCACAAACACAAAAAACATGCACATACGCGAGAACATGGATCTACAACGTTCTGGAAACGGATTTTTAGGGTTCTTGACCACATTCATACGTTCTTCATCATCAAGAACTTTTTGTCACAGAAAATCACAAATGATACACCATTCGATTCGTCTTCTAATGCACATCAACAATATAACATCAATTTAACCTAATTCGTGCTAACAAATCCAGATCGAGCAAGATAAGTTTCAACAATCAATCTTAAATTCAGCATATCTATCTCATTTCTTAATGAAAATCAAAACCACAAATCTCAGGCTAATCCACATGGAAAGATCTATAGAATGCACATCATGATTTCAGCAATGGCATGATTCGAAATCTAACCTTCAAGTTGATGCAGAGTTGGATTTGGAGTCTTTTGGACGTGTAAGCATGAAACAGATGCTCTTTGATGCTTATGTTGATGAATGAAAGGAGGATCGTGGCTCAGTTATGCTTGATGATGCTCCAATAACCAGTTGCCATTGATGGAGCTTGCTTTGATAGTTCAAGAATCTGCTCGACAGTGATGAATGCTTGCCTCAATTCTCCTCCAATATGCTTGTGGATGATGGAACCAACAAAGATCAAGCAAGTTCTATGGAAATTTTTGCAGAAAAAATGAAATGAAAAGTTGAGAGAATTTGCAATTTTTCAATCTAGATCTGAGATGAATGAATGTTAACATGCAAAACTTCACACTCAAACTTAACATCCAGAAGATTCAACATGCAAAAATTCAGATTATTTTGAGTTCATATGACATGGTAACAAAAATCCACAAATTGGACAAGAAATGGTGTGACACAAATTGTCACACCTCCAATGATCAGGTCATATCTCACAAACCAGGAATGCAAAAATCACAAACTCTATACCAAAATGTTCCTAAAGGTGTCTAGTATAAGCATGCAAATTTTCAGCTCCATTGGATTAAGCATCAGAATTTCACAATCAAAATAATAAGCAAGGTGCAACAAATGACATGTATCAACATTCCCTAAGCCCAAACAGATTCCACACGTGCACAATTTTCATAAAAATCATCAAAAAATACTAGAGATCACAAGGAACACAATGGAAAAAACCTCATATCAATTGGACAAATATTCATTGAGATATGAATTTTGGAATGGCATGAAAAAAATAAAAAAAAAAAGATGACCAAGGCATGTGAAACATAGAAGCATGTGATAGAAAAATGCCAAGCCAAATGAGAAACTGCTGGCGGCAAGGATCGAACCTTGTTACTTTTCAAATATGCGCGCGCTACTGAACAAAACGCGGCGTTCCATTAAGTTCATGGCACGCTCTGATTGGCTGTATGGCTCACAAACACAAAAAACATGCACATATGCGAGAACATGGATCTACAACGTTCTGGAAATGGATTTTTAGGGTTCTTGACCACATTCATACGTTCTTCATCATCAAGAACTTTTTGTCACAGAAAATCACAAATGATACACCATTCGATTCGTCTTCTAATGCACATCAACAATATAACATCAATTTAACCTAATTCGTGCTAACAAATCCAGATCGAGCAAGATAAGTTTCAACAATCAATCTTAAATTCAGCATATCTATCTCATTTCTTAATGAAAATCAAAACCACAAATCTCAGGCTAATCCACATGGAAAGATCTATAGAATGCACATCATGATTTCAGCAATGGCATGATTCGAAATCTAACCTTCAAGTTGATGCAGAGTTGGATTTGGAGTCTTTTGGACGTGTAAGCATGAAACAGATGCTCTTTGATGCTTATGTTGATGAATGAAAGGAGGATCGTGGCTCAGTTATGCTTGATGATGCTCCAATTTCCAGTTGCCATTGATGGAGCTTGCTTTGATAGTTCAAGAATCTGCTCGACAGTGATGAATGCTTGCCTCAATTCTCCTCCAATATGCTTGTGGATGATGGAACCAACAAAGATCAAGCAAGTTCTATGGAAATTTTTGTAGAAAAAATGAAATGAAAAGTTGAGAGAATTTGCAATTTTTCAATCTAGATCTGAGATGAATGAATGTTAATCCGAAATTCTGTTAGCACTATCTATTTATATGATGGATTAATGAATTTGTTAATCACACTTAACAAAATGTAATGGTAATTAGTGAAATGAGTGTTTTATGCTAAATGGCCAAAGTAACCTTGCATGCATGAAATGCTGCTACAGTGGACGAAAAATTAGCCAAACACCCTCCAAATGTTGTTTTAGATCAAATTCAAGTGATTGGAAGTGTGGCAAATGCATATTTTTGAAATGGACTTTTTTCCTCCAAATTCAAATTCAAGTCAAGTGAAAAATGCAATTTTTGTGTGATGATTTTTGATGAAATGTAATGAATGATTTGGATAGAGCATGTTAAAAGGAGATTGTAGCAAAAAACCCCACATGATTTGGCCAATTGGTGCAGAAGTTATCCAACTTTGAAGTTCAAAATCCATGGACAATGATTTGATCATAACTTGCCAACCACATATGAAAAATGGATGTTCTTGGACTTTTTGGAAAGGTGAGAGCAAGATATTAAACTTTCATGTTGGACAAAATTTTATTTTAAGCTTGTATGATGATGTAAATTTGAGGAGAAGACCTTTCCATTTTTGGCAGTTTGAAATTACAGGTCACTTACTATTTTTGGAAACTTTTCTTCTGACCTCAAATTCTTCAATGTTGATCTTTGATATATCAAATGAGACTTGTATGGACATGAATGAGGCCTCTCAAACCATCTCCCACCTTCAAATCCATGGTTTTAGGCACAGTTGACCACAGTTGACTTTCTAGGGTTTCAGATGAAATTCAGCTTGACTATTGAGCTTTGATCATCCAACCTTTGGCCAAACCACTTCAAAATGATCCCTAGGTCATATGAACTCAATGAACCAACCCTTGGGCTTTGCTTCAATAGGATATGCACATGCTTGCTTGATTAACTGATCCTCCTAACCAGTCTTGACCTAATCTTGTCTGATGACTTGCACTTGGGCAAATGGACAATGCAATGCTATGCAGTGGACAATGTAATGTTAATGACCTAAACATGAAAATGAATGTACAAAATGGGAGGTGCAAATTTGAGGTGCTACACCAATTCACGCCTGGTTGGTCACCTATTATATACCCAGTAACCGGTATCACTGGTGTTCCTTCCTTCTGCTCCCTATTATGAATTTTTGTCCCTTGTGGAGTCAGATTTTCCTGAGTTGAGATGTGCCTTTTGGGTCCTCCTCATATGTTTCGGATGATTGATATCTTTCACCCTTATACCGGTCTTAAATATTCTTTCTCCCTGAGCGTGTTGTTCTCTCACCCAGTAACCGGTGTTTTGATAACATGTCTCTCTTTGAATTTATTACCCAGTAACCGGTAATATCTCGTTGTTTCTGCCTCAGCTGAGTCCTTTGTGGACATCCCCGTCTGAGTCCGGAATTTTTATCCAATGTATCCTTTGTGGATAGTTTTGCGGTATTGGCATATTCCCCAATACATGCATCTTTGCGTCAGCTCGAGTCTTTCCATTGATTTTTTTTCGTGGAAACCCTTCGTGTCTCCTAGCAAGTTTTCAAGTCGTGATCTGCTCACGCATTTTTACCTTATTTCCCCCAGAGTCTTTGTCTCCCTAGTGAGTGTGTCACTCTTATGGATCTTCATTTCCTCCCGATTTCTTTTCCTTTGTGGAAATTATTCACCATGAAGATTTTATTTTTCATGCATACATTTGCATCATGAGATCTCTTAGGGACCAAAATTCGTCTCTTTGCTATTATTTAAGCTCATTCTATCTCGTTGAGACGAAGATTTTAACCTTCATATCTCCGGATATAATGACCTTAAATAGGGGCATCTTTAAGACCCTAATTATTACCCTAAGATCCCTCATGGGATCATGTTTTTGCACAAGTGCATTGCCTTAAGGATCATAGCATGTTTGGCTCCTTAACCCTAGGGTTGGGACTTGTTTGAATAATTTGAGATCACCAAGCATGCTTGTATTGTATGTTATTGCTTTTCTTATTTGATTACGAACCAAAAGCACAAAAATATGTCACTAACTCTTTGTTTTTGAAGCTCAAGTGATCATGTGCTCCACAATGCTCCTAGGAGGCTCCTAAGCCCAATGCAATGGCTAGATGGAGATGAGAAAAAGCATGAAAATGGTCCACAAAGTTCCTAATAATCATATATGTCTCCCAAGTATCTCAATTTTCCAATTTGATCATGATAACCCAAAGGGCTTGAAGATTGTTTCCCAAGGAAACCCTAATTTCACTTTGCTTTGACTGTGCCTTGCCCATGAAGCAATCTCAAGCTCTAATCAAATTTAATCAAGGTAAGTTCTTTCATTTATCATTTTATGCATATATGAGCCTATTTGAGGCCCCTCAATCCTTTATTCATCAAGATTGGGAGTTTGACTTTGAAAAGATGACCAGTCAAGTTATCTGACTAAGCTGAGGTTCAATGACCTAAAACTTTTGATGTGTTTGTCAAATGAAGATGACCCCAAAAGCATAACTATTCCTAAAAACCATATGAAAAACTTTCGTGTTCATCAAAAATCCTTTTGAAGCTTGGAAGGTCATCATTCATTTCAAAACATTATAGGTCATTTTGACTGAAACCCTAATTTTGGGTCAACTTGCCAAGGGCATAACTTTCTCAATTGTTATTATTTTGAGGTGGGACCAAAGGCATTAGATTTGAAAAAGTACCCAACTTCAAATGCCCATAACTTTGTCATAGAAAATCCAAATGATGCAAACTTTGAGTCTAAATTGACTATATTTAAAATATCTACAACTTTTATGTTGGATATTCTTTTCATGTAAAGCTTGTATCATGAGGACAAATGGGTCTGAACAAGCTTACTTTTGGTTGAATTTTTCAAAATGATTTGAACATGTTTTACACTTGAACTTTCCAAGCCATTTTTGATCAATTTTCACATGTGAAATGGTTTTTTTGGCCAACATGACTTTTATTCCTTATTTCAAGAGCTTTCCAACCATTACTCACAATTGTCATTTGGATCTACCTTTTGAGAGATTCGAATTTTTCTTTATTTATGTTATTTTCGACATTTTATGTTAAAACTTGAGATACAAGCCTTTTCCATTCCATGTGCACGACCACATGCTTTCCATATGAGCTCAGCAGGTCCCTTCAACCATTCATGGACCTCCCACGCGTCCACAAAGGCCCATGCATTCAAAATTGCAATTCCCATGCACATGGGAAAAGTGTGATGATCAGATACATTTACCTATAAATAAAGGCTTCCTCTCCTTCATTTCAGAACCCTGTGGATATCCCACATGCTGCTGAATTAAAACCACAACCCTCACCAAATGAATCACTCACCATTTTTCAATATTTTCGAGCTTGAAATTCAGCAACATTAGTTGAGTTTCAAAGCTAGATTCCTTAGCCAATCATCTTCCCTATATTTAGAGATCAAAAAGGAGCAAAAAGCTTGAAGGATTCGTGACCAGAAACTCACCATTTTTGAAGGTATAAGCTCAAACTGTTTGGATCTGAAACTCACAATTCAATGTAGTATTCTTGTGTTTTTGTGGTTCTCTGAAGTCGTCATACATGAGGCAAACTTTTGGTGCATTTAATTTTCCATTTCAAGATCAATTCGTGTGGACACCATGATTTTCTCCTTCATTCTTCTCTCAATATAGGAAGAGTGAGAGGAATCTAATGGTACAATGATGATCTACATCACATAAGCTTCATTTTCATGCCCTAGTTTTTCATTTTTGATGAGATTTGTTTTCCTGTAATATCTGGTCGGATTCTGTTTGGTTGATCGTAGAAGGTGGTGGTTTCCACCACCACCACCTCCACGTGTACTGATCACAGCCATTGGATTTCTCCCTCACGATCTAATCTCGTGCATCCATTATAATTACTTTTTTAATTCATTGTGTTTCGCTGCTGACTTGAGTACATCATGCACCCTCAGATCCAGGCCGTGTAACATGCTACGTCATTTAATGAAACGGATCCGGTGGCTCAGCTTTTTTCTCTTTATTTCATTTTCTCTTTATTTTCTTTTAATTCATTCTATTTTCAATAATTCATAAAAAATTCATATGAGGTCAGAAAAATATGAGAACAACTTTAAAAATTTTCTTGAAAAATCTAGTTTCATCTTATGATTTTTAATTATTTTTGTGACCTCATTTGATATTTTTCATGAATTATTTGGTTTTTAATGATTTTAGTTCATTTTAAAATGCTTTTTGACTTTAGAAAAATACAAAAATATTTTCATAGCATCTATGAATCATGATAAGTCAACGAAAAATAGTCTCAACAATTTCTTATTTGTTTTGAGATTACTTGAGATTTTAATTCATATTATGCTATTTTTGGTTGTTTTTAATTGATTTTAATTGCTTTCTGGCTTTAAAAATTTGTGAGAAAATTAGTCAAAGTTTGTTTGACTACATTGAACCTATGAAAAATTAATTGGACTTATTGAAGTTGTTTTGAATTGAATTTGAGGTTTAACTTTGTTTGTTTGGTTTTTATTTGTATTTTCTTTTAATTCAAAAATTAACAAAAAAATATTATTGACTTCTTGACTTGCTATATTCATTCCTCTTCTGTTTGGTGTTGATCAAGGTTGAATTGATTCAACTTTGATCAAATTCATTGGATCTTGTGGTTTGAGAATCCTTAAGGATCATCACCTAGAGAGATGAATGAATTTGATCAAGGATGAGTTATCCCTTGATCAATTGGGATTGGTTGTTGTCTTTTTATCACCCCCCCTCCCTTTCGTCTTCATCCTTTTCTTTCCCTCAATGGCCAATGAGTTAAAGTCTTGAGGTTGGTCTTGACAAATAGAAGTTTAATCTTCTTTGATCCAAACCAAACTCAACTTGATCCATGATCAAGTGAGTTATTTTGTGTCAAAGATAGGTTACTTTTTGGTCAAGCAAATAACTAAAAGTCAATACAAGGCCCTTCCCCTCTTGTTCGACATGGCAAGTTTATGGAGCTTGGCTTACTAGTCATGACCTCTAACTTGTGTTCTTTGCCTATATTCTTATTGACCGGCCTTAGATAGGTGTGACTACTATATTAGTCCACTTACGATTTCTTAACATAGAGCTACATTGTCTTATGACAAGCTAACATAACTCTATTAACTACTAAGTTTAATTTGAGCTTTTAAGTTCTTGTCATTTACTTTTAACGTTGTTTATTTCTTGCTCATTATTCATCTTGATTTTCATTTTGCTCACTTGAGCACATATTTTATGTTTAAGTCATTTTTCTTTTGCTCATTTGAGCCTATTATTGTATATAAATATATTGCTATTTTATGTTGTTTTGTGTTTGTTTTGATGTGAACCAAAATACAAAAGGAGAGAGGACTTAGAATTAGGATTCACCCATGCTTAAAGGAGTTCAAGAGCAACTAGGCCTCAGGCCTTTAGAATGCAAAATATGTTGAAGAGCAACTAGGCCTCATGCCTTTAGAATGCTAAAATTCAAAGTTGACCCCGAAGGACTTCTCCTCAAACTTATTCTTTGTCCATTCCCTTTATTATGTTGTGAGCTTTTTAATGCGTGCTTTTGTATGATAGGAATCTCATCTTATGATTGGGAAAAGAGGACCATTGCCATGAGTAGCCAAGTTAAGAGCCAAGCCAAATGGAGATCCTAGGAACTTGAATTCAATCTATTGATTGATTGCTTTGTGTGCTAAATCCAAAGGAAAGGAGCATCTTGAGTCATCTCTATGACTCCAAGAAAAGGAACTCCAAGGGTTATCTCTCCCCTCTTACCTTTGTATGCTTTAGGAATAGCCCTTCTGTCATCTCCCCCCCCCCTCTAACCAAGCCAAAAATCATTTTTAAAACTTTGACTTTATTTCAAATTAGAAACCTAGGCCTTAGGCCTTTGACTTTTCAAAATCATTTTCATAAATACTCATTGTAAATAAACTTTAATCCAACTTTGACCTCATTTGGCAAATAAATTCAACTGGTAAATATAACCCATTCCAAGTTGTTTTGTGGTTCCAAAGGCCACTTGTTAAACTCTTTTCAAAAACATTAGTTATAGGTTTTAGTTATCATAGTGGTTGATGTAAATCTCACCGCATCCTTAGTGTTGGATTATAAGCCTTATGTGCTTATTATAGGGTCAACCCCTCACTAGCATGTTGAAGCCTTCCTCGCATGGTGGATTGTTGGTTTAGGTTGAGTTTTCTCCCTTTGATAACAAAAGACCTTAAGGATTTTGATTAAAATCAATTCACCAATCTTTGAAATTTTTACCACGAACTACGAGGTTTTGATCCTCCTTTGTGATGGTACGTAGGCAATGGGTTCATCCATTCAAACAATAAAATTTGTAAATATAATTTATTCTCTTCTCATCTCTCCAATCTTTTGCCCAAATCTTTTCACAAATACCAACCTACAACACATATTTGCAAAAAAGGGTTCCCTTAGAGTACTAAGGATGTTTTGGGTGCGTAAAACCTTCTCATTCCATAACCAACCCCCTTACCTATATCTCTGAAATTTTTATTAGTTTTTTATTTGAAAAACTTCTTACTTGGATTTTGTTCGCTTTTTAGCCTTTCCTTTGGATAAATAAATGTGCGGTGGCGACTCGAATTGTATGTTGACTTTTGGTTTAGTCAATAAACCTAAAGGTAACGAAAACCCCGCTACAGAAAAGTGGCGACTCTGCTGGGGATCAAAGCCCCGTGTGTTTAGCCTACTTTTTGCATGTGTGTGTTGTATGTTTATATTTATTTGTGGCATATGTTTGTGCAAATTTGGGATGAATGTATTGTTTGTAATGTATGAATTGCTTGATATATTAATTGCTTGTATGCTTGGTGGTTTCTTGTGAGATGAGTTCTATACCCAAACTCGAGTGCACTTATGATAAGAGAATGGCATAGTCTTGTTGACTTGTCTGGAGTTAGTCCTTAACAAGTTAATTTGCAAGTCCATTCACTTGGTGGAGGTCTTATTGGGATCACTAATGTCACACGAGTAGTCGTGGTTAGGCATTACTCTTTCCAATATGAACCCTTAAAACCAAGTACCTTAGATACCTAGCCTATCTTGGCCTATTTTAGGACGTGGTGCCGAGGTCATTCAAGTGTAAGATTTGATGCGATTGTTACGCGATACTACACTCATAAGAGTCCCTCTCGAGAATATTTTTGGAGGACGAGTAGTCGTTTTATCCCATAATATCCGAAAGATGGGATGATGACTATGGGAACCTTTTAAAACATGATTGTCAGGTTTAACCGTAGTACACTCCCGTTGGGTAATTCTTAACCGAGACTCCATGCTCGTGACTCACAATAAACCTGTGATTCGCGGTCGATCCGTTCTCGTATATCCTCAAAATCAATGGATCTTGGGTGTTGATATGGCGTAAAATCTAATCCACCAAGATAGATGATTGATATTGACGATGACTTGAGCCATCCCGTGACCTTTGTATGGTGTGACTTGCTTGATCCTTGAGTGTGTTTGTTGCATCCATGCATCCATGCATTCGTCCACATTCATGTCATCGACAATAAGATTTTTGAAAGGAACTTAAAAGGTCTATTTGCAAATTTTCAGACATGGATAAGCAAAGAAGGAATACAAAGAAGTACAGTTTCAGACAACCCGACTTGAGAGAGTTAAGGCGTCTGACATCTTATGTATTAGAACCCTTGGAGTTCAAAGCTCGCCATGGGAAGCTTCTAGCTATTCTCTCTACCAAGGTGGATGAGGGTCTGATGAGTGTGTTGGTGCAGTTCTACGCTCCTCTATATCGGTGGTTCACTTTTCCGGATTTCCAACTTTTGCCTACATTGGAGGAGTACGCTTATCATGTGGGTATACCTATTCTTGACCGATTGTCGTTTAGTGGTTTGGAGAAGATTCTGTCTTCTCAAGAGATTGCTGACATGCTCCACGTGGAGGTATCTGACATTGCTGCCAATATGACTACCAAGGGTGGAATTCAAGGTCTCCCATCTGATTTTCTGATTGCCAAAGCTACCTTGTTTAGGAAGGCCATGAGTAAGGAAGATTTTGAATCCATATTTCTAATCCTCATCTATGGGCTAGTGTTATTTCCCAACATCAAAAACTTCATGGATGTGAACGCTATTAGAATTTTCTCTTCTCTTAATCCCGTTCCGACTCTATTGGGTGACACTTATTTCTCTTTGCATATGAGGAACGCAAAGGGTGGTGGTTCCATTGTATGTTGTATGCCTCTGTTGTACAAGTGGTTTATTTCGCACTTTCCTTAGACGCTTGCCTTCAAGGAGAACAAGGGATGTCTACGGTGGTCCACGAGACTTATGTCTCTCACTAATGATGATATCTCTTGGTATAATTATGTTTTTGATGGGATTAGGATTATTGATTCTTGTGGTGATTTTTCCAATGTACCTCTTCTTGGTACATGTGGTGGAATTAACTACAACCCTGTTTTGGCTCGCCGTCAGCTTGGGTTCCCCTTAAAGGATAAACCTAACAACACTTCGTTGGAAGGCTTATTCTTTCAAGAGGGTAAAGATCCCCAAAACTTGAAGGATAGGATGGTCCATGCCTGGCGCAAGGTTCATAGGAAAGGGAGGAATGAGATTGGTCCGAGGAACTGTGTTGCTTTGGAGCCTTACACCTCTTAGGTAAGGAAGAGAGCCCTCGAATACCGCATGTTGTATGAGTATCCGAGACCTACCGCCATGGTTATGGTTGGGCCTTTAACCCTCCCTAATCAAGGAGTAGAGGAGTTGAGAGACGAAGATCGTTCGCGTGCTTGGGTTCGTGAGCGTGAGGAGCTTCTTCAACAACTCAAGGATAAGGATGCATTGATCGAGTTTCTAGAGCATCAGGTTATTGATGAGCCCAATGATATGGTTACTTCTCTCCTGCCTCACTCGTCTAGGTTTTGGAAGAAGAGATATGATCAGCTCGCCAAGGAGAAGGCCGACATGGAAGCAACTTATGAGAGAGAGGTGAAGGAGCTTTGTGCGAAGTATCTTCCGATCTCAAAGACTTTAGACGACTGCTTCTAGGGCTCCATAGGATGTTTATTCTCCTTTTCTCTTGTATTGTATTTGGTTACCGAGACTGTACTACTTCTTTGGTGTAAAAAGTTTCCAAATATCATGTTGCTAGGAGTATTCCACATATGTCTCAAAAGTTCAATATTTTCAAAATATTTTCAAATAGATCCTTATAAAGTTCCTCCGATTAAAAAAAGCACATGCACGAGCATTGCATGCATCATATGCATAAGCAGGTTTTGGTTCCGAGCTCTTGATAAAGTGATCTAACTCTTTGCTCTTCATCTATTTTTTAAGACAAGCTGACGCATCCATACCGCACTCGCACAATCGTCAAAGCAATGGCTGAACAAATAGAGAACGAGAACAGAGAACACAAAGAAGAAGTAAGTCGGTTATCTGCTCTAGTGGAGTCTGTTTTCCAAGCTCAAAAGCAAGCTATAAATGTGCAAGCGTCTGCGTCCAATCAAGCACCTGAAGTAGCTTCTACCTCTATACCAGCCCCTGCTATGGGATCAATCAATGTTATGCCTTCTGGTTACCCTTGGGGGATGCCCCATAATTTCATGCCTGAAGGATATCATCCACAAGTGCAAGTTCAGCCGGAATCTAGCCCGATCCCTGTGGTGCCACTGTTGCACCCCAAAATTTGCCCTCTATTTTTAACTCTAACCAACTTTTTGTTTCACATTCATTTGCATCATCTTCATAGCATAACATTTTTTTCTGTCTTAATATTAGCCGGAATAATTTCTCAGAATTTACAAACAGACTGGTCAAATTAACTTTTTAACTGTGCCTAAAAATTAGTCAACGAAAAAATGTCAAGTTTAAGTTTGCAAATGTCGGTAACATTAATCCGCGGTTCACGTGGTTTAATTTGACATGCTAAAAATATTTTTACGACTATTTTTGGTCATATGTTGATCAGTCTGAGCAGTTTAAACGGTCATAATTTTTATTTCAAAATCCGACCAAACGCTGTATTTTTCCGAGTCATTTATTTCGCGCTGATTATTTTGACATGTTCATTTTATTTTTTCGAGCATTTTGGTGCCCGACTTTTATTTTTTTTTGAGTCTATTTATTTTTATATTGGGTCTAGAATAAATAAATAGGTTAATTAGTTTTTATTTTAATTTTAACTATTTTAATTATTTAACTTTATTCAGTTTTTAATTTAATATTGGGTCTAGAATAAATAAATAGGTTAATTAGTTTTTATTTTAATTTTAACTATTTTAATTATTTAACTTTATTCAGTTTTTAATTTAATATTGGGTTTCAAAATAAACTTAGGCCCATTATCATTAACCTAATTTGTTCCTATATATATTTACTAGCATGACTGATAGAGGGAGGCCAGAAAGACAGAACAAAAAAGAGAAACTGAGAGTGGCTGATTTATACTATCGTACACACAGTTTGGTAATAGTTTATATATGATATATACTTTATCTATTTTGTTGATATATTTGTTACTGTGTTTCAAATACATGTTCATATGTGTGACTGTGTTATGTATTCCAGATACATGCGGTTTGGTTAAATATATATATATTTCTATTTTATGTTATACTTTGATTATGTTTTCGGATCGGATAGTGTCAATACGCCGTTTTCACATATACGTGTATGAGGCGTGACATTTGTGTTATCCGATCCAGTTGCGATGATCGCAATTTTGCGCTAGCAACGCCGTTGTTTTTTTTTAATTCATATTTTTTTTTATATACATATATTTAGATCTGCACATTTTTTTCATAACTAACTACCCTGATTTTTCCTAAACCCTGACAATTTCGCCACAAGCTCTAAATTTCAAACCTAAAACTTTAACCGTGTTGTTTCCTCTAAACCATAAACCTTTTCTTAAACCTTAACAAACGTTATTATTATTTCCTATTTTCTCTCATATTTATGTTATCCATACACTGTAACAGCTTCGCCCTTGTAATATTTTAAGTTTTAACTTGTAATATTTTCAGTTTTACTTTTCGCCATCTTTATTATGTAACTGCACCAAAGCGTTGTAATAATTAGGGTTTTATTTTCTGCCGTTTATTTTCTGCCATTTTATTTTTCTGCCATTTATTTTTCTGCCATTTAAATTCCTGCCATTGATCCTATATTAACTGCGTGGTTTAGTAATGTAGGGCGTGAAAACCTACTAAATTAATTATTTAATATTTTTCTATAACCTTTATATTTTTTGTAAATAAATAATAAATACTAACTATTTTAATAACTTTTTTTATTACTTACTTATAATAATAAATCCTTATATATTTTGTAAATAAAATCTAATTGACCATTTTTCTAATTGAATAATAATAATAAACCTATTAATCTAATAATTTGATATTTTCTATAATCTTTATTTATTTTGTAAATAACTAACTTAATATTTTTCATATAACTCTTTTATTTTATAATTTGTACATTAATGTATTTTAAACTCTTTTATTATTACTAATTTATTTTAAACTCATATTTTTCTAATAACTTCTAAAAAAATCTAACTTGTTTAACCTAAAATAATTTCTTTTAAAATTCTAACCTTTTCATTATCACTTTATTATTATTGTTATTTTATTATTGCTTTATTACCATTGTTTATTTATTATTTTATTATTATTTGCTTTTATCTATTCTATTTTTGCTTCCTTATTTTTCTTATTTTAATTTTGTTTTATTTATAATATTATGAACAAAATGTATAGGTTGTAAATTTATTCTTTCTCGCCTGATTATTATGTATCTGTCCCATAGCCATGTAATAGTTTAGGAATTTATTTTTCTTGCTTTTATTTTCATAAATATTTATTGTGTGGTTAGTAATTTAGGGAGTGCAAAAAAACTAATTGTAAATAATTGAACTTAGAAAATTAAATTCAAGACAAATATCTGAAAAATAACACTCACACACGTAGGTCGATCTTTGATCGTCATATGTACTTCCTAGGGTATTCCTCTTGGTTGCCTTCTTTAAATGGTCAAGTCCCTCGAAAATAGGGGTGTCTTAAGCAAAGTCCCTTCAAACAGAAAAATCATCAAGTCCCTATAAACTTAAAAGATCAAGTCCCTACGAGGTTGCCTACGATATAATGATCTTGTCCCTTCGGTAAATATGATGATAGTCCCTACGAGTTGCTAAAGACACCCCTTATGTTGCCTTCATTGACCATACGATGATCCTACGCCCGTCCCTTAAACACATCCAAGGTAATGACTACCTATTCCTTAATAATAGGGACAGTCTTACCATTGAAAGAATATACGAGAACACGAAAGACTTAATCTAGGGTAGGTATCTCATAGTTACTTGCTCACACTTTTCAAAATTACTTTTACACCTCACAATTTCTAAACTAGGCTTTGTATACACTCATACGAGGGTCATTACAAAGTACTTAAAGAAATTTTTCTAATCACACACTACACTCTTGCAAACAAACAAAGTGAGCTAAGTAACTAAGAGCCCATGGATAACCATGGATATAAAGGGTGCTAATACCTTCCCTTTGTATAACCTACCCCCCGAACTCAAAATCTTTTTAAGGTCTTTCCTGTTCTTTTATGTCCTTTCCTTTTGGATAAAATAAAAGTCGGTGGCGACTCTTGCTATCCGCAACATTTAACTAAAGTCAGTTCTCCCACCGTGTTACAGAACTGGCGACTCTGCTGGGGACTTAATAAAAGAGGGGTACCCTTAAGAATTAGATCACTTTAAAATTGTTTGCCTTGTTTGCTTTATACTTATCTGTTGGGTGCTCTTATGTGTGAAAGACCCTAACCCGGATCTTGTGTACCTTAGGTAAATGGCAATAGACCAAGGAAACTGTACGGCGTATATCGATATGGTTGATCTGGTGGCCATAGTTAGTGTGACTTCTTGGTTGGTGCTTATGTTCCTTAAGCAAGTTGAGGATAATATGAGGCTGCCATATGTTGTCAATACACTAACTGACTTTTAGAACCCTAGTCATCCCATCTTGGCCTTTAGAAAGTAGTGAGATAACCGGCTTTGGTGAAGACTGAAGTTGGTTGATACTCGATACTACACTCATTGAGATCCTAAACTTGGAGGGTTTTGGTTGGCAAGTAAGTTGCCTACTGAACAACCACCCTTGTGAAGGATCAATGATTTTGAGATCCCTTAGAACCTGGTTACTTTTGTAGGACAGGATGAATCAACTAAACTTCAGGGGAGGGTACTTACCTTTAAACCTCATGCAAGCCTTCAAACCTAAGGCCATTGTGTGACTTGTTTGTGTGTGCCACATGTTTGTGATTGAGCATAACATCATAGCATCATCATGCATCATAAGCATAGCATTTTCACTAACCATTTCAAGGACCAAAGGATTTATCTTTGTTCTTTGTTGCAGGTCATGGCTTCTGCTCGTAGGAATACTATCCGGATCAACTTTGTAGGAATACCTCCTAAGCTTAAGGAATTGGTCTCTCAAGTTTCTAAAAACTCCCAGTTCCTCAAGAGGCATGGTCACCTACTGGATCTAGTCACTTCAAGGTTCAATGAAGACATGATGAGTGTCCTGTTTCAGTTCTTTGACCCTAAACATTATTGCTTCACATTTCCCGACTATCAGCTGGTTCCTACAATGGAAGAGTTCTCCAAGCTTCTGGGTATACCTATTCTTGATCAGAAACCCTTCACAGGCTTGGAAAAAGAGCCTAAACCTGAAGTCATCGCTGCAGCCTTACATTTAAAGAAATCAGACATTGTCCTAGAAACAAGGAGTGGAGTTAAGGGTATTCTTGCTAAGGTATTGATGGAGAAAGCTCAAGTATTCCTGAAGGCTATGAGTTATGATGCTTTTGAGGAGATCTTAGCCCTATTGATTTATGGCTTAGTACTGTTCCCCAATCCAGACCAGTTCATAGACGTACACGCCATCAACATATTTCTGACTCGCAATCCAGTGCCTACATTACTTGGAGACATCTTACACTCTCTTCATACCCGTACTACGAAGGCACGAGGAACTCTGATGTGTTGCATACCTCTATTATCTAGGTGGTTTATTTCTCACCTTCCTCGATCAATGATGAAGAATGAACAAGGGTTCAGGTGGTCCAAGAGGATTATGTCACTTTCTCATTCAGATATTCATTGGTGCTCTAGATCTATCGAGAATGTTACCATCATTGACCGTTGTGGGGAGTTCCCTAATGTGCTACTCCTTGGCATAAGAGGGGGCATTACCTACAACCCTTCTTTAGCTCTACGTCAGTTTGGTTATGCTCGGACTGATGGTCCTCATGACATGCTTATTCAGGGTATTATGTTCGACTACGACAACGATCTTCAAGGTTACCGTCAAAGGTTCATACGAGCATGGGGTAAAGTGAACAAGGTTGACAGCAAGACTCTGGAACCCAAGTACACTATTCCTATGGAACCATATCTCAGATGGGTATGATCTCGTGCTCAGACTCTTATGATGCCATATCCTGCTATCCTGCCAGTTATCATGGAGCCTGTTGCTGAAGGAGATACTTCTTACATCATTCTTCATCCAGACATGCCCACTGACATGGAAGAGTTACAGAGGTCCTGGATCCAGTTGAAGGAGCAAAGAGATACTTTTGAGACCCATTACAAGGCAAGTCAGGAAAGAATCCTGGAGCTAACAAAACAACTTCACGAGGAGCGGAATCTCAACTCATACCTCAACACAAAGAGGAAACGTCCATGGGAGACTTAAAACCCCATTTTTTGTATTCATTTCATTTTTATTGTAAGCCCAAGGGGCAAACAAGTTTATTACTAATAAAAGTTTACTTTTTGGTGGTTTAAACAAATTTAAATCCTACGGTCCTTGAAAACATTGCATAAGCATCTACATACCATATTATTGCATCACAGGTTTCTTATGAACAGGTATCTTATCTTCTCGCTGTTTATTTCAGTTTGAAATGGCTCTTGAACAGACTGTCAAAGATCTCCAGGCTCAGAATGCACAATTCCAAGAGTTGATTCTGAACTTGTCCAAGGGGCAAGATGAGTTGAAGACATTGCTGGCTAAGAAGAAGAAGAAGACTAGAAGATCAGGAGGCCTTATCAATCTGGGAAGAAGATTCAGAGGCCCTATCAAGACAAAGGAACAGGTTGATGATTATGAGTCTGAAAATTCTGAGAAAGAGGGAGGTAGTCTCCATGATACTGTGGGAGATTCTGATTCTGAAGCAAATTATTATCATGATCCTAATGAAGATAAGTACAAGATGCTGGTGGATAGAATGAATGCTATGGAGTTACAAAAATCTTTTGGGCTGGATTTTGAAGATCTGAGTTTAATATCTGGAGTGGTTATACCTATTGGTTTCAAGGTTCCTGTTTTTGTGGTGTATGATGGTGTCTCATGTCCCAAGCTGCATTTAAGATCCTATGTCCGGAGGATTCAACCACATACTGCTGATAAGAAGTTATGGATTCATTTCTTCCAAGAGAGCTTGTCTGGAGCTCAATTGGAATGGTACTATCAATTGGAGAGTGTCAATATCCGTGATTGGAATGATCTTGCTGAGGCCTTCTACAGGCAATACCAATACAATGTTGATTTAGCACCTACTCGCATGCAGCTACAAAGCATGTCAATGGGTGCTAAGGAGAATTTCAAGGAGTATGCCCAGAAATGGAGAGACCTGGCTGGCAGAGTTCAACCTCCTCTGACTGACAGGGAGCTAGTGGATATGTTTATGAGTACGCTGAATAGTCCTTTCTATAGTCACCTCATTGGAAGCTCATCATCTGGTTTCACTGAGCTGATAATGACTGGAGAGCGTGTGGAAAGTGGCATAAGAAGTGGTAAGATACAGGTGGGTGCCTCTTCATCAAGCACTGCAAAGAAGCCCCCTAGTGGAAAGAAGGAGTCTAATGCTGTGTATGGTCAACCTGGCCGTAACAGAAGTCACCAATCCGTAGGAGCAGTTCACATTTCTAATCCTACTCCTGCAACACCAGAGCTACCACAGAGTAATCAACAGAAGCCTAGAAGACAATTCACCAAGATCAACATGTCACTGGCCCAAGCCTTGCAACACATGTTGAAAGGGGAACTTATTACTTTGAAGGACCCTCCTCAGAATCCTAATACTTCCTCTCCTCGATACAATCCTAATGCACGATGTGCCTATCATTCTAATTGTCCGGGACATGACACCAACAATTGCTGGGTGCTGAAAAATAAGATTCAAGATATGATTGAAGCTGGGGAGATTGAATTTGACCCTCCTGGGACTCCAAATGTGATTACTGCTCCCATGCCCAATCATGAGAAGACTGTTAATGCTGTTGATGAAGTTTCATATGTTTCCTCAGTAGCAGATGTGACTACTCCCTTATCTATTATCAAGAAGAAGCTGGTGCAGGCTGGATTCTTTCCAGGTTGCAACGAAGACTGTTTTTATTGTGCCTACAAACCTGATAGCTGCTGGAAGTTGAAAGATGGTATTCAACGCCTCATGGACAATTACACTATATTGTTTGAGAGAACTCCTTCTGTGGAAAGTATGTGTGAACACCTAACTCGAGTTAAGAAGTTTGAAGATGTGGATATGGTTGATAAAGTGCCAGTGAAGATTACCTCCAAAGGCCCTGTCAAGATCACTTCCAAGGGTCCTATCAAAATTACTGCTGAAGGCCTGGTGAAGACTGTTGCTGAAGTTAGAGTACCTCCCATGATTTTTACCACTCCTGGCCCTATTCCTTATACTTCGGATAAAGCTATACCCTGGAATTACGGTTCTGATGTTTATATCCATGGTGTTAAGCAGGAACCTTTAACTGATACACCTGTTACTGATGATAACCTTGATGTTGATAATATTGCTGGATCTAGTAAGATCACCAGAAGTGGAAGAATTTTCCCTCCTCCAGCTACCTCAAAAAATACAGTTCTTCCAACTACTACCTCCACTTCTGAGCCAAGTACTGATGCTCGAGGCAAAGGTCCTGTGGTTGAACCTGTGCAAGCTGAAGCACCGACTGCTGAAAATCTCTCTAAACAGATGGAAGAAGTGCTGAAAATCATTCGTAAGAGTGATTATGATATTGTTGACCAGTTGGGGCATACTCCCTCCAAAATTTCCATGTTGTCTTTGTTGCTGTGTTCTGAGGCTCATGCTAAAGCCTTGATCAAATTCTTAAGGACTGCTCATGTACCAAATGAAATTTCTGTGGATCAATTTGAAAATTGTGTTGCACATCTGACTTATGATAATGGGTTAGGTTTTTCTGATGCTGACTTGACTCCTGCCAAAAGAAACCATGACAGAGCTTTACATATCTCCATTGAATGTAGGGGCACTACCTTGACTCATGTGTTGATAGACAATGGCTCTTCATTGAATGTACTTCCCAAAGAGGTTCTGAACAAGCTCAGTCCTGAAGATGCTGTGTTAAGACCAAGTAATATAGTGGTGAGAGCCTTTGATGGTTCAAGAAGAGTGGTGCATGGAGATATAGATCCCCCGATCAAAGTAGGCTCTCAAGTCTTCGATTCTACCTTCTATGTAATGGATATTCGTCCTGCGTACTCTTGTTTGCTTGGGCGCCCCTGGATCCACGGGGCAGGTGCTGTGACCTCCACTCTACATCAGAAGCTGAGATATCCAGTGAAGGGAAAGATCGTAACTGTTTATGGAGAGGAAGAATATATGGTCAGTCATGTAAATACATTTAAGTATGTTGAAGTGGAAGGTGAATATGTTGAGACTCCTTGTTAGACATTTGAAGTAGTTCCTTGGGTCGTTCCCGCTACTGAAGCTCCTCCTGTGGTTAAAAGAGTTCATGTGGTTACCAGAGTACCTCCTACAATGGCTTCCCTCAAAGATGCTAGAGCTGTGGTTGAAGAAGGTGGTTGTACTATTTGGGGTCAGCTTCCCGACATTCCTTACAAGTCTGACAAGTTTGGTTTGGGTTTCACTGCAGAGTCCCAGAAGGCTGTTCGTCGTGCTCGTGCTGTTCGTATCACCAATCAAGGGAACATGAAAGATCAAATCAATGCTGTGGGTGACTATAATGAAGACTACAATCTGGATAACTGGATTTTTCCTACTGTGGGTGATGGGCTCAACAATTGGAAGACTGAAGACGTTATTCCTATCTCCTTTAGTCAGGAGTAAATACTATTACTGCGTTGTTATTTTTAAGCCTTGTGCCTTACCCGGGGCACAATGGTATGCTTGTTTCGGGATGTCATTTCATTTGCATACTTCATTCAAAAAAAATCAATGGACGTTTCGTTTTCGTAAATATTGGGCTCTTTGTTTTTCTTTTATTTTATTTTCATCAGCTATGTGTTCTTACACACACCCACATCACTAAAATGCAGATACTCATCCACCCTGGATCCTGTTGATAACAGTTCTACTATTGCCAATTATAATTTCGAGAATCCGATCTATCAAGCTGAAGATGGAAAGGATGAAGATTGTGAAGTACCTGTAGAGCTTGCTAGGTTATTACAACAAGAAGAGAAAGTTACACAGCCGCATGAGGAATCAATTGAGGTTGTAAATCTGGGTACTGAAGTAGACAAGAAAGAAGTCAAAATAGGAGCAGGCTTGGAAAACAGTGTCAAAGAAAGATTGAGTCGGATGTTACGTGACTATGTAGAGGTTTTCGCTGGAAAAATCAAGAGATGATATGGAATGATGAATGTCAAGAAGCTTTTGACAAAATCAAGAAGTATCTCCAAGAACCTATAAATCTGATGCCACCAGTTGAAGGAAGACCTCTAATCATGTATTTGACCGTGTTAGAAAATTCAATAGGGTGTGTGTTGGGGCAACATGACGAGTCTGGTCGAAAAGAGCATGCAATATACTACCTTAGCAAAAGGTACCGACTGTGAAACAAGATACTCCCAGCTCGAGAAAGCTTGCTATGCTTTGGCTTAGGCTGCTCGCCGACTAAGACAGTATATGTTGAATCATACCACTTTATTGATTTCTAAGATGGATCTTATCAAATATACATCTGAGAAACCTGCTCTCTCCGGAAGAACAACAAGATGATTGCTGAACTCTGCACGTAGTTCAAAATAAAACACCATAACTCTTCTCCGTACCGGCCAAAGATGAATGGCGCCGTGGAGGCTGCTAATAAGAATATTAAGAAGATTCTACAGAAGATGACTGTTACTTACAAGGATTGGCACGAGATGTTACCATTTGCTCTTCATGGTTATCGTACTACAATACGTACTTCAACAGGGGCAACCCCATTCTCCTTAGTCTATGGTATGGAAGCAGTTCTGCCCATTGAAGTTCAGATCCCTTCCTTAAGAATCATGAAGGATGCAGGCTTGGATGAAGATGAGTGGATTCAGACTCGACTCGACCAGATAAATTTGATTGATGAGAAGAGGTTGGCAGCTGTTTGTCATGGTCAGATGTACCAGAAACGGATGATCAAAGCTTTCAATAAGAAGGTTAAGCCAAAGGTATATCAGGCTGGTGACTTGGTAATCAAGCGTATCATACTACCACAGGGTGATCCTAGGGGCAAGTGGACTCCTACATATGAAGGACCATTTGTGGTCAAAAGAGTATTCTCAGGAGGTGCCATGATGCTTACTACTATGGATGGTGAAGACTTTCCACAGCCTGTAAACGCAGACATAGTTAAAAAATACTACGCATAAAAGCAGACCCGCTAGGTTGACTGGCCTAGGCAAAAATAAGGGCATCCCGGCAAACCAAAAGGGTTCAGGCAAAAATTAGGGATATATATAAAAAAATGTACACCCGGCAAGTCGAAAACCTGAAAAGGCGGCTTGGGCAAAAAAGGGTATCCCGGTGGATTGAAAACCTGAAAGGGCAATCCAGGCAAAAGTTAGGGATTAAAGCGTATGACTATGTCTCGTTTGGATCACTCATGTAACTTCAACTGATGGTGCTACCTAAATCAAGTTCAAACAGATAAAGATCAATCCAATCGTTTATGTCTTAACAGCAGAAGATGAGATATTTGAAGATAATGGCAATAGTAGAATTGAAACTCAATAGGATCATTTTTCACATAGCTGTTTTCTTTGTTTTATAAAAAATTTACGACGAATTCCTTTTACTAGGATTTCTGTCTCCTTGTACAAACTTGCCTATGTATAGGTCACTTTGTGATATAAATAAAATTTCATCTTTGAATCCAGATTTACTTTTACTCTATTTACATAAGCGAAAACGTCCATTGGTTGTGTTTGAATGTATGTATGCTTTTGAATACGATTGATGTTTACCAGAAATGCATAAAATGCAGTAATAGTATTTACTAAGGACGAACGAGGGTAGTAGTTCAACGAAGCTTCGCCGGTTCATCCCCACTACAAATCCCCAGTAGAGCAAATCTGTCTTTATAGATGCTTCGAATTACGTCTCCCCTTGAATTTATGTCCATCTCTTTTATCCTCAGTCGGGATACTCAGGAACTTATTCCTTCAATAGAAGTACGACGAACGAATACGGGAAGTGACAAATACTATACTATCAAACAAGACGGGAACGAGTTCCTCATACTCTTCAGCAACGAATCGAGATTTATTTTCCCTAGCCAGCAGTTGTTATACAAAGATATCTGGACGCTTCAGGCCGCATGATTCATACATACATCACTTACATCATACCATAGCATATCCATAAGTGCATAATACATTTACTTAGATGCACCATGCCATGCATGCACACATATTGCATAAACTAACCTTTTCCTTGCAGGATGGTTATATACAGATAAAATACTATCAACAATTCGCAACAGGTCAGAAACGATCTATACGAAGATCTAGTGCTGATACTTAATCATTACTCAAGGTGTCCTTGGATAGTAGGCAAACGGTCTATACGAAGATCTATTCCCTAGTCCAGGATGTTTTCAGGAGAGTTAATCCTGATACTCTTTTGTCCTCGGATAGTAGGCAAACGGTCTATACGAAGATCTATTCCCTAGTCCAGGATATTTTCAGAAGATTTAATCCTGATATTCTTTTGTTCTTGGATAGTAGGCAAACGGTCTATACGAAGATCTATTCCCTAATCCAGGATATTTCCAGAAGAGATAATCATCACGAAGATTTATTTCTACTGGTCTATTCAACAATTCACAACAGTTCAGAGACGATCTACACGAAGGTCTAGTGCTGATACTTAATTCAGAAAGAAATCGCCACGAAGATTTGGTTCTGACACTTAAATTAAAAGTATGTTCTTAGATACGATTCAGAGACGGCCTATACGAAGACCTAGTACTGATATCCAGTATCAACATCAAGATATTATCACCTCCTGATATTATGGATGGCATCTATAAGCCCATCTCCAGTTCTTCCAAGTGGCATCTTCAAGCCCACTTAAGCATATACAACTAGCCATTAGTGTTACTTTACGCACCGGCGAGTGCAAATTTTTGGGCTTTTGTGTTCAATCCCCTTCAACCTTCCAAGTCACGAATGGCACACAGGCCAATCTAACTCCTCAGGTTTCAGAAAATTGAACAGGGGCAGCTGTTGCACCCCAAAATTTGCCATCTATTTTTAACTCTAACCAATTTTTTGTTTCACATTCATTTGCATCATCTTCGTAGCATAACATTTTTTTCTGTCTTAATATTAGCCAGAATAGTTTCTCGGAATTTAAAAACAGACTGGTCAAATTAACTTTTTAACTGTGCCTAAAAATTAGTCAACGAAAAAATGTCAAGTTTAAGTTTGCAAATGTCGGTAACATTAATCCGCGGTTCACGTGGTTTAATTTGACATGCTAAAAATATTTTTACGACTATTTTTGGTCATATGTTGATCAGTCTGAGCAGTTTAAACGGTCATAATTTTTATTTCAAAATCCGACCAAACGCTGTATTTTTCCGAGTCATTTATTTCGCGCTGATTATTTTGACATGTTCATTTTATTTTTTCGAGCATTTTGGTGCCCGACTTTTATTTATTTTTGAGTCTATTTATTTTTATATTGGGTCTAGAATAAATAAATAGGTTAATTAGTTTTTATTTTAATTTTAACTATTTTAATTATTTAACTTTATTCAGTTTTTAATTTAATATTGGGTCTAGAATAAATAAATAGGTTAATTAGTTTTTATTTTAATTTTAACTATTTTAATTATTTAACTTTATTCAGTTTTTAATTTAATATTGGGTTTCAAAATAAACTTAGGCCCATTATCATTAACCTAATTTGTTCCTATATATATTTACTAGCATGACTGATAGAGGGAGGCCAGAAAGACAGAACAAAAAAGAGAAACTGAGAGTGACTGATTTATACTATCGTACACACAATTTGGTAATAGTTTATATCTGATATACACTTTATCTATTTTGTTGATATATTTGTTACTGTGTTTCAAATACATGTTCATATGTGTGACTGTGTTATGTATTCCAGATACATGCGGTTTGGTTAAATATATATATATATTTCTATTTTATGTTATAATTTGATTATGTTTTCGGATCGGATCATATCAATACGCCGTTTTCACATATACGTGTATGAGGCGTGACATTTGTGTTATCCGATTCAGTTACGATGATCGCAATTTTGCGCTAGCAACGCCGTTGTTTTTTTTTAATTCATATTTTTTTTATATACATATATTTAGATCTGCACATTTATTTCATAACTAACTACCCTGATTTTTCCTAAACCCTGACAATTTCGCCACAAACTCTAAATTTCAAACCTAAAACTTTAACCGTGTTGTTTCCTCTAAACCATAAACCTTTTCTTAAACCTTAACAAACCTTATTATTATTTCCTATTTTCGCTCATATTTATGTTATCCATACACTGTAACTGCTTCGCCCTTGTAATATTTTCAGTTTTACTTTTCGCCATCTTTATTATGTAACTGCACCAAAGCGTTGTAATAATTAGGGTTTTATTTTCTGCCATTTATTTTCTGCCATTTTATTTTTCTGCCATTTATTTTTCTGCCATTTAAATTCCTGCCATTGATCCTATATTAACTGCGTGGTTTAGTAATGTAGGGCGTGAAAACCTACTAAATTAATTATTTAATATTTTTCTATAACCTTTATATTTTTTGTAAATAAATAATAAATAACTATTTTAATAACTTTTTTTATTACTTACTTATAATAATAAATCCTTATATATTTTGTAAATAAAATCTAATTGACCATTTTTCTAATTGAATAATAATAATAAACCTATTAATCTAATAATTTGATATTTTCTATAATCTTTATTTATTTTGTAAATAACTAACTTAATATTTTTCATATAACTCTTTTATTTTATAATTTTTACATTAATGTATTTTAAATTCTTTTATTATTACTAATTTATTTTAAACTCATATTTTTCTAATAACTTCTAAAAAAAATCTAACTTGTTTAACCTAAAATAATTTCTTTTAAAATTCTAACCTTTTCATTATCACTTTATTATTATTGTTATTTTATTATTGCTTTATTACCATTGTTTATTTATTATTTTATTATTATTTGCTTTTATCTATTCTATTTTTGCTTCCTTATTTTCCTTATTTTAATTTTGTTTTATTTATAATATTAGGAACAAATGTATAGGTTGTAAATTTATTCTTTCTCGCCTGATTATTATGTATCTGTCCCATAGCCATGTAATAGTTTAGGAATTTATTTTTCTTGCTTTTATTTTCGTAAATATTTATTGCGTGGTTAGTAATTTAGGGAGTGCAAAAAAACTAATTGTAAATAATTGAACTTAGAAAATTAAATTCAAGACAAATATCTGAAAAATAACACTCACACACGTAGGTCGATCTTTGATCGCCATATGTACTTCCTAGGGTATTCCTCTTGGTTGCCTTCTTTAAATGGTCAAGTCCCTCGAAAATAGGGGTGTCTTAAGCAAGGTCCCTTCAAACAGAAAAATCATCAAGTCCTTATAAACTTAAAAGATCAAGTCCCTACGAGGTTGCCTACGATATAATGATCTTGTCCCTTCGGTAAATATGATGATAGTCCCTACGAGTTGCTAAAGACACCCCTTATGTTACCTTCATTGACCATACGATGACCCTTTGCCCGTCCCTTAAACACATCCAAGGTAATGACTACCTATTCCTTAATAATAGGGACAGTCTTACCATTGAAAGAATATACGAGAACACGAAAGACTTAATCTAGGGTAGGTATCTCATAGTTACTTGCTCACACTTTTCAAAATTACTTTTACACCTCACAATTTCTAAACTAGGCTTTGTATACACTCATACGAGGGTCATTACAAAGTACTTAAAGAAATTTTTCTAATCACACACTACACTCTTGCAAACAAACAAAGTGAGCTAAGTAACTAAGAGCCCATGGATAACCATGGATATAAAGGGTTCTAATACCTTCCCTTTGTATAACCTACCCCCCGAACTCAAAATCTTTTTAAGGTCTTTCCTGTTCTTTTATGTCCTTTCCTTTTGGATAAAATAAAAGTCGGTGGCGACTCTTGCTATCCGCAACATTTAACTAAAGTCAGTTCTCCCACCGTGTTACCGCCACCCCCGGTGGTTAATTCTGTTCCTATTCCAGCTCCCATTCCTCAAGTTCGTGTTGACGAGACTATCTACCATTCTGAGGCCTTTGAGAACCCGGATGTGTATGACAAATTAGACGAGATGAAAAACCAGTTCTCTAACTTAAGGAAGGAAATGAAGGCCCTTCGAGGGAAGGACTTGTTTGGGAAGAGCGCCTCTGAGATCTGTTTGGTCTTGAATGTAAAGATTCCGATGAAGTTCAAGGTCCCTGACTTTGAAGAATACAAGGGGAATAGCTGTCCGCTCAACCATTTGGTCATGTATGCTAGAAAAATGTCTATGCATACCGACAATGACCAACTACTCATCCATTATTTTAAAGACAGCCTGTCTGGCGCTGCCTTGAAATGGTATATGGGTCTTTATTATGGCTCTGTCTGCACTTTCAATGACCTCGGTAAGGCTTTCGTAAGGCAATACAAGTACAACATAGATATGGCTCCGGACAGAGATCAACTGAGGGCGATGTCCCAAAAAGATAAGGAAACCTTCAAGGAGTATGCCTAGAGATGGAGGGAACTGGAAGCTTAGATAGTGCCACCATTGGAAGAGAAGGAGATGACAAAGATCTTTTTGAAGACTTTGAGCTCTTTCTATTATGAGCGTATGATTGCTAGTGCTCCCTCGGACTTTACCAAAATGGTAAATATGGGGATGAGGCTAGAAGAGGGAGTCTGTGAAAGACGTCTGTCCCGTGATGATAATTCTTCGACAAAGGAATATGGAGGATTTGCCGGAAAGAAGGAAGGGGAGACTCATGTTGTTTCTTCCCATAGTAAAAGAAGGCCCTCTGTGAGGAGGAAGGAAGTTCGACCAGTCGTCAACCAACACCAGGTGGCTCATATAGCACCTGTTTTCAGAGAATCTCAACAACTACAACAACAATCTCGTCAACAACAATTGGCTTACCAGCCTCGTAGCAACAATAACAACAACAACACCAACAATTATGAGAGGAAGAGGGTGACTTTTGACCTGATTCCTATGACTTACGTTGAACTGTACCCTTCCTTGATTGATAGGAAGTTGGTAACTCCACGTGATCCTCCTGCTGTGCCAGCAAATCCTCAATGGTGGTACAAGCCTGAACTTCATTGTGTGTATCATTCCGGCACGCCCGGACATGATATGGAGAACTTATTTCGGTTGAAGATGAAGGTGCCAGACCTTGTGAGGTGTGGGATACTATCTTTTGAGGATGTAGGCCCTAATGTTAAGAAGAACCCATTGCCCGAGCATGGGAAGGCAGCTGTCAACATGGTCCAGGGTTTCCCTGGCAAGTATACGGTCCTTTATGTGAATGATATAAGGCAATCCCTGGTGGAAATTCATAGGCTATTGTGTGAGTACAGTCACTATGAGCACGATCACGATAGGTGCCATGTGTGCACTGTCAATGAAAGAGGATGCCGCAAGATAAGAAGGGACATCCAAGAGATGCTAGACCAAGGGATGATCGAGATACTTCAAAATCGTGATGAGGATGAAGTTGATGTTATTACCCCTGTGTTCAATATTCCTGATCCTGTTGTCACCAAGTATGATGGCAGAAAAAGAAAGGTGGTGCCAACTCTTGCGATAAAGCCAGCGGGCCCTGTCCCGTATGTGTCAGATAAAGCGGTCCCGTACCGTTACAATGCTGTTATGCTTGAAGATGGGAAGGAGGTGTCGTTGCCCTCAACCTCTATTATAAGCATATCCGATGTTAGTGGAGTGACCCGTAGTGGTCGTGTTTTCTCGGCTCAGCCGAAATCCCACGAAAACATTGTGAAGAGGGATGTTGTTAGTTTTGTCGGTCTCGTGGGGACTTCTTCTTCAAATCATTCCATTCTTGCTGTGAAGGGTGTTGACCCTGTTGTTGTCAAAACTGATAAAGCTCATATCCTAGTTGGCCAGTCTGGCATATTGAGAGAGGATGGTGATGAGATGCTGAGGCTCATCAAGAGGAGCGAGTACAACGTTGTGGAGCAGTTGCTTCAAACTCCATCAAATATATTTGTCCTATCTTTGTTGATGAATTCAGAGCCATATCGCGAAGCGTTGGAAAGGGTGTTGGATGTGGCATATGTGGATCATGATGTCACAATTAAACAGTTTGATAGCATTGTTGCAAATATAACTGCTTACAAAAATTTGAGCTTCTGTGATGATGATCTTCCCGAGGAGGGAAAAGACCACAATTTGGCCTTAAATATCTCTATGAACTGCAAAGACGACGCCCTGTCCAATGTGTTGGTAGACACAGGGTCATCACTTAATTTATTGCCAAAGTCCACTCTCGCCAAACTTTCATATCAGGGGCCTCCCATGAGGCAGAATGGAGTGGTAGTAAAAGCTTTTGATGGATCGCGCAAGACCGTGATCGGTGAATTTGACCTCCCGATCAAAATTGGACCTAGTGATTTCCAAATCACTTTCTAATTTATGGACATACATCCTTCGTACAGCTGTTTACTTGGTAGACCATGGATTCACGAGGCAGGCGCCGTGACATCCACCCTACACCAAAAGTTGAAGTTCGTCAAGAACAAGAAGTTGGTGGTGATAGGGGCAGAGAAGGCTCTCTTGGTCATCCATTTATCTTCCTTTTCCTACATCGATGCTGAGGATGACGTTGGAACTCCATTCCAAGCCTTATCTATTACTGAGCCTTCTAGGAAAGGACTTTCTTCATTTGTCTCCTACAATGATGCGAAGTTGGCCATCGAGCGTGGCGCAACTGGTGGTTTGGGGAAAATGATAAAGATGGAAGATAATAAACCCCGGGCTGGTATAGGGTATTCTTCCATTGCTTCTAATGATCTTGGGTTGTTTTAGAGTGGAGGTTTCATCCACACCGATGGAGATTACAAAGTTGCTGCCATCATTGAAGAAGACGAAGAGGAAGACCTCGACAACTTTGTCATACCTAGCGGGATCTGCAATAATTGGGTCAGTGTCGATGTTCTAACAGTTATCCATAAGTCAATGTAATATGTTCATTCCTATTTAAAAACCCTTCTCCCATGCCAAAGGGAGAAGTGAAGACATTGTTGGCATAATTTGTTAATACAATGATATTTATTTAATAATCGCATGTAAAATGTTTATTTTCCAAATTATTTTTCATTTTTGCTTTTCACATGAAATTGGTAATCACCATAAAACCCTAAAAAAGAGAATAAAATCAATTTTTTCATCTGCATAATGATTTGCCTTGTTTGAATTTTGAAATCTCTTTTATATTCAAAATCATTATGCAGGTTGATCAAACCCATTGAACATAATGATCCAACACCATCTCCCAACTTTGAGTTCCCTGTATTTGAGGAAGAAGAAGATGATGTTGAAGAGATTCCTGATGATATTACTCGTCTGCTTGAGTACGAGGAGAAGATCATTCAGCCACATCTTGAGAATCTAGAAACAATCAACTTGGGGTCTGAAGACTGCATTCATGAAGTGAAGATTGGGGGACTTCTTGAAGAGTTTGTTAAGAAGGGGTTGATTGAGTTCCTACAAGAATATGTCGACGTCTTTGCCTGGTCATATGAAGACATGCCTGGTCTAGATACTGATATCGTGCAACATTTCTTGCCGTTGAAGCCTGAGTGTGTGCCTGTGAAGCAAAAGCTCAGAAGAACTCATCCAGATATGGCAGTGAAGATTAAAGAAGAAGTTCATAAGCAAATTGATGCGGGGTTTCTGGTGACTTCTACATATCCTCAATGGGTGGCCAATATTGGGCCTGTACCTAAAAAAGATGGAAAAGTCCGAATGTGCATGGATTACCGTGACTTGAATAAAGTTAGCCCAAAAGATGATTTTCCTCTACCACACATTGATATATTGGTAGGCAATACGGCTAAATTCAATGTCTTTTCATTTATGGACGGATTTTCCGGTTATAATCAGATTAAAATGGCACCCGAGGATATGGAGAAGACAACATTCATCACACCTTGGAGAACATTCTGTTATCGAGTGATTCCCTTCGGTTTGAAGAACGCCAGAGCCACGTATCAACGTGCTATGACTACCTTGTTTCATGACATGATGCACAAGGAGATCGAGGTGTATGTCGATGATATGATTGAAAAGTCGAAAATGGAAGTGGAATATATAGAACACTTATTGAAGCTTTTCCAAAGTTTGACGAAGTACAAACTCCGCTTGAATCCAAACAAGTGTACATTTGGAGTCCGTTCCGGCAAGTTATTGGGCTTTATTTTCAGTCAGAGAGGTATTGAAGTTGATCCTACCAAGGTCAAAGCAATACAAGAGATGCCTGCGCCCAAAATTGAGAAGCAAGTCCGAGGTTTTCTTGGCCGCTTGAATTACATTTCAAGATTTATATCCCACATGACTGCCACATGTGCCCCTATATTCAAGCTCATCTAGAAAGATCAGCGTCATGATTGGACCGAGGATTGCCAAAAGGCCTTGTCAGTATCAAAGAGTATCTATCTGAGCCTCCGATTCTGTCTCCGCCTATTGAAGGGAGACCATTGATTATGTACTTGACTGTGCTAGATGATTCCATGGGTTGTGTCCTTGGTCAGCAAGATGAATCAGGAAAAAAAGAATATGCAATATACTACTTGAGTAAGAAGTTCACCGACTGTGAGTCTCAGTACTTAATGCTTGAGAAGACATGATGTGCTTTGGCTTGGGTTGCTAAGCGTTTACGCCAGTATAGGTTGAATCATACAACTTGGTTGATATCCAAAATGGATCCGATCAAGTATATCTTCGAGAATCCTGCTTCAACTGGGAGAATTGCCCGTTGGTAGATGTTATATGAGTATGATATTGAGTATCGAGCTCAAAAAGTTATTAAAGGTAGTATCTTGGCTGACCATTTGGCACATCAACCAATTGAAGATTATCAGTCTGTGCAATACGACTTCCCTGATGAGGAGATTCTATATTTGAAAATGAAAGATCATGATGAGCCTATGCTCGATGAAGCGCCAGAGCCTGGTTCCCGATGGGGTATGGTGTTCGATGGCGATGTCAATCAGTATGGAAATGGCATTGGGGTAGTGATTATTACTCCTCAAGGCACACATTTTCCTTTTACAGCAAGGCTGACTTTCAAATGCACGAATAATATGGCGGAATATGAGGCCTGTATTATGGGTTTGGAAGAATGTGTTGATCTTAGGATCAAAAATCTTGATGTTTATGGTGATTCAGCCCTTGTTGTTAATCAGATTAAGGGTGAATAGGAGACGAATCAGCCTGGCCTCATCCCATATAGAGATTATGCGAGGAGGATTTCAACTTTCTTTACTAAAGTTGACTTCCATCATATTCCTCGAGATGAGAATCGGATGGCGGATGCTCTCTATGCTTGCTTCAATGGTTGATGTCAATTATTGGAATAAAGTCCCAAAGATTATCGTGATGCGCCTGGACAGACCAGCTCACGTGTTGGCAGTTAAGGAGGTGAAAGATGATAAGCCATGGTATTATGATATCAAGTGCTTTCTCCAAAGTTATACTTACCCGCATGGGTGATCTGTTAAAGATAAGAAGACTTTGAGGAGATTATCTGGCAGTTTCTACCTTAATGGGGATGTGCTTTACAAGAGAAATATTGACATGGTTCTGCTCAGATGCATGGATAGACATGAAGCAGACCTGTTGATGACTGAAGTCCATGAGGGTTTATTTGGTACTCATTCCAATGAACATGCCATGGCAAAAAAGATGTTGAGAGCAGGCTACTATTGGCTGACAATGGAGTCTGACTACTACAAATACGTAAAGAAATGCCACAAGTGTCAGATTTATGCGGACAAAATTCATGTTCCCCCGACACTTCTGAATGTTATTTCCTCACCATGGCCTTTCTCCATGTGGGGAATTGACATGATTGGCAAGATTGAGCCTAAGGCGTCAAACGGTCACCGTTTTATTCTCGTAGCCATTGATTACTTCACCAAGTGGGTTGAAGCGGCATCGTATACAAATGTGACCAGGTAGGTGGTTGTGAGGTTTATCAAGAACCAACTCATATGCCGGTATGGTGTGCCAGACCAGATCATTACAGATAATGGATCTAACTTGAACAATAAGATGATGAAAGAGTTGTGTAGGGAGTTCAAGATTGCACATCATAATTCTTCTCCCTATAGACCCAAGATGAATGGGGTTGTTGAAGCTGCTAACAAGAACATGAAGAAGATTATTCAGAAGATGGTTGTTACGTACAAAGATTGGCATGAGATGCTGCCATTTGCTTTGCATGGCTATCGTACATCCGTCCGCACTTCAACAGGGGCAACCCCTTTCTCCCTTGTATATGGGATGGAGGTTGTGCTCCCCGTAGAGGTCGAGATCCCATCAATGAGAGTCTTGATGGAAGCCAAGTTGACCGAGGCTGAATGGGTTCAGAGTCGTTATGACTAACTGAATTTGATTGAAGAGAAGAGATTAACTGCCATGTGCCGTGGTCAGTTATATCAACAAAGGATGAAGAAAGCCTTTGATAAGAAGGTCAAGCCTCGTGTGTTCCGATAAGGTGACCTTGTGCTCAAGAAAGTCTTGTCTTTCACGCCCTATTCCAGGGGCAAGTGGACTCCAAACTATGAAGGTCGATACATTGTTAAGAGAGTATTTTCAGGTGGTGCTTTGTTGCTCACAACTATGGATGGGTAGGATTTCACTCGTCCTGTGAATTCAGATGCAGTCAAGAAATACTTCACCTAAAAAAATAATAATAATAATAATAACAAAATAACTCGCTAAGTTGAAAACCCGAAAGTTAGAGACTTAAGCAAAAATGAGCGTCTCGGTGGATTGAAAACCTGAAAGGGAGATCCAATCAAAAGTTAGAGACATAAAAAATGAATATATATCCCGCTAGATTGAGCACCTCAGCCTGGGGCAATCTAGGCAAAAGTTAGGGATTTGTCAAGTAACTGCATCCTGACAAGACATTATTCTACAACTGTCATTTGTCAAAGATTCTCGCTCAGTCATCATCAACTAAAGTTTCGAATACAGTGGATTCAGAGTTGGTGGAGAAAATGTCATTATGTTCAATGTAGCCCTTTTCCATGTATATCACCAATTTCAAATTTGTAAAGATCCATGGAGTCTCGCCATTTGTGGACTACCATTCTCTTAAATTAATTTGAGCCTTTATCCAATTATTTGCACTCTTATTTGTTTCTGTTTAACAAATGTTTGCATGTTTTAATTGATGAATATCAGTGTTTTAAACAAATAAAGTTTTCATGAATAAATTGTTTTAAACAAAGTGAACATTCACAATGACGGAAACGATAAGTGGAATGTCCTCAGTGCTTTCCCAAGGATAATATGATCACCAAAGGGTAAGACATTTGTTCATATTCTGGCGTTCTTGCTCCTTATATCCTCTTCATCAACTTTCAAGTTGTCTCCTCAACCGAGCGCATAAAGAATAATACATCATCAGCTTCCCAGAGAGTCTGGTATAAGAAGTTCTCCTTGATGGCAGTGGATTGATCTGTCTTATGGATTTGCTTTCCCCTAGCAGGACTTTTGGATGTTCATCCAATACATTCCCGGTAGTTTGTTTATGTATACATACTTGTTTCTCCCATGGAGTTTTAGCAATCCATGATTGGTATATGGTTGATATGTGAATGATCCCTTCTTTTCCAAATTTTTGCCTCGATATTTTAGAGATGTGTATCCCTCTATATCAGGCACTAGCATTTGTGTTTCATCATTTGTATGGTTGTCATCCCTTGTGTGGACTGACCTAAAATCCTTTATAGATTGATAAAAGTTGATATGCTTTAAGTTGAGAATATTCTTTGTCGCATTATCCTAACTATCTACTCACGAGGAAGGTTGTCTTTCCCCAGCATGAGTAAGAATCTCCAACTGAGTAATCAGGTGTCCCTTGCAGAGCTATCTTTCCAGATAATTGTCTCCTCAGCAGGAAGTTGCCTATTGCAATTGATGAAGGGCTTATTTCCCATTTCATTTATTTTGAAAAGAGGTATCCCCGGTATGTCGCTTGTTGATGCAGGATTCATTCCCAATTTCTCCAGCAAGGGTAGTTTCCTCAAGAGCATTTACAACTTGTCCCTAGTAGGGATGCCAGATCAGAGTTTGATGTTTGTATCTCCTACGAGTCTGAAGATTTCTTCTAGCATTAAGAGCTGGTGGTGAAAATGTTTATTTCCTTCCCTAGTGGAGCAAAATGCTATTATTCCCCTTTGTAGAGTTTCCTCTCCGACAGATAAAAGGGAGTGTTTTTATTGATGTACATCTGATTGGTGGTTGTTCCCCGCGGCACATCATTCCTTAATAAGATTCCCCAGTAGAGTTTCTTCTCCAGCGGATCTTATTGTTATTAAACCACCTGTCCCCAAGAGAGTTGATGGAAGACTTCTCCTGTGCAGAGTGTTATCTCCTACAGTTAGAAGCTTTGACTTTGCTTATCCCCAGCTATGGTTAAAGTCTTCCCATGTGTACTCTTATTCCAGAGATAATCCCCATCAGAGTTGAGTTCTCTGTTTGATTATCTTCTTTCGCTGCTCCTGAATACATTTTCTTTGTATCCTCAGTGAGTGTAGCTTTGGGATAGGGTTTGATATCCCCGATGATTTATTTTCATCCTTCTCGGGTTATTCCCAAGTTGAGTTCTCTAGTAGGCTTCGCCCTTCTTGTCGAGACGTTTGCCGAGTGTCTGCTCATGATTCTCTGACTTGTTTGTATTAGATATGTTTGTTTGTCAGCATTAATTATACACAAATCATGCATATACATGCATAATCATAGCATTCAAATATTCATGATGAATTCTTTTCCATATATCTTTGCTTGTTATCTATTGCTATTGGTGAAATGTTCTTCCCCAAGCAGATGTTTGTGTCTGATCTCTCCATATAGAGTCAGCCCCATAGGCAGAAAGTGTCTATCTTTTCTTCTTTCTTTTCCACTGAGTTATGTCCTCGTGGATGATTATTATTTTAGTTTCCTCCCCAGTTGTGTATCGGGATGGAATTACTCCCCTAAGTTATATCCTCATCGGGTTGAGTCTTGTTTCATTGTGTATTTCTAGTTTGTTCATAGATTGACTCCTTTCTTGTTATCCCCTACAGTTCCATGTGGTTCAGTTGTTCAATTGCTCAGTAACCAGTCATTGTTCATCCTATTATGACTTTTAGTTCCCTGTGGAGTCAGATTTTCTTGAGTTGAGATGTGCCTTTTGGGTCCTCCTCAGATGTTTCGGATGATTGATATCTTTCACCCTTATACCGGTCTTAGATATTCTTTCTCCCTGATCGTGTTGTTCTCTCACCCAGTAATCGGTGTTTTGATAACATGTCTCTCTTTGAGTTTACTACCCAGTAACCGCTAATATCTCGTTGTTTCTTCCTCAGCTGAGTCCTTTGTCGACATCCTCGTTTGAGTTCGGATTTTTTATCCGATGTATCCTTTGTGGATAGTTTTGCTGTATTGGTATATTCCCCAATACATGCATCTTTGCGTCAACTCGAGTCTTCCCATTGATTTGTTTTCATGGAATCCCTTCGTGTCTCCCAACAAGTTTTCAAGTCGTGACCTGCTCACACATTTTTACCTTATTTCCCCCAGAGTATCTGTCTCCCTAGTGAGTGTGTTACTCCTATGGATCTTCATTTCCTCCTAATTTCTTTTCCTTTGTGGCAATTATTCACCATGACGATTTTATTTTGCATGCATACATTTGCATCATGAGGTCTCTTAGGGACCAAAATTCATCTCTTTGCTATTATTTAAGCTCATTCTATCTCGTTGAGACGAAGATTTTAACCTTCATATCTTCGGCTAGAATGACCTTAAATAAGGGAATCTGTAAGACCCTAATTTTGACCATAAGATCCCTCATGCCATCATGTTATTGCACAAGTGCATTGCCTCAAGGTTCATATCATGTTATACTCCTTAACCCTAGGGTTGGGACTTGTTTGAGTGATTTGAGATCACTAAGCATGCTTGTATTTTATGTTATTTCTTTTCTTATTTGATTACTAACCAAAAGCACAAAAATATGTCACTAACTCTTTTTGTTTTTCAAGCTCAAGTGATCATGTGCTCCACAATGGTCCTAGGAGGCTCCTAAGCCCAATGCAATGGCTAGATGAAGATGAGAAAAAGCATGACAATGATCCACAAAGTTCCTAATAATCATATATGTCTCCCAAGTATCTCAATTTTCCAATTTGATCTAGATAACCCAAAGGGCTTGAAGATTGTTTCCCAACGAAACCCTAATTTCACTATGCTTTGACTGTGCCTTGCCCATGAAGCAATCTCAAACTCTGATCAAATTTAATCAAGGGAATTTCTTTAATTTATCATTTTATGCATATATGAGCCTATTTGAGGCCCCTCAATCATTTATTCATCAAGATTGGAAGTTTGACTTTGAAAAGTTGACCAGTCAAGTCATCTGACTAAGCTGGGGTTCAATGAGCTATAACTTTTGATTTTTTTGTCAAATGAAGATGACCCCAAAAGCATAACTATTACTGAGAACCATATGAACAACTTTAATGTTCATCAAAAATATATTTGAAGCTTGGAAAGTCTTCATTCATTTCAAAACATTATAGGTCATTTTGACTGAAACCCTAATTTTGGGTCAACTTTCTAAGAGCATAACGTTCTCAATTTTTATGATTTTGAGGTGGGACCAGAGGCATTGGAGAGCTTGAGATGTCTACCTAAAATTTTATGTTGGAAAAAATTTCATAATCCTAAAGAAAATACGTGTTCCATTGAAAAACATTAAAGGTCACCTTTGACCTAATTCATTGAATTTGAAAAAGTACCCAACTTCAAATGCCCATAACTTTGTCATAGAAAATCCAAATGATGCAAATTTTGAGTCTAAATTGACTATCTTTAAAATATCAACAACTTCTATAATGGATTTTTTTTCTTTGGAGGTTGTATCATGAGGACAGAGGGGTCTGAACAAGCTTACTTTTGGTTGACTTTTTCAAAATGATTTGAACATGTTTTACACTTGAACTTTCCAAGACAGTTTTGATCAATTTTCACATGTCAAATGGTTTTTTTACCAACATGACATTTATTCCTTATTTCAAGAGCTTTCCAACCATTACTTACAATAGTCATTTGGATCTACCATTTAAGAGATTCGAATTTTTCTTCATTTATGTGTATTTTTGACATTTTATGTTAAAACTTGAGATGCAAGCCTTTTCCATTCCATGTGGACGACCACATGCTTTCCATATGATCTCATCAGGTCCCTTCAACCATTCATGGGCCTCCCACATGGCCACAAAGGCCGATGCATTCAAAATTACAATTCCCATGCACATGAGCAAAGTGTGATGATCAGATGTATTTACCTATAAATAAGGGATTCCTCTCTTTCATTTCAGAACCCTTTGGAGATCCCACATGCTGCTGAATTGAAACCACAACCCTCACAATAGGAATCACTCACCATTTTTCAATATTTTCGAGCTTGAAATGAAGCAACATTAGTTGAGTTTCAAAGCTAGATTCCTTAGCCAATCATCTTCCCTATATTCAGAGATCAAAAAGGAGCAAAAAGCTTGAAGGATCCGTGACCAGAAACTCACCATTTCTGAAGGTATGAGCTCAAATTGTTTGGATCTGAAAGTCACAATTCAATGTAGTATTCTTGTGTTTTTGTGGTTCTCTGAAGTCCTCATACTTGAGGCAAACTTTTGGTGCATTTAATTTTCCATTTCAAGATCAATCTGTGTGGATACCATGATTTTCTCCTTCAGTTTTCTCTAAATATAGGAAGAATGAGAGGAATCTAATGGTACAGTGATAATCTATATCAGATAAGCTTCATTTCCATGCCCTTGTTTTTCATTTTTGATGAGATTTGTTTTCCTGCAATTTCTGGCCGGATTCTGTTTGGTTGATCGGAGAACATGATGGTTTCCACCACCACCACCACGTGTATTGATCATAGCCATTGGATCTCTCTCTCACTATCAATCTCATGCATCCATTCTAATTACTTTTTTAATTCATTGTGTTTCGCTGCTGACTTGAGTACATCATGCACCCTCAGATCCAGGTCGTGTAACACGCCACATCATTTAATGAAACGGATCCGGTGGCTCAGCTTTTTTCGCTTCATTTCATTTTCTCTTTATTTTCTTTTAATTCATTCTATTTTCAATAATTTATAAAAAATTCATATGAGGTCAGAAAAATATGAGACCAACTTTAAAAATTTTCTTGAAAAATCTAGTTTCATCTTATGATTTTTAATTATTTTTGTGACCTCATTTGATATTTTTCATGAATTATTTGGTTTTTAATGATTTTAATTCTTTTTAAAATGCTTTTTGACTTTAGAAAAACACAAAAATATTTTCATAGCATCTATGAATCATGATAAGTCAATGAAAAATAGTCTCAACAATTTCTTATTTGTTTTGAGATTACTTGAGATTTTAATTCATATTATGCTATTTTTGGTTGTTTTTAATTGATTTTAATTGCTTTCTGGCTTTAAAAATTTGTGAGAAAATTAGTCAAAGTTTGTTTGACTATGTTGAACCTATGAAAATTTAATTGGACTTATCGAAGTTGTTTTGAATTGAATTTGAGGTTCAACTTTGTTTGTTTGTTTGTTTTTTATTTGTATTTTCTTTTAATTCAAAAATTACCAAAAAAATATTATTGACTTCTTGACTTGTTATATTCATTCCTCTTCTGTTTGGTGTTAATTAACTGTGAATTGATTCAACTTTGATCAAATTCATTGGATCTTGTGGTTTGAGAATCCTTAAGGATCATCACCTAGGGAGATGCATGAATTTGATCAAGGATGAGTTATCCCTTGATCAATTGGGATTGGTTGTTGTCTTCTTACCCCCCCCCCCCCCCTCCCCCCCCCCCCTTTCATCTTCATCATTTTCTTTCCCTCAATGGACAATGAGTTAAAGTCGAGGTTGGTCTTGACAAATAGAAGTTTAATCTTCTTTGATCCAAACCAAACTCAACTTGATCCATGATCAAGTGAGTTATTTTGTGTCAAAGATAGTTTACTTCTTGGTCAAGCAAATAACCAAAAGTCCATACAAGGCCATTCCTCTCTTGTTTGGCATGGCAAGTTTATGGAGCTTGGCTTACTAGTCATGACCTCTAACTTGTGTTCTTTGTCTATATTCTTATTGGCCGGCCTCAGATAGGTGTGACTACTATATTAGTCCACTTACGATTGCTTAACATAGCGCTACATTGTCTTATGACAAGCTAACATAACCCAATTAACTACTAAGTTTAATTTGAGCTTTTAAGTTCTTGTTATTTACTTTTAATGTCATTTATTTCTTACTTATTATTCATATTTTATGTTTAAGTCATTTTTCTTTTGCTCATTTGAGCCCATTATTGTATATAAATATATTGCTATTTTGTGTTGTTTTGTGTTTGTTTTGATGTGAACCAAAATACAAAAGGAGAAAGGACTTAGAATTAGGATTCACCCATGCTTAAAGGAGTTCAAGAGCAACTAGGCCTCAGGCTTTTAGAATGCAAAATATGTTGAAGAGCAACTAGGCCTCATGCCTTTAGAATGCTAAAATTCAAAGTTGACCCCAAAGGACTTCTCCTCAAACTTATTTTTGGTCCATTCCCTTTATTATGTTGTGAGATTTTTAATGTGTGCTTTTGTGTGATAGGAATCTCACCTTAATATTGGGAAAAGATGACCATTGCCATGAGTAGTCAAGTTAAGAGCCAAGTCAAATGGAGATCCTAGGAACTTGAATTCAAACTATTGATTGCTTCCTTTGTGTGCTAAATCCAAAGGAAATGAGCATCTTGAGTCATCTCTATGAATCCAAGAAAAGGAACTCCAAGGGTTATCTCTCCCCTCTTATCTTTGTATGCTTTAGGAATAGCCCTTCTGTCATCTCCCCCCTCTAACCAAACCAAAAATCATTTTTAAAACTTTGACTTTATTTCAATTAGAAACCTAGGCCTTAGGCATTTGACTTTTCAAAACCATTTTCATAAATACTCATTGTAAATAAACTTTAATCCAACTTTGACCTCATTTTGTAAATAAATTCAACTGGTAAATATAACCCATTTCAAGTTGTTTTGTGGTTCCAATGGCCACTTGTTAAACTCTTTTCAAAAACATTAGTCATAGGTTTGAGTTATCATAGTGGTTGATATAAATCTCACCTCATCCTTAGTGTTGGATTATAAGCCTTCTGTGCTTATTATAGGGTCAACCCCTCACTAGCATGTTGAAGCCTTCCTCGCATGGTGGATTATTGGTTTAGGTTGAGTTTTGTCCCTTTGATAACAAAATACCTTAAGGCTTTTGATTAAAATCAATTCCCCAATATTTGAAATTTTTCCAACGAACTACGAGGTTTTGATCCTCATTTGTGATGGTACGTAGGCAATGGGTTCATCCATTCAAACAATAAAATTTGTAAATATAATCTATTCTCTTCTCATCACTCCAATTTTTTGCACAAATATTTTCACAAATACCCACCTACAACACATAGAGTACTAAGGATGTTTTGGGTGCGCAAAACCTTCCCATTTCATAACCAACCCCCTTACCTAGATATCTGACATTTTTATTAGTTTTTGATTTGAAAAACTTCTTACTTGGCTTTTGTTTTCTTTTTAGCCTTTCCTTTGGATAAATAAAAGTGCGGTGGCGACTCGAATTGTATGTTGACTTTTGGTTTAGTCAATAAACTTAAAGTTAACAAAAACCCCGCTACAGTATCAGATAAAGTTCAAATTGCAAGCACTTGGTTTTTCAACAAGTTGGCATTGGACAAGTCCTTTAGTATAAGAATGTTGCCTAAATTCTAAGCCCATTTGTCCAAGATCAAACCAACAGTCCACACAATTTTTTTTAGGGTTTTTGTTGTTATTATGTACATTAATGGTCAAAGACCAAACAAACAAGAAAGGTATACACAAATAAAATATATCACACAATATGGTCTAAGTGGACAAAGTGAAAATTGCATTAACATAAACAATTAGAATGATATGAACAATGGAAAATGTATAAAGGCAAAAATTAAATGCAATTAAAGTAAAGGGCTTGAAATTAAAAGTTAGTAGTTAATAGGTTAGAAGCTAGTATTGCTTTGCTTTTGCTTTTTAATTGAAGTCATTCTTTGGAGAACACTCAACCCACTTATTACAAACATGGATCCTTGAACCAAGACATCTTCCAAAGGAAGGAAAAAAGGCCAAGTTTCCACACAATACCATGAAAGATGGGAGACTTACAATCTCACTAACTAGAATGTTTATGCCTTTTATGTCACAAATTTATGAAAATGAAAATTGCATTAAAAACAAATGCAAAATCAATTAATTCATGAAAAATATTAAAATGATCTTATGGCTCAGAACCATCTAGCACACCACCGGCAGCCAAGGATCGGTTGTCTTCTTCGGCGAACCTCGCCGGACTGGATCAGTCATAACCATCACCAAAGGACCTTGGATAAAAAAATTCACAATTTTTGGACACTAAAAAATATTTTTAAACATTTAAAAACAAATGAAATATCAATTAATTCATGAAAGATATTAATAATGATCCAAACAATAATTTTAAATCAGAATATGAAAGGGAAAAATATTTGAGAATTTTTGGTGAAAGTCTCATATTCTTTTGGATCAATATTAAATTTATTATGAATTATTAAAAATAAATGAATTAACTGGAAAATCAGAAATTGCAAAAATACGTTGACCATCAGATCTCCCTCATTAATTGAGGTAGCAAATCTGATGCTCCACAGCGGGCGTTCCACCAACACGTGAGTCAACTGCGTGGCAAATGTGTTAATCAAAAGGAACAGCCAAGATTAGAACACAGGAATTGGATCACACGGTCTAGACCTTAACCACATCATCACCGGAGCCAGAGCTCCGGTTGTCTTCTCCGGCGAGCCTCGTCGGACTGGTCATCATCAACCATCACCAAAATTTCAAACAGGGATATGATTTTAAAGAGAAAACATCACTGAGCACGAATATCACCTCCATTTCTTCCAATTCCAACTATATTGAGAGATATGTGGAATTGAAAATGAGGTTCATGATCTGAGTTGCTTGGATTCAGTATCAAAACAACTCAAACACCTTGCCTACATTGGTAGGACTTCAGCCAACACAATAATCAAAAGAATTGAGCAAGAAACAAAGAGAATCGAAGAGTTGAAAAATTCTGTAAAATACCTTCAATGGAGGTTTGAACTTGCTAGATCTTGATCTGAATCGTGCTTTGCTTCACTCCAATTGCTTGCAAAAGAGGAATGGAATGGCTTAGAATCAAAGGACTCCTGATGAATTGAATTCCAAAACACTGGAGATTCAAGCTCAAATTCAAAAGAATTTCTCAGGTTTATCCTCTTGGTATGAAGGGTTTTCTGTGGGGAATCAAAGCTTGCGCAGTGTGTGTCCTCATTATGAGTGATTGAGCTTCAATTTATAGAGAATTCAAGTGTTAATTGCACACTCCATTCAAGTTTCCAAAATTGGCAAAGTGAGATAAGCAGCTGCATGGGTGCGCATATGCCCATCAAATGATTGTTCAAAGTCCAAATTTGAAGTTCAGATGTGTTGAAGCAAGCTTGGAATGCAAGGCAAGTGAGCATTGTTATTTGAAGTTTGATCCATGAGACATGATACCAGCCTGTTTAAGCCATGTGCAGCCTATGCACTTCTAATCCAAAATGCATGAATCTTATCTCTTAGGAAAGGTGAGATCAAGAGGAACAAGTTTCATGTTGAACACTTTTTTATTTGGAGCTTGGAACTTGGAGATATTTGAGGTGGAAGTTTGGAAAATTTTGACATATTGAAATTTTTCTAAGTGTCAAGTCATATGTCTCAATATTCCACCTTGCTTAACCTTTTATGGGAGCGTCATATGAGAAAAGTGTCTTCATCAAAGTTGTAGATATCTCAAAGACCTTCTAAATGGTAACCAATTTCATGTCATTTGGATTTTAAATGATAGAGTTATACATTTTTGAAGTTTGGCAAAATCACTTGATCAATGGTATAGGTCAAAAGTTACCTATAATGTAGCCGCATATCACATGTTCGAAGAAGTTGAATTAGCTCCCACTCCAAACATCAAAGTTTAAGTAGACACATTGAATTTCATTTTTAAACTTGGAAATCTTTCATATCATAAAAATTGAGCAAGTTATGTCCTTGGGAAGTTGACTTTCAAATTAGGGTTTAGACAAAATGACCTACAATGTTTTAGCATAGAAAATGATTTTCCAAACAAAACTAGTTGTAGGTCTCAACATTAAAGTTGTTTATAATGTTATTTAGAGTAAGTTTTCTCTTGGAATCATTTTCATATGGTGAAAATTGTAGGAGATATGGTCTAGGGAGACCCAATTTTGATTAGATGAATTCATCTGGCCAACCACCATCAACCATCTTGCTAATTTCTAATTCTCGTGACTTTATTGGCTCATAATAGATCATATATGCATAAGATGATGAAATTTTGAAGTTTCCCTTGAGAAATTTGACCAATAGGTGAGATAGCTTGTTGGAGAAGTTACTCAAGGTACCTAGTAAAACTAGGGTTTCTAGGGAAAATCACCCTCAAACTCTTGAAGCAAACTTGATCAATATAACATGTAGAAACAATTGGGACTTATACATGATGCTTACAACCATTCTTCAATCAATTCTTGATAGTGTTATTTGTTCATGAGGGTCTCCAACCCTAGATGTGATCAATGAATCAAGGATATCATGTCCCTAGCTACAAAAAGAGTTAGATAGATACAAAGACATATTTTTTTGGTATTTTGGTTAGTAAAATGATAAAATACAAGTATGATATAATCACAAAGTGCTTGGTGATCTCTCCCAAAACAAACCCAATGAAAAAAAAGGGTAAGGAGGATGCCAGGGTACGATCCCTATGCTCAAATGCATGAGGGATCTTAGGGTCAAAATTGGGGTCTTACAGCTGCCCCTATTTAAGGACATTCTAACTGAGGAGGTGAAGGTTAAAATCTTCGGCTCGACTTAGTAGAATGGGATTAAATAACAACATAGAGAAACAAATTTTGGTCCCTAAGATACCTCATGATTTATATGATATGAATGCAAAAGTTAATGATTTGTGGGGGAAATATCGCCACAAAGGAAAAAGAAATTAGAGAGACCGAAAATCCGCGGGAGTATAATGCATTCCATAAGGAAACTAATCTGAAAATCACTCGGACCTATCTTGACTAGAAGGTCCACTTCTCCAATGACAGTTTTGCGAGAGCCATCGAAGGCTTTGACAATTACTCCACTGTACCTCATGGGAGCTCCTTGGTACGATAACTTTGACAATGTTGATTTTGGAAGCACATTGAGTGATGACCCAGTATCAACTAGCACGTTTGACAAAGCATCTTCCTTGCAATTCATCGAAATATGCAAAGCCAGATTGTGATTTCTTCCCTCCTCGGGGACTTCTTCATCACAAAAACTCAAATTGTTGCATGAAGTGATGTTAGCTACAATATGATCAAATTGAGCCACAGTAACATCTTGCTCCACGTATGCCTTCTCAAGAACTCTCTAGAGTGCTTCTCTGTGCACTTCAGAATTTAAAAGCAGAGACAACACTGAAATCTTGGAGGGAGTCTGAAGCAACTGCTCAACCAAGTTGAATTCACTCCTCTTAATCAATCGGAGTACCTCATCATCATCACTATTGCCTTTCAAATTGCTGGATTCACCAGACTTATCTCTTGAACAACCAACAGGATCTACACTAGGCACCTCCGCCTTCTTACCAATAATCAATTCTTCCTTATTCTTAGGGACAACTGGCCCAAAAACTCGACCACTGCGGGTCACCTTCGTAACATCCACAATGCTCACTACTAAACTGGTCGTAGGCAACGAGACCTCTTGACCTTTCTCAATCATCGTAGCATTGTATTGATACGGTACAGCTTTATCAAATGCATACGGGACTGGGCCCGCCAACCGTATTACCAACGGCAAAACTGATCTTTTGTTGATGTTCTAGTTATTGTTGCTATCATACTGGATCACCAACCGCTCTGGTTGCTTGAAAACAGGAACAATTAAATTGACATCGTCGTCTATATGACGAGATTGAACAATCTGGATCATGCCTTCATCCATCAGACGTTGGATGTCCCTTTTCACAACAACACACCCCTTTGGGTTCACACTACAAATATCACAACCATCGTGATCATGTTCGCATTCACTCACTAAACAAATATCTTTATGCATTTGCACCAAATACCTTCGGATAAACTGGACATCAAAAACCTTGAATTCACCTAGACAGCCGTCCATCATGTTCACTGAGGTATTCCCATGAGCGGGCAAAGGATTAGCTTTCACATTGGGCGCATGGTCTTCAGAAGACATCATGCCACTCTTCATAAGCTTTTTCACCTCATATTTCAGTGGATAACAGTTCTCAATGTCGTGCTCAGGTGCACCCTGGTGAAAAGCACAGCGAAGTTTAGGTTTGTACCACCAAGGAGGTGGTCCTGGTATCTATGGTGGATTCCTCTGTTGAATCAAATTCTTGAGGACTAAAGATGGGTACAGTTCAGCATACGACATAGGAATCGGGTCAAAAGAGACCTTCTTCCTCTCGAAGTTCTGTTGCTGATGATGATTGTTGTTGGAATTGTTGTTGTTGTAGGTGTTTGTTCTTTGTTACGGTTGTTATTGACGTTGATTTTGATACTGATGTTGTTGTTGTTGTTGAATTGGTATTGCTGGTTGATTTGAAAACACTGGAATAATGGAGGATACTTGATGATGATGATGTTGACGGGGTGGTAAATTCCTTCTGGCTTGAGGTCTCCTCTGCCTCCCACTACTTATTGCATTTGTCTCATTTTCCTTCCTCTAGCTAAAATTATGCCCATACTTCTTTCTAGTTGATGCTTCTTCTTTCAACAATCGTCCTTCACGGACCCCTTCTTCAAGTCTTATCCCCATGTTTACCATTTCGGTAAAATCACTGGGGGCACTAGCAATTATGCGTTCATAGTAAAATGAACTCTGGGTTTTGAGAAAGATCTTTGTCATCTCCTTCTCCTCCAAAGGAGGAGTGATCTGGGCAGCCAACTCCCTCTAACGCTGGGCGTACTCTTTGAACGTCTCCTTGTTCTTTTGAGACATGGACCTCAACTGATCCCTATCTGGCGCCATATCCACGTTGTATTTATACTGTTTCATGAAAGCCTCTCCTAGATCATTAAAAGTGCGGATGCTTGCACTATCTAGCCCCATATACCAACGGAGCGCAGCACCTGTCAGGCTATCCTGGATATAGTGAATCAGTAGTTGATCATTATCTGTCTGGGTTGACATCTTGCGGGCATACATCACAAGATGACTGAGTGGACATGAGTTTCCCTTATACTTCTCAAAGTCAGGCACTTTGAATTTGACTGGGATTTTCACGTTGGGCACTAAACACAGTTCAGCAACACTCTTCCCAAACAGATCTTTGCCTCTTAGCATTTTCAGTTCCTTGCGCAGCTCAAGGAATTGGTCCTTCATCTCATCCATCTTCTCATAAATGTCTGGGCCCTCTGGTGGCTCGGAGTGATAGATGGTGTCTTCAACTCCCGACAAAGTGTGCACAACGGGAGGTGGCACAGACATGACTGGGTTAGTTGTCGGCATGGAAGCAAAAGTGGGAGTGAAACCCTCTGGCACAAAATTCGGAGGCATTCCCCAAGGGATTCCAACAGGCAGATTCAGAGCGAAGTGGGCGGTGGCAGCAGGTACTGTAGATGTAACCACTTCAGAAATGACAGTCCTCGTGGGAGGAGTTGCAGAAGTTGGAGAAGCTTGGCACTGGGAAACAAGAACTGACTCCATCATGGCAGTCAGCCTAGCAATCTCTCCCTTCAAGTCTCGGTTCTCTTGCTCAAGGTGTTCCATGATCTTTGAATGATTGGCTCGAGTGTAGTACCAGTGAGTCAGCTTGGCTAAAGCACAGAAGAACACTGATCAGACACCTAGAAAAAACCTGCTTATGCAAATGATGCATGAAATGAATGCTTGATTATTTTTTTATTTCCAAGGAACTTACTATATCATTTGCAAATAAGAATTGAAATGGCAATTGCAATAATTTGATGTGACCAAAAATCTCTTTTTAATTATATAAATTGGAAGGATTACACTGAGTACAATTTCAGAAACCAAAAATAAAAGGTACAAGAGAAAAGAAGACTAGTCATCCTAAGGATCCCTAACAACAGGGTCAGAAGATCTGGCTGAAGGCGCGTACTTCCTTCGAATGCGGTGAATCTCGGTCTCAAAAGAAGTCTTCATCTGAGTCTTCTCGAGGACAAACTGGTCAACAATCTTCTTCCAAGCAACGGAAGGCTAAGGCATGCTAGAAGATGAAACCTCTGGCTCTCTTTGTCTCTTTGTCACTCGGTCTTCAAGTAGCTCAATAAGTGCATCTTTGTCCTTAGACTCCAACTGCAACTCTTCATGCTTCTTGCTCAAAGCACTGAAACGCTCTTCCCACATATCCTTCTCTTGCTTCATCTTGGCGAGCGTGTCTTCCAACTCCTCTACATCTTGGTTAGGGAGAGTTAATGGCTCAACCACAACCATAGACATAGGTCTTTCGCAAGGATGAGACATCTTCAACTCCAAAGCTCTCTTCTTCACCCAAAGAGTGTAAGTTTCCAAAGCTACACAATTGCACGGACCAAGCTCAGATCTTCCTTTCCTATGCACATTATGCCAAGCATGCACAATCTTCTGCTTCAAATGTTGGGGATCTTTACCCTCTTGATAGAAAAGACCTTCTACCAACATGTTATTAGGTTTGTATCTCAAGGGGAACCTAAGTTGACGACGATCCAAATCAGGGTTGTAGTTAATTCCTCCTTGTGTACCAATGAGAGGCACATTAGAGAATTCACCACAACAATCAATAATCTCCAAACTCAACAAAGATGGGTCATACTAAACTATATCATCATTAGTGAGAGACATAAGTCTCTGAGACCACCTTAGACATTGTTTGTTCTCCATAAAAGCAGGTGTCTGAGGCAAGTGCGAAATAAACCACTTGTACAGAAGAGGGATACAACAGACAATAGTTCCACTACCTTTAGAATTCCTTAGATGCAAAGAGAAATACATATCACCCAACAGAGTAGGCACAGGATTCCCAATCAAGAAAAGTCTAATGGCGTTAACATCAATAAAACTATCAATGTTAGGGAACAAAGCTAATCCATTGATGAGCAACACAAAGATAGCTTCAAAAGCATCCACACTACCATCTTGAGCAAAAGTAGTAGCTTCCTTGATGAGGAAATCAGATGGCAATCCAAATAACCCTCCTTTCTTCACCCAATGAGCCTCTATCTCAGACTTCTTCAAGTGAAGAGCTTCAACAATAATACTAGATCGGGAAATCTCCTCCAATCCACTAAAAGGTACTCTACTAGAAACAGGTATCCCCAAAAGATGAGAATACTCCTCCAAGGTAGGCACAAGCTGAAAATCTGGGAAAGTGAAACAATGGTGGAGAGGATCATAGAACTGCACCAATACACTTAAGAGTCCTTCAACCACATCAGCAGACAAGACGGACAAAAGCTTCCCATGACGTTGTTTGAAGTCCAAGGGATCTAATACAAAAGATGCTAGCTTCCTTAACTCTTTCAAGTCGGGACATCTGAAACTGTACTTCTTAGTGTTCCTTCGTCCACAATCCATGGTCTGAAAATATTTGCAAATGATACCTTAGTTCCTTGAAATTTTCGTGTGATGAATGTTATGATGTGCATGAAATGCATGAATGCAACAATCACAAATAAGGGATCACACACAAGGAAAACAAAGGTCAAAGGATGTATCAAGTCATTGTCAAGATCAATCATCCATTTTGGTGGATTATGGTTTTCACCTTATCAACACCCAAGTTCCATTGATATTGACAAGACTTGATTGAATCAACCAATAATCAAGGGTTTGTTGCAATTCACGAGCATGGAGTCTGGGTAAGAACCATCCCAAAGGAGTGAACTAAGGGTAAAAACCTGTAGATCATGTTCTAAAAAGTTCCCAAAGTCTTAATTCCATCTATCGGATATTACAGGTTAAGATGACTGACTCATCGACCCATAATATTCTCAAGAGAAACTCGCCTGAGTGTAGTATCACGTAACAACTGTTATCAAGTCTACACTTGAACAGTCTCCGCACTACGTCCTAAATAGGCCAAGATGGGTTAGGTGTTCTAAGGTCCTCAGCTTCTCAGACCCAATTAAAAATAGTCATGCCTAACCACAAATACTTGTGTGACACTTCCAAATCCAAAGGAGTCTCCACTGAGCAGATGGATCTCAAGCCAACTTGTTAAGGACTACTCCATATAAGTCGAACATGACTATATCATCCTTCTATCTTAATTGCACTCAAGTTCGGGTTAGAACTTATCTCACCACTCAGAGATCACCAAGCAAAACAAGCAGATTATATCACACATACATACATACAAACCTCACATATATACAAATATATTTACATAAAAAGTAGGCTAAACCCACTGAAGACTACTCCCTAGCAGAGTCGCCACTTAATTTCTGTAGCGGGAAATTCATGATCATTAAGCTATTGACAAGCTAAAGATTAATTAACAAGAGTCTCCACCACGATTTTATTGTTTCCAAGGGAAAAGGGAAAAATGCGAACAAAACCCAAATAGTAAGAAGTTTTCAAATAAAAACTAATAAAAATCAGAGATCGCAGGTAAGGGGATTGGTTACACAGAGGGAAGGTGTTAGCACCCAAAGTGTCCTAGGTACTCCTAGGGAGCCCTTTTTGTGTGCATATGTATTTTGTACAAAGTAATGTTTACAAACAAATAGAATGGGGGGATGAGAAAAGAATTGGTTAATTATATTTTTTGTGTTTGACAAGACATTCGGTCTCGTGCCTACGTACCAACATAAAAATAAGGGATCAAGACCTCATAGTTCGTGCTAGAAGTTTCAAAGTGAGTTGATTGGTTTTAACAAAAATTAAGTTTGAAAGGCACAAAGGCCTGAAAATGGTTTGGATGAGTTAGTTCTTTTTGTCTTTTTGAAAGGTTAAGTCAAATATAGTTAAATTTATTTACAAGTTTGATTTAAGAAAATGAGTTTAAAAATGCAATGGCATAAAGCCAAAGTTTCTACCTTTTTTAAAAGTGGTCAAAGTTTAGAACAAAAGAGTAGTTCACACAAAGAAGATTTTAAAAAATGGAGGGAGAGATTTTGAAATTAAAGAAATGGGGAGAAGATGAAGAGACTACCCTAGATACAAGAAATTTAAAAGTTTAAAGTTGAAAAGATCTGACCAAATGGGAGCAATCCAATAGACAAGTATGTCAATAGAAACCCAGAATTCCCTTGGACTTTTTTAGATTCAAGCAACACACAAATGCACAAACATATCAATCTCGAAGAGCAAAGGCATCAAATAAAAATGGCTTCATCCAAGCTTATCCACTCCAATGGTCTTCTTCAAGATAGCTTATGTAGCAGATGAATTCCACAAATCACAGGCTCAACATAACATTTTAATAATGATCAAGGTTGTAGATGAATTTGAAGATATCTAGAATGATGTATCACATGACTTCGAACTTGCAAGTTCTTGGTTCTTCAACAAATTCGCATTGGCCAAGTCCATTTGCAAAGGAATGTTGCCTAAATTCTAAGTCCAATTGGGGAGATCAAAACAACAGTCCACTCAAAAGTCTTTTAGGGTTTTTGTTATTATTATGTGCATTAATGGTCAAAGACCAATCAAACAAACAAGATATACACAAAGCAAAATAATATCACACAATATGGTCCAAGTGGACAAAGTGAAAATTGCACAAACATAAACAATTAGAATGATATGTACAATGACAAATGATAATAGTGCTAAAAGTAAATTGCATTAAAAGTAAAAGCTTGAAAGTAAAAGTTAATGGTTAGTAAGTTAATAGTTAGTTTTGTTTTGCTTTTTCATTCAAGACATTCTTTGGAGAACACTCAACTCACTTACCACAAGCATGGATCCTTGAACCAAAACATCTTCCAAAGGAAGGAAAGAAGGCCAAGTTTCCACACAATATCATGGAAGAGGGGAGACTTACAATCTCACTAACTAGAATGCTTATGCCTTTTATGTCACAAATTTAGCGCTATGTTAAGCAATCGTAATTGGACTTATGTAGAAGTCACAACTATTTGAGGTCGGGAAATAGACTTTTGGTGTTAATGCATATTGGAGACATAGTATTAAAAACTATGCTCATTAAACATACCACACACAAAAAATATGCAAAGGTGTGGCCTAATCTCATCCATACTCATGATAATCTTTCAATCAACTAGCATTAGGACTTTGAGATGTCATTGGCCAATTGAAAATGAATGGATAAAGAAGGGGAATTAGATGAAGAGGGAAGGGGATGAATGAGATCACAAATTGTTCAAAGGAGGACTTTTACCAAATTAATATTATTCATTCGTTTTGGGAGATGGAATGTACCTTCCATCAATCCCCTAAATCCAATAATATTAATTTGACAAAGTCAAATCAACCTTGACCAAGGCCCAACAACAAATGAGAAACTCAAATAAGTCAATCCAAATGGTCAACACAATTAAAATGGCATTTATTCAATTAAAAGTATTAAATAATGCATTAAATTCAAATATGTTTTGTCCAAATCCTAAAATCACATCAAAACACCAAATAAATGGCCATGTGATTTATCATAGGTCAAACCAGGTCAAAAGACCTTGGATAAAAAAATTCATAATTTTTGGACACTTAAAAATATTTTTAAACAATTAAAAACAAATGAAAAATCAATTAATTCATGAAAAATATTAATAATGATCCAAAAAATAATTTTAATTCAGAATATGAAAGGGAAAAATATTTGAGAATTTTTGGTGAAAGTCTCATATTTTTTGGATCAATATTAAATTTATTATGAATTATTGAAAATAAAATGGAAAATCAGAAATTGCAAAAATACGTGGACCATCAGATCTCCCTCATTAATTGAGGTGGCAGATCTGATGCTCCACAGCGGACGTTCCACCAACACGTGAGTCAATTGCGTGGCAAATGTGTTAATCAAAAGGAACGGCCAAGATTAGAACACAGGAATTGGATCACACGGTCTAGACCTTAACCACATCATCACCGGAGCCAGAGCTCCGGTTGTCTTCTCCGGTGAGCCTCGTCGGACTGGTCATCATCAACCATCACCAAAATTACAAACAGGGACATGATTTTAAAGAGAAAATATCACTGAGCACGAATATCACCTCAATTTTTTTCCAATTCCAACTATATTGAGAGATATGTGGAATTGAAAAATGAGGTTCATGATCTGAGTTGCTTCGATTCAATATCAAAATAACTCAAAGACCTTGCCTATATTGGTAGGACTTCAGCCAGCACAACAATCAAGAGAATTGAGCAATAAACAAAGAGAATCGAAGAGTTGAAAAATTCTAAAAAATACCTTCAATGGAGGTTTGAACTTGCTAGATCTTGATCTGAATCGTGCTTTGCTTCACTCCAATTGCTTGCAAAAGAGGAATGGAATGGCTTAGAATCAAAGGACTCCTGGAGAATTGAATTCCAAAATAGTGGAGATTCAAGCTCAAATTCAAAAGAATTTCTCAGGTTTATCCTCTTGGTATGAAGGGTTTTCTGTGGGGAATCAAAGTTTGCACAGTGTGTGTCCTCATTATAAGTGATTGAGCTTCAATTTATAGAGAATTCAAGTGTTAATTGTACACTCCATTCAAGTTTCCAAAATTGGCAAAGTGAGATAAGCTGCTGCATGGGCGTGCATGGGCCCATCAAATGATTGTTCAATGTATAAATTTGAATTTCAGATGTGTTGAAGCAAGCTTGGAATGCAAGGCAAGTGAGCATTGTTGTTTGAAGTTTGATCCATAACACATGATACTAGCCTGTTTAAGCCATGTGCAGCATATGCATTTCTCATCCAAAATGCATGAATTTTAGCTCTTAGGAAAGGTAAGATCAAGAGGAAAAAGTTTGATGTTGAAAACTTTTTCATTTGGAGCTTGGAACTTGGATATATTTGAGGTGGAAGTTTGGAAAAATTTGACATATTAAAAATTTTCTAAGTGTCAAGCCATATGTCTCAATATTCTACCTTGCTTAAATTTTTATGGGAGCTGCAAATGAGAAAAGTGTGTTCATCAAAGTTGTATCTCTCTCAAAGACCTTCAAAATGATCACTAATTTCATGTCATATGGATTTGAAATGATAGAGTTATGCATTTTTGAAGTTTGGCAAAATCACTTGATCAATCGTATAGGTCAAAAGTGACCTATAATGTAGCCTCATATCACATGTTCAAAGAAGTTGAATTAGCTCCCACTCCAAACATAAACGTTTTAGTAGACACATTGAATTTGATTGTGCAACTTGGAAATCTGTCATCTCAATAAAATTGAGCAAGTTATGGCCTTGGGACGTTGACTTTCAAATTAGGGTTTAGACAAAATGACCTATAATGTGTCAGCATAGAAAATGATTTTCCAAGCAAAGCTAGCTCTAGGTATCAACATGAAAGTTGTTTATAATGTCATTTGGAGTAAGTTTTCTCTTGGAATCATTTTCATATTGTGAAAATTGTAGGAGATAGGGTCTAGGGAGACCTAGTTTTGATCAGATGAATTCATCTGGCCAACCACCATCAAGCATCTTGCTAATTTCCAATTCTCTTAACTTTCTTGGCTCATGGTAGATCATATATGCATAATATGATGAAATTTTGAAGTTTCCCTTGAGAAATTTGATCAATAGGTGAGATATCTTGTTGGAGAAGTTACTAAAGATATCTTGTTGGAGAAGTTACTAAAGTTACTAAAGATACCCAGTCACCCTCAAACTCTTGAAGCAAACTTGATCAATATAACATGTAGAAAAAATTGGGACTTATACATGATGATTATAACCATTCTTGAATCAATTCTTGATGGTGCTATTTGTTCATAAGGGTCTCCAACCTGTGATCAATGAATCAAGGATATCATGTCCCTACCTACAAAAAGAGTTAGATAGATACAAAGACATATTTTTTTGGTATTTTGGTTAGTGAAATGATAAAATACAAGTATGATATAATCACAAAGTGCCAACGGGTAATCCTCTGATAACAACATATGCCAACGGGTAATCCTCCCAGTTAAATGCAAGCTTCTCAAATATATACTTGATTGGATCCATTTTGGATATTAACTAAGTGGTATGATTCAACATATACTGACGCAGACCATAGCAGCCCAAGCCAATGCACAACACGTTTTCTCAAGCATAGAATACCGAGTCTCACATTCGGTGAACTTCTTACTGAGGTAGTAAATTGCAAATTCTTTCTTTCCAGTCTCATCTTGCTGACCAAGAACACAACCCATACTATCTTTGAGTACAGTCAAATACATGATCAACGGTCTTCCTTCCATAGGGGGAGAAAAAATCGGAGGTTCAAGCAAATATTCTTTAATACTGTCAAAAGCTTTCTGGCAGTCTTTGGTCCAATCAAGAGACTGATCTTTCCGAAGAAGCTTGCATATGGGCACACATGTGGCAGTCATGTGGGAAATAAATCTGGAAATACAATTCAAGCGACCGAGAAAACCTCTGACTTGATTCTCAGTTTTGGGAGCATGCATCTCTTGTATTGCTTTTACCTTGGCAGGATCAACTTCAATACCCTTCTCGTTGACAATAAAGCCCAACAACTTACCAGAACGAACACCAAAAGTACACTTATTGGGATTCAAGCGGAGTTTATACTTCCTCAAACACTGGAATAGCTTCAACAAATGCTCAACATGTTCCTCTTCATCAATTGATTTAGCAATCATGTCATCGACATAAACTTCAATCTCTTTATGCACCATATCATGAAAAAGAGTAGTCATTGCTCTCTGGTAAGTTGCACCAACATTCTTTAGACCGAAAGGCATCACTCTATAAAAGAATGTTCCCCAGGGTGTAATGAATGTGATCTTCTCCATATCTTCGGGTGCCATCTTGATCTGATTGTATCCGGAAAATCCATCCATAAACGAAAAGACTTTGAATTTAGCAGTATTGTCTACCAACATATCAATGTGTGGCAGAGGAAAATCATCTTTCGGACTGGCTTTATTTAAATCTCGATAGTCAACACACATGCGGACTTTTCCATCTTTCTTCGGCATAGGCACAATATTGGCCACCCATTACGGATACTCAGTTGTTAAAAGGAAACTGACATCAGTCTTCTTTTGCACTTCTTCCTTGATCTTCACATCCATATCAGGATGCGTTCTTCTCAATTTCTGCTTGACTGGCGGGCATTCTGGCTTCAACGGCAATCTATGATCCACAATCTCAGAATCCAAACCAGGCATGTATTGATAGGACCAAGCAAACACATCTGAATACTCTCGAAGAAGTTCAATCAACCCCTTCTTGACAATTGGACACAGTCGAGACCCAATCTTAACTTCCTTCACATCATCTTCGGAACCCGAGTTGACTAGCTCAATATTATCTTCAAACGGCTGAATAATCTTTTCATCTTGCTCAAGAAGACGAGTCAATTCATCATTCACTTCTACATCACATTTCTCTTCGGCTTCAAACACAAGGAATTCAAAATTTAGAGAAGGAGAAGGATCATTATATTCAATGGGGTTAGAAACCAACCTGCATAATAATTTGATATTTTGATTTTAGAGAAGTGAATTTGTGACCAAATATTATGCAGATGGACAACTATATTGTTTATTCATGTTTTTTGTGATTACCATTTTCAGAATAAAGCAAAAAGTAAAAACAAACATCAAGATGTGGATGAATAGAATTAATTTTATTAATGATCAATTTAAAATGCCCAAACAATGTTCACTTCTCCCTTAGGCATAGGAGGAGGATTTTAAAATATAAAAGAAATTACTTAGATCGATGCAAAATAATAGGAATATCAACAACAGTCTAATTGTTGCACGTCTTTCCATGCGTTACAAAGTTGGTGCAGTCTTCCTCTTCGTCATCCTCTAGCACAACAGCTAAGTTGCATATCTTCAGACCTGAGTTGCATATCTTCAGATATTGCAATTGATGAGCCTTTCTGGAACCCCAAATCGGTTTTTCCCTTGTTGTCGGACACCTCTACCATGTGCCCCCACTGATCAACAATACCTTCTTCAACAATCTTATGAGCATCTTTTAATGAGGACATGGGTTCCCTAACTCTCTTTTCAGCAGCAATAGACAAGGCTTGGAACGGAGTTCCAACCTCATCCTCAGCTTCAACTTAAGAGAAAGATGACAGGTGGCTAACCAACAGCGCCTTCTCTCCTCCAACAATCACAAGCTTGCCATTCTTGACAAATTTCAATTTCTGATGCAGAGTGGAGGTAACATCTCCTACCTCATGAATCCATGCCCTTCCCAATAAACAATTGTAGGCCGGGTGGATATCCATTACTTGAAAAGTAATATGTAAATCACTCGGACCTATCTTGACTAGAAGGTCCACTTCACTGATTACTGTCTTGCGCGAACCATCAAAGGCTTTAACGATTACACCGATATACCTCATGGGTGCTCCTTGGTAAGATAACTTTGACAAAGTTGACTTCGGAAGCACATTCAATGATGTATGCAGTTCATTGAAATATACAAAGCCAGATTATGGTTCCTTCCCTCTTCAGGGAGTTCTTCATCACAGAAGCTCAGATTATTGCAAGAACTGATGTTAGCCACGATGTGATCAAACTGATCCACAGTAACATCATGCTCTATGAACGCTTGGACAAGAACTCTCTATAGTGCTTCTCTATGCGCTTCAGAATTCAAAAGCAGAGACAACACTGAGATCTTTGAGGGGGTTTACCAGCTGCTCCACCATATTAAACTCGCTCCTCTTTATCAATCGGAGTACCTTTTCATCATCATTGGCTTTCAAGTTGTTGGATTCACCAGACTTATCTTTTGAAACGCCAATCAGATCTACATTAGGCACCTCCGCCTTCTTACCAACAATCGTTCCTTCTTTGTTTTCTGGGAACACCGACCCAAACACTCGACCACTACGGGTCACCTTCGTTACATCAGCAATGCTCACTACTGAACTAGTCGTAGGTAACGGGACCTCTTGACCATTCTTTATCATTGTAGCATTATACTGGTATGGTACAGCCTTATCAGATGAATACGGGACTGGGCCCGCTAACCGTATTACCAACGGCGATACTGATCTTTGACTGACATTATTATTGTTGTTGCTGTCATATTGAACTACCAACCGCTCTTGTTGTTTGAAAACGGGCACTATGACATTGACGTCGTCATCTATATGACGGAATTGAACAATTTGGATCATGCCTTCATCCATCAGATATTGGATGTCCCTTTTCACTACAACACACCCTCTTGGGTTCACACTACAAATAACACAACCATCATGGTCATGTTCACAATCACTCACCAAACAGATATCCTTGTGCATCTGTACCAAGGATCTTCAGATAAACCGGACGTCATAAACCTTGAATTCTCCAGGACAACCATCCACCATATTCACTAAAGAGTTTTGTAGCGGGGTATTCGTTACCTTTAGATTTATTGACTAAATCAAAAGTAAACATACAATTCGAGTCGCCACCGCACTTCTATTTATCCAAAGGAAAGGTTAGAAAGCGAACAAAAACCAAGTAAGAAGTTTTATCAAATCAAAAACTAATAAAAATGTCAGAGATCTGGGTAAGGGGGTTGGTTATGCAATGGGAAGGTTTTAAGCACCCAAAACATCCTTAGTACTCTAAGGGAGCCCTTTTTGCAAATGTTGTATGGTAGGTTGGTATTTGTCAAAATATGTGTGCAAACATGATTGGGGAGATGAGGAAAGAATATACAAATTATTTACAATTTTTTGTTTGAATGGATAAACCCATTGCATACGTACCATCTCAAAAGGTAGGATCAAAACCTCGTAGTTCGGGGTAAAAATCTCAAAAGAAGTTGGTGAATTAATTGGTCAAAAGCCTTAAGGTCTTTTGTTATCAAAGGGAGAAAACTCAACCTAAACCACAAATCCACCATGTGAGGAGAGCTTCAACATACTAGTGAGGGATCCACCCTATAATAAGTATGGAAGGCTTATAGTCCAATCACTAAGGATACAGGTGAGGTTTATATCAACCACTATGATAACTCAAACCTAATAGCTAATGTTTATGAAACGTTTTGGCAAAAGATGGCCATTGAAACCACAAAAGAATTTGAAGTGAGTTGGGTTTACCAATTAGACGTATTCACAAAAGGAAGTCAAAGTTGACTTAAAGTTCAATTCAAAATAAGTATTATAAAAATAATTTGAAAAAAAATCAAAGGCATAGTGCCTAGGTTTCTAATTTTAAAAACAATGTCAATGTTTGCACAAAATAAGTTTGGCTTGGGTTAGAGTGGAGAGAAGAATAGAAGGGCTAGCTCCTAAACATGAAAAGATGAGGGAAGAGAGATAAAACCCTTGGAGTTCCTTTCTTGAGATCATAAAGATGATTCAAGTTGCTCCTTTCCTTTGGACTTAGCAAGCAATAAGCAATTAACTCATGCAATCAAGCAAATATTCAATCAAGCTCCTAGGATCTTCCAATTTGCATTTGTCTCTCCTATCTTGGATGCTCATGACAATGATCCTTCTAATTAGCTCGAGTTTGGGATCCCTACCACACAAGAACAAACAAATCAAAAAGTTCAACAATGCAATTGAAAGAATGGACAAGTGGGAGTTTAGAATAGGGGTCCTTTCAATTCAACTTTCAAGATTAAGCATTCTAAAGTCATGAGGCCTAGTTGCTCTTCAACATATTTAGCATTCTAAAGGCATGAGGCCTAGTTGCTCTTGAAACTCCATTAAGCATAGGTAAGGTCCTAATTCTAAGTCCTTTCTCCTTTTTGTATTGGGTTCACACAAACAAAGCAAAACAAACACAAGGCAATAGTATATACATAATAATATGCTCAAGTGAGCAAAAGGAAAATGGCATAAACATAAACATGAGCTCAAGTGAGCAAAGGGCAAAGACAAATGAATTAATGAGCAAGAAATTAAATTGCATTAAAGTAAATTGGAATAATTAAATGCTTGAATTAAAAGTTAGTCATTAGTAGTTAGTGTTAGTGTGCCATAAGGCAATTTAGCGCTATGTTAAGCAATCGTAAGTGGACTAATGTGGTAGTCACACCTATCTGAGGTCTGTCAATAAAACTATAGGAAAATAAACACAAGTTAGAGACCATGACTAGTAAGCCAAGCTCCTACAATTTGCCATGCCAAAAGAAAAGAAGAATGACCTTGTATGGATTTTAGGTTTTTTGCTTGACCAAGAAGCAACCTATCTTTGACACAAAGCAATTCACTTGATCTTTGATCAAGATGAATTTGATTTGGATCAATGAAGGTTAAGCCTCTCATATGTCAAGGCTAACCACAAATCATTAACTTACTGGTCAAAAGAAAAAGAAGATGAAGATGGAAATGGAATGTACATAATTAAAAGTTAAATGACATAACCAAAACACATTGATCAAACATGAATGGAATCAACATCAATCAATGGTAAACAAAAGTGAATGAAGATTAGAGGTCAAGAAAGGTCAAACATATTTTTGGTATTTTTTGGAATTAAAATAATACATAAAATAAAATGAACAAATAAAGGTCAAACTTCAAATCCAATTCAAATCAACTTGGATAAGTCCAATTGGATCATCATAAGTCTAACATGGTCAAACAAGGTTTGACAAATTTTCTCACCATTTTTTGAAAACATAAACTAGTTTTAAACAATTAAAAATGAAGAAAAGTAACATAATTGGACTAAAATCTCAAATAAATCTCAAATCAATTAAGAAATTGATGAGAATATTTTTCATAGATTCATCATCTTCCAAAGATGTTAAGAAAATATTTTTGGCATTTTTGAATTTCAATTGGTATTTTAAATGAATTAAAAACAATCAGAAAAGAAATAATTCACAAAAAATATTAAATGGAATCACAAAAATAATTAAAAATCATTTTATGAAATTAGAATTTAAGAGGAAAATTTTGCAATTGGTCCCATATTTTTGTGATTCCAAATAAAGAAGTTATGAATTTTTGAAAATAATTGGAATAAAAGAAAATAAAATGGAAATTCAGAAATTGGAAAAAATCCATAGGCGTCAGATCCAGCCTCATTAATTTACGTGGTTGATCACATGGCTGGGAAGCGCGCGCTCATGGTACACATTAGTCAACAGCATGGCACCATGTATTAAATGAAGTCATAACATTCAACAGCCAAGATTAGATCTGGAGATCATCATCCAATGCCCAGGGTTTGGACGCGTGGGGACGGTGGTGGAAACCACCGTCTTCTCCGGTGAGAAGGCCAGAAAACACCACCAATTGTAGGTTTTACAACCTCAATCATAGCACGCGATCCATATACCAAATGAAAGATGGGGTGATGTACATCACCCCTGTGATCTTAGTTTTTGCTCAAGACTCTTATGAAAGAAGAAATCTGAGGTTGAAAAACTAGGTGCTCAATCTGAAGTTAACATTCACAAAATTAAAACCCCCACGGGCTTGCCTCTCAAATGAGGACTTCAGAAATGCCAACCAAACCAAGCAATGCACAATAATCAAAGAGATTCGAATCAAGACAGTTGAGGATTAAACCTTTGAAGTGCAGATTTTGTGAGCAAAATCCAATCCAACTCTTGATTGCAGCTTGATCTTGAAGTAACAATGAAGCAAGGCTAAGGAATTAGAAGCTAAAGATCAACCAGGGAAGTTGAAATTTAAGCTTGAAAAGAGAAGTGAAATTTCAGAATTCCATTGGTGAGAGAGTGGGGAATCAATTGAGCAGAGGTTCAGGCGCCTTCAGGTTGAGATTCAAGTGAGGTAAGGCATTCTATTTATAGCCACAACTGATGTAAGGTGTGATCAAACTTGTGTGTGCATGAACTTGGGTCCTCCATGCATGGGCCTGTACAAGCGCATGTGAGGCCCAAAAGCAATTGACATTGAGTGTTGAACATCAACCAACGTGAAATGGACGTGCAGATTGCAAGGCATTAGCTTATGCATGAAGATTTAACATGTTATGCATAATTGATCATAAAGCTTCACCTCTTCGAAAATCCCATTTGAAAAATCCAAACATAGGCATGTGAGTAATGGTTGGAAAGGTATTGACATAAGGAAAAAAAGCTATGTTGAACAAAAATCCATTTGGAGTGTGGAAAATATTGAAAACTAGCCATGAAGTTCAAGGTACAAAACATGTATTTGAGAAATTTGCCAAAATGGACCAACTTCAAGCCCTTCTATTTCAATGATGAAAGTCTCAAATGACAAAACCTTAAACATAAAAGTTGTATATCTTTTAAAGATAACCAATTTGGACTTAAATTTTGCATGATTTGGATTTTTGGTGAGAAAGTTATGGGCACTTGAAGTTGGACTTTTTCACATTTCAATGGCTTTGGTCCAAAGTGACCTATAATATTTTGTATTATCACATGTGTTTATTTTAGGATTATGAAATTTTGTCCAACATAACAACTAAATTATACATATTAAAATTTCCAATTCACTTGGTCTCACCTCAAAATCATAAAAAAATGAAGGTGTTAGGTCTTTAGGAAGTTGATCCAAAATTAGGGTTTCAGTCAAAATGACCTATAATGTTTTGAAATTAATGATGACCTTCCAAGTTTAAAATTAATTTTTGATGAACATGAAAGTTGTTCATATGGTTCTTAAGAACAGTTTTTCTCTTGGGGTAATCATCATTTGATAAACACATCAAAAGTTAGGTCTCAGTGGATTTCAAAATAGTCAGATGATTTGATTGATCAACTTCTCAAAGCCAAACCTCAAATCTTGATGAATGAATGATTGAGGACACTCAAATAGGCTCATATATGCATAAAATGATGAATGAAGGAACTTACCTTGATTGTATTTGATCATGGGTTGAGGTTGCTTCATGAGCAAGGCACAGTCAATGCACAGTTGAATTAGGGTTTCCTTGGGAAACAATCCTCAAGCCCTTTGGTTTATCTTGATAAAATTGACAAATTGAGATACTTGGGAGGCATATATGATAATTGAGAGCTTTGTGAACCATTTTCATGCTTGCTTTCATTTTCATCTGGCCATATCAATGAGCATAGGGGCCTCCTAGGAGCCTTGGATCACATGACTACTTGAACTTCAAAACAAAAGATGTTAGTGACATATTTTTATGCTTTTGGATAGTAGAAAAGATAAGAAAAGCAATAATATACAATTCAAGCATGCTTGGTGGTCTCAAACCAACTCACACAAGTCCCAACCCTAGGGTAAAGGAGCCAAGATGCTATGATCCTTGAGGAAAATGCAATGAGCAATGATATGACGCCATGAGGGATCTTAAGGTCAAAATTAGGGTCTTAAGAAATTCTAGTTATCAGACTTTCGATGTCACACGGGTTGTTATGACATCCAATTCTGCACAGACAAGAATAATGCAGAACTTAAAAGTAAGTGCAGTAAATAACACAAGTAATTGTTTACCCAGTTCAGTCCAACATGACCTACGTCTAGGGGCTACCAAGCCAGGGAGGAAATCCACTATTAGTAGTATTAATTCAAAGCTAAACTCCCCCGTTTACAACTCTTCACTTAATCCCTACCCAATGCAATTTCAATCTTACACTAAGATCAGAGTTCCTACTCACTCCCCCTCAATCACCTCAGTGATTACAACCTTTAATCAATATTAAAGACAATTATGAAGTCACACTTCAAACAACTCTTGATTGTGCTTAACAGCTTTAATCAAGATACACAGCACTCACGCTTAAAAGCTTAGAGTGACACAACACTTACAACTCAATGAACACCCTATACTAATGCAATCATCTATGTGATAATAGCTTGGCTTACAAGATATGTCTAATACAAGACTCACAAAAATACAGCACTGAAGTATGATGGACACACTAAATCTTCACGCCTCAAAATCCCCAGTTTTGAATGAAGGAATGACTTCCTTTTATATTGCAGCACTTGGGCCTTGTACTTGTATTCTCCTGAATTTAAGGTCACGCGAGTTCCCCTAAATTCCACATCTAGGTGACTAACAAATAGGCTATTTGTTAGGTTCTTTAAATGTAGCTTGGTTGTTGATTTCCTGGATTTTCTCTAAGCTGTTAAATCCCTGAAGAATAGCCTGAGAAAAATGCTGAAACAGAAAAACTAAACAACCTACAATTTAGCATATGCTGTCAGGAATGAATGTCACAACATTCAGCTTGACATCAAGGACCATATGCTAAGTCTGTTTTTCCTGAAAACAGACTGTACAAAATTTGCTGAACTGTACAGGACCAATCTGTCCATTCTACAGTAACAGCTTACATTAATAAATGTCAAAGCATCCAATTTGACATTTACACATTTAGCCTTAAGTCAGTTCTGTTATCCTCTTGAAGAACAGACTGAGAAACATACTGAAGTGTAGCAGAACACCACTCTGTCTATTATTCAGTATATGCTGTCAATGATGAATGTCATAACATCCAGTTTGACATTCAGACAGTAGGCCTTATGCCAGGTCTGGTATTTCCTTGATAACCAGACTGAAAATACTGAGTTCTAACAGAACACCAACTGTTCTATTCCTTAGTATCTGCTGACAGGGATATATGTCACAACATCCAATTTGACATTCAATACATCCTGTATTAGCTAATCCTGTAGTAAACTACTCAAGTATGTCATGACATCAGTCAAGACATCAGAGTACAGCTAGATATTCTAACCTACAATGCAGTCACACAAACACCTCCACAGCATGTCATAACATCAGTCAAGACATTAGAATCCAGCTAGTGTTTTACCATACAATGCAACCAATTAAACACCTACAAACTCCCCCTTTGGCAAAATTTTGGCTAAAACACTTTGATCTTACAACAGAGTCCATAGCAGCGGAAATCACACATCTAGCAGGAAATTGACCTAGCTAAAACACTCATAGTGGCAGCACACTCACACATATGGAAGTTAAATAAAAACTTCACATATCAGCACACATACAGAAGTTAAATAAAAACTTCTAATTGCAGCACACACATACTGAATATCTGTCCTGAATATCTGTTTAGCAATCAGTAAAACAATCTGTTATCCTGGGGTATCACCTGTTACTCCCCCTTTTTGTCAAAAATGTTGCCGAAGCAACACTTTAAAATACAGATCCACATAACATAAACAGAATTACATATAAATGACAGAATTACAGACTTGGTTTTACTTCACAGTATCAACCAAGTCAACACCCACTTGATCTTGCTTCACATCTTTGATCAAGTAGTCACACATTCTTGCTTTACAGTAGGTACCACCATATCAGATGCCATGACTTTGTGTCTGACATCCAGAACCACTCCTGCATGAACATTGTCCTTGAACTCCTGCAGGAGCATAGGCTGCCTCAAGGTAGGATATCTCCTTAACCTCTTGTTGTCATACTTGTTGCAGGTGACATAGTTATGATCTGTTGACCAATCAGAGCACACTTCCAATTGTTTAATAGGCAGAGATATTAAACAATACATCCCAAACATCATTGGTTGCTATAAGTTCTCAGAGAGACATATTCCCAGTTTGCCCCTTAAGTTTTCAAACTGAGTAGCATCCAGAGCCTTTGTAAATATGTCAGCCAGTTGGAGTTCAGTGGCTACATGTTCCAAGGTAATCACTTTGTCTTCCACCAGATCTCTGATGAAGTGATGTCTAATGTCAATATGTTTGGTTCTGCTGTGTTGGATGGGATTCTTGGAAATATTGATGGCACTGAGATTATCACAGAACAATGTCATGACATTTTGAGAGACATTATACTCAGTGAGCATCTGTTTCATCCAAACCAGTTGGGAACAACTGCTTCCAGCTGCTATGTATTCAGCCTCTGCAGTGGACAGAGATACACAATTCTGCTTCTTGTTGAACCATGATATGAGATTGTTTCCCAAGAAGATACATCCTCTTGATGTGCTTTTTCTGTCATCAGCACTCCCAGCCCAATCAGCATCACAGTACCCAGATAGGACAGGCTCAGAACCATGTGAATACAGCATCCCATAATCACAAGTCCCATTGATGTACTTGAGAATCCTCTTGACTTGATTCAAGTGGCTCACTTTGGGCTCTGCTTGGTATCTAGCACACACTCCAAATGCATAGGAAATGTCAGGTCTACTTGCAGTTAGGTATAGAAGACTACATATCATGCTTCTATACAAACATTGATCGACACTGGGCCCTCCATCATCTTTGGTTAACTTTAGATGAGTAGGTGCAGGAGTTCTCTTGTGCCTAGCATTATCCATACCAAACTTCTTAACTATGTTTTTGGCATACTTGCTTTGGGAGAGAAACATAGAATCCTCCATTTGTTTGACTTGCATTCCAAGAAAATAAGTCAGTTCCCCAACCAGACTCATTTCAAACTCAGATTGCATCTGGTGAACAAAATGTTTTACCATTTGCTCTGACATTCCACCAAACACTATATCATCCACATAGATTTGAGCAATCATGGCTTTGCCATCTTCATCCTTTACAAACAAGGTCTTATCTATCCCACCTTTTCTGTATCCATTTGAGGTCAGAAATTCAGTCAACCTTTCATACCAAGCTCTAGGTGCTTGCTTCAACCCATACAAGGCTTTCCTTAACTTGTACACATGTTTAGGTTGGTTAGGATCACAGAACCCTATCGGTTGTTCCACATAGACTTCTTCATTTAAGTAGCCGTTTAAGAATGCACTCTTCACATCCATTTGGAACAATTTGAATTTCAGAATGCATGCTACACCTAACAACAATCTGATTGACTCAAGCCTAGCAACGGGTGCAAACGTCTCATCAAAATCAACCCCTTCAACTTGAGTATATCCTTGAGCTACTAGTCTTGCTTTATTCCTAGTAATTACTCCTTTCTCATCAGACTTGTTTTTGTAGATCCACTTGGTATCAATGATGTTACTCCCTTCAGGTCGAGGAACTAGCTCCCATACTTCATTCCTTTTAAACTACTCCAGTTCATCTTGCATGGCATTGATCCAATATTCATCAGTCAGGGTTTCTTTCACATTTTTTGGTTCAACCTTGGATACAAAGCAGGAATTTGAGCTAATTTCCCTTGATCGGGTAGTCACACCACTATTGGGATCTCCTATGATAAGATCCTTAGGGTGGTCTTTCTGAATTCTGATAGATGGCATTTTGGTGGGTGCATCTACCTCACATTCAGTAGGAGTCTCCTGTACTTCTTCAGACTTGACTGGTATGTCTGTTGTAGTATCAAGGAATGTTCCAACATCCTGAATGACATCGATTCCTTCCTCTTTATCATCCATAATAACATTTATGGATTCCATCAAGACATTGGTCCTGTAGTTGAACACTCTGTAAGCTCTGCTGTTAGTTGAGTATCCTAGGAATATACCCTCATCACTTTTGGGATCCATTTTCCTTCTCTGTTCACGATCTGTGAGAATGTAGCATTTACTTCCAAAGATATGAAAGTACTTCACAGTGGGTTTTCTGCCTTTCCATATTTCATACAAAGTGGAGGAGGTTCCTTTTCTCAAGGTGACTCTATTGTGAACATAGCAAGCGGTATTCATAGCTTCAGCCCAAAAGTGCATAGGGAGCTTCTTTGCATGAATCATAGCTCTGGCAGATTCTTGAATAGTTCTATTTTTCCTTTCAACTATCCCATTCTGCTGAGGAGTTATAGGAGAGGAGAACTCATGACTTATTCCTTCAGACGAGAAAAATTGATCAAACTTGGAATTTTTGAACTCCGTACCATGATCACTCCTAATTCGGACAACACAACTGTCCTTTTCCCTTTGAAGTCTGATGCACAGGTCTTTGAAGACATCAAATGTATCTGACTTCTCTCTGATGAAGCTTATCCACGTGTATCTGGAATGGTCATCAACCACCACATATGCATATCTCTTTCCACCCAGACTTTCAACCTGCATACGTCCCATTAAGTCCATGTGCAACAGTTCCAGAACTCTGGAAGTTGTAGGATGTCCCAGCTTCGGATGTGACATCTTGGTTTGCTTGCCCACCTAGCATTCTCCACAGACTCTTCCTTCATCAATAAGCAACTTTGGGATTCCTCTAACTGCTTCCTTGGATATGATCTTTTTCATTCCCCTTAAGTGTAGATGACCAAGGCGTCTATGCCACAGCTTCACCTCCTGTTCTTCCTTGGCAGAGGAGCACATTGTGGAGAAGTTTGAGAGCTTAGGTTCCCACAGATAACAGTTATCTTTGGATCTGGATCCTCTCTTAACTTCTTGATTATCTTCGTTTGTCACAACACATAGCTCCTTAGTGAACTGAACATCGTATCCTTGATCACACAGCTGGCTTATGCTGATGAGGTTGGCCGTCAGTCCTTTTACTAACAGTACATTATTCACACCTTTTATTTTTCCTTTAGCACCATCACCAAAGGTCACATAACTGGTAGTGTGAGGTTGTATATCCACCAATATATTCTCCATACCAGTCATATGTCTTGAACAACCACTATCAAAGTACCAGTCTTCTCTGGTAGATGCCCATAGAGCTGTGTGAGCTAACCTAGCATACCATTGTCGCTTCTTGATGGGGACACAGTGCCTATATGTCTTATGCTTAGGCCTGACATGAGGGGCTTGGTTAGGGTAACCATGAAGCCTGTAGCAGAAGACTTTTATATGCCCAAGCCTACCACAGTGGTGACATCTCCATTTCTGGAATTTCCTCTTCTGATGATTATTCATCCTGGTTCCCTGATGTTGAGACATTGGATGTGACCTCCGCTTGAATTTCTGAACTTTAGCCTTTGGGCGTTTGAGTTCAGCTGAGGATTTTTTCACAAAGCCTAAACCAGATATGGTTCCAGACTTCTGTCCCACCTTTAGGATCTCTTCCAAGGTGTCAGTTCCTTTATTCAACATTCTGATGGATTTAGTCATTTGATCCAGCTTGGAGGTCAGCAGGGTTATCTCACCATTTAGACCCTCTATGACTGTCATATGCTTCTGTCTCTCATCTTCCAGCTCCTTGATGAGCTTCTTCTGCTTTTCTCCTTGTACACACACTTCTGCACTGGTGACACATAGCTTCTTATAAGCTGCAGCAAGTTCATCAAAGGTCAGTTCATCTGCACTTGAGTCATCATCAGTGGCACAAACACTCGTTAGTGCAGTGACATGTTTAGCAGATTCTCCTTCAGATTCACTTTCAGAATCTCCCTCAGACCATGTGAGAGCTAGCCCCTTCTTTTGCATCTTGAGATAAGTAGGGCATTCAGCTCTAATGTGTCCATAACCTTCACAACCATGACACTGGATTCCCTTGCCTTGGTTGAACTTTTCTTCAGAAGTTGATCTTTTCCTGATGTTAGACGAGATGTTCTTGACATTAGGTCGACCTCTTTGATCAATCTTCTTCACGAACTTGTTGAATTGTCTCCCAAGCATGGCTATGGCTTCTGATATGCTTTCATCACCTCCAGTATATCCTGCTTCTGACTCCTCTTCAGTATTAGATACAAAAGCTACGCTTTTGTTCTTCTTTTCAGCATTCTCACACAAGCCCATTTCAAAGGTTTGGAGAGAACCAATGAGCTCATCCACCTTCATATTGCAGATGTCTTGAGCCTCCTCTATGGTTGTGACCTTCATAGCAAATCTCTTAGGCAAGGACCTGAGAATCTTTCTTACAAGTTTCTCTTCAGCCATTTTCTCACCTAGTCCACCAGAGGTGTTTGCAATTTCAAGAATATTCATGTGAAAGTCATGAATAGTCTCATCCTCTTTCATCCTCAGATTTTCAAACTTGGTGGTCAGCATCTGAAGTTTGGACATCTTCACCTTGGAGGTACCTTCATGAGTTATCTTGAGGGTATCCCAAACTTCCTTAGCTAGTTCACAGTGGTGCACCAGCCTGAAGATGTTCTTACTGATTCCATTGAACAATGCATTCAAGGCCTTAGAATTTCCAAGGGCTAATGCCTCTTGCTCCTTGTCCCACTCTTCTTCAGGAATTTGCACACTGACTCCATCTTCACCTGTCTTCGTTGGATGTTCCCATCCTTTGTTGACAGCTCTCCAGACTTTGCTATCTAGAGACCTTAAGAAGGATATCATACGAGGCTTCCAGACATCATAGTTAGAGCCATCCAACATGGGTGGTCTATTTGAGTGTCCTATATCCTTGTCCATGGTACTAGAAAGTAACTTCCCTAGATCTCACCCAGAAATTAACATGCAGGGTGCCTGCTCTGATGCCAATTGAAATTCTAGTTATCAGACTTTCGATGTCACACGGGTTGTTATGACATCCAATTCTGCACAGACAAGAATTATGAAGAACTTAAAAGTAAGTGCAGTAAATAACACAAGTAATTGTTTACCCAGTTCAGTCTAACATGACCTACGTCTAGGGGCTACCAAGCCAGGGAGGAAATCCACTATTAGTAGTATTAATTCAAAGCTAAACTCCCCCGTTTACAACTCTTCACTTAATCCCTACCCAATGCAATTTCAATCTTACACTAAGATCAGAGTTCCTACTCACTCCCCCTCAATCACCTCAGTGATTACTACCTTTAATCAATATTAAAGACAATTATGAAGTCACACTTCAAACAACTCTTGATTGTGCTTAACAGCTTTAATCAAGATACACAGCACTCACGCTTAAAAGCTTAGAGTGACACAACACTTACAACTCAATGAACACCCTATACCAATGCAATCATCTATGTGATAATAGCTTGGCTTACAAGATATGTCTAATACAAGACTCACAAAACTACAACACTGAAGTATGATGGACACACTAAATCTTCACGCCTCAAAATCCCCAGTTTTGAATGAAGGAATGACTTCCTTTTATATTGCAGCACTTGGGCCTTGTACTTGTATTCTCCTGAATTTAAGGTCACGGGAGTTCCCCTAAATTCCACATCTAGGTTACTAACAAATAGGCTATTTGTTAGGTTCATTAAATTTAGCTTGGTTGTTGGTTTCCTGGATTTTCTCTGAGCTGTTAAATCCTTGAAGAATAGCCTGAGAAAAATGCTGAAACAGAAAAACTAAACAACCTACAATTTAGCATATGCTGTCAGGAATGAATGTCACAACATTCAGCTTGACATCAAGGACCATATGCTAAGTCTGTTTTTCCTGAAAACAGACTGTACAAAATTTGTTGAACTGTACAGGACCAATCTGTCCATTCTACAGTAACAGCTTACATTAATAAATGTCAAAGCATCCAATTTGACATTTACACATTTAGCCTTAAGTCAGTTCTGTTATCCTCTTGAAGAACAGACTGAGAAACATACTGAAGTGTAGCAGAACACCACTCTGTCTATTGTTCAGTATATGCTATCAATGATGAATGTCATATCATCCAGTTTGACATTCAGACAGTAGGCCTTATGCCAGGTCTGGTATTTCCTTGATAACCAGACTGAAAATACTGAGTTCTAACAGAACACCAACTGTTCTATTCCTCAGTATCTGCTGACAGGGATGAATGTCACAACATCCAATTTGACATTCAATACATCCTGTATTAGCTAATCCTGTAGTAAACTACTCAAGTATGTCATGACATCAGTCAAGACATCAGAGTACAGCTAGATATTCTAACCTACAATGCAGTCACACAAACACCTCCACAGCATGTCATAACATCAGTCAAGACATTAGAATCCAGCAAGTGTTTTACCATACAATGCAGCCAATTAAACACCTACATCTTACATATTGCACATCAGCCTTTGGAGGACTACCAGTCTATGCGCTTTGAGTTCCCAAACGAGGACATCATGCTGATAACAGACTGCAACATACCCGAACCCGAGGAAGGACTAGAACCTGGATCTCTGTGGACTCTTGTATTCGATGGAGCTTCTAACTCTCACGACAATAGAATTGGGGAAGTCATCACCTCCCTAACTAGTTTTCATTTAACCTTCACCTCAAGGTTATATTTCGAATGTACCAACAATATGGCAGAATACGAAGCTTGTATCTTTGGAATTAAAGATACAATTGATCTTAGGATCAAAATTCTCGAAGTCTACGGAGATTCAACTTTGGTCATCGACTAAGTCAAAGGAGATTGGGAAGCTCGAGATCACAAGCTCATCCCTTTCAAGTAACATGTCTTAAAGTCGATCCCATACTTTGACGAGATTACATTCAATCACATACTTGGTCGATACCTTGGAAACCTTGTCCTCCATTTTTAAGGTCAAATGGAAAAATGAAGCACCAACTTTTCATCTTAACTACTTGGACGAGCCAGCCCACTGGTTGGCGGAAGAAGACAAAGCTAACGCCCATCCTTGGTTTTACGACATCATGAAGTTCTTGGAAAGCCAGGAGTACCCTAAGAATGCATCCATCACCAACAAGAAGTATCTTCGAAAGCTTTCATTCAAGTTCATTTTAAGCGGAGGGGTATTATACAAGAGGAATCATGATTCTATTTTGCTTAGATGTATGAACAAGCAAGAAGCAAACCAAATTATAATGGAAATCCATGAGGGATCCTTCGAGACACATGCCAATGGATATACCATGGTGAAGAAAATCTTGAGGGCCTACTTTATTGGAAGACTATGGAGGTTGATTATTACCGACACGTCAAAACATGCCATAAATTCCAAATCTACGCTGACAAGATCCATGTACCACCAATGCCACTCAATGTACTAACATCACCTTGTCCTTTTTCTATGTGGTGCATTGACATGATCGGACTTATAGAGCCAACTGCCTCGAACGGACATCACTTCATCTTGGTAGCCATAGACTACTTCACTAAATGGATTGAGGCAGTCTCTTATGGTAATGTAACAGTACAAGTAGTGGCTCGATTCATAAGAAAAGAAAGCATCTATCGTTATGAGGTCCTCAACAAGATCATTACTGATAATGGATCTAACCTCAATAACAAATTAATGAAAGAGTTGTACCGAAGCTTCAAAATCCAACACCATAACTCGTCGCCTTATAGGCCCAAGATGAATGGCACTGTTGAGGCAGCTAACAAGAATATCAAGAAGATCGTGCAAGAAATGGTAGAAACCTATGATGATTGGCATAAAATGCTCTTGTTCGCATTACATGGCTATTGTACCTCAATACGCACCTCCACTAGGGCAACTCCCTTATCTCTAGTGTATGGAATGGATGCAGTCGAGTGGAGTGGGTACAAGCTCGATTTAACCAGCTAAAGCTCATTGATGATAAGTGCCTGACAACCATCTGCCACAACCAACCATTCCAAAGCGCATCAAGAGGGCACAGGACTAGAGGGTCTTTCTCCTAGCCTCAAGGTCGGAGACCTCATTTTGAAGAAGATTCAACCAATTCATACTGACCAAAGGGGAAAATGGACGTTGAACTATGAAGACCCATATGTTCTAAAAAAGGTTTTCTATAGAGGAGCCTTAATCCTCGCAACTATGGATGGTAAAGATTTTCCATCCCCCGTAAATATGGATGCAGTAAAAAAATACTACGCTTAAAAAAAGAAAAAAAAAGTGTCTGATAAGTTGAAAACTCGAAAGGGCGACTTATGCAAAAAAGGGTATTCCGGATAGACTAAAAACCTGAAAGGGCGGTCTAGGCAAAAATTAGGTGTAAGACCCCAATTTTGTCCCTAAGATCCCTCATGGCATCATATCATATCATTGCCTCAAGGATCATTGTGCACCTTTGCTTCCCTCCTTGTGGGTGGGTTGTCTTTTGAGAGTGATTCTTGATCACCAAGCATGTTTTGCATTTGTATATCATTTGCTTTTCATTTGTTTACTAACCCAAAAGTACAAAAATATTGTCATCTAATATTGTTACTTGCAGATGAAGCAATCATTAGGTCAAGCCAGTCACAGGCAAGCATTGAGCCATAGATGGTGGCCATTCTGAAGAATTTGGGCACCATGATCATTCATCAAGAGTTCCTATGAACCATGGTATCATTTGGAATCAAGATCTCAAGTGGTAGAGGCTTGAAATTCATCAAGGCATTGTTCAGTCAGCCAAAACCCTAGTAAAGTCAACTGTGGTCAACTGTGCATAAAATCAGGGATTTGATGGTGGGAGATGGTTTGAGAGGTCTTATTCATGTCCACACAAGCCTCATATAACATGTCAAACATCATCATTGAGGAATTGGAGGTCAGACAAAAATTTTCCAAAAATAGTAAGTGACCTGTAATTTCAAACTGCCAAAAATGGAAAGGTCTTCTCCTCAACTTTACATCATCAAGCAAGCTTCAAATCAAATTTTGTCCAACATGAAAGTTGAAGATCTTGCTCTCACCTTTCCAAAAAGTCAAAGAACATCCATTTCTCATGTTTGGTTGGCAAGTTATGATCAAATCATTGTCAAGAAATCTTGAACTTCAACAAGGCATAACTTTCACACCAAAAGGCCAATTCATGTGATTCTTTTTTGAGAAATTTTCTTTTGATGTGCACTATCATAATCATTCATTATATTTCATCAAAAATCATCACACAAAAAGTGCATTTTTCACTTGACTTCAATTTGAATTTTGGGGGGAAAAGGTGATTTTGAAAAGTATGCATGATTTTCACTCCAAACCAATTGCAATGGCCTTAAAACAGAATTTGTGACTTGCTTCAAATGAATTTTTACTATTCCATTGGTCACATATGCATAAGGGCATTTTGGCCAATTTCCATTAACATGTTCATTTCACTAATCTAATCCATTTTGCCTAATCATGTTTAGCTAGTGTGATTAACAGGTACTATATAGCCCTAATCATAACAGAATTCTAGGGGAACACTTCACAATTTCAGATCCAAACTCAAATTCACTCAAATCCTCTCAAATTCTCTCAAACTTTTTTTCACTTTGTTCATCAAATTTCACCATTCCTTTTGCTTGTTCTTGTGCTAATCATCATCTGCAGGAAGTATTGAAGATCTGTTGAAGCAAACATTGGAGGATTCTTGAAGAATTGGAACTGTTGGAGCTTGAGCATGTTCATGGCATTTGGAGATTTCTTCGAATCTGAGCATTGTTGAGCTAAAGTACATCATTCATTCATCTTCCTTAGCATCATTGAACATCTGTTTTCACAATTGAAGCCTTGCGGAGCACGAATCAAGATCTGCATCATCATTAAGGTTAGAACTCGATTGCTCCATTTCCTGCAATTATCATGTGGTTCTTGTAGATCTTAGCATGTAGATCATTCTGCAATTTAGATCTCTTAATTTCATTAGATATTAAGGAAGTTATGCTGATTTGAACATTTGGATGTTAGAACTTATTTTGATCGATCCTTTTGATATGAGTAAAATTAGAACAAATTGAAGCTGGATTAGTGTTGTGCATGATGAGATGATTCGATTGATATAAGTTTCATGAATTTCTGTGAGGTTTTGTTCTTGACCAGTATGAACATGATGAATGTGTGATGAACACTAGGTTTTCGCGTTTCCAAAGCTGTTTGATCTTCATAATCCATGTTTGCATGCTTTTTCTTGTTTGTGAGACATGCCACCATTCGCAGCATGACACCTCACTTAATGAAACGATGCGTTTCATTAAGTGAGCGCCAATTTTAAACTCATACGCGGTTCGATTCCGCTCCACAGCAATTCTTCATTTGGCTTGTTGCATTTATTCCATTTCATCTTCCATGATTCACATGCCTTCATCATGCATTTTTTATTTTTCTTCACATTGAAAAATTCATATCTCTCTCAATAATAATCCAAATCACATGAGATTTTTTCCACCATGATCCTTGCCATGTCTTCTAATTTTTGATGATTTTTAATGAATTTGTGCACGGTTGGAAAAAATAATTGCCTAGGGTTTGTTCTCACATGTCATTTCTTGCATATAGCATGCCATTTCATTTGTGAAATCATGATGGTTGATCCAAAATTCTTGAAATTTTACATGTGTAATCTAGACACTTTGATGAACATTTTGGTATATGGTTTGTGATTTTTGTATTTCTGGATTGTGAGTTATGATGTGATCATTGGAGGTGTGACAATGTGTGTCACACCATTTCTTGTCCAACTTGTGGAATTTCTTTGCCATGCCTATTGAATTGGAATTAATCTGAATTTTTGGATGATGATACCACTGGATTTTAGGCTTAAGCATGAGTTTTTGTAGGATTTTTAGATCCATTTCCTATTTGTTTTGATATTTTTCTTTGCTGTTTGGTCATAATTGGACTTTTGTTGAGTGTTCAACTTAGATGATTTGTGAAATTCTCATGCATTATCATATGGATTTGAAAATTTGTACATTGATTGTTGACATGTTGAAGTTTGCCATGGCTTTGGTTTCATTCATTTATCATGTTTGGTTTCTGTTTTATTCTAGCTTGAAGTTGATGCATGATTTGGTGCCTTGTATGAGCTTGCTTGAACATGCTTTGACTTAGGGATTTTAATTGACATGCTTCCACTTATCCAATTGCCATGATTTTTGGTATGCTGATCCTTTGATATGTTTTGTTTAGGCATGATTTTTCCTGGAATTTATTGAGCCATTTTGGTATTGATATGCTTGTGTTCATTCTGTTTGCTCCAATGTGTTTCAATTTGCATAGTTTGACATGATTTGTTTATGAAATGGATTTGGTGCATAGTCTTGACATGAGACCAATTGGACTTTGTCCTTGATTGATTAATCTTGGTTTTGGTTAAATTTCATGTTCTGTTTTAAATTTTTTCCTTATCTTGGACCCTAGGCTTTGGCCTAAGGGTTTACATCTCATGTTTGAAGCTTTGTTTCAGGTTACACATACAAGTTACACAATTGATGATGCCTCATCTTGAGAGCATTTGATGTTTGCTTTTGATTACTAATGTGTGTTTTGTAGGTTGAAGTTGATTCAATTGGGATTGACTTGTGGCTTATGCCTTTGCCTATATTGGTTGTCTGTTGCATTAACTGTTGGTTGATTGTCTGTATAGCATACTGATTTGTTTGATGTTTCCACAGGTACATTTAGTTGCTATAGTTCATTGTGAACTTGCTTTTTCTTTGCTTGATAGCTTAAGCATTAAGGTATAACATCTCTTCTTCATGTAGTCTGGAAGACCTGGCCTGTTACTTGGCCAGACACCTGTCTGAAGTCCTCCTTAAGAGGCAATGTTTGTGATTGTTTATTTTTGTCCCCAAGCAGGAAAAGTCCTTCTAATAAGGCAATTGGTAGATAGAAGAGATGTGTAGTCCATCTCCTACTATTCTGTGTGTCTTCCCTTTGCTCACATTACATGTTGTAGCATTGTGGATCTTAACCCAAGATCTATCGAGTCATTAACTTGTGGAGAGAGTTCCAACTTTCTGAACTCCCACACCTTCTGATATTCAAAGCTCTCCCTGACCAGGGATAAGAGCATGAGGCACACCCCTCATATCCTTTCATCTGCTTCACCTTAACTCTCAATGTTAAGGTTAAGAGCACCATTTACCCTATTCCAGTTGACTTTAAAGTCTAACCCTTGCTTGAGCCTAATTGCTTGGATATAGTGTGTGCTAAATGACTTTGTTTGATTGATTGCTTGGTTCATTTGTACATGTTTGCTTGTTTGCCTTTGTGCATTTATCATCACTAATTGCTCATTATTGCATGATCATCATTTCATATCTTTGTGATCCATCTTTGGTTTACCCATTGAGGACAACAGTAAGACCATTCCTTGGCCATTAATCCTATGATTTGGAAGGGATAGAGTGTAAGACCATGTCATTTGGCTACTTATGTCCATTGCTTATTGCTTGTTTGTTTGTTGTATGTGAGGATGCAAGTATAAGACCATGTTGTTGGCTTTTATATTCCTATGATCATCATTTGGAGATTAGAGTAAGTCCAGACAAATGGGCATCTGACATCCATGTTTTGCTTTATCTTTGAGGAGATTGGAGTAAGCCCATTTATTGGCATCTGATATCCAGGTTTTGTTTTGCTTTAGGAGGTTGGAATAAGTCCATTTATTGGCATCCGACATCCCTGTTTGTTTTAGGCGACTGGTGTAAATCCATCTATTGGTATCCGGTATCCACCTTTGTTGTGAGATTGGTATAAGCCCAGCAATTGGCCTCCGGTATCATTTTGTTTGCTTATTTGTTATTGCTCGTTTGCCTATTCCTAAGGACACACACTTGAATCATCTTCTATATGATCTCAAGAGGTGAACCTTTCTGAGAAGTTTTACACTCCATTATCCCTTCACCCTCTTTGTCCTAAACCTTTTCACACTTTGCTTTCAAAACTTTGACTTGTTGTGCAAACATCTTCATGGCTTTTCAAATTAGAAACCTGGACCCTAAGTCCTTGACTTTTCAAACTCCATTTCATACACTTCTTTGAATCAATCCTAATCATACCTTGACCATATTTTGTGAATACTCATAATCAATTAACTTCACCCATTCAATTGTTTTGTGGCTTTGTCCATTCTTGTTAATAGTTTTTCATACATTAGCCATAGGTTTCAATTACCATAGTGGTTGATGTAAATCTTACCTTATCCTTAGTGAGTTGATTGTAAGACTTCCGTACTGAAAACAGGGTTAACCCCTCTAGTACGTCGAAGCCGTCCTCGCATGGTGGATTGTTGATTCAGGTCGAGTTTTCTCCCATTGGTAATGAAAAGCCTTAGTGCTCTTGTTTTAAAATGAACTCACTAACTTTTGGAAATCTTTTAGCCGAACTACGGCGTTTTGATCCTTACCTTTGATGGAAGGTACGTAGGCAACGGGTTCATCCGTTCAAACACAAAAACAATAAAAATTGTACATTCTTTTCTCATCATCCCATTCATGTTTGCACAATATGTCATAAACAAATAAACATTTTATACAACAAGTGTGAAAAGGGCTCTCTAGGAGTACCTAGGACGTTTTGGGTGCCTAACACCTTCCCATTGCGTAATTTACCCCGTACCCAGATTCTCTGATCTTTTTATTAGTTTTCTATGTGTAAAACTTCTTAGGCTTTTGTTCGCTTTTTAGCCATTCCTTAGGATAAATAAAAGTGCGGTGGCGACTCGATTCTTTGTATACTTTGCTTATGGTTTAATCAATAAATCATATAGCGACGAATACACCGCTACAGAAAAGTGGCTACTCTGCTGGGGATGAACATTAGACCTTCCCTGGTGGTATTGCCTACTTTTCACCCTTGTTGTATGATATTTGTTTATCTGTTATTTGACATATTTTTGTACAATTTGGGATAACTGTATTGATTGTAATGTTTGAATTGCTTGATATACAATTGCTGTTTGCTTTGGTGATCTCTGTGAGATGAGTTCTATACCCGAACTCGAGTGCACCTTAGGATAGGAGAATGGCGTAGTCTTGTTGACTGGTGTGGAGTATTCCTTAGCCAGTTGACTTGCGAGTCCATTCACTTGGTGGAGGTCATGTTGGATTAATAATGTCACACAAGTTATTTGTGGTTAGGCATTATTCTTTCAATCATGTGCCTTAGAAGCCAAGGACCTTAGTTTACCAAGCCCATCTTGGCCTATTTTTAGGACGTAGTGCGGAGGTCGTTCAGATGTCAGTTCTGATGCGATTGTTACGCGATACTACACTCATAAGAGTCTCTCTTGAGAATATTTTTGGAATACGAGTATTCGTTCCTCCGATAATATCCGAGAGATGGGACGATGATTATGGGAACCTCTGGTAGAACATGTCTGGCAGGTTTAAACCCTAGTACACTCCCTTTGGGTGGTTCTTAACCGAGACTCCATGCTCGTGACTCTCAGCAAACCCGTGATTCATGGTTGAGTCGTTCAGACAACCTTAATATCAATGGAACTTGGGTGTTGATAAGGTGTAAACCATAATCCGCCAAAATGGATGATTGATATTAAGGATGATTGAGCCGGTTCATGTACCGTTAATATCAATGGAACTTGGGTGTCGATAAGGTGAAAACCTAAATCCACCAAAATGGATGATTGATATTAGGGATACAATGAGCTTTCCCATGACCTTTGTTTGGTGTGATTTGCTTGATCCTTGAGTGTGATTGTTGCATTCATGCATTCATGCATTCATCTGCATTCATGTCATCAGAAAAAATGAGAAAATTTTCAAGGAACTCAAAGGAGTTTATTTGCAAAAGATTTCAAACTTGGAAAAAACCGGAAAATTTTTTTTACCTTATATATCTGATGAGATATTCTCATATACGATCAAAATGTTAATGTTTCAAAGTTTGCAAGTAAAACCCTCGAGTTCCTTTGAAATAAAAAAAAACAACAAGCATATGCATAAACATTTCATGCATCATTTGCATAAGCGGGTGTTTTGTTCTCAGCCTCCGGTCCTGTGGTTTGATCCCTGCGATCTTCATTTATTTTGAAGACGCACTTCGCCGGTACTACACCATAGCCATCTCTGCCAGATTGATGGATCATTTTGAGCAAAGAGAATTGTGAACTCAAGGAGGAATTTGCCAGACAGAGTGCTTTTGATGGATTTATTCCTGGTTAGCCACTTGTCTTCTTTCTTGTATATTGACGCTGAGGATGAAGTTGGAACGCCATTCCAAGCTTTATCTATTGATGAACCAATTGAGAAGAAGTCTCCTTCATTTGCTTCCTATCGAGATGCGAAGCTGGCCATTGAATGTGGTGCAGTTGCTGGTTTAGGGAAGATGATTGAGCTTGAAGACAATAGATCCCGGGCTGGCATTGGCTATTGTTCTGGGGCATTTAACGAGTAAGGTTTGTTCACGAGTGGTGGATTCATCCATGCTGATCAACCTGAAGAAGCTGCTGCTATCTTGGAAGAGGATGCAGAGGATTTGAGCAACTTCATCATACCTGGTGGTGTCTGCCACAATTGGGTCGCTGTAGATGTTCCTACAGTCATCCATAGATCAGAGTAATGGCTCACTTTGTTCAAAACCCTTCTCCCATGCCAAAAGGAGAAGTGATGACATTGTTGGCAGCATTTAATACAATGATGTTTTCATTCAATTAATGCATTGTTAAACATCTGTTTTTCCATTTGTTTTCACTTTTTGCTTTTTTGCATGAAATCAGTGATCACAAAAAACCCATAAAAACAAGAATAAAAGCAAACATTTTTCATCTGCATAATGATTTGCTTGTTTAAATTCTAAAGTTTTCATTAACCAAAATCATTATGCGGGGATTTCTAAACCCATTGAACATAATGATCCAACGCCATCTCCCAATCTTGAATTCCTTGTATTCGAGGCAGAGGAAGATGATGTTGAAGGGGATTCCTGACGAGATTACCCATTCTTCTCGAACACCAAAGGAGCTCATTCAGTTGTATCTTGAGAATCAGCAGAACAGTCAAACTGGGGCATTACAAATGTAATGTAAAAAAAAAAAAAGAGGGTGAAAAAGAAGAAAAAATCAAAAATCAGGAAAAAAAATTCAAATTTTTTTTCAAAATAAAAAAGAAAAAGTATACCCTCAAAGTCCCTAGTTGACTGATGCTGAATGGATTCAGAGTCGTTATGACCAACTGAATTTGATTGAAGAGAAGCGATTGACTGCCATGTGCCATGGTCAGTTATATCAGCAGAGAATGAAGAAAGCATTCGATAAGAAGGTCAAGCCTCGTGTGTTCCGAGAAGGTGACCTCGTGCTCAAGAAAGTCTTGTCTTTCGTGCCCGATTCCAGGGGCAAGTGGACTCCAAACTACGAGGGTCCATATGTTGTTAAGAGAGCCTTTTCAGGCGGTGCTTTGATGCTTACAACAATGGATGGGGAGGATTTCACTCGTCCTGCGAATTCAGATGCAGTCAAGAAATACTTTGCCTAAAAAAAAGTATATGCAAATGAAAAAACAGAATAGCTCGCTAAGTTGAAACCCGAAAGAGCGGCTTAGGCAAAAATGAGCGTCTCGGTGGAGAACCCGCAAGGGTAATCCAGGCAAAAATTAGAGACTTGAAAAAAAAAGGTATATTTGCATCCCGCTAGATTGAGTACCTCACCCTGGGGCAATCTAGGCAAAAATTAGGGATTTGGCAAGTAACTGCATCCTGACAAGACTTTTTGTTCCGCAGCCGTCTGTTCGTCAGAAGTTCTCGATTCGTCGTCGACTGAAGCTTCGAATACATCGAGATTCAAATTGGTAGAGAAAGGACCATTATGTTCAATGTAGCCCTCTTCCAATATATATCACTGATTTCAAATTTGTACATATCTATGGAGTCGTGCCATTTGCAGGCTACCATTCCATCAAATCAATCTGAGCTTTTATCCAATTATTTGCATTCTTATTTGTTTCGATTCAACAAATGTTTTGCATGTTTTAATTGATAAAATGTCATTGTTTTAAACAAATAAATTTTTCAAAATTTTTGTTTTAAACAAAGTGAACATTCACAAACATGAAAGGATACTCAAGAATTTCTCAGTGCTCTCCCAAGGGTGGCATGATTTCCAACAGGTAAGACATTGGTTCATATTCCTGACATTGGTTGTATCCTCTTTATCCTGCTTTATTGTTGGGGTTGTTCCCCAAGCAGAGCTTTTGTTAGGGTTGTTCCCTAAGCAGAGTGTTGTTGAAGACTTCGTTTTCTTCTCCAGCAGTATTCTCCCCCAGCATGGGTGTTTTTCGTTTGGAAGTTTCGGTAGTTGGTGGTTTGAGACCCCGGTACCCCATCACTCTCCCTAGTGCAATCGCCAACGGAGCTGTGGTTTTTCCCCTCAGCATGGATGCTTTCTTTTTGAAGATTCAGTGGTTGGTGGATTGATATCCCGGTACTTTACCGCTTTCCCCAACATTGTCGCAAGCTGAGTTGTTGCTTCTTTCCTCAGCGCAGTCGCTAGTGGGATCTGTGATATATCTCCAGAGTAGAGCGCTTGTGGAAGACTTCGTTTGCTCCAGTAGTACTCTCTTCCCCGGCCAAGTTGCCAGCGGAGTTGCTATCTCCCCATTAGCGCGCTTATTCCTTCAGCAGGGCAGTGATTGTGTTCCTCCTCAGCAGTTGTGGATTTTCTCCTCAGAAGAGTCAGCATTTGGTGGTTGATCCCCAGCTCTCTTCCATATTTCTCAGTGGATCCCGCAGTGGATTTCCCCAGTGGATCTGCCTGTAAATTTGTGGTTTGGCGGATCGTGTGTATGCAAAATCCCCAATGGAATGGGTATTCCTCAACAGAGTCAGGATTGCATCTGAGTAATCCCCTCAGAATCTCCGCCAGAGTTGAAACCTCTGTTTTCCCCAGTAGGGTTGGTTGGTGATCTATCATCCAGATATTTGGTTGATCTCCTGTTGCTTTTGATCCCCAGTAGAGTGGCTTGTCGCAGAATCTACTTGTGTGATCTTTTCTTCCTCCTCAGCGGGTTGTTCCCCAATGGAATGGATATTTTGTGTTCTCCCCAGGTAGAGTTGCTTGTGCAGTCAGATTCTACGTGGATGATCTGTTCTCCCTTTGAGGGTTGTTCCCCAGTGGAATTATTGCGGAGTTGCCTCCGTGGTAGTTTTTGCCTGTGCAGTGAGCTCTTGTTCCCCTGCATGTTTTGGGATTTATCCCATTCCCCAACAGATTTGTCTTTGTGGCCGTTGGTGCCTGTTGTGACTTTCTGTACTCCAGTTGGGATGATTATTGATCCATCACTCAGAGATTTTGTGATATCTCTGATCTTTTGCCTCCCCACAGATCTTTGCTTTTCAGCTTGAAGATCTCCAACAGATTGGCTTTCCAGTTGGACCTCCTTGGTCCTCCCTGGAAGTATAGTACCGGATGTTTGATTCCTGGAACCTGTTTGTGTTAGAATTGTCTGTTTTGTCAGCATTCATCAAACATTAATCACGCATATTCATGCATAATCATAAACATACAGATATTCATGTTACATTTTTTGCCATATATCTTTTGTTTGTTGTTTCCTGCTATGGTTATATAGATCTCCTTTATAGATCTCCCAAGCAGATGTCGGGTGTTTAATCTCTCAAAATAGAGTCAGCCCTTAAGCAGAAAGTGTCTATCCTTTCATGCCTTTCCCCACTGAGATACATCCTCGTGGACGACGGTTGTTTCCGTTCCCTCCCAACACACATTGGGACGGGTTTGCCCTTTTGAGTTACATCCTCATTAGGACAAGTCTTGATTCAGTCCGCCTTTTTGGTTCAATCCTAAATTGGCCTTTTTCAACTGTCTCTTGCGCTTCACTGTGGCATAAATGAATAGTTGCTTACAAACCGGCGCTCATTCATCTTATCCTCAGTGGAATGTTTGGCCTCTGCCTACAAACCAGCAGTTGTAAGTCCTATCTTTGCGGTTTTTTCTACCTACGAACCGGTAGTTATAAACCCTGTTTTCTCCCCTGGCGGAGTTAACTTTGTTGTTCATCCCAACCGATGACAGTTACTCTTCTGCGGTTTTCTATCCAATCTTTGGTAGATATAATTCCCTATTTGTGGTTATCTTCATCTAGTATGCGATGTTGATTTTCCCTTTGTTTGGATAAGTCGCTTAGGTAAGCACCTATATCCTCAGCAAATCTTTTGTGGATAATTGTCGTATGCTGGCAATTTTATCCCCAGCGGGTCCTTTCACCTTTTGTCAGTGATTGTGTTTCCCGGATCATTGATTTTCACCAATGTATCCTCAGCGAGTCTCCTTTCATTTACCCTATTGTTGGTAATGTTTGTTGCTCCCCTTTGATTGGCCATCTTTATATACCTAGTTTGGTATCCCGATGCCTTTCGTTTTCGGATTTTTATCCTATAAACAACCTACAAACCGGTTAAGGATAATCTTCCTCTAGAGGTTATTATTCACGTTTTGACGGTAATGAATAATATATCTCATTCACTCTTCGGTCGAAGCCTTTCGTGTTTCCCCAGTCGGGTAAGATTCGTATTCCTTGTGGAATCGAATGTCCATCCTATAAACAAGTCTGCTTTTCTAGCTTTCTTCAGGGTGGTGAGTGTTTTGGAACACAAACCAATTCACATTTCCGGATTTTTATCCTATAAACAACCTACAACCTGGTTCAGGATAATCTTCCTTTTGAGTATACTATCCACGTTCTGACGGTAATGGATATTATATCTCCTTCACTCTTGGGTCAATCTTTTGATTGTTTTCTCCGCAGAGTAAGATTCGTATTCCTTGTGGAATCGAATATCCATCCTATAAACAAGTCTGCTTTTCTAGCTTTCTTCAGGATGATGAGTGTCTTGGAACACAAACCAATTCACGATTTTGGATTTTATCCTATAAACAACCTACAACCCGGTTCAGGATAATCTTCCATGCGAGTATATCTTCTACGTTTTGACTACTATAGATAATATATCTCATGCACTCTTTTGTCGGATCCTTTGTTCGTTTCCCCAACTGAGTAAGATTTGCATTCTTTACAGAATCAAATATCCATCCTATAAACAAGTCTGCTTTTCTAGCTCTCTTCAGGATGATGAGTGTTTTGGAACACACACCAATTCACGCTTTGGTCGGTCACCTGTTACATACCTACAACCCGGTATCCTTGGTGTTCCTTCCTGTCTGCTCCCTATTATGACCTTGGTCCCCTGTGGAGTCAGATTTTCCTGAGTTTATGTACCTTTTTCAGGTCTTTCTCAGATGTTTGGTTGATTGATATCTCTCACCCGTATACCGGTCTTAGATATTCATTCTTCATGAGTTTGTTACTTACTAACCAGTAACATCTCATCCTTTGGCTTCCCCTAGAAAGTCTTTTCTAGACTTCCCCAGCGGATTTGTGTTCCTATTCGTGTTGCTGTATTGGTGTTATCCCCAGTACATGCATTTTGTGAGTCAGCTTGAGTCTTTCCAATGGAAGTGTTTTCCTTTGGAATTTCTTTCTCTCCCCAGTTTGAGTCCTTTACTTCCCCAGTAAAGTCTCCAGTCGGATTTCTGTTTTCCCCATATCAGAGTCGTGTCCTGCTCACGTATTCTTTTTCTTTTTATCCCCATAAGAGTCCCGTTAGAGTCTCTGCTCCTGGTGAATGTATTATTCCGATGGATCGTCTTTTCTTCTGTGCGAACTATATCCCCACAGAGTTTGTCTTTTGCATGCATACGTTTGCATCATGAGGTCTCTTAGGGACCAAAATTTGTCTCATTACTATTATTTAAGCTCATTCTACCGCGTCAAGATGAAGATTTCTAAACTTCACTTCACCGGTTAGAATGACCTTAAATAGGGGCATCTGTAAGACCCCAATTTTGTCCCTAAGATCCCTCATGGCATCATATCATATCATATCATTGCCTCAAGGATCATTGTGCACCTTTGCTTCCCTCCTTGTGGGTGGGTTGTCTTTTGAGAGTGATTCTTGATCACCAAGCATGTTTTGCATTTGTATATCATTTGCTTTTCATTTGTTTACTAACCCAAAAGTACAAAAATATTGTCATCTAATATTGTTACTTGCAGATGAAGCAATCATTAGGTCAAGCCAGTCACAGGCAAGCATTGAGCCATAGATGGTGGCCATTATGAAGAATTTGGGCACCATGATCATTCATCAAGAGTTCCTATGAACCATGGTATCATTTGGAATCAAGATCTCAAGTGGTAGAGGCTTGAAATTCATCAAGGCATTGTTCAGTCAGCCAAAACCCTAGTAAAGTCAATTGTGGTCAACTGTGCATAAAATCAGGGATTTGATGGTGGGAGATGGTTTGAGAGGTCTTATTCATGTCCACACAAGCCTCATATAACATGTCAAACATCATCATTGAGGAATTGGAGGTCAGACAAAAAATTTCCAAAAATAGTAAGTGACCTGTAATTCCAAACTGCCAAAAATGGAAAGGTCTTCTCCTCAACTTTACATCATCAAGCAAGCTTCAAATCAAATTTTGTCCAACATGAAAGTTGAAGATCTTGCTCTCACCTTTCCAAAAAGTCCAAGAACATCCATTTCTCATGTTTGGTTGGCAAGTTATGATCAAATCATTGTCAAGAAATCTTGAACTTCAACAAGGCATAACTTTCACACCAAAAGGCCAATTCATGTGATTCTTTTTTGAGCAATTTTCTTTTGATGTGCACTATCATAATCATTCATTACATTTCATCAAAAATCATCACACAAAAAGTGCATTTTTCACTTGACTTCAATTTGAATTTTGAGGGGAAAAGGTGATTTTGAAAAGTATGCATGATTTTCACTCCAAACCAATTGCAATGGCCTTAAAACAGAATTTGTGACTTGCTTCAAATGAATTTTTACTGTTCCATTGGTCACATATGCATAAGGGCATTTTGGCCAATTTCCATTAACATGTTCATTTCACTAATCTAATCCATTTTGCCTAATCATGTTTAGCTAGTGTGATTAACAGGTACTATATAGCCCTAATCATAACAGAATTCTAGGGGAACACTTCACAATTTCATATCCAAACTCAAATTCACTCAAATTCTCTCAAATTCTCTCAAACTTTTTTTCACTTTGTTCATCAAATTTCACCATTCCTTTTGCCTGTTCTTGTGCTAATCATCATCTGCAGGAAGTATTGAAGATCTGTTGAAGCAAACATTGGAGGATTCTTGAAGAATTTGAACTGTTGGAGCTTGAGCATGTTCATGGCATTTGGAGATTTCTTCGAATCTGAGCATTGTTGAGCTAAAGTACATCATTCATTCATCTTCCTTAGCATCATTGAACATCTGTTTTCACAATTGAAGCCTTGAGGAGCACGAATCAAGATCTGCATCATCATTAAGGTTAGAACTCGATTGCTCCATTTCCTGCAATTATCATGTGGTTCTTGTAGATCTTAGCATGTAGATCATTCTGCAATTTAGATCTCTTAATTTCATTAGATATTAAGGAAGTTATGCTGATTTGAACATTTGGATGTTAGAACTTATTTTGATCGATCCTTTTGATATGAGTAAAATTAGAACAAATTGAAGCTGGATTAGTGTTGTGCATGATGAGATGATTCGATTGATATAAGTTTCATGAATTTCTGTGAGGTTTTGTTCTTGACCAGTATGAACATGATGAATGTGTGATGAACACTAGGTTTTCGCGTTTCCAGAGCTGTTTGATCTTCATAATCCATGTTTGCATTCTTTTTCTTGTTTGTGAGCCATGCCACCATTCGCAGCGTGACACCTCACTTAATGAAACGGTGCGTTTCATTAAGTGAGCGCCAATTTTAAACTCATACGCGGTTCGATTCCGCTCCACAGCAATTCTTCATTTGGCTTGTATCATTTATTCCATTTCATCTTCCATGATTCACATGCCTTCATCATGCATTTTTTATTTTTCTTCACATTGAAAAATTCATATCTCTCTCAATAATAATCCAAATCACATGAGATTTTTTCCACCATGATCCTTGCCATGCCTTCTATTTTTTAATGATTTTTAATGAATTTGTGCACGGTTGGAAAAAATAATTGCCTAGGGTTTGTTCTCACATGTCATTTCTTGCATATAGCTTGCCATTTCATTTGTGGAATCATGATGGTTGATCCAAAATTCTTGAAATTTTACATGTGTAATCTAGACACTTTGATGAACATTTTGGTATATGGTTTGTGATTTTTGTATTTCTGGATTGTGAGTTATGATGTGATCATTGGAGGTGTGACAATGTGTGTCACACTATTTCTTGTCCAACTTGTGGAATTTCTTTGCCATGCCTATTGAACTGGAATTAATCTGAATTTTTCCATGATGATATCACTGGATTTTAGGCTTAAGCATGAGTTTTTGTAGGATTTTTAGATCCATTTCCAATTTGTTTTGATATTTTTCTTTGCTGTTTGGAACATAATTGGACTTTTGTTGAGTGTTCAACTTAGATGATTTGTGAAATTCTCATGCATTATCATATGGATTTGAAAATTTTTACATTGATTGTTGACATGTTGAAGTTTGCCATGGCTTTGGTTTCATTCATTTATCATGTTTGGTTTCTGTTTTATTCTAGCTTGAAGTTGATGCATGATTTGGTGCCTTGTATGAGCTTGCTTGAACATGCTTTGACTTAGGGATTTTAATTGACATGCTTCCACTTATCCAATTGCCATGATTTTTGGTATGCTGATCCTTTGATATGTTTTGTTTAGGCATGATTTTTCCTGGAATTTATTGAGCCATTTTGGTATTGATATGCTTGTGTTCACTCTGTTTGCTCCAATGTGTTTCAATTTGCATAGTTTGACATGATTTGTTTATGAAATGGATTTGGTGCATAGTCTTGACATGAGACCAATTGGACTTTGTCCTTGATTGATTAATCTTGGTTTTGGTTAAATTTCATGTTCTGTTTTAAATTTTTCCCTTATCTTGGACCCTAGGCTTTGGCCTAAGGGTTTACATCTCATGTTTGAAGCTTTGTTTCAGGTTACACATACAAGTTACACAATTGATGATGCCTCATCTTGAGAGCATTTGCTGTTTGCTTTTGATTACTAATGTGTGTTTTGTAGGTTGAAGTTGATTCAATTGGGATTGACTTATGGCTTATGCCTTTGCCTATATTGGTTGTCTGTTGCATTAACTGTTGGTTGATTGTCTGTATAGCATACTGATTTGTTTGATGTTTCCACAGGTACATTTAGTTGCTATAGTTCATTGTGAACTTGCTTTTGCTTTGCTTGATAGCTTAAGCATTAAGGTATAACATCTCTTCTTCATGTAGTCTGGAAGACCTGGCCTGTTACTTGGCCAGGCACCTGTCTGAAGTCCTCCTTAAGAGGCAATGTTTGTGATTGTTTATTTTTGTCCCCAAGCAGGAAAAGTCCTTCTAATAAGGCAATTGGTAGATAGAAGAGATGTGTAGTCCATCTCCTACTATTCTGTGTGTCTTCCCTTTGCTCACATTACATGTTGTAGCATTGTGGATCTTAACCCAAGATCTATCGAGTCATTAACTTGTGGAGAGAGTTCCAACTTTCTGAACTCCCACACCTTCTGATATTCAAAGCTCTCCCTGACCAGGGATAAGAGCATGAGGCACACCCCTCATATCCTTTCATCTGCTTCACCTTAACTCTCAATGTTAAGGTTAAGAGCACCATTTACCCTATTCTAGTTGACTTTAAAGTCTAACCCTTGCTTGAGCCTAATTGCTTGGATATAGTGTGTGCTAAATGACTTTGTTTGATTGATTGCTTGGTTCATTTGTACATGTTTGCTTGTTTGCCTTTGTGCATTTATCATCATTAATTGCTCATTATTGCATGATCATCATTTCATATCTTTGTGGTCCATCTTTGGTTTACCCATTAAGGACAACAGTAAGACCATTCCTTGGCCATTGTTCCTATGATTTGGAAGGGATAGAGTGTAAGATCATGTCATTTGGCTACTTATGTCCATTGCTTATTGCTTGTTTGTTTGTTGTATGTGAGGATGCAAGTATAAGACCATGTTGTTGGCTTTTGTATTCCTATGATCATCATTTGGAGATTTGAGTAAGTCCAGACAAATTGGCATCTGACATCCATGTTTTGCTTTATCTTTGAGGAGATTGGAGTAAGCCCATTTATTGGCATCTGATATCCAGGTTTTGTTTTGCTTTAGGAGGTTGGAATAAGTCCATTTATTGGCATCCGACATCCTTGTTTGTTTTAGGAGACTGGTGTAAATCCATCTATTGGTATCCGGTATCCACTTTTGTTGTGAGATTGGTATAAGCCCAGCAATTGGCCTCCGGTATCATTTTGTTTGCTTATTTGTTATTGCTCATTTGCCTATTCCTAAGGACACACACTTGAATCATCTTCTATATGATCTCAAGAGGTGAACCTTTTTGAGAAGTTTTACACTCCATTATCCCTTCACCCTCTTTGTCCTAAACCTTTTCACATTTTGCTTTCAAAACTTTGACTTGTTGTGCAAACATCTTCATGTCTTTTCAAATTAGAAACCTGGAGCCTAAGTCCTTGACTTTTCAAACTCCATTTCATACACTTCTTTGAATCAATCCTAATCATACCTTGACCATATTTTGTGAATACTCATAATCAATTAACTTCACCCATTCAATTGTTTTGTGGCTTTGTCCATTCTTGTTAATAGTTTTTCATACATTAGCCATAGGTTTTAATTACCATAGTGGTTGATGTAAATCTTACCTTATCCTTAGTGAGTTGATTGTAAGACTTCCATACTGAAAATAGGGTTAACCCCTCTAGTACGTCGAAGCCGTCCTCGCATGGTGGATTGTTGATTCAGGTCGAGTTTTCTCCCATTGGTAATGAAAAGCCTTAGTGCTCTTGTTTTAAAATGAACTCACTAACTTTTGGAAATCTTTTAGCCGAACTACGGTGTTTTGATCCTTACCTTTGATGGAAGGTACGTAGGCAACGGGTTCATCCGTTCAAACACAAAAACAATAAAAATTGTACATTCTTTTCTCATCATCCCATTCATGTTTGCACAATATGTCATAAACAAATAAACATTTTATACAACAAGTGTGAAAAGGGCTCCCTAGGAGTACCTAGGACGTTTTGGGTGCCTAACACCTTCCCATTGCGTAATTTACCCCTTACCCAGATTCTCTGATCTTTTTATTAGTTTTCTATGTGTAAAACTTCTTAGGCTTTTGTTCGCTTTTTAGCCATTCCTTAGGATAAATAAAAGTGCGGTGGCGACTCGATTCTTTGTATACTTTGCTTATGGTTTAATCAATAAATCATATAGTGACGAATACACCGCTACATTAGGGAGTCATAAAAGCGAGAGGATGTATCCTACAAAAGAATCTTCTTCATTCCCCAATGAGTCAATCCAGTCACTCTCCTTCTAAAAGCAATATCTAAGGACAGTTAGGGACATAAGGACTAAAGCAGAATTGAAACTTGTGGATATCCGAGCTATTTTATTGCCATAATTAGTTTTTCAATTTCTTTTTTGCAACCACCTCTTTTAGGAATTGCTTCCTTTGTACAAATCACCCACTTTTGGGACCCTTTTATCAATAAAATTAAGTCCATCGTATGTGCTCAGTGTTTTTACTTTTTCCTGCTTTGTTTGCAAAATGTGACTTTTCTTAAAATTGACATAACATTGGAAATTTTTTGGTAAATAACTTTTACTAAAAAAAACTTTTAAGGGAAAACATCGAATTACTTATCTTTCAAAAGTATATAAAGGTAACAAAAGTCCAACATGCTTGGCATGTCTCAGTGCCACAAAGTCTTTCTAATAGAAATACACAACTGTTACGCCTATAGTAGCTTGGACATCAGAGATTCTAGGATTTCTATATCGGGAAGCCAGTCCACTCCCTAAACAAATTCCAAGCCCAATCATCATTGGCATTCCTAACACGTTATCCCCCGCAGAGCCCAATCATACTTGGCCCAACCTGCAAACCTTTCATTTGCATATCCCCATAAGCACAAACATGCATCGGCTTCTTGTATACATAGCATTATATCATAAGTATCTTCCGAAGATTCATACCTCATTTACACTCAATAATGATTCATCAGATTTTAGATCTTCCTAATCGTTGTTAGGGACCTTCCCTAGTAAAGTTGACATTCATTTCCATGATTCCTCCCCAAGTAGAGTCAGGTATTCTAGTCATTGCTAGGAATCATCATTGAACTGCTTTGTTTCCTCTCAAGTTTCCCCAGAAGAGTCAGGTATTCTGGTTGTTGCTAAAAGAATCGTCGTTGAACTTCTTACCACCCCTACAAAGTCAAATATTCCAGCCGTTGTTGAGCATCTTCATAATTATATCATTATTTATCCCCAACCAAAGTCAAGTATTCCTAGTCTTCGCTAGGAACCATTACTAAATTTCTTTCCCCGAGCAAGAGTCATCTTTGAACTTCTTTTCCCTAGCATAAGTCGGTTATTCTAGCCATTGCTAAGAATCGTCACTGATCCGCTCTTTTCTCCAGCTAAGAGTCAGGTATTCCAGCCATTGTTAGGAATCGTCACTGAACTTTCAATCATCCTCAAATAGATTCAGGTATTCCAATTTTTGTAAGGAATCACCATTGAACTGTTTAATCTCCTCATCAGATGTCTGACATTCTAGCCATCGCTATGAATCGTCACTGAACTTCTATATTTCCTTAATAGAGTCGGGTATTCTAGTCGTTTCTAAGAATCGTCCTTGTACCCTCTTGAAAAGTTTATCTCCAACTAAGTCGGGTATTTCTAGTCGTTGCTAAGAATCATCACTAAACTATTTGGGTTTATATCTCCAATCGAGTCAGGTATTCCAGCTGTTTCTAGGAATCATCATTGGAAGACTTATTTTCCCCACAGAGTCAGGTATTCTAGTCGTCGCTAAGAATCGTCACCGTACCATGAATTTTCTCCAATAAAGTATGGTGTTCTAGTCATCACTAAGAATCATCATTGTACCCGTATATCATCCCCATTGAATTAGGTATTCTAGCAGTTGCTAAGAATCGTCGCTAAATTCACTTGGTTGATCCCTAGTAGATGTCAGATATTCCAATCGTTGCTAGGAATCATCGCTGAATATATATTTCCCCACCAGAGTAAGGTGTTCCAGTCGTTTCTAGGAATCACCGTTATTTTTCTCCCCAGCCATTGCTAGGGACAGTCACCCTTTTCTTTTTTAAATCAAAATTCACATTCCCAAATGGAGTTTTTATTCCTACCCTTATTCTTGGAGTTTTCACATCTAACTTTCCTCTTTGAAGAGGTATGTTTTTTGCATACATCGCATTGCACGCATGATAATTATAACCATGTATAATCCATATAAAATTATAACACTCTCATCCCCGATAGGTAAAATTTCCAGTTACTCCTTTTAGTATTTAATCATCTCCTACCCACGCATTGGAAGCCATTGTTATCCATACATTCAGGTCTGAGAAGATTAAATAGGGGCAGTTGGCATACCCTCAAATTTACCCTACCTCCATATCATCCTCTTGATCCCTAATCCATGAGCATGCATCTTATACATATCATCTCATATGAATTTGTACTTAATGAATCTCAATAATCCACAAACCCAAGGCATGGGATTCATCTGTGAAGCCTCAAGACCCTCTGATCATGTTAAGGTGTGCCCAAGCCACCTTAACCCTAATCTTTATCCTCAAGCATCCAAAAAGCTTGGAGGATCATTTAAGACATCTCACTCACTCTCCAAAACCCTAATTGGATAGTGAGTCCCCTTTGAATACACATCAAGATTCATTTGGTCACCCAAGAACCCTAACCCTAGCTCTTGACCTTCATTGGCTTGTACAAGTCATGGCTCACCATGATTCTTGACCATGTCACTGAGGACCCCTAAAATCCAAATATTGTTCATTCCCTAAACCTTTTAAACATCTCAATATGTCCCTTGCATTACCAAATCCTAACTTGTCTGACCATGGTTCTTGATGAAGCTTGTGGTTCAAGAAACCCTAATTTGGGCATTCTTTGATCATTGACCTTGCTTAATTTTGATCACCCTATCATACCACCGCTCATTCAATATCAATTCATGAAAATTACAACCAAAATACATCATTCAAATACTCATTCCATTCATGTTACAAGTACTTGATTTGATCATGGTTTTTGAACTTTCAAGGTATTTGATTCACACATGAACTTGACCTAACATCACTCCACAAAGCCCCAAGCCTCATTTTACATCATGATATGATCATATGAGCATCAAACATCCATTATTTCACCATAAAAATCAAGGAAACTCAAAATCACATTTTTAGGTCATGTTGGTTGGTCACATTTTGGCAAGAATGGCCTATGGCAAGTTCCAATACCATAACTTTCTCATTTCAGAAGCTTTTTAAGTTCCACTTCGAGCCAAATGTCCTAAATAAGTTCTTCTTCAACTTTTTTTCAAGTTCCAAGACCTAATACATTAAGAAAGGACCTCAAATTTTGCATTGGCCAAGCTGGTCCAACATGCCTACCATGGCCTAAAACATGACCAAGACCACTACTTTACCATATTTCCATTTCCAAACCACAACTCATTTTGACCTGGTTCTTTTTTCATCTATCCAAGGACATGGCAAGGAACATTTGACCCAAGTTTTAGGCAAAATACACAAGCCAATTTCATTTGGCCTTGGTTCAAAGTTGCTGACTTACCATGATGCACAAACCAGACATGCTTCAGTCAGAATGTGCATAATCATGTTTTAGGCCCTTAAACTTGTTTGTTATGATCCCAGTTCCAAATATGTTACTAGGCATACCAAGACACATTTACAAGTCATTATGGAGAGGGTCAAGGCCATACGAAGCCAAATCAAAACCAAAGTCAAAGGCCATTTTTTTTTCTAAATGGCAAAAAGAAAAAGCTAACATAACTCTAATTTAAGCCCCTTGGTCCCTCCTTTTTTATGACAGGATAAAAACAAATTGAGTGGAGGGGCAAACCATGTCTGAACACAGCTGCAATTGTCTCCCCAAGTTCCACCTTGAGCATGTTTCAGGCTCCACACCATTCTGAAGAAAACCATTTCCATTTTCCCTCTAAACCACTTCATCACATTCCCTATAAATAGGGGAAGGTGTTCCATTCATTTAACAAGCTCACAATCCAAAAACACCCAGCTGCAAACCCGAGTTAAACCATCCAAAACATAGTTTTGATTTTTTAGATTCAAAGCCTTTCAGCTCCAAATAACCTCCCATAAACCATCCTTGAACATCACTCAAGCTTTCCTAAGTCCTAACTCACCTTCACAACACCTCACCTGAGCTGCACCAAGGCATCAGAGCACCACTCTAAAATCAATTCCTATCAGGTAATTCCGTTCACCCCCCTCCCCCCCCACCCCACTCAAACATGTTACCATTCCACTCGAAATTACTCACTGGTCATTAACGATATGCTTTGAGTTTTTGTTAATCAACATCCACCATTTAATTTTTAACATAGGTCAAAGTTATTCCTGTGGTTCTTGACAAAATACTCCACACTCAGAGCCAATCAATGGCTCCTGAGTGTGGAGGTTGTTTCATTTTCATGATTGGGCAATGATTCCATGTTTAAATCCCATGAAAAACACTTATTTTTTAGTTTGGATTCTGAGGTTCCAAGGTTGAAGATAAATGTTGGCCCGCGTTTTTTGAATTTGAAAACAAATGTTGTTGTATCCTGATTAGTCCTTCAGCACGGGAATTCCATTTTAACTGTTGTTTTATTAGTTTATTTCATCAGTGTATTTTCACATCACAAGTGGGCGTATGGCCTAGTGGGGAAAGGGGTTAATCCCCAGGTAACCCCAAGGTCATGGTTTCAACCCCTAGCATGTGTATTATATCTAATTTTGTTTATTTTCACTCTTATTTATTGATTTTCCACCATATTTATTCCCATTTTCATTTTAATTTTTACCCCACTTAGTTTTATTATTCTCAAAATATTTCTAGCATGGACCCTTAATATTTTTGTCTCTATTATTTATTTATGATTTGTTTCATTTCATTTGAGCAATTTTCTATGTTTTTCATGATATTGGATTATTTAGGGTTGCTTAAACCTTCCATGTTCCAAACCTGCTAATGAATGATCAAGTGTTCGTTCATGGTAATTTAAAGCATGGATAGGTTGCCTCTACATCAACCAGCTTAGGTCATTTGACATATAGATGAAGCCTTGTTTACATATATTAACTTGTTGATTTCAGCTGATTCATGTTATTACTTTTGCTTATACTAACCCACTAACTTTTATAACTTGTATGTATTGTTACACTAACCCTTACTATCTTGTTCATATTGACCTTTATAACTTGCCTAACTTAATCAAAACATTAACTTTTAACCCTTGAGTTGGTATTGTCTTCCTTTTGTCAAACTATTGATAGTTGGACTTGGGGTTCGTATAACTTTCATTTTTTCAAACCTATTATAAGTTGATCATTTGATCATCTTTAAAACTTTGTATTAGTGATAATTTATCCCATAATGCGCCATATTTTGAATCTTTTAACCTAAGGATAGATAATCCTCAAGATTTTAACTTGCAAATAATATTAACCATACTTAACTCTACTAACTTTGATTACCACTAACCATTGTTGTTGTGTTATTACCATTGTTACTTTTCTATTTACTTTTATGTTGTTACTTTGTAATTTACATTCAAGTAATCATCATCATCATTATATAAGCTCGTAATGCATATTTATTACTTGCATTTATCTTCATTGTCATCATACAATTAAAAAACAACAAAAACATGATAAAATGATAAGACCAAAAAGATTCACTCCACTCTTAATCAACTTGGACTTATAGGATCCCATTTAGGACCTTTGCTTGAATACATTTTCCTTATCTTTGTGATACTCTATTAACTTTGGATTTCATCTATAACTTACATACCGATTTTAAGAATGGCATTATGGCACCACCTTAAGGGGGGATTTTTATAAGACCATTATCCTTTATTTAGCTTAGGTCACTTTTGCACACATAGGGCTTTCTCTTGGGCTACCTTATAATGAGACCCTTTACTTTCCTATTGGTTACTTTACATACCTATTGCATTACCCAGTTTCATAATCAAATAAACAAACTCTTGATCCAATGTCAAGTGGAATTTTCATAATCAAATTCAAAATACAATAAAATTACGATTAGTTTTATGTGCCATGAGCCTTAAGTGGTGGAGAATGAGTAAGAGTGAAGCATTTATACCCTTACTATGATTATTTTGAACGCAAGACGCTTATCTTGTTGTCTAAAATATTCACCTCCTTCCATATACTTTAGTGCAATATAATCACAAACTCTTTTAAAAAAACTTTATTCAAGGTAAAATCAACACCACTCATCGAACCTCATTTTTTTTGCCTTAGGGAACCACCTCAAAAACCCTTTTATCAAAGGTAAAATCAACTAACACACAAACATTTTTTACTCCGAACTATGGAACTCTGATTCCTCATCACCCTAATCCTTGGCGCGCACAATAAACAAAAACTCTCAGAGTTCAATAATTTTTACATTCTTTAGAAAATAAAACAATAAACGAGATAAATACCCACATATGTAAACAACCGAAATGGTTCCCATGGAGTACCATGGACGTGAGCGATGTTAATACCTTCCTCTTGCATAACCGACTTCCGAACCCAAATCTCGGTTATGAGACTGATTCCTTATCTTTGCACTACTCGTGTGCACCTTTTCTCCTCTGAGGGTGTAGCGGTAAATTCATGACAATCAAGCTATGGATAAGCTTAACGTCAATAAAACCAGATCCGTCACCGCGCTTTTATTGTTTCCAAAGGAAAAGGGAAAAGCACGAACAAAACACAAAGATAAGAAGTTTTCAAATAAAAACTAATAAAATTCCAGAGATTACAGGTAAGGGGGTTGGTTACACAAAGGGAAGGTGTTAGCACCCAAAGTGTCCTAGGTACTCCTAGGGAGCCCTATTTTATGTGTGATATGTGTTTGGTATAAAATATGTTTGAGAAAAATAGAGTGTGGGGAAGAGAAAAGAATTCATTGAATATACTTTTTGTGTTTGACAAGACCTTCGAACTTGTACCTGCGTAACAACATAAAAATGAGGGATAAAAACCACGTAATTCATGGTAAAAATTTCAAATAATTTGGTGAATTTCTTTTAACGAAGGTTTAAATCAAAAGGCATAAAGGGCCAAAAATTTGATTTGGGTTGTTAGATTTTTTGTATTTTTGAAATTTAAGTCAATATGGTTAAGTTTATTTACTAATTCGATTAAGAAAAGTTTTAAAAATTCATTGGCATAAGGCCAAAGTTTCTAATCATTAGAACAAAGTCTAAGATTGAAATCACAAGCAAAGAAATGTTTTAGAAAAGGGTAGAGATTTTGAAATTTAAGAAGTGGGAGGAGATGAAGAGGCTATCCTAAGCAAGAATTTAAAAGTTAAGAGTTGAAAAGATCTGACCAATGGGATACAATCCAACAAACAAGAATGTCATATAGAAACCCATTTTCCTTTGGACTTTTATCAAGAAATAATCAATAAGAGTTGAGCAATATCCAAGCATCATGAAGGTCAAGGTATCAAATAAAGATAGCCACATCCAAGCAAGCAATTCCAATAGCTAGTAGTCTCCATTGTCTTCCCATGTATCAGATGAAATATTCCTGATCAACTTAGAGCAAAGCATCATACACAAGATTAAAATAACACTTAAGCACAAAGACAGAGTAGCAGATGAATTCAAACAAATCCCAAGGCTTGTATCAGATGAAGGCACAGTTCATAATAGCTCAATTCCAGAATGTTGGCATTGGCCAAGTCCTTTTTGCACAGGGAATGTTACTTAATCCTAAGTCCCGAAGTTCATATCAAGTTCAACAGTCCACCAGATGTTTTTTTAGGGTTTGTTATTAGGTATTTTAAGGTCTTAAGACCATAAACAAAATCAAAACACACAAACAAAATATATACAATTACAAGATATAGCTCAAATGAGCAAAGTGAAAATGACATAAACATAAACAAGTTATATGAAATGTAAATGACAATGAATGATAAATACCTGAAATTTAAATTTTATAAAGTAAATGACTTAAAAGTGAAGCAGTATTAACAAGAGTTAGTCAAATGTTAGTGTCGCATCCGTGAAAAACAACCGGCGGGAAAAGACATAGAGCCGCCACCGTGCGTTATTTATCCCAAAGGAGGGAAAGGAAACGCTCGAAGTAAACCTGAAAAAGGGAAAGGAATGGTCTTACGACCAGAGATTGCAAGGTACGGGAGTCGGTTACGCAAGGGGAAGGTATTAGCACCCCTCACGTCCGTCGTACTCGACGGGATCCACGCTCAAAAGAATAGAAAAAGGTTGCTGATAAACTGCTCAAAGACTGCACACACACTGGAATAACAAAACAGGTGAAAGAAGATGGAGGAAGCGGACTCGGCAGGATGTCGCATCCTGGGCTTACGTAGTTCGTCAAACACAAACATCAGAGTTGACGTAGTTTGGGGAGATGGGGAACATGCTCGCTAGGATATCGCATCCTATGCATACGTATCTTCTCTAACCAGAGTAAGAATCAGAGCACTCGTAGCTCGGCTAACGCACGCCGAAACAAACACTGAAAGGAGACGCTGAGACGTCAAAAGAAACACACAACCGGAAACGGAATGCCAATAAATGGACTTACATCCGACTCCGAACACGCAAACGCAAACAGGAAACAGAATGCCAATAAATGGACTTACATCCAACTCCAAACAAAAACCAACAAACAGGAAACAGAATGCCAATAGATGGACTTGCATCTGACTCCAAACACACACGAAAAGGAAAAAAGGGTCTCAATTGCAACGAGGGCAAGAGAAAAGGAAGGTCTCGATCGCAACGAGGGCGAGAGAAAAGAATCGCAACGAGGGAGAAAACCAGCAAGGATTAAATGTTAGTCATCAGTCAAACTCGACAAGACATCGCATCTCGTGCCTACGTATCTCATCTGAACATGAGAATCAGAGTTGTCGTAGTTCGGCTAAACTATTTTTGTTTGTTTTGTGTTTTTTAGGTGAACAACGTTACTACGCAGTGTACCGGATGCTCGACCTTTGGAGACTTACTCACCTGTAGTAGAAGGAGTCAATGTGTCCTTAAGAGAAGATATAGTTTGTTTGTGTCTTAGGAATGCTCACGCAAGAAAGGAAGTCCTAGACGAAGGAACCGTGCTACCTTAATTAACATGCAAATGAGAGACTATACGAAGTCTAGCAAACCTATGGGGATACGATAAGCAAGTCTCACAAGAGAACAACGAAAACTGGAAGTGGAATGCCAATCAATGGGCTTACATCCAACTCCAAAAACAAACGGGAAACAGAAAGCCAATCAATGGTCTTACATCTAACTCCACAAAAACAACAGGAAACAGATAGCCAATCAATGGTCTTACATCTAACTCCTCAAACAAAACAGGAAACAGATAGCCAATCAATGGTCTTACATCTAACTCCTCAAACAAATAAAAGGGTGAAAAGCAAACATATGAAAGCTTCACAGATAAGCAAACAAGCAATCAAGCAACACACTCTATATGCAAACAAGGGGCTCATACAAGGCTGGGATTTAGTCAATGGGTCATATCAACCTCGACAAACAAGCCAACACTGTAGGGGTGTGTTGAGGAGCTCTTAACCGCTGACATTGACTGTCAGGGTGAGCAGATGAAAGGTAATGAGGATAAGACCTCATAGCTCTTAACCCTGGCCTAGGTGAGCTTGAATCAAAGAAGGTGTGGGGGTCCAGAATGAGAGACCATATTCCACTTGACTAACTCTATACAAGATCTTGGGTTAGGTTCAAGAGCATCAACACGTAGTGCGAGCATAATGAACGACTCAACGATTAACAGGGGATTGATTGCTAATCCCTTCTATTTGTCAATTGCCTCTTCACTTAGGAGGACTTAACAAGTAACATGCCTCGACAAGGAGGTCTTTAGCACAAATGTAAACAAGCACAATCATGGCCTCTTAAGGAGGACTTCAGCCAAATGCCTGCCAAAAGAAACAACAGGGCTTCCAGACTACATGGAGTACAAGAGTGGTTACCTAGGTGGTATAGTAACCACAACCAAAGCAAATCTCAAGCAAGAGCTAAAAGCGACTAATGCACCTGTACAAAAGTCAAACAGTCAATATCATATTCAGAAAATCAAACAGACAATCAACAGTGGTGCTTATTCATCATCTACACAAGGTAAGTCAAAGTCTAAGCAACTCAAGTGAGTTCATCACCATTGGACCTACAACACAACAAAGGTTAGTGGACAAAGTAATTTTCATCTCAAGTAATGATATCACATCAACCACTAGAGCTAGATGCTTGAACCTGAAATACAAAGCTCAAAAGGTGAGTACAAACCACTAGTGCAAAGACTAGGGTCAAAGGCAAAGCAAAAAGTCAAAATAGCAACCAATATTCCACATGAAGCATATTTAATCAAGTAAGAACATGTCCTAAAAAGGATCAAACTCAAATCATAAGGCAAGGCCATCCAATGATCAAGATAAGGCAAAGGCAATCACAATGCACACAATTGGACATCAAGAATAGAAAATCCACATTAAAACAAAAATGTATCCAATGATCATGAAAATCTTTATGTGCATACAACATGTTATGAACAAGCATCATACCAAAAATTAAGTCCAGAAGACAACAAATGGCATAGGAATGAAAATTCATAAGCACAAGGTCAAGAATGTGACACCAAATGTGCAACATATGTCAATGTGTCTAAAACAGTGGTATTAAATTGTAAAAATTCCAAACAAAAGCCAAAAGATCATGTTACATGTTATGAATAAACATGTCAAATTTCAAGGCAATTGGACAAACTATGAGCATTTCACAAATCAATTAGCACAACATGTCATTTTGGCATCATACTCAAGCAACAAGTCACAATTAAAAATCCAGCCACAATAAAATCAGGCAAATGACATCAAAAAATAATAGACATCACAATGAACATGTGAAAAAAAGAATGGATTAAATTGGACTCATATGCTATTTTTAGTGATTTTTGCAAGTTGAAGAACAAAAATGAAATAATGATGGAAAATATGTAGAAAATAAAATGAGAATCAAAAATGGAATTGTGCATCAAGCAAGTGTTGAACACAGGTCTTTATGGTTATAGGCGCTTCAGCATGAAATTAAATTGGAACAAATGCCAGGCGAAGGGATCGAACCCTGGTTAAGCACGTCAATGAGCGCTCAAAGGAATAATTGGAATAATCCAAAAACAACACAAGCAGGAATCGAACTAGCGTTCCAGCGGTTGCAAGCGCGTTTCAAATGAAACGCAGCGTTCAGTATGGTAAAGGAAAATCAAAAGTGAAAAATAAAAACAGCCAGACGAGGATCGAACACGAGACAGCATGGTTATTGGCGCTCAAACATGGAAACCCTAAGCACGAACCAGATGACCGGAACAGTGCTTCCGGTCATCTTCTCCGATCAATCGCCGGCGACGGTAAAAAAAAATTCCAGAATTATGCATACGATATATGGATCGACTCGTCTCTCCACGCACAACACGGATCTATGATTCATTTAGCATAAAGCTCCATAGATAAGGCAAATTGAACAGAAACATAATGCACAACACAATTTCAAGTTCACATATCTCATGCAATACTTATCCATTTTCAACAAAATTCATATCAGAATCATCAGTGACAAAAACTCTACATGTTCATGGCAATAGAATTAAGGATAGTGAGATTCGATTTCTAACCTCTTTGAAGAGCAGTGACCTGATTTCTTGGATTCAAGCTCCAGCAATGTCCAAATCTTCTTCTATGTTGATTACTTGAAGCTTTGTGCACGAAAATGCAATGGAAATCACCTAGATCCAGCTCAAAATTCAAGATCCATCTTCATGTTCATATGCTTGTGTAGCTCGATTCTTGGTCCAAATCTTCAAATCAAACCTTGATTCTTCATCAATCATCCATTCTGAACATGATTATGTAATAATATTGATGAATTATGTGGAGAAAATTCAAGTTTCAATTGAGAGAGTTTTTGGAGGGAAATGAGATTTTGAGATCTAGAATGTGTCATCTGATCAAAACAGTTAGGATTATCTATTTATACCACCTATTAATTATGCTGCTAATCACAATTAGGCTTGGCTAATGGAAAATTAATGAGAAATGAGGTGTATGACCAAAAATGCCAATGCACCCTTGCATGGACATGTGCACGTGAACAGTGCACATGCCAGCTTCTTTTTCACTTAAAACCACCCTATGAACATGATGGAATGGTCAAATGGCTTATGTAATGCACCAAATTTGAATTATGCATTTTCCCTCCAAATTATTCATGCATGGACAAATGATCATGTGAGTTAATTTCATGCAATGCAATGTTTGATTTGAAAACTATTGGTCATGACAAGCATTTTGCCAAAAGAGTGACTCCATTTGGAGTTTTGGATCAAAAGTTATGCCATGTTGAACTTCCATGCACACTTGGTGATCATTTGCCCATAACTTCTCAACCCTTCATCAGATGCTCATGATCTTGAACTTTTTGAAAATAGGAGAGAAATATCTTCAACTCTCATGTTGACCAAAATTTCATTTGAAGCTTTTTTGATGTTGTAAAGTCAAGTTGAATGTGGTCCAAAAACTTGCCATTTTTGGAAACTTGAAATTACATGTCACTTTCCATTTTGGGAAACTTTTGATCTGACTTCAAAATCTTCAAGGTAGATGTTTGACATGATGAATAAGCCTTGTTTGAACATGATTGGGATGAATAAATTCATTTCCTCAACTCAAAGCTCTCAGTTGACTGCACAGTTGACTTGTATGGTTCTCAAATGACCTGAAAATGCACTGATGAATTTGGACCTCTACCACTTGGCAAAGTTGATTCAAAATGAACCTTGGCTCATATAAGCTTTCTAGAATAATCATGTAGCCTTCATCTCAAGGAAAAACTTGCTCTTTTTCACTGAGGAATTCTCTTGATGCTAGTGTTGACTGCCAAGTTGCAATGCAATATGGAATGATAAAATGACCTAAAAATGAAATGAATGCATGAATGGGGAGGGCAAATTTGAGGTGCTACAGCTGCCCCTATTCAATCAACTGGGAACCTGAACGGATGAGAGCAGCGGCTATCAGACTTTCAAGGTAAACAGGGATTGAATACCAAAAGAACCGTAGAATTTGCACTCTGCAGGGGATAAAGCTAAGAAAGCGAGGCCATTTACCAGATGGCGGCTTCAAAACAAGACTTGATATGCACTTATATCAAGGAAAGAGAGGCCATTTACCAGAGGGCGGCTTCCACTGCGGGATTTGATATCTTCCAATATCAAGGAAAGCGAGGCGCATTTACTGATGGCGTCTTCCACTGCAGGATTTGATATCTTCCGATGTCAAGGAAAGCGAGGCTCATTTACCAGATGGCGGCTTCCACTGCAGGATTTGATATCTTCCGATGCCAAGGAAAGCGAGGCTCATTTACCAGATGGCGGCTTCTACTGCAGGATTTGATATCTTCCAATATCAAGGAAAGCGAGGCGCATTTACCAGATGGCGGCTTCCACTGCAGGATTTCATATCTTCCAATATCAAGGAAAGTGAGCCGCATTTACCAGATGGCGGCTTCCACTGCAGGATTTGATATCTTCCAATATCAAGGAAAGCGAGGCTCATTTACCAGATGGCGGCTTCCACTGCAGGATATGATATCTTCCAATATCAAGGAAAGCGAGGCTCATTTACCAGATGGCGGCTTCCACTGCAGGATTTCATATCTTTCCATATCAAGGAAAGCGAGGCGCATTTACCAGATGGCGGCTTCCACTGCAGGATTTCACATCTTCCAATATCAAGGAAAGCGAGGCTCATTTACCAGATGGTGGCTGCCACTGCAGGATTTGATATCTTTCAATATCAAGGAAAGCGAGGCGCATTTACCAGATGGCGGCTTCCACTGCAGGATTTGATATCTTCCAATATCAAGGAAAGCCAGACTCATTTACCAGATGGCGGCTTCAACCGCAGGATTTGATATCTTCCAATATCAAGGAAAGCGAGGCGCATTTACTAGATGGCGGCTTTAAACCAAGAAAGCGAGGCCATTTACCAGATGGCGGCTTTACTGGGGAGGAGGAAAAAAAAGGTTTACCTCTGGAACAAGACCAGACGTTTACCGACGACTCTACTGGGGAACCAAAGAAAGCGCTTCACGACCAGACATCAACGGATGAATGGGAAGAAAGAAACCACAACCAGACATCAACGGATGAATGGGAAGAGAGAAACCACGACCAGACATCAACGGATGAATGGGAAGAAAGAAACCACGACCAGACATTAACGGATAAATGGGAAGAAAGAAACCACGACCAGACATCAACGGATGAATGGGAAGAGAGAAACCACGACCAGACATCAACGGATGAATGGGAAGAAAGAAACCATGACCAGACATCAACGGATGAATAGGAAGAGAGAAACCACGACCAGACATCAACGGATGAATGGGAAGAGAGAAACCACGACCAGACATCAACGGATGAATGTGAATAAAGAAACCACGACCAGACATCAACGGATGAGTGGGATGAAAGAAACCACGACCAGACATCAACGGATGAATGGGAAGAAAGAAACCACGACCAGACATCAACGGATGAATGGGAAGAAAGAAACCACGACCAGACATCAACGGATGAGTGGGAAGAGAGAAACCACGACCAGACATCAACGGATGAATGGGAAGAGAGAAACCACGACCAGACATCAACGGATGAATGGGAAGAGAGAAACCACGACCAAACATCAACGGATGAATGGGAAGAAGGAAACCACGACCAGACATCAACGGATGAATGGGAAGAAAGAAACCACGACCATACATCAACGGATGAATGGGAAGAAAGAAACCACGACCAGACATCAACGAATGAATGGGAAGAAACTCGATGCTTATCGACCATCGAGAGATGATGTCTACTGACACCAAAAGAAAGGACCCACACGGGGATCAACACGAAACTCACCGGTATCGCAAGGATGACATCTACATATGTCAAAATAAGGCAGACACTTTTCGAGGACTACGTTGGGGAGGTAATCAAGATTTCCTTTCACGGACAGGTGAGGAAATAAACCTCTCTGGGGATTATCGATTCTGAATCCGCCTCTGCTGGGGATATGATCCAATCTGTCAGATGCAAGGGAAGGAAAACTTTTGCTGGGAAAGCAAATGATCACTTTGCTGAGCACACGACTCTGATTCGATCTTCCAACTCCGTGGGGAAACACAACAATTCTACTGCGGATACTTACTGATCTAACATTCTCGGAACGGCAGAGAAACCAGTTCAAATAGGGAGTCACTTGTTGGGAAAACACCAACCTCTCGACCATGCTGGGGAAACAAATTCTGAAATCGACCTAGATGACCCAACGTCGTGATGCTAAACTCCTCAGAGCAACATATTCACCAACCAGCTAAATCGATCCTCGAACGGTAACCACGGCTTGGGACTAGCTTATGCTTGCAATGCTGATGCATGAATTTTACAGCGTAATGCTCCATAACCATGGAAATGCTACGCAATTAATGATGCAATATGCTATGCTCCTTTAAATGATGAATGCATAAAAAGATATCCCCCTCCAGGGACGGCACGAGTAACCCTTCTGAGGAACTTGATATCACTCCCATCTCCACCCTGCTGGGGAATAGCACTGCTGCTGGGGAAAGGATAATCCACATCGGGGATGACCTCCACTGAACTCGATCCGCTTGGGGACTTCATTGGGGAAAAACTACCAACGCAAACCTCCGCAGGGGAAACAGCAACCTTCAGACTTGCTGGGGAAATAACATTCTCAACCCTGTGGGGATTGCAACAAACTTCAGACTTGCTGGGGAAATAACACTCTCAACCCTGCTAGGGGAGATAACCAACCTCAGGCTTGGCTGCCGAGGGAACACCGATCTCGAACCCGCTGGGGAGATAACAATCCCAAACCTGCTAGGGGAAGCAACAAACCTCAGGCCTGGCTGCCGAGGAAACACCGATCTCGAACCCGCTGGGGAGATAACAATCTCAAACCGCTGGGGAGGTACGAAATTTTGACATGGAACACCTGTCGACTCGTCGAACACTGGCATTCACCATCCAACCACAGTGTCAATTTTTCACTTTTGAGAGCTCACAGACTTTGAAGAGTCTTCTTGATGAACCCTCTAGGATCGTCGCACTTCTTTCGCCGTCCTTTCATCGTTCTTCTATCCCTCGTCCCTGATTGGACTTCAAAAGATCTTTTGTCAAAACGCTTCGCGCCATAACCTGTAAGTGAGTGACAATAACCAACAAGGACCTGCAAAAGAGATCGTTAGATAAAACGTGCCCCAGGCGTGCCAAAATTTCAACACTTAGGTCACTCAGACTTCCGAATAAGATTTCACGTTTTCAATCTTATAAACATGCATCGGAAGGGACCCCTATGTCTCAAAATGCAAAGATTCTTATCAAAATAAATGGATGTTTTTGCAAACAAAGCGGTAATGAAAACAAAAACAAAATTATTTGACTGAATATGCATTTATTGATTGAAAAAGGTGGCTCGTAACTGAGCAGTACAGGAAGCAATCCCTGAAAAGAGGTAATTACGCACAAAAGGAAAATCTATCCTAATGGCAATGTGAACCCGTGATCTCATCGAGTTCCAACTCGGTTACACCCCATATGTCCTCAAGACTCTCCGTGCTTTCTTCCTTCTGAACAAGACGCTTCCGACCGATTCCTGCTGGGGGATTATCCAGGTGTCATAACCAAAGTACAAACGATCATGCTAGACGCAGTTGTTCGTTTCATTCCCTCTTTTGCCTGGACCGCCCTTTCGGGTTTTCAGTCCACCGGGATACCCTTTTTTGCTCAAGCCGCCCTTGTGGGGTTTTCGGCTTGCCGGGTGTACAGTTTTTTCCTTTTTATCCCTAATTTTTGCCCGAACCTTTTTCTCTTCTTTTTTTTCGATTCGTCGGGATGCCCCTTTTTGCCTGGACTATTTTTCTTTTCATCCAGCGGGTCTTTTATACGAAGTATTTTTTAACTGCGTCCGCATTCACAGGGGATGGAAAATCCTCACCATCCATGGTCGATCAATAACAAGGCTCCTCCAGAGAAAACCTTCTTGACCACGAATGGACCTTCATAATTGGGTGTCCACTTGCCCCAACGATTGTTTTGAGGAGGAAGGATCCTTTTCAACACCACGTCTCCCACATGATACTCACGAGGTCACACCTTTCAGTTAAAAGCCCGCTTCATTCGCTGATGGTATAACTGCCCATGACAAATGGCTGCCAGCCTCTCTTCCTCAATCAGGCTCAACTTTTCCTACCGAGTCCTTACCCATTCAGCCTCTTCCAATTTCACATCCATCAGGACTCTCAATGACGGAGTCTGGACCTCGACTGGTAACACGGCTTTCATCCCATACACAAGCGAAAAAGGCGTTGCCCTAGTAGATGTATACACCGAGGTGCGATACCCAGGATACAAGCTTTGTACTTGCCACATTGTTGGTGCATTCAAATGTTAACCGGGAAACACAAGGAACGTGGGATCCTTTCGGCGTAACCAAAACAGCTCCAACTCCACTACCATCCACGTTAACGGCCCCATCAAACATTAGAATCCGTTCGGATTCAGGGTCAGACCCCTCCTCCGAAATTGGTTCCTCACAATCTTTCGATTTGAGAAACATGATGTCCTCATCAGGGAACTCAAACTTCATTGGTTGATAATCCTCAATGGGTTGCTAGGCGAGGTAATCAGACAATATACTCCCCTTTATTGCTTTTTGAGAGGTGTACTGGATATCATATTCAGTCAAAATCATATGCCATCTCGCAACCCATCCGGTCAATGTTGGCTTCTCAAATATATACTTGATCGGATCCATCTTGGAAATCAACAAAGTGGTATGAATCAGCATATACTGTCTCAGTCGGCGAGCAGCCCATACCAAAGCACAACAAGTTTTCTCGAGCAGTGAATATTTTGTTTCACAATCGGTAAACTTTTTGCTAAGGTAGTAATTTGCATGCTCTTTTCGACCAGACTCGTCATGCTGCCCCAGTACACACCCCATAGACCCCTCGAGGACTGTCAAGTACAGAATTAACGGTCGTCCCTCCAAAGGAGGCATCAGAATCGGAGGCTCCTGCAAATATTCTTTTATCTTTTCAAATGCCGCTTGGCAATCATTATTCCACCTGACCGTTTGATCTTTTCTCAACAACTTGAATACGGGTTCACACGTGGCTGTTAGATGAGATATGAACCGTGAAATGCAGTTCAATCTACCTAAGAAACCACGAACCTCTTTTTCTGTTCTCGGTTCAGGCATTTCTTGTATTGCTTTTACTTTAGCAGGATCGACCTCGATTCCTCTTTCACTCACAATAACCCCAGCAACCTACCGGACCGCACTCCAAAAGTGCACTTATTCGGATTCAACCTCAGTTTGAATTGTCTCAAACGGTCAAACAACTTGGCCAAGTCTACCAAATGCCCCTCTTCTGTTTGGGACTTGTTATCATGTCATCAACATAGCATTCAATTTCATGATGAATCATATCATGAAACAAAATCATCATAGCTCTCTGATACGTGGCACCGACATTCTTGAGACCGAATGGCATCACCTCCGCTCTTGACACTCGCCTCCAAGGCGGCCCCAATCTTTACTTCCTTTCAGACCTCCTCGGTGCCCAGATTAACAATTTCAACTCGCTCCTCGTGCGGCTGAATCACCTTCTCCTCTTGTTTCAACAACCTGGCTAATTCTTCCGGCAGTTCACAATCTTCTTCGCCTTCTTCTTCGGCATGATAGATCGGATTGTCGAAGTCATATGAGGGTGTAACAGGATTGTTATCAATGAGATCTGGAGAATGATCGCATCTGCATGAATGTTGATTCATGCATTGCTTTGGAGTCGGGACGAGACCAATCAAAAGGAAGGAAAATGAAAACAAGCATTGCCATTTTTTTATTTTTTAAACTGCAAAAATAAATGAAAAACAGGGAACACCGCTTTTAATGTGAAAACCATCCATTTATTAATGATGCAAAATGTTGCAAAATGAAACACATGAGGTGGCCCTTACAATGGACCATTACGTTTCGGGCAAAACGTATGGCTTTCATGCAAACCGAATTGAAAAATAGAAATATTACTCTTCACGCAGTGTGACAGTGATGATCTTTTAGGCCTTCCAGTTCTGGACCTCCATCCCTGGTACGCACGGTTTTATCCATGATTCGAGCTCGCGGTCACTGTCGATCTCTTCACCCACCGTACAGACGTGATCTGGATCTAGCATTCCAGCACTGGTGAACGTGAACGGTGGACGACGTCCTCTATTCTGCCCAGACGAGTCTTGGCCCGACTTGTAAGAACAAAAATAGTTCTACAATAGATTCCATGATTTTGATGATAACAAAGGATGAAACCAAAAGTGGTACCCTAACGAAAAGTTTCTAAGTGTGCAGGGTTCTAAAGAAAGAAGAAATAAATCTGATGATGTCATCAGATGCAAAACAAGATCAGATGCAAAATCTCAAGTATCAGAAGCATCTAAAGAGGAATCTCATTCAAGAAGCTCTAAACTCTGGACAAAACTGCAAGTATCAGAAGCATCTGAACAGGAAGTAAAGTCTAGAAGCTCTGACTCTGAACAAATGTCTTCTGCAAACTCTGAAGTTATCAGCGCCATCTGAACATTCAAGAAATAACATCAGAAGCAAATTTCTCCAGATACACAAAGACTCTAATCAGAATTGTTAATCATGATGAAGTAACGTTTAAACCAAGTTAAAGTTCTGCAAATGGATTTCCTCAATCAGAAAAGAGACGTTAATCTCCACTTCCAAGAGAGAAGTTACTAATTGTGGTAAGTAGTCACTTCTAAGTGAAAAAAGTCTACTGCAGAAGCTATAAATGGAATGGCGTAACTACATCTCAATATCCAATAGATTCAACGCTACTTCAACTCTACTTCAACTCCTATAAATAGAGAAGAAATCTCATTCAGTACATACGTAGAAAATCACTAGCCAAAACTATACTGAAATTATATCACGCTCAAGAAAAACATCTTTGTTCTTCAAAGATTTTCACTAAGCTGTTGCTTATCAAGTGAAAAATTTGTTCTTAAGTTTGTAATATTTGCTTTCTTAGAAGCACTCTAGATTACACATCTTGTATCTATTTTTATTTGATTTCCTCAAGTGACTTGTTGTAGTCTGTAGACTTGAGAGGACTAAGAGATTTTCTTTTCTCTTAGGGGTTGTTTGTAATCTTTCAAGATTAGTGGATTAAGTCCTTGTTGAAGGCGAAATCACCTTGGCCGGGTGGACTGGAGTAGCTTTGTGTTATAAGCGAACCAGTATAAAATCATTGTGTGATTTCATTTTGCAAAAGCGCTTATTTTTCAAACAATTCAAACCCCCCCTTTCTTGTTTTTCTCACCTTCAATTGGTATCAGAGCTCCGGCTCTGTTATTGATTTTCAAATCAAACACTTAACCGTGTAGAGAGATCCAGTGCGAGAAAAACAAATGGCCCACTCAAATGAGAAAGATTCTTACAATGCCAAGCCTCCTGTTTTTGATGGAGAAAAGTTTGATTACTGGAAAGATAGAATCGAAAGTTTCTTTCTTGGTTATGATGCTGACCTCTGGGACATTGTCACAGATGGATACAAACCTCCAACCTTAAATGGAGCTGAAGTTCCCAGAAGCAAAATGTCAGAAGATCAGAAACGTGAGTTCAAAAATCATCACAAGGCCAGAACAATACTTCTGAATGCCATATCATACAACGAATATGAGAAGATCACCAACAGAGAGACAGCCAAAGATATACTTGACTCTCTAAGGATGACCCATGAAGGAAACTCCCAAGTCAAGGAGACGAAGGCTCTGGCGTTGATCCAGAAATATGAAGCCTTCAAGATGGAAGATGACGAAGCTATAGAAGCTATGTTTTCCAGATTCCAAACTCTTATTGCAGGTCTTAAAGTGCTAGACAAGGGATACACAACTGCAGATCATGTTAAGAAGATTGTCAGAAGTCTGCCAAAGAAATGGAGACCTATGGTTACTGCTCTGAAGTTATCAAAGGATCTGAACAGTATCAGCCTTGAAGAACTTGTTAGTTCTCTCAGAAGCCATGAGATAGAACTAGAGGAGGATGAGCCTCAGAAAAGAAACAAGTCAGTGGCGCTGAAGTCCAGATCTGAAAGACGGAAGTTAGACAGAATCAAAGCTCTCCAGGCCGAAACTGCAGATACTGACGACTCTGAACCTGAAGACTCTGATGATGAAGAAGAACTGTCTTTACTAACCAGAAGAGTTAAGCAACTCTGGAAAAGAAGGAACAACAACAACTTCAGAAGATCAAGACCCAGAGGGGATAGATCAGAGTCAACTTCAAAAGGTAAACCTAATAAAGATATTACCTGTTTTGAATGTAAAGAAACAGGTCATTATAGAAATGAATGCCCCAAGCTGAAGAAAGATAACTCTAAGAAGGAAAGCTTCAAGAAAAATGCCTTCAGAACAAAGAAAGGATTAATGGCCACCTGGGACGATAGTGATTCAGGATCATCAGAATCTGACTCTGATGAACAAGCCAACGTAGCATTTATGGCTACCACATCCAGCAGCTCAGATGAAGAATCTGAAGAGGTATTCTCTGAACTTTCTAGATCTGACTTAGAATCATGTTTATCAGAAACTCTTACCTCTCTTCAGAAATTAAAACAAAAAGTTAAAAGCATTAAAGGTCTTCTTAAAGCAAAATCTGAAGAATGTAGTGAACTTGAGACAACAATTCTAGCACATGAAGATACAATCAAATCTTTAACGTTAGAAAGAGATGGAGCTAAAACAAAAAGCTTAAAATTAGAAGAAGTGTTGTCTCAAGCACCACAAACTTCAAATGAAATTATTTATAAGTATGAAGAAGCCTTTCAACAATTTCTGAAGAATGGGATAAATAGGAGTATTATGGCATCCATGATTTATGGAGTAGGTCAGAATAATAAAAGGGGAATTGGGTATGATTCTGATTCTGATAAAACTTCTACCAGTAACCAAATTAAATCACCTTTTTCATACCACTATACACACACACAAGAACACAAATTTAAAAATGCTAGAAGACCCAAAGTTGTAAGAAACTCTGGGAAAACTAATCTGAAAGGACCCAAGAGATTCTGGGTACCGAAAGATAAGATTATCTATGTTGCAGATATCCTATGCAGCAAAGTTCAGACACCAGTCATGGTACCTGGACTCTGGATGCTCGCGACATATGACGGGAAGAAAGTCTATGTTCCAAAGCCTGGAACTTAAAGACGCTGGCTTTGTAGGCTTCGGAGGAGATCAGAAAGGAAGGATCAGAGGCTCCGGAACTATTGGTAATGGTACTCTTCCCTCTATATCTGATGTTCTTTATGTAGAAGGATTAATGCATAACTTGTTATCCATAAGTCAATTAAGTGATAACGGTTATGATGTAATCTTTAATCAAAAAATGTGTAAAGCCATTAATCAGAACGATGGCTCTGTCCTTTTCACAGGCAAGAGGAAAAACAACATTTATAAAATAAATCTTTCTGATTTAAAAGATCAAAATGTTAAATGTTTAATGTCAGTTCACGAAGAGCAATGGGTATGGCATAGACGCTTAGGCCACATTAGCATGAGGAAACTTTCTCAGCTAACTAAACTTGAGTTAGTCAGAGGCTTACCTAAACTGAAGTTTTCTTCAGATGCTCTGTGTGAAGCTTGTCAGAAAGGAAAGCTTTCAAAAACATCTTTTAAAAAGAAAAATGTTGTTTCTACCTCCAAGCCTCTGGAGCTTCTTCACATTGACTTATTTGGTCCTGTGAAAACAGCATCAGTCAATGGAAAGAAGTATGGACTAGTAATCGTTGATGATTACAGCCGCTGGACATGGGTAAAATTCCTAAAGCACAAGAGTGAGTCTCACTCTGTATTCACCAGTTTCTGTTCTAAAGTGCAAAAAGAATTTGACTCTAAAATTATTAGAGTCAGAAGTGATCATGGTGGAGAATTTGAAAATAAAGATTTTGAAGAATTATTTGATTCTAATGGAATATCCCATGATTTCTCCTGCCCTAGAACTCCACAACAAAATGGAGTTGTAGAGAGGAAGAATAGGACACTCCAAGAAATGGCCAGAACCATGATCAATGAAACAAATGTAGCAAAGCACTTTTGGGCAGAAGCTGTAAATACAGCGTGTTACATTCAGAATAGAATCTCTATTAGACCTATTCTGGATAAGACTCCCTATGAACTGTGTAAGGGAAGAAAACCCAACATTTCTTATTTTCATCCTTTTGGATGCATTTGTTTTATATTAAATACTAAAGAACATCTGAACAAGTTTGATTCCAAAGCACAGAAAGGTATTATGTTAGGATACTCAGAACGCTCTAAAGGCTACAGAGTATACAACACAGAAACCAAAATTGTGGAGGAATCAATTCATGTTAGATTTGATGATAAGCTTGACCCTGAAAAGTCAAAGCTAGTTGAAAAGTTTGCAGATTTAGAGATCACTCTGGTAAAATCTGAGAAAATTCCAGAAGCACCTGTCACTCCAGACTCTGAAGAAATTAAATCTCCAGAAATTCCAAGGAAAGTCAAGAGTCGTAGCAACGTATCTGAAGATTTGATTCTGGGAAACAAAGATGAACCTGTTAGAACCAGATCTACCTTCAGAACTTCTGAAGATATTCCTCTGGGACTAGTATCTCTGATTGAGCCTACGTCCTGTGATGAAGCTCTTCAAGATAATGATTGGGTGGCAGCTATGCAAGAAGAGTTAGATCAATTCTCCAAGAATGATGTCTGGGATCTCGTTCCTAAACCCAGAGGCACTCATGTCATTGGAACCAGATGGGTTTTCAGAAACAAACTGAACGAGAAAGGAGAAGTTGTCAGAAACAAAGCACGACTGGTAGCTCAAGGTTATAGTCAACAAGAAGGTATTGATTATAATGAAACCTTTGCTCCAGTCGCAAGGTTAGAGTCTATTCGTCTTCTTGTATCATTTGCTATTAATCACTCTATAAAATTATACCAAATGGATGTCAAGAGTGCATTTCTAAATGGTTATATTTCAGAAGAAGTGTATGTAAATCAACCTCCTGGTTTTGAAAACTCAAATTTTCCAGAACATGTTTTCAAACTTAAGAAATCTTTATATGGACTTAAACAAGCTCCCAGAGCTTGGTATGAACGCTTAAGTAATTTTCTTCTGGAACAAAATTTTATCAGAGGGAAAGTTGATTCTACACTCTTCTGTAAAAATCATGAAAATAATCTCATGATATGCCAAATTTATGTTGATGACATTATTTTTGGTTCTGCTAATATCTCTGTTTGCCAAGAATTTTCTAAGTTAATGCAGGCAGAATTTGAAATGAGTCTAATGCAAGAACTAAAGTTCTTTCTGGGAATTCAAATCAATCAAACTCCAGAAGTCACGTACATTCATCAAAGCAAGTACATTAAAGACGTTCTGAAGAAGTTTGACATGACTGAATGCAATTCGGCAAAGACTCCCATGCATCCAACTTGCATTCTGGAGAAGGAAGAGGTAAGCAACAAGGTTTGTCAGAAGCTCTATCGAGGTATGATAGGCTCTCTTCTCTATCTGACTGCTACTCGTCCTGATATTCTCTTTAGCGTTTGTCTTTGTGCCAGATTCCAATCAGATCCTAGAGAATCTCATTTAACAGCTGTTAAGAGAATTCTTAAGTATCTGAAAGGTACCCCTAACCTGGGCCTGATGTATGAGAAAACATCAGAGTATAGGCTTTCTGGTTATTGTGATGCAGATTATGCAGGAGATAGAATAGAACGAAAAAGTACATCTGGAAATTGCCAGCTTCTGGGAAACAACTTAATCTCCTGGGCTAGCAAAAGACAGTCAACAATTGCTCTATCAACTGCAGAAGCAGAATATATCTCAGCGTCACTATGCACAACTCAGATGCTCTGGATGAAACATCAGCTAGAAGATCTACAAATCTTTGAGAGTAACATTCCTATCCTTTGTGATAATACTGCTGCTATTTGTTTAAGTAAGAATCCCATTCTACATTCCAGAGCCAAACACATAGAAATTAAACATCATTTTATTAGAGACTATGTTCAGAAAGGAATAGTAACGCTGAAGTTCATTGATACAGAACATCAATGGGCAGATATCTTTACTAAGCCTCTAGCTGAAGATAGATTTCGTTTCATCTTAGAAAATCTGAACATTAAAAATTGTCCTGAGTAAAATTTGGCTCTGAACATGTAAAATGAGACTCTGATAAAAACAAATATACTTCTGCCTCTGACTCTGATACTTCTACCAAGTTAAGAAGATATCTGAGTTAGAAATCTTCAGAAATCCTTTGGTTTTCCTGAAGATCAGAAACATCAACACGTGGGGAACATGCGTCTAACCTTAGAACTTCTAGACAGCTGTCAAAAGAAATCAAAGGTCAGAACGCTTGAAATCTCCTTGAGCAGTGTGCTTACTGTTGGGATTAGACATTCATTAATGAGCTGTAATCATTTTTCCCCCAAACGTGCCATTTTGGTTTTTGTGCTAACGCTGGTATGTGTGTCGTTTTGCATGTGTTTTTACCCTTAGGTATATAAACACTTTTCTCACATTTCACACACTTATCACTCTCACTCACTCTTAAACCCTAAACCCTCTCTCGAAGTTTTCTCTGCAACCTTCTCAGTTCTTCATCTTCTTCATCAATCTTCATCATGAATCCTCAAGAACAATCTGTTTTTGACTTCTCCCAACAAATGGAAGCTGCTTCTAACCCCCAAACCTCAAACACTCAAACACCCATGGTTGTAGATGTTACCACAACCCCAGTTTACAAAGAACCTCACATTTTGGAACGCGAACAACACATAAACCTTTCAACTCCCTTTGAAGGTTTGGATGTTCTATGTGAATCGCTGGTAGATTTTGAGAATTTGAGAAGAAATGGCGTTGATTTAACTGAAGATCTTCGCAAGCAAGGTTGGGAAAACTACTTCAACAGATTGTATGGTCCAATCTATCCTCTTCTGGTGAAAGAGTTCTGGAGATGTGCAGATGCTGATGATGAGTTCATTGTTTCTTTTGTTCTGGGAGTGAAGATCATCATCACAGAAGCATCTATTGCCTCTTTGCTGAACATGGAGAGAACTGGAGGTAAAAGGATTTACAACATTCCTCCAAGGTCCAAGCGCATCACAGAAGTCATTAACCCTACAATCTTCAAAGCAAATGTTGAAGGAAACCCCTCTAAGAACAAGGAGCTTCATCAGAACCTCCGAGTTTGGTTGAAGATTATTCTGGGAACAATCCATCATCGTCCAGCCTCCAACTCTTCAGATTATATAAATGCTGATCAGAAGTGCATCCTCTACTGTATTCAGAAGGGTATTCCAATCAACCTCCCTGTTCTTCTCTTCAGATATCTGAGGGATTCAGTCAGAGAAACAAGGAACAATATGAAGCCCAGATCCTACATCCCTCTGGGAAGATTGCTCTCTGACATCTTCATTGAGCATGGGCTGGTAGATGCTCTGGAGAAGACCAGATGTATGGATGATCTGGCAATTGACGTTGGAAAGCCTCTGAATGCCAGAAATCTGAGGAGTATGGGAATCATCAAAGACATCAGAGTCAAGCCCACTATGAATGTGACCTGGGAAGCTCTGAAGGATCAGAGGAAGATGCCTCATGGCCTTGAAAGGTTCTTCAAAAATGAACCCAGAGATGCCATTGCCATCTACCTTCAGGATCGTCTGGATGAAGGCATTGACGTTTCTGATTTCTGCCTTGAAGACTGTCTGGATTCTGTAGAAGATCTGGTCAGATACAAAAGAGGCCTTTCTGAGAAAAAGATAGCTGAGGAAGCAAGGAAGGCAAAGAAACCCAGAACTGGAGAATCCTCTGGAACCAAAGCTCCTCTGAAAGTCTCTTCTTCCTCTGGTAAGTCCATTCCTCCTGTCTCTTCTGAATCTGTAATGGCTTCCTCTAACCCTCTCTCCTCTCAACCAATTTTTACAACCTCAGAAATACCACCTTCTACCATTAGAACCTCTCAACCTCCACCTGTTCTAAATATTGCCCGTACTTTTACAACCACCTCTGACCCTAATCAACTATATCACCACAGTTCTTCCTCATCCTCTGAGTATGAGTCACCACCTTACCTTTCCCCTTCTTCTAACCAAGAGTCCTCTGATCATGAGTCTTCTGATCAAGAACACTCTGACCCAAACTCCCCGACAATAGCTGAAATTTATGCTAAAAATTTCGCTCCACAAACTCAAACACAAACTGAAGTAACCTCTCCCCTCCGAACTTCCCTTCCACCACAAACAACCACCACACCCTCTGAAACTCAACCATCTGTAATTCGCCCATCTGAACCTTATATCACTCCACCATTAATTCCCGCTGTACCTAGCCCAGACTCTGACCCATTAGATGTAAACCCACTCTATGCCTCATCCCCCAGTCTTCAACCAGACCCAGATTCTGAACTTCAACCAGAAGCAGAATCTGAACCCCAGCCAGAACCAGAAACTGAACCTCAACCTCTAAATCTCAGCCCTCAAAACTCTCCAACTAATACTCCTGAACCTGAACCTGAACCTAAAATTATCATACCTACCCTTGAGGAGGCCATTATGCAGGTTGCAGAATCCTCAGTCCAGAAGATCAAGTCTCTGGCTAAAAATTCTGAAGTCAGTGATGATCCTAAATCTGTTAGGACACACTGGAACAGAGTTATTAGTTGGATGACCTCTGAGTCTTATAGGCTGAAGAGTATCTCTGAACAAGTCAGAAATGGCTACATCAGAGACTCTGAGGAAAGACTCCAGGAAAGACTGGCTAGAGAAGCTGAGGCTAGAAGATTAGAGGAAGAGAGACTGGCTAGAGAAGCTGAGGCCAAGAGATTGGAAGAAGAAAGGTTGGCTAAGGAAGCTGCAGAAGAAGCTAAGAGGTTGGAAGAAGAACGTCTGGCAAAGGAAGCAGAACTTCTGAGAATTCAGGAAGCAGAAGCCAAGGCTAAGGCAGATGCAGAAGCCCAAGCTGCTGCTGAAGCTGAAACTCAGCAGGCTCTGATTCAGGGGGAGTCTTCCTCTGCGATCCCTCTGATTCTTAACACTCTGAAGGAAATCAAGCAAGATCAGAAAGAGATCAAGCAAGATCAGAGTGAGCTCCGGGCAAGGATGGACAAACAAGACACTCTGAATGAAAACCTCCAGAATATGTTTGCCATGCTACTACAGAGACTTCCTCCTCCTCCAAACCCTTAGGCACTTAGGATTTATTTTTGGTTGCCTAGTGTTTTTGCTTCTGTCTTTTCTTTTTTAGCTCTGATATTCTTTTGAATCTGTTGTTTTTGACTGCTGTTTGCCTTTGTGCTGTTTAATGAAGTGTTTTTCTCTCTATTTTTTTATGTTTTATGCCTTTTTGATTATGCCAAAAAGGGGGAGAAATTATTAAATAGCTCTGATGAAAACTATGTCTAAAACCTTAAGCATTCTGCAACAATTGTAGAAATAGTTCTGATATAAATAGCTCTGATTAAATAATAGCTCTGATTAAATAACTCTAACTTTAAAGTTAAGCATTTGCAGAAAGTTTTCAGAAACCTAATTACTTGGAAAAGCTCTGGTAAGAACTTCTGAACTCCCTAGCGCTAACTCAGGGGGAGCTTTTGTCTATCTGATCTAATATTTTTCATGTTTCATCTGATAATTTTTATTTGTTTTGTCATCATCAAAAAGGGGGAGATTGTAAGAACAAAAATAGTTCTACAATAGATTCCATGATTTTGATGATAACAAAGGATGAAACCAAAAGTGGTACCCTAACGAAAAGTTTCTAAGTGTGCAGGGTTCTAAAGAAAGAAGAAATAAATCTGATGATGTCATCAGATGCAAAACAAGATCAGATGCAAAATCTCAAGTATCAGAAGCATCTAAAGAGGAATCTCATTCAAGAAGCTCTAAACTCTGGACAAAACTGCAAGTATCAGAAGCATCTGAACAGGAAGTAAAGTCTAGAAGCTCTGACTCTGAACAAATGTCTTCTGCAAACTCTGAAGTTATCAGCGCCATCTGAACATTCAAGAAATAACATCAGAAGCAAATTTCTCCAGATACACAAAGACTCTAATCAGAATTGTTAATCATGATGAAGTAACGTTTAAACCAAGTTAAAGTTCTGCAAATGGATTTCCTCAATCAGAAAAGAGACGTTAATCTCCACTTCCAAGAGAGAAGTTACTAATTGTGGTAAGTAGTCACTTCTAAGTGAAAAAAGTCTACTGCAGAAGCTATAAATGGAATGGCGTAACTACATCTCAATATCCAATAGATTCAACGCTACTTCAACTCTACTTCAACTCCTATAAATAGAGAAGAAATCTCATTCAGTACATACGTAGAAAATCACTAGCCAAAACTATACTGAAATTATATCACGCTCAAGAAAAACATCTTTGTTCTTCAAAGATTTTCACTAAGCTGTTGCTTATCAAGTGAAAAATTTGTTCTTAAGTTTGTAATATTTGCTTTCTTAGAAGCACTCTAGATTACACATCTTGTATCTATTTTTATTTGATTTCCTCAAGTGACTTGTTGTAGTCTGTAGACTTGAGAGGACTAAGAGATTTTCTTTTCTCTTAGGGGTTGTTTGTAATCTTTCAAGATTAGTGGATTAAGTCCTTGTTGAAGGCGAAATCACCTTGGCCGGGTGGACTGGAGTAGCTTTGTGTTATAAGCGAACCAGTATAAAATCATTGTGTGATTTCATTTTGCAAAAGCGCTTATTTTTCAAACAATTCAAACCCCCCCTTTCTTGTTTTTCTCACCTTCACGACTGATAGCCGACCCCAAACCTATCTTCTTTCACCGCCTGTTTTCCTTTTGCCCTGGCTAAAGCCTCGGCCTTATCCACCTTTTCGGCGATCGCTTTCTGCCCTAAGGCGAACCCTTGCATGACGTTGAACAACTCACCCATCTTCTCTTTTAGCTCGAGAATGTCAGCGTTGGATGGATCCATCAGTCTGGGTTTGTTGCGTCTGGTAAGGTATCTCTGCGGACAAGCTATATGCAGAGGAAAGACTCGGCGCGCGCGAGCAATAATTCCTAGGTCAATCAAATAGGTTAGATACTGACACCTGCAAAACAAAAGACAGGTTAATATGACTCACACATGAATGCAATGTCTATCCGTATGAGGAACACTATGTCTTTCGATTCTGGCTTCATCGAGACGGATAATGATTCGACAATAACATTCTGACATCAGGATGTCTCTCAACCAGAATCTCAATCACGAATTTACCATGAGTATGGATAGACATGAGTTAGATGCGAATGAATGCAAAATGGGAATGATGCAGATGCATGAATGCAAGTCACAGTGCCATCCCCCAAGTCATCTGAGCATCAACTGTACGGACATTCCTGTCTCTGAACTGATCACAATCATCTGAGGGCCCGAGTAACCATAAGACCAACTTGGGGAGTTCCGAAATAAACGGAACGGAGGATATATCACCATCATCACAAGAACATCCACTGAATGGATGACAACAAGATCCTCTGAACAAGTACCCTTGGATTCAACCCGGGGGTCCGAAATAAATGGAACCCGCTGATACATACCACGGACAAACCTCCGGCGTCCCAGAAATAAATATCCATAAATCCAAACTGAACCATAGTCACCATCACTGACGGAACCTGTACTTGTAGGAATCAGACCCTCCCCTCACAGGTGAATTCTAATAAGGTCATCCTAAGGTGGATAATGGTCTCGACAATCGGGCAAGATACTCAACGGGTTTGCCCTTTCGGGTGTGCCGTTGCAGCTCTCATAAGATCATCTAAACCAAAGATCCGGGAAAGAACCGTCACCGAAGTCAACAACTCAAAAGAGATAACCCAACCTGAGTGGAATACTCCAAACGGAATGACTCTCTCAAATGAACCTCGTCCGGCTATGGTATCACGTCTCCGCATCATGTCATACAACATATGAAGAAACATGAGACCACGCTAATCCTAGGTGTATACTCGGGCTTGGGTTTTAGCCCCACTCAGAACACCCACCTCAAATCAGAGGAACCAACCTGTACAGAGTCCAGCACAATGATAATATGATGCATGCAAACATATATGCAAATATATACAATCACAGTATAATAATCATAAATGCAATAAATAAAGCAGTAAAAGCAACCAAAACCATCCTAGAGAGCGCTAGGATTGACTCGCTTAGGGAAGATGGACCAGCAAGAGGTCAACTTATCTAGTCCCCAACAGAGTCGCCAGCTGTCGCATCCACGAAAAACAACCGGCGGGAAAAGACACAGAGCCACCACCGTGCGTTATTTATCCCAAAGGAGGGAAAGGAAACGCTCGAAGTAAACCTGAAAAAGGGAAAGAAATGGTCTTATGACCAGAGATTGCAAGGTACGGGAGTCGGTTACGCAAGGGGAAGGTATTAACACCCCTCACGTCCGTCGTACTCGACGGGATCCACGCTCAAAATAATAGAAAAAGGTTGCCGATAAACTGCTCAATGACTGCACACACACTAGAATAACAAAACAGGTGAAAGAAGATGGAGGAAGCGGACTCGGCAAGATGTCGCATCCTAGGCCTACGTAGTTCATCAGAAACAAACATCAGAGTCGACGTAGTTTGGGGATATGGGGAACATGCTCGCTAGGATATCGCATCCTATGCATACGTATCTTCTCTAACCAGAGTAAGAATCAGAGCACTCGTAGCTCGACTAACGCACGCCGAAACAAACATTGAAAGGAGACGCTGAGACGTCAAAAGAAACATACCACCGAAAATGGAATGCCAATAAATGGACTTACATCTGACTCCGAACACGCAAACACAAACAGGAAATAGAATGCTAATAAATGGACTTGCATCCAACTCCAAACAAAAACCAACAAACAGGAAACAGAATGCCAATAGACGGACTTACATCTGACTCCAAACACACACGAAAAGGAAAAAAGGGTCTCAATTGCAACGAGGGCAAGAGAAAAGGAAGGTCTCGATCGCAACGAAGGCGAGAGAAAAGAATCGCAACGAGGGCGAAAACTAGCAAGGATTAAATGTTATTCGTCAGTCAAACTCGACAAGACATCGCATCTCGTGCCTACGTATCTCATCTGAACATGAGAATCAGAGTTGCCGTAGTTCGGCTAAACTATTTTTGTTTGTTTTGTATTTTTTAGGTGAACAACGTTACTACGCAATCTACCGGATGCTCGACCTTTGGAGACTTACTCACCTATAGTAGAAGGAGTCAACGTGTCCTTAAGCGAAGATATAGTTTGTTTGTGTCTTCGGAATGCTTACGCAAGAAAGGAAGTCCTAGACGAAGGAACCGTGCTACCTTAATTGACATGCAAACGAGAGACTATACAAAGTCTAGCAAACCTATGGGGATACGATAAGCAAGTCTCACAAGAGAACAACTAAAACTGGAAGTGGAATGCCAATCAATGGGCTTACATCCAACTCCAAAAACAAACGGGAAACAGAAAGCCAATCAATAGTCTCACATCTAACTCCACACACAAAACAGGAAACAGATAGCCAATCAATGGTCTTACATCTAACTCCTCAAACAAAACAGGAAACAGATAGCCAATCAATGGTCTTACATCTAACTCCTCAAACAAATAAAAGGGTGAAAAGCAAACAGATGAAAGGTTCACAGATAAGCAAACAAGCAATCAAGCAACACACTCTATATGCAAACAAGGGGCTCATACAAGGCTGGGCTTTAGTCAAGGGGTCATATCAACCTCGATAAACAAGCCAACACTGTAGGGGTGTGTTGAGGAGCTCTTAACCGCTGACATTGACCGTCAGGGTGAGCAGATGAAAGGTAATGAGGATAAGACCTCATAGCTCTTAACCCTGGCCTGGGTGAGCTTGAATCAAAGAAGGTGTGGGGGTCCAGAATGAGGGACCCTATTCCACTTGACTGACTCTATACAAGATCTTGGGTTAGGTTCAAGAGCATCAGCACGTAGTGCGAGCATAATGAACGACTCAACGATTAACAGGGGATTGATTGCTAATCCCTTCTATCTGTCAATTGCCTCTTCACTTAGGAGGACTTAACAAGTAACATGCCTCGACAAGGAGGTCTTTAGCACAAATGTAAACAAGCACAATCATGGCCTCTTAAGGAGGACTTCAACCAAATGCCTGTCAAAAGAAACGACAGGGCTTCCAGACTACATGGAGTACAAGAGTGGTTACCTAGGTGGTATAGTAACCACAACCAAAGCAAAGCTCAAGCAAGAGCTAAAAGCGACTAATGTACCTGTACAAAAGTCAAACAGTCAATATCATATTCAGAAAACCAAACAGACAATCAACAATGGTGCTTATTCATCATCTACACAAGGTAAGTCAAAGTGTAAGCAACTCAAGTGAGTTCATCACCATTGGACCTACAACACAACAAAGGTTAGTGGACAAAGTAATTTGCATCTCAAGTAATGAGATCACATCAACCACTAGAGCTAGATGCTTGAACCTGAAATACAAAGCTCAAAAGGTGAGTACAAACCACTAGTGCAAAGACTAGGGTCAAAGGCAAAGAAAAAAGTCAAAATAGCAGCCAATATTCCACATGAAGCATATTTAATCAAGTAAGAACATGTCCTAAAAAGGATCAAACTCAAATCATAAGGCAAGGCCATCCAATGATCAAGATAAGGCAAAGGCAATTACAATGCACACAATGGGACATCAAGAATAGAAAATCCACATTAAAACAGAAATGTATCCAATGATCATGAAAATTTTTATGTGCATACAACATGTTATGAACAAGCATCATACCAAAAATTAAGTCCAGAAGACAACAAATGGCATAGGAATAAAAATTCATAAGCACAAGGTCAAGAATGTGACACCAAATGTGCAACATATGTCAATGTGTCTAAAACAGTGGTATTAAATGGTAAAAATGCCAAACAAAAGCCAAAAGATCATGTTACATGTTATGAATAAGCATGTCAAATTTCAAGGCAATTGGACAAACTATGATCATTTCACAAATCAATTAGCACAACATGTCATTTTGGCATCATACTCAAGCAACAAGTCACAATTAAAAATCCAGCCACAATAAAATCAGGCAAATGACATCAAAAAATAATAGACATCACAATGAACATGTGAAAAAAAGAATGGATTAAATTGGACTCATATGCTATTTTTAGTGATTTTTGCAAGTTGAAGAACAAAAATGAAATAATGATGGAAAATATGTAGAAAATAAAATGAGAATCAAAAATGGAATTGTGCATCAAGTAAGTGTTGAACACAGGTCTCTATGGTTATAAGCGCTTCAGCATGAAATTAAATTGGAACAAATGCCAGGCGAAGGGATCGAACCCTGGTTAAGCACGTCAATGAGCGCTCAAAGGAATAATTGGAATAATCCAAAAACAACACACGCAGGAATCGAACTAGCGTTCCAGCGGTTGCAAGCGCGTTTCAAATGAGACGCAGCGTTCAGCATGGTAAAGGAAAATCAAAAGTGAAAAATAAAAACAGCCAGGCGAGGATCGAACACGAGACAGCATGGTTATTGGCGCTCAAACATGGAAACCCTAAGCACGAACCAGATGACCGGAACAATGCTTCCGTTCATCTTCTCCGATCAATCGCCGGCGACGGTCAAAAAAAATTTTCCAGAATTATGCCTACGATATATGGATCGACTCGTCTCTCCACGCACAACACGGATCTATGATTTATTTAGCCTAAAGCTCCATAGATAAGGCAAATCGAACAGAAACATAATGCACAACACAATTTCAAGTTCACATATCTCATGCAATACTTATCCATTTTCAACAAAATTCATATCAGAATCATCAGTGACAAAAACTCTACATGTTCATGGCAATAGAATTAAGGATAGTGAGATTCGATTTCTAACCTCTTTGAAGAGCAGTGACCTGATTTCTTGGATTCAAGCTCCAGCAATGTCCAGATCTTCTCCTATGTGTATTACTTGAAGCTTTGTGCACGAAAATGCAATGGAAATCACCTAGATCCAACTCAAAATTCAAGATCCATCTTCATGTTCATATGCTTGTGTAGCTCGATTCTTGGTCCAAATCTTCAAATCAAACCTTAATTCTTCATCAATCATCCATTCTGAACATGATTATGCAATAATATTGATGAATTATGTGGAGAAAATTCAAGTTTCAATTGAGAGGTTTTTTGGAGGGAAATGAGATTTTGAGATCTAGAATGTGTCATCTGATCAAAACAGTTAGTATTATCTATTTATACCACCTGTTAATTATGCTGCTAATCATATTTAGGCTTGGCTAATGTAAAATTAATGAGAAATGAGGTGTATGACCAAAAATGCCAATGCAGCCTTGCATGGACATGTGCACGTGAACAGTGCACATGCCAGCTTCTTTTTCACTTAAAACCACCCTATGAACATGATGGAATGGTCAAATGGCTTGTGTAATGCACCAAATTTGAATTATGCATTTTCCCTCCAAATTATTCATGCATGGACAAATGATCATGTGAGTTAATTTCGTGCAATGCAATGTTTGATTTGAAAACTATTGGTCATGACAAGCATTTTTGCAAAAGAGTGACTCCATTTGGAGTTTTGGATCAAAAGTTATGCCATGTTGAACTTCCATGCACACTTGGTGATCATTTGCTCATAACTTCTCAACCCTTGATCAGATGCTCATGATCTTGGACTTTTTGAAAATGGGAGAGAAATATATTCAACTCTCATGTTAACCAAAATTTCATTTGAAGCTTATTTGATATTGGAAAGTCAAGTTGAATGTGGTCTAAAAACTTGCCATTTTTGGAAACTTGAAATTACAGGTAACTTTCCATTTTGGGAAACTTTTTATCTGACTTCAAAATCTTCAAGGTAGATGTTTCACATGATGAATAAGCCTTGTTTGAACATGATTGGGATGAAGTAATTCATTTCCTCAACTCAAAGCCCTCAGTTGACTGCACAGTTGACTTGTATGGTCCTCAGATGACCTGGAAATGCACTGATGAATTTGGACCTCTACCACTTGGCAAAGTTGCTTCAAAATGAACCTTGGCTCATATAAGCTTTCTAGAATAATCATGTAGCCTTCATCTCAAGGAAAAACTTGTTCTTTTGCACTGAGGAATTCTCTTGATGTCAGTGCTGACTGCCAAGATACAATGCAATATGGAATGATAAAATGACCTAAAAAATGAAATGAATGCATGAATGGGGAGGGCAAATTTGAGGTGCTACAGTTAGTCAAGAGTTAGTCAAGTGTTAATGGTGATTTTTAATTTATTAAGTCATTCTTTAGAGATCACTCAATCATTCATTCACAAGTATGAATCCTTAAACCAAGACATCTTCCATGAGAAGGGCTCCAACTTGGATAATTCAACAATTATGCCACTAGCTCCCATGAAAGGAAAAAAGGTCAAGTCCCTACACAATGCCATGAATAATGGGAGACTTACAATCTCACTTACTAGAATTATATGCCTTGAGGGTCAAATTTAGCTCTATGTTAAGCAATCGTAATTGGACTTATGTAGAAGTCATAACTATTTAGGGTCGGGCAATAAAAATTTAGGTGTTAATGCATGATAGAGATTTGGTATGAAGAACCAAATTCCTAAAACATACCACACACTAAAAGAAAAGATCAAGAGGTAGGGACCTATCTCAGTCATTCTTGTATTGATTCATCTAAGACAAAGTCATTGATGAATCAATTAGCCTCTAGACATTAGAGATTTTATTGGTCAAATGAGGAAATGGGGAAGAATATGGATGAAGATGAAGAGGGAGGGGAAGATAGAAACACAAATTGATCATGGGAGGAATTTCAGCAAATCAAAACCATCCATTCTTTATGGAAGATGAAATGTACATTTCATCAATCCCCTAAATCCAATGGTTTTGATCCAACAAAAGTCAAATCAACCTTGTCCAAGGCCTAAACAGAAATTCAAATATCACAAGACCATAAAAATGGCTCAACAATATTTTTAAACATTTAATCAATTAAAAATCAATTTAAAAATGAATTAAAATACATATTAATTTGGTCAAAACCTAAAATCCCTTCAAAACACAAAATAAATGGTCAAGGGATTTATCCTAGGCCAAACAAGGTCAAAGGACCTTAGACAAAAATTTCACAAATTTTAAAAAGTCAGAAGTATTTTTAAAAAATTAAAAATATTCATAAAATCATTTAATTCATGAAAAATATCAAAATTAATTCAAAAAATGATTTTAATTCAGAATATGGAATAGAAAAATATTTAAAGATTTTTGGTAAAAGTCCCATATTTTTTGGATTAAAAATGAATTTCTATGAAATAAATAAAATAAGTGGATTAAATGGAAATTCAGAAAATACAAAAAAACAAGGGCCATCAGATCTCCCTCATTAATTGAGGTGGCAGATCTAATGTCCAAGCGCGCGTGTTCCACAATGGTCCTTAGTCAATGCGCAACAGGCTTGGTATTTAAAAGAAAGGGACATGATCAAAACGTGAGATGATGATCAAAGGGTTCTGGACATGGAAACACACCACCGAAGCTAGGGCTCCGGTCATCTTCTCTGGTGGATATCACCGGACTAGTCCACCCTCAACTCAATGAAAAATGAAAATCAAGGACACTATTTCAAAGGACAAATGCTCAGGAGCTCGAACCTGACCTCCATTTCTTCTAATTCCAAGTATATTCAAAGATACATGGATTTGAAATTTGAGGTTCGTGATTTGAGTTGCTTCGATTTGACCTCAAAGCAACTCAATCTTGTTACCTAGATTGGTAGGACTTCAGCTATCCAAAAATCAAAGAGAATGGTGAAGAATTGAGAGAGAATCGAAGAGAGAAAGTTTCTGAAAAATTACCTTCGAGTAACTTGAATCTGGCTTGATCTTGCTTCCAGTTGGCCTTGGCTCGACTCCAGAAGCTTGCAGGAAGTGAATTGGATCAAAGAAGGGCTTTGATTCTTGGAGTTTTAATCTCAAAACAGAAGGAGATTTGAAACTTGATTTCAAGTGAAATCTTCAAGTTTATCCTTTAATGGAGGTTAGGGAGGCAATGGTGCAAAGCTTGGGCAAGCAGGGATCCTCTTTCTGATCATGATGAATTTTGAGGTGGAAGTTTGGAAAATCAAACATAATTGAAATTTTTCTAAGTGCCAAGTCAAATGTTCACTTCTTCCACCTTGAATAACTTTTGCTATGGGCTTCAAATGGAAAACGTTCCTGCATAAAAGTTGTATCTATTTCAAACCTCTTAAATTTGGTCATAAATTTGACCTCATTTGGATTTGGCATGAAGGAGTTATGCATTTTAGAAGTTGAGGAAGATTGCTTGTTCAATGGTAATGGCCCAAAATGACCTATAATGTTTCCTCTTGGCACATTCCTTTTAAAGTCGAATTTTAAGTTTCTCAAAGAATAAAAGTTGGATAGGACTCTTGAAATTGATCATTAAACTTGGATGGTTTTCATCTCATAAAAATTGAGAAAGTTATGGCCTTGGAAGTTGACCTCTTAACTAGGGTTCAAACAAAATGACATATAATCTTTCATCATGAAAAATGACTTCCCAAGCAAAACTAGCTCTTGACCTTAAAAAGAAAGTTGTTTGGAATGTCATAAGGAGTAATGTTTCTCTTGGAATCATTCTAATATGACAAAAAATGTAGGAGATAGGGTCTAGGGAACCCCGGTTTTGACCAGTTGACTTTCTCTGGTCAACCACCTTGAACCTACTTGCAAACTTGATTTTTTCTTAATACTTGGGACTCTTGGAGGATCATATATGCATAATATGATGTAATATTAAGTACCCTTGAAATATTTGATCAAATGATGAAGAAATTTACTGAGGAAGTCACACAAGATACCCAGATGAATTAGGGCTTCCAAGACAAACAGGCTTCAAACTCTTGGTGATTTATTGATCAAAATGATAGGTGAAGATCACGGGGATCCATATATGATTTCTAGATACAATGTGAACCATCTCTTTATTGATCTCCTTGCATTGAGGGTCTCAAACCCGAGTTGTGAGCTTGATGAGGCATTGGTGGATGTACACACTACCTACAAAAGAAACAAAGCTATGCATAGACATATTTTTGGTATTTTGGTTAGTAAATAATGAAAAACAAAGTATGATACAATCAAATGTGCTTGGTGATCTCTCCCAATGCGAACCCAATGGATGAGAGGTAAGTAGGATGTCATGGTGTGATCCCAAAGCCAATGCAAATGATGAGATAACATGAGGGATCTTAGGGTCAAAAATGGGGTCTTACAACTGCCCCTATTTAAGGACATTCTAACTGAGGACGTGAAGGTTAAAATCTCCGTATCAAATCAGTAGAGTGGACTTAAATAACAACATCTATAAACAAATTTTGATCCCTAAGATATCTCATGATGCATATGATATGAATGCTAAAACAATCTTTGTGGGGAATATTTTTCCACAAAGGAAAAGAATCCAGAGAGACTGAAAGTCCATAGGAGTATAATGCATTCCATAAGGAAGACTCATTGGGGAGACAGAGACTCTGGGGGGATAAAAGGTTGCGCATATGCCAGGCTACGACTTAAAATTACTGGAGACACGAGTGGAATTTCCATAAAATAAATCAATTGATGGATTTGGTTGGGGGACTAGGAAAATCTGCAGGGGAAACAGGTATATCAGAACAAAGCTGAAATACGTGAATCAAACAGGAAAAGGTGATTCCACTAAGGAAATACGCACTCAAACTCAACTGGGTAAGAATGAACTTCAACGCAGGAGTACCAGAGGTATATTATCTATTACCGGTTACTGGATAGAAATATAATATACTTTGACAGAGAGACATCCGTTACCAGTTAGGGTAAACATATCAAAGATGACTCACTAAGGAGAAGGAGGAGTATTCGTTACCTGTTACTGGGTAAGAATAACCTACTGGGGAGAGAACTCAAATAGGATTTACAACTATCGGTTATTGGGTAGAAGACCAAAGAGAGAGTATTCATCACTGGTTAAAGTGAGCATATCAAGGTTAAACTCAAAGGAAGATTATCCGTCATCGGTGAGGATGAACATGTCAAGGATATACCGCCTGGGAAAGAGGAAGAATATCTGTTACCGATTAGGGTAAACATATCAAGGATAAACTTTCGGGGAGAAATGGGAATTATATCTATCAGTTATTGGATAGAATACCAAAAAGATAATATTCGTCACCGGTGAGGATGAACATATCAAGGATAAACTCAGCAAGGGAAAGTAGGAAATACAACTACCATTTACTTGGTAGAATACCGAAAAGGGAGAGAAAATCTGTCACCGGTTAAAGTGAACATATCAAGGATAGACCCTCTGGGGAATAAAATAGGGATTACAACTACCTTTTTACTGGGTAGAAAACCAAAAAAGGAAGAATATATGTCATCGGTTAGGATGAACATATCAAGGATAAACTACTTGGGGAAACGTGAAAACGAATCTGCTGGGGAAAAATAAAGGAAGTAGATTACATTTTACCGGGTATTGGGCAAAAGTAATGTACTCAAAAAATCAAGAAGAATATCACCAGTTACTGGGTGATAGAATCCCAAGGGACCAAAATATCTATCTAGGTAATCACTAGAAAGAAACGATCAATCAAAGACTCAACCCAAAGAGGATCTAACTCAAGGGGAATGTTTTTATCCAGATAATTAACTGGGGAGGAAACTGAAATAATAATCATCCACGAGGAAATAACTCAGTGGGGAATGAGAAAGGTTAAACTCTTTCTGCTTAAGGGGCTGACACTCTACAATTGAAGGAGGACAACACACCAAATATGCACGGGTAAATGATATTACCGAAGCAGGGGATCAGAATACGGAAATCAAATGTGATAAAATGCATAATGAAATATTTGATGTTGTGCTTTATACATGAATATGCATGTATATGGTTATGATTATGCTGACAAAATATAAAGGATACAAATAACTATAGATTTGAATCACTGTTGTAACACTCGACTAATCTCAACAAGATAGAAACACCAACTAGAGAAAATGCTAGGGATGAAAATAAATCATCTAGCTTCGCATAAATCAGCTTTGGCTGGAAAAATCCTGGAGAACATGATTCCAAACAATCATGGCAAACTCTTCGAGGAGAGCGCACTGCTGAAGGATGATCCGCCAAGAATGTCGAGGATAGAGAAAAGATCTGTTGAGGATCCAAATTATCAATATTGCGAGGAATTTTAAGTCAACACCATATCAAATGGGAGACAACCTTGCAGGGGACAAAAATTAAATAATGCTCCAAATCTAATATTGCTCCAAATCTAATACTGTCGGGAAAAAGGGAACTTCCATCAGAAGATGAACTCTGTCGGGAAATACAGGAGGTAAAACTCTGCATGAGGATTTAAGAAAATTGTTGGGGTGTTGTGACCAAGATCGTTGCATTCCTCAATAATCATTGAATTCTTCTTGGAAATTGTGAAATAAACCAATTCCAAGGCAAAGATAACCAAATTTGACTCGCACAAAGGAGAAACTGCCGAAGTTATGCAACACAAATATGCAAGATAGAAACCAAATAAAGGTTCCAGATCATAAACCACAAACTGGGAGAATACAAAACATGAGCACCTCAGCTGGGGGATATGAATTTGCAAAGGGGCCGATCATCAGCTCAACTGGAGATGAGACCCACTGTCTCTACTAGGGATGAGAAATCACACAGGGAGAAACTCTTCAAACAATCTAGGGATAAACGACAAATTGTTGGGGAGGAAAATAGTTGCCAAACCAACTTCTAGGGGAAGAACCACAATGCTTCACACTTTAATACTTACATGTTCTCAGATTGTTGTTGATATTCCTTACTGAAATCGGTTGTTCTTAAAGTGACTATTTTTTATTATTTTAAGAAAAATAATTATCCATTAATTTATTTCAAAATTATCATCATAAAAATTCAATTTTATTTAGCAGAAGTAAATAAGAATAGAAACAATTGGATAAAAGCTCAACATTATTTAATAGAATGGTAGTCCATAAATGATGAAACTTCATAGATATTTACAAAGTTTGAAAATGGTAATTTACTTGGAAAAGGGATACATTGAATATAATGATCACTATTCTCCCTACCAACTTCAACATCCATTGTGCTTGTCTTCAGTTGAGAATGATGAATTAGAACTAAATGACTTACTCAAAACTGCTTCCATGATCAGGACCAACCGAATGCAGTTACTGGCCAAAATCCCTAATTTTTGCCTAGATTTCCCCAAGGCGGGGTACTCAATCTACCGGGATAAATTTTCTATTTTATGTCTCTAATTTTTTCCTGGATCGCCCTTTCGGGTTTTCAATCCACCGAGACGCTCATTTTTTGCCTAAGTCGCCCTTTCAGGTTTTCAACTTAGCGAGTTGTTCTTTTCTTTTTTTAGGCGAAGTATTTCTTGACTGCATCGACACTCACAAGACGCGTGAACTCTTCACCATCCATAGTTGTAAGAATCAAAGCACCGCCTAAAAAGGCTCTCTTAACAACATATGGGCCTTCATAATAAGGAGTCCATTTTCCCCTAGCATCAGGTTTGAAAGATAAAATCTTCTTGAGCACAAGGTAACCTTCTCTAAACACACAAGGCATGACCTTCTTATCAAAAGCTTTCATCATTCTTTGTTGATATAACTGGCCATGACACATGCTAGTCAATCTTTTCTCTTCAATCAAATTCAACTGATCATATCTTATCTAGCACCATTCAACTTCTGTCAACTTGGCTTCCATTAGCACACGCAAAGACGGGATCACAACCTCTACTGGGAGCACAACTTTTATGCCATAAACAAGAGAGAAAGGGGTTTCCCTATAATTAACACACATGCGGACTTTTCCATCTTTCTTAGGAACACGCACAATATCGGCCACCCACTGCGGATACTCGGAGGTTACAACAAAACCAACATCAATCTGCTTTTGCACTTCCTCTTTGATCTTTACTGCCATATCAGGATGAGTTCTTCTCAACTTCTGCTTGACCTGCGAACATTATGTCTTCAACAGAAATCTATGCTCCACAATCTCAGAATCTAACCCAGGAATATCTTGATAGGACCAATCAAACATATCAGAATAATTTCAACGAAGATAAACCAACCCCTTCTTAGCTTCTGGACACAGTTGAGACCCAATCTTGACTTCCTTCACATCATTCTCGGAACCCAAGTTGACTAATTCAATCTACTCTTCAAATGGATGAATGACTTTTTCTTCGTGCTCAAGCAAACGAGATAATTCATCAGATACTTCTTCATCATCGTCCTCTTCCTCATCTTCAAACACAGGGAAATTAGAGTTTGGAGAGGGAGTAGGATCATTGTATTCAATGGGTTTGAGAACCAACCTGCATAAAGATTTGATATTTTGTTTTTAGAGAAATAGAGTGCGAACAAATATTATGCATATGGAAGATTATTATTTGTTTATGTTCTTTGTGATTACCATTTTCAAAAAAAGCGAAAAATAAAAATAAAACATCATAGATATGGATGAATAAATTGTATTTTATTTATGATAATAATAAAAATTCCCAACAATGTTCACTTCTCCCTTAGGCATAGGAGAAGGATTTTCTTAAAACAATAAAACAAATTACTTAGAATGGTGAATGATAGTAGGAATATCAACAGCAACCCAATTGTTGCAAATCTGGCCATGTGTTACAAAGTTGGCGCAAGCTTCGTCTTCATCACCATTGTCTTCAATGACATCAACTGAGTGTTGATCATTCTCATGAATGAACCTTCAACTGTGAAAACATGGTTGCATAACTTTGGCTTTGGCGTTGAATGGCCCTGGTTGAAATCCTAGCCCAGCTCTATTCTTGTTCTCGGTAATCTCCAAAACATGACCCCATTTGTCAATACTGTCAGTCTGAATAGCCTCTTGTGCATCTTTCAAAGAAGACAGGGGTGCCCCAGTTTTCTTCAATTCATCAGCAACAGATGAAGCTTGGAATGATGTTGCAAATTCTTATTCAGCTTCCACATAAGTGAAAGATGACAAATGGCTCACCAACAATGCCTTCTCTGCACCAACAACGACAAGCTTGTCGTTCTTCACAAATTTCAGCTTCCGGTGAAGAGTAGACGTCACTGCTCCATCTTCATGAATCCATGGCCTTCCCAACAAGAAAATGTAGGTCGGGTGGATATCCATTACCTGGAAAGTAATTTGGAAATCACTCGGACCTATCTTTACTGGAAGGTTCACTTCTCCAATGACAGTTTTACAAGAACCGTCAAACGCTTTGATAACTACACTGTTGTACCTCATTGGGGCGCCTTGATAAGAGAGTTTTGATATAGTTAACTTTGGAAACACATTCAATGATGACCCAGTGTCAACCAACACATTGGACAGAGCATCCTCCTTGCAATACATCGAAATATGTAATTCCAAATTGTGATTTCTACCTTCCTCTGGAAGATCTTCATCACAAAAACTCAAATTGTTACAAGAAGTAATGTTGGAAACTCTGTGGTCAAACTGATCCACAGTAACATTGTGCTCAACATAAGCATGTTCCAACATTTTCTACAACGCTTCTCGGTGTGATTCGGAATTCATCATCAGTGACAACACGGAGATCTTTGACGGAGTCTGGAGCAGTTGTTTCACAATATTGAATTCACTTCTCTTAATCAACCTTAATACCTCATCATCATCGTTAGTCTTCAACTTGCTGGACTCACCAGACTGACACGTTGGAGCACTAACTGGATTCACCACTGGAATCTCTGTCTTCTTACTTATCGACATATCTTCTACAATCTTTAGAAATATTGGACTGAACACACGACCGCTATGGGTCACCTTCGCAATATCTGCAATATTTACCACTGAGTCTACAACGGGTAGAGGAACCTCTTGGCCGTTTTTAATCATAGTGGCATTGTATTGGTATGGCACAACTTTATCGAATGAGTAGGGGACAGGGCCTACCAACTGCATAACCAACGATGATACCGATCTATTGACATTATTACTGTTGCTGCTCTCTAATTGAATGACTATCCGCTCAGGGTTCTTGAACACTAGCACAATCACATTCACATCATCTCCCATATCCCTCGATTATTTAATCTAGATTACATTCTCATCCATCAACTTCTGGACATCTTTCTTTACAATCATACACCCACGGGGGTTCACGCTGCAAATGACACAACCATCATGGTCATTTCACAGTCACTGATTAAACATAAAGTCTTATGCATTTCCATTAGAGATCTTTGGATACGTCTTACATCAAAAACTCGGAAATTCCCTGGACAATCATCCACCATGTTGACAGAAGCGTTACCATGAGCAGGCAACAAATTGGCTTTCACATTTGGTGCTTTGTCCTCAAAGGACACCATACCACTCTTCACAAGCTTCTGAACTTCATACCTTAGAGGATAGAGATTCTCTATATCATGGCCAGGGGATCCCTGGTGGAAAGCACAATGAAGATCAGGCTTGAACCACCATGGTAGTGGCTCAGGAATTTGTAGAGGATTTCTTGGTTGAATGAGATTTTTGAGGACCAATGACGGGTATAACTCTGCATACGTCATAGGAATAGGGTCAAAGGAGACCTTCTTCCTCTCAAAACATTGTTGGTGATTATGGTTGTTATTATTATAGTTGGTTCTTTGTTGTGGTTGTTGTTAATGTTGTTTTTGCTAAATTGGAACTGATTGATTATTGCAATTGTTGGAAAAAACGAAATTACTGAGGAAAGTTGATGTTGGTGTTGACGGGGTTGGAACTCTTTCTGAAATGAGGCCTCCTCTTCCTCCCCACTGACACTGAGTTAGTTTCTCCCTCCTTACTCTTGGAGAAACTCCCACCATACTTCTTGTTGACTGATGCTTCTTCCTTAGACAAACGTCATTCACATACTCCTTCTTCTAGCCTCATCCCCATGTTTACCATTTTAGTAAAATGATTGGGGGCACTTGCAATCATACATTCGTAATAAAACAAACTCAGTGTCTTCTGTAAGACCCCAATTTTGGCCCTAAGATCCCTCATGGCATCATAACATTGCATTTTGAAAAGCCTCAAGGATCATGAGCATCTTGGTTCCCTTTGCCTTTGGGTGGGACCTCTTGTGAGTGGTTTGAGATCACCAAGCATGCTTGAATTGTATATCATTGCTTTTCTCATTTTATTTACTAACCAAAAACACAAAAATATGTTACTAACATTTCTTGTTTGTAGCTTGAGCAATCACAAGGTCTAAAAGCTTCTAGGAGATCCTTTGTGCAATGATAAGGTCAAGAGGAGATGAAAGCAAGCATGGTAATGGTTCATAAAGCTCTAATCCATCAAATATGCCTCCCTAGTATCTCAATTCATCATTTTGATCAAAGCAAGTCAAGGGGTTTGAGGTTTGTTTCCCAAGGAAACCCTAATTCACATGTTCATCAACTGTGCCTTGCTCTTGAAGCAACCTCAACCCATGGTCAAATACAATCAAGGTAATTTCTTTAATTCATTATTCCATGCATATTTGAACTTATTTGAGTGCCCTCAATCATCAATTCATCAATATATGAGTGGTGGACTTGAGAAGTTGATCAGTCAATTCATTTGTCTATTTTGAAATGCACTGAGACCTAACTTTTTATGTGTTGGTCAATAGGGGATGATCCCAAGAGAACACATGTTATTAAGGACAATATGAAAAACTTTAATGATCATCAAAAATTGATTTGAAGCTTGTAAGATCATCACCCATTCCAAGACATTATAGGTCATTTTGACTGAAACCCTAATTTTGGATCAACTTCCCAAGAACATAACTTATTCATTTTTCATGATTTTTAGGTGGAACTAAATGCATTGGAAATCTTATTATGTATAATTCAAATGTTATGTTGAGAAAAATTTCAAAATCTCAAAATAAATACATGTGATAATGCAAAACATTATAGGTCACTTTGGACCAAATGCATTGAAATGTAAAAATGTCCAACTTCAAGTGCCCATAACTTCTTCATTAAAACTCCAAATGATTCAAACTTTAAGTCCAAATTGATTATCTTGAAAATATCTACAACTTTCGTGTTGAAGATTTTATCATTTGGAGCTTGCATCATTGAGATAGAAGGGCTTGAACAGTGGCCAAATTTGGAAACTTCACATATGCATGTTTTACACCTTACACTTCAAGTCCAAATTTCTTTAATTTCCAAGGCCCAATTGGAATTTTGATCAACATATCATTTGTTCCTTATGCAACAAGCTTCCTAACCATTACTCACAAGGTTGCATTTGGAGTTTAGAAGCACCATTTTCGAAGGCATGAAGAATTAAGTGCATTTTGTGAAATTCAATTCAATTGCCATGCATGAGCTGATTACACTTAATGTACACGTCCATTTGCAATTCACATGAACTCAGCAGGTCATTTCAGTCTTCATTGGGCCTTCCACATGATCATACAAGCCCATGCAATGCAAAATCCATTTGCCATGCACACGAGTTAACTCATGCATTCAGCCCTCTCCAGCTATAAATACATGTGCTATGCTCTTCAATTCTCCAACCTGAAGGCGCCTGAAATACTGCAAGACTGAATCCCTAACCACACATAAAGGAACAAGTTCATTTTTCTTCAAAAATTCAGATCTGAAATTCAATTGCATTTGGTTGAATTTTCAGATCTAAAGTTCCTAGACCTTCATCATTTGATCTATTGAGGCTTCTGTTTGCAAAAGGAACCAAGGAGAGTGACTCAAAAATCTTCACAATCCAAAGGTTTTGATCAACTATTTTTTTCTTCGAATCTCCTTATACTTTGATCCATTGGCCTTGATATTATGTTGTCTGAAGTCCTCTCTATAGAGGCATCATTATTGAGTGCTTAATTGTTGAAATCGAGCAAGTTCAGTTGAACATCACCAAACTTCCATCTCAGATTTTTCTCTTAATAGGAATCTAGAGTGGAAGTGAGTGGTATAGGAGTGATGTACATCACTTCACCTTTCGAATGATGCCTGAATCGTTCATTTTAGTTAGCATTTGAATCTCTGCATTTTTTGACCTTTGCCGGAGCTCACCGGAGAAGACGGTGGCGCTGGCCACCGTCTCATTGTCAGATCAATCCTGAGCCGTTGGATGCATTTTCCAGTTTATATCATAGCCATCAGATCTTATGACTTTATTTAATTCATTGTGTTTCTCATTGACCTTGGACTATGGTGCGCGCGCAGCTCATTGCCATTAGATCCTCCACGTCAATTAATGAGGATCCATCCAACGCGTGTGGATTTTTCTAATTTCTGAATTTTCCATTTTTATTTTTTAATTCCATCTCATTTTCAAAAATTCATATCTCTTTTATTATTGGTCCAAAAAATATGGGACTAATTGCATTATTTCTCTTTTAATTTCTAGTTTCTAAAAATGATTTTTAATATTGTTTATTTTATCATTTTCTATTTTTTAATAATTTTCTCTTTTCTGGTCATTTTTAATTCATTTTAAATAGTTTTTGATATTCAAAAAATACAAAAATATTTTTCTAACCTCTTTGAATGATGATGGATCTATGAAAAATATTCTCATCAATTTATTAATTGATTTGAGATTTATTTGAGATTTTAGTTCAATTAGGTTATTTTTATTCATTTCTGATTGATTAAAAATAGTTTCTGACTTTTAAAAATGCTGAAATTTTTTGTCAAACTTTGTTTGACCTTGTTGAACTTGGGATAATTCACTTGGACTTTTCAAAGTTGATTTGAAGTGAATTTGAAGTTTGACCTTTCTTTAATATTTTAATTCAAGTTTATTTTCAAATATTAAAAATGCCAAAAATATTTTGTTTATTTCTTGACTTCCAATCTTCATCCCACTTCTGTTTTTTTATGGTTTGACCTTGATCTTCCCTATCTTTGGTCAACATTTGTGGATTGGTACATTCCATTTCATTTAATGCACTTTATTTTCTTCATTTTCATTATCCATCTTCTTCTTCTTCTCCTTTTCTTTTTGATCAATGAGTTAAAGATTGATAAGTTAGCATTGATTATGGAGGTTTAATCTTCCTTGATTCAAATCTAATTCATCTTGATCAAATGATCAAGTGAATGGATTTGCATTAAGGATAGGTTGCTTTTTAAATCATGCAAAGGACTTAAACCAATACAAGATCATTTCTCATCTTCTTTTTGGCATGGCAAGTTGTTGGAACTTGGTTCACTAATCAAGACTTCTAACTTGTGTTGTTGCCTACATTATTATTGACCGGCCTCAGATAGTTGTGACTTCTACATAAGTCCAATTACGATTGCTTAACATAGCGCTAAATTTGCCTTATGGCACACTAACTATTAACCCTAACCATTAACCATTAACATTTACTTCTTGCTCTTTACATTTATGCAATTTACTATTCTTGTACATATTTCTCCATTTGCTTTTCCCTTTTGCTCATTTGAGCACATGTTTATGTTAATGCAATTTGCCCTTTGCTCACTTGAGCACATAATTGTATATATATTATTGTGCTTGTGTTTTGTTTTGATTGTTGTGGACCAAATGCAAAGAAATGGACAAATGGACTTAGTTTCTAGGACATTCCCTATGCAAAATTGGTGTAAAACGACCCTAAGGTTGAAGATGGATTAGAAGGACCAAACCTCTAAACTCACTCTTGTCCATTCTTGATTTACTTCATGGAACTTTTGATGTGTGTGCTTTTGTGCTAGGGGATTCCATGAGAGCTCAAATTGAAGAACCATTGCCATGTTCATCCAAAGTGAAAGATACAAGATGCATTGAGGATTCCATAAGGCTTAGGTTTCTTATGCTTTTGATTTTCAAATTTTCTTTTCATAACACTTATTTTGAATTGAACTCTTAAGTCAACTTTGACCATATTTTGTACATACTTTTCATTGGTAAATATAACCCATTCAAATGTCTTTTTGTGGTTTCAATGGCCACTCTCTTAATCAAATTTTTTCATAACCTTTAGCTATTAGGTTTGAGTTATCCTTGAGGTAGATGTAATACTCACCTATATCCTTAGTGATGGACAATGAGTCTTCCATGCTTATTATAGGGTTAACCCCTCAATAGCATGTTGAAGCTATCCTCACATGGTGGATTTGTGGTTTTAGGTTGAGTTTTCTCCCTTGGATAACAAAAGACCTTAAGGCTTTTGGACCAATTAATTCACCAACTCATTTTTGAAATTTTTTATCCCGAACTACGAGGTTTTGATCCTAATCTTTTTTAAGATGGTACGTAGGCAATGGGTTTATCCATCCAAACACAAAATGTAAATAACTTGTACATTCTCTTCTCATCTCTTCAATCATGTTTGCACAAACAAATTTTCACAAAATACCAACCTTACACCAAATATGAGAAGGGCTCCCTAGGAGTACCTAGGATGTTTTGGGTGTTTAAAACCTTACCATTACATAACCAACCCCCTTACCCAGATCTCTGACATTTTTACTAGTTTTTGATTTGATAAAACTTTTAGGTTTTTGTTCGCTTTTGATCCGTTGTCGCACACGGGTCAAAAACGAGTTTAAAAGTGTAGTAAAACGGAAGCGACACTCGAATATCGTATCACAATGACTCTTAAATGTTATAACCAAACGAATGAAAATAAGTGGGGTTTTAAGGTTCAAAACTTAAATTGATGATTATTAAAGGTAAAATCAAAATTGATAAATAAGCTAATCTATTGTATCGATTTCTGACTTATCATCGATTCTTATAATTTCAATTCCCTAGCGGATTCAATCCCATTCGATTATAATACCCACTGACAAGCGCAAATTGGTATTATATGATGTATGTTCCTAATTTCTGAATTAAGCAAACGGATTTAAGCAAACGCGAATTAAGCAAACGCGACTTAATCAAACACAATAACGAAAAAGCTACGCTAACGTGATTATAGTTAAGGATCATACAAACAATCAAATTTAATCAACTCTATCCTATAAGAAACAATCGAATTAAGCAAACGAAAGTAAATCGAATTAAGCAAACGAGTTTATAGGAAGAATTGAAAAGAAATCGAAATTAAAGTGAAATTATTAAAAACCTCAAAGTGGAATTCGAATACAACAGATCAGCTCTTTGGGAATTAGCTCTCCATGAAATCTTCTAAGCAATAATGTCTCATCAAAATTCAGAAATAGGATTTCTATAGTAGTAAAAGACCTAATATAATAAAAGGTAAATTTGGGCCCTTATAGGATCCAACCCGAAAATTACAAAAACTGGCCCAATACAACTAACCCAAACAAAATATAAAAATAATGCAGCAGCTTCAACGAAATTTCTGGCCCTGCTACAGTCTGATTCAGCTCTCGACTTCTGAATAAAAGTTGTAGATCTTTTTCTTAGATTTCCATCGACTGGTAGCACATCTCAATCCGATACTCCTAGCTCAAGATATGATTTTTCTCGCAAAAGCTGCTAATGCTGAAAATTAAATACGAAAATTAAATAAGTGCAAAAATAAAATAAATTATGAAAACACATTAAAACATAAAAATAATCAAAGCAAATCGAAGAAATGCTTAAGTACAAATATGGAAGAACGTGCATCAAAATGCACTGATCAAACTCCCCCACACTTGAACTTTTGCACTCCGAGCAAAATGAAAAACAAAACAAAACACAGACACATCAACGGTTACTCATTCTAGGCTACAAGTCATCTTCGGTTAAGTTTGTTTCGATAGGTACTAATCTTGCATACTAAGGACATTGTAAGAACACTAATCCACAGTTATGCAGACATAAACCTCCTGAATACACAAATCAACTCGAATCATGTTATTATATTAAAGCCTAACTTACTCATCCTTCTTTGGCTCTTTTTCATTCAGGCGCAATCACATTAAGCCCGTTATCTCCACACACTCATAGCAAGGCGACCGGTTAGTGACTCTGATCCTTTTCTACACGGGGTTCTGGTACTTAAGTGGCATAACCCTTTGCTTACTCACTTGTAGTTGCGGGGGATCAGACCGTAATTCGCCCTACCAAGTTCAGCACCAGAAACCGCTGAACCAACTAACAACGAGTCAAAAAAAAATTTTTTGAAGGTTCTACAACCGTTGAGTTAAGTGACCGGGTGAGGGTCACCAAACTTAGAAGGTGCATTCCTTTATTTTTTTCTCTTTTTTTTTTGGAACACTCACTTATATTCATCGGCTTCCCTGCGTAGAGTGTGTGTGAGATGGTGCTGACTGTTAAAATAAACTACTCGAGAGCTGTCAGAGAATGAGAATTTAAGGCTAAAACATAATAAGAATTCGAATCAATTTCCATATGCAGAAGACTTACGGTGTTAAGACGATACCGATCTTGTGAATTTTTCCCAAGTCTCCGCAAACTAATCTCAAATTAGTCAGTCTATAGCCTAAAACTTTCAAGAAGATGCATTTTTTTAGCAACTAAAAACCAAAAACAGAGAAAAACTGAAAAACAAAATAAATAAAACAAAACAAATAAATGATTCCCTCCCCCACACTTAAAACATACATTGTCCTCAATGAAATACCATAAATATAAAATAAGAGCGGGAGAAAGGAAAGAACACACCCGAGGAGTCAAGGCGGATAAGTGATTGCATAAGTAGCCTTTCCCAAAGAGAGTTCTTCTACAGTCTCTTCTTCCAAAGTCGGGTTCTCATGTAGTAGCTTTGGGTAGTGTCCATTGACCTTGAACTTTTGATTAGTGCATTTGCCTTGTATTCCAGGATCAAAGAAGAATCTTTGATAAGTAAAAGTGTTGAATGAACGCGTGAAAGTGATCTCCTTTTCCATAACATCAAGAATTAAAGGATTACGGGGTTGCCTCACTAATTTTGTTTCATCTTTAAGTGAGATCTTATACATACATATGGATGGGATAATATCACGAGTGTCAGCCAAGGTCCATCTAATTCCCTTCTTATGTTTCTGCTTAAGTTGAAGCTTTGATGAATAATATAAATCCTCAGAAAGTGGTTTAGGCTCTAAAGAATGTGGTTGTTCAATGGATGGTATGTTTGGGGCAACCGAAATGTTAAGAGCTTCAGCTACATAAACAACTTCATTTACATTGTTACCCTGCAAGGCAGCATCAATCTCAGCACAAACAGCACAAAGGTTAGTGTTAGTACAATCATCACATGAGCAAATATCATCAAAACCAGATAAAGTTGGAAAATCAGCTGAAAACAAATTAAAATAAACTTCATCAACAACTTCAGAAACTAACTCTATTTGAAAAACATAATGCTCTTCCTCGTCAATCTTCTTATTTTTAATACTCCTTGTGGGAAAGGGATTGATAATACATACTTTTTTTCAACCTCGACAACAATAGAAGGTTCAGGTTTATTTTCAAGTGCTACACTAACAATGTTTTTATTTTTTTCTGGGGCTGTTTCTGTAACCTTTCCAGATCTCAACAAAATCGCACTCACATTAGCATTAGAATCCTTTGGATTGACAACTGTTTGGGTTGGAAGCTGGTTCGACCCTTGGGCTTGCATGTTATTTATTTGAGTAGCAAGTTGTCCCATTTGTGTGTTCAAGGTCTGAATACTAGAATCTGTTCGCTGTTGAAATTGGAGACTGTTTACAACCATTTGCTTGACAAGTTCCTCTAGTGAAGGTTCAGAAGGTAAAGAGGTGGTTACCTGTGGAGGGTTATATGGTGGTGGTGGTGGAATGGGTAGCATCAATTGTTTCACTAAAGAGGTAAGTTCATCAATTCTGGTTTCTAGAGCTTTGTTGGAAGAAGAAACCTGAATCTCATTCACACCTTTTGCTTGGACCATAAAATTATCCCTTGTTATGAACTGTTGGGAGTTAAGTGACATGTTCTCAATCAAAGATTTGGCAGTAACAGGATACTCAATACATAAAGCATTATAATTAACATCAGGGGCAACAAGTTCTCTGAGAGTTCTTTGGTCATCCATGTTAAACTCAATAGAAAAAAAATTAACAAACAATGAGAAAACACAACTAATTCAACAATGCAGCAACAAATAGGAAAATATCGACAATGTCCCTATTAAGTAAAAACAATTGAAATACGAAAAAAAACGATTAAAAAAAATACCAAAAAATACAAAAACACAAATATTAATCTAATAACGTCAATTAAGAATTTTGAGAATTTTTGCGGAATTTTCTGAAACTACCAAAACAGAAATAAAATCATAAAAAATAGAAAAATAAGCAATTTCGGTTTTTTAGGGAGGCATCCACTATTTATTCTATAAATAGAGGCTTTTGATTACTGATTTTTTCCTAATGAATCGACAAAAAATCAGAATAATCTGAGACAATTTATTTAAAAACAAATTTTTTTTTATCCTAAACTGCAAAAAGACCAAGACACAAGAAGTTTAGAGAAAAAAATGCTAAAACACAATACCTAAAATTATAATAATGGTTAAGATCTACAAGAGTCCCCGGCAACGGCACCAATTTGATCCGTTGTCGCACACGGGTCAAAAACGAGTTTAAAAGTGTAGTAAAACGGAAGCGACACTCGAATATCGTATCACAAAGACTCTTAAATGTTATAACCAAACGAATGAAAATAAGGGGAATTTTAAGGTTCAAAACTTAAATCGATGATTATTAAAGGTAAAATCAAAATTGATAAATAAGCTAATCTATTCTATCGATTTCTGACTTATCATCGATTCTTATAGTTTCAATTCCCTAGCGGATTCAGTCTCATTCGATTACAATACCCACTGACAAGCGCAAATTGGTATTATATGATGTATGTTCCTAATTTCCGAATTAAGCAAACGGATTTAAGCAGACGCAAATTAAGCAAACGCGACTTAATCAAACACGATAACGAAAAAGCTATACTAACGTGATTATAGTTAAGGATCATACAAACAATCAAATTTAATCAACTCTATCCTATAAGAAACAATTGAATTAAACAAACGAAAGTAATCGAATTAAGCAAACGAGTTTATAGGAAGAATTGAAAAGAAATCGAAATTAAAGTGAAATTATTAAAAACCTCAAAGTGGAATTCGAATACAACAGATCAGCTCTTTGGGAATTAGCTCTCCATGAAATCTTCTAAGCAATAATGTCTCATCAAAATTCAGAAATAGGATTTCTATAGTAGTAAAAGACTAATATAATAAAAGGTAAATTCGGGCCCTTATAGGATCCAACCCGAAAATTACAAAAACTGGCCCAATACAACTAACCCAAACAAAATATAAAAATAATGCAGCAGCTTCAACGAAATTTCTGGCCCTGCTACAATCTGATTCAGCTCTCGACTTCTGAATAAAAGTTGTAGATCTTTTTCTTAGCTTTCCATCGACTGGTAGCACGTCTCAATCCGATACTCCTAGCTCAAGATATGATTTTTCTCGCGAAAGCTGCTAATGCTGAAAATTAAATAAGTGCAAAAATAAAATAAATTATGAAAACACATTAAAACATAAAAATAATCAAAGCAAACCGAAGAAATGCTTAAGTACAAACATGGAAGAACGTGCATCAAAATGCATTGATCAGCTTTCTAACCATTCCTTTGGATAAATAGAAGTGAGGTGGCGACTCTATTTGTATGATTTACCTTGGATTTTGTCAATATCTCTAATGGTAACGAATACCCCGCTACATCTTCAAGAAGATCTTCGTCGTCTATTTTTCTTCCAAAGGTGGACTTATCTGGGCAGCCAGTTCTCTACATCTCTGGGCATATTCTTTGAATTACTCTTTATCCTTCTGAGACATAGACCTCAACTAGTCTCTATCAAGCACCATATCCACATTGTACTTATACTGCTTGACAAAGGCCTCGCCTAAGTCATTGAAAGTATGGATGCTTGCACTGTCCAAACCCATGTACCACCTCAAGGCAACTCCAGCTAAACAAACTTGGAAATAATGAATCAACAGCTGATCATTATCAGTCTGAGTAGAAATTTTTCTGGCATACATCACATGATGTCTTAGCGAGAAAGTATTCCCTTTGTACTTTTCAAAGTTTGGGACCTTGAATTTCACCGGGATCTTAACATAGGGGACCAAGAAGAGTTCAACAACACTCTTCCCAAACAAGTCTTTCCCTCTCAGAGTCTTCAACTCTTTGCGCAGCTCAAGGAACTGATCTTTCATCTTATCCATCTTCTCATACACATTTGGACCCTCGGACGACTCAAAGTGGTAGATAGTGTCCTTAACACGAGGCAGAGTGTGAAAAAATGGAGGTGGCACTATCATGATCGGGCTAGATGCCGATAGAGAAACAAGTGTGGGTGCATACCCTTCAGGCATAAAATTTGATGGAATTCCCCAATGGAATCCAATAGGCATAGCAGGAATGGATTGGCGGGTATCGGTAACAGGAACAGTTGAGGTAGCAACCTCATAAATGACAGTCCTTTGAGGAGGAGGAGTTGCAGGAGTTGGTGATGACTGATTTTGGGCAGCAATCACAAATTCCATCAGTGTCATTAATCTGGCGATTTGTTCCTTCAACTCTCGGTTCTCTTGCTCTAGCTTCTCTATGATCTTTGGTTGATTAGCATGAGTATTATAGCGGTGAGTCATCTTGGCTGATGCACAAAACAAGATCTGATAAGACATCTGGCGATAGAAACCTGTTATGCAAATGATGCATGAAATGCAATGTTTTTTATTGTTTTTAATTTGAAGGAACGTATGAAGTTCTATTTGCAAATATATATATTTGAATAATAACAATAATAACAATTTGATTGACCATAAAATATCTTTTTATGCATAAAATTTTAGAAGGATTACACTGAGTACAATTTCAGAAACCAAAATACAAATATAAGAGAAAAGGAAACTATCATCCTAAGGATCCCTAGTAACTGCATCTGATGATCTGGCTACGGGTGCATACTTCCTTCGGATGCGTCGAATCTCGGACTCAAAGGATGTCTTCATCTGAGCCTTTTCAAGAACTAGTTGATCAAATCTCTTCTTCCAAGCACTGAAAGGATGAGGCATACTAGAGGAAGATAGGCCCTCTGGCTCTCTCTGTCTCTTTATGTCTCAGTCTTCAAGAATCTCGATAAGCACGTCCTTGTCTTTCGACTCAAGATGCAACTCTTCATGCTTTCGACTCAAAGTATGGAACCACTCTTCCCATATCTCTCTCTCTTGATTCATCTTGGTGAGTGCCACTTAATTTCTGTAACGGTAAATTCATGACCATCAAGTTATGGATAATCTCAACTTCAATAAAACCAGAGTCGCCACTATGCTTTTATTGTTTCCAAAGGAAAAGGGAAAAGTACGAACAAAACCCAAAGATAAGAAGTTTTCAAATCAAAACAAATAAAATGCCAGAGATTACAAGTAAGGGGCTTGGTTACACAGAGGGAAGGTGTTAGCACCCAAAGTGTCTTAGGTACTCCTAGGGAGCCCTTTTTTATGTGCGCATATGTGTTTAGTATAAAAGATGTTTGAGAAAAATAGAGTGTGGGGATGAGAAAATAATTCATTGATTATATTTTTGTGTTTGACAAGACATTCAGACTTGTGCTTATGTACCAACATAAAAATGAGGAATCAAAACCTTGTAGTTCGTGGTAAAAAATTCAAATAAGTTGGTGAATTGCTTTTAACAAAGGTTTAAATGAAAAGGCACAAAGGGCCAAAAATTTGAATGAGGTTGTTAGTTCTTTTTGTCTTTTTGAAACTTAAGTCAACATGGTTAAGTTTATTTATAAATTTGATTAAGAAAAGTCATAAAAATTCATTGGCATAAGGCCAAAGCTTCTAATCATTAAAACAAAGTCTAAGTTTGAAATCGCAAGCAAAGAAATGTTTTGGAAAAGGGGGAGAGATTTTGAAATTTAAGAAGTGGGATGAGATGAAAAGGCTATCCTAAGCATAAATTTAAAAGTTAAGAGTTGAAAAGATCTGACCAATGGGAAGTAATCCAACAGACAAGAATGTCATATAGAAATCCATTTTCCTTCGGACTTTTATCAAGCAATAATCAATAAGCGATGAGAAATATCCAGACATCATGAAGGTCAAGGCATCAAATAAATATATCCACATCCAAGCAAGAAATTACAATAGCTAGCAGTCTCCATTGTCTTCCCATGTATCAGATGAAATATTCCTTGATCAACTTAGAGCAAAGCATCAGACACAAGATCAAAATAACAATTAAGCACAAAGACAGAGTAGCAGATGAATTCAAACAAATCCCAAGGCTTGTATCAGATGAAGGCACAATTCACAATAGCTTATTCTCAAAATGTTAGCATTGACCAAGTCCTTTTTGCACTGGGAATGTTGCCTAATCCTAAGTCCAGAAGTTTAGATCAAGTTCAACTGTCCACCCGATGTTTTTTAGGGTTTTCATTGTTATTAGGTATTTTAAGGTCCTAAGACCATAAACAAAATCAAAACGCACAAACAAAATATATACAATCACAAGATATGGCTCAAATGAGCAAAGTGAATATGACATAAACATAAACAAGTTATATGAAATGTAAATGGTAATGAATGATAAATAACTGAAATTTAAATTGCATAAAGTAAATGACTTGAAAGTAAAGCAATATTAACAAGAGTTATTCAAATGTTAGTCAAGAGTTAGTCAAGTGTTAATGGGGATTTTTAATTGATTAAGTCATTTTTTGGAGAACACTCAACCATTCATTCACAAGTATGAATCCTTAAACCAAGATATCTTCCATGAGAAGGGCTCCAACTTGGATAATTAAACAAGTATACCACTAGCTCCCATGAAAGGAAAAAAGGTCAAGCCCCCATACAATGCCATGAAGAATGGGAGACTTACAATCTCACTTACTAGAATGTTATGCCTTGAGGGTCAAATTTCGCTCTATGTTAAGCAATCGTAATTGGACTTATGTAGAAGTCACAACTATATGAGGTCGGGCAATAAAAATTTGGGTGTTAATGCATGTTAGAGATTTGGTATAAAGAACCAAACTCCTAAAACATACCACACACTAAAAGAAAAGATCAATAGGGAGGAACATATCTCAGTCATACATGTATTGATTCATCTAACACAGGGTCGTTGATGAATCAATTAGCCTTTAGACATTAGACACTTCATTGGTCAAATGAGAGAATGGGGAAGAATAGGGATGTAGATGAAGAGGGAGGGGAAGATAGAAACACAAATTGATCATAGGAGGAATTTCATCAAATCAAAACCATTCATTCATTTTGGGAGATGAAATATACATTTCATCAATCCCCTAAATCCAATGGTTTTGATTCAACAAAAGCCAAATCAACCTTGACCAAGGTCTAAACAGAAAGTCAAACATCACAAGACCATAAGAATAGCTATACAATATTTTTAAACATTTAATTAATTTAAAAATAAATTAAAATACATTTTAATTTGGTCAAAACCTAAAATCCCTTTAAAACACCAAATAAATGGCCAACGGATTTATCCTAGGTCAAACAAGGTCACATGACCTTAGACAAAAAAATTCACAATTTTTAAAAAGTCAGAAGTATATTTAAACAATCAAAAATATGCACAAAAAACATTTAATTCATTAAAAATATCAAAATTAATCCAAAAAAATGATTTTAATTCAGAATATGGAAGAGAAAAATATTTAAAGATTTTTGGTGAAAGTCTCATATTTTTTGGATTAAAAATGAAACTTCTATGAATTAAATAAAATAAGTTGATTAAATGGAAATTCAGAAAATACAAAAAAACAAGGGCCATCAGATCTCCCTCATAAATTGAGGTGGCAGATTTGATGGCCAAGTGCGCGTTCCACAATTGGTCCTTAGTCAATGCGCAACAGGCTTGGTATTTAAAAGCAAGGGACCAGATTAAAACGTGAGATGATGATCAAAGGAAAGGCCGAGATTAAAACATGAGATGATGATCAAATGGACATGCCAACACAACACTGAAGCTAGGGCTCCGGTCATCTTCTCCTATGGACCTCACCGGACTGATCCACCCTCAACTCAATGAAAAATGAAAAACAAGGACATTATTTTAAAGGAAAAATGCTCAGGAGCTCGAATCTGACCTCCATTTATTCCAATTCTAAGTATATTGAAATATACATAGATTTGAAATTTGAGGTTCATGATCTGAGTTGCTTCGATTTGACCTCAAAGCAACTTAATCTTGTTGCCTACATTGGTAGGACTTAAGCCAACCAAAAATCAAAGAGAATGGTGAAGAATTGAGAGAGAATTGAAGAGAGAATATTTTTGAAAAATCACCTTCGAGTAACTTGAATCTGCCTTGATCTTGCTTCTAATTGGCCTTGGCTCGACTCGAGAAGCTTGTAGGAAGTGAATTGGATCAAAGAAGGGCTTGGATTCTAGAAGTTTCAATTTCAAAACAGAAGGAGATATGAAACTCAATTTCAAGTCAAATATTTAAGTTTATCCTTTAATGGAGGTTAGGGAGGCAATGGTGCAAAGCTTCGGCAAGCAGGGAGCCTCTTTCTGATCACAATGGCCTTGTATTTATAGTGCACCAAGTTGCTTTTCATATATTTCCAATTTTTGCCAAATTTAGCAACTCTTGCTTGCATGGATACATGGGCGTGTAAAAGGCGCAATTCATGATGCCAAATGACCCAAAATTTTGTGCTAATCAACCTGAAATGATGTCACGTGGCCATGCATAATGGAAATGAATTTTTACCATAAATCTTGCCAAATGAAGCCTTGTGAAGAACTCATGCGCAAGTCCTTCAAATCTTGTCCAAATGAGGTGATCTTGGAAGTTTTAGAAAGGTGAGATCAAAGGGAATAACTTTAATGTTGAACACATTTACATTTTAAGGTTGGATCATGAAGAGTTTTACGGTGTAAGTTTGTAAAATCAAACATAATTGAAATATGTCTAAGTACCAAGTCAAATGTTCACTTCTTCCACCTTGAATAACTTTTATCGTGTGCTTCAAATGGAAAACATTCATTCATCAAAGTTGTATCTATTTCAAACCTCTTCAATTTGTCATAAATTGGACCTCATTTGAATTTGTCATGAAGGAGTTATGCATTTTAGAAGTTGAGGAAAATTGCTTGTTTAATGGTAATGGCCCAAAATGACCTATAAGGTTTCCTCTCGGCACATGACTTTGAAAGTTGAATTTGAAGTTTCTAAAAGAATAAACGTTGGAGAGGAAGTCTTTAAATTTATCATGAAACTTGGATGGCCTTAATCTCATAAAAATTGAGCAAGTTATGGTCCTTGGAAGTTGACCTCTTAACTAGGGTTCAGACAAAATGGCCTATAATTTTTCATCATAAAAAATGAATTTACAAGAACAACTAGCTCTTTACCTCAACATGAAAGCTGTTTGGAATGTCATAATAAGTAACTTTTCTCTTGGAATAATTTTCATATGACAAAAAATGTAGGAGATAGGGTCTAGGGAACCCCAGTTTTGACCAATTGACTTTCTCTGGTCAACCACCTTGAACCTACTTGGAAACTTGAAGTTTTCTTGATCTTTGAGACATATGGAGGATCATATATGAATAATATGATGTAATATGAAGTATCCCTTTAAATATTTGATCAAATGATGAAGAAACTTGTTGAGGAAGTCACACAAGATACCTAGATGAATTAGGGCTTCCAAGACAAACAAGCCTCAAACTCTTGTTGATCTTGATCAAAATGATAGGTGAAGATCATGGGGATCCATATCTGATGTCTAGAGCCAATGTGAGTCATCTCTTTATTTATCTCTTTGCATTGAGGGTCTCAAACCCTAGTTGTGAGCTTGATGAGGCATTGGTGGATGCACACACTACCTACAAAAGAAACAAAGATATACATAGACATATTTTTGGTATTTTGGTTAGTAAATAATTAAAAACAAAGTATGATACAATCAAATATGCTTGGTGATCTCTCCCAATGCAAACGCAATGAATGAGGGGTAATAAGGATGTCAAGGTGTGATCCCAAAGATGTAAATGATGAGATATCATGAGGGGTCTTAGGGTCAAAATTTGGGTCTTACAGAGGGTTTTATCGACTATTTCCCATCGCCTCTCCCATAGAGGAAATAACAATAAAATTCGGTGGCTACTCTTCTGATTTTTGCCCTTTTCTCTTAGAATGAGCATTCTTTAGTCCGTAGTCCTATTTCCCTCGTTATCCGTTGGAAAATTCGTGGTAGTGACAACAACCAACCACCAAAAGACACATGTCATGCAATTATTATTAAATTTAAAAGATAAAATAAAAGAACAAATAAAGAAAAATGGGAAAACATGTTTTGGATCGTCTTTCCCTTTCACAACACCCTGGTTCCCTCGTCGACACATCTTAACCTTTTTTCAGAGGAAAAAAATCTCTCAACAATATTCAGTTTTTCCTCTATCTTTCACAAACAAGTTAATTAACAAATCAAATTCAAATTAAAACTTCAACACACAAAAACAACAACCATGAAAAATCCAGAAAGAATAAGATAAGCTACCGATTAGGAGCGATTCTGCGGTGGTCCTCAAGTGAAACCAGAGGATGTTTATGAGTTGGCCAGTGTGAACCAAGGTAGCTTAAGGAGGAGGTGTCGCGATCAGAGATATGCAACATTGTGCGGTCATGTTTTCTAGCTTGTGACGGAGTCTGTGTTGATTTCGGTTTAAGTTTGTGGTTTGGAAATGGTGTTGTTGCGTGTTATTGGATCAAACATGTGGTATAGTTTTTCTGAGTTTGATGCAATATGTACTCTTCATGTAGTGGAGTTAAGTTGTTGGGGATGCGTGTTTGCACTACGGAGGAAGGATTGTTGGTGTTGGAAGTTAGGTTAGATAATAGGGTTTGGGTCATGGTTGATGAGGATTTGTAGTTCGTTTTGAGGAAATGGAAAGAAGGTGATCAGTGAGGTCGCAGGTGATGTGTTATGGTGGAAAAGATCAAGGTTACACTGGCGGTTATTGGGAAATCGTAGGAATGGTTATATGTTGGTTTTGAAAAGTTAATTTATTCTATAAGTGAGAAATAATGAGCATAAGGTGTTTGTTAAATGTGAAAGAGATCAAGAATAATTAAAGTGTGGGGAGGTTTTACTTTAGTATTGTGAACAGAAGAATATAGGTTGATATTATGGATTGAAGAAGGTTGCAGGGATGTATAAGTTGAGAAAAGGTTACAAGGAGATTTAGGTGAGTGTTGAAGAATGGTCTTTGTGTATGAACCTCGTACATGCTCTTTTCCTTTTTAACCTTTAATTTGTTGTGCCATTTCTTGGTTTGTTGGGGTACAACATGTTATTTGGTTGATGGAGATGAAATTATGTTAAGGGGCAAGGATAATGGTTGTGGATTGTTGTACACAGTTGATATGCATTGATGTATTTGGAGGGAGCGAAGAAGGAAATGGTGGTTTATGGAGGTAGTGTTTAATGCTTTACATGGTGAGGGTGGTGAGATTGGTTGTGTGGGATTTGTATCAAAGTTCTGTGGAAAGAGATGGATGATGTATTTTGGTGGATATTAAAGTGGTTATTGGATATGGTAACTTGTTGTATGAGGTAAATTTTGGTTTTGAACAGTATACATGGTAATATGTTTTGTGATGAATAAAGTTATATTGTTTTCATGGAGGAAACCCGTGATGTGTTTTTATATGAAATGGTGAGTTGAAGAATATTAATGGTGGTTGGTGATATTGTGTTTACTTGGAGGAGGAAGATTGAAAAAGAAGGAAAATGTTGAGAGAGAGTTTTTGTGAGTTTTCTTAAAAAACTGCCAATGAGAGAGGGAGGTCTTCAGATTTGTTTCTTTTTATGAAAGAGATCATATGAATGAGGTTTAGAGGAGAGAGAAAGGTGAGAGGGCATTGATGTAGGAGGGGCGCGTGTCACCTCAACATGGAGGGAAGAAATTGGTTGTTACTATTGGGGAGGAAAATAAGGAGAAGAGTATCCAATGAAATAATGACGCGTTTGGCCTATCAGCTGAAGGAAAAAAATGTTTTTCATCTTGGATGGGCCACGTGTCCCTTTCCAAGAGGATAAGAGAGAGATCCGTTGGGGATCCTTTGGGGAGTGGGCTGCTGTTAGCAGGAGATTTCGACCATTAGGTTGAAGTTCTTTGAAAATATTATGTTTTGGAGAATAATATAAAAATGGCTTTGTGAAGCTATTTATTAAATCCTTTTCTTGGGAGAAAGGACCTTTTTGTCGAAGCTTAAGACTTAGAAGAATTTAGGATCTCCACAAGTTCTCTTCGACATCAGTTTTTGGCAGATTCGAAGCTTCGAGCGGGAAAGATTTGAAATTCAAACGAAGTAGTTTCGTCAGGCGAACGCATGGAAGCATCTGAGACACACAACGCTTGAAAACGTCGAACGTGGCAATCATCTGTGTAGAGACCGTTAGGGTCGAATTATTATAAATAGGAGTCTTAGTTTTTAGATTTCGTGTGTTCAAACTAATATACAAAATTCACTAAAAATACTCAAAGTACCGGAGCAAGAGGAACGAGTCTTTGCTGAAAATGTATGTATGAAGAACACCATGATTACATTTCATGTTATCTTTTTAATGCAAGTTACCTAAATTAAACCATTTACTGTCTTTATTTCTATTTAAGCCTTCTGTCGAATTGCCTTTATCTTCAAAGTCTTTCATCATTGCTTTTACCTTTACATTTACATTTCACCAAACCTTTATTTCCAGCACCTTTTCAAACTTAAAACCTTTTACTTCAAGTTATTTATCTTTACTTTTTCCAATTACCTTTGTTATCTTTAAAAAAGCCTTTTTACAGAATTACTGCCATTTATCTTTTATCTTTAAAGTCATAAGCCTTTAGATTTCGTTTAGAGTTTATTATCGAAACACCTTTTACTTTGTACCATTAACGCTAGATAAAGAACCCTAATTACCATTCATAAAGCAGAAACAAACTTAATCATGAATCAAATCACTATAACACTAGTTCTTGAGACACATGTCCTAGGATCAATCTAGTCGATCATATAAGTTACCAAGATTAATAATATTGGAGGACTAGCGGTTGTTTGTTAGAAATTACTGGTAAACAAATTGGCACACCCAGTGGGACGGTGTCAAAATAACTCTTAATTATAATAGTTTGCTTTACTTTTACAATACAAAATTTTTGTTATTCTTTTGAGTTAAAAAATCATAGTGTTGCATGAACCTTAGAAGTGGTAAGATAGCAAACAATTCACAACCTATAACCAAAAGAAAATACACAAAAAAGATGGTTAATACAACTAGTCAAGGGGAACAATTTCCTCCCCGGGGAACAAGCACAGTCGGAACAAGTTCGATTGATGCATCCACTGAGATCCCTAGTACACAGGCCATACCAACATCTGGATCCATGGCCTTAAATGATTCGACAACAATGCCTATTATGTCAAGCGTAGCAGACGTTTCTGCAAGTTCAATCCCTGGCCTGTTTTCGACAATTGTCAGAACCCAACCAACACCTACTACCCCTAGGCCACCAGGATTTGAGAACTCTAGGCCTTGGAGAGAATACCCATATGGAATGCCATCTACTTCCATGGCAAGACTTCAAAATAATACTTCCATATATACTCAACCCCATAATACGGTTGTTTCGCCAATTCAAAATTTTGGTTCTGGCATGAACCATCTAGGTCGAAATACCCAATCACAAGGAATATCCACCCTATTACCTATCCTTACAACGAATAACCAGGAATCCTTTAGACAATAAATGGATGCTAGTAACCATGATATGGTAGGAGTTCTTGCTAGAGAAATGAATACCATTTTTTCTCCCCTAATACAGAATGTAAATAGGACTAACAATGATAATGCCCAAACATACCAACAACTATCAGCGCAGATGGGACGCATAGCAGATTTCCTAGGCGCCCCTCAGTGCTCTGTTCGACGCGGACCAAACCAAGTTATAATCCAGGAAGAAGAACCAACTATAAATCAGGTTCGACCACCTAGACAAGCGTCTGACGAAAGGGTCATGGGGGCAAGATTAGAATAACAGCCAGTTCGATAGGAAGTCTCTGAAGAACAACCTAGGAGAGTAATGATGGTTAATAGAGACCAGGATGCGGACGAAGTAATTCATAGGGTTAGGCAAGAAAACATGATGGAAAATAAATTAACTACTATGATAGAGAGAATCATGGCCTAGAATGGTCTGAATACAGGACTTCGACGGCCAAATTATACCTCTCCTTTATCAGAATACGTCCTACAAACTGAATTACCAAGGGGTTGTAAAATCCCTAAGTTCACCAAATTCTCAGGGGACACTAGTGAATCCACTATAGAACACATAGCCAGATACATGACTGAGGCAGAGGATTTGGCAAACAGTGAGAACCTAAGAATGAAATATTTCCCCAGTTCTTTAACGAAGAATGCCTTCACGTGGTTTACAACTTTGGCACCAAATTCCATAGATACTTGGCCTCATTTGGAGAGATTATTTCATGAACAATTCTACATGGGCCAAACTAAGATAAGTCTTAAGGAATTAGCCAGTATTAAAAGAAAATTCATTAAACCTATAGATGATTATCTGAATAGGTTCCGTTTGTTGAAATCTAGATGCTTTACAGTAGTGCCTGAACATGAATTGGTCGAAATGGCCGCTGGAGGTTTAGATTATTCCATTAGGAAAAAGTTAGACACCCAGTATCTAAGAGATATGGCCCAATTGGCAGCCAGGGTTCGACAGGTCGAACGTTTAAAAGCTGAAAAGGCCAGAGCAAATAAGAATTATAAGAAAGAAAGGGTTGCTTATGTCGAAGTCGAAGATGAGGAGTCTGAAAACTCTAATGACCCTTATGGTCTCGAGGAATTCGAAGTAGATTTAGCTGAATTAAAAGAAGCACCACCTTATGCTTGTAAATTACTTACACCTTCGAATGGCAGGAACCCTGTCGAAACTGAAAAGAATGATAGATTTCCTAAAAAGACTTGCACATTTGATGTTACCAAATGTGATGAAATCTTCGATTTACTAGTAAAAGATGGCCAAATGATAGTGCCTCCTAATACCAAAATTCCTCCGTTAGAACAACGGAAGAAAAGAGGCTTCTGTAAATATCACAATTTTTAGGCCATAAAACCTCACAATGCTTTCTTTTTAGGGATCTTATTCAGAATGCAATTAAGGATGGCCGCCTCAAGTTCGCTGACAGGGGGAGAAACCAGATGAAGGTTGACGTTGACCCCCTCAACATTGCTGACACAAATTATGATGAACCTGTCGAAATCAACATGATTGACATGGTGGAAGTGGAGGCTGTGAAGGAAACAGGAACTGAAGGCTATGTGCTAGTTGGAAAGCAGGCTACTGATGGCGTAAATAATGATGTTCCCTTTGGAATTTCTGTCGAAGGTGAACAGGTTGTTGATGTCGAACCTAAGGCCACTGAATGTCTTAATGGGAAGGCAACTGAGGCTACTGAGGGCCTAAGGAAGAAATTTGAGGAAATTTCAATCGCTGATGGCGCCAATCTAGGTGTCAACATGGTGGATCTGAACCAACCCCCCCCCCCTAGAGATGGAGGAAATGGAGAGGTGTTTGAAGATAGAGCAAGAGGGAATGTCGTTTGGCTATCCCAAAGCCAATGAGATCCTACATGAATACCTTTGGAGGTGTCACAAAAGAAATTCTGACATGTTGTTGTGCCCAAGGTGTAGCATCATGATGTGTCGAAGGGTGGCTGAGGACTATGAAAGATGAAAACGAACTAAGACTGAGAGAAATTGGAGAAAGGAGAGCCAACTACTGAAGGTGTATCCCAAGCCTGGAGAAAGCCTTCTTGGTTTTATTGTGCGTTTCTACAAGTACGAAACAAAATGCTTGATGTGTCCCAGATGTGGGGCAGTTTACAACAGGGAATTGGCTGAAGCGTTCGAGAGAATTCCATCTAACCAAGGTTGGGATGGACACGGATGTAACCTGAATATGTACATATTCAACAAGAGGGGAGTTCCTAGGAGGCAAGACAACCCTCACCCAAGGGCGAAAAGAGTTACGTTTAGGCTTCCGGCAGAAGTCCCTGAGGACAAATGGACTCAGGTGAGGTCTAAGAAGGGAAAGTGGAAAAGTTTTGAGGATGGAAGAAGAACCTCTTGGGCTTATAAAAAACAGTTCCAGGCATCTAAGAGAGAGGCTATAGGACTGGAGAACTACAAAGGAAAGAATCCCATGTCAAGGTCCCAGTGGAGAAGACATCAGAGGTTGAGGAAGGCTAAAAGAGAGATGACTTCCAGGGAGACTGGAGAATCCAGCAAAAGCAAGGTCCCCTCAAATGTTACAAATTCGACCAAACCCCCTGTAGGAAGGAAGTTGTTTTCATCTGAAAACAAAAACACAAATCAGAAAGTTCGGGAGGAACAAATAAGGGAGGAAGAAATGCTCACTGACGACTTTGAGTCCGACGGAGTGTCATCTGTTAATATAAATTGCAATGTGGTATCAGTTCTGCCATACAAATATAATCAGGAGACGGAGATTGAAGATAATGAGGAAGCAGATGATGTGGAGATGGCGAAGCATAAACCTGTGTGTTACTATGTTCTCAACAATGGCGCTGTCGAAGAGCAAAATGCTCTTTTTGAAAGGCCTCACCAAGGGATGCAGAACCATCTCAAGCCCATATACATTAGAGCTAAAGTTGAACATGTGGGGGTGAACAAGTTCTGGTGGACGGAGGAGCAGCAGTCAATCTGATGCCTCAGTTCATGTTAAAAAAGACAGGTATGTTCAATACTGATGTTAAACCTCACAATATGGTATTGTCGAACTATGAGGGTAAGATAGGGCAGACTCTAGGTGTCATACAAGTAGATCTAACTGTTGGATCAATCACAAGACCAACAATGTTCATGGTGATACCTGCGAAGGCGAATTACAACTTGCTTCTAGGAAGGGAATGGATCCATGGAATAGGGGTAGTTCCTTCGACCATGCATCAGAGGGTATCCATCTGGAGAGAAGATGGTGTAGTAGAAAATGTTGAAGCTGACCCAAGTTACTTCATGGCGGAAGTGAACCATGTAGATAAGAAGAATTTCGACAGGAACTTAGCTCATATAGGACCATGCCACCTAGCTGATGACATCTACTCCCCAAATAAAAATGCTTTGTATTTCTTGACTCTACATCCCAATGGCTTTCAGTGGGATAGGGAAATTATGGGGGACCCAGAAGAAGGGGAATCATTTGAAGTACGGCCAACAGGCTGGGATGAAGACTTGGATTATGCCTGAGTCTTCTTTTTTCGAAAAGATTTCGGCCTACATGGCTGAGAACAAAAGAAAAGGGGCTCTCGAAGTCGAGATAACTAACATGGCTGACGAAGCCGCATATGGTGAAATTTATAATGCAGGACCTGGGGAGTACTTTAAACCAAAACCCCCTGATGAACAAGTGCATATGGAATTAACAGACCAGAGGTTAGATGCCATCTATGACGAAGAGCCTCTGGGATTCGAAAAAGATCCAGTGACGTCGAGTGCGAAGATGTTAGCGCAAGATCCCCTTGAAGAAATTGATCTTGGAGATGGGAGCACTAAAAGAATCACCTACATCAGCACTAAACTGGACCCCAAGTTGAAAGTAAGAGTAATTGAACTGCTAAGAGAAAACAAAGACTGCTTTGCTTGGGACTACGACGAGATGCCTGGTTTGAAGAGGGAACTGGTCGAATTGAAGCTGCCTATCAAGGATGGCAAGAAGCCCATCAAGCAGACTTCAAGGAGATTCGCCCCAGAGATCCTCTCAAAGATCAAAAAAGAGGTCGAAAGACTTCTTTGATGCAATTTCATCAGGACCACAAGGTATGTCGAATGGATTGCAAACATAGTTCCTGTAATTAAGAAAAATGGCTCTTTAAGAGTATGTATAGATTTGTGTGATCTAAATGCAGCGACTCCTAAAGATGAGTATCCAATGCCTGTGGCAGAGATGCTGGTTGACTCAGCTGCAGACTATGAATATCTTAGCATGCTTGATGGATATTCTGGCTATAACCAGATTTTCATTGCTGAAGAGGATGTTTTCAAAACAGTCTTTCGATGTCCAGGGGCAATATGCACTTATGAGTGGATAGTTATGCCCTTTGGTTTAAAAAATATTGGGGCAACATACCAGCGAGCAATGAATTCTATATTCCATGATTATATAGAGACATTTATGCAGGTTTATATAGATGATATTGTGATAAAATCTATATCGGACGAAAATCATCTAACCCATCTCAGCCAATCATTCGAAAGAATGAGAAAACATGGCCTAAAGATGAATCCTCTTAAATGTGCATTCTTTGTGCAGGCTGGAGATTTTCTGGGCTTTGTGGTCCATAAAAAGGGGATAGAAATCAATCAGAATAAGACGAAGGCTATTATGGAGACCAAAGCACCATCAACTAAGAAAGAATTGCAATCATTACTAGGAAAGATAAACTTCCTAAGAAGATTCATCTCAAACTTAAGTGGTCGAACTCAAGCCTTCTCTTCCCTCCTACGCCTGAAACAAGAGAAGTTGAAATTCATGATGTTAATAACTGCACGCACGTCTTGATGAGACGTTTTGAAAAAGTAAGTCATGATTGACTGACAGTTATGGACTTTTAGGTCTATGAAAGGTCTCTGCTCGAAATCTGGTGATTACAAGAAATGCCCATTTCTGCATTGATTCGAAATAGACATTTATTGGGGGCAATTTGTTAGCTTGAGATTTTGACCATTAGGTTGAAGTTCTTAGAAAATATTATGTTTTGGAGAATAATATAAAAATGGCTTTGTGAAGCTATTTATTAAATCCTTTTCTTGGGAGAAAGGACCTTTTTGTCGAAGCTTAAGACTTAGAAGATTTTAGGATCTCCATAAGTTCTCTTCGACATCGGCGTTTGGCAGATTCGAAGCTTCGAGCGGGAAAGATTTGAAATTCAAACGAAGTAGTTTCGTTAGGCGAACACGTGGAAGCATCTGAGACACGCAACGCTTGAAAACGTCGAATGTGGCAATCATCTGTGTAGAGACCGTTAGGGTCGAATTGTTATAAATAGGAGTCTTAGTTTTTAGATTTCGTGTGTTCAAACTGATATACAAAATTCACTAAAAATACTCAAAGTACCGGAGCGAGAGAAACGAGTCTTTGCTGAAAATGTATGTATGAAGAACACCATGATTACATTTCATGTTATCTTTTTAATGCAAGTTACTTAAATTAAACCTTTTACTGTCTTTCTTTCTATTTAAGCCTTCTGTCGAATTTCCTTTATCTTAAAAGTCTTTCATCATTGCTTTTACCTTTACATTTACATTTCGTCAAACCTTTATTTCCAGCACCTTTGCAAACTTAAAACCTTTTACTTCAAGTTATTTATCTTTACTTTTGCCAATTACCTTTGTTATCTTTAAAAAAGCCTTTTTACAGAATTACTGTCATTTATCCTTTATCTTTAAAGTCATAAGCCTTTAGATTTTGTTTAGAGTTTATTGTCGAAACTCCTTTTACTTTGTACCATTAACGCTAGATAAAGAACCCTAATTACCATTCATAAACCAGAAACAAACTTAATCATGAATCAAATCACTATAACACTAGTTCTTGAGAAACATGTCCTAGGATCAATCTAGTCGATCCTGTAAGTTACCAAGATTAATAATATTGGAGGACTAATGGTTGTTTGTCAGAAATTACTGGTAAACAACTGCATTCATTGGAGAATGGAAGATACTTTAATTTTTTGTGATTCTCTTTATTAATTCTAATTCAATTAATTTCTAATTTTTGATTGGTTGAAAGAAATCACATGGATTGCAAACATGGGCCTTTAATTAACTTGAATTCAAAGGTCAAGATTAAATCAAAGAAACACAAATGTTAACCAATTTAAAAAAGTCTAGAATTCCATTTCTAGAAGCTTTAATTGATAAAATCAAATTAAATCAAATAAAACAATTAAAATTCACATCTTTCTAAATAATCACAATAAAATGAAAATGAAAAGATGGATAATTCTATTTAATTTTTTTGAATTTTCTGACAAAAGAATAAAAATAAAATGGATAAAAATGAATAAAAATCGAGCACAAAAATGCAGAAAAATTAAACTGAATGCACCAAAATGATCAGCGTAAAATAAACTTCTTGGAAACATATAGGTTTTGATCAAATTTTGAAGTAAAAAATGCTAAGTTGAAAAGGCTCAAGCTGGTCAAAATGTGACCGAAAAAGGAGTCGAGAAATAAAACGATCGTGTTAGGTTAAACTACGTGAACCGTAAATTAATAAAACGGACGTCTGCAATTCCAATCTTTAAATATTTCGCACGCTAATTTTAACTACATTTGTGAAACAATTCAATCGATTTGTATGTAGATCCGAAAAAAATTTATGGTCGACATTTTAGGAATTATGTGTGATGAAAGGCATGATATACTATGTAGATGATGCAAAGTAAAGTAAAGTCGGATGCATGAAAGTTTTAAAAAATGCCCAGAAAAAATTGGGGTATGACAATTGCCCCTATTTAATTACCTTGAACCATTAGGTATGAATGACAACGGTCTTCATATATTCATGGTGGAAGATTATTAAATACGAAAAGACCCTGAATTTTTTCCTTCGATATACAGAGATGAAATGTAGAGAGAAAAAAGGTAATGAAGAAAGTGAAATAAAATTCTGGAAGAACAAGTTTATTAGCAAAGCTCTGCATGGGAAAAACTCATAAGAGGCTTTTTAAGGTAACCTCTGCTTGGGAATCAAAAGGAAAAAATAGTGAAAATGTTGGGGAACATCAGTATCAACACAAAGTGGAAGAATGATTTGTTGGAAAATAATTCCACGAGCACATGCGAGATAAAGACTCACTCAGAGAAATACCATTGACTTGGCTAAGGATTGTCTTGGATACTCATGATTGAACCTGTATTCTGAATTATGTCATGTATGTTATGATGTTTTATATGACATTCCACTTTGGGTGGAAGTACCATGCATGGAATAATGCATGGAGATGCATGTATGGATGCAACTGCTGGAGATTTTTAGATGTATGTAGGAATGCGAATAATTTTGTTCATTTTTTATGAAGGTTCCCGTTTCGGCGGAAATGTTATGCATAGGTATGCCGATGATTGATAGGACTGTGTTTTTTTTAAACTTCCCGTTTCGGCGGGAATGTTATGCATGAAGTGATGCATGTGAGAATGCAATTGGGTAATTGGATTTTTTTATAGGGATTTATTTTGTTGCCAACGAGAGATTGTTGGGGAATATATTCATCAAAGGGCTCATGGAAGATAGTGAATATCGTCATCAAAAGGTTGATGGAAAAGAATTTATCGTCAAAGGGTTGACAGAAAAGGACCAATCATAGAATATCATCATCAAAGGGTTGATGGAAAAGACTTCAATAAGGAGTGACATCATCAAAGGATTTACTAAAAAGACTTCACTAAGGAGTAACATTATCAAAGAGTTGTTGGAAAAGGATTAATTATGTTATGTCATCCTCAAAGGATTGATATGAAATTATCAATTTGGAGTATCGTCATCAAAGGGTTGGTCACATCATCAAAGGGTTGACGGAAAAGGCTTCAATTAAGTAATATCATCATGAGAGGGTTGATGGAAAAGGATTATCATCATTAAAGGGTTAATCGAAAGGACTTCACTAATGAGTGGCATAATCAAAGGGTTAATGGAAAAGGATTATCATCATCAAATGATTGACGGAAAGGACTTCAGTAAGGAGTGACATCACCAAATGATTGATGGAAAATGACTATCATCATCAAAGGGTTGATGGCATCATCAAAGGATTGATAAGACAAAAATATGTTATGTGGTGCATGTGGTGCATGTTAATGAAAACTTCTCGTAATGGCGAGAGAGCTTTTTTTTATATGAAACTTCATGTTTTGGAAGGAAAGTTATGCATGTATATTATATGGAATGCATGTGGAAATGCAAGTAGGTGGTTGAATTTTGTAATGGAATGTGTTTTCTCTTGTGAGATCATTTTTGAGTATCAATGTTGATAGATATTGATTTTATGAAGATGCCAACAGGCTGGACTTTAGTTTTTGGTAGTTGCCAGTATGGACTAGACTTTTGTGAAATGGTTTGAATCCCCGACACTTGATCTTTGACGATGAGATGATTGGAGGATAGATACAGATGTTTTTGGTGTTCCATGTTTTATCCGTTGATGAAGCTGCATGTTTGTTCTTGAGAGAATCCCAACTTCTTTATCTGATATGCCATGACGGGTGGACTTTAGTTTTTGGTAGTTGCCAGTATGGACTGGACTTTTGTGAAATGGTTTGAATCCCCGACACTTGATCTTTGACGATGAGATGATTGGAGGATAGATACAGATGTTTTTGGTGTTCCAAGTTTTATCCGTTGATGAAGGTGCATGTTTGTTCTTGAGAGAACCTCAACTTCTTTGTCTGATATGCCATGACGGCCTACAAATATTTTCATGAGTGTAGCAACATAATCAACACATGACGGTTGTGCTTTTGCTTTGCCATAAGGCTTTCTGCCAGGAAGAAATAAGATGATGCACTAGCGCGATGTTTCGACACTTGTTGTGAATTCAACGGTTACTAATGTCTAATAAGGTCTGCTTCACCAACTCGATAGCATGGAGAGGGCATGTCCCTTTGCAATTTACCTGCCCCAGTCTCTAAGGTATCCGAAGAAATTTTTCAAAGCATTTGTATATACTTATTAGGAAAATATTTAATAAATAAATTTTAAAAAGCATTTTCCATCACCAAATTTATGTTTGTGTCATGTGTGTGGGTGCATGCATATGGGTGTGGATCATTGATCATCTGCTGTGACTCTAGAAGAATTATCTTGTTTAAGCCTACCCACCACACCACCTACCACTTTTCCAACATGTTAGAGAGCCCACGCTACCTATAAATTTGCCAGGACTCGTTTAATTGAAGTGAACAGCATATCGATATGTTTGGAATCGAAGCTCATGATGTCATTTTGAGAAATATTGTCGAGAAAAAATGAGAGAGATAAAGACATCTTAACGATAGACATTGTTTGATGAGGAAATGATTAACATTTGATGCAACAACTACTAACTATAAGGGATGGGAATACATATTATTTCCATAATCTTAGACTTTAGAGATATTTTTTATCTTGTAATTTATTATAAATAATTTTATTAGAGTTAAGTAATTAATTGTGTTAATTTTAATGATGATACAAGTTTCATTTATTAAACACTCTTATTAATTGTAGTTGTTAGAATTAAATATATTGTTGATTCAATTGAAATCTTGAATAAATTTTCTATTATGATAATTGTGTAACTATTAAAAATGTGATTGGTCAATTTAAAGACCATCTAATGACATGTGCTACTCGTAGGCTATTAAGTCAAACATGAGTGTCACATATCAGCCAATTTCTTAGAATAGTTACAATTGTTATCATTATCTTAATCAAAGATCTTAATGTAAGGGAATGCCGACACTAAACTTATTTGTCAATTTTCTTTATTTAGAGGAAGGGCTACAACACATAAATATAAACATGTATTATATTTTTAACTAAAGATAAGAAGTGACATTTGGTAAAAAAATATAGTACCAAAATATGTTTTCTTTAATTTTTAGTTTCTACCACCCAATAAAAGAAAATGTGTACATATTTTCATTCTCGTATAATAATACCGTTAATATTAACTTTTTTTTTTCTTTCCTGATATCTCAATTTCGTTCATCACAATTCTTTTTCAATTAGTTCTTCTCTAATTTATATTTGTTATTTATTTTTTCTCTAGAATGTCTAACGTGTCCTGAGCATCTCCGTATTCATCATCTGATAATTTATAAAAACATGTATATACAACATAATAAATTTTTAGACCCACGTATGTTTTCATTAAAATACACATAACACAAAAGTGGTACTCTATGAGTATATTTTTGCATGTACTCTATTCAAATCGACATTTCGAACTACATAACAGAAAATAGGTACTCTATGAATATGTTCTTCGCATTCATCATCTGAATATGAATATGTTTTCGCATGTATTCTATTCGAACCGATCTATCTAACTACATAGATCATTCATATAAAAATCTTATTTTCTTATTACAAATATACTTGTAAGTAAGGATGACAACGAAACACAATTTCAAAGACAACAAGGTATATTGTTAATTAAAACAGATTGAATCAAATAGAATAGTAATTGATTTTGTACTTGTTCCTTAAAGAAGAAATCCAATTGTAATAGGGTAAGCAGTGACCTTTCATGCTAAGTTTCAAGTGCAATGGAATGTTTTGAAATCTTAACTCAGGACCACAAGTAAAACGTATATGTTTTATAAGACTGGTTTAAGCGGGCTACAAAAAATAAACCAAAGTACACATTACTCTTCCTATTTAAAAATGAAAAAATATATATTTGAGTCCATGTCCCAAATATAATTAAATAATAAACTTTTATTATTACCAAAAAGAATTTCTTTTTTTTTCTTACACTTCGAATTCTAAATATTATTAAAATTAACTAAATTATTATTTATTTGCATTTATGTATTAACGTGTTTTTTTTTTAAAAAACAAATTAGTTATACGCACCGTTTATTTGACCCACGAAAACATAAAGTTTAAAAGTTCCAAATTGATTTAGGATTTTCAGTATTGCATCTTTGTGGGAAGATATAAAAATCCAACAATGACCAACCGCATGATCTTTGATATTTCATCCCCATCAAGTATCAGGTACAATAAATCCAATATTTTTAACTGTATATATAGCTTATATTCATATTTTGTAATGTTGTTTACTTTTGCTAATGAATTTATCTATATCATTGTTACCACAAATAGAGATGTGATTTCAAGATTTTTGTTGATTTTGTGATTATAAAAAATTAGTGTTCATAATAAACTATGAAAGTCTGAGTCAAAACCATAATAAAGGAACAGTATTTTTATAATTTCTATTGTTATTATTATTTTGGGTTTCGAAAAAATTTCATGCATAAGATGAAATTTGATTTTGTAGATATTTTCTAATGACAAAGATATATGAACTTATTGATATGTGACATTGTTATGTTAATGTTTTTGAAACGTAACAGTCTTTCAAGTTCATCTGATGAAGAATGAGACTCAATGTTGTAAATCATATCAGATGTTTACAAGATTTGTGATAGTTATGTAAAATATAAGTTTCTTTACAAACATATTTATTAGAATAACAAACTGAATGATATGAAGGTTGTTAATGAACCTGATCATCAAGACAAATCTTTTAGTGACACTATTGACAACACACAATCCGTCAGGGGTACAATTACTAAAAGTGTTGGTGAAATGGGAAATGGTGAAGAGTTGAGGAACAATGTTGTTACAATAAGGAATACATTTGTTTCTGATTTGAATGTATGCAACACTCAATATATGTGGGAGAGCAGAATAACTAATAAAATAAAACAAAATATATCTTATTAATACTATTTTAATCCTTTCCTACATGATTAATCATATTTTGTTTTCAATCACATTACTAATAACTCAATATTATCTTTAAATGTTTTCCAGCACTTTTCCAAGAACATTACCAAATATTGTATTAGGTCTAGAAGATCAAGTTGATTGATCTTGAATCTAAAAAAAAAATATGATTGCTTCATTCATACAGCTAAAAGAAATCATGTAGAAAAGTTTATTGGGTGGAGATGCTATGAATATCCCAAAACAAAGAAATTTCATAACGAGGATGTTTTGGCATTCAGGATTGCCGATTTTCTAAATACTTAGATGTTAATTTGAGGAGAAAGTGATTCATGCTATTCGAAGTTTTTTTTGGAGTTTAAAAATTAGTTGTTTCAATCTTTATTAAGACTTTTTTAAGTATCTTTTAAATAAATCTTTTAAAATTTTGATAGGGTTTAAATTATTTTACTATTTAATTATTTTGAGTTGTAATACAATGCTCATACTTCAATCCTATCTATAAATATCAAATATTATTATGTTTGACCCTTTTTAAGTTTATTTTGATTCAATTCTTTTATTTCTTACAATTTAACAAATTAAAGTGTGTGTAAGCAGGGTCGGGCCCTGTGCAAGTGAAGCATGTGCTGCAGCACAGGGATCCAAATCTAAGAGGGTCCCAATTTTTAAAATTTTTATTTTTTTTCTTCATAAATATTAATTAAAACTCAAAATAATTATAATTAAATTTATTTTTAATTAATACATAATTATAATTTTGATATATTTTTTAATTATTATAATTGTATTTTAAAAAAAAATTGGGACATTTTTTTAATTAGAACGGACCTCCGATATGATTGGGTCGGCCTTCCTTGTGTGTAAGACATACCATGTCATTAAAATGTCCTCATATGTAGGCACAAATTTATTATTAATTTTTTAAAAAATTAATTAATTTAAATAATAAAAATTTATTTATTAATTTAATTGTTAGAGTTAAATATATTGTTGATTCAATCGAAATCTTGAATAAATTGTCTGTTATGATAATTGTGTAACTATTAAAAGTGTGATCGGTCAATTTACAGACCATCTAATGACATGTGCTACTCGTAGGCTATTAAGTCAAATTTGAGCGACACATATCAGCCAATTTCTTAGAATAGGTACAATTGTTATCATTATCTTAATCAAAGATCTCTAAATGTATATGGGAATGCCTACGATAAATTTCCTTGAGTTAGTCAAACTAATCACGTGAAAGTCACGTGAAAAATCAGCGAGCATATGTTTGATTCTTCGGCCTATTCACCAAAATCACGTGAAAAACTACGGTAATGCAGAAGCTCAGGTATGGAGCCACATTAAAATTGTGCCAACACAAAAGACTTAAGTGCGAAACCAAACATGTCTAGTCATTTCAGTTTTGGCATAAAATGTTTGTTTTGCACAACTACAGAAACTTAAGTGGCATGTCAAATTCATGCATTTCATTCGAACTCCATGTCTACCTCCTCAGGACTTGAACGCGTAATATGATTTTTACCGCATGCAGTTTTTATGCAACTTAGTCTTGAGTGATGCAAGTTATATGGATTCATGAGTAATAAGTTTTTGAAATGCGGTGGATTTTAAGTATAAAAGTGTTAAAGTTCCATATTGAATAAGAATGAAGATAATGTGGGGTTTACAAGAGAGGTGACCCATATCTTCATTGTCTTAAGATTTTGGATGAATATGTGGTCTCAAAGTCTCTTAGGACCATGAAAGTTTGATCCATTAACACTTCTGGACCTCGCTCCCTAATTTTCCCAACAAGTGGTATCAGAATCTGGTTGACTCGGTAGGAGAGATTATTGGGTTTCAAGTGTGAATGTGTTAAAGTCTCACATCGACAAACTCTCTTGGAACCATGAATGTTTGGGCCATTGACCTATACCTCATTGTCTTACGGTTTTAGATGAATATGTGAAGTCAAGGTGTCTTGAAACCAAGAACATTTGACCCATTGACACTTACAAACCTCGTTCTTTGGACTGCCTCCAACAAATGGTATTAGAGTCTGGTTGACTCGGTAAGAGAGTGGAAGTGGATCCTAGTGTGGATCAAGACTAGTGATGTGGGTGACTCACACTTGTGATGGAGACTATTAATTTCATGTGTGAAAGTGCTAAACTCCTACATCGAATAGGAATGGAGGAAATGTTGGGTTTATAAGAGAGGTGACATATACCCCCATTTCCTTTAGGTATTGGACATATATGTGGCGTCAAAGTCTCTTGGAACCATGAACGTTTGGCCCATTGACTCATACCCCATTGTCTTAAGGTTTTAGGTGGATATGTGACGTAAAGGTCTCTTAAAACCAAGAACGTTGGGTCCATTGACACTTACAAACCTCGCTCTTCAGATTGCCTCCAACAAATGGTATTAGAGTCTGGTTGGCTCGGTGAGGGAACAGAAGTAGATCCTAGTGTGGATAAAGACTAGTGATGTGGGTGACTCACACTTGTGAGGGAGACTGTTGGATTTCAAGTGCGAAAGTGTTAAACTCCTACATCGAATAGGAATGGAGGAAATGTTGGGTTTATAAGAGAGGTGAGTTATACCCCTATTTCCTTAAGTTTTTGGATGAATATGCGGCATCAAAGTCTCTTAGCACCATGGAAGTTTGGCTCATTGACTCATACCCCCATTTTATTTAAATTTTTAGGTGGATATGTGGCGTCATGGTCTCTTGGAACCATGAACGTTTCACCCATTGACACTTCATAACCTCGCTCTCGGAACTTCCCTAACAAGTGGCATTAGCGCATGATTCGCTAGGTGGGGGAGCGGAAGTGGCTCCTAGTGTGGATCAAGGCTACTAATGTGGGTGATTCACACTTGTGGGGGAGATTATTTGGTTTCAAGTGTGAAAGTGCTAAAGTCCCACATCGTCTAGGAATGGAGGAACGTTAGGTTTATAAGAAAGGTGGCATATACCCCCGTTACCTTAAGGTTTTAGGTGGATATGTGGCGTCATAGTCTCTTGGAACCCTAAACGTTTGGCCCATTGACTCATACCCCTATTACCTTAAGGTTTTGGGTGGATATGTGACTTCATGGTCTCTTGGAGCCATGAACGTTTATCCCATTGACACTGTCAGACCTCGGTCCCCAGACTTCCCCAACAAGATGTATTTTCCAATTTGCAAAATTCATGGACTATTTTGGCTGATGCTCAAAGTTTCAAAATTCTATTTCCCATTCATTCATTTTACTTTATAGCTTATAAAATAATTTAATTTTTTATGATTGAATTGGTTTACCATTGGATATTAATTAAATGAGATTATTTTTTTTATGTAAAAAATGAATGATTTTTTTAGAATAGAAACGCGAATATGGATTCTCGTAGAGAGAAACACACAAAAGCTTTGTTCATGCAATTCAACCAAACTGTGTATCTCCCACTACCACTTATCTACCCACGACACACTTGGCAAGAGCAGAATGCTCGTATTCAGTTGAAGGACTCTCCCATGATAAGGACTTACCACTTATTAAAAAGGAAGGCTTTAATTGAGGGACTCACCCAAGCTGAGGGACTCGCCTCTTATTAAAAAAGTCACCTTCACCCGAGGGAGTCGCCCATGCTGAAGGACTCGCCTCTCATGTAAAAGGTTACCTTCAGTTGAGCGACTCGCCTAGTCTAAGGGACTCGTCACTTATTAAAATGGTATCCTTCAGCTGAGGGACTTGCTTAGGCTGAAGGACTCGTCTCTCATCAAAAAGGTCGTATTCATCTAAGAGACTCACCCCTAAGTTGAAGTACCTCACTAACAAAATGAGCCAGAAAAACATTTTTCCCTTTACAAATCCCTCATGTTTTAGGGATTATGTAATGTTATATTTGTGAGGGTCCCTAAAAAGGGGGACTCACCCCCACAGAACAAAGGGGCTCGCCTTGGTACAAATGACGTGTATTGTGTCGTTATCTCCCGTTATTCATGTAAATGGGAGTATCACCATGACTCTCTAAGAAATAGGTAGTCAACAGTCTCCCCTAATCATAGGGGAGCGGTTACTTCCCCTAAGGGTATCCCAAACCCTAGGCCTATAAAGGTCTCTATAAATACTTGTCCCCTAAGAGAGGCTGACATATCCTAATTTTCATACGCTTACGCAAAAGCATCAAAAACAGTCACAAAGTCTTTCACCTCACATGAGCAGTCCTCTAAACTGCCATAAAACACCATCATACCAGGCATCTCGCCACCATGAGCAAACCCTAACCACCATACACCTATACTTTTTGTACTCCTTCAACTCTTATTTCACCGATAAACCACAAGTTATCTCAAATTTTTGGCCAAATAATAAAATGTATTTAGAACATATACTAGAAAACAACATAATAGTAATTATTGAATTCAAAAATGTCAATTAAGAGTACAAGATTATTCCCAAATATAGTTACACATTCCCATCAAGTGGAGGCAAAGCTACACATGATCAACCAAAAGAAATGAATAAAATGATAAATAATTACACATAAATGGTTGGTGAGAGAAGCTTCAACTCTAGAGTTGAAGGGTGCCTTTCTTCTTCACCTTCAACAATCGTCGTATCTTAACTCTTGTATTCTTCTCTTAAGTATGATGTTTTAGCTTCACATTTAGCTTTTCCATAAATAGTAGTGTGAGAGATTATATTCTTGGAAATTATTAATATAAAATTGATTGAAAACACATTTTTTTATCTCCCAGAAACATATTGTGATATGGCCGAATATAATGCATCTTGCTGGAATGCATTGCATTCCCAAGCAGACGCACCTCTGCTAGGTTGAGCCTAACTTTGTCATGGGCTTTTAAATTGATGTTCTACATTAGAGTTTCCTCATTTTTCTATGTTTTACTTACTTAACTTCATTAGACTTGATTTTGACCTCATAAAAAAAAATCTATAAATTAACATAAAATATTAAATAAAAATAGTCGAATTTATAAAAAAAAACACTTTTAATAAATAGTTTGTACTAAATCTATTTACAAGCATTATTAGCCTAAAAAGTAATGAAAATACATAATAAATACTATAAAAATGTAATAAAATTGATACAAAATACTATACAATAGTAAAAACAAGTAGTTTTAAGAGTCGAGTTTCTTCAAATGGCGGAAAATGAGGTGTGAGAATAAGATGATGGAAGCATCAACAACATAGTTGACGATAGCGAAAATGTGTCATGATAATCTCAGTTTGGCAGCAAGATCAAAATATCCTTACGTGACTCATTTAATATGACATCTAATATCATGTTAGAAAATATTGTACTACTCATGTTTCACCTGAAATGTTGATTAAAATTTCAGCTATCACAATAAGAAAAAGTGTTTTTATCTAGGGTTAAACCCCTCACTGGTACACAAAAACCTTCTCAAAACCAAAATTTGTGAGCGGACAAGTCCCTTAGCCAAACAGAGCATCGCAAATTATTTGCAAGGAGTTTGTCACGGCGCTATTTAGCTTAGGGCTAAGCCCCTCGCAAAATATAATCCCTAAATTTCTTCCTGTTACCACGCAGGCATAGGCACATGCTAGGTGGCGAAGTGTGTCAGTATTTTGCTAGGGGCTAAGCCTTTGCCAAATGCATCTATGTTTTCGTATTTGTGATGGGATTAGCCCCTCGCAAATCGGCTGATTATTTATTAGGGGTTTAACCCCTGACTAATGTTTATAATACTATATAAAAAAATATTATAATTATATTTTTATAAATATAATTATATAATGATAATAAATATAATTATATAGTTATAATAAAATACCACCAATATAATAAATAAATAAATATTTTTAAAAAATTTAAAATAAAATTATAAAATAAAACAATTTATATTATAGGTGAAATAAAAATAAATAGTCTTCATATCCACCAAAGTTAAATTTAAAAATACATTTTAAATCAAACAAATATCAAATAACACTTATCAACACACCGACATCAACAAATATCAATACATACAAAAAAAATTTACAAAAAAATGAGAAGAAATGCGTTCCTTGGATGAACAAATCAAACAACTCCAAAGCTTTGATTTTACTCTCCTTGTGAAATTTTAAATATTTATAGAAAAAATGGAAAATGAACAAAAAAATAAATAAAGATTAGGGATTTGATGTAAACTGAAAAATAGGAAGAAAAAAAAGAGAAAACAAATGAGAAATTTATAAAATTACCTTCAATTAAACGTGTTGTTAAAGATTTTTTTATGAAAAATTTAACTTAGATGATGAAGGATTGAGGTAGAGGAAGTGAAAATGGAGGAAAATGGTTATAAAAATAAAGAGAGAGTAAAGAGAAAGAGAAAGAAAGCAGGAGCGGTGGAGAATGGGAAAGTGAAATGTGCACAGGAAATATATCAAGAAATTTGCGAGGGACTCCCCACGCTGGATAAACAACCAGAATTAGCTTGGGGTAGCCCCTCGCAAAATGTAATTCATATTAAATTACATGACACATGCTCAGGGATAGGATAATGTGCAGAAGAATCTCAACATTTTCGAGGGGTTAGCCCTTGCAAATGCAACGACAATAATTAGCTATGGGGAACTCCTCGCAAATGCAAATGCCTTTATTAAATCTACTGAAAAGTGATGGGACAAGAGGCATAAAATGTCAAAAGGTGTGTGGGGGACCCCGAAGGTGAGAAGAATACACAAGAAAGGGGTGGGGTTGAATTGTGTATGTGAAAGTTTACTTCTTTTTCTTAAACCTGTTTCAGAACCTAAGATATCAAGCTTAGATTCTGATCCAAGTAAGAGTTTGAATTAGGTTAGAGTCTAACTTCAGAGTTTGTTGCATAACAAAATATAAAAGCAGAAGTAGACAAAGAGACACACGATATATCATGGTTCCTCTCAACCCGAGAGTAGTCCAGTCCCCTTGCAGCATAAGAGATTTTCACTATAATTAACATATTACAATTTTCTCAATCAAACTAGAAAGAGACTTATGCTTAAGCCCTCAATCAAGAGACTTCATTTCCTAAACAACATATTTAGGACTTCCTGCTCAATCCCACGGAAAGATACTTCTTGCTCAATCATATTAGATCCATACTTCCAGCTCTGCCATCAAGCATGACACTTCAATGCTCAATCACATTGACCGAGACTTCCTTGCGTCTGCCTCCAAGCATGGGACTTCAATGCTTAATCCTATTGATATAGACTTACTTTGAGCATAAAGGCTAGAGTCTTCACATTCTCTTAACAAAAGAGTTTGGTATTCACCTTGTGTTTATATGTGTGCTTCTTAGTTAAGCAAATACACAAAGGTTTTACACTCTTAAGTAGAATACGAATTGATTACTCCTAAGTGTAGAAGAATGAAGTTTTCATTATTCTTCTCTTCTTGCATATATTTTCTTCTTTGTTGTGCCTTTCTGTTCTGTTGATCTTCTTGATCATATTCACATATTCTTTCTTCAAGTCATATGTGAATATGTTTCATTCTACTCTCACACACTTAACCCTTCTGGTTATATTTCCCTTTTGCGTGTGTTTCTCTCATATGTGTTTTATGTGTAACACAATCTCTCTCTCAACCCATTTTTGTGAACTAGTATCACAACCTTGTCAAATCAGTCACGTATTCTTCAACACCCATTCATTCACATTTATTGAATGTCTTCAATCTCCTCTTATATAGATGAAGAAAATAGATCCATTGAAGATTGAAACTACCCATGGTACAAATGAATGTGACAAGAAACACAAGAAAGAGGGGTTTGAATTGAGTTTCTAAAAATAAAAAATATTTTAACCCAACCCAAAAAACAGAAAACAAAGAATAAAAGTTATGAACAATTTTTTTATACTGGTTCGTTGTTAACAAAGCTACCTCCAGTCCACCCGCCAAGGTGATTTCTCCTTATCAAAAAGGACTTAATCCTTTATAACCAAATTGATTACAACACAAAGACCTACAATCAATGTCTTCTTGAGTATTTTGACTAAACCTTAGTCACTCAAGAAAAACACAATCAAACAGATTAAAATACAAAGGCGTGTTTACAAAGTGCTTCATAAAAAGAAAAATACCCAAATGAATACAACTTTCTCACACAAAATATATTCTATGAACAACATAAACAAAATTTCTAGTGTGTGTTTTCTTTTCTGTCGAAATATTTGACAAGTGCACTATTCACATAAATGATGAATTGTATAGCATAATATGTAGTTGCAACATTGTTTATTCTTACAAGTCTCCTTTATATAGGAAATGAAAATATCCATTGGAGGGTAGAATCAGAATACCGAAATGTAGTTATATCCTTGCATAATGGCTTGTGGAAATCGGAGGAAAAATGGTACAATAGTCAAATCCTTAACCCATAAAACCAGTGACGGGAAGGAATATTTGATCTTGTATTGTGTAATATTTTCCTTACATAAAACCTTTTGATCTTACCTTCAATATTTAGGTACTTCAGATAGATAGGTGATAAAGCATGCATAAGAGAAGATTAAGAATTTGGTTGAGATAAACTTTCATAACCTTGGTCATCAATGTCTGGTGATATAGTTCAGAGTGCTGAGAGAGCAGGGCTTTAAAGCATATCAGTGTCAGAAGCGTCAGAGTTGCAAAGCTTTGGATGAGCACAAAGTCAGAAGCGTTGAAGTGCATAATCCATAGCTTGAATATTTTGTAAACCATGTATCTCAAAGTCAGAGTGCACTAGGTTCAGAATCGGATGACATCACATGTCATTCATACAGAGTCAGAACTCGAGTTTAGTATCTACACACTAAACAAATTGATTAGGGTACATAATTATTCTCTAAGAGTCTATGAATTGTTATCATCAAATCATAAGGCTAGATGAACTTATTCCTCAACAATTCATGTTTCTATGTTGTATACTCTATAGCCTTTAGAGTTTTTAGAGTATCCTAACATAATATACTTTTGTGCCTTAGAATCAAACTTGTTCATATTGTCCTTAGTGTTCAACATAAAACAGTCACCTCCAAAAGGATGAAAATATGAAATGTTGGATTTTCTGTTCTTACACAATTCATATGGAGTCTTACCCATAATAGGTCTTATAGAGATAATGTTCTGAATGTAACACACAATGTTGAGTGCCTCTTCCCAAAAGCACTTAGCCACATCAGTCTCATTGATCATGGTTCTTTCTATTTCTTACAAAGTCCTATTCTTCCTCTCTACAACTCCATTTTATTATGGAGTTCTAGGACAGGAGAAATCACAGGAAATTCCATTTTCATTAAAAAGTTTTTCAAAATCTTTATTTTCAAATTCTCCACCATGATTACTTCTGAAATTAACAATTCTAAAGTCGTTTTGCACTTGTCAAAAGAAGGTAGAAAACACATAATGTGACTCATCCTTGTGTCTTAGAAACTTAACCCATGTCCATCTGCTATAGTTATCTATAATGACTAATCCATAATTCTTCCCATTGATAGAAGCAGTTTTCACTGGTCTAAAAAGGTCAATGTGTATAAGTCCTAAAGGATTAGAGGTACACATAACATTATTTGCTTTGAAAGAGGTTTTTTGAAAACTTGCCTTTCTAACATGCTTCACAAAGCGAATCTGAGGCAAACATCAGATTTGGGAGGCCTTTGACTAAATTAAGCTTATTTAGCTGAGAAAAGTCCTCCTCATGCTAACATGGCCCAATATTCTATGCCATACCTGTAAGACCCCAATTTTGGGCCCTAAGATCCCTCATGGCCCATATCACTCATTTCATAACCTCAAGGATCAATGCATGCCTTTGTCCCCTTCTAGTGGATAGATTGCCTTGTGGGTTTGTTTCTTGATCACCAAGCATACTCTGCATTTGTATATCTTTGCCTTTCATATGTTTATCATTCAAAAAGTACAAAAATATTGTCAGTCTAACCTTGTTGCTTGCAGTTGAAGTAATCATCAGAAATTAGGTCAAAGATGGTCAACAGTCAGTCAAAGCAATGGATGATGGCCATTCTTGTGGAATTTGGGCATCATGATCATTAATCAAAGGTTCATACAACTTGAGACATCATTTGAAGTCAAGTTCTCAAGGATTCAGGGTTTGGAATTCATCAGAAGAGGTCCAATCATTCAAAACCCTAGAAAAAGTCAACAGACAGTCAAACTTGGTCAACAGTTGATTTAATCAAGAATTTAATGGATAGAATTGATTTGAAGAAGTTCACTCATGCTTATATAAGCCTCATCTATCATGTTCAACCTCATCATGGAAGAAAATCAAGTCAAATCAGAAATTTTCCAGAAATAGAAAGTGGACCTGTAATTTCAACTGCCAAAAATGGAAACTTCTTGATCCTCAACTTACATCATGATACAAGCTCCAAATGAATTTTTGCCCAACATGAAAGTTGAAGATCTTGTCTTCCCATTTTCAAAAAGTCCAAGAACTCTCAAATCCCATGTGTGGTTGTCAAGATATGATCAAATCATTTTCACCATTTTTTGAACTTCAAAGGGCCATATCTCTCAAACCATAAGGCCAAATTTGGTGGGGTTTTTTCCTACAAACCACATTTTTCATCCTCTTTCCAAAAATATAAATTTCATGACCTAAAACCCTACCATTCAAAATGGCATTTTTGGACCTATTCCTTTAAAAATCAAAGTTTGACTCACAGTTGACTTTTTGATTTATGCATTTTTTCTCACTTTGGCCAATTGGGAAAGGTTTAAAATCACATTTGAAACTTTCCTCAAGTCCTAATTCATGGTCATACCACCATCCTACCACTATTTTGGACCAAAATGCAAATATGGTTTTTTTGCAATTACCTCATATGACCAAAGCAAAGTACAGCAGTACATGTACCATTATAAAAACAGCAAAGCATGATGGTCTGTATGCAGCCTGTAGCAGGCCCAAAAACGTGCAAGATACACCCTCCATCACTCACTTATGCATAATTAGCAATATGCAAATGATGCATTTTAAGCAAAACAAAGTTGGCAATTAAAGAGCAGACTTCAAAACAACATTTGGATGGTCTGTTTACAGCATTTCCAAGCCCAACTCGTGTACAGCTTTGCACCTCCAATTCCACATTCTTCCACTTAGCAAAAATGCATTTGGTCTTCATTAAGTTAAACCAATTTACCACATGATTAAGTGATGATTAACAGATGATATTTAAAGCCATTCTTCTGCATTTCCAACCCTAGTCTTTAGCAGCCACCAACAGAAAAACACATACTCTCTCATTTGCATTTTGGCTCGAGTGAATTTTTCTGCCAAACCCTTGGAAACCCTTGAACCACCTTCATCCCTTCGTCATCCAAACCACATTTTGAAGCTTTCCCAACCTCAATTCCCTTGCTGTAACAGCTTTCCCACTCTGTTTTCTCAAAGCTCAACAAATGGCAAATCGAGCTGTGAGATCTTCCAAGCATTCTTGAGCTTGTCTACACCAAGTATCCTTCATTGCCAAGCACGAGGAGGGACTGTTCGAGCACAACAGCTTCAAAACACCACTGCATCACCATTGTGCTTCAAGTTTGGTAATATTTCGAACTTCATCATTCATTAAGCCATGCCATGTTCCATGTAGGTCTCACTTGGTAGTTTGATTTAAGCTTTGAATCACATTAAACAGATGACTATGCTGTGAGATATCTTGATTTTCATTTTGGTGAACAAATGCATATTCCCTCGATTTGGCTTGGTTATAATGATTTGATGAAAAGCAATGCCATGTTTGTAATACTGAACGTTTGGTGATGCTATTTGTATGCTTGATTGGTGATTCTGGGATTTTTGTTCTTGGTTGAATGCATGATAATTGAATGTTTACATGCTACTGTTAACCTTGCCCTGCCCAGAAAAATTGCATGAATGTGCTTATGCTGTTTTTGATTGATGTTAGTTGACGTTAGTTATTGCATGAGCATTGAGGCTGGTTAGGTTTATTTTGTTCATGGTTGATAAATGTTGCTGAATGATGTTGCTTTACCATTACCATGCTGATGTATGTTTGGTCGAGTCATGTTTGTGATGTTGGTAACTACACAATGAACCATGCTTAAAAAATCCATGAAACATGTTGTGTGCTGTTGTTTGTTTTGTTTGAATGTTGATGAACAACCATTGGCCATACTTTTCCTTGTGTCTGTTTGAAGTTGCCTGCATGATGGTGAAGCATGATAAATTGATACTACTGCTGTCCAAATTTATGCCCTGTCCAGAAATTTGCCATACTCGTGTTTATTAGTTGCTGGATGATATTACCTGAACCAATGCCATTTTATTGTGGGATGTTGCTTATGAACTGAACATGTTAGCCATGCTGTTGTTTGTTTGCTTGCTGGTTGGAACTTCAATTAATGATGGATTTTGATGAACACATTATGCTATTGCTGAACCATGGCTGCTGTTTGAACCTTAGAACTTGCCCAGGATTTTTGCATTGAATGTGTAGGGTTTGTGTTGTTTAGGTGCATGAGTATGGTTGCATCATTGCCATATTGTTTTTTTTTCCTGCTGTTGGAATTTTGCTGTTAGTTGAGCAACATAAGCTTGACTTGCTGTTTTGCTGTCTTAAGCTGACCAGAAAATCCACATAATTGATGTTTGATTGTGTTGGTCATGGATGTTTGACTTGTGTGTTGTTACATGTTGCTGTTCAATTGTTGTTGTTTTTTGATCGATTGATTGAAGCTATCAACCATGCTGCAAATTGATGATGAACTTGATACCATGCTCATTGCTGTTATGAAACCTTACTGCAGTTTAGAAAAACCTCATGAATTGCATTTGAATGCTGAATGCTATGCTGCTATGTGCTTTTGCTCATGTGTTGGGTGATTTAAATAATGAACATGATGCTGCATGAATTTCCAGAAAATCTATGTGAATGATGATTACATGATCTTGATTGTTTGCTGCTGTTGTTGCCAATGCCATGTGGTATGCTGTTGATTGCTTGATGAGTAAACCTTGCCAAATGCTATGCTGATTGCGTGTTTGCTGTTTGATGCTGTTTGGATGTTGGCTGAATTTGTTTGAAGTTTAACATGAGCCATGCTGTGTTAGAAACCCTAAGGGTTTTATGTGAAAAAAACAGAAAATATGAACATGGATTGGCCGAGCTACTGTTCTATTGGTTAGTGGCCAATCAGAACATTTCATCACCTTTGCCTTATGCTGTGTCGTTTCATTTAAGTTGGCAGAAATTACAAGTCTGCCATCAGTTGACTCCTAGTTGACCAATTTGCCATGCTTTCATGTTCAATATTTCATCAATTATTCATCAAATTTCCATAATTCATTTTCAATTCAATTTTTATCCAAAAATCTTGAAATTTTTCCCTCATACTCATGAATGTGTCTAGAATTTTATTATGAATTTTAATTATTTTTCTATTGGCTGGATTTTTAATGATAATTATTTTCTTGACATGTATGCCAAAATGATACATTGTGCCAAATCAATTGTGAAATACTCATGTCATATCCATTGCTTTTGAAATTTTTTGTGGTGAAACTAGACACATTGATCTTCATTTCCATATAAAGTTTGTGCATTTATCATTTGTGGATTGAGAGTTATGATTTTCTGAAGTTATGTGTTACATTTGGTGCTATACCATGATATGCATTTTCCCAATTTTTGTTCACATGTTTCCTCTTATCCAATTGACCTCAAATTTTGCATGAATCATCTATCACATGTCTAGTTTGTGTATGAATTTTCTTGGAATTAATCATGCTGTTTTCCATTTATTTGTGAATTTTCTTCCATACTTGGTCATTTGTTGACTTTTTGTGCTATGCCTTGCCAAATCTTTTGTGAAATTCTCAAATCATATTGTATGATCATGAAATTTCATATGTGATAACTAGACATCTCAAGCTTTGCATTGGTGTTAATCTCATTCATTTCTCTTCTGTTTTCAAATTGATATGATTTTTTGAAGTTGACCTATGCTTGTTGACTTTCACCATGCTTACTTGAATTTGATTTGACTTCATGAATTTCATTGACTGCCTTCCTCTCATCCAAATGCCATGAAATTTTACATGTATACCATGTTAGATGTTAGGATTGAGTGTGACTTATTTCATGATTTTTGAGATTGTTTGAGTTGACTTTTGGATGAAGTCTTTGCTGTTGACTTTTGTATGCTTCTCTTGCCATGTTTTGCACCCTTTTGCATATGAAATGACCATGATGCATGATATAATTATGAATCCAATTGAAAATGCTTCTTGAATGTTTAGACTTGGTTTGGGTTGACTTTTCCTTGCTGCCTTGACTTTTTCTTTCATCTTTGACCCTAGGCTAGCCCTAGTGGTCTTCTAAGCTTATGTTGAGTTCATCTGTTTCAGGTTAAGCACCAGTGCCTTGAGGATCATTCAAATATTTGTTTGAGTTGAATTATATGATTTGCTAACCTTTGTTTTGCAGGTGACTCATATGCTTGAGTCTTTGTGCCTTGCACAATTGGTCCCTCTGTGGTTGACTATTGGTTATTCCCTTTTGATTTTGACTGTTGGTCTGTTTGCTAATAAGTTTGACTTTTTTCAGGTACTTTAGTTGCCTAAGTTCTTTGAACTTGATTGCTTGCTTTGCTTTTTAGCACTTGCTTTGAGGTATAAATACTTCTTCTTCATGTAGTCTGGAGACCCGGTCTGTTATTTGACCGGGCAAACTGTCTGAAGTCCTCCTTAAGAGGCAATGCATGTGTTTGTTTATATTTGTCCTAAGCAGGAAAAGTCCTCATTTGAGGCAATTGGTGGAAGGTAGGGATAAGTAATCTATCCCCCACTATTCAGTGTGTCCTCTCTTTGCTCCCATTACATGGTTGAAGCAATGAGATAAATACCCAAGATCTAATCGAGTCAATAATGTGGAGAGAGTTCCTACTTTCTGAACTCCCACACTTTCTTTGATGCTCTCCCTGATCAGGGATAGAAGCAATGAGGCACACCCCTCATTTCCTTTTCATCTGCTTCACCTGAGCCCCTCAATGGCCAGGTTAAGAGCGACCTTCACCTATTACAGTGGACTTTCAAAGTCAAACCCTCTTGTGTGAGCCCCCATTGTTTGGCTATAGAGTGTGCTGTTTGATATTCATTGGTTGATTGATTGCTTCATATGCACTTGTTTGCTTATATGTTATGCATTTATCATCATCATCAATTGCCACTAATGCATGATCATCTCATTTGCTTTTTGTGATGCTATCATTGTTGCTTGCCCATTGAGGACAATTGTAAGTCCATTGCTTTGGCATTTGCTCCTGTGATATGGAAGGATAGAGTGTAAGACCTCATTGGTCACTCATATCTTCTGTTTGTGTTTGTATGAGAGGATACAGTTATAAGTCCCTGTAAGTTGGCATCTGTTATCCTGTGATCATAATTTGATCTGTTTGATTTGTATGTGAGGTTGCAGTTATAAGTCCCTGTAAGTTGGCATCTGCTTTCCTGTGATCATAGTTTGTTCATCTGTTTGTGTGAGAGGTTGCAATTATAAGTCCCTGTAAGTTGGCATTTGCATTCCTATGACCATATCGTTGCTTTTGTTCTTGTATGTGAGGATCCATTGTAAGTCCCTGTGATGTGGCATTGGATTTCCTATGAGCATCTGTGGAGTTAACCTAAGTCCAGACAGATTGGCAGTTAACCTCCATATCTCATTTCTTGTTTTCTTCTGTGGAGATTAGTGTAAGTCCATTGAGTGGCATCTGATATCCATTTTTATTTTAGGAGACTGGTGTAAATCCATCTATTGGTATCCGGTATCCGCTTTTTATTTCTTTGCCTGTGGAGATTAGTGTAAGACCATTGAGTGGCTTCTGACATCCCGTTTTGTTTTAGGAGATTGGTATAAGACCATTGATTGGCATCCGATATCCGCTTTTGCTTGCTTTGTTTGTTTATCATTAATTGCTATTCCAAAGGACACACTTGAATCATCTGCTATATGATTTCAAGAAGTGAACCTTCTAAGAAGTTTTACTATCCATCCTTCATCCATTCATCATTCATTATGTCCTAGACTTTTCACACTCTTGACTTTCAAACTTGACATAAGTGTTGTGCAAACATCTTCATGTTTTCAAACTAAAAACCTGGACTCAAGTCCTTGACTTTTTTTCAAACTCCATTTCATAATACTTATTTGAATTGATCTTAATCATACTTTGACTCTACTTTCATAATCACAATCAATTAACTTCACTCATTCACTTGTTTTGGCTTTGTCCATTAATCTTTTCATGCATTAGCCATAGGCTTCAATTATCATTGTGGTTGATGTAAATCTTGCCTATCCTTAGTGAGTCGACAGTAAGACTTCCGTACTTCAAACAGGGCTAACCCCTCTAGTACGTCGAAGCTATCCTCGCATGGTGGATGTTGTTTTTGGTCGAGTGTTCTCCCATTGATAATGAAAAGCCTCAGTGCTTGTGTTTAAAACTGAATCCACCCACTTTTGGAAATCTTTTAGCCGAACTACGGCGTTCTGATCCTTACCTTTGATGGAAGGTACGTAGGCAACGGGTTCATCCGTTCGAACCCAATAATAATAAAAATTGTATATTCTTTTCCCATCATCCCAATCATGTTTGCACAATACATATGTCATAACAAATAATAATTTTGCATAACAAGTGTGAAAAGGGCTCCCTAGGAGTACCTAGGACGTAGTGGGTGCCTAACACCTTCCCATTGCGTAATTTACCCCTTACCCAGAATCTCTGATCTTTTTATTAGTTTTCTACGTGTAAAACTTCTTAGGCTTTTGTTCGCTTTTTAGCCAATCCTTTGGATAAATAAAAGTGCGGTGGCGACTCGAAAATTTCATGTATCTCTTAGCTTATGATTTAATCGATAGATCATATAGCGACGAATACACCGCTACAGAAAAGTGGCGACTCTGCTGGGGATATCTCACCAGAATCCTTGGTGGTATTGCCTACTTTTCACCCTTGTTGTGCTATATTATTATTGTTTATCTGACATATTTTTGTACAATTTGGGATGACTGTATTGATTGTAATGTGTGAATTGCTTGATATACATTTGCTGTTTGCTTTGGTGATCTGTGAGATGAGTTCTATACCCGAACTCGAGTGCACTCTAGGATAGGAGAATGGCATAGTCTTGTCGACTGGTGTGGAGTAGTCCTTAGCCAGTTGACTTGCGAGTCCATTCACTTGGTGGAGGTCATGTTGAACTAATAATGTCACACAAGTTATTTGTGGTTAGGCATTATTCTTTCAATCATGTTCCGCAGAAGCCAAGGACCTTAGTTTACCAAACCCATCTTGGCCTATTTTTTAGGACCGTAGTGCGGAGGTCGTTCAGATGTCAGTTCTGATACGATTGTTACGCGATACTACACTCATAAGAGTTTCTCTTGAGAATATTCTTGGAATACGAGTATTCGTTCCTCCGAAAATATTCGAAAGATGGAACGATGATTATGGGAACCTCTGATAGAACATGTCTGGCAGGTTTAAACCCTAGTACACTCCCTTTGGGTGGTTCTTAACCGAGACTCCATGCTCGTGACTCTCAACAAACCCGTGATTCGTGGTTGAGTCGTTCAAACATTGTTAATATCAATGGATCCCGGATCAGGTGTAAAACCTAAAATCCATCAAAGCGGCTGGTTGATATTAAGAATGTCTGAACCGGTTCATGTACCGTTAATATCAATGGAACTTGGGTGTCGATAAGGTGAAAACCTAAATCCACCAAAATGGATGATTGATATTAGGGATACATCGAGCTTTCCCACGACCTTTGTTTGGTGTGCCTTGCTTGATCCTTGAGTGTGTTTGTTGCATTCATACATTCACGCATTCATATACATCCATATCATCAGAAAAAGAAAATTTTCAAGGAACTCAAAGGAGTTTATTTGCAAAAATTTTCAAAACATGAAAAAACCGGGAAAATTTTTTCACCTGATATATCTGATGAGGTATTTTCATATCCGATCAAAATGCTTAAATATTTCAAAGTTTGCAAATAAAACCCTCGGGTTCCTTTGATATAAAAACAAGCATATGCATAAACACTTCATGCATCATTTGCATAAGCAGGTGTTTTGTTCCGGTCTCCCGTCCTGTGGTCTGACCCCGCGATCTTCATTTATTTTGAAGACGCATCTCGCCGGTATTATACCAGAGCCAACTCTGCCAGATTGATGGATCATCTAGAGCTAGAGAGTTGTGGACTCCGAGGAAGATTTTGTCAGCCCAAGTGCTTTTAATGGATTTATTCCTGTTGATGGATTTATTCCTGGTTAACCAATCCCGGGCTGGCATTGGCTACTGTTCTGGGGCATGTAATGAGCAAGGTTTGTTCGCAAGTGGAGGATTCATCCATCACGATCAACCTGAAGAAGAAGCTGCTGCTATCTTGGAAGAGATGCAGAAGATTTGAACAATTTCATCATTCCTGGTGGTGTCTGGCCACAATTGGGTCGCTGTGGATGTTCCTACGGTCATTCATAAGTCAGCGTGATTTGTTCATTTTGTTTAAAACCCTTCTCCCATGCCAAAAGGAGAAGTGATGACATTGTTGGCAGCATTTAATACAATGATGTTTTCATTCAATTAATGCATTGTCAAACATTTGTTTTTCCCTTTGTTTTCACTTTTTGCTTTTGCATGAAATCAGTGATCACAAAAAACCATGAAAAACAATAAAACAACATTTTTCATCTGCATAAATGATTTGCTTGTTTAAAATTCAAAAGCTCTTCATTATCCAGAATCATTATGCAGGGATTTCTAAACCCATTGAACATAATGATCCAACGCCATCTCCCAATCTTGAAGTCCTTGTATCTGAGGCAGAGGAAGATGATGTTAAAGGGGATTCCTGACGAGATTACCCGTCTTCTTGAGCACCAGAAGAGGCTCATTCAGCTGTATCATGAGAATCAGCAAAACAGTTAAACTGGGGATTACAAAAAATATAAAAAAAAAAAAAAAAAAAAAAAAAAAAAAAAAAAGAAAGAGGGTGAAAAAGAATAAAAAAATCAAAAATCAGCAAAAATTTTTTCAAGATTTTTCCAAGGGAAAAAGAAAAATTATACCCTCAAGTCCCTAGTTGACTGATGCTGAATGGATTCAGAGTCGTTATGACCAGTTGAATTTGATCAAAGAGAAGCGATTAACTGCCATGTGTCATGGTCAGCTATATCAGCAAAGAATGAAGAAAGCATTCGACAAGAAGGTCAAGCCTCGTGTGTTCAGAGAAGGTGACCTTGTGCTCAAGAAAGTTTTGTCTTTCGCGCCCGATTCCAGGGGCAAGTGGACTCCAAACTACGAGGGTCCATATGTTGTTAAGAGAGCCTTTTCAGGCGGTGCTTTGATGCTTACAACAATGGATGGGGAGGATTTCACTCGTCCTGTGAATTCAGATGCAGTTAAGAGATACTTTGCCTAAAAAAAAAAGAGTATATGCAAATGAAAAAAGAATGAAAAAAAACAGAATAGCTCGCTAAGTTGAAAACCCGAAAGGGCGGCTTAGGCAAAAATGAGCGTCTCGGTGGAGAACCCGCAAGGGTAATCCAGGCAAAAATTAGAGACTTGAAAAAATAATATATTTGCATCCCGCTAGATTGAGTACCTCACTCTGGGGCAATCTAGGCAAAAATTAGGGATTTTGGCAAGTAACTGCACCCTGACAAGACTTTCTGTTCATCAGTCGTCATTTCGTCAGAAGATTCTCGATTCGCCGTCAACTGAAGCTTCGGATACATCGAGATTCAAATTGGTAGAGAAAGGATCATTATGTTCAATGTAGCCCTCTTCCAATATATATCACTGATTTCAAACTTGTACAGATCTATGGAGTCTTGCCATTTGCAGGCTACCATTCCATCAAATCAATTTGAGCTTTTTATCCAATTATTTGCACTCTTATTTGTTTCAATTCAACAAATGTTTTGCATGTTTTAAATTGATAAAATGTCATTGTTTTAAACAAATCAAATTTTTCAAATTTTTTGTTTTATACAAAGTGAACATTCACCAGATTGAAAGGATACTCAAGAATATCTCAGTGCTCTCCCGAGGGTGGCATGATTCCCAACAGGTAAGACATTTGTTCATATTCCTGGTTTGGTGGTACTTTCTTTCTTCAGATCTTTGTTGAGGTTGTTCCTCAAACAAAATTGTTGTTGGGACTGTTCCCCAGTACAATCGCAAGCAATGATTGGTTGTTGAAGACTTCGTTTTCTCCAGCAGCAGTTTTCCCAGCATGGGTGTTTCCTTGTAGAAGTTTCGGTGATTGATGGTCTGTCATCTTGGTGTCCCGTCACTTTCTCCAGTGGGTCGTTTGCCCCAGACTTTATTTGTCTCCTCAGCGCAGTCATGAGTATAACTGATTGATTGATACTCCCCTCGGAGTCGCGAGTAGGGCTGTTGCTGATATCCCCACCAGGGTTGCAAGTGGAGTTGTTACCTCTTTTCCCCATGCGGTGTGCCAGCAGGAACTGTCTGTTTCCTCAGCATGATTGTTTTCTTTTAAAGATTCGGTAAGTCAGTGGTTTGATACCCGGTACTTTACCCTTTCCCCGGCAAAGTCGTCTGTGGAATTGTTGCTATCTCTCCTTCAGAGTGCTTTTTCTCTTCAGCAGAGCAGGATTTATTTTCCTACTCAGTGGTTGATTGGGTTGACATCCCAGTATTTGCAACCATCTTTTCCTCAGCTTAGTCTGCAAGATGTTTGTTGTGGCAGTTTCGCCCGTTGAATACTCCTTCAAATTCCCCGATATGGTCGGATGATGGCTCTAGCCTCCAGAGAACGGATTAATTTCCTGACTGTTTGTGATCCCCTGTAGAGTGGCTTATATTGCAGAATCTACTTGTTGCGATCAGTTTGCTTTGTATATTCTCCCAGTAGAGTGGCTTATATTGCAGAATCTACTTGTTGTGATCAGTTTGCTGTATATTCTCCCAAGTGGAGTGGTTTATTGCAGAATATTTTTGTTTGATCTGTCCTCCCTCAGTGGTTTGTTCCCAAGAGAGTAGCCGACAGTTTTTCCCAGTAGAGTTGCTTATGCAGCCATATTCTACTCGGATGATATCATTCTCCCTCAGTGGGTTGTTCCCCAGTGGAGTTATGTGGATTTGCTTCTACAGCAGTTCGTGCTTACGCACCCTTTGTTTCTCAGTTGACACTGGGATCCCCTGCAGATTTACTTTGGGATTTCTCTTGTTCCCCTACAGATTTGTCTTGGTGGCTGTTTTCGCCCGTTGTGACTTTCTGTACCCTGGATTGGTTTGTTTCCTGATATCTCTGATTCTCTGCTTCAGCAGTACCCGCAGATCTTTGCTTTACAGCATGTAGATCTCCGCAGATTGGCTCTCCAGCTGGTTTTTCACCTGGAAGTATAATACCGGACGTTTTGTTCCTGAACCTGTTTGTGTTAGAAATTGTCTGTTTTGTCAGCATTCATCAAACATAAATCACGCATATTCATGCATATTCATAAACATTCAGATATTCATGTTGCATTTCTTGCCATATATCTTTTGTTTGTCGTGTCTCCTGCTATGGTGATATAGATCTCTTTACAGATCTCCCCAAGCAGATGTTGGGTGTTATAAATCTCTCCATATAGAGTCAACCCCATAAGCAGAAAATGTTGTCTTTCCTTCTGCAGTTCCCCACCGAGATATATCCTCGTGGATGACGGTTTCTTCCGTTTCCTCCCAACACATATATTGGGATGGATTTTCCTATTTGAGTTACATCCTCATTAGGACGTGTCTTTATTCAGTCTATCTTTTCGGATCATTCCCGAATTGGCTATTTGTCATGTCTTGTGCTTCCCAGTGGGTTGTTCCCCAGCGGAATGTTTTTGGGCCTCTGCCTACAAACCAGCAGTTGTAAGTCCTATCTTTCCTGGCTTTCTTAACAGAATTTGTGGTTATACACCTTTTATTCTCCAGCCAGAGTTTTGGTTTTCTACCCGTATACCCGGTAGTTGTAAATCCTATTTTCCTGCTTTCCAGCAGTTTGTGGTTTGTTATAAACCCTATTTTGGTTTCCCGTGCGGATTTGTGATTTGTTCTATCCCCACGCGGAGTTTTTTTGGTCTTCTACCCCGTATTCGGTAGATGTAAACCCTAAATTTTGTGGTTATCTTCATTCAATATTTGATGATGATTTTCCTTTGCTTGTATAAGTTGCTCAGATCAGCACTTATATCCCTAGCAAGTCTTTTGTGGATAATTGCCGTATGCTAGCAATTTTATCCCCAGTGGGTCTTTTCACCGTATGCTAGTGATTTGTTCCCCGGATCATTGGTTGTTTACCAGTGCATCCCCAGCTAGTCTGTCGATAATTGCCGGATGCTTGCAATTTATCCCCAGCAGTTCGCCTTTCATTTACCCTTTTGTTGGTAATGTCTGTTGCTCCTTTTGATTGGTTATCATTATATACCTAATTTGGTATCCCGATGCCTTTCTTTTCGGTTGATTTATCCTTTATTAACCCAGTAACCGGTTGCGGATAATCTTCCATGCGAGTATATTATTCACGTTCTGACGGTAATGAATAATATATCTCATGCACTCTTCAGTCGAAGCCTTTTGTGTTTCCCCGGTCGAGTAAGATTCGTTATTTCCCTTTGTGGAGTCGAATATTCTTGTTGTCGGATAATTGCCGGATGCTTGCAATTTATCCTTTGAGTTGTCTTTCGTTTACCCGTATGCTTGGTATCGATTGTCTCTCTTTTTGGTTAGTCACCTATTATATACCCAGTAACCGGTATCTCTGGTGTCTTTTCCTTTCGAGTATATTATTCACGGTCTGCCGGTAATGAATAATATATCTCATGCGCTCTTTAGTTGGAATCCTTTGTTGATTTTCCCCAACTGAGCAAGATTCGTATTCTTTGTAGAATCGAATAGCCATCCTTTAACCAATTCGTGTTTTGGATGATGAGTGTTTTGGAAGTAAAAACCAATTCACGTCTTCGGATTTTTATCCTTAAACAACCCAGTAACCGGTTCAGGATAATCTTCCATGCGAGTATATTATTCACGGTCTGCCGGTAATGAATAATATATCTCATGCGCTCTTTAGTTGGAATCCTTTGTTGATTTTCCCCAACTGAGCAAGATTCGCATTCTTTGTAGAATCGAATGTCCATCCTTTAACCAGTTTGCGTTTTGGATGATGAGTGTTTTGGAACACACACCAATTCACGTTTTTGCCCATCCTTTAACCAGTTTGCGTTTTGGATGATGAGTGTTTTGGAACACACACCAATTCACGTTTTTTGACCATCCTTTAAACAAGTCTGCTGTTCTAGCTTTCTTTCGGGTGATGAGTGTCTTGGAACACACACCAATTCACGTTTCTTGTCCATCCTTTAACCAGTTTGTGTTCAGGATGATGAGTGTTTTGGAACACACACCAATTCACGTTTTTTGACCATCCTTTAAACAAGTCTGCTGTTCTAGCTTTCTTTCGGATGATGAGTGTCTTGGAACACACACCAATTCACGTTTTTTGCCCATCCTTTAACCAGTTTGCGTTTTGGATGATGAGTGTCTTGGAACACACACCAATTCACGTTTTTTGACCATCCTTTAAACAAGTCTGCTGTTCTAGCTTTCTTTCGGGTGATGAGTGTCTTGGAACACAAACCAATTCACGTCTTCGGATTTTATCCTTAAACAACCCAGTAACCGGTTCAGGATAATTTTCCTTTCGAGTATATTATTCACGGTCTGCCGGTAATGAATAATACATCTCATGCACTCTTGGGTCAATCCTTTGTTGTTTTCCCCTCAGAGTAAGATTTGCATTCTTTACAGAATCAAATGTCCATCCTATAAACAAGTTTGCTTTCGCTCTCTTCAGGATGATGAGTGTTTTGGAACACACACCAATTCACGTCTTTGGTCGGTCACCTGTTATATACCCAGTAACCGGTATCCTTGGTGTTCCTTCCTTTCTGCTCCCTATTATGACCTCGGTCCCCCTGTGGAGTCAGATTTTCCTGTTTTGTTACCCGTATGCCTGGTAACACCTCATTTCTTTGTTGTTTCCCTCAGTGGAGTTTTCTTTCGCTTCTCCTCAGGAGTCAGTTTGTGTCTCTCCGATGGATTTATTTTCCTTTGGAATTCCTTTCCCCAGTGTGAGTCCTTCACTCCCCAGTGAGTTCTCCTGTCTGTTTTTCTGTTTTTCTAATCAGAGTCGTGTTTTGTTCACGTTGTGTCAGTTTTGTTTATCCCCATAGAGTCTTGTCAGAGTCTCTGTTCCTGGTGAGTGTATACTCCGATGGATCGTCTTTTCTTCTGTGTGAATCATATTCCCCACAGAATTGTGTCTTTTGCATACATACATTCGCATCATGAGGTCTCTTAGGGACCAAAATTTGTCTCATTACTGTTATTTAAGTCCATTCTACCGCGTCGAGATGAAGATTTCTAAACTTCACTTCTCCGGCTAGAATGACCTTAAATAGGGGCATCTGTAAGACCCCAATTTTGGGCCCTAAGATCCCTCATGGCCCATATCACTCATTTCATAACCTCAAGGATCAATGCATGCCTTTGTCCCCTTCTAGTGGATAGATTGCCTTGTGGGTTTGTTTCTTGATCACCAAGCATACTCTGCATTTGTATATCTTTGCCTTTCATATGTTTATCATTCAAAAAGTACAAAAATATTGTCAGTCTAACCTTGTTGCTTGCAGTTGAAGTAATCATCAGAAATTAGGTCAAAGATGGTCAACAGTCAGTCAAAGCAATGGATGATGGCCATTCTTGTGGAATTTGGGCATCATGATCATTAATCAAAGGTTCATACAACTTGAGACATCATTTGAAGTCAAGTTCTCAAGGATTCAGGGTTTGGAATTCATCAGAAGAGGTCCAATCATTCAAAACCCTAGAAAAAGTCAACAGACAGTCAAACTTGGTCAACAGTTGATTTAATCAAGAATTTAATGGATAGAATTGATTTGAAGAAGTTCACTCATGCTTATATAAGCCTCATCTATCATGTTCAACCTCATCATGGAAGAAAATCAAGTCAAATCAGAAATTTTCCAGAAATAGAAAGTGGACCTGTAATTTCAACTGCCAAAAATGGAAACTTCTTGATCCTCAACTTACATCATGATACAAGCTCCAAATGAATTTTTGCCCAACATGAAAGTTGAAGATCTTGTCTTCCCATTTTCAAAAAGTCCAAGAACTCTCAAATCCCATGTGTGGTTGTCAAGATATGATCAAATCATTTTCACCATTTTTTGAACTTCAAAGGGCCATATCTCTCAAACCATAAGGCCAAATTTGGTGGGGTTTTTTCCTACAAACCACATTTTTCATCCTCTTTCCAAAATATAAATTTCATGACCTAAAACCCTACCATTCAAAATGGCATTTTTGGACCTATTCCTTTAAAAATCAAAGTTTGACTCACAGTTGACTTTTTGATTTATGCATTTTTTCTCACTTTGGCCAATTGGGAAAGGTTTAAAATCACATTTGAAACTTGCCTCAAGTCCTAATTCATGGTCATACCACCATCCTACCACTATTTTGGACCAAAATGCAAATATGGTTTTTTTGCAATTACCTCATATGACCAAAGCAAAGTACAGCAGTACATGTACCATTATAAAAACAGCAAAGCATGATGGTCTGTATGCAGCCTGTAGCAGGCCCAAAAACGTGCAAGATACACCCTCCATCACTCACTTATGCATAATTAGCAATATGCAAATGATGCATTTTAAGCAAAACAAAGTTGGCAATTAAAGAGCAGACTTCAAAACAGCATTTGGATGGTCTGTTTACAGCATTTCCAAGCCCAACTCGTGTACAGCTTTGCACCTCCAATTCCACATTCTTCCACTTAGCAAAAATGCATTTGGTCTTCATTAAGCTAAACCAATTTACCACATGATTAAGTGATGATTAACAGATGATATTTAAAGCCATTCTTCTGCATTTCCAACCCTAGTCTTTAGCAGCCACCAACAGAAAAACACATACTCTCTCATTTGCATTTTGGCTCGAGTGAATTTTTCTGCCAAACCCTTGGAAACCCTTGAACCACCTTCATCCCTTCGTCATCCAAACCATATTTTGAAGCTTTCCCAACCTCAATTCCCTTGCTGTAACAGCTTTCCCACTCTGTTTTCTCAAAGCTCAACAAATGGCAAATCGAGCTGTGAGATCTTCCAAGCATTCTTGAGCTTGTCTACACCAAGTATCCTTCATTGCCAAGCACGAGGAGGGACTGTTCGAGCACAACAGCTTCAAAACACCACTGCATCACCATTGTGCTTCAAGTTTGGTAATATTTCGAACTTCATCATTCATTAAGCCATGCCATGTTCCATGTAGGTCTCACTTGGTAGTTTGATTTAAGCTTTGAATCACATTAAACAGATGACTATGCTGTGAGATATCTTGATTTTCATTTTGGTGAACAAATGCATATTCCCTCGATTTGGCTTGGTTATAATGATTTGATGAAAAGCAATGCCATGTTTGTAATACTGAACGTTTGGTGATGCTATTTGTATGCTTGATTGGTGATTCTGGGATTTTTGTTCTTGGTTGAATGCATGATAATTGAATGTTTACATGCTACTGTTAACCTTGCCCTGCCCAGAAAAATTGCATGAATGTGCTTATGCTGTTTTTGATTGATGTTAGTTGACGTTAGTTATTGCATGAGCATTGAGGCTGGTTAGGTTTATTTTGTTCATGGTTGATAAATGTTGCTGAATGATGTTGCTTTACCATTACCATGCTGATGTATGTTTGGTCGAGTCATGTTTGTGATGTTGGTAACTACACAATGAACCATGCTTAAAAAATCCATGAAACATGTTGTGTGCTGTTGTTTGTTTTGTTTGAATGTTGATGAACAACCATTGGCCATACTTTTCCTTGTGTCTGTTTGAAGTTGCCTGCATGATGGTGAAGCATGATAAATTGATACTACTGCTGTCCAAATTTATGCCCTGTCCAGAAATTTGCCATACTCGTGTTTATTAGTTGCTGGATGATATTACCTGAACCAATGCCATTTTATTGTGGGATGTTGCTTATGAACTGAACATGTTAGCCATGCTGTTGTTTGTTTGCTTGCTGGTTGGAACTTCAATTAATGATGGATTTTGATGAACACATTATGCTATTGCTGAACCATGGCTGCTGTTTGAACCTTAGAACTTGCCCAGGATTTTTGCATTGAATGTGTAGGGTTTGTGTTGTTTAGGTGCATGAGTATGGTTGCATCATTGCCATATTGTTTTTTTTTCCTGCTGTTGGAATTTTGCTGTTAGTTGAGCAACATAAGCTTGACTTGCTGTTTTGCTGTCTTAAGCTGACCAGAAAATCCACATAATTGATGTTTGATTGTGTTGGTCATGGATGTTTGACTTGTGTGTTGTTACATGTTGCTGTTCAATTGTTGTTGTTTTTTGATCGATTGATTGAAGCTATCAACCATGCTGCAAATTGATGATGAACTTGATACCATGCTCATTGCTGTTATGAAACCTTACTGCAGTTTAGAAAAACCTCATGAATTGCATTTGAATGCTGAATGCTATGCTGCTATGTGCTTTTGCTCATGTGTTGGGTGATTTAAATAATGAACATGATGCTGCATGAATTTCCAGAAAATCTATGTGAATGATGATTACATGATCTTGATTGTTTGCTGCTGTTGTTGCCAATGCCATGTGGTATGCTGTTGATTGCTTGATGAGTAAACCTTGCCAAATGCTATGCTGATTGCGTGTTTGCTGTTTGATGCTGTTTGGATGTTGGCTGAATTTGTTTGAAGTTTAACATGAGCCATGCTGTGTTAGAAACCCTAAGGGTTTTATGTGAAAAAAACAGAAAATATGAACATGGATTGGCCGAGCTACTGTTCTATTGGTTAGTGGCCAATCAGAACATTTCATCACCTTTGCCTTATGCTGTGTCGTTTCATTTAAGTTGGCAGAAATTACAAGTCTGCCATCAGTTGACTCCTAGTTGACCAATTTGCCATGCTTTCATGTTCAATATTTCATCAATTATTCATCAAATTTCCATAATTCATTTTCAATTCAATTTTTATCCAAAAATCTTGAAATTTTTCCCTCATACTCATGAATGTGTCTAGAATTTTATTATGAATTTTAATTATTTTTCTATTGGCTGGATTTTTAATGATAATTATTTTCTTGACATGTATGCCAAAATGATACATTGTGCCAAATCAATTGTGAAATACTCATGTCATATCCATTGCTTTTGAAATTTTTTGTGGTGAAACTAGACACATTGATCTTCATTTCCATATAAAGTTTGTGCATTTATCATTTGTGGATTGAGAGTTATGATTTTCTGAAGTTATGTGTTACATTTGGTGCTATACCATGATATGCATTTTCCCAATTTTTGTTCACATGTTTCCTCTTATCCAATTGACCTCAAATTTTGCATGAATCATCTATCACATGTCTAGTTTGTGTATGAATTTTCTTGGAATTAATCATGCTGTTTTCCATTTATTTGTGAATTTTCTTCCATACTTGGTCATTTGTTGACTTTTTGTGCTATGCCTTGCCAAATCTTTTGTGAAATTCTCAAATCATATTGTATGATCATGAAATTTCATATGTGATAACTAGACATCTCAAGCTTTGCATTGGTGTTAATCTCATTCATTTCTCTTCTGTTTTCAAATTGATATGATTTTTTGAAGTTGACCTATGCTTGTTGACTTTCACCATGCTTACTTGAATTTGATTTGACTTCATGAATTTCATTGACTGCCTTCCTCTCATCCAAATGCCATGAAATTTTACATGTATACCATGTTAGATGTTAGGATTGAGTGTGACTTATTTCATGATTTTTGAGATTGTTTGAGTTGACTTTTGGATGAAGTCTTTGCTGTTGACTTTTGTATGCTTCTCTTGCCATGTTTTGCACCCTTTTGCATATGAAATGACCATGATGCATGATATAATTATGAATCCAATTGAAAATGCTTCTTGAATGTTTAGACTTGGTTTGGGTTGACTTTTCCTTGCTGCCTTGACTTTTTCTTTCATCTTTGACCCTAGGCTAGCCCTAGTGGTCTTCTAAGCTTATGTTGAGTTCATCTGTTTCAGGTTAAGCACCAGTGCCTTGAGGATCATTCAAATATTTGTTTGAGTTGAATTATATGATTTGCTAACCTTTGTTTTGCAGGTGACTCATATGCTTGAGTCTTTGTGCCTTGCACAATTGGTCCCTCTGTGGTTGACTATTGGTTATTCCCTTTTGATTTTGACTGTTGGTCTGTTTGCTAATAAGTTTGACTTTTTTCAGGTACTTTAGTTGCCTAAGTTCTTTGAACTTGATTGCTTGCTTTGCTTTTTAGCACTTGCTTTGAGGTATAAATACTTCTTCTTCATGTAGTCTGGAGACCCGGTCTGTTATTTGACCGGGCAAACTGTCTGAAGTCCTCCTTAAGAGGCAATGCATGTGTTTGTTTATATTTGTCCTAAGCAGGAAAAGTCCTCATTTGAGGCAATTGGTGGAAGGTAGGGATAAGTAATCTATCCCCCACTATTCAGTGTGTCCTCTCTTTGCTCCCATTACATGGTTGAAGCAATGAGATAAATACCCAAGATCTAATCGAGTCAATAATGTGGAGAGAGTTCCTACTTTCTGAACTCCCACACTTTCTTTGATGCTCTCCCTGATCAGGGATAGAAGCAATGAGGCACACCCCTCATTTCCTTTTCATCTGCTTCACCTGAGCCCCTCAATGGCCAGGTTAAGAGCGACCTTCACCTATTACAGTGGACTTTCAAAGTCAAACCCTCTTGTGTGAGCCCCCATTGTTTGGCTATAGAGTGTGCTGTTTGATATTCATTGGTTGATTGATTGCTTCATATGCACTTGTTTGCTTATATGTTATGCATTTATCATCATCATCAATTGCCACTAATGCATGATCATCTCATTTGCTTTTTGTGATGCTATCATTGTTGCTTGCCCATTGAGGACAATTGTAAGTCCATTGCTTTGGCATTTGCTCCTGTGATATGGAAGGATAGAGTGTAAGACCTCATTGGTCACTCATATCTTCTGTTTGTGTTTGTATGAGAGGATACAGTTATAAGTCCCTGTAAGTTGGCATCTGTTATCCTGTGATCATAATTTGATCTGTTTGATTTGTATGTGAGGTTGCAGTTATAAGTCCCTGTAAGTTGGCATCTGCTTTCCTGTGATCATAGTTTGTTCATCTGTTTGTGTGAGAGGTTGCAATTATAAGTCCCTGTAAGTTGGCATTTGCATTCCTATGACCATATCGTTGCTTTTGTTCTTGTATGTGAGGATCCATTGTAAGTCCCTGTGATGTGGCATTGGATTTCCTATGAGCATCTGTGGAGTTAACCTAAGTCCAGACAGATTGGCAGTTAACCTCCATATCTCATTTCTTGTTTTCTTCTGTGGAGATTAGTGTAAGTCCATTGAGTGGCATCTGATATCCATTTTTATTTTAGGAGACTGGTGTAAATCCATCTATTGGTATCCGGTATCCGCTTTTTATTTCTTTGCCTGTGGAGATTAGTGTAAGACCATTGAGTGGCTTCTGACATCCCGTTTTGTTTTAGGAGATTGGTATAAGACCATTGATTGGCATCCGATATCCGCTTTTGCTTGCTTTGTTTGTTTATCATTAATTGCTATTCCAAAGGACACACTTGAATCATCTGCTATATGATTTCAAGAAGTGAACCTTCTAAGAAGTTTTACTATCCATCCTTCATCCATTCATCATTCATTATGTCCTAGACTTTTCACACTCTTGACTTTCAAACTTGACATAAGTGTTGTGCAAACATCTTCATGTTTTCAAACTAAAAACCTGGACTCAAGTCCTTGACTTTTTTTCAAACTCCATTTCATAATACTTATTTGAATTGATCTTAATCATACTTTGACTCTACTTTCATAATCACAATCAATTAACTTCACTCATTCACTTGTTTTGGCTTTGTCCATTAATCTTTTCATGCATTAGCCATAGGCTTCAATTATCATTGTGGTTGATGTAAATCTTGCCTATCCTTAGTGAGTCGACAGTAAGACTTCCGTACTTCAAACAGGGCTAACCCCTCTAGTACGTCGAAGCTATCCTCGCATGGTGGATGTTGTTTTTGGTCGAGTGTTCTCCCATTGATAATGAAAAGCCTCAGTGCTTGTGTTTAAAACTGAATCCACCCACTTTTGGAAATCTTTTAGCCGAACTACGGCGTTCTGATCCTTACCTTTGATGGAAGGTACGTAGGCAACGGGTTCATCCGTTCGAACCCAATAATAATAAAAATTGTATATTCTTTTCCCATCATCCCAATCATGTTTGCACAATACATATGTCATAACAAATAATAATTTTGCATAACAAGTGTGAAAAGGGCTCCCTAGGAGTACCTAGGACGTAGTGGGTGCCTAACACCTTCCCATTGCGTAATTTACCCCTTACCCAGAATCTCTGATCTTTTTATTAGTTTTCTACGTGTAAAACTTCTTAGGCTTTTGTTCGCTTTTTAGCCAATCCTTTGGATAAATAAAAGTGCGGTGGCGACTCGAAAATTTCATGTATCTCTTAGCTTATGATTTAATCGATAGATCATATAGCGACGAATACACCGCTACAATACCCATTTCTCTTCATTTACATACATAAGACATTTTACATTTTTATTTTTAAGATCAAAAAGTCTTATTTTATAAATGTTATTTTTCCTCTTGCCATTGGAAAGAATAAAGCCATCCTTCTAACTAACAAATTTACAATACTTTTGATTAAAGATTATATCATAGCCATTGTCACTTACTTATGGATTATAAGTTATGTATTACTCCTTTAACTAATAAAACATTAGTAATAGAAGGGAGAGAAATGTTACCAACTATTCTGGATCCAATGATCTTCCCTTTTTGATCACCTCCGAAACCCATGAAGATTAAGTTCTAGATGTTAGAACATATGCCTTCTCCCCGTCATGCGTCGTGAGCACCCAGAGTATAGGTATCATGACTGGTGTTTCAAATGAATTGTTAAAGATGTCTGCAACATAGATTATCTTATCCTTAGGTACCCACATTTTTGGGGTCCTTTCATATTTGTCCTCCTAGAGTTCTTAGAACCCTTGGGTCTTGGTGCATAATTATCATGTTGTTTATAAGCATATGAGAAATGGGAATTCAAAGCTTTTGGTTTTGCCTTAGGTTTTGAAATAGGTTTTTCTTTACGCACATAACAAATTCCTCTTGTTCCATTTCTGCTAACTTCATAGATCATTGAAGTCCTTTTGCTTTTATCTATATTTATAGCCATAAATTTCTGAAAAAGATTTGTCATATTTCTTTATGACAGTTTCAGAATCCACATAAGCTTTTGAAAGAATTTATTCCTCAAGTTTGGAACTTTTAATTTGAAGAGTAGAGTTTTCATTCTTTAAAATAAATTTTTCTTCATTCAAAGTAGAAAACTCTTTTGTAAGCTTATTATGTGCTTCAGATTCAAATACATGGACTTGTTTCAGATTCTTGTATTTGTTCTGAAGCTTCTGATATTTTTATAGAATTTCAAAAAGACATGATTCTAATTCAGAACGAGATAAGTTAGGGAATACCTCTTTAGATTGTGATTCATATTCTAATTCTAATTGAATTTGATAAATAAAAACTTTTGTACATGCCATTAGCGCCACATTAGCTTGCTCTTCCTTAGAGTCATCTTTTGAGGATTTTGAATCATCCCAGGTAGCCATCAAACCCTTCTTCTTTTCTCTCTGAAGTCTTTCTTCTTAGATTTGTCTTTATTTATCTTGGGAAATTCATTCTTGTAATGACATGGCTCCTTACACTCAAAGAAGATAACTTCCTTTCTAGCACTTGACTTCTTCTGTCCAGATGTAGACTCAGAGCGTACACCTGTCTTTCAGGAGCCTCTGAACATGCTTTGCCTTTTCTTCTAGAGTTGATTGACACGTCTGGAAAGAAGAGACACTTCATCTTGTTCTTCTGAATCCTCTTCAGAATCGTCATCTTCTTCATCTTGAAGAGCTTTAGTCTTTTCGGACTTTCCCATGGATTTCAGAGACACAAATTTGACTTTTCTTTGAGGCTCATCCTCTTCAAGATCTATCTCACGACTTCTCAAAGAATTAGCAAGTTCTTCCAGAGTTGTGTTGTTCAGATCCTTAGAAAGCTTTAGTGCAGTTACCATAAGCCTCCATCTCTTGAGTAGGCTTATGATACTTTTCTTTACATGATCTGCAATAGAATAACCTTTGTCTATAACCTTTAATCCTGCAACAAGAGTCTGAAACCGTGAGAGCATGTTCTCAACAGTTTCATTATCTTTCATCTTGAAAGCTTCATAATTTTATATTAAGGCAAGTGCCTTAATTTCTTTAGCTTGAGCGTTGCCTTCATGAGTCATCCTCAGAGAATCAAATATAGACTTTACAATGTCTCTGTTGGTGATCTTTTCATACTCAGTGTATGAAATAGAATTCAAAAAGATGGTTCTTGCTTTATGATGATTCTTGTAATCTTCCTTTTGTAGATATGTCATCATTCTTCTTTCCACCTTGTTACCACTAGCATCTACAGGATATATGTAGCCATCAACTAGCATATCCCATAGATCTACGTCATGACCATGAAAGAAACTTTCTATTCTATCTTTCCAATAATAAAATTTATCTCCATAAAAAACTAGAGGTTTTGCACTATAGTGATCTCTTATAGTGACAAGAACAACTGGAGGTGGGATATCAACCATTGTGTTTCACAAACTGGATATGTATCTCGGAGCTTTAATTTCAATCGAAGGTGACAAGAAACACTAGAAATGGGAGTTTGGTTGGGTTTCTAAAAATTAAAAAAATTTCAATCTAACAGAACAAACAAAAAACAAAGAGTAAAAATAATGAAACAATTATTTTTATATTGGTTCGCTGTTACCAAAGCGACCACCGGTCTACCCGCCAAGTTGATTACGCCTTATCAACAATAACTTAATCCATTATAACCAAATTTATTACAACACAAAGACCTACAATCAATGTCTTCTTGAGTATTTTAACTAAACCCTAGTCGCTAAAGGAAAACACAATCAAATAGATTGAAATACAAAGGTGTGTTTACAAAGTGCTTCTCAAAAAGCAGAATACACAAATGAATACAAGTTTCTCACACAAAATATATTTTATGAAGAGTATGAACGAAATTTCTAGTGTATATTTTCTTTTCTCCCTAAATATTTCACAAGTGCATTGTTCACGTAGATGATGAATTGTATAACATAGTGTGTAGTAGAAACATTGTTCATTCTTCCAAGACTCCTTTATATAGGTAATGAAAAGATCCATTGGAGGGTAGAATTGGAATACCAAAATGCAGTTGTATCCTTACATAACGGCTTGAGAAAATGGGAAGCAAAATTGTATAATAGTACAGTCCTTAGCCCACAAAATCAGTGAGTGAAAGGAATATTTGATCTTGTATCGTGTACTATTTTACTTACGTAAAACCTTTTGATCTTATCTTCAATATGTAGGGGCTTCTGATAGATAAATGATGAAGCATGCATAAGAGAAGATTAAGAATCTGGTTGAGAGAAAATTTCCGAACCTTGGTCTTCAGAGTCTTGACATTGTTCATCAGAACCTGGTCTTCAGAGTCTGGTGACACAGTTCAGAGTGTTGGGAGAGCAGGGCTTAAGAGAATATTAGCGTCATAAGCATCATAGTTGCAAAGCTTTGCATGAGCATAGAGTCAGAAGCGTTGAAGTACATAATCCATAGCTTGAATATTTTGTATACCATGTATCTCAGAATCAGAGTGCACTAAGTTCAGAATCTGATGAAATCACATGTCACTCATTCAGATTCAAAACTTGAGTCTAGTATCTGCATACTAAACAAATTGATTAGGGTACAAAATTGTTTTCTAAGAGTCTATGAATTTTTATCATCAAAATATAAGGCTAGATGCAAAACCAAATCTTATTCTTACAATAAGTAGTCCTTGAAGGTATTTAGCTAGAGTACATAAAGTGAACTATAAACTCATCTAGAATAAAGAAGTTAAGAGGAGAAAAGTATAGTTAAGAATAGTTGGAGAGATAAGATCCTAACAACGTTACTTTTTTATTGATTAGACATAAAGTAGTGTATCGTTGTCACGTGATATTATTTAGATAACTTCTGACCTGAGACTTCTTATATTTGTTTATTGAAGCTTGATATGAGTCATTTTTATCTTTATACTTAACTTCATGAATCAGATGCTTTTTCATAGATTTAGTTAAATCATGATCAAACGTTAAAGTATGTCTTCAGAACCTGGTTGGAATGAGACTTCAGAGTCTTGAGTTCACAGGTTCTGAGCTTGCCTTTTACCAAAGCCTTGATCAGAACTAATCTGGATGAATACTTCCAGAGTTGTTGACTTGATATAAACAATATTCCTTTGTAGCATAATCTTCAGAACTGATGATGAAGCTTCCTCAGAAGTTACGGAGCCATTCCTTATGACAGAGTCTGCTTGCTTCAAACGACTCTAATCTTCAGAACCTTGTTGAACACTGAATTTCAAGTAAGCATGTGTTCATTATCTGAAAGACTTGAGTTGACTCTTCAGAGTCCGAAGGCTTGGTACTGATCCTTTAGATTTAGGATAACTTTTATTCTCTTTAATGATTCTTCTAAGTGATTAACTTGATTTATATCAAGGTTAATTTCTTTTCACCATGCACACTTGAATAACTATTAGTAAACCTTGTTGTTCTTTAAATATTTTGTTATCATCAAAACCTTTTAAGGGAATGAACAAATATTATTCCAACAAGCCGCTTGCAAAAGCTACTCAAAATATTGGCTAGGGGTAGCCCATCACAAAAGCTTAAACTCAAAATTTAAAAATTTGCTCCTTAACATTTGCGAGGGGTTTCCTCTCACAAATTCGTTTATTAATTTTATTTTTTATTTTATATGTTGTTAGGGGATAAACCCCAAACAACATATACATTTAGTGAGAGGATTTTCACCCATCAAATAGTCCTGGCTAAATAAGAATTTTCTGGTAGTGTATGATAACTGTGTAGTCATTGTATAACTCTAATTTGTTTACTTATGTACCTTTCAATGATATGTGCTAGCAAGTTACTAAGTTAAATCTTTCCGAAACATGATAGTTAGTTATTATATCAATTTCAACTTTTATAATCGTCTTTGAGAGTTAGTTAGATGAATCTTCTAACATGTGGGAAGGTCTAAAACAAGTTCTCTTAAAACATATATTATGAAACAAATATTAATATTAATATTGAGAGTATTTTTTTTATAAGCAACCAATTATATTAAAGAGAGTACAAGAAGTACTTAACTCTTAATACCAAAGAGAGAATCGGGTATCGATCCGGAAATGAAAACCAATAATTAAAAAGGACGAAAACCAAAAAGAACACTAATTATAATATAACAGAAAACAATATCTGATATGTATTTCCCAATCATTCCAGCAAAGTTGCTTGTTTCTTTGGTAGTTAACTTGAAACCAATCCCAATGTTTCTTTGGAATTCTTGATAGAAGATCTAACTCTTCCAGCTTGCCTCCTTCGAAAATGAGAATGTTCCTGCAAATCCAAAGATTCCAGCACACCGATACCTAGAAAAAGCAAAACAAATTCACCTGAAATTTTGAATTGGGGAAAGCACAAAATTGCTCGAAATGCCTTTGGAGTGAGAACCTTTCTTCCAATTCTCTAATTCCGGTCCACCTATAGATTTTATTCCAAACTGATAGTGCATAAGGACAGATCAAGAATAAGTGAATTTCATCTTCCATGCTTGAATCACATAAAATACACATCATATTTTAATCATCAACCAACACTCCTCGATGCCGTAATTGAACTCTTGTTCAAAAGCCGTTTTGGAGCAATATCCAAAACATAACCTGTATATTACTAGGAATTATGGAATTCAAGTCTTTTATTGACTTTCCAATAATAGTTGGTTTGAAATCTCTTCCACACCAGGATCCAAAAAATACATGATTATTGTAAAGCTGTTATGAACATTATAACCATGCTTATCCTTACACCAAATGCACTCATCATCGTTATTCGCTTAAGGTTGAATATCAACAAGTAATTCTAATAAGTTAGACTGTTGACTGACCGTTGTCGCGCCGCGAAAAATACAGAGTCTCCATCAGATTTTATTTATTCTAAAAGAAAGGGAAAATAACAATAAAACCCCAAAAGAGAATGGTCTTGCAACCAAGAGTGGATTTGGAAGTCGATTATGCAAGGGGAAGGTATTAACACTCCTCACATCCATCGTACTCGATGGGAACCACTCGCTTGTATCAACGCATATGGGTGTTGTTTATCTGAATGTTGCTTGCTATCGATGAAATGAGATGATAAAGAGTAAGATGGAAAGAGAAAATAAGTTTTAAATTAGTGTGCTCGCCAAGGATTTAGGCCCTTGTGCCTACGTATCCTTATTCGTGCAATAAGGAAGTTAGAGATTCGTAGTTTCGCTCAAAAATGGAGTATTTGTTTGATTGTTTTTATGAATAGTGTTCATGCTCACGTGCTACTATTCACTTTCTTGTATGCTAACTACCCTTTTTCTTGAGAGAACAATGGTATCCTAACTACCCTTTTTCTCCCTCATAGCACCTAGATTGAATGTGTTTTAATCATTAGATGTTTTGAGGAGGATGTCAACTGTCGGGTCCTCAAGCTAGATACGACCGACAACCCAAGTACTTGAATGTTGTGTACAAGCACGTACACCCCATTTTTGCATTCCGGTTTGTTGAGAAATTGTTTTGAAAAAGGCACTTGACGTTGGATCAAGTGTTTGGATTTATTATGAATATGTGTGTGTGTGAAGAATAGAGATAGAAATAGAATGAAAAGAAAATGGAGAATGGAGAATAGAATGATGTGGATAAGAGATACTTGACGTTGGATCAAGTAATCGTGTTGCTATTATGAATTTAATTTAGAAACACTTGATGTTGGATCAACTATGCCTCTTGTCTTTTGAAAAGTTTTGTTTTTCTCCCTCATAGCACCTAGATTGAATGTGTTTTAATCATTAGATGTTTTGAGGAGGATGTCAACTGTCGGGTCCTCAAGCTAGATACGACCGACAACCCAAGTACTTGAATGTTGTGTACAAGCACGTACACCCCATTTTTGCATTCCAGTTTGTTGAGAAATTGTTTTGAAAAAGGAACTTGACGTTGGATCAAGTGTTTGGATTTATTATGAATATGTATGTGTGTGAAGAATAGAGATAGAAATAGAATGAAAAGAAAATGGAGAATGGAGAATAGAATGATGTGGATAAGAGATACTTGACATTGGATCAAGTAATTGTGTTGCTATTATGAATTTAATTTAGAAACACTTGATGTTGGATCAACTATGCCTCTTGTCTTTTGAAAAGTTTTGTTTTTATCGTTTGGTTTTATCTTTTTAGTTAGCATGCATGATGAGCTATAAAGAAAATAAACCTAAGCTATTACAATTGCATGGGATGGGGGGACATATGACCCACGATGGGGGGATGGAACCACACAATACAAAAGGAAAAGAATGGAAATTAAACAAGTTACAAATCAAGCACCATGCCTAAAACAATCAAGTGGCATCGTGTCCTCAAATAGTACATGGCAAATGAATGGATTAAGGGTCATGATATCTTGGATTCACACTTGAGATCTCAATGGACATGTGAACACACAAACATATGGAATTAGTATGAGATCAAGACAAATGAGAATGATGCAACAAATGTAAACATATTCAAAGATCTTAATCAATTCAAATGGAAATGGATTAATCATGGACAAATAATCAAAGACTAATCATGTGATCATGGCAAATAGAATGGACACACGCAAGGCATATATCATATAAATTGAAGTGAATTTTTCAATTTCTATAAGATGATCACAAACGAAATGAATCGGTTAAATGGACAATTAAAGTGAGATTAAATCTAATGATCTAAAATTTACCTAAACATGAATTAGGGATTCAAATTAATCAAATCAAATTGATAATCTAAATCATGACTTAAAATCTAATCTACATGAACATGTTAATCACAAGGCAAATGACAAATTGAAAGAAAATTAACCTAATGGACAAATCATAGCAAAATCAACATTTAAGCGTATTATTTGATCATGAATAAAATGACAAAAGGAATTAACCACAACGTAATGACAAATCATACTTCTCATGGCAACCTACTATGAATTAAATTCTAAAAAAAATCAAGATCAAATTACAATGATTAAACCTAATTTCTAACCACATGATCAAAATCACTTATTTAGTCAATTAAGCTACATGATCAAGATATCACACTAAAACTAATTATAACAAAATGGAAAAGTATTTGTGTATAAGATCAGAAAAATCAGATGCCAAATTAATCACAAAATCAGTTAATTAAGATCAGATAATTTAATAGATTTAAAAAAAAAGATTAAATGCATGAACATGATGGGCCATGGGGGTATGCAAGATTGAAGCGTGTACGAAAAGGGAAATTGCTTGGGCTTGAAGTCTAAGCTCCCAACAATCAACCTGGATCCTATCATCATGGCCATGTCACACAAGAAAACTCCCAGGTAAAAAATGCTTAGCATACAAACTCCTTAAGAAACTCAATTCAACACTTTTAAATACGCACACTTAAACACATGATCCAAATCTTACAAATCTCCAAGAATTGTTGAAAGCTCATGGCTCAAACAACATCATCTTCCTCCTACATCAAAGCCACTTCACCACACCAAGATGAAACACGAAGAGACGTGAACAACACGACCAAGAGCAAACTCGGTTCAACATTTCACTTCCTCAAATCCAAGTTTCGAACAAGAAATCAAAAGGAGAATAAGAAATGAGCGCTTAGGGTTCATCACTACACCAAATCACCATCGGAATCGACATCATCATAGGCTCTTACTTGTGCACGGAATCAAGGATGGAGGAATCATGAAATAAGTTGATGATTAAGAGTAAACGACTTACCGAAACAGATTCTTCGATGCGACAATTTCAGGTTATGATCCTTTTCCCTTTCGTCTTTGCTCCTCTACTCTTTTCTGCTATGTTTTCTCTTCTTATTGCTATGCGAATTGTTGTTGTTCTTCAATTGTGTTCTTCTATGAGTTGTTCTTGAAAGGTTGAGGGTGAAGTGAAGTTAGAAGTTATGGTTCAAGGTTAGGGGGAGTGGAGTTTCAGTTCTAAATTGGAGAGATGCGCATTGGTTCAGAGGGTTTCTTTTGCAGGTTCTGGAAGTTTTCTGCAGAATTCTTTGAGGGTTGTTAGAGTGTGAAGCTATGCAGTTCGATCTGTTTTCTCAGTTAGGTGGGTTCTATTTTCCGTTTGGAATTGGTGTAGAATATTTTTTCATGAAGTGGTTGAGGGAGGTTCCATATGTTAGTGATTGAAGGGGTGAAATTGAAGTTGGTTTGAGGGTGCAGTTAAAGGGTTATATGTTGAAGTTGTTGAGGGAGTTTGGAATTGGTTGGGAAAGTTTTAGGGAGGTTAGAAGTTTCTATTTTTGAAGGTTGTTGAAGGGTTCATGAGAGAATTCTAATATTCTATTAGAAGGGTTTAATGTGACAAAATTTTGTTTTCAATTGGTTTTTTTAGGTTAGTTTTGATTTGTGGTTGGCATTCTCCCCTTTTGCAGGTTGTTAAAAGAATTTTGAGGGAGTTTTCTTCTTCTTAAAACTTTGCTATGTCAGTTAGAGAATTCGGTTAGAGGTTGGTTTTGTTAGTTGGAAAACAAAACAAAATTGTAATAAATTAGCTATTTTTGTGTGTATTGTGTATTGGTTTATTGTGAAAAGTTGAAATGATGTTTCCTATTATGCAATTGCAAGTGAAACTAATTGGTTTTATGCAGGGCTTTGGTTCTTTCTCCGTTTAGACTATTAGTGGGGCTTGGCATTGCTATGCTTGGAATGCAAGAACTTGGTTTACATTGGCCATGTGAAACGCTATGGATTTGTAAATCAGAGTTTCTTGGAATGTGAAATGGATTTGATGATTATGGAGATAATCGGGGTCATGTTTTGGAGCTATTTGGATGCTTGAGATTTATAGGGCTATTTGGATGCTTGAGATTTATGGAGCTATTTTGGAGTTTGGCTTCAAAGAAATTTTTTCATGGAGCATTGGAAAGTTAGAGCTTCGTAGTTCACAAAACTACGAAAACAAAGAAAGAGAGGAAGTGATGAAAAGTATAACTTGCACCCAAAGGCAATGGTAGCATGGGAAACCATAAAGGTAAATGAACTTTGAACCAAATAGTAAAGGAGGTACAAACCAAGACGCGGGGGGGCATAGGAATCATACCACTGTATTGGAATGACCAAAAACAAAGGAATTAAGTGTTTGGCATCAAGGAAAACATCTCTTGGTTCACAAGGTAGGCACTAAAATTTCCCTAAAAGAATAGGTATGGAACCCAAAGGAGAATGATGATTGGTACAATGAACAATATATCACTGTAGGGGACAAACAATTTGAAACCAAAGAATGATATACTGAATCCATGAAGGAATAAACTCTGAACCGAAGAGTAAATGAGGAACACACCAAGATGTGGGGGCCAGAGGCATCATACCATTATATTGGAATGACCAAAAACAAGGGAATTAGGTGTTTGGCATCAAGGCAAACATCTCTTAGTTTATAAGGTGGACTCCGATTAAATCGTCCTCAAAGGATATGCATGCAATCTATAGGGATAAAGTATTTATTTTCAAAAGGATGGTATTGATTGATGAATAGAAGGAGAGAATAAATAATTAATAAATAGGATAGCTCATGGAGAATCTGAATCCTCGTGCCTATGTATTCTCACTGTGTAATAAGAAAGTCAGAGCTCTGTAATTTGGCTCACTATGGCTGGAAGAAAGATAACTAGAAACTAACGAGGAAAGAGAAATGATGTATGATAAATGAAGAAGACTTAGCAGTAATTGGATATGAACCATACTAAAGTCTATGAGTAAAGTTGAATACAATGAGAAACTGGGTCATTCGTCCCATACCCAAAGATATTCAGAATGAGTTAATGGAATTCTCCACTCTCATTTCTTGTTTACTACTTAAGGCTAGTGGCATGTGATTCTCATCATAACTTTAAAGTTGTTGAGGAAGAATACTTGATGCTCCTTCTGATGATGAAGACTTTGTCAATCATTTGATTCGAATTGCACTAAAGTCTATGAATAAAGGTGAATACCTTGAGTAAATGGGTCATTTGTCCCGTACCCAAGGATACCCTGGACAAAGATATGAATTCTCCACTCTCATCATTCTTTGTTACTTAATGCTCATGGCATACAACTTGAATCATGATTGATAAGTTGATGATGGAGACTTCTGATTGTTGCACTGTTGCCTATGAAGAGAGACTTGACAGTCATTTGATTCAAACCATACTAAAGTCTGTGAATAGAGGTGAATACAATGAGCAACTTCGTCATTTGTCCCATACCCAAAGATATTCAGAATGAGTTAATAAAATTCTCCTCTCATTCATTCTCTACTTCTTAAGGCTCATTGTAACACCTCAAAATTTGCCCTCCTCTCTTGGGACTAGCTTAGCATATTGTATTTCATATTTTAGGACATTAGGCATTCGCATATTGCATATCATGTGATAATAAGAAGGTCATCCTCTAAGGTCTTGTCAGAGATGGAGAAGTTGTATGGTTCAAGCCTGAGGGTCTTATTGAATTGATCACCAACTATCTGATGGTTTGAGCTTCAATTAGGGTTTCCTAATCCTTCAAAGGTTGAGCATTATCTTGTTGGCAAGGGTATATCACCATCATCATGGTTTTATCATCTTCAAGGGATTCATTGTGCATGATCATGTTCCTTAGGATTAGGGTTTTGACCTTTGGTCAACCCTAATCAGTGACTTCTATTCCAACCAGGGATTCTCAAGGAGATGAGGTCTTTATTGAGATGGAGATCATCATATGATTTTATTGAGCTTGTACAAGCTAGGGTTTCATTTTGGAGCCATTTCCTCAAGTGGTAGAGGTTCAAAATCCACAGTGCATGTTCAAGTCATTTGAGGACCTAGAAAGTCAACAGAAAGTCAACTGAGGGCTAGGAGGGGGAGAAATGAGTTTCAACATCTCATTCATGTCCCAAATAGGTTCATTTGTCATTACAAACACTTATCTTGAAGAATTTGAGGTCAGATCAAAAGTTTCCAAAAATGGAAAGTGACCTGTAATTGGAAGTTTCCAAAAATGGAAAGTTTTTGGTTCAAATTCAACTTGATCTTACATCATCAAAGAAGCTTCAAATTAAATTTTGTCCAATATGAAAGTTAAATATATTTCTCTCCCATTTCCAAAAAGTCCAAGATCATGAGCATCTAATGAATGGTTGAGAAGATATGATCAAATCATTGCCAAGTGTGCTTGAAACTTCAAAAGGCCATAACTTTTGATCTAAAGCTCCAAATTGAGTGCCTCTTTTTGCATTTTACTTGTCATGACATGTATTTTCCAAATCATTCATTACATTGCATGAAATTTCATCACATAATCATTTGCTTATTCATGACCATTTTGGAGGGAAAATTGCAAATTTGAATTTGGTGCATCATGGGAACAAAATACCATTGCCAACATGTGCATGAAGTGATTTTAAGTGAATTTGATCATCCATTTGCTACTGTTCACGTGTACATTTGCATGGCACCACCAATTTTCCAAAATTTGTCATACACCTTATTTTTGCTTAATCTCAACTAAACCATGCTTAATTCTAATTAGGATGTGATTAGTACATGGTATATAAGGCAAACCCTAACAGAATTGTTCATAATTCATAATTCTAGATCTAGATCTCATTTTCCCTCCAAAATTTCTCTCATCTCAAATTCAGATTTTCTCCACACAACCACACATTTTCTTGATAGATCCATCATCCTCATGACATTTGGAGCATGATTCATCCATTTTTTGTGGAATTTGAGCAAGGTTTGAAGCATGTCAAGCATATGAACACATCAATGGCAAGTGCAAATTGAGCTAGATCCAAGCATCTCCAAGCCTCAATTCATTCACAAAGCTTCATAACAAGAGTTAAGGAGTGGATTCACACACTTTGAAGGCCTTGAACTCACTGTTTTGATCACTGCCATTCCAGGTTGGTGAAATTTCGAGTCTCTTAATTCTTAATTTTATGGACATGATTAGATAGATCTTTGCTCGCTGAGAATTCTGATATAAAATTCATGAAAATTGGTTGAGAAATGACTAAGTTATGGTGAATTAAAGTTTTGAATGCAAATGAGTTTTCCTTCGATTCTCTTTATTCATGATGTTTTAGACTGAAATAATAGTGGATTTGGATTGTACATATTGAGAGCTTTCATTTGGTATATGATTTTGTGAATTCTGGAAAAAAAGTTGATGTTCATCACTGTTCATCCACCGTCTTCATGAAGAAGACGGTGGTTTCCACCATAGCGCCACCGTGAATGAATAGTTAGGGTTCCCCCTGGTTCAGGCGCTGGCTTGGTACTGTAGAAACGCATGTCATGCGTACGTCGTGTGTTCGATTCCTGCATGGAGCGCTGCTTTTTTTTAATTTCATTTTCCACTTACCAAAACGACTGTGCTTTAATGCCGAGCCATACTTCCTTCGATCCTTGGCGCCAGCATTTTGGAATTGTATTTTTGTTTCAGCGCCTATTTTCCATGTACACACGGTTCGAGTCCAGCTCATGCACTTTTTTCAAATTAATTCAACATTCTCCTTTCCCTCCAATTTCCATATGTGTTTTGTTCATTATTTCAAATATTTTTACCAAACTTTGAAAAATCATTAAAAAAAGAATACACATCCAATTAATTCCCAATTTTTTGCAAAATGTTCATGTGTTTGTCTATTATTTTTTGGTGGTGGTTTCTTAATTTTATCATCTCTGGATTTTTGAATTATGGAGTGTTGATTGATCATGTACACAATTATGCCATGCTTCATTCTTTCTATTGTGAAATGCTCAATAATGATCCAATTGCCATGAAATTTTGTGTGATGATTCCTAACATGATGCTTGACCTTTGAGTCTTAGTTTGGTATTTTTCTTATTTTTCATCTCTGTTTTATGCACATGATTGTATGGTGTGACAATGTGTGTCACACAATTTGATGTTGATCTTATTCATTTTCATTGCCATATCAATGGAGCTTCTCTGATTATAATTTTTGGCATGATGATTGTGCTTGACATTTTGTATGCACATAAAAATTTCCAGAATTGTTTGATTCATTTCTGTTTTAATATGGAATTTTGATTCTTGATGATCAATTGTATGCTTTGAAATTGCCTTTGCCTTCTCATGCTCATGAAATGACTTTACTTAATGCTTTTGACTTGGTCCTTTTTAGGACATGTTCTTGCTTGATTGTAGATGCTTCTTGTTGAATATCAAGTTCTGTTTTGACTTTTTGATTCACCTTTGACCCTAGGCTTTGCCCTAGGGGTTTGTACTCACATTTGAGCTGTGAATTTCAGGTTCAGACATTCATCTCCATGATTGATGTTGCCTCATCATTTGAGCTTGGCTATTTGTTATGTTTGCTAAACTTTGGTTCTTTTGTAGGTCCTTTGGTGAATCACTTGAGTGTTTGCCTCTTATGGCTTACATGTTGTACATATTGGGATTGTCTGTCTGTTGTTATCTGTTAACTGTTGGTTGTTTGTCTGAATAGAATACTGATGGTTTAGCTTTTCTTACAGGTACTTTAGCCGCTTTAACTCATTATTTGAGTTGCTTTGCTTTGCTTGTGGTTGGCATACCACTTAGGTAATCTCTTGAACTCCATGTAGTCTGGAAGACCTGCTATCTTTGGCAGGCACCTATCTGAAGCCCTCCTTAAGAGGCCATGTTCTTGATTGTTTAATTTTGTGCTAAAGACCTCAATGAGGCATGGTTACATGTAAAGACCTTCTAAGTGAAGAGGCATTGGCAGATAGAAGGGATGTGCAATCCATCCCATGCTATTCAGTTGAGTCTTTCATCTTGCTCGCACTACGTGCTGATGCATTTTGAATAAACACCCAAAATCTTGTATATAGAGTCAGTCATTGTGGAATAGAGTTCCTCATTCTGGACTCCCACACCTTCATTGATTTGAAGCTCACCCAGGCCCGGGTTAAGAGCTATGAGGTCTAACCCTCATCTCCCATTTCATCTGCTCACCCTGACGGTCAATGTCAGTGGTTAAGAGCCTCAGACACCCTTTCCAGTGTTGGCTTGTTTGTCGAGGTTGATATGACCCCTTGACTAAAGCCCAACCTTGTATGAGCCGCTTGTTTGCATATAGCGTGTGATGATTGCTTTTGATGTTTATCTGCTTTTGCTTCTCATCCCCTTTCTGTAGGAGTCGTATGATCAACTTTCGAGGAAGTTGAACGTACGTAGATATAGACTTGAGTTGACTCACTGCCTATGTGAGTCAAACTCTTGTTAGAGACCTCAACCTAGGGTTATAATTTGCATGACGACTATTAGGCTCGAGTCAGTCTCCCTTTTAGTCCGTTATTCCCTTGGTCTCTGGTTAGGAGAAAGTTTCTCCCCTGTTAAGGGGAACTACGTCGCCCTGATCCTCATACCAGAGGAGGTACGTAGGTAGGAGATCGTGCGAGATCTCTCCGGGCAACCTTTTCTTTTTTGTGTGTGTTTGCTTGACAGCTATTAGGCTCGAGCTCCAGACTCCCTATTAGCTTGTCTGTTTGATAACCTTTTTGCGTGTGTTAGGAGTTGGATGTAAGACCAGCGATTGGCATTCCGTTTCCTATTTGTGGTGTGCTTGGAGTCTGATGTAAGCCCAGCGATTGGCATTCGGTTTCCTATTTGTGGTGTGTTTGGAGTCTGATGTAAGTCCAACGATTGACATTCGGTTTCCTGTGTGTGTTTGTTTGTTTTGTGGAGTCTGATGTAAGCCCAACGATTGACATTCGGTTTCCTGTTTGTGTTTCTTTTGTTCGGAGTCGGACGTAAGGCCAGCCATTGGCAGTCTGTTTCCATTTGCGAGTTTCTTTTGACGTCTCAGCGTCTTGGTGTTGTGTTTTGTTTCGGCGTGCGTTAGCCGAACTACGGTAGCTCTGATTCTCATTCCAGATGAGATACGTAGGCATATGATGCGATATCCTAGCGAGCCCGTTTCCCATTTCCCCAAACTACGTCGACTCTGATGTTTGTTTCTGACAAACTACGTAGGCCCAGGATGCGGCATCCTGCCGAGTCCGCTTCCGTCTTCTTCCATCTGTGTTTTATTCCAGTGTGTGTGCATTCTTTTTGAGCAGTTATTCAGCAACCTTATTCTATTCTCTTGAGCGTGGATCTCGTCGAGTACGACGGACGTGAGGGGTGCTAATACCTTCCCCTTGCGTAACCGACTCCCGATCCTTGTAATCTCCGGTCGTAAGACCATTTCCTTTCCAGTTTACTTCGAGCGTTTCCTTTCCCTCCTTTGGGATAAATAACGCACGGTGGCGGCTCTGTTTGTTTTGTTTTTTCCTGCCGGTTGTTTTTCGCGTTGCGACACTCATGCCACACAATTTGAATCTTGATTGACAAGCTCTTGAAGAAACACCTTTGATGTGCCTTGCATAATCCACTGTTTGATTTGTCTGGGGTTCCTTGATTAAAAGTTTGAACTTGAGGCCTTGAGATCCACAACATTACAGGAACTAGTCTTATCGAGTGATCAAAGGACTTTTGATCATTTGAATAGACTGAGGGATTATACATAAATCAAAAGATTTACTTAATCAAAATTTCTTTTGATCAACTTAAATCAAAGGGATTGAATTAATGGTTAATTATGTATAACCTAATCTAAAGATCAAATGATCTAAACTAAGGGATCATGCCAATATTAGGATCAAATTAATCATCAAATCTCACATGAAAAACAAATGATTAAAATGATCAATTAATCTAAGTCACACCCTAATCTAATGAAACATGAAATCCTATGACTAAACCCTATGGTTAATAAAGCCAATTTACATGGATGATCAATTAAGAAATTAGTTCTAAAATTAAAAACTAATTATCCTAATTATATCTAATTTTCTATCTAAAAAAATCAATTCTAGAATTCTAAATTCTAACCTAATTAAATTCTAAAAAGTTCTAATTAACCATTAATTTCTAATCTAAATTTAATTAACTAAAAAGATTAACCACACTAAGCACAACATTGTGCCTTAATTGAAGAATGGAGACTTAGGCCCTGTACAGGGTGAGCTCACTGAAGTCTTGGGCGCGAAAGCCACCCCCTAGGCCTAATAATCAGATGCAGTAAGGGGGTGCAGGATTCAGATGAGGGTGAAGGAAACAACCAAATCGTTTGGGACCTAGGCCTAAACAACCAAGGGTTGAAAGAAAAGCACAGCTACAAATCGAAGAAGCGAATCTTCTCGCTCTCACTCGACACAAGCTACAACGACGAGGAAAAACGCTTATCCTCATAAGATGTGGCGTACGGAAGAGATTCAACAACTGGAAAAGAAGCACATTTCATCATGCTTTCTTCATTGTGTTCACTTCCATTTTCACTTTCTTCAAATTGAAGTGCAACAAGTGAGGAAACAATGGCTTCACTTCATCAATCTGTAGCTTAAACCAGGTTAAACAGAAGAAGCAAAACGTCAAAGTCGAATCAAAGACTCACCAGATTAAATAGGTACCGCTCTCATTTCGACTTCACTTGATTCTCCCTCTTCTTCCTCTGTTTATTCTGATTCGATGCGAGTATGTGTCCTTGTTCTTGCTACGTGAGGAATTGAGTGTTGTATTCAGAGAGTGTGAGAGCTTCTAGAGTGAGAGAAAAAAATGAAAAATCTGAGAGTGATTTTTTAACAATGATGCTGATGTTCTGGAAAAATGATCAATCTCCTTCATTGATGTGTGCGTGATTAGGACTTAAATTCTATTTTGAAATTCTCATGAAATTCATATTGAAATTCAGAATTAGTTAGAAATGAAACTGTTAGTTGGAACTCCAAATTTAACTCAATTTTAAATGTAAATTCAAATGCACTATACACGAAACTCTTCTTTCTCATGCTTTGTGAAATAACTCTGCTAAAAAAACTAGAAGTTAGTTATTCAAATTGAATTTTTGTTAGTGAAACTAAACCAATTGGAAGTCGTTGAGGGCGACGTTTGAAATTTGATTTTTTTTTAGATGGTGAAATTCGATTCAGTTAGTTGGCTCTAATTCCTGGTTATGTACATTTAACCGTGTAAATGATAGGTTAATTTCTGTCAACTAGTTAATAATATTCATGAAACTTAGTTAGGTTGCAAGATGTTATGGGAGCTGAACAAATTCATTATTAAAGGTTTCTTTTAGCTTAATTTGATTCGATTTTGTATTGGGATGGTTAGCATAGTTTGAAATTCTGTAGAAAAATTGGTGGACTTGTTAACTTGCTAGGATATGTACATGTTTGAGTTAGTATGGAAACCAATCACATATGCTATAATGCAAAATGATGCTATGAATGGCATGAGATTAGAATTGTGATGGTTAGGACATGATTGGTTTGTTGTTGAATTGAATTCATTTTTTATGTGTTATGCTTGGAAGAACTTGAAATGAATTGGATTTTAGTTCTTGTTTTGTGTGAAACAAAAACCTGTGGCCTTTTGATTGCTTTTGTAGGGATTTATGAACAAAAATGGATGAATTAACATGGAAGCATATTGACATTAAGATGATGGATGAAAGATGAACAATATATCATGAAGAATGAAGAATGGAAACTATAAAGTACAAGACTTTTGAAAACATGTTGACTTTGGTCAAAGTTGACCAAAATGTCAACTATTGACCAAACTCAACATGATATTTTTTATTATTTTCTTTGTATGCATTTGTAAATGTGATGGAGTGCACATTGGTGTAACATAGCCTTTTTTATTTTAATGACAAGAAGGCTTTAAATTTCAAATGATATTTTTCCCACCAAAGCCAAATTTGAAATGTCTTGTATGAACCATGTATTATGAATTCAAATGAATGGATTGTGAACCACATTAATGAATTAGGAATGAAGGAATCATGAACATGGATGAAGTCATGACCCAGGAATGCAATGGATTAAGCATGAATGCAATATAAGCTTAAGCCATGAATGCAACATAAACAAAGAATCGATGGATTATGACTATGCATGCAAGCATGAACAAACTTGGATGAACCTAAACATTAGATCAAAAGGATCATAAATAAAGGTCAAGCACTTAAACCATGATCAATGGATGAATCAAACCATAATGACCCACTAATCCAAATCCATGAAGTAGGGCTTCATAAGATCAATGATGTTGACAAAAGTCAAGCAACCAAAAGTTGGATTCCAAACTCAAATCAAAGTAATTGAACAAAAAAAGATCAAATGATGATCAGACAAGAAATAATGAATCAATGAATTAGGGTTGCAAGCCACATGGTCCAAAAGGTGACTTAATGAGAATTAATGCTTCAAAGAAAGAACCCACAAACAATTAGGGTTTGAAACAATCACAAGGTGAATAATTCAAGCCAACAAGGCACACAAGAACCAAGACTTCCTGATTAGGGTTTCCTGCTACACACCATCCCTTCAAGGTCTTCAAACCAAGCATGAGGCTCTATAGAAAAGTTTCCAACACATGGGTCACCAATTGGGCTCTGAATGATCAAACCAAGGCCCAAGAAACAATCACAAGGCCCCATAATGGCAACACCAAGAATTAGGGTTTTGATGCCCCTAGGGAATGTCATGATGTGGTATCCTTGAATCCTTATCTCAAATGTCAAGAAATTGGGTTTCATTCCCATGATGAATATATCAAGAGCCAAGTCACACTTCTAAAGTTTGATCCACACACAAACCCTAGTTTTGCAAGCCACAGAGCTTTAAATCCATAGTGATCAATTATCAAGTGTCAATGAATGAATGATGCACATGAATGAAACATGAACGTATACAGATGGATCTCAAGTCAAGGGTTGAGTGAAAAGATAAAAGGGGAGGATAAATTTTTGGGTATGAGAATGGGAGAGAATACCATCGAACCCTTAGGCAAGACTTGTTATCAAGTCTCTCGGACTAGATATATGTCGTGCCTCTCATATGTAATTCTTGATTACTTATTCTGCCCGAGAAGACACTAATTCCCTCAGGCGAGGATATAGTTGCCAGGGGAATCTAAGTCCCTCGGGTAGAATTGTATATATCCTAGCTAAAGATACTATAAGTCCCTCAGGCGAGGCGTTTTACCTACTTGGGAAGGACTTCCATCGAGCCGTTAGATAAGGCTTATTAAGTCTCTCGAAACGGATTTCTGCCATGCCTCTCAGGAGTGATTCTTGATTACTTGTCTCGCCCGAGAAGACACACATTCCCTTAGGCATGGACTTAGTTGTCCCGAGGAATCTAATATCCTCAGGAAGAATTGTATATAGTCGAACTAAAGAGATTATAAGTCCCTCAGGCGAGTCGTATTACCTACTTGGGTAATCTAAGTCCCTTAGGTAGAATTGTATATAATACTTACTATTTTATCTAATTTAAATCATTTTTAATTTATGATAGAACTAAGTATATCAAATCTTACGAAATTGGATTTTGGGACTCTTGATATTTCGGGAAAGAACTATTTGACATGGGATTTAGACGCTAAAATTCATTTAAACACAGAAGGTCATGAAGACACTGTTAACGAAGGAAATACATCACCTTATTGGAGATGGAAGTGTCAAGAAATAGAATTTATGGAAATTTCTTTTTAGCTATTATAATAAGTTTTTATGGATGTAATTTTCTTTTCTAATAATAATAAAGTATGTTTTCTACTTGTTTGTTTACATATTTTATTGTTTAAATGACTTGTGTCTTTAAAGTGAGCTTACAACTTATCGTTAAAAAATATTATTGTTTTTAGAATGAATATTGACACTAGCACCTATAATGAAGATATGTTTTTTGTTGCTAGTGCAAGAACTCACATAATTCTCAAGAATAAAAGATATTTCTCTAATTTAGTGAATCGAAAGACTGATGTCAGTACTATATATGGCACCTCGAAAATAATTGAAGGCTTCGGAAAATAAAATGTGTTGTTATGTAGAGGAACAATATTGCATATTCATAATAAAATGTCTCATAGAAATTTATTAAGTTTCAAAGATATTCGCCTAAATGGATAGCATATTGAAACAGGAGATGATAGAGGTATTGAATATCTTTGTATAACAAAACATAATTTAGACACAAAATATGTAATGGAAAAGCTACTGACTTTATCCTCTAGCTTATACTACACTTATATTAGTACAATTGAAGCACATACATCCGTAAACTAGAAGTTTACAAATAATGATAAATTTATAATTTGGCATGATCGGTTGGGCCATCCCGGTTATAAAATGATGCAAAAAATAATTGAAAATTCATGCGGTCATCAATTAATGAGTCGAGAAATTATTCAATCAAATAAGTTCTCATGCAGCTCTTGCTCGTAAGGGAAGTTAATAATTCGGCCATCACCAACAAAAACTGGAAATGAATCTATCAGTTTTTTAAAGCATATACATGGTGATATTTATGGGCCAATACACCCATCATTTGGACCATTTATATATTTTATGGTTTTAGTTGATGCATCAACTAGATGGTCACATTTTTGTTTGTCGTGAACTCGCAATCAGGCGTTTGCGACATTGCTAGCTCAAGCAATTCAAATAAGAGCTTATTTCCCCGACTATCATGTCAAGAAAATACGTCTTGATAATGCTACAAAATTTTCATCTCAAGCATTTAATGATTATTGTATGTCTATTCGAATTGACATTGAACACCCAGTAGCACATGTTCATACACAAAATGGAATTGCAGAATCATTTATTAAACATATAAAATTAATTGCAAGACCACTTATTATGAGATGCAAACTCCCAGTTTTTGCATGGGGACATGCAATTTTACATGCTGCAATATTGATTCTCATCAAGCCAACGAGTTACCACATCTCTTCCCCTTTACAATTAGTTTTTGGTAAAGAACCTAATATTTCCCATCTAATAATTTTTGGATGTGCGGTGTATGTTCCAATTTCTCTACCACAACGCACTAAGTTTGGTCCTCAAAGGAGGATGGGAATATATGTTGGATATGAATCTCCATTTATTGTAAAGTACCTTGAACCAACAACAGGATATTTATTCACTACTTATTTTACTGATTGTCTTTGATGAATCAAATTTTCCAACATTAGGCGGAGAGAATAAGAAGCTGGAAAAAGAGATCAGTTGGAACGAATTATCACTATCTCGTCTTGATCCTCGAATAAAACAATGTGAACTAGAAGTTTAAAAGATAATTCACCTGCAAATCTTAGCAAATCAATTACCAAATGCATTCACTAATCCAAAAGGTATGAATAAATCATATATACCAGCTACAAATGCTCCAATAATAATGGACATCCCTGTTGGACAATCCAATGAGTCTCAACCACGCCTGAAGTGTGGCAGAACAATCGGTTCCAAATATAAAAATCCTCGAACAAGAAAGGGAGCTAAGAATAAGGATGGCTCGATTGAGGATATAGAAAATTTAAAACAATCTTCAGACATAATAAACATTTTATCTCTAGAAGAGATTGATCGGTTACCTGAAACTAATGAAAATAAAGAGATCTTGATAAATCATGTCCAAAATGGAATACAGTGGAACCAAAACGAAGTCAACATTGTTGATATTTTTGAATACAATATAGTGCTAAATGAGATAAATGACAAAGAGGATAAGTAACCAACGTCTATTAAAAATTCTAGGCAAAGTGAGAATTGGCCAAAATGGAAAGATGCAACTGGAGAAGAATTAAACTAGCTATACAAAAAACAAATTTTTGGACCTGTAGTCTGAACACCTCAAGGTGTAAAGCTAGTTTGATACTGTAAGACCCTAATTTTGACTCTAAGATCCCTCATGGCATCATATCATTGCACATTGCATTTGCCTTAAGGATCATAGCATCTTGGCTCCTTAACCCTTAGGTTGAGACTTGTGCGAGTTGGTTTGAGACCACCAAGCATGATTGAATTGTATATTACTGCTTTTCTTATTTTGTTTACTAACCAAAAGCACAAAAATATGTCACTAACTTTGTTTGTTTTGAAGCTTGAGCAATCATTGTGATCCAAGGCTCCTAGGAGGCCCCTATTGTTGGTGTAAGTCCTAGAGGCCAATACTTTTGGTACTTGTATCGAATTATTTATTAATAATAAAAGGCATTTTCTTTATTATGGCTGATTAATAAAGTCCCTGGAATAGATAGTCCGTTTAATGTATTAAGTGTGACTTAATCATGAGAGCACATTAAACATAAGGACACTATTCTTAAAGTATCTGTAGTCGAGCTTTAGTGTGAAATGGGATAACATTAAAGCATTAAGACTATTATGTTTGTAGACTGATGATCACATCTCATGGATCATGGATAAAGAGTTATCAAGTCTTAAACATAGGTATGAATATTAGGAGTAATATTTATACCGGATTGACCCGCTATGAGAATACTATATAGAAAGTTATGAAAAGTGTCATAAGTTATTCTCATGGTGATAATGGTGTATACCACTCTTCGACCTGAAACCACTATGGACCCTAGATATGGAGTCGAGTGCTTTATTGCTGATCCAACATTGTCCGTAACTGGATAACCATAAAGACAGTTGATGGGTACTCCACGAAGCATGCTGAGGGACATGAGTGACCTAGATGGAATTTGCCCATCCTGCATAACAGGATAAATGTCTATGGGCCCAATATTGCACTGGACAAGGATGACACGGTCTGTGCCTTGTGTTCAATATAGACATAAGGGCATAATGGTAATTATACACATAAGTATTATCACAGAAGGTTTTGTCAGATCACATGAAATTTTCGTGTCTTGGGTAGCAGTGATGTGTTGCTAGATACCGCTCACTATTTATTATGTTAAATGCGTGATTTAATATAATTGCCAACGTCACGAAAACATACAGGGTCACACACAAAGGACGGATTGATGAGAGATAGAGTAACTAAGGAATACCGTAAGGTACGGTGCCCTTAAGTGAATTATAGAACATCGTAAGGTACGGTGTACTTGAGTAGAATGCGAAATATGGTAAGGTACCATGGGCTTAAGTGATTTTGGGCATATTATAAGATATGGGCCAAAATACACTTAAGTGGGCTTTTTAGCTTGAAGCCAACACAAGTGGTTCTATAAATAGAACCCTTGTGCAGAAGCATTCATTGCGGTTGCATTATTTTCGTTTTCTCTCTCTCTCTCTCTCTCTCTCTCTCACTCAAAGCCTTCATTCGTACCAGCTAGCACTGAGATTGAAGGAATCCGTTCGTGTGGACTGAGTAGAGACGTTGTCATCGTTCAACGTTCGTGATCGCTTCGTGGAACTGCATCAAAGGTTTTGATCGTCACAAGAGATCTGCACCAAAGGTTTCAATCGTCACAAGAGGTAAATATTCTATCACTGATCATGACCATTCGTAAGGATCTCTAAAGGAGAAAATTTTAATTTCCGTTGCATTTTGGACCGCAATTCTCCTTCACCTATGCCCATTGAAGTGGCCAGATGAAGTTGGAAGCAAGCATGACAATGGTTCCCAAAGCTCTAAATCATCATATATGCCTCCCAAGTATCTCAATTTTTCAATTTGATCAAGAGAAACCAAAGGGCTTGAGGATTGTTTCCCAAGGAAACCCTAATTCAACTGTGCATTGACTGTGCCTTACTCATGAAGCAACCTCAACCCATGATCAAATAAAATCAAGGGAATTTATTTAATTCATCATTTCATGCATATATGATCTTATTTGAGTGTCCTCAAACATTCATTCATCAAGATTTGAAATTTGGGCTTGAGAAGTTGATCAGTCAATTCATCTGACTATTTTGAAATCCACTGAGACCTAACTTTTGATGTGTTTTTCAAATGAAAATGACCCCAAGAGAAAAAATATTATTAAGAAACATATTAACAACTTTAATGTTCATCAAAAATTGATTTTAAACTTGGAAGGTCATAATTCATTTCAAAACATTATAGGTCATTTTGACTGAAACCCTAATTTTTGGTCAACTTTCCAAGGACCTAACTCCTTCATTTTTCATGATTTTGAGGTGGGATCAAATTCATTGGAAAGTTTACGATGTCTACTTCAAATGTTATGTTGGTCAAATTTTCATAATCCTAAACTAAATATATGTGATAATACAAAACATTATAGGTCACTTTGGACCAAAGTCATTGAAATGTGAAAAAGTCCAACTTCAAGTGCCCATAACTTTCTCATAAAAAATCCAAATGATGCAAAATTTAAGTCCAAATTGAGTGTATTGAAAAGATCTACAACTTTGATGTTTAAGGATTTGTCATTTGAGGCTTTTATAATTGAAACAGAAGGGCTTGAAGTTGGTCCATTTTGGCTAAATTTCCATATACATGTTTTGTATCTTGAACTTCATGGCCTATTTTCAATAATTTCCCAACTCCAAATGGATTTTTGTTCAACATAACATTTGTTCCTCATGTCAAGACCTTTCCAACCATTACCCACATGGCTTTGTTTCAATTTGGCAAAGGGCATTTTCGAAGAGGTAAAGATTTGTGTTCATTTATACATAACATGATTAAATTGCTTGCACACCACATTGCCTTTCCATGTACACGTCCAAATTCATTTGTTTCATCATCATCACTCAATTGCCATTGCATTTGGGCCTCCCATGCGCCTGTACAGGCCCATGCATGGAGGACCCAAGCTCATGCACACACGGATTTTTCATTGCTTGCATCAGGCTTGGCTATAAATAGAAGCTCCATTCCTCTTCAAATTCCAACCTCAAGGCGCCTGAACTGCTGCACAATTGAATCCCTAACCTTCACTCAAAGGAATTTTGATTTTTCTCTCAAATTTTCAAGCTCAAATTTCAACTTCATTGGTTGATCTCTGAACTTCAATTCCTTAGCCTAGCCTCTCTATTACCTCAAGAACACGCTGCATCAAAGAATTGGAGTGGATCAAGTCTTGTAAAGATGCACTTCAAAGGTTGTGCTTCAAACTTTTTTTATTCGAAACTCCTTGTATACTGATCATTTCTTGTGTTTGTTGGTACCTCTGAAGTCCTCATGTGAGAGACAATTGATCTGTGCATTTAATTTCATGAATTGAGCAAACTCAGATTGAACACCATAAATTTCTATCTCATATTTCTCCTTCTATGAGAGTCTAGAGTAGAAACCAAGGTCACAGGGGTGATGTACATCACCCTAGCTTTCCAAAGATATATAGATCGTGCATTTTGGTGTAGTTTTTAAAACCTGCAAGTTTTGGCCGGAACGGTGAATCTCGCCGGAGAAGACGATGGTGTACACCACCATCCCCACGTGGATGAGTTCTGGACCATTGGATGTTGTTTCCAGATTTAATCCTGGCCTTGGAATGTTATGACTTATTTTAATGCTGCGTGTTATGCTGTTGACTCAGGCCTATGGTACGCGCGTGCCTCACAACCATCAGATTGGACACGTCAATTAATGAGCGTTGATCCAAGCGCTGTGGTTTTTTCTGATTTTTCTAATTTCCATTTTATTTTCTTTAATTCCATTTTATTTCAAAAATTCATAACTTCTTCATTTTTAATCATAAAAATATGGGACCGATTGCAATATTTCCCTTTTAGATTCTAGTTTCTGAAAATGATTTTTAATATTTTTTATGATTCAATCTAATATTTTTTGTGAATTTTCTCTTTTCTGGTTATTTTTAATTCATTTAAAATACTTTCCAATATTCAAAAATGTCAAAAATATTTTCCTAACATCTTTGAATGATGATGAATCTATGAAAAATATTCTCATCAATTTCTTAATTGATTTGAGATTTATTTGAGATTTTAGTTCAATTATGTTATTTTTCTTCATTTTTAATTGTTTAAAATTAAATTCTGTTTTCGAAAAATGATGAATTTTTTTTGTCAAACCTTGTTTGACCATGTTGAAGTTATGATGATCCAATTGGACTTTTCCAAGTTGATTTGAATTGGATTTGAAGTTTGACCTTTATTTGTTTATTTTAATTCAAGTTTTATTTTAATTCCAAAAATACCAAAAATATTTTTATTGTTTCTTGACTTCTAAGCTTCATCTCACTTCTGTTTACCATTGATTGATGTTGATTCCATTCATATTTGGTCAATGTGTTTTGCTTTTGTCATTTGAATTTCAATTATGTACATTCCATTTCTTCTTTTTTTCTTTTTTTTCTTTTTGATCAATGAGTTAATGATTGGTGGTTAGCCTTGACATATGAGAGGCTTAACCTTCTTTGATCCAAATCAAATTCATCTTGATCAAAGATCAAGTGAATTGCTTTGCATTAGAGATAAGTTACTTCTTGGTCAAGCAAAAAACCTAAATCCATACAAGATCATTCTTCTTTTCTTTTGGCATGGCAAGTTGTAGGAGCTTGGCTTACTAGTCATGGTCTCTAACTTGTGTTTGTTGCCTATAGTTTTATTGACCGACCTCAAATAGGTGTGACTACTACATTAGTCCACTTACGATTGCTTAACATAGCGCTAAATTGCCTTATGGCACACTAACACTAACTACTAATGACTAACTTTTAATTCAAGCATTTAATTCTTGCAATTTACTTTAATGCAATTTAATTTCTTGCACATTAATTCATTTGCCTTTGCCCTTTGCTCACTTGAGCTCATGTTTATGTTAATGCAATTTGCCTTTTGCTCACTTGAGCATATTATTGTGTATATATTATTGCCTTGTGTTTGTTTTGTTTGTGTGAACCCAATGCAAATGGAGAAAGGACTTAGATTTAGGACTTTACCTATGCTAATGGAGTTTGAAGAGCAACTAGGCCTCATGTCTTTAGAATGCTAAAATTTTCAAAGAGCAACTAGGCCTCATGCCTTTAGAATGCTTAATCTTGAAGATGAATTGAAAGGATCCTAATTCTAAACTCACTCTTCTCCATTCTTTTATTTGCATTGTGGAACTTTTTGATTTGTGTGTTCTTGTGTGCTAGGGATCCCAAACTTGAGCTACTTAGAAGAACCATTGTCATGGACATCCAAGATAAGAGATACCAAAGCCAATTGAAAGATTCCTAGGAGCTTGATTGATTATTTGCTTGATTGCTTGAGTTATTTGCTTATTGCTTGCTAAGTCCAAAGGAATGGAGCAACTTGGATCATCTTTATGATCTTAAGAAGGGAACTCCAAGTGGTTTTATTTCTCTTCCCTCATCTTTGCATGTTTAGGACCTAGTCATTCTCTTCTTCTCTCCACTCTAACCCAAGCGAAACTTTTGTGCAAACAGTAACATTGTTTTCAAAATTAGAAACCTAGGCACTATACCTTTGATTTTTCAAACTCTTTTCATAATACTTATTTTGAATTGAACTTTAAGTCAACTTTGACCTTATTTTGTGAATACTTTTCATTTGTAAATACAACTCACTCAATTGTTTTTTTGTTTTGGTTCCAATGACCACTTTTGCCAAAGCTTTTCATAAACATTAGCTATTAGGTTTGAGTTATCCTAGAGGTTGATATAATACTCACCTATATCCTTAGTGATGGATGATGGGAAAATAGCAAGTGTACTATTTTTCTCACTGTAGTAATAAAAGGGAAATTCCCCGTTTGTCGATCTCAAGGACTGCTTGACGATACAGAGTTTATCGAGTGTTTCAATTAGACAAAAGCCTTTGGTTTTTGTGTTGTGAGTAATTATATTACCAATTGCAGATAAATAAAATAAGTAAAAAGGTTGAACGAGATACAAATGAGAGAAGATTGCTAGGGGTCGGTGAATGAAACATCCTGTAACAGATATAATTTATGAAGGCTTAGACAATATTCCTGTCAAATTAATTCCGGTCCTCAAGGGTGTCTATTCCTAAGTCCTTAGTGAAAAGACCTTTGATTATGTAACCTAATTACTATGTCCATAAATAATTAAGTTCATACTCAAGCATTCAAATATCAAGAATTACCGGTCAGATAGAAAATCCCTAGTCCTAGGTTATTTTTACTATCCAAAGTTCTTATCCAGATCAATGAATAATCGCTGTCCAGCTTAAACTATTCATATTAATCATCATTCGTTGGTCCGACGAATAAAGCATAAAGAACAGTAATAAGAACAAATCAATGGAAAAGAAGAAATAATCAATGCATTCATAAACATAAATCTGTCACATTCAGAATCAGGGTCACCCCCTAGCAATGGGGGGTTTAGTTACTCATAATCGAAATAAAAACAAAGATTAACATTGTTGTCATTACAGAATTTCGTGAGGAATCAATCTTCAATCGTCGGAAAACTCTTGAACATATGAATCCTTTGATATTCGTCGAGTCTCCAGCTCTCAAAACGCGTCCCTTTTCTCTCCAAAAATGTCCAACCCCCGGGAAATCGTGTTCTGCCTTCTTAATAGCTATTCAGTTGGACTTTTCCTGATTTTGTGCTCCATACGCGTACTGAGCTGTCCCATACGCGTACTGCACGTAACACAGCCTCTGATACGCGTATTGCCCAGTCTGGTACGCGTATTGCCCAAGCTGGTACGCGTACTGCCCAGTCCCATACGCGTATCACCAGAGGCTTGTTATTTTGCTTGATTTTCCATCCCTCTGGTCATACGCGTATGCTACGCGTACTGATCAGGTCCATACGCGTATCATGTAAGGCCATACGCGTATGGACAGCAGGTTCTCCTAAAAATGATTTTTTTTCTTCCGTTTTCTTGCTCGGGCTCAATTTCGCATCTGACGTTTGCTTCCCTGAGCTTCCAAACTAGTTTTTTACCTGCTAACATACCAAAAAGTGTAAAATATCCTCAAGAAACTCATAAGTAACAACACACTTAATATTATAGAATTGAGCTTATATCTAACTAAAAATGCTTCAGTTTACACAGTTTACCTGACTTATTTACGGTTAAATAGTGGAATGTCTAGCATAAATGGTGACTGATCACAACCCCAAACTTAGCTTGTTGCTTGTCCTCAAGTAACATTTTATTACCATCAAATATCATGTCACCCTAAACTTACTGTAAAACAGTTCTTACCACAATACTGCTGAAATCTTTCGCACTGGACCTCTTGATGTTTTTCAGGTTTTCTGATTCTTCCACATAACCAACGAGCTAGAAACTCTTTCCCTCAGAGATATGACTTTACCTGTCAGCTTATATCACACTCTCACCAAGTCTCTCTAGGTTAAAGTGTTATCACTCTCAAATCACAATATGCAATATCAAATCAGAAGTTTGAATAAATTCTCTCATCCTATCAACATGTACAATCACACACACTTTTTGAGGTCTTTTAGGGTTGTAACGGGGCTTTGGTTTAGGTAGGCTATGAAATTGGAACAAGGGTTTTTTTTTCTTTTGGGTTGTAACGGGGTTTTGGTTTAGGTAGGCTATGAAATTTGAACAAAGGTTTTTGGGTTCAGAGTACATGAAATCATTCTCTCACTACGTTTCTTTTCTATTATTCCTGTAGGGTTATGCAATCCTCTTTTCCTTTTATATATAGTGAATGTAGCATCTTTCAAACGCTGTTCTTTTGTTGCTTTTCGCTTTTGTCTTTCTTTCTTTTCATGTTGTTGTTGTTGTGTTTTTTTTTCCTTTTTTTTTTCTCTTTCTTTTATACTACATTCACTTACTATTCACGTACTACAAAGCTACCCCAAACTTAAAGGTTGTTATTCCAACAGCAACCCCAAACTTAGATAGAAACGTAGAAATGAAATCAATCCTCACATACTCTGAACAGGGTAGGATAGGTATAAGGTCATGGCTTTTAGAAAAAAAATGGGTATATCAGAAATAAATGATTAACAGGCTCAACAGAGTAAAACAATGGATAATAATAATAATAAAGGGATGGCTAGAAAGGCTCTAGGTGATAAACAAAAAACATGCCTCAGTGTGTGTATTCGTACAGCTAATAATAACAAAAGAACATACGCAAACCAAGATTGATAAAGACATACCTGATATCTCTCATATGATGATAAGTGTTTGGCTTTTTATGATCTCACCAGGACGGGTTAAGCTGACTTGTTCTATCATACCTCTGAGTTCAAAGCTCATGCTCGTGGTTCTGCGGTTAATCTTAACCAGTGCGTCCAATCATAAACAACAGTATCTACAGTCAGGGGACTGAAAGAGAGGACGCCCCAGTAGTTGGTGTAAGTGATCAAGAAACCAATAGCCAGACATAGTCACGTATCTAATGAAATAAACAGGAAAATGGAGGTAAACCAAATCAAATTCATTAGATAAAGCCAACCCATAATAGGTGGTTACATCACAGCAACAGAAATTAAAAACTGAATAAATAATAAAAAAACAAAAATTACACAAAGAAAACCAAAAGTACAAAAAACATAATCAAAATCAATCACTCTGTCCACCGTCCTGCATATGGGTATCAAAGTTAATCATATCTGTCGGATCCAACATAGTGTGCCCTCGTGCGAAGGCAGAGATAGGCGTCAATGTCTCTGTGTTGCCCGACGGAGTATGCTGCTGCTGAGGTGGTGTCTGGTGCGGTGGCTGCTGCGGAATCTCTCCCCCTATCTGAACTGGCTGGTTCCACCAAGGAAAGGTGAACTGGCCAAAGTGAGGTGCTGGAGGCGGTCCGGAGAATCTATCTCTAAAGCGCTGTGCCTCCTCCCAAAGATCTGTCTGATGAGTAAGAACTCTCCCTGACAATCCATACTGAAAGCAGAAGTCCTGCATAACACAAAACTGTGACATCTGCATCCGGTACTCTCTGGAGTTCTCATCAATCGGAGGAGGCTGAGGTGGCTGTGTCTCTGCTGCAGTCGGCTGAGCCTCCTGGTGCGGAGCACTGGTGCTTCCCTCCCTGTCTCGTGGTCGCCTCAGAGGTCGGGGCGGATCATCTGTGACCGTCCTCTCCTTCATCCAATGGGCGTTCAGCGGTGCAGCCGGTCGCAACATCAGCGAATCAGAGAAATCCGGAACACCCGCTTTCTTGCACAACAGGTAAATCACAGTCGCATGGCCTAAGGATTTCTTAGGAGACTGAGCGATGTCATCCATATCAGCAGCGATGATCTGTCCAATATTCACTTGTTTCTGATGCAGGATCTGATGAAGAAGTAGGGCACGCTCTGATATCAATTCCGACCCGCTCCGATTAGTACTCAAATTATGATGAATGAAATATGCCAATGCCTTAGGAATCGGAGCTAGATCAACTACCATAACCTTCGCCGGAGAGATTTTTGAAGTGGGTGCCCAATCGTTACCTGGCCTAATCAGTGAGTTTTTCATATCAGTGTATGGCCAATAGTTCTTGTCAGACCGTTTCATTTCGTTAAACGGGCAAACGGAATCATAGAATTTGCATTTCAGCACACTGTTAATCGTCTTCCCATCATATTTGATAACTTTGCCCCTTACCCATGAAACGAACGCTGCATTCCCTGTGGGATCGTCTTCATCAGATGTTACCCGTAGTGCATTAGCGTAGAACTCCCAGATCAGATCCAGTGAAACCGGTTGGATTTTGTCATTGAAGTAGATCAACTTCAGCTTTTTTAGAATATTAGTGACCTCTGGATACGTGTCATTCTGATACATCCAATGTTTTTCTTCGACCATGCTTCGACTCTTGATTTGCTCATATCTATCTTCATGGTAGGTGGTACGGAATGTGTTGACCTCGTTTGGTGATTGAGACATGATATTGATCTGTAGACTGAATGAAATAGAAGAAAACAGAGAAAAATCAAAGCAATACGCACAAAACACGTAACGAAAACAGTGAGAAAATGAAGTCCGTACGGACAAAAACTATATAAGCATGCCCATAAAACTGATACGCGTATGATACGCAGCCAATACGCGTATCTGGCTCCCATACGCGTACCATACGCGTATCAATATGCCATACGCGTATCATACGCTGCTGAAACAAGTGCAAAAAGTGATCTGCGTAACAGATCACGTATCATAATGTGATACGCGTATGGCCTGGTCCCTTACGCGTGTCATACGCGTATTCTTCTTCTTTACGCGTATCATACGCGTTTCACCAGAGGAGTGCATTTTTGTTGTCCAATACGCGTATCATGCGATCCATACGCGTATTGGCAGGTTCATTTTCAAATTTTTTTTTTCTATTTTAATAAATTTTTTCTTTTCTTAAAAAAACTGACTCGGCAAAAATAAAATGACAAAACCAATCAAACCTCTCTTGGGTTGCCTCCCAAGCAGCGCTTCGTTTAACGTCGCATGGCTCGACGGGACACCTCATACTCAGATGAGTTTAACAGTTTCAATTGGTTCCCCTTCACCGGGATCATATGGTTTCAACCTCTGACCATTAACCTTGAAGGTGTCGCCATTCTTCTCATATAAAACACCAATACCACTTTTATCTTTCTTCAGTACCTTTTCATCTTCTAATTCTGGTGAAGCTCTCAGATCCTCCCACCTGCGTGGGTTGTATTTCCTCCAAGGGGTTTGTGTATCCAGCATAGCAAGCACTTCTTTTTCTTTTTCCTCATCCTTCTCCTCCATCTCTCTGACCGACAGACTAAGAACTCTTTCTACCGGTAATTCAGGAAACTCTCTTTGAATTGTGCTAGTTACAATTTGATCAATCACTTCCACGGAGTGGTTTGTACACATATTCTCTTTATGTTTCATAGTATCTCGGACATCAATTTTGAGCTCTTCATCATACACCTTTAGGGTCATGGTACCTTCCTCCATATCTATATTGCATCTACCTGTTTCTAAGAAAGGTCTGCCCAGAATCAGAGGTATCTCTTCATCTTCTGGCATTTCCAAAATTACAAAATCAACAGGAAAAACAAATTTATCAACTTTGACCAGAACATCCTCAACTACCCCAAAAGGTCTCTTCACTGAGTGGTCAGCAAATTGAAGTGTCATTCTGGTATCTTGAACATTTCCAATTCCTAGCTTCCTGTAAATAGACAAAGGCATAAGGCTAACACTAACCCCCAAATCAATCAGCGCCCTTTTAAAGGACCTATCTCCAATGGTACACGGGATAGTCACAGAACCTCTATCTGGCTTCTTTACTGGAATCTTCATACCCTGCAAAATAGCACTACAAGTTTCAGTTAGTATAACAGGGTCAGTGTCAGTGGTGCGCTTCTTGGAGATGATGTCTTTCATGAATTTCGCATAGATAGGCATCTGCTCGAGTGCCTCAGAGAATGGAATATTGATTTCTAATTTCTTGAACAACTCCATGAATTTCTGAAAAATTTTCTCATCTTGCTTCTTCTTTTTGTTTCTTTGTGGGAATGGAAGCTTAATGATGGGTTTTGGTTCAGGGAGCTTTTCTTGTACCACCGGCGGTATTACAATTTCTTCCTCAGATGGTGTCTTGTTTTCTAAGATTTCCAGGTCCACTTCAAGCAACTGATCTTCTTCTTCATCCTTCTTCTTACGATCTTCAACATATCTTCCGCTTCTTGTTGTTACCGCACTCACATTATGGTGCTCCCTCGGATTTGTCACTGTTGCACTAGGTAATGCGCCCGGTGTTTGAAAAATTGTTATCTGTTGTGCTATCTGACCCAATTGAATCTCCAGATTTTTAATGGATGCATTAGTGCTCTTCTGATTATTCCTGGTCTCCTCCTGAAATTGCATATTCTGAGTTGCCATCTTCTCTATAGCAATCTCCCAATCCGCTTTCTTCGGTATTTGTTGCTGATAAGGTTGCTGTTGCGATTGATATTGTGGTTGTTGTTGTGGAGGTCCTTGATTCTGAATATTACCTTGCTGATCTTTCCAAGAGAAATTAGGATGATTTTTCCACCCCGGATTATATGTATTTGAGTAGGGATTATTTTGCCTCAGGTAATTTATAGCTTGCACTTGTTCTGCGGTTGCAACACAATGCATGGTAAAGTGTGGTCCACTACAAATCTCACAAATCATGGTCGGAACCGGCTGAACTTGAGCAACAGTCTGGGTACCTAAATTCATAGCTTTCAATCTTCTTTCGACCTCAGCTGCAATCTGGTCTTCCATTTTCACTACCTGATTTGCCAATTTCAAGTCAATTTTTCCCTCCGGTTGATTTACAGTACGGTCATATAATTCCAAATGCTCATTTGCTGCAATAGCTTCAATGATTTTCTTGATACCGGTTACTGTAGAAAAATTAGACGAGCCACCGGCAGCTGTATCAATGAGCTGCTTAGTTCTCATCTTCAGCCCGTTTACAAAATTCTGCATTTGTTCAGTTTCATCCAGATTATGTGTAGGACATGCAACTAAACATCTCTTGAATCTTTTGTATGCATCTCCAAGTGTCTCTCCTTCTTTCTGTTTAAAATTCACAATGTCATACCTCTTACGGATATACACAGAAGCAGGAAAATACTCATTCAAGAATGTTTTTTCCATTTGTTGCCATGTAGTAATGCTTCCTGCAGGTAGGGAATAGAACCATTCCTCAGCGTCCTCAGATAACGTGAATGGAAACATGACCAATCTCTTTGCCTCTTCAGAATGCCCATCAATTTTTAATGATGTAGTCATAGTCAGAAACCTCTGCAGATGCTTGTTTGCATCCTCATTGATCTTTCCTGCAAAAGGTTTGCTTTCTAACTGACGGATAGTTGAGGGGTGTAACTGGAAGTGAGCAACATTAACAGGTTGGTTAACAATGGTCAACCGCACTGCTGGGTTATTCTGTCTGCCATAGTCACCTAAAAGTCTTTCCGCTGGGGGTGGGTCTGCAGCCATGTTAACAGTGTCTGGATGTGAATATGTGTCTGACTCAGATTTTTCGGAGTGAACAGAAGCTGGTGTTCTAGGTGTGGTCGGTTCTTCGGTGTCAGAGTTTGCCAGTTTCTTTCTTCTAGCTTCTCTGAGCTTTGCACGCAATGTTCTCTCTGGTTCTGCGTCAAAATGAAAATTAGCTGAGGCCTTACCTCGCATACACAGATTAGACAGAAATTAGTTATAATAACAATAAAAATAAAATTAACAGTAAATAAAATTTTGGATGCAGAGCAACAAAATTCTAATTGAAAATAAATTAATAAACTCTATTATCTTTGGCAGTCCCCGGCAACGGCGCCAAAAACTTGATGGGAAAATAGCAAGTGTACTATTTTTCTCACTGTAGTAATAAAAGGGAAATTCCCCGTTTGTCGATCTCAAGGACTACTTGACGATACAGAGTTTATCGAGTGTTTCAATTAGACAAAAGCCTTTGGTTTTTGTGTTGTGAGTAATTATATTACCAATTGCAGATAAATAAAATAAGTAAAAAGGTTGAACGAGATACAAATGAGAGAAGATTGCTAGGGGTCGGTGAATGAAACATCCTGTAACAGATATAATTTATGAAGGCTTAGACAATATTCCTGTCAAATTAATTCCGGTCCTCAAGGGTGTCTATTCCTAAGTCCTTAGTGAAAAGACCTTTGATTATGTAACCTAATTACTATGTCCATAAATAATTAAGTTCATACTCAAGCATTCAAATATCAAGAATTACCGGTCAGATAGAAAATCCCTAGTCCTAGGTTATTTTTACTATCCAAAGTTCTTATCCAGATCAATGAATAATCGCTGTCCAGCTTAAACTATTCATATTAATCATCATTCGTTGGTCCGACGAATAAAGCATAAAGAACAGTAATAAGAACAAATCAATGGAAAAGAAGAAATAATCAATGCATTCATAAACATAAATCTGTCACATTCAGAATCAGGGTCACCCCCTAGCAATGGGGGGTTTAGTTACTCATAATCGAAATAAAAACAAAGATTAACATTGTTGTCATTACAGAATTTCGTGAGGAATCAATCTTCAATCGTCGGAAAACTCTTGAACATATGAATCCTTTGATATTCGTCGAGTCTCCAGCTCTCAAAACGCGTCCCTTTTCTCTCCAAAAACGTCCAACCCCCGGGAAATCGTGTTCTGCCCTCTTAATAGCTATTCAGTTGGACTTTTCCTGATTTTGTGCTCCATACGCGTACTGAGCTGTCCCATACGCGTACTGCACGTAACACAGCCTCTGATACGCGTATTGCCCAGTCTGGTACGCGTATTGCCCAAGTTGGTACGCGTACTGCCCAGTCCCATACGCGTATCACCAGAGGCTTGTTATTTTGCTTGATTTTCCATCCCTCTGGTCATACGCGTATGCTACGCGTACTGATCAGGTCCATACGCGTATCATGTAAGGCCATACGCGTATGGACAGCAGGTTCTCCTAAAAATGATTTTTTTTCTTCCGTTTTCTTGCTCGGGCTCAATTTCGCATCTGACGTTTGCTTCCCTGAGCTTCCAAACTAGTTTTTTACCTGCTAACATACCAAAAAGTGTAAAATATCCTCAAGAAACTCATAAGTAACAACACACTTAATATTATAGAATTGAGCTTATATCTAACTAAAAATGCTTCAGTTTACACAGTTTACCTGACTTATTTACGGTTAAATAGTGGAATGTCTAGCATAAATGGTGACTGATCAATGGACTATAAGTCTTCCATGCTTATTATAGGGTTAACCCCTCACTAGCATGTTGAAGCTCTCCTCACTTGGTGGATTTGTGGTTTTAGGTTGAGTTTTCTCCCTTTGATAACAAAAGACCTTAAGGCTTTTGACCAATCAATTCACCAATTTATTTTGAGATTTTTACCCCGAACTACGAGGTTTTGATCCTACCTTTTTAAGATGGTACGTAGGCAATGGGTTTATCCATTCAAACACAAAATTGTAAATAACTTGTATATTCTTCTCTCATCCCCCCAATCATGTTTGCACAAATATTTTTTCACAAAATACCAACCTACCTTACAACATTTGTAAAAAGGGATCCCTTAGAGTACTAAGGATGTTTTGGGTGCTTAAAACCTTCCCATTGCATAACCAACCCCCTTACCCAGATCTCTGACATTTTTATTAGTTTTTGATTTGATAAAACTTCTCGATTTTTGTTCGCTTTCTAACCTTTCATTTGGATAAATAGAAGTGCGGTGGCGACTCGAATTGTATGATTTACTTTTGATTTAGTCAATAAATCTAAAGGTAACGAATACCCCGCTACAGAAAAGTGGCGACTCTGCTGGGGATGCATTTGCCTAGTGGGTTTTGCCTACTTTTTACCTTTGTTGTATTGTATGTTTATATTTATTTTTGTGACATATTTTTGTGCAAATTTGGGATGACTGTATTGTTTGTAATGTATGAATTGCTTGATATATCAATTGCTTGTGTGCTTGGTGGTCTCTTGTGAGATGAGTTCTATACCCGAACTCAAGTGCACTTATGATAGGAGAATGGCATAGTCTTGTTGACTTGTGTGGAGTTATTCCTTAGCAAGTTAACTTGCAAGTCCATTCACTTGGTGGAGGTTATGTTGGGATCAATAATGTCACACAAGTAGTCGTGGTTAGGCATTACTCTTTCCAATATATGCCTTAGAAGCCAAGGACATTAGATTACCTAGCCCATCTTGGCCTATTTTTAGGACGTAGTGCGAAGGTCTTTCAAGTGTAAGATTTGATACGATTGTTACACAATACTACACTCATAAGAGTCTCTCTTGAGAATATTTTTGGAATACGAGTAGTCATTTATCCGATACTATCCGAAAGATGGGATGATGACTATGGGAACCTCTTGTAGAACATGATCGTCAGGTTTAAACCATAGTACACTCCCTTTGGGTGGTTCTTAACCGAGACTCCATGCTCGTGACTTGCAACAAACCCTTGATTCATGGTTGATCCGTTCTTGTATATCCTTAATATCAATGGAACTTGGGTGTTGATAAGGTGTAAACCATAATCCACCAAAATGGATGATTGATATTAAGGATGACTTGATCCATCCCATGACCTTTGTGTGGTGTGTTTTGCTTGATCCTTGAGTGTGATTGTTGCATCCATGCATTCATGCATTCATACACATCCATATCATCAACAATGAGAAAATTTTCAAGGAACTTAAGAGGTCTATTTGCAAATTTTCAGACATGGATAAGCAAAGAAGGAATACGAAGAAGTACAGTTTCAGACAACCCGACTTGAAAGAGTTAAGGAGTTTGACATCCTATGTATTAGATCCCTTGGAGTTCAAAGCTCGCCATGGGAAGCTTCTATCTATTCTTGCTACTCAGGTGGATGAAGGTCTGATGAGTGTGTTGGTACAGTTCTATGATCCCTTGTACCGTTGCTTCACATTTCCGGATTTCCAACTTTTGCCTACGCTTGAGCAGTATGCCTATCTTGTGGGTATACCTATCCTAGATCAGTTGTCGTTCAGTGGCTTGGAGGGAGTTCCTTCTTCTCAAGAGATTGTTGATCTGTTGCATATATATGAATCTATTATTGGTGCTCTTATGACTACCAAAGGTGGAATTCGAGGTCTCCCATATGATTTCCTCATTGCTCAAGCTACTATGTTTGGGAAGGCCATGAGTGAGGACGCCTTTGAGGCCATATTTGTACTTCTCATCTATGGGCTAGTGTTATTCCCCAACATCGACGATTTTGTGGATGTGAACGCCATTAGGATTTTCTCTACTCTTAATCCCGTTCCGACTCTGTTGGGTGACACTTATTTCTCTTTGCATATGAGGAATGCAAAGGGTGGTGGTATCATTGTGTGTTGTTTGCCTCTGTTGTACAAGTGGTTTATTTCGCACTTGCCTCAGACGCTCGCCTTCAAGGAGAACAAAGGATGTCTACGATGGTCCACGAGACTTATGTCTCTCACTAATGATGATATCTTTTGGTACAATCGTGTATATGATGGTGTGCAGATTATTGACTCTTGTGGTGAATTCTCCAATGTGCCTCTTCTTGGTACATGTGGTGGGATTAACTACAACCCTATTTTGGCATGTCGTCAGCTTGGGTTCCCCTTAAAGGATAAACCTAATAACATTTTGTTAGAAGGTGTGTTCTTTCAGGAGGGTAAAGACCCCCAAAACTTGAAGGGCAGGATGGTCCACGCTTGGCGCAAGTTTCATAGGAAGAGAAGGAAAAAGCTTGGTCCGAAGAATTGTATTGCTTTGGAACCCTACACCTCGTGGGTGAGGAAGAGAGCTTCTGAGTACCGCATGACCTATGAACACCCGAGACCTACACCTATGGTTGTGGTTGGGCCTTCAACCCTCCCTAACCAAGAAGTAGAGGAGTTGAGAGATGAAGACCGTTCGCGTGCTTGGGTCCGTGAGCGAGAGGAGCTACTTCAGCAGCTTAGAGATAAGGATGCTTTGATAGAGTTTTTGGAGCATCAGGTTATCGACGAGCCTGATGATGTGGTTACTTCTCTTCTTCCTCAGTATTCCAGGTTTTGGAAGAGGAAGTATGATCGACTCGCCAAGGAGAAGGAAGATATGGAGGCAGCCTATGAGAGAGAGGTGAAGAGGCTTCGTGCAACTTATCTTCTGGTCTCGAGAGCTTTGGACGATTGTTTCTAGGGTTCCATAGGATGTTCATCTTCCTTCTCTCTTGTATTGTATTTGGTTACCAAGACTGTACTTCTTTGGTGTAAAATTTTTCCAGATATTATTGATATGATTATTCCATTATATGTCTAAATGATTAATATTTCCAAATATTTGCAAATAGATCTCTAAAGTTCCTCTGATTAAAAATAAATCATATGCACAAGCATTGCATGCATCATGTGCATAAGCAGGTTTTGTTCCAGGGCTTCTTGTTCAGTGGTCTAATTCTATGTTCTTCATTTATTTTGAAGACAAGCTGACGCACCGGTACTACACCAGAGCCAACTCATCAAAGCTAATGGATCACCTCGAGCAAGAAAACAGAGAACTTAAGGAGGAAGTGGGAAGATTGATTGCCCTGATGGAGTCATTCTTGGCCGCCCAAAGCCAGTCTTCTCCAACGCCTTTAACTCCTCCCCAGAGGACGGTCATTTCAGAGGTTGCTTCCTCTACCGTGCCTGCTGCCAGTGCTCACTTTGCTCCGTCTGCTATACTAGCCGGGTTTGCCTGGGGGATGCCCGCTAACTTTGTTCCAGAGGGTCTCGCCCCTACATTTGCTTCTCTGTCGGCATCTAGCCCGGTCCTTGCTGTGCCACCTCCAGTCGTGCATACTTTGCCGAGAGTTGATGACACCATTTACCACTCTGAGCCATCTGAGGGCCCAGATGTGTACGAGAAAATGGACGCTATGAATGATCAATTCCTTGAGTTGCGCAAGGAACTTAAAACTCTCAGAGGGAAGGACCTCTTCGGCAAATCTGCTGCTGAGCTCTGTCTCGTGCCTAATGTCAAGATTCCTGTCAAATTCAAAGTGCCTGACTTTAAAAAGTACAAAGGAAACACTTGCCCGCTCAGCCATCTTGTGATGTATGCACGCAAGATGTCGACTCAGACCGACAACGATCAACTCCTGATCCACTACTTCCAGGATAACCTGTCCGGTGCCGCTTTGAGATGGTACATGGGCCTGGATAGTGTGAACATCCTCTCCTTCAACGACCTTGGCGAAGCTTTCATCAAGCAGTACAAGTACAACGTTGATATGGCTCCCGATAGGGACCAACTGAGGGCTATGTCCCAGAAGGAGAAACAAACATTTAAGGAGTACGCCCAGAGGTGGCGTCAATTGGCTGCACAGATTGTGCCCCCGCTCGAAGAGAAAGAAATGACGAAGATCTTTCTCAAGACTTTAAGCTCTTTCTACTATGAGCGGATGATTGCTAGCGCTCCTTCTGACTTCACCGAGATGGTGAACATGGGGATGCGTTTAGAAGAAGGAGTCAGGGAAGGGCGCCTGACCAGAGAAGAAGGCTCTTCTGCCAAACGTTATGGGGCATTTGCCAAGAAGAAAGATGGAGAGGCGCATGCTGTGTCCTCCCATGTTAAATCAAGAAGACCCTCTGTGAAGAGGAAGACTGTGCGTCCCGCCAGTAACCAGCACCAGGTGGCTCATATAGAACCTGCATTCAGAGAAAACCAACATTATCAGCATCAGAACCAGCAACAGCAACATCAACAGTATCAACAACAACATCATCGTCCTCAACAACAGGCCTACCAGTCTCGAAACAACAATCAAACCAGCACTAGCTATGATAGGAAGAGGGTCAGTTTTGATCCTATTCCAATGAATTATGCCGAGCTATATCCTTCTTTAATTGAAAGGAAGCTGATTACTCCACGTGACCCACCTTCTATACCAACCAACCCTCAGTGGTTGTATAAGCCCGAGCTTCATTGTGTTTATCATTCTGGTGCCCCCGGACATGATGTGGAGAACTGTTACCCTCTCAAGACCAAGGTTCAAGACCTTGTTAGAAGTGGTATTCTGTTTTTCGAGGAAGTTGGTCCTAATGTGAAGAAGAACCCATTGCCCGAGCATGGGAAATCTGCTGTTAATATGGTTCGGGGTTGCCCTGGCAAGTACAAGGTCAGATATGTCAGCCATATCAAACAATCACTGGTCGAGATGCATAAACTGTTATGTGGATACAGTCACTATGAGCATGACCATGACAGCTGTCGTGTATGCACTGTCAATGAGAGGGGATGTCGTCAAGTCAGAAAAGACATCCAAGAAATGCTAGATCAAGGTGTGATCGAGATACTTCAGAATCATGATGAGGATGAAGTCAATGTTATATCCCATGTCTTCAGGAGACCTGAGCCTGTTGTTGTCAGATATGATGGCAGCAAGCAGAAGGCTTCTCCTACTCTCATCATTAAGCTAGCTGGCCCTGTTCCATACTCTTCCAACAAGGTTGTTCCCTATCGATATAATGTGGTTGCATTAGAAGATGGGAAGGAGGTGCCTCTACCCTCCACGTTTGTTACCAATATTGCTGATGTCAGTGGTTTGACTCGTAGTGGTCGTGTTTTCTCGGCGCCGCCGAAACCCCAGGCTGACACCAGAAGAGCTGATGCTACTGATAGTGCTACCCGTCCTTTGGGGAATTCTTCTTCTTCTCCAAATCCGGCACTTGCTGTTGCCAGACCTGCCGTGACTGCTAGAACTCCTGTCCCTGCTGGCCAGAATGGCATGATAAGAGAGGAATGTGATGAGATGCTGAGGCTCATCAAGAGGAGTGAGTATAATGTTGTAGATCAGCTGCTACAAACGCCTTCAAAGATATCAGTGTTGTCTTTGTTGATGAACTTCGAGCCACACCGAGAAGCTTTGCAGAAGGTGTTGGACGTGGCGTACGTGGATCACGACGTCACCATAGAGCAGTTTGATAGCATTGTTGCAAACATTACTGCTTGTAACAACCTGAGCTTCTATGATGCTGATCTTCCCGAAGAGGGAAAAGACCACAATTTGGCACTTCACATCTCTATGAACTGCAAGGATGATGCCCTATCTAATATGCTGGTAGACACAGGATCATCGTTGGACGTGTTGCCAAAATCCACTCTTGCCAAACTTTCATACTAGGGGCCTCCCATGAGGCAGAGTGGAGTGGTCGTTAAAGCTTTTGATGGATCGCGTAAGACTGTGATTGGCGAGGTTAAACTCCCAATCAAGATAGGACCTAGTGATTTCCAGATCACTTTTCAGGTCATGGATATTCACCCATCATATAGCTGTTTGTTGGGCAGACCATGGATTCACGAGGCAGGCGCCGTGACATCCACCCTACACCAAAAGTTGAAGTTCGTGAAGAACAAGAAGTTGGTGGTGGTAGGGGGAGAGAAGGCTCTCTTGGTTAGCCGTTTGGCTTACTTTTCTTATATTGATGCCGAGGATGAGGTTGGGACGCCGTTCCAAGCCTTGTCTATTGATGATCCTTCTAAGAAAGGAACTTCTTCATTTGCGTCCTATAATGATGCGAAGTTGGCCATTGAGCATGGCGCAACTACTGGTTTAGGACAAATGATCAAGCTGGAAGACAATAAATCCCGGGCTGGCATAGGATACTCTTCAGGCACTTTCAACAAGCATGGGTTGTTTCAGAGTGGTGGTTTCATCCACACGGTCGAAGACCAAGAAGCTGCTGCTGTTGTGGAAGATGAGGCAGAGGAGGATTCTGGCAACTTTGTCATCCCTGGAGGAGTCTGAAATAATTGGGTCGCTGTTGATGTTCCAACAGTTGTCCATAAGTCCACGTAATGTTCATTTTTGTTTAAAAACCCTTCTCCCATGCCAAAAGGAGAAGTGATGACATTGTTGGCACATAAATACAACGATATTCATTCAATAAATTCATGTTAAATGTTTGTTTTTTTCCAAATTATTTTCATTTTTTGCTTTTTGCATGAAATTGGTGATCACATAAAACCCTAAAAAGAGAATAAAATCAATCTTTTCATCTGCATAATAATTTGCCTTGTTTGAATTCTAAAATCTCTTTTATATCCAAAATCATTATGCAGGTTGATCAAACCCATTGAACATAATGATCCAACACCATCTCCCAACTTTGAGTTCCCTGTATTTGAGGCCGAAGAAGATGATGTTGAAGAGATTCCTGACGAGATTACCAGTCTACTTGAGCACGAGGAGAAGATCATTCAGCCACATCTTGAGAATCTGGAAACAGTCAACTTGGGGTCTGAGGATTGTGTTCGTGAGGTGAAGATTGGGGCACTCCTGGAAGAATCTGTTAAGAAGGGGTTGATTGAGTTGCTACGAGAATATGTCGAAGTCATTGCTTGGTCGTATGAAGACATGCCTGGTCTGGATACTGATATCGTGCAACATTTCCTGCCTCGGAAGCCTGAGTGTGTGCCTGTAAAGCAGAAGCTCATAAGAACTCATCCTGATATGCCAGTGAAGATTAAAGAAGAAGTTCAGAAGCAAATTGATGCGGGGTTTCTGGTGACTTTTACATATCCTCAATGGGTGGCCAATATTCTGCCCGTGCCTAAGAAAGATGGAAAAGTCCGAATGTGTGTGGACTATAGAGACTTGAATAAAGCTAGTCCGAAAGATGATTTTCCTCTATCACACATTGATATGTTGGTAGATAATACAACTAAATTCAATGTCTTCTCATTTATGGATGGATTTTCCGGATATAACCAGATCAAAATGGCACCCGAGGATATGGAGAAGACAACATTCATCACACCTTGGGGAACATTCTGTTATCGAGTGATGCCCTTCGGTTTGAAGAACGCCGGAGCCACGTATCAACGCGCTATGATTACCTTGTTTCATGATATGATGCACAAGGAGATCGAGGTATATGTTGATGATATGATTGCAAATTCGAAAACGGAGGTTGAACATGTAGAACACTTGTTGAAGCTTTTTCAATGTTTGAGGAAGTACAAACTCTGCCTGAATCCGAACAAGTGTACATTTGGAGTCCGTTCCGGCAAGTTATTGGGCTTTATTGTCAGCGAAAGAGGTATTGAAGTTGATCCTGCCAAGGTCAAAGCAATACAAGAGATGCATGTGCCCAAAACTGAGAAGCAAGTCCGAGGTTTTCTTGGCCGCTTGAATTATATTTCTAGATTTATATCCCACATGACTGCCACATGTGCGCCAATATTCAAGCTCCTCCGGAAAGATCAGAGTCATGATTGGACCGAGGATTGCCAGAAGGCCTTTGACATTATCAAAGAGTATCTGTCTGAGCCTCCGATTCTGTCTCCGCCTGTGGAAGGGAGACCCTTGATTATGTATTTGACTGTTCTTGAAGACTCTATGGGTTGTGTCCTGGGTCAGCAAGATGAATCAGGGAAGAAAGAATATGTCATCTACTACTTGAGTAAGAAGTTCACTGATTGTGAGTCTCGATACTCAATGCTTGAGAAAACATTATGCGCTTTGGCTTGGGCTGCTAAGCGCTTACGCCAGTATATGTTAAATCATACGACTTGGTTGATATCCAAAATGGATCCAATCAAGTATATCTTTGAGAAGCCTGCTTTAACTGGGAGGATTGCTCGTTGGCAGATGCTGTTGTCTGAGTATGATATTGAGTATCGAGCTTAGAAGGCTATTAAAGGTAGTATCTTGGCTGACCACTTGGCACATCAACCAATTGAGGATTATCAGTCTGTTCAGTACATTTTCCCTGACGAGGAGATTCTGTATTTAAAAATGAAAGATTGCGATGAGCCTACGCTCGATGAAGGGCCAGAGCCTGGTTCCCGATGGAGCATGGTATTTGATGGCGCTGTAAATCAATATGGAAATGGTATTGGGGCAGTGATTATTACTCCTCAGGGCACACATTTTCCTTTTACAGCAAGGCTGACTTTCAAATGCACGGATAATATGGAGGACTATGAGGCCTGTATTATGGGATTGGAAGAGTGTATTGATCTTAGGATCAAGCATCTTGATGTTTATGGTGATTCGGCTCTTGTTGTTAATCAGATTAAGGGTGAATAAGAGACGAATCAGTCTGGCCTCATCCCATACAGAGATTATGCGAGAAGGATTTCAACGTTCTTTACTGAGGTTGACTTCCATCATATTCCTCGAGATGAGAATCGGATGGAAGATGCTCTTGTTACACTTGCTTCGATGATTGTGGTGAAATTCTGGAATGAAGTTCCCAATATTACTGTGATGCGCTTGGATAGACCAGCTCATGTATTTGCAGTTGAAGAAGTGAAAGATGATAAACCATGGTATTATGACATCAAATGTTTCCTTCAGAGTCAGATTTACCCGCCTGGGGCATCTGTTAAAGACAAGAAGACTTTGAGGAGATTATCAGGCAGTTTCTACCTCAATGGCGATGTGCTTTATAAGAGGAATTTTGACATGGTTCTGCTCAGATGCGTGGATAGACACGAAGCAGACCTGTTGATGACTGAAGTCCATGAGGGTTCATTTGGTACTCATTCCAATGGACATGCCATGGCAAAGAAGATGTTGAGAGCAGGCTACTATTGGCTGACAATGGAGTCTAACTGCTGCAAATATGTGAAGAAATGCAATAAGTGTCAGATTTATGCGGATAAGATTCATATTCCCCCGACACTTCTGAATGTGATTTCATCACCATGGCCTTTCTCTATGTGGGGAATTGACATGATTGGCATGATAGAGCCAAAGGCGTCCAACGGTCACAGATTTATTCTCGTAGCAATGGATTACTTCACCAAGTGGGTTGAAGCGGCATCATATGTAAACGTGACCAGACAGGTAGTTGTGAAGTTTATCAAGAATCAACTCATATGCCGTTATGGTGTGCCAGATAAGATCATTACTGATAATGGATCTAACTTGAACAACAAGATGATGAAAGAGCTGTGTAGCGAGTTCAAGATTGCACATCATAATTCTTCTCCTTATAAACCCAAGATGAATGGGGCTGTTAAAGTTGCTAATAAAAAAATCAAGATTATTCAGAAGATGGTTGTTACGTACAAATATTGGCATGAGATGCTGCCATTTGCTTTGCATGGTTATCGTACATCTGTCCCACTTCAACAGGGGCAACCCCTTTCTCCCTTGTATATGGCATGGAGGTTGTGCTTCCCGTGGAGGTTGAGATCCCATCAATGAGAGTCTTGATGGAAGCCAAGTTGACTGAGGATGAATGGGTTCAGAGTCGTTATGACCAGCTGAACTTGATTGAAGAGAAGAGATTGACTGCCATGTGCCATGGTCAGTTATATCAGCAAAGGATGAAGAAAGCCTTTGATAAGAAGGTCAAGCCTCGTGTGTTCCGAGAAGGTGACCTTGTGCTCAAGAAAGTCTTGTCTTTCGCGCCCGATTCCAGGGGCAAGTGGACTCCAAACTATGAAGGTCCATATGTTGTTAAGAGAGCCTTTTCAGGCGGTGCTTTAATACTTACAACTATGGATGGGGAGGATTTCACTCGTCCTATGAATTCAGATGCAGTCAAGAAATACTTCGCCTAAAATAAAAACAGAATAGCTCGCTAAGTTGAAAACACGAAAGGGCGGCTTAGGCAAAAATGAGTGTCTCGGTGGATTGAAAACCCGAAAGGGCGATCCAGGCAAAAGTTAGAGACATATAAAAAAATGAATATACATCCCGCTAGATTGAGTACCTCACCCTGGGGAAATCTAGGCAAAAATTAGGGATTTGGCAAGTAACTGCATCCTGACAAGACTTTGTTCTACAACCGTCTTCTGTCAAAGATTCTCGCTCAGTCATCGTCAACTGAAGCTTCAAATACATTGGATTCAGAGTTGGTGGAGAAATGGTCATTATGTTCAATGTAGCCTTTTTCCAATATATATCACCAATTTCAAATTTGTAAAGATCCATGGAGTCTTGCCATTTGCAGACTACCATTCCATCAAATAAATTTGAGCCTTTATCCAATTCTTCGCACTCTTATTTATTTCTGTTCAACAAATGTTTGCATGTTTTAATTGATAAATATCATTGTTTTAAACAAATAAAGTTTTTACAAATTGTTTTTAAACAAGGTGAACATTCACAATGACCGAAAGGATAAATGGAGTGTCTTCAGTGCTCTCCCAAGGATAGTATGATCTCCAAAAGGGTAAGACATTTGTTCATATTCCTAGCATATTTGTATCCTCTTCATCATCTTTCAGGTTGTCTCCTCAGTGAGCGCAGAGAGATGATACACCACCCAGAGCCCTTGAGAGTCTGGAGTTTGGTCTCGGTCTTCTAACTCCTCTAGTGAGTCGGGATCTAGCATCTGTGTTATCAATTATATGGTTGTCATCCCTTGTGTGGATTGACCTAAAACCCCTTGTAGATTGATAAATTGGCATGCTATCTTTTTCGAGGAAGTTGGTTTGTAGCTTATCCCCTGTGGATTCGCCTACATTGATCTCCAGCAGGTTTTCCTCCTGTTCATCCTTAGCAGGGTTGTTCATCTTAGACTTCCCCAGTTTGGTCATCGGCGGGTTATCTCCAGCTGACCGCCTACAGGTTATTACTGTTTCAGTCATCAGCAGTTGTCCCCCAGTGGAGGTGCTTGATCGGAGCCTGATTGTTGTTACTTCCTCCTTCTCGGATGGTTTTCCTCTTATCAGAGCAGGTGATGAAAATGTTTATTTTTTATCCCCAGCGGAGCGGTGTTTCTCTTCTCCTCGGCAGAGATGTTTCTCCAGAAGTATGAGGAATTGTGTTGGTTATTGGAATTTTTGTTTGGTGGTTATTCCCCGCAGAGTTTCATATCTTCCCTTGGTTTTTCCCCAGTAGAGTTACTCCTACGATAGATCTTCTCCGTGTTTAACTTCCCCAGCTAAGGCTCTACTTGACCCTAGTTTGGCTTTGGAACTCCTGGGAGGACATGTTGTCTTTTTCCCCCAGTGGAGTGACTGTTTCTCTTTCTCCGTAGCAGAGACTTTCCTTCCGTGGTTAGAAGTGAATGTTGTTGGAGGTGATTTTGTTTGTTGGTTGTCCCCTACAGAATTCCACATCACCCTCTGATAAGATCCCCAGTAGATTTCTTCTCTGACTGATCTTATCCTTGTCTCTGCATACTGTTGGTAGATCCCCAGCTTTGGTGGTTGTGACCCTTTGCTTATTCCCAATAGTGGTCTCTGATCCCCGGTGATCCTGCTTGTTCCCCTAGCAGTAGTCTTTGTTCCCGACAGCGACTCTGTTGGATCCTCAACTTTGGCCTTTATCCCCTGCAGAGATTGGTGGTTTCCTAGTATTTGTTGCCCCCACCAGATTGGATGTTCTCCAGTGGGCTTTAGCTTTCTCTTTTGAGATGTAGTCCCGGATGTCTGTCCATTGATTCTTGGAACTGTTTGTGTTAGATATGTCTATTTGTCAGCATTAATCATTCATAAACCACGCATATACATATATGCTCTTAACATTCAGATATTCATGTTGCATTCTTTGCCATATATCTTTGTTTGTTGTCTACTTCTATTTGGTGATACATATTTCCCCAAGCAGATGTTTGTGTCTGATCTCTCCATATATAGTCAGCCCCATAGGCAGAAAGTGTTTATCCTTTCTTCCACATTCCCCACTGAGTTATGCCCTCGTGGATGATTTTTATTTCAGTTTCCTCCCAAAATATGTATTGGGATGGAATTTCTCCCCTGAGTTATATCCTCATTGGGTTGAGTATTGTTTCACTATTGTCTTTCTAGTTTGTTCCTAGATTGACTAATCTTGTTATTTCCCCTGCAGTTCCCTGTGGTTCAGGTGACCAATTGATCAGTAAACAGTAATTGTTCATTCTCTCCCAGCGGATGTTGTGGCCTTCTACCCAGTAAATGGTAGTTATAAGTCCTATTTCTGTGGCCTTCTACCCAGTAACTGGTAGTTATAAATCCCATTTTGTCCCCTTACAGAGTTATCCTTGATATTGTTTATCCTAACCGATGACGGGTACTCTCACCCGTGGTTTTCTACCCAGTAGCCGGTATATGTAATCCCCTCTTTGTTGGTCATCTTTATCCAATATTCGGTATTGATATTCCTTCACCTTTTGAGTATACCACCCAATAGCTGGTGATATATCTCCCGGATCATTGGTTTTGTCAATGTATCCCTAGCAAGTCATCTTTCATTTACCCTTGTTTGGTAATGATTATTTCTCCCCTTTTGATTGGTCATCAGTTTATACCCAGTAGCCGGTATCCTGATGTCTTGTCTTTTCGGTCGATTTATCCTTCATTAACCCAGTAACCGGTTGTAGATAATCTTCCATGCGAGTATGCTATCTACGTTCTGACAGTAATAGATAATATATCTCATGTGCTCTTCAGTCGAAGTCTTTTTCTTCCCCAGTTGAGTAAGATTCATATTTCCTTATGGAATCGAATGTCCATCCTGTAATCGAGTTTGCTTTTTCAGCCCTCCTTTCGAATGACGAGTGTCTTGGAAATATTCCCCAATTCACGCATGGTTGGTCACCTATTATATGCCCAGTAACCGATATCCCTGGTGTTCCTTCCTTCTGCTCCATATTATGACTTTTTGTCCCCTATGGAGTCAGATTTTCCTGAGTTAAAATATACGTTTTAGGTCTTTCCTCAGATGTTTTAGATGATTGATTCTCTCACCCTTATACCGATCTTAGATATTCATTCTCCCCGAGTGTGTTATTCTTTCACCCTTATACCGGTGTTTTGATCACATGTCTCTTTGAGCTTATTACCCAATAACCGGTAATACCTCATTTTGTTTCTCCCTCAGCTGAGTCCTTTGTGGATGTTCCCAGCCTGAGTCCCTTAGCGGATTTTCCCCATCCGAGTCCGGATTTTTATCTGAAGTATCCTTTGTGGATAGTTTGTTGTATTGGCATATTCCCTAATACATGCATCTTTGCGTCAGCTCGAGTCTTTCCATCGATTTATTTTCATGGAATCCCTTCGTGTCTCTCAGCAAGTTTTAAGTCGTGACCTGCTCACGCATTTTATCCCCTTTATTCTCCAGTAAAGTCCCCGGAGTCTTTGTCCCATTTATGAGTATATTACTCATATGGATTTTCAGTTTCTCCTGATTTCTTTTTCCTTTGTGGACACATATCCCCACAGAGTATTAACTTTTGCATACATACATTTGCATCATGAGGTCTCTTAGGGACCAAAATTCATCTCTTTGTTATTATTTAAGCCCATTCTACCTCGTCGAGACGAAGATTTTAACCTTCATATCTCCGGCTAGAATGACCTTAAATAGGGGCATCTGTAAGATCCTAATTTTGACCCTAAGATCCTTTTTGGCATCATATCATTGCACATTGCATTTGCCTCAAAGATCATAGCATCTTGGCTCCTTAATCCTTGGGTTGGGACTTGTGTAAGTTGGTTTGAGACCACCAAGCATGCTTGAATTGTATATTACTGCTTTTCTTATTTTGTTTACTAACCAAAAGCACAAAAATATGTCACTAACTTTGTTTGTTTTGAAGCTTGAGCAATCATTGTGATCCAAGGCTCCTATGAGGCCCCTATGCCCATTGAAGTGGCTAGATGAAGTTGGAAGCAAGCATGACAATGGTTCCCAAAGCTCTAAATCATCATATATTCCTCCCAAGTATCTCAATTTGTCAATTTTATCAAGAGAAACCAAAGGGCTTGAGGATTGTTTCCCAAGGAAACCCTAATTCAACTATGCATTGACTGTGCCTTGCTCATTAAGCAACCTCAACCCATGATCAAATAAAATCAAGGGAAGTTCTTTAATTCATCATTTCATGCATATATGAGCTTATTTAAGTGTCCTCAATCATTCATTCATCAAGATTTGAAGTTTGGGCTTGAGAAGTTGATCAGTCAATTCATCTGACTATTTTGAAATCCACTGAGACCTAACGTTTGATGTGTTTGTCAAATGAATATGACCCCAAGAGAAAAAATGTTTTTAAGAACCATATGAACAACTTTCATGTTCATCAAAAATTGACTTGAAACTTGGAAGGTCATCATTCATTTCAAAACATTATAGGTCATTTAGACTGAAACCCTAATTTTGGGTCAACTTTCCAAGGACCTAACTCCTTCATTTTTCATGATTTTGTGGTGGGATCAAATGAATTGGAAATTTTAAGATGTCTACTTCAAATGTTGTGTTGGTAAAAATTTCATAATCCTAAAAGAAATACATGTGATAATACAAAACATTATAGGTCACTTTGGACCAAAGTCATTGAAATGTGAGAAAGTCCAACTTCAAGTGCCCATAACTTTCTCATCAAAAATCCAAATGATGCAAAATGTAAGTCCAAATTTTATTGTCTTGAAAAGATCTACAACTTTGATGTTGAAGGTTTTGTCATTTGAGGCTTGCATCATTGAAATAGAAGGGCTTGAAGTTGGTCCATTTTGGCTAAATTTCCATATACATGTTTTGTACCTTGAACTTCATGGCATGTTTTCAATAATTTCCTAACTCCAAATAAATTTTTGTTCAACATAACATTTGTTCCTCATGTCAATACCTTTCCAACCATTAACCACATGGCTATGTTTCGATTTGGCAAAGGGAATTTTCGAAGAGGTAAAGATTTGTGTTCATTTATGCATAACATGATTAAATTGCTTGCACACCACATTGCCTTGCCATGTATGTAACAACCCAATTTTAGTAATTATTTCTTATATTATTATTATTATATTTTATTTTATTTATATGGAGTGTTAAGTAATTAATTGGTTGTTAGGTAGTATAATAATTGATTATATTAATTGATTTGGTGTGTTAATTAATATTTAGTTGATATGAGATATAATTGAATAATTAATTATATTAATTAACTTGGTGTGTATATTGTGTTGGTTTAATTTATTTGAATTAAATAGAGATATGATAATACTAGGTATTATTGGGCCTAATAATTAAATTAGAGGTATCATTCTTTAAGCCCAAATATAATACTAGGATACAAGAGGTGAGGAGAGTGAGGAGTAGGATTATTTTGATCACTTGACGGCAACAGAGAAAGGAAAGAGGAAAAGTAAAGGGAAGAGGGGAAGAACAAGAGAGAAGCTAAGGTTTCCAGAAAATTGAAGAGGTAAGGGGGAGAATCCTTATTATTATGGGTTAGTATGATTGGGTCAATGGGTAGAAGTATGTTTAGGTTAAAATCCCTAATTTTGTATGGTTGTTTGAAATTGTTAGGTTTTGATGAGTATTCGTGATTTGTGGTGATTTAATTGTGTTAAAACTGTAAATTAACTTTATACACTTAGAGTATTGTATGAGTTATAATTTTCTGAGCGTTTGGCTTTTTACGAAATCGAAATCGGAGGTCCGAAAGTCCTCCAACGATGAAAAACGCAAAAAAATTCTGCATTCTGTTTTGTGTTAACCGGTTACCCTCCGAGCGTTAACCGGTTACTTGCTAAAAACCTGCCCAAAAATTCTGCATTTTGTTTTGTGTTAACCGGTTACCCTCCGAGCGTTAACCGGTTACTTGCTAAAAACCTGCCCAAAAATTCTGCATTTTGTTTTGTGTTAACCGGTTACCCTCCGAGCGTTAACCGGTTACTTGCTAAAAACCTGCCCAGAAGTTGATTTTGTTTTGTGTTAACCGGTTACCCTACAAGCGTTAACCGGTTACTTGCTGTTGAAAAATGAAAAATTGAGATTGTAAAAGTTGTATTCATTTTGAAGGAAATCTAAGTGTGCATATTTGATAATTAGCCTATATTTGTGAATGATATATTGTTATGAATGTGTATATGTGCCATTGGTGGATAATTCATCGAGTTGAATTATGGTGATATGTGGAATGTTAAGATGGTAGAGATGATCTTAATTTCATATGTGTTGGTATTTGTACATTCATTCATGGCATGGTCGACTTCATGGTGGAAGCGGTGAAACTGTGGGTTCACATGGTAATAGACGTTGATCCTTGAATGGAAATAGGTGTAGCAGACGTTGATCCTTAATTGGAAATAGACGTAGTGGCTTTGATCTTGTCCGGATCGGAAGCGTGGCTTGGATTCTAGATATTGAATCGGAAAGCGGTGAAACGTTGGGTTCACATTGTGGTACCACATGCATAGAGTCACATGTCTTGCATTGAGTCACATTAGAGTTATGTGATAATTGAATGTATGCATTGACGTGATTGTGAGGTGTGTATGAGATATGGTAATTGAATTTGGTGATGTTTGGATACATAATTTGGCAAAATATGTGCTTATGTGATAGTTGTAGTTGTGTGTATATTTGGGAATATAATATTGGATTTGAATATTATACTCCTTGAGTTTTGATGTATGCTTGAAACCTGTGAAATAAATATTGGTTAGTATTATTTACATGGTAATACAAGGTGTGATGAATTCCGTAAATTGTGGATTTAATCATTGTGCCTTATTATACATCTTCATAATGATTTGAATTCTCACCCTTCTGTTTGAATGTTGCCTTTACATGGGCATCGTGTAGATACTCCAGAGTAGTATTGCTGCAGTAAGTGGACGGTAACTCACTCGAGATTAGCTGGAGAGTTTCGGTGCTTTGTTTTAGAGACTAGGTAGTGAGTCAATGCTCTAGTCATGTAACCCGGGATAGATTAGTAGTATTGAACTCATATCTTATTTGGATACGTATTATGTCATTACTTGTGAACATGTTTATTTGAAATTCGCTGTTTGGGAGGCCACAATGCCAAATATCCCTGATATGGTTTTAGTTACCTTGAGGAGATTATTGAGAGATTATCATGGTATGGGACATGGATCATTTTATGAAATACATGAGTATTCATTATTTTCCGCTGCGAACGCATATTCTTGAATATTCATGATAATTGAAATGTGTTATTTTAAATGATCAGGTGTATTGTATATTGATGATGAATGATGTTGGTTTTTGAAAGCTTTTAGTTTTTGAAAACGTCGATGTGACGCCCTTTCGTTTATATGCGTTCTTATTTACTCTGATTATATGTTAAGTATTTTGGGGTAGAAAAAGGGGTGTTACATTAGTGGTATCAGAGCCTGGTTGACCAGTTGGTCAATAGTCGTTAGGGTTTTCCATCCCGTTGTATTTGATTTGTGTATCTGACACGATCGATACTGTTTGTCTGGTTGTTCGGGCTCTTCAGGACAATGGTTGCAGGCAGGAATGACGATGCCATTGCTGAGGCGCTGAGGATGTTGGCTGACTCCATTGGTTAGATCCCTCAAGCGAATGCTGGTAACCGAAATGGAGATGATGATGAGTTCCGTGCTTTGGGGAGATTCCAGCGAAATAATCCTCCTGTCTTTGAGGGTGAGCATGAACCTGATAAAGCTCAAGCTTGGCTAAAGGCAATTGAGAAGATCTTCAGAGTCATGAACTGTACTGATGCTCAGAAAGTGCAGTTTGGTACTCATATGCTTGAGAAGGAAGCTGAAGATTGGTGGAGTAACACTCTTCAGAGGTTTGAAGGAGACAGCATTGAGGTTACTTGGGCTCTTTTCCGTGATGTCTTCTTGGAGAACTATTTTCCAGAAGATTGTCGTGGGAAGAAAGAGGTGGAGTTCATTGAATTGAAGCAAGGAAATGGTACTGTTGCTGAATATGCTGCTAGATTTCAGGAACTTATCAAGTATTGTCCTCATTACAATACTGCTAATGCTGAGAGATCTAAATGTTTGAAGTTTGTGAATGGCTTGAGACATGATATCAAGAAGGCCATTGGTTACCAACAGATTACTCGTTTTGCGGAGTTGGTTAACAAGAGTCGGATTTATGATGAGGATAGTAGGGAAAGTGCTTCTTTCTACAAGAGTTTGAAGGGGAAAAACCAGGATCGTGGGAAATCGTATGATGACAAGAGGAGACAATCTGGTTTTGGCAAGAGGCCAAGTGGGGGAGGATCTTCTACTCCACTTAAGTGTTTCAAATGTGGCGTTGAAGGTCATCGTGTTGTTGATTATAGTAAGGATTCTGTGACGTGTTTCAAGTGTGGCAAGAGTGGTCACAGAGCAAACCAGTGTGGAGTTGGTTCGAGTGTGACTTGTTACAATTGTGGTGAGAAAGGTCACATTAGTACCAAATGTGATAAGCCGAAGAAGGAGCAAGCGAAGGGAAAGGTGTTTGCATTGTCTGGTGCGGAGGCCACTACCGATGATAGGCTAATCCAAGGTACGTGCTTTATTAATGGTACACCTTTGACTGCCATTATTGATACCGGTGCAACACATTCTTTCATTTCTTTGGATTGTGCTAAGAGATTGAATCTTATATTATCTGATATGCGTAGAAGTATGGTTATTGATACACCTACTATGGGTTCTATTTCTACTTCCTATGTGTGTCTGAATTGTCTGTTGAGTATCTTTGGTAGGGATTTTGGAATTGATTTAGTTTGCCTTCCTTTAGAGCAACTTGATGTGATTTTGGGTATGAATTGGTTAGAATTTAATCGGGTGTATATCAACTGTTTCGAGAAGACAGTTATTTTTCCTGAGGTTGGTGCGAAGGAAGATTGGTTTGTGTCTGCTAAGCAAGTGGATGAATCGGTGCAAGGTGGTGCCGAGTTGTTTATGTTGTTGGCAACTTTGGATATTCGTGAGAAGAGGACGATTGAAGAATTGCCAATAGTTTATGAGTTTGCGGAGGTATTTCCGGAAGATATAAGTGATTTACCGCCGGAACGTGAGGTTGAGTTTTCGATTGATTTAGTTCCTGGAACTAGTCCTGTATCGATGGCTCCCTATCGAATGTCTGATTGTGAATTGAAAGAGTTGAAGAGTCAACTTGAAGACTTGCTTGAGAAGAGGTTTATTCGTCCTAGTGTGTCGCCGTGGGGTGCACTTGTTTTGTTGGTCAAGAAGAAAGAAGGTTTTATGAGATTATGTGTTGATTATAGACAACTGAATAAAGTGACGATTAAGAACAAGTATCCACTTCCGAGAATTGACGATCTGATGGATCAGCTGGTTGGAGCTTGGGTGTTTAGCAAGATAGATTTGAGGTCGGGGTATCATCAGATTCGTCTAAAGGCTGAGGATATTCAAAAGACTGCTTTTCGGACAAGGTACGGTCACTACGAGTACTCCGTGATGCCTTTTGGTGTGACTAATGCACCTGGTGTATTTATGGAGTATATGAATAGAATTTTTCATGATTATCTGGATAAGTTTGTTGTTGTGTTCATCGATGATATATTGATTTATTCCAAGAGTAAAGAGGATCATGCCGAGCATTTGAGGGTTGCGTTATCGGTGTTGAAAGAGAGGAAGTTGTTTGCTAAACTCTCTAAATGTGAGTTTTGGTTGAGTGAAGTAAGTTTTCTTGGACATGTGATTTCAAGTGGTGGTATCTCTGTGGATCCTACGAAGATTGAAGCTGTATCTCAGTGGGAAGCTCCTAAGTCTGCTGCTGAGATTAGAAGTTTCCTTGGTTTGGCTGGTTATTATAGGAAGTTCATTGAAGGATTTTCTAAGTTGTCGTTACCATTGACGCAGTTGACTAGGAAAGGTCAAGCTTTCATTTGGACTTCGCAGTGTGAAGTGAATTTTCAAGAGCTTAAGAGAAGATTGACTATGGCTCCTATTTTGATTTTACCGGATCCGTTAGAAACTTTCGTTGTGTATTGTGATGCTTCTTTGTTGGGTTTAGGAGGTGTTCTGATGCAAAAAGGGCAAGTGGTAGCTTATGCTTCAAGGCAACTTAAAGTTCATGAGAGGAATTATCCGACGCATGATTTAGAGTTGGCCGCCGTTATGTTTGTGTTGAAGCTTTGGAGACATTACTTGTTTGGATCGCGATTTGATGTGTTTAGTGATCACAAGAGTTTGAAGTACTTGTTCGATCAGAAAGAATTGAATATGAGGCAAAGAAGATGGTTGGAATTCTTGAAAGATTATGATTTTGGTTTGAATTATCATCCTGGAAAGGCGAATGTTGTAGCCGATGCATTGAGTAGGAAGTCATTGCACATGTCTATATTGATGATTCAAGAGTTTGAATTGTTGGAGCAATTTAGAGATTTGAGTTTGGTTTGTGAAGCGACACCTTCGTGTGTTAAGCTTGGTATGTTGAAGCTTACGTGTGGCATTATTGACGAGATTAGAGAAGGTCAGAAGTCAGATTTGAAATTAGTCGATGTTATGACATTGATTAATCAAGACAAAGGTGGTGACTTTCGGATTGATGGGAATGGTATCATGAGGTGTCGTGATCGAGTTTGTGTTCCGGATGTTGCGGATTTGAGAGAGAGGATTCTTGAGGAAGGGCATAGAAGTGGTCTGAGTATTCATCCTGGTGCTACTAAAATGTATCAAGACTTGAGAAAGATGTTTTGGTGGCAATGTATGAAGAAGGATGTAGCAGAATTTGTGTATTCATGTTTGACTTGTCAAAAGTCAAAGATTGAACATCAAAAGCCGTCTGGTTTGATGCAACCGTTATTTATTCCCGAGTGGAAGTGGGATAGTATCTCTATGGATTTTGTTTCGGCTTGCCGAGGACATTGAGTAATTGTGAGGCGATTTGGGTCGTGGTGGACAGGTTGACGAAATATGCTCATTTTATTTCGATGAGGATGGATTATTCGATGGAGAGACTTGCTAAGTTGTACATAGAAAGGATTGTGTGTTTACATGGTATTCCATCGAGCATTGTTTCGGATAGAGATCCGAGGTTCACTTCGAGATTTTGGGAAGGTTTGCAAAGTGCTTTTGGTACGAAGTTGCGTTTGATTTCGGCATATCATCCGCAAACTGATGGTCAAACGGAGAGGACTATTCAGTCACTTGAAGATCTTTTGAGGTCTTGTGTTTTGGAACAAGGAGGAAATTGGGATAGTTTCTTGCCTTTTACCAAGTTTACGTATAACAACAGTTTCCATTCGAGTATTGGAATGGCACCTTTTGAGGCTCTTTATGGTAGAAGGTGTAGAACTCCTTTATGTTGGTACGAATCGGGAGAGAGTGCTGTGGTTGGACCCGAGTTGATTCAAGAGACTACGGATAAGATCAAGATGATTCAAGAGAAGATGAAGGCTTCTCAGAGTCGTCAAAAGAGTTATCATGATAAGAGGAGGAAAGCTCTTGAGTTTGAGAAAGATGAGCATGTGTTTCTTCGAGTTACGCCAATAACGGGTGTTGGTAGAGCTTTGAAGTCGCGTAAGTTGACGCCGCGTTTCATTGGTCCTTATCAGATTTCCGAGAGGATAGGTGAAGTGGCATATCAGATTGCATTACCACCATCAATTTCTAATCTTCATGATGTGTTCCATGTGTCTCAATTGAGGAGGTACATTGCAGATCCATCGCATGTTGTCCCATTAGATGATGTGCAAGTGAGGGATAATTTGACGGTTGATACATCACCTATGCGAATTGAAGATCGAGAAGTGAAGCTTCATGGTAAGGAGATTGCTTTGGTGAAAGTGATATGGGGCGGAGCCGCCAATGGCAATATTACTTGGGAACTCGAGGATAAGATGAAGGAATCGTATCCGGAGTTGTTCGTTTGAGGTAAATTTTCGAGGCCGAAAATCTTTTAAGTGGGGGAGAGTTGTAACAACCCAATTTTAGTAATTATTTCTTATATTATTATTATTATATTTTATTTTATTTATTTGGAGTGTTAAATAATTAATTGGTTGTTAGATAGTATAATAATTGATTATATTAATTGATTTGGTGTGTTAATTAATTATTTAGTTGATATGAGATATAGTTGAATAATTGATTATATTAATTAACTTGGTGTGTATATTGTGTTGGTTTAATTTATTTGAATTAAATAGAGATATTATAATACTAGGTATTATTGGGCCTAATAATTAAATTAGAGGTATCATTCTTTAAGCCCAAATATAATACTAGGATATAAGAGGTGAGGAGAGTGAGGAGTAGGATTATTTTATTCATTTGACGGAAACAGAGAAAGGAAAGAGGAAAAGTAAAGGGAAGAGGGGAAGAACAAGAGAGAAGCTAAGGTTTCCAGAAAATTGAAGAGGTAAAGGGGAGAATCCTTATTATTATGGGTTAGTATGATTGGGTCAATGGGTAGAAGTATGTTTAGGTTAAAATCCCTAATTTTGTATGGTTGTTTGAAATTGGTAGGTTTTGATGAGTATTCGTGATTTGTGGTGATTTAATTGTGTTAAAACTGTAAATTAACTTTATACACTTAGAGTATTTTATGAGTTATAATTTTCTGAGCGTTTGGCTTTTTACGGAATCGAAATCGGAGGTCCGAAAGTCCTCCAACAATGAAAAACGCAAAAAAATGTTGCATTCTGTTTTGTGTTAACCGATTACCCTCCGAGCGTTAACCAGTTACTTGCTAAAAACCTGCCCAAAAATTCTGCATTCTGTTTTGTGTTAACCGATTACCCTCCGAGCGTTAACCGGTTACTTGCTAAAACCTGCCCAAAAATTCTGCATTTTGTTTTGTGTTAACCGGTTACCCTCCGAGCGTTAACCGGTTACTTGCTAAAACCCTGCCCAGAAGTTGATTCTGTTTTGTGTTAACCGGTTACCCTACAAGCGTTAACCGGTTACTTGCTGTTGAAAAAGGAAAATTTGAGATTTTAAAAGTTGTATTCATTTTGAAGGAAATCTAAGTGTGCGCATTTGAAAATTAGCCTATATTTGTGAATGATATATTGTTATGAATGTGTATATGTGCCATTGGTGGATAATTCATCGAGTTGAATTATGGTGATATGTGGAATGTTAAGATGGTAGAGATGATCTTAATTTCATATGTGTTGGTATTTGTACATTCATTCATGGCATGGTCGGCTTCATGGTGGAAGCGGTGAAACTGTAGGTTCACATGGTAATAGACGCTGATCCTTGAATGAAAATAGGCGTAGCAGACGTTGATCCTTAATTGGAAATAGACGTAGTGGCTTTGATCTTGTCCGGATCGGAAACGTGGCTTAGATTCTAGATATTGAATCGGAAAGCGGTGAAACATTGGGTTCACATTGCGGTACCACATGCATAGAGTCACATGTCTTGCATTGAGTCACATTAGAGTTATGTGATAATTGAATGTATGCATTGACGTGATTGTGAGGTGTGTATGAGATATGGTAATTGAATTTGGTGATGTTTGGATACATAATTTGGCAAAGTATGTGCTTATGTGATAGTTGTAGTTGTGTGTATATTTGGGAATATAATATTGGATTTGAATATTATACTCCTTGAGTTTTGATGTATGCTTGAAACCTGTGAAATAAATATTGGTTAGTATTATTTACATGGTTATACAAGGTGTGATGAACTCCATTAATTGTGGATTTAATCATTATGCCTTATTATACTTCTTCATAATGATTTGAATTCTCACCCTTCTGTTTGAATATTGTCTTTACATGGGCATCGTGCAGATACTCCAAAGTAGTATTGCTGCAGTAAGTGGACGATAACTCACTCGAGATTAGCTGGAGAGTTTCGGTGCTTTGTTTTAGAGACTAGGTAGTGATTCAATGCTCTGGTCATGTAACATAGGGTAGATTAGTCGTATTGAACTCATATCTGATTTGGATACGTATCATGTTATTACTTGTGAACATGTTTATTTGAAATTCGCTGTTTGTGAGGCCACAGTGCCAAATATCCTGGATATGGTTTTAGTTACCTTGAGGAGATTATTGAGAGATGATCATGGTATGGGATATGGATCATTTTATGAAATACATGAGTATTCATTATTTTCTGCTGCGAACGCATATTCTTGAATATTCATGATAATTGAAATGTGTTATTTTAAATTACCAGGTGTATTGTATATTGATGATGAATGATGTTGGTTTTTGAAAGCTTTTAGTTTTTGAAAACGTCGATGTGACGCCCTTTCGTTTATATGCGTGCTTATTTACTCTGATTATATATTAAGTATTTTGGGGTAGAAAAAGGGGTGTTACAATGTACACGTCCAAATTCATTTGTTTCATCATCAGCACTCAATTGCCATTGCATTTGGGCCTCCCATGCGCCTGTTAGGCCCATGCATGGAGGACCCAAGCTCATGCACACACAGATTTTTCATTGCATGCATCATGCTTGGCTATAAATAGAAGCTCCATTCCTCTTCAAAATCCAACCTCAAGGCCCCTGAACTGCTGCACAATTGAATCCCTAACCTTCACTCAAAGGAATTTTGATTTTCTCTCAAATTTTCAAGCTCAGATTTCAACTTCCTTGGTTGATCTCTGAACTTCAATTCCTTAGCCTAACCTCTTTGTTACCTCAAGAACACACTGCATCAAAGAATTGGAGTGGATCAAGTCTTGTAAAGCTGCACTTCAAAGGTTGTTGTTCAAACTTTTTTGATTCGAAACTCCTTGTATACTGATCATTTCTTGTGTTTGTTGGTACCTCTGAAGTCCTCATGTGAGAGGAAATTGATCTGTGCATTTAATTTCATGAATTGAGCAAACTCAGATTGAACACCATAAATTTCTATCTCAGATTTCTCCTTCTATGAGAGTCTAGAGTAGAAACCAAGGTCACAGGGGTGATGTACATCACCCCAGCTTTCCAAAGATATATAGATCGTGCATTTTGGTGTAGTTTTAAAACCTGCAAGTTTTGGCCGGAACTGTGAATCTCGCTGGAGAAGACGACGGTGTACACCACCGTCCCCACGTGGATGAGTTCTGGACCATTGGATGTTGTTTCCAGATTTAATCCTGGCCTTGGAATGTTATGACTTATTTTAGTGCTGCGTGTTATGGTGTTGACTCAAGCTTGTGGTACGTGCGTGCCTCACAGCCATCAGATTGGACACGTCAATTAATGAGCGCTGATCCAAGCGCTGTGGTTTTTTCTGATTTTTCTAATTTCCATTTTATTTTCTTTAATTCCATTTTATTTCAAAAATTCAAAACTTCTTCATTTTTAATCATAAAAATATGGGACCGATTGCAATAGTTCCCTTTTAAATTCTAGTTTCTAAAAATGATTTTTAATATTTGTTATGATTCCATCTAATATTTTTTGTGACTTTTCTCTTTTCTGGTTATTTTTAATTCATTTAAAATACTTTCCAATATTCAAAAATGCCAAAAATATTTTCCTAACATCTTTGAATGATGATGAATCTATGAAAAATATTTTCATCAATTTCTTAATTGATTTGAGATTTATTTGAGATTTTAGTTCAATTATGTTATTTTTCTTCATTTTTAATTGTTTAAAATTAGTTTCTGTTTTCAAAAAATGATGAAATCTTTTTGTCAAACCTTGTTTGACCATGTTGAACTTATGATGATCCAATTGAACTTTTCCAAGTTGATTTGAATTGGATTTGAGGTTTGACCTTTATTTATTTATTTTAATTCAAGTATTATTTTAATTCCAAAAATACCAAAAATATTTTTATTGTTTCTTGACTTCTAAGCTTCATCTCACTTTTGTTTACCATTGATTGATGTTGATTCCGTTCATATTTGGTCAATGTGTTTTGCTTATGTCATTTGAATTTCAATTATGTACATTCTATTTCTTCTTTTTCTTTTTCTTTTTTCTTTTTTCTTATTGAACTTTAAGTCAACTTTGACCTTATTTTGTGAATACTTTTCATTTGTAAATACAACTCACTCAATTGGTTTTTTGTGGTTCCAATGACCACTTTTGCCAAAGCTTTTCATAAACATTAGCTATTAGGGTTGAGTTATCCTAGAGGTTGATATAATACTCACCTGTATCCTTAGTGATGGACTATAAGTCTTCCATGCTTATTATAGGGTTAACCCCTCACTAGCATGTTGAAGCTCTCCTCACATGGTGGATTAGTGGTTTTAGGTTGAGTTTTCTCCCTTTGATAACAAAAGACCTTAAGGCTTTTGACCAATCAATTCACCAATTTATTTTGAGATTTTTACCCCGAACTACGAGGTTTTGATCCTACCTTTTTAAGATGGTACGTAGGCAATGGGTTTATCCATTCAAACACAAAATTGTAAATAATTTGTATATTCTTCTCTCATTCCCCCAATCATGTTTGCACAAATATTTTTTCACAAAATACCAACCTACCTTACAACATTTGTAAAAAGGGCTCCCTTAGAGTACTAAGGATGTTTTAGGTGCTTAAAACCTTCCCATTGCATAACCAACCCCCTTACCCAGATCTCTGACATTTTTATTAGTTTTTGATTTGATAAAACTTCTCGGTTTTTGTTCGCTTTCTAACCTTTCCTTTGGATAAATAGAAGTGCGGTGGCGACTCGAATTGTATGATTTACTTTTGATTTAGTCAATAAATCTAAAGATAACGAATACCCCGCTACAGATACAAATGGGTTTTCATGGAAAAACAAAATGAAAATAATGAAATTGTGAGATACATATTCACCTGTAATGGATGCAACCATTTTTCGATATTTAATAAGCCTTGTAGCACATGAAGGGCGTAATTTGCACATGATGAATGTTCTAATAGCTTATCGATATGGTTCACTTGATAGTGAAATTTACATGAAACACCATAAAGGGTTCAATATATCAGATGCACATAATTTCGGATCTCGAGAAAGCTACTCCATAAAATTGAATAAGCCTCTCTATAGGCTGAAATAGTTTGGACGCATATGGTATAATCGTCTCAGTGAATATTTGCTTAGAGATGGATATACAAATAACTCAATTTGTCCTTGTATTTTTATAAAAAGATCAGGAAAAGAATTTGCAATAATAGCTGTCTACGTGGATGACATAAATATTATTAGAACTCTTGAAGAGCTTCCAAATTCTAAGAATTGTTTATAGAAAGAGTTTGAGATGAAAGACCTAGAAAAGATAAAATTATGTCTAGGATTCCAAATTGAGCATTTCGACAAAGGAATATTTGTACATCAAGAAGGCTATGTAGAACAAATGTTAAAATGTTTCTATATAGACAAATGTCACCCGTTGTCTACTCCAATGGCTGTTAGATCATTAGATGTGGAAAAAGATCCTTACAGACCTCGAGAAAAAAATGAAGAATTTCTTGGTCCTGAAGTACCATATCTCAGTGAAATTGGATCACTAATATACCTTGCTAATTATACACATCCTAATATATCATTTCATGTCAATCTATTAGCAAGATACAATTCTTCACCTACACAAAGACATTGAAATCGTGTCAAACATATATTTCGTTACCTTAGAGGTACAATAGACATATGTTTGTTTTATACCTAAGTATCCAGATTCGAATTAACAAGTTATGCAGATGCAAGTTGTCGCATCCGCGAAAAACAACCGGCGGGCTGAAACAAAAAAACACACAGAGCCGCCACTGCGCGTTATTTATCCCAAAATAGGGAAAGGAAACGCTCAGAGAAACCTGGAAAAAGCATGGTCTCGCGACCAAAGAGAAAGGGTAAGGGAGTCGGTTACGCAAGGGGAAGGTATTAGCACCCCTCACGTCTGTCGTACTCGACGGGATCCACGTTCTAAAAGAAAGAAAAGGTTGCTAAGACACCACACACACACGCACCGAAGACAACACAGATGGGGTTAAGAGGAAGAGAGCTCGATAGGACGTCGCATCCTATGCCTACGTATCTCGTCTGGAACGAGAATCAGAGCTGCCGTAGTTCGGCTCACGCACGCCAAACAAACAAATAAACACAGGCAAACATGGAGCCTGAATGCCAATCACTGGACTTACATCAGCATCCGAACCAAAACGCACACAAGAAGGCAAACGTGGAGCCTGAAAGCCAATCACTGGACTTACATCAGCATCCGAACCAAATACACACAAGAAGATAATAAGCAAACACACACAAAAAGAAAAAAAGTGCCCGGAGAGACCTCGCACGGTCTCCTGCCTACATACCTCGTCTGGAACGAGGATCAGGGCGATGTAGTTCCCCTGAAAGGGAAAAGGAACACACAAACTAATAGGGAGTCGGGAACTCGGACCTAAAAGTCATCAAGCAAGCAAGAAGAGACGCTGAGACGTCAAAAGAAACTGAACACACAGACTAACAGGGAGTCGGGAACTCGAGCCTGATAGCTGTCAAACAAAACACCAATAAGACGCTGAGACGTCAGAAGAAACTGAACACACAGACTAACAGGGAGTCGGGAACTCGAGCCTGATAGCTGTCAAACAAAACACACGCAAAAAAGAAAAGGGTGCCCGGAGAGACCTCGCGCGGTCTCCTGCCTACGTACCTCATCTGGTATGAGGATCAGGGCGACGTAGTTCCCCTGAAAGGGAAAGAAAATCTAGCCAGAAACCAAGGGAAGACACACTACCAGGGAGCTGGACTCGAGCCTAGTGTTGTCATGCATCATTGCCCTACGTTGAGGTTTCTACCTACTTGCACAACTGCAAGCTAATCCTATCCAGGAAAACAATCATGCAAGCATCAACAGATCAAAACGAGCATATCAAGCAAATATTCACATAGCACACACTATAACCAGTCAAGTGAGGCTCAAACAATGGGTTTGACTGCCGAAGCAAGTCATCTGTACATGGGTAGTATTCGCTCTTAACCTTGCCATTGAGGGGCTAAGGTGAAGCAGATGAAAGGTGAGTGAAGATTAGACTTCACAGCTCTTATCCCTGACCAGGGAGAGCTTCAGACAAAGGAGCGTGGGTCCAGAATGGAGGGACCCTTCTACGCTCAAGACTCTGACTCGATTGTGCAACAGCACTAGATCTTGGGTTAATGTCCCAATGCATCAACACACAGCCGTGTGAGCAGAGGGGCGACTCAACGGAATAGTGGGGGATAGATTGCATATCCCTTTGATCCACCAATTGCCTCATAGAGGTCTTCACCTGCTTGGCACAAAAGTAAACAATCACAAACATCGCCTCTTAAGGAGGACTTCAGACAGTTGCCTGGCCAAGTAACAGGCCAGGTCTTCCAGACTACATGAAGAATAGAAGTCCTACCTCAAGTGGTTTAAAAACCAAGCAGCAGCAAGCAAGTTCTTAAAGAACTGTAAGCGACTAAATGTACCTGAAATCAATCAAGTATCATCAGTACTCAGACAAACCAACAATAAACAGCAAAAGTCAATCTATACAGACAACACAAGTTAATGCACATAAGTGCAAGCTATAATCCCAAGCTCAAGCTTTAATCCCTACAACACAAAGTCAAGTTAGTTCATAAACATCAACCAAACTCAATTCAAATTGCCTTGAAGCAACCTCCTTAAGCATTGTGCATTTCATCCTGAAAATCCAAACCAAATGTGAGAAACAAGACCACTAGGCCAAGCCTAGGGTCCAAAAGGGATAAAAAGTTATAAACAGCAAGTGCAAACCAACCAAAATCACATTAAAACAAATCAAAAGCAAATGCAATTGGTCCCATGCTCATACCATTCACCATCATCATTTCATGACCAAAACATGTCAAATTAGGTCAAATACAACACCAAAAGTCCAAACAGAATGACTTCAATCAAAGGCATACCAAAACAATTCCAAAAATTCTCAAATAATTCACACCTAAACAGGACACAATCAACAAGTAGCATTTCAATTTTCAGCTCAATTGGACAAAAGAAAGTAGGTCAATGAAAATCAAGAAATCCAGACACAATTATTCAAGCCAATTCATAGCATCAACATAAGCATTCACTTCAAAAATTCATAAAACAGTGAGAACAATTAAGAAATGAATGGGACCAAAAGCATGATGTCCTACAATGTGTCTACAATCAGCACACCAAATTTCACATTCATCCAATACCATATGAGAATTTCACAAGCAAAATGCCAACATGTGTCACATAAATTCACAAAATGAGCATACAGAGAAGAAAATTATCAATCAATTAGAAAATGACATCAAATATTCCAGCAAAAATCACATGTTATCTTGACATATCAATGATCATTCATGCAAAAAATTGGAGCAATTCAACAATCCTAGGTCATGCAAATAAAATCAGAAAGTTGACCTAGCTTGGTGTGACACAAATTGTCACACCTTAATCCAAAATTCATATCTAATCAACCAAGTATCCAAAATTCACAAACTTTACATGAAAATCACCATCAACATGTTCAGAATAAGCACAAAAATTTCCATTCATTTCTTTACAAGTATGAGCATTTCATGTTGGTTATGGCAAAGTGTACAAAAATGTAACACATCCAACAAACCCTAGGCTCATTATTTTTCTACACATGCAAAAAATCCCCAAAAAATATCATTAAATTCTACACATTACCAGAAAAACAATGCAAAAAATTGCACTCAATTTGGATAAAAAATGAAGCCTATATGATTTTTCTAAGTTCATGGCATAAAATGGAAATGAAATGAAAAAGAAAATAGAATTATTATTTAATTTAATGCGCCAGTGGCATTTTTGAAAATAAGCTGAAATCCATCAAAACGACGTCGTATCTAAACGCGGCAACGGAATGTTCCTATTGGCTAAAACCGGCGGCAAACACAATTCAAATGGCAAGGCAAACAGAAGCGGATCAAACAGCAACAATTCATCATCTTCCTCATCAATATTTTCCAGAAAAATGCAGAAAATCGAAAATCAACAAATCTCAATGAAAATCAACAAAAGGATAACCATTGGAACCGTCTTCTAACCAGGATAACGAATATGTAAACGATTTGCCCTAATTCCTACTGTATCTCACGGATCGAGCAAAAACCTAAACACACATCCAACTTCAAAACGCGATTTCTTCCTCTACAGTTCACTAAATCAAAAACTACCTACATCATGATCATCTACATGGAAGGCACTATAGAACGCATATGGAAATTGAAAGAATAGTGACATTCGAATTCACACCTTAAATTGAAGACAGTGTTGGTTCTTCGAGCTTTGGCGCGTGTTTCCTCAAAACAGATGCAGCATGATGATAGGGAAGTTGACTGGAGTGCTTATGTTAGCTCGAAGTTGCTTCTATTGGAAGAAATTGCAAAATGCCATTGTTGAACCAAAGATGAATAGTCCCGATTCGTGAGGTTATGGTGATGCTTCCTCAAAACAGTTGAAGATCCATGTTCATAGAGCACAAATCAAAAAGAATCACTCGAATTGATGAAGAATTGAAGGAGTTTGGTTGAATTTGGTTCTTGAAGCTTCTTGATGAATTTGGAGAATTGGAGGGAAAATCAGTTAGAAAACTTTGTGAATTGTGATTGTCATCAACATTCAGTTATGATTAATGTTATATACCTCCACTTAATCCATCTCTAATCACAAATTAACCAAAAATGATGTAATTAGCAAAAAATGCAATTTTACAAAGCAAGGGCAAGATGGACATTTCACCCTGGGGCTTGTGACAGCTGTATGACAGCTCACACACTCTCCAAATACCAGCTGTGATGTGTTGGCACTTGTCTCATGGCAATTGGCTTTGTAATTTTCATTTTCAACATGCTATGCCAAAATATGCAATTTCAAGTGCAATTCCAAAATGACTTAGTCAAATATTGGACTTTGAAAGTTTATGACAGTTGAGACAATTTCTAATTGGCAAATGTGATGTGTTGCAAAAACTCCCATGCCAAAATTCCAATTATTTCTCAACTTGGACCATTTTGCCCTTGACTTTTTAATTGTACACTTGAAAATTGACCTTTTGCATTGACCATTTTTGATGAATTCCAATTATGCACCATGAAATTACATGTTAAATGGAGTTTGCTCATAAAAAGATCACTCAATTTGGACACTCCATGTGGAAGTTATGCCACTTTGATTATGGGTCATTTTTGAAATTGAATGGACCATAACTTGCCAACCATACATGGGAATTTCAAGTTCTTGGACTTTTTGGAAAGGTGAGAACAAGATCTACAACTTTCATGTTGAACAAATTTTCATTTGAAGCTTCCTTGGACACGTAATTTTGTGGTGAAAAACTTTCCATTTTTGGAAACTTCCATTACAAGTCACTTTCTATTTTTGGCAATTTTCCTCCTGACTTTATTTTCTTCATTCTTGAGCTTTGACATGTCAAATAACACTTGTTCCAACATGAATGAAGTGTATCCAACTCTCTCCCATCTCCAAATCCATAAAATCAAGCACAGTTGACCACAGTTGACTTTTTCAACTGATAGATGAATTTGGCAATGCACTGATCAAGTTAAGCCCCAATCCTCTGATGAAATGGCTCACGGATGAAACCCTAGCCTCAATAATCTCCATAAAACCATGAAATGATCCCCATATCCATCATAGACCCCATCTCCTGCACAAACCCTAATTGGCCCAATGCAACTGATTAGGGTTGACCAGTGGTCAAAACCCTAATCTCAAGGTATCTGATCAATCTTCTGAACTTCTTGGATGATATCAGAACCATGATGATGATGATGTATCATTTCAACCAAGATGAAGCTCAATCTCCTTGAGAAATCAAAAACCCTAATTTATAGCCCAATCCTCAAATGGCTAATGATCAGTCAATAAAACCCTAGGCTTGCATCTCCACCTCTTATCTTCTGATCAAGACTTAGGAGGATGATTGGCACAATGTAACCACATGATATGCAATATGCAATGCCAAATGACCTAACAATGATATGCAAGATGTTAGCTAGTCCCAAGAGAGGAGGGCAAATTTTGAGGTGTTACAGCTGCCCCTATTCAATCCACTGTGAACCTGTCGATATGAATAGCCTCGGCTTTCAGATGATCAGGATGAAGAGTGATTGAATACCAAGAACAGACGAACAATTTGCACTCCGATGGGAAAATAATTAATAACGCCTGTCAGAATCGGCGAAGAAACAATCTCTGAAACACAAATCCGTCTGGAACGGAGAAAGTCGGCCTGAATACCGAAACAAAAACGTCGACCTGGATACCAAAATAAATGGTAACGCAGGGATAACCATGGTCCGAATACCACATCCGCTCGGGATTATTATTCCTTTCTTTTTTATGCTTTTCTCGAACCCCGAAATTTCTGATGGTCGCTCTTTTTTCATTTTCTTGAACCCCGAAATCTTCTTTTTCGCGAATGATCCCCGATCACTGCATTTGAACCCCGTTCTCCTGTTTGCCAAAATAATGAACCCCATTCTCCAGTTTGCCAAAATAATGAACCCCATCTCCAGAAAACACCTCGTGTCTCCTTTTCTCCATTTGGACCCCGGAAAATCGCGCTGATCGCGTAACGCCCTCTGATTTTATTTCCATCTCTGTCCGACGGAAACATTTCCTCCAATATCGCACTACTGGGGAACATTGCTGATCTGACGTCGTGATGCTAAACTCCTCAGAGTAACATCTTCACCATTTGGTGAAACCAAACCTTCAAGCGGTATCCACGGCTTGAATCGCGCTGATCGCGTCACGATGTTGAACTTATCCAAGTAACATCTTCACCATCCGGTGAAACCAAATATCAAGCGGTATCCACGGCTTGAATCGCGCTGAACGCGTCATGATGTTAAACTTATCCAAGTAACATCTTCACCATCCGGTGAAACCAAATATCAAGCGGTATCCACGGCTTGAATCGCGCTGATCGCGTCACGATGTTGAACTTATCCAAGTAACATCTTCACCATCCGGTGAAACCAAATATCAAGCGGTATCCACGGCTTGAATCGCGCTGATCGCGTCACGATGTTGAACTTATCCAAGTAACATCTTCACCATCCGGTGAAACCAAATATCAAGCGGTATCCACGGCTTGAGTCGCGCTGAACGCGTCACGATGTTGAACTTATCCAAGTAACATCTTCACCATCCGGTGAAACCAAATATCAAGCGGTATCCACGGCTTGAGTCGCGCTGAACGCGTCACGATGTTGAACTTATCCAAGTAACATCTTCACCATCCGGTGAAACCAAATATCAAGCGGTATCCACGGCTTGAGTCGCGCTGAACGCGTCACGATGTTGAACTTATCCAAGTAACATCTTCACCATCCGGTGAAACCAAATATCAAGCGGTATCCACGGCTTGAATCGCGCTGAACGCGTCACATCTCCATCTCTGTCCGACGGAAAAGTTTCCTCCAGTATTGCACTACTGGAGAACATCAAATCTCAAGCGGTAATCACGGCCCGAGTAACTGATGATTTTCCAACTAGTGAAACCACTCCTCAAACGGTAATCACGGCTCGAGTAGCATCTTCACCCACTGGCAGAACCATATCTCAAACGGTAACCACGGCTTGAGACTAGCCTATGCTTGCAATGATGCATGATTGATTTTTCTGCGTAATGCTCCATAATTATGGAAATGCTACGCGATTATTTATTTTTTCTATGCAATATGCTATGCTTATTTACATGATGAATGCATAAAAAATATCCCCCTCAAGGGACTCTTCTGGGAAGCACGAGACACTCTGCTGAGGAACTCGCCATTGCTCCAACTCCACCCTGCTGGGGAATAGCACTACTGCTGGGAAATAGGCAACCCTTGCTGGGGAAACCTCCTTTGCACCCAATCCGCTCGGGAATTTGCTGGGGATAAGAACCACCAATGCACTCTGTGGGGATACAACAATCTTTGACTTACTGGGGATATCGATCCCAACTCTGCTTCGAGAAACCCTCACAGATACCTGACGACTTCACTGGGAAAATGCTCACAGATACTCTGCCAGGAAACAGCCACCTTCAGGCCTGGCGACTGGGGAAGCATTGATCTGACACCTGCTGGGAAACAGCCACCTCCAGGCCTGGCAACTGGGGAAGCATCGATCTAACACCTGCTGGGGATAACCATCCTGACCCTGCTAGGGAAGCGAATGCCACTCCGCTGGGGATTACCCATGCAATCCATAGATAGAATCAACTCAGCTGGGGATGCAGATATCAGTCCGCTACGGAAACTCGTCCAATCCACTGGTAGGATGAATACTGCTGGAGATATATTTTATTGAAACCCGCTCCACTCGGGGATAACAACCTTCAGGCCTGGCTGCTGAGGGAACATCGTTTTAAACCTGCCGGGGATAACCATCCTGACTCAGCTAGGGGATCCAAAGACCTTGGATCTGCTGGGGAGTTAGCCCTCACAACTCTGCTTGAGGACTTAGCTGGGGAAATGAGGAAAGTCGGTACAGAACACCCGTCGACTCGTCGAACCACGGTATCCGCCTCCCAATCTCGTATCAGCTTTCCACTTTTGAGAACTCCCAGACTCGTCTGGACCTTTTCTGCTCCATCATCTTGTATTCCCAGCCGCTCCGCGCTCGACGAAGATCGAACTCCTGGGATTTGTACATACTTTTCAATTTTCCGACTTTGAAGAGTCTTCTTGATTAATTCCAAGGGTCGTCGGACGTCTCTACGTCTCTCATCGCTTCTCTACCCATTCATCCGTCCCTGACCGGACCCTGCGGGGAATTTCTACAGACTTTCCAATCTTCCGATTTTGAAGAGTCTTCTTGATATCATTCAAGGATCGTCGTACGTCTCAACGTTTTCTCGTCATCCCTTCATATTCTTTCGTCCGTCCCTCGTCCCTGATTGGACTCCATAGGGATTTGCTTCACCAACAGCTTCCACATCACAACCTGCAAGTGAGTGAAAATAACTAACAGCACCTGCAAAACAGATCGTTAGATAAAACCGTGCCCCAGGCGTGTCAAGATTTCAACACTTGGGTCACTCATCCTTCCAAATAAGATTTCAAGCTTTCAATCTTATAAACATGCATTGGAAGGGACCTGTATGTCTTAAAATGCAAGATTCTTTATCAAAAATATCTGGATGTTTTTGCAATCAAAGCGGTAATGAAAAACAAAAACCAAAATTATTTGACTGAATATGCATTTTATTGATTGGAAATTGTGTGGCTCAAATTGAGCAATACAAATGATGCAATTCCTGAAAAGAGGTAATTGCGCACAAAAGGAAAAATCTATCCTAATGGCAATGTGAAACCCGTGATCTCATCGAGTTCCAACTCGGTTACACCCCATATGTCCTCAGACTCTCCGTGCTTTCTGCCTTCTGAACAAGACAATTCCAACTGATCCCTACCGGGTATTATCCATGATGCTTTAATCAAAGCGCAAACGATCATGCTAGACGCAGTTGTTCGTTTCAATCCCTCTTTTGCCTGGACCGCCCTTTCGGGTTTTCAGTCCACCGGGATACCCTTTTTTGCCCAAGTCGCCTTTTCAGGTTTTCGACTTGCCGGGTGTACATTTTTCCTTTTTATATCCCTAATTTTTGCCCGAACCTTTTTCTGTTTTTGGTTCGCCGGGATGCCCATTTTTGCCTGGACTATTTTATTCTTTTCGTCCAGCGGGTCAATTCATACGAAGTATTTTTTTACTGCGTCCGCATTCACAGGGGAAGGAAAATCCTCGCCATCCATGGTCGTTAACAACAAGGCTCCGCCAGAGAAGACCTTCTTGACCACGAACGGACCTTCATAATTGGGTGTCCATTTGCCCCTTCAATCGTTTTGAGGAGGAAGGATCCTTTTCAGCACCGTATCACCTACGTGATAAACCCGAGGTCGTACCTTTCGGTCAAAAGCACGTTTCATCCGTTGCTGATATAACTGCCCATGACAGATGGCCGCCAGCCTTTTTTCTCCAATTAGGCTCAACTCTTCATACCGGGTCCTTACCCATTCAGCCTCTTGCAACTTGACGTCCATCAGGACTCTTAAAGAGGGAATCTGGACCTCAACCGGTAGCACGGCTTCCATCCCATACACATCTAGAAAGGCTTTGCCCCAGTAGACTCCCGCACCGCAGTTCGATACCCAGGATACCAGCTTCGTACTCAGCCACCCTTGTTGGTGCATTCAAATATTATCCGGGAAACGACGGGAACATGGGATCCCTTTTTTGCGTAGCCAACACGGCACTGACTCATCCATATTAACCCCATCAGACATCAGAATCCGTTCGGATTCAGGGTCAGGCCCCTCCTCCGGGATCGGTTACTCTCAATCTTTCGATTAGAGTACCTCGAGATGTCCTCATCAGGGAACTCAAACTTCATCGGTTGATAATCCTCCACGGGTTGCTGGGCGAGGTAATCAGGCAATACACTCCCCTCGATCGCTTTCTAGGAGTATCACAAATCAGTCAACAAACACTTTTGCTCTTTCACAACCCGTCCGGTCAATGCTGGCTTCTCAGATATGTACTTGATCAGATCCATCTTGAAATCCACAAAGTGGTATGAACCAGCATACACTGTCTCAGTCGGCGAGCAGCCTATGCCAAAGTACAGCAAGTTTTCTCGAACAGTGAATGTATTGTTTCACAGCCGGTAAACTTTTTGCTAAGGTAAATTGCATGCTCTTTTCGACAAGACTCGTCATGCTGACCCAATACACCTCGTAGACCCCTCGAAGGTTGTCAAGTACCAGATTAACAATTGCTCCCTCCACATAAGGCATCAGAATCAGAGGCTCCTGCAACTTTTTCTTTTATTCTTTCAATGCCCCTTGGCAATCATTATTTTACCTGACCGTTTGATCTTTTCTTTTCAATATCTTGAATATGGGTTCACACGTGGCTGCTTAGGTGAGATGTGAACCATGACATGTAGTTCAATCTACCTAAGAGACCACGAACCTCTTTTTCCATTCTCGGTTCAGGCATTTCTTATTTTTCTTTCCCCCCCCCCCTTTTTTTTTTTTTTTTTTTTTTTTTTTTTTAAGCAGGATCAACCTTGATTCCTCTTTTACAATGAACTCCATCAGCTTACCGGCCCGCACTCTGATAGTGCACTTATTTGAATTCAACCTCAGTTTGAATTGTCTCAACCGGTCAAATGACTTGCCCCGGTCTACCAGATGCCCCTCTCCTGTTTGGGACTTTGCTATCATGTCATCAACATAGCATTGGATTTCATAATGAATCATATCATGAAACAAAGTCACCATGGCTCTCTGATACAGGCACTGGCGTTCTGCTTCTTTAGAGGATAGTCTTCTCTCCATGGTAGCTTGTGCACAACGATATCGGTGTTCAACCCTGGCATATTCTGACATGACCAGGCGAAAGTATCCACATACTCCTTCAACAAGGCTACCATTCTGCTCTCGACTTGCCTCTGAAGCGGCCCCAATTTTTCCCTTCCTGACCTCGGCGGTGCTTGGAATAACAACCTCAACCCGCTCCTCGTGCGGCTGAATCACCTTCTCCTATTGTTTTGACAACCTGGCTAATTCCAGCAGATCACAATCTTCTTCGCCTTCTTCTTTAGCATGATAGCTCGGTTTGTCGAAGTCATATGAGGTGTAACCAAATTGTTATCAACGAGATCCGGGGAATTACTTGTCGAAGTTGGGACAAGATAGATCAAAAAGGGAAAAACAGAAAACAAACATTGCCATTTTTATTTGTTTTTAAAACTGCAAAAATAAATGAAAAACAGGGAACACCGCTTTTTGACTGAAAAACATCCATTTATTTATGATGCAAAATGTTGCAAAATGAAACATGAGGTGGCCCTTACAATGAACCATTACGTGTCGGGCAACACGTATGGCTTTCATGCAAATAAAACTGAAAAACAGAAATTATTACTCTTCGAGCAGAGTGACCCGGATGATCTTTTTTAGGCCTTCCAGGTCCCTGGTACGCACGGCTTTATCCATCGGTCCAATTCACAGTTGCTATCAGTTTTATCACCCACCATGCAGATGTGATCCGGATCCAGCATTCCAGCACTGGTGAACGTGACTGACGTACGGCGTCCTCTGCCTTGTCCAAGCGAGCCTCTGTTCGGCTGATACCCCACTCCGAAGCGGTCTTTCTTGACGGAGATATCCATCAGCCTTGGAGTGTTGCGTCTGGTGAAGTATCTGTGAGGACGTGTTGAGTGCAAAGGTACAGCTCTGCGCGCTCGAGCAACGATTCCTGAAACAATCAAGCACGTTAAAACCCGACACCTGCAAAACAGCAAACAGGTTAATATGCATGAATGCAACGTCTATCCATACGAGGAAGCTTCTGTCTTTTGATCCTGGTTTCATCGAGACAGATAACATTTTGACATCCACATTCTGAAATTCAAGATGTCTCTCAACCAGATTCTCAATCCATAATACTCCCCATATGACTAGACGTGGGTTTGGTGCAGATGAATGCAAAGTGGGAATGATGTATGAATGCAATGCACTGTGCCATCCTCCAAGTCATCTGATCATCTGTTGCTCTGAAGCCCAGTCTCTGAACCGATCACAACCATCTGAAGGAACATGTATCCATAAATCCGACTCAAGGGTTCCGAAATAAACGGAACTGACAGATACATCATCATCACCATCATATAATCTCTGCGCAGATACCCACAATGATCTCAGAATCGGCCTAGGGAATCCTGAAATAAACGGATCCCCACTGATAAAATCGGCCCAGGGAATCCTGAAATAAACAGATCCCCACTGATAAATACCACGGACAGCACTCCGGCGTCACGGCAATAAATGACCATAAATCCGACTTATAAATATGACTCTGATCAACGGAACCATCAGTCACCATCAAAGTCACCATCAGAACATGCATCTGTAAGAATCACCCTCCCCTCACAGGTAAATTCTAATCAGGTCACCCTAAGGCGGATAATAGTCTCGACAATCGGGCAGAGATACTCAATGGGTTTGCCCTTTCGGGTGTGCCATTGTAGCTCTCCTGAGATCGTCTAAACCAAAGATCCGGGAAATGATCGGTCACCGAAGTCAATAGCCCAAAAGAGATAATCCAACCTAAGCGGAATAACTCCACCCGGCAAGACTCTCTCAAATGAACCTCGTCCGGCTGTGGTGACATGTCTCCGCATCATGTCGTACAACATGTGAAGAGACATGAGACCACGCTAATCCTAGGTGTGTACTCAGGCCTGGGTATTGGGCCTCACTCAGAACACCCACCCCAAAACAGAGGAACCACCTGCACAGAGGACGGCAACATGATAGTATGATGCATGCAAATATTTATGCAAATATATACACAGTCAGAATAATAAATGCAATAAATAAAGCGGCACAAGCAACCTAAACTATCCTAGAACGCTAGGAGAGACTCGCTTAGGGAAGATGGACCAGCACAGGTCAACATCTTATGTTTCCCCAGTGGAGTCGCCAGCTGTCGCATCCGCGAAAAACAACTGGCGGGCTGAAACAAAAAAACACACAGAGCCGCCACTGCGCGTTATTTATCCCAAAATAGGGAAAGGAAACGCTCAGAGAAACCTGGAAAAAGCATGGTCTCGCGACCAAAGAGAAAGGGTAAGGGAGTCGGTTACGCAAGGGGAAGGTATTAGCACCCCTCACGTCCGTCGTACTCGACGGGATCCACGTTCTAAAAGAAAGAAAAGGTTGCTAAGACACCACACACACACGCACCGAAGACAACACAGATGGGGTTAAGAGGAAGAGAGCTCGATAGGACGTCGCATCCTATGCCTACGTATCTCGTCTGGAACAAGAATCAGAGCTGCCGTAGTTCGGCTCACGCACGCCAAACAAACAAATAAACACAGGCAAACATGGAGCCTGAATGCCAATCACTGGACTTACATCAGCATCCGAACCAAAACGCACACAAGAAGGCAAACGTGGAGCCTGAAAGCCAATCACTGGACTTACATCAGCATCCGAACCAAATACACACAAGAAGATAATAAGCAAACACACACAAAAAGAAAAAAAGTGCCCGGAGAGACCTCGCACGGTCTCCTGCCTACATACCTCGTCTGGAACGAGGATCAGGGCGATGTAGTTCCCCTGAAAGGGAAAAGGAACACACAAACTAATAGGGAGTCGGGAACTCGGACCTAAAAGTCATCAAGCAAGCAAGAAGAGACGCTGAGACGTCAAAAGAAACTGAACACACAGACTAACAGGGAGTCGGGAACTCGAGCCTGATAGCTGTCAAACAAAACACCAATAAGACGCTGAGACGTCAGAAGAAACTGAACACACAGACTAACAGGGAGTCGGGAACTCGAGCCTGATAGCTGTCAAACAAAACACACGCAAAAAAGAAAAGGGTGCCCGGAGAGACCTCGCGCGGTCTCCTGCCTACGTACCTCATCTGGTATGAGGATCAGGGCGACGTAGTTCCCCTGAAAGGGAAAGAAAATCTAGCCAGAAACCAAGGGAAGACACACTACCAGGGAGCTGGACTCGAGCCTAGTGTTGTCATGCATCATTGCCCTACGTTGAGGTTTCTACCTACTTGCACAACTGCAAGCTAATCCTATCCAGGAAAACAATCATGCAAGCATCAACAGATCAAAACGAGCATATCAAGCAAATATTCACATAGCACACACTATAACCAGTCAAGTGAGGCTCAAACAATGGGTTTGACTGCCGAAGCAAGTCATCTGTACATGGGTAGTATTCGCTCTTAACCTTGCCATTGAGGGGCTAAGGTGAAGCAGATGAAAGGTGAGTGAAGATTAGACTTCACAGCTCTTATCCCTGACCAGGGAGAGCTTCAGACAAAGGAGCGTGGGTCCAGAATGGAGGGACCCTTCTACGCTCAAGACTCTGACTCGATTGTGCAACAGCACTAGATCTTGGGTTAATGTCCCAATGCATCAACACACAGCCGTGTGAGCAGAGGGGCGACTCAACGGAATAGTGGGGGATAGATTGCATATCCCTTTGATCCACCAATTGCCTCATAGAGGTCTTCACCTGCTTGGCACAAAAGTAAACAATCACAAACATCGCCTCTTAAGGAGGACTTCAGACAGTTGCCTGGCCAAGTAACAGGCCAGGTCTTCCAGACTACATGAAGAATAGAAGTCCTACCTCAAGTGGTTTAAAAACCAAGCAGCAGCAAGCAAGTTCTTAAAGAACTGTAAGCGACTAAATGTACCTGAAATCAATCAAGTATCATCAGTACTCAGACAAACCAACAATAAACAGCAAAAGTCAATCTATACAGACAACACAAGTTAATGCACATAAGTGCAAGCTATAATCCCAAGCTCAAGCTTTAATCCCTACAACACAAAGTCAAGTTAGTTCATAAACATCAACCAAACTCAATTCAAATTGCCTTGAAGCAACCTCCTTAAGCATTGTGCATTTCATCCTGAAAATCCAAACCAAATGTGAGAAACAAGACCACTAGGCCAAGCCTAGGGTCCAAAAGGGATAAAAAGTTATAAACAGCAAGTGCAAACCAACCAAAATCACATTAAAACAAATCAAAAGCAAATGCAATTGGTCCCATGCTCATACCATTCACCATCATCATTTCATGACCAAAACATGTCAAATTAGGTCAAATACAACACCAAAAGTCCAAACAGAATGACTTCAATCAAAGGCATACCAAAACAATTCCAAAAATTCTCAAATAATTCACACCTAAACAGGACACAATCAACAAGTAGCATTTCAATTTTCAGCTCAATTGGACAAAAGAAAGTAGGTCAATGAAAATCAAGAAATCCAGACACAATTATTCAAGCCAATTCATAGCATCAACATAAGCATTCACTTCAAAAATTCATAAAACAGTGAGAACAATTAAGAAATGAATGGGACCAAAAGCATGATGTCCTACAATGTGTCTACAATCAGCACACCAAATTTCACATTCATCCAATACCATATGAGAATTTCACAAGCAAAATGCCAACATGTGTCACATAAATTCACAAAATGAGCATACAGAGAAGAAAATTATCAATCAATTAGAAAATGACATCAAATATTCCAGCAAAAATCACATGTTATCTTGACATATCAATGATCATTCATGCAAAAAATTGGAGCAATTCAACAATCCTAGGTCATGCAAATAAAATCAGAAAGTTGACCTAGCTTGGTGTGACACAAATTGTCACACCTTAATCCAAAAATTCATATCTAATCAACCAAGTATCCAAAATTCACAAACTTTACATGAAAATCACCATCAACATGTTCAGAATAAGCACAAAAATTTCCATTCATTTCTTTACAAGTATGAGCATTTCATGTTGGTTATGGCAAAGTGTACAAAAATGTAACACATCCAACAAACCCTAGGCTCATTATTTTTCTACACATGCAAAAAATCCCCAAAAAATATCATTAAATTCTACACATTACCAGAAAAACAATGCAAAAAATTGCACTCAATTTGGATAAAAAATGAAGCCTATATGATTTTTCTAAGTTCATGGCATAAAATGGAAATGAAATGAAAAAGAAAATAGAATTATTATTTAATTTAATGCGCCAGTGGCATTTTTGAAAATAAGCTGAAATCCATCAAAACGACGTCGTATCTAAACGCGGCAACGGAATGTTCCTATTGGCTAAAACCGGCGGCAAACACAATTCAAATGGCAAGGCAAACAGAAGCGGATCAAACAGCAACAATTCATCATCTTCCTCATCAATATTTTCCAGAAAAATGCAGAAAATCGAAAATCAACAAATCTCAATGAAAATCAACAAAAGGATAACCATTGGAACCGTCTTCTAACCAGGATAACGAATATGTAAACGATTTGCCCTAATTCCTACTGTATCTCACGGATCGAGCAAAAACCTAAACACACATCCAACTTCAAAACGCGATTTCTTCCTCTACAGTTCACTAAATCAAAAACTACCTACATCATGATCATCTACATGGAAGGCACTATAGAACGCATATGGAAATTGAAAGAATAGTGACATTCGAATTCACACCTTAAATTGAAGACAGTGTTGGTTCTTCGAGCTTTGGCGCGTGTTTCCTCAAAACAGATGCAGCATGATGATAGGGAAGTTGACTGGAGTGCTTATGTTAGCTCGAAGTTGCTTCTATTGGAAGAAATTGCAAAATGCCATTGTTGAACCAAAGATGAACAGTCCCGATTCGTGAGGTTATGGTGATGCTTCCTCAAAACAGTTGAAGATCCATGTTCATAGAGCACAAATCAAAAAGAATCACTCGAATTGATGAAGAATTGAAGGAGTTTGGTTGAATTTGGTTCTTGAAGCTTCTTGATGAATTTGGAGAATTGGAGGGAAAATCAGTTAGAAAACTTTGTGAATTGTGATTGTCATCAACATTCAGTTATGATTAATGTTATATACCTCCACTTAATCCATCTCTAATCACAAATTAACCAAAAATGATGTAATTAGCAAAAAATGCAATTTTACAAAGCAAGGGCAAGATGGACATTTCACCCTGGGGCTTGTGACAGCTGTATGACAGCTCACACACTCTCCAAATACCAGCTGTGATGTGTTGGCACTTGTCTCATGGCAATTGGCTTTGTAATTTTCATTTTCAACATGCTATGCCAAAATATGCAATTTCAAGTGCAATTCCAAAATGACTTAGTCAAATATTGGACTTTGAAAGTTTATGACAGTTGAGACAATTTCTAATTGGCAAATGTGATGTGTTGCAAAAACTCCCATGCCAAAATTCCAATTATTTCTCAACTTGGACCATTTTGCCCTTGACTTTTTAATTGTACACTTGAAAATTGACCTTTTGCATTGACCATTTTTGATGAATTCCAATTATGCACCATGAAATTACATGTTAAATGGAGTTTGCTCATAAAAAGATCACTCAATTTGGACACTCCATGTGGAAGTTATGCCACTTTGATTATGGGTCATTTTTGAAATTGAATGGACCATAACTTGCCAACCATACATGGGAATTTCAAGTTCTTGGACTTTTTGGAAAGGTGAGAACAAGATCTACAACTTTCATGTTGAACAAATTTTCATTTGAAGCTTCCTTGGACACGTAATTTTGTGGTGAAAAACTTTCCATTTTTGGAAACTTCCATTACAAGTCACTTTCTATTTTTGGCAATTTTCCTCCTGACTTTATTTTCTTCATTCTTGAGCTTTGACATGTCAAATAACACTTGTTCCAACATGAATGAAGTGTATCCAACTCTCTCCCATCTCCAAATCCATAAAATCAAGCACAGTTGACCACAGTTGACTTTTTCAACTGATAGATGAATTTGGCAATGCACTGATCAAGTTAAGCCCCAATCCTCTGATGAAATGGCTCACGGATGAAACCCTAGCCTCAATAATCTCCATAAAACCATGAAATGATCCCCATATCCATCATAGACCCCATCTCCTGCACAAACCCTAATTGGCCCAATGCAACTGATTAGGGTTGACCAGTGGTCAAAACCCTAATCTCAAGGTATCTGATCAATCTTCTGAACTTCTTGGATGATATCAGAACCATGATGATGATGATGTATCATTTCAACCAAGATGAAGCTCAATCTCCTTGAGAAATCAAAAACCCTAATTTATAGCCCAATCCTCAAATGGCTAATGATCAGTCAATAAAACCCTAGGCTTGCATCTCCACCTCTTATCTTCTGATCAAGACTTAGGAGGATGATTGGCACAATGTAACCACATGATATGCAATATGCAATGCCAAATGACCTAACAATGATATGCAAGATGTTAGCTAGTCCCAAGAGAGGAGGGCAAATTTTGAGGTGTTACACAAGTTACTTATCAGATCCTTATAATGGTAGATCACAAACAAGTTATTTGTTTACATGTGGTGGTATAACTATTTCATGGAGATCGGTGAAATAATCTATAACAACAACTTAATATAATCATGTAGAACTTTTAGCATTACATGAGGCAAGTCAATAATGCATTTTGTTGAGATCCTTAATTCAACACATACAAAATACTTGTGGTTTGTCTTCTGAAAAATTAAATACAACGACCATATATGAAGATAATACTGCATACATCGTTCAATTGAAAGATGGTTACATTAAAGGAGACCGAACAAAACATATTTTTCCAAAGTTCTTTTTCACTCATGATCTTCAAAAGAGTGGTGATATAAACATCCAACAAATCCATTCATGTGATAATCATGCAGACCTTTTCAAAAAGTCACTCCCAAGTAGAAATTTTAACCAACTAGTACAAAAGATTGGTATTCAATGTCGAAGAAACAACCGTTCAGATGAGGGGGAGAAATGAATTTAAGTTAAAAGGATATTGTACTCTTTTTTCTTCACTAAACTTTTTCCCACTGGGTTTTTTCTAGTAAGTGAAATTCTGGCATAGTCAGAATTCAGAGGTTCTACTCCAAGTAATGACATCTAATCCAACTTTGTTACTAATACAGCAAGACAGTTATACAAATTAAAACCCAGTACTGATAAGCACGCATTCACAGATGTCACGACATCTGCTACTATATCCCCATAGAATGGAAGAACATCCAGTTCTGTCACTTTCGATGTCACACGAGTTGTTATGACATCCAATTCTACGCAGACAAGAATTAAGCAGAACTTAAAAAGTAAGTGCAATAAATAACACAAGTAATTGTTAACCCAGTTCGGTGCAACATCACCTACGTCTGGGGGCATACCAAGCCAGGAAGAAGATCCACTATCAGCAGTATTAATTCAGAGTTAAACTCCCCCGTTTACAACTCTTCACTTAATCCCTACCCAATGCAATCTATACCTAGGAACTCCTAGATAGAAACCTCCAGTTTCTATTCCTATCACTACAAATACAATGTAATGCTAAACAACATGAATTTGCTTCACAGCTTCATTCAAGACCATAATCACTCTTGCCTACAGGCTTTGAGTTACAATTACTCTCAGTGTTGGATCACTGAGAAACACATGGTAACCTTCCCACAGGTTGGGAGGTTTACCTCACACACACCCCTAAATTTTCATTCCATGAGTCTTACAAAAACAAGGTTACAATATGCTATTTATAACCTAATCACCCAACTGGATTTGGGCCTTCAGAAATCGCAGCTAACTTCTCCTTTGTTGTTACAACATCAGCAGAAACTTTCTGCTACAAACAAGGTCTTCAATCGTTTAGTTCCTACAATATCTCCATATTTAGTTCCTAAAATATCTCCATATTTAGTTCCTAAAATATCTCCATATTTATTTCCTAAAATATCTCCATATTTAGTTCCTAAAATATCTCCATATTTAGTTCCTAAAATATCTCAAGACCTCCACAAATAATGCCACATAGGATTCTAACTAATTTCCACATATTAGTGTGCTAACAAATAGGCTATTTGTTAGGTTCCTTAATTGTAGCTTGGTTGTTGGTTTCCTGGATTTTAGCCTGAGAAAAATGCTGAAACAGAAAAACTAAACAACCTACAATACAGCATATGCTGTCAGGAATGAATGTCACAACATTCAGTTTGACTTCCAAATCATTAACCATATGCTAAGTCTGTTTTTCCTGAAAACAGACTGTACAATTTGCTGTACTGTACAGAACCAATCTGTCCATACTTCAGTATCAGCGTACATTAATAAATGTCAAAACATCCAATTTGACATTCACACATAGAGCCTTACATCAGGTCTGTTATCCTCTTGATAAGCAGACTGAGTTGCATACTGAAATGTAGCAGAAAACCAATCTGCTTATTGTTCAGTATATGCTGTCAATGATGAATGTCATAACATCCAGTTTGACATTCAGACAGTAGGCCTTATGCCAGGTCTGTTATTTCCTTGATAAGCAGACTGATAATAAATACTGAGTTATAGTAGAACACCACTTGTTCTATTCCTCAGTATCTGCTGACAGGGATGAATGTCATAACATCCAGTTTGACATTCAATGAATCCTGTATTAGCTAATCCTGCAGTACACTATTCAGAATGTCATGACATCAACCAAGACATCAGAGTACAGCTAGGTATTCTAACATACAATGCAGTCAAACAAACATCTCCACAGCATGTCATGACTTCAGTCAAGACATTAGAATCCAGCTAGTGTTTTACCATACAATGCAGCCAATCAAACATCTACAAACTCCCCCTTTGGCAAATTTTTGGCTAAAACACTTTGGCTTCACAACAGAGTCCATAGCAGCGGAAAACACACATCTAGCAGGAAATTAACCTAGCTAATACACTCAGAGTAGCAGCACACTCACACAGATGGAAGTTAAATAAAAACTTCACATAACAGCACACATACAGAAGTTAAATAAAAACTTCTAATTGCAGCACACATAAACACACTCACACTCATTAGAAGTGGAACAACAGCTGCAGCACAACCTCTGGATTAGAGGATCTTCAATATCTGTTTAACACATAATCTGTTGTCTTGGGGCATCCTGGGGCATCACAGGTGTTTCTCCCCCTTTTTGTCAAAAATGTTGCCAAAGCAACACTTTAAATTACAGACCAAAATAAAACAGAACTACACACAAATGTCAGACAGACAATCTTGATTTTACTTCACAGTTTTAATCAAGAATACCCCCTCTTGATCTTGCTTTACAACTTTGATCAAGACACCACCCACTTGATCTTGCTTCACAGCTTGGATCAAGTAGTCACACACTCTTTCCTAAAACCACTTTCTTATCTCCAGTGGTAGCTTGACATCTAGCACCACTACAACCAAAACAACAGTAGATGGTTACTCCCCCTGTACCACACAACTGTAACACACAGGCTCATTCTAATATATCATAATGAGACACACAACATCCATATTTCCTTATGACTGTAAGTTTTGGAAGGAAATAACAATATTGTCCAAGGCAATGTCATGACATCCGGTCAGACATTTTTCTGCTCACTCAGCCTTGACACACACCACATCATCCCACTAACTAACAAGGTGCCATACCTTGTTATCTGAGAACACATAGACCACAAGCTTGATGATTACTTGCAGCGCAAAGACAGAACTCCCCCTGTCATGAACAACCAACTCTCCTCTTGAAACTTGGAGATCACACATGAACATATCCAACACCCCAAAGTTGGACCTTCACATACTTCCTGATTCAAAGAGAACCCAGACCACTTGATGAATGGAAAACATAAGACGCATCTTCATGTCTTCAAGAGAACACCCTCTGTTCAACCCTCTTGGCTGAACACATCCACACTCTATGTCAATCTCTCTTCTAACCAGAACAGAAAACCACTTCACAAAGTGTTCTAACATTAGTTAGGACATCCTTCACAAAGAACACCATCTGATAGTCTTCAGATATCACTGAGTCACCAGCTTGATCCAAAAGAACCCAGACATAAATTGGGACATATACATTGTCATCCCATTACAACAGACAATCTTCCATAGATAGCTCAGAACTTCTACCACAAGCTCCAAGAGATGAATAGAAAACACCTCCTTTTGTCTTCAACTTACTACTTTTTTTTTGCTCAAAAGTAATTTGTCTCAGACTTTCCTCAAGAATAATCAGCTGCCATATGTTGATTATCTTGATTCTTCGAACTCACTTCTGAGATAGACCAAATGCCACTGGTTGATTACCTCCTTCATGAATCCTCATATGAAAAAGTCAAATGTCACTTATTGACCTCTCCACGTTTACAGACTTCTCCCAAAGATATTCTGACCTTCCAAGTGAGACTTGAACTTCAAGCTACATGCTAAACAAAACTTAGATTCTCTAAGACATGAACATGTAACATCTTCTCCATCCAGCAACTCCAAAGAACTGCAATGAGAACGATCTTTTTGAAGTACCCAATCTACAACTTTGTAGACCTTTCTATCTTAAGTTGATGTGCCACTTCACCAACTAAGATTCTGATGTTGAACCAAATGTCACAACATTGTGTTTTAACATCTAGCTGTTGAATTCAGCTCCTTCTTCTGCCACTTGAAAGAACTTCCTCCCTACACAGAACAAGAGTTCAATGCTCTCATAGACTTGATTGTGGAACCAAGTTTGAGTAAACAACCTCCATCCTGCAGGTTTGCAGTCAAGTCATCCAAGCTCACACCTTGGTGAATCCCTGCTTCTTCTCCAAAGACATCAGACACTCTGATGCATGAGTCTTCAGAAGGACCAGTTAGAAACTACCCCTTCAGCTATACCAAGGATTCCACTTCCTAAAGCAAGGTTGTTTCCATGATGTCAAGAATGCTGCCACTTGTTCTTAACTCCACAGTGTGCATTAGCCAATGCACTTCCTTACCTAGATCAGAAATAAACTGATCCAAGTAACCATCATCAAGACTATGATGTCTTCTTCTTCTTGTACACACCAAGGCTGAACAAGTTTCTTGTCAGGAAACCTTTTCAGAGATCATATGCTTTTGCTGCCACCAAAGAGATAGATTATAAACCAATGGACTATCCTTCCTGTGATTCTGCACAGGGTCTTGAAGAAGAGATATTCCAACATCTTTAAGAACATCAGTTATCTTGAGCTCCAAGGATAATCAATTAAATACTTGTACTTGGCACAAGTAGACATGGGTCTTAAATCCTTTCCCAATTAACCTTTTAGATACTTCCACCATAAGAATACTTTGAAAATACTCTTATTGTGTCAACATCATCTGCTTGCGAGCACCACAACAGTCTTGAGAATCTTTCCAAATTAGATTCACCCTTAGGAATGAGAGAGATGGATCCTTCCTTTCATATGTGTCACACAACCACCAGAACCCATGTGGCACAGGTCAACAGCCAACCAGACCCTAGGCTATCCAAACGTGAAAAGGTTAACCAAAACTCCCCCTCAAATTAACAATCATGGAAACTTCACACCAATATCCATGCATTGTACAGACATGTCTCAACATGACATACACCATCCCTACCAGTGGCACCTAACTCTATGAGTTATACCTATACATACTCCAATCACACCAATCAGACTTCAGCTGACCATAAGTACTAGTGAAACACAACACCAGTCAATAGTAGATATGCATTGCCAGAGCATACTACCTCAACCAACCTCTGAATCTTCATATTCTCACTCCTTGAAGGAACTGCCACTTCTGAGCGAGGTGTTTGAAAAACAAGATTCATGGTCCCAATCCTCTTAAATGAAATAGCAATCAGGTTACCCCATTATTGACTTCTAACATCCAGGGGACTTGTCTTCCAACACAACATAGTACTTCAGGGAACAACTATCCAACCTTGATCAATCTACAGGAATAAGACAATCGGCAGGAAATTGCACAATGTCACATCTCAACCAGCTCCACTTCTAGAGATCAGACTTCTAACAGTGACCTTCTTGAGCACACACATAGTTGACCCTACCCTTGTCAACTTAGCACACACAGATTGCTCCTCTTCCAGGTCAGGAGTAGGTTCCAAACAAAAGTATCCCTTTGTTTGACACCTAAAAACATCTGTTCTTCAACCAGCAGCTGCATACTTGTTGAACAACATGTTCTACCATCACATAGAACATTAGTTCCACCTCCTTGGAACAAACCCTCCTTGAAGGACTTCAAGGTCTTCATATACACTACCCAAGAGAGTAAAAGAATCAGTGATCAGGTGATTCTTATCATCCTGAAGTGAGAACGTCATGATGAGTGGACTTGAGGATACTCAAGTATCTTTGACATCTTCAGTAGATTATGATGAAATCTTGAATGCAGCAGCCTTTCATCCATATGAGGGGAAACTTCATCAGAGTTTGAGTTTAGCCAGGTATTATGCAGCGGAAATCATAATACAACTCAACCTATGACCACGCACTTCACCAGATCAGCCTTCAAAAACTTACCAAGTTTGAATATGGTTCAATACTAGCATAGCTTTTCCACACAAAGGCCAATTGCCAACCTCTAGAGACCGGTATACGCAGTTCCTGTCATGAATAGTCCAACCACCTACTTCAAGGGACCATTTAGGGGAATCACAGAACCTTCCAACGGTTCCACCATCAGTACTAACATAACTCCTTGCAAGATACCAGAAAGTATCACCCATGGATCTCATCCAGAAACAGAACAGGATGCCTGCTCTGATACCAATTGAAATTCTGGCATAGTCAGAATTCAGAGGTTCTACTCCAAGTAATGACATCTAATCCAACTTTGTTACTAATACAGCAAGACAGTTATACAAATTAAAACCCAGTACTGATAAGCACACATTTACAGATGTCACGACATCTGCTACTATATCACCATAGAATGGAAGAACACCCAGTTCTGTCACTTTCGATGTCACACGAGTTGTTATGACATCCAATTCTGCGCAGACAAGAATTAAGCAGAACTTAAAAAGTAAGTGCAGTAAATAACACAAGTAATTGTTAACCCAGTTCGGTGCAACATCACCTACGTCTGGGGGCATACCAAGCCAGGAAGAAGATCCACTATCAGCAGTATTAATTCAGAGTTAAACTCCCCCGTTTACAACTCTTCACTTAATCCCTACCCAATGCAATCTATACCTAGGAACTCCTAGATAGAAACCTCCTGTTTCCATTCCTATCACTACAAATACAATGTAATGCTAAACAACTTGAATTTGCTTCACAGCTTCATTCAAGACCATAATCACTCTTGCCTACAGGCTTTGAGTTACAATTACTCTCAGTGTTGGATCATTGAGAAACACATGGTAACCTTCCCACAGGTTGGGAGGTTTACCTCACACACACCCCTAAATTTTCATTCCATGAGGCTTACAAAAACTAGGTTACAATATGCTATTTATAACCTAATCACCCAACTGGATTTGGGCCTTCAGAAATCGCAGCAAACTTCTCCTTTCCTGTTACAACATCAGCAGAAACTTTCTGCTACAAACAAGGTCTTCAATCTTTTAGTTCCTAAAATATCTCCATATTTAGTTCCTAAAATATCTCCATATTTAGTTCCTACAATATCTCCATATTTAGTTCCTAAAATATCTCCATATTTAGTTCCTAAAATATCTCAAGACCTCCACAAATAATGCCACATAGGATTCTAACTAATTTCCACATATTAGTGTGCTAACAAATAGGCTATTTGTTAGGTTCCTTAATTGTAGCTTGGTTGTTGGTTTACTGGATTTTAGCCTGAGAAAAATGCTGAAACAGAAAAACTAAACAACCTACAATATATCATATGCTGTCAGGAATGAATGTCACAACATTCAGTTTGACTTCCAAATCATTAACCATATGCTAAGTCTGTTTTTCCTGAAAACAGACTGTACAATTTGTTGTACTGTACAGAACCAATCTGTCCATACTTCAGTATCAGCGTACATTAATAAATGTCAAAACATCCAATTTGACATTCACACATAGAGCCTTACATCAGGTCTGTTATCCTCTTGATAAGCAGACTGAGTTGCATACTGAAATGTAGCAGAAAACCAATCTGCTTATTGTTCAGTATATGCTGTCAATGATGAATGTCATAACATCCAGTTTTACATTCAGACAGTAGGCCTTATGCCAGGTCTGTTATTTCCTTGATAAGCAGACTGATAATAAATACTGAGTTATAGTAGAACACCACCTGTTCTATTCCTCAGTATCTGCTGACAGGGATGAATGTCATAACATCCAGTTTGACATTCAATGAATCCTGTATTAGCTAATCCTGCAGTACACTACTCAGAATGTCATGACATCAGCCAAGACATCAGAGTACAGCTAGGTATTCTAACATACAATGCAGTCAAACAAACATCTCCACAGCATGTCATGACATCAGTCAAGACATTAGAATCCAGCTAGTGTTTTACCATACAATGCAGCCAATCAAACATCTACAGTAAGGTTTTAACGAGACATATCCAAAACAAACATCCAAGAGAGAGGGTCATGAATAATGAATGATTTTTCTTCGGAATAGCTTCATTCCTTATTTATAACAATTTTCATTTATTACATTGTCTATATTCTATCGTATAAATACGAGAAATCTTATTGTATATGATTATACAAATGAAATAAGTAAAAGAACATTTCTCCTTTTTCTCTTTAAACGTTTATCTTCTTTCTCTTTATTATAACAACAACCAATATTTCTAATAATTATTATATTCATTTTATTCACTGTTTATGTTTTTGTACAATACTGCAAGTCATAAGAATGTTGCTAATTCAAAGTTTTATTATTTTTAAAAGACTGCAACAGTAGAAATTTTCAATACATATTTCAACTTCGTTTCAAGTTCATCAAATTGTACTCTTGGTAGTTCTTCCAAAGTTGCAAGAGATTCATATTTTATTTTTCATTGACGCCAGTTATTAACTCGGTTTATAAGTTGATAGTCACAGACGTGTAACTCAACTAGTCATCTAGAATTACTCCTCAAATTTATACGAAAATTATAAAAGTTCAAGGTTTGAGTTATTTTAAGGAGGTTTGTAACCCCAACAATATATCTCACTTTTTATAGTGTATAATGTTGGTCTTAAGTGACGTGACATGGTCACGTCAGCATCTTTGTCACACTGTCACTATCATGTTTATGTCTAATCATTAAAAATCTTCAATGTGATGTGAAATGTCAGCTTCAGTTAACAGACGTTGACTGGAGGGATCAAAAGCTTTAACGAAAAATATTAGAATAGTCATTATTTAACATAAAATTTAGAGGGGCTAAAAGTAAAGTTTAAGATATTTAGGGGGGCCATAAACATATTTAATATTATTTATATATTACATTTTTAAAGACAAAAATAACTTCTTTAAAAAAGACTTTTTTTTGAAATTTTTTTAATTTTAAAACATTGGTAAAATGTGTATTATATCATTCAAACTAAAAGTAAAAAAGCATAATATTTGAATACAATTTGAAATCCAAACTAGTTCTTGTATTAAAGAAACAAAACAAAACATCAATAAATTTCACAATAAAACTCAAAACTCATAGTCAAAGTAACATATTATACTTCAAATGTCACAATTGTTAGTGTTGAAGCCATTAGGTGAGGAATGGATGAAAGTGTTAGAGAAAATATGGAGAATAAAAAGTAAATTTTATGTTGTAGTCTAACTACATACATGTATTTATATACAAGTAATTACTTGTACCCCAATTAATTACCATAACAAACTAAACTTGGATTATATCACTGAGCGGGAAAATAGCAAGTGTATTATTTTGCCTATTATAGTAATAACGGGTAAATTCCCCGAATGTCGATCTCAAGGACTGCACGCTAATACCGAGTTCAAATTATCATTCAAGTAAACAAAAAGTATGATTTGGGTTTTTAGATTAAAAATTATAAAAATAAAGGCAAAGACAAATAAGGATGAAAATAAGGGTTTGTAGGGTAAGAGGAACAATGCCAGGGAAGGTGTATGATTTATCCCTGTAACAACTCTGAGTCACTATTGCATCAACAAATATCAATTACTACCAGTTTTCAAGGATATTTTCTCCCAAGTCCTTGGTGAGAAAACCTTTAATCAATCTACCCTAATTTCTATGTTCATAGGAAATTAAGGTGAAGTTAAGCTTTATTATATCAAGAACACCCTGGTTCATACAGGGCATCCCTAATCCTAGGTGATATATACTATAGAGTAACCTTATGAAAACCTTATCAATGGCGGTCCAGCCTAATTGATAACCACAAAAGAATCTCGATTGGTCCGAAAGAGAAAGCATTAAACACATCAAAAGGGTATCGTAAGAATAATATCATAAATGCAAAAGTATACTCAAATTCGTTACAATTCTAAATCAGGGGCACCCCCTAGCATTAGGGGGTTTAGCTACTCATATTGTTCAATACAAATGCAAGATGAAAATTACACATTACAAGTATTTGGATGACTTGGATCTTCAATCGCTTCCGCTCATGAAAACCTTCAGCTCTCTGAACTCCTTGCTCTCTATAATACTTGATTGCTTGACAATACTGTGTTTTGCCTCCTTCCAAGATGATCTTTTCTTTGGTAGAAGTTTCTCTTATATAGTGAAAATTCCAAGCAATATGTGGACATGTCCAACAATCTCTCTGCAAGCCCGATAATCAAAAGCCTGATGAAAAGGGAAAATTTTGGGTTTGGACTGACACGGCCCGTGTCAGCTGACACAGGTGGTCGTGTCAGCTCCCTGCTTCACTTGACACACCCATGGGGGCTTGACACGGTATGGGATAAGGCCTGACACGGCCGGCCGTGTCAGGCTACTGTTTTTTTTTGCTTCATTCTCCTTCTTCCTGACACGGCCCGTGTCAGCTGACACAGGTGGCCGTGTCAGGCCTGTATCGGGATTTTTCCATTCCTTTGCTTGCTGGAATTCTACACTATCTCGCTCCGAGTTCCTCGGTTCTTCCACCTGGACCTGTTGAACAAAAACACAGACATCCTACGCGTAAAATCACGAAAATATAAAATAAAACTAACAATTAATAAAATTGCTTAAATAACTTACGGGAATGAAAATTAACTTTAAAGGTACCATAATTCATACACAGTGTCTCAAAATCCTTGGTTTCTTGTCGGATAAGCAACAAAAATATATTGAAAATGGTGACTGATCACAACCCCAAACTTAGCTCATTACTTGTCCTCAAGTAATATCCTATATGACAAAGTGTCACTTTCCAAAATTTGTATTCTTACCATGATACTGCTGAGATCTTTCGTCAACGCCTTCACTCCCCCTTGTATAGTTCCTGCTTTTCCTAATGAGTTTTCTGTCACACTTCCTCATCGAGGTACTGCTTCACCTGTCAGCTTACATCACACTTTCACCATGTCTCTCGGGGTTTAAGTGTTTTCACTCCCAATTCAGAATATGCAATATCAACTCATAAGTTTGAATAGTTTCTCCTTTCATATCAACTACACATAACACACACTTTTTGAGGTCTTTCGGGTTGTAACGGGGTTTGGGTTATGGTGTGGATATTCCAAATAAAATGGTAAACAAGTGATTTTTGGTTCAGAGTCAATGTTAGTATTATTTTCACTATGTTTGTTCGTTTTCTTTCTTTTCCTCTATTATATTTTTTTTATAGCTCATGTTTTTCTTTGCTATTCTTGTTTTTCAACCGAGTGCCCTTCTTTGGCCAATGCTTCTTTTGAACCCTCAAGTTTATTTTCTCGATGATTCTCTCTTCTTCTTTTTCCGCACTCACCTTGGCTTTTGAAACTTATGGGGTTTTACCCCAAACTTAGAATTTCAACACAGCTTTAATAATATCAACTTGACTCCGAACAGGGTAAGGAAGTGTTTTGGCTGTGGGGTACATTTACGGGGTTAAACAAACAATGGATATAGGCTCAAATGGGGTTAACAAAGGATAACATTAACTGGATGGCTAGAAAGGCTCCAGACTATAATCAAACAGCGTGCCTCAGTGTGTGTATACATGAAGTGAAACTCCCAGAGAACCTACGCAAACTTAGAGTGATAAAGACATACCTGAATATCGCTCATGATGACAAATGTGTTTGGCCTTTTATGAACTCACCATGTTAGGTAAAGCTTGACAACATCCACAATACTTCAAGTATGGTGCAGCTTCTTACTCAACTCGGAATGCACAGGGAACCTACGTTAGTTGAGCTTTAGAAATTGCATCCGATCTTTTCTTCAACAGTATCAACTTTCTGGGAAGATCCTTCACAACAAGCAAGAGTAAGTGGAGTGATCATTTCATCCACTACCTCTATTGATCATTACCTCATCCCACTATAATACCAAGAACCTGAAATACATGCAACAGATGATACCCGACAGTAAAAATAAACCAAATGTGAACGGTAAAAATTGGGAACTAATCAAATAAAACATAAAACAAAACAAAAATAAATGTAAAAAGCATAGGAAAACGTCCCCCACACTTGAACTAAACATTGACCTCAATGTTTTAGAATAGTATAGAAGGAGGGTGACTCACAGTGCCCCACTGAAGGGGATGGGGCGGAAAGTGCAACATGCCCACACGAAATTCAAATTTTTCAACCTTTTTCATGTGAGTACCTTAGCCCTTTTATGCAAGGCACTATGCAAACCTAAAATAACAAACAAACACAAACAATAATTAGAACTAGTAGCGCGTGGGTTCCCTCCCACGAAGCGCTTTGTTTAATGTCGCGTGGCTCGACGGTTCATTCCCCTTGTTACGAGGGGTACTTCAGCCTCCAAGCCTTGTTGCACCTCTTGTCCAAAACTAGGAAGCTGTGTCTTTCATCCGTATGGATTCTTTTGTGCCACAAGTCCTTTTTAACCTTCATCTCCTTACCATGTTTTCGTTTTTTACTTTCTCTTGGTTTTTGGAATGGAGATGGGAGTCTTTCCATTTAGGGTGGCTAATGGAAGTGATGAGAGTCGAGAGGGCCTTCCTGCATCTTTCTCTGATATTGGCATGTTACTTTTCCTTCTCGCCTCTGTCCTGATTAAGCCTACTTGATAGTGAGATTCTATATCTTCCTCTAACTCCTGGTCTTCAATAGCATTCAACGTTATCTCTTTGTCATGAGGTTTCAAGGTTAACGTGTCCTGGTCCATGTCAAGATTGCATCGACTTATCTGCATGAAAGGTCGACCCAGAATGATGGGTGCCTCATCATCTTCAGGTATGTCTAGGATTACAAAATCAACAGGAAAAATCAAGTCCTCTATTATTACCAGTGCGTCTTCTGCTATACCATATGCGTCCTTTCTTGAGTGATCTGCAAACTTCAGATTGGTCTTTATATCATTGACATTTTTAATACCCAACCTATGATAGATTGATAATGGCATCAGACTCACACTAGCTCCCGAATCTATTAGTACCTTTTTGAAGGTTCTTTCTTTAATTGTGCATGGTACTGTTACCGTTCCCGGATCCTTTTGTTTGTTAGGAATTTTCTGCCCCAGTGAGTTTGCACTATACTTTTCCTTCCAGGCTACCTGTTCTTCTGCTGTTGGTTTCTTTTCAGCCATTACCTCTTCCATGAATTTCTTGTAAATGGGCATTCTTTTGAGTGCTTCAAACAAAGACATATGACCCTCGACCTTTTTGAACATTATCATGAATTTCTCCAAGTCTGACTCGCTTGGTTCCTTCTTTGTCACTCTCTGAGGGTAGGGCAAGTTAATTGTCGGTTTAGTCTCCTTTGTAACTTCCTCTTCAGTCGGCTCGCCCGATGATATAATTTTTTTCTTTTTAGCAGCCTTTTTCTTTTTCATCGTGACAGTACTAGTATTCTCTTGACCTCTCGGATTTTGAACTGTTTCACTTGGTAAGGAACCTGGTGTTTGAGAACTTGCTAGTTGTTGTGCTATTTGCCCTAGCTGAACTTCAAGATTCTTTAGAGAGGCGGTGGTGTTTTTCTGATTGTTTCTCGTCTCTTCTTCAAATTACCTATTTTGAGCTGCCATGTTTTCAATGGCAATCTCCCAGTCTGCTTTCCTTGGAGCTTGTTGTTGTTGATATTGAGTCTGATATTGACCTTGACTTTGTTGTGGAACATTCCCTTGTTGATATTTCCAGGAGAAGTTTGGATGATTCTTCCAACCTGGATTGTAAGTGTTAAAGTAGGGGTTATTCTGCTTTAAGAATTTTATCTCTTCAATTTGTTGAGGAGTTGTAAAGCAGTACACAGTATGGTGAGGTCCATTACAGATTTTACAAGTGATGGTCTGAGCAAGTTGAATTTGAGCTACTTGTTGAGTACCTATATTCATCGCTTTCAATTTCTTCTCCACTTCAGCAGCGACTGTATTTTCCAAACGAATTTTATTTGCTTCTACTTTTAGGTCAATGAATCCTTCAGGTCTGCTTGTACACCTATCATATAATTCCAGATGCTCATTTGCGGCTATCGCTTCAATGATCCTTTTAATATCGGTGGCTGTTGAGAAATTTGTTGAGCCACCGACTGTTGTATTAGTTAACTATTTTGTCTTTATTTTCAGGCCATTCACAAACATCTGCATTTGTTCAGTCTGGTCCATATTATGAGTTTGGCACGCTACTAGGACCCTTTTGAATCTTTTGTAGGTATCTCCCAAAGACTCGCCATCTTTCTGTTTGAAGTTCAAGATTTCATACCTTTTTCTCAAAAATACTGATGCGGGAAAATACTCATTTAAGAAAATTGTTTCCATATTTTCCCATGATGTGATACTGCCGGCTGGAAGAGAGTAGAACCACTCTTCCGCCTCTTTAGATAAAGTGAACGGGAACATTCTTAACTTCTTTGCTTCATTAGTATGACCATCAATTTTCAAAGTAGTACTCATGGTCAAGAATCTCTGCAGGTGCTTGTTGGCATCTTCATTAACCTTTCCGGTGAAAGATTTTCTCTCAAGTTGATTAATTGTGCTAGGATGCAGTTCAAAGTTCGTCACATTCACCGGTTGGTTGACAATGGTCAATCTACCACCCGACGCATTTGCACCTCCATAGTCACCTAGGAGTCTTTCTGGAGGTGGAAGCGGTGAAACTGGAGGAATTTTAGCTATAGTTTCTTTTTCTGAATCTGAGTGATAAGAGGGAACTTCTTCTTTGGAATCCAATCTAGCATTTCTGCGTCTCCGATGAAGGGTTCTCTCGATTTCTGCGTCAAAAAGAAATTCTGTTGAGGGCTCTCCTCGCATACACAAATTAGTGAATTAAATTATATAAATGACAGAAAATTAATTTTATTACAGAACAACAAAATTTTAATTGAACTAAAAATTAAACTCTATATTTTGGCAGTCCCCAGCAACGGCGCCAAAAACTTGATCGGAAAAATAACAAGTGTACTATTTTGCTTATTATAGTAATAACGGGTAAATTCCCCGGATGTCGATCTTAAGGACTGCACGTTAATACCGAGTTCAAATTATCATTCAATTAAACAAAAAGTATGATTTGGGTTTTTAGATTAAAATTTATAAAAATAAAGGCAAAGACAAATAAGGATGAAAATAAGGGTTTGCAGGATAAGAGGAACAATGCCAGGGAAGATGTATGATTTATCCCTGTAACAACTCTGAGTCACTATTGCATCAACAAATATCAATTACTACTAGTTCTCAAGGGTATTTTCTCCCAAGCCCTTGGTGAGAAAACCTTTAATCAATCTATCCTAATTTCTATGTCCATAGGCAATTAAGGTGAAGTTAAGCTTTATTATATCAAGAATACTCTGGTTCATATAGGGTATCCCTAGTCCTAGGTGATATCTACTGCAGAGTAACCTTATGAAAACCTTATCAATGGCGGTCCAGCCTAATTGATAACCATAAAACAATCTCGATTGGTCCGAAAGAGAAAGCATTAAACACATCAAAAGGGTACCGTAAGAATAATATTACAAATGCAAAAGTATACTCAAATTCGTTACAATTCTAAATCAGGGACACCCCCATAGCATTGGAGGGTTTAGCTACTCATATTGTTCAAAACAAATGCAAGATAAAAATTACACATTACAAGTATTTGGATGACTTCGATCTTCAATCGCTTTCGCTCATGAAAACCTTCAGCTCTCCGAACTCCTTGCTCTCTGTAATACTTGATTGCTTGACAATACTGTGTTTTTCCTCCTTCCAAGATGATATTTTCTTTGGTAGAAGGTTCTCTTGTATAGTGAAAATTCCAAGCAATAGGTGGACATTTCCAACAATCTCTCTGCAAGCCCGATAATCAAAATCCCGATGAAAAGGGAAAATTTTGGGCTTGGGCTGACATGGCCCGTGTCAGCTCACTGCTTCACTTGACACTCCCATGGGGGCTTGACACGGTATGGGATAAGGCCTGACACGGGCCGTGTCAAGCTACTGTTTTTTTTGCTTCATTCTCCTTCTGCCTGATACGGGTGGCCGTGTCAGGTGACACGGGTGACCGTGTCAGGCCTCCTGTATAGGGATTTTTCCATTCCTTTGCTTTCCAAAATTCCGCATTGTCTCGCTCCGAGTTCCTCGGTTCTTCCACCTGGACCTGTTGGACAAAAACACAGACATGCTACGCGTAAAATCACGAAAATATAAAATAAAACTGACAATTAATAAATTTTCTTAAATAACTTACGGGAATGAGAATTAACTTTAAAGGCACCATAATGCGTACACAGTGTCTCAAAATCCTTGGTTTCTTATCGGATAAGCAACAAAAATATAGTGAAAATGGTGACTGGTCAATCACAAACATAGCCCCTTATAATACAAGTAGCTAATTACAAACTAATCATAATCGATTTGAAATACTTATAATTTATTTCTCAAAATTAGGAATTTTCCTATCTTCAAGCCTTTGGTGAAAATATAGGCCACTTGTGTTTCACTCAAATAATGCATTACCTCAAGTTCACCATGATTTACCTTCTCCCTCGGGAAGTGAAACCTAGCTTCAATGTGCCTACTTCTTCCATGTAGAACTAGATTTCTTACAAGATTAATGACTTACTTATTATCGATGTGCAACACTAACGGTCTCTTTACTTCGATATTCATCTAATGTAGCACAAATCTGATCCAGATTACTTGACAAGAAGCATGGGATCATGTTATATACTCAACCTCACTTGATGATAATGCCACCACATGCTGCTTTCTCGAGCACCATGAGTTTGAGGCACCAAACACTTGAAAGAAATAGCTAGTTGTGTCTCTTCTATCCTTTTTATCTCCACACCAATCAGGATCTGAATAGTAATTGATCATAATTTCTTTGTCGTCAATATATTGTAGAAACAAGATTCCACAATTTAATGATCCTTTTAGGTATCTCAGGATTGTCCTTACAGCGTTCATATGTGACACCTTTGGTTCATCCATGTATCTATTCACCAATTCGACCGAGAAACCTATACCAGGTCTATTATTGCACACGTACCACAAAGATCCTACAATTTGTTTGAACAAAGTGACATCAACCTTATCCTCCTCTACATGCTTCTCCAATTTCAGATTTTGTTCGATAAGTGAGAGTGCAACATTCGAATCAGCCATCATGAATATCTTGAGTATCTATTTGGCATACTTCCTTTGATATGGCACCATACCTTATTTGGTAATTTGAAATTACATGCCTAGGAAATAAGACAAATTTCTCAGATCTAACATTTCAAATTTTGTCTTCATCAGCTCTTTAAATTTCGACAAGTTTTCAGGGTTATTTCTAGTTACTAGCAAGTCATCAACATATAAGTATATGATGGTTATGTCTCATTCCATGGCATGTACATATACACCAAACTTAGACCTGCATTTGATGAATCCCAATTCGACTAGGTATGAGTCAATTTTCTTATTCCATGCCTTAGGTCCTTGTTTGAGGCCATAAAGGGATTTATGTAACCTGTACACTTTCCTTTCTCCCCCCCCCCCCCCCCCCCCCATATCATAAAACCAGGTGGTTGTGTTTCATATACAACTTAATTTAGGGAACCATTCAAAAACGTTGATTTCACATCTAAGTGAAATGTCGACCAAACTTACTTGGATGCTAAGGCTACCACTAGTATGATACTCTCCAATCTTGAAACTAGTGCATATACTTCAGAGTAGTCAAGTCATTCTCTTTGAATAAATTCTCGTGCTAATAATCTTGCCCTATGTCTTGTAATCGACCCATCAGATTTCTGCTTTGATGTGAATACCCACTTCACTTTGATAGCTTGTGTGTGTGTTGACAATTTGACTAGCTCCCATGTATTATTTTTTAACAACTTCAAACTCTTCAACTAGAGGTGACTTCCATTATTTATTCTTCAATACTGTGAAGTGGTTGGTGATGATGAAGTCACACCAAATCTCCATCTGATGTGACTTCATCATCACCAACCACTTCACAGTCTTGAAGTCTTGCTAAGACAACTCTGATTCTTTGAGGTTTTTGTCTTGTGCCTGCCACACTCTCATGACTTTCTACTTCAATAGTGGGAACTTAAATAACTAATTGAAGGTCATTAATTAGAACCTCGTCATGATCACTACTTTCTTCATCAAAGTCATAACTCATCAATGGTTTATTGGTTGCATCATTTGATGCCCAATTCCATATAGAGTTCTCATCAATCACAACGTCTCAACTCACCAAAATGTGTTACCATTAATAGGATTGAATAGTCTGTATGATCTTATCTTGTGATATCCTATCGGAACCATCACTCTTATCATCAATTTTTGTTCTCCTTGCATCAGGAACATGCTTGTAGCAGATATAGCTAAATACCTTCAGATGACTCACTGATGGTGTCTTTCCACTCCAAACTTATTTAGGAACCTTGTTCTTCAGTCTCTTGGTAGGGCACATGTTCAGTATATAGACAACAATGGTGACTGATTCATGGCATACATGTATTTATGTGCAAGTAATTAATTGTATCCCAAGTAATTACCATGACAAACTAAAATTGAATTATATCACAACAACAATAAAACTCAAAATTCATAAAATATTAAAAAAATTCAAACTTCAAACCAAATGTTATACTAAAGAAATAAAACAAAAACATTAAATATTGTTGGCAATAAACAATCATCTTGCATCTAATAGAAAATCAGACTCATTTATAATCATTGATGAATGAGACTCACATGCATTCAAGAAAAACCATTTAATCCCTCATATTCCTAACAAAAAGCACCTTAACGTTATATTCAAAGGTGATATATATGGCTTAGTACATTCTAACTTTAATTATTACAACGGTAACCTTTCAAAAATATGAATAAGACCACCTTGAGAGAATCATTCTTTGAGATCACTCAAAACATCAACAACATTCTCCATGAAAACAAAGAACTGAGCAACTAAATCTAATACAGAGTTCACAAACAATTAATGAACTAACATATGACATCGATTCCAAACTCGAAAAGAAGGATCAAAGGTATTAGTGAGAACTAGAATGTTGCCATCGATGAAATCGAGTTTCAATTTTTCCACCGAGTTCTCTTCTCATGGTATCGCACTCAAGAGTGATAATTCGAACCAGTGAGTTTTCGAGAAATAAAAATGAAAAGGGTCCATCACTTAGATGAACGAAGTATGGTAAAGACTAATCAAAGATTTGATCAGGAGGTAGGAGGTTAAACACGGGGACACATGAATGAAGAGTAGAGGAAGTCTCAGTAATGGAACAATGAAAGAAGGATCAAAATCGCGAAAGATACCATATTGAACTAGAGTTTCTTTATTGAACTCAATATTTACATGATGGAGTAAAACCCCATTTTATACAAGTATTTCAAAATAAAAAATAAGCGGAAAATGAAAACTAGTTAGAATTAAAATAATCACAAACTAAGCACTAGTTTATTTAATAACAAACTAAATTAAATTAATTAACCTTAATCATTAATGTAAAAAGTTTTATACAGACTTTAAATCATAATCATTAATAAATATGATTTTATAAGTAACTATGATAAAAATCAAATATTTTTAATAAATTTAACATTTATAATAAAGTGTTTGTAATTTACACTAATTCTGTATCAATTAAATTATTATTTTTATATTTTTTTATACTATAAATGATATTTATTCATTCAAGTTGATATAATACATAAAATAATATAAATTCAAAATCGTTATAAACTAAAAAAATGAATAGGCAAACACTCATATCATCCATATCATCCATGTTAATAACATATAATGACGAAATGTCTAAAAATGTGACAAAACCTACAAATATGACGAAATTGAAATGTTCAGAATATTATCTTTCTGAGTCTGCAGCATTGACGACGTCAAAGTTATTGATTGAATATACACTGAGTCGAAATTAATCTAAAAATTAGAACCAGACAAACACCGCACCAAGAAGGAAAAAAAATAACACAGCAATAAAATGACGAGCAACACAATATCGCATTAAAACAATGAAATCAGGAAGAAAAAAATTAAAAATATATGTGGAATCAAGTATTTAAATAAAAAGAAAAAAATTTAGAGGGATGATTTTGGATAAAAAATTAACGGTAAAACCACCACTCATGATGATTGTTATTATTTTTAGAGTTTAATTGAATTACACGGATAGTGTAAAGAGATTTTACAACATCAGTTAATCATAGCCGTCGGATATTAAAATAAGTTTGACTTTTATTTCAAAAATCTATAAAGTAATACAAACAGATGATGGTGATGAATCGACGGTGTAAATTTTTTTACACTGACAATGTATAGTAATTAATCTCTTATTTTTATTATTATTTATTACACTTATCTACATTTACAATAAAAATTATAGCACTTTGGGACTAAAGGAGGGGGACAACTTAAATATCTTGTACAACCATGATTATTGTGGCATGGGATACGATCTGTGAAGTCAAATAAGAATAAAATTAATGTTATAAAAGTATAATAAAATATTGAATATAAGATATTATTTGAAGTATTAACATGTTGCAAAATATACGTACTTTCGATGGTTTTGACGATAAATAAAACAAGAAAAGGGATCAATGTATAAACATAATTTTGGATTCTAGCCATAATTCCCTTTTACGCGTTTAATAAATTGTTATTTTCTTGACTACTTTAAATTAGCAATTGAATAATGTTTTAAATTCAAATAATTTTTTTTGTTAGCTCTTAGGAGTTTTGAGAAACCATTTATAAATTTAGAAATATTAATAAATGACTCTAAAGAATAACAATGTGTCGTGTAATGTATCACGTTCTCTAACTAAACTGATGACTTAAATTTAGTAAATATTTTAAACAAAAATTCTTCATGACCATCAAAGTCCATTTTTCTTTTTAATTAAACTCTAAAAATTATAATTATTTTATATATTATTTTATTATAGATAGCTAAAACATATCAAATGAGTAATAATAGTGACGATTAATAGGGGTAGGAGGAGGTCATAGTATCCCTTATTTTCTCGTGTTGTCAAGAGGAACCATCATCTTTAGGGTAATATATAAATATATTGTACTTTTTGGCACCTCACATTTTTTCTCAAGATCCGCCACTAAATAATAATGAGATGACATCATATTTATTTATTTAGAGACTAAAAATACAATATGATGATGGTTTTTATTCGAAAACATTATAAATAAAAGTTAATATAAATTTAATATATTATACCGATTACAAACTGACGCAACATAATGCGAAGGCTAAGACAAATATTAAAATTGGATTTTTTTCATCCATCATTATTAAAATATTTAATGTGTACAAGTTTTATAAGATATTTTTATGACTATAATTTTTGTTATCTTCTATTAAACTAAATTTAAAATTTGCAATTAAATATTTATATTTTTTTATTAACATTGAATTACTAACAAAAAAAGCTGTATTTCTATGGCGAGTTCTATTTAAACTCTCTCATATTATGTTGGTTAAAATAAAGTCTTTTATTTGTCAATCTTTATTGAAGTCTTATATATATTATTACGGAAAATCTATTTTATAACGGTTGAAAAATGGATACAATCACGATTGTGAGATAGAGTGTGCTCTAAATATGTTGTTTCCAATACGGGCATGTGACTATTGTGATAAACTAGGTATTATACGATATATCACAACGGTTAGAATAAACAACTGTTGTACAATATATATAAAGGTCATGAATTTGAAACTCAATGGTTGTATGATATCTAATTAATTGACGTGTTCTTATTACATTGGTTATTGTAAATAAATGTGGTGAAATACTTTATATATTTTTTTAATTTTCTTTTATTTTTCCATATATAACAAACCTGTATTTTTGGTACTTGTATTTTATACATATATTACCTAAATATTTTTTACATCAAAGCCAAAAATATTATTTACAAACAAATATGTGTATACCATTGTCATATATTACAAGTATCAAATTAAGACAAAATCATATATTTACATACATTAAAGCCAAAGTCATACATTAACACCATTTTCAAGTAATGCATTGAAAATAAAAAACAATGTTTACGTATATTGTTTAAGTCACCGGGGGAGAAATATGTTCAGTTGTTAAACATCTATAAAAAAATAAAGAAAATTCAATATCACATGATTTGAAATATAATAGCAAACTTAAGCTAAAAACACGTTATTGTAAGCATCTCATGACATAATATATACCTTATCCCAAAAATCAACAATACCGACATAGACAATATTTAACATGTCTTTCATTACATAATACCTAGACTCGTATCCTTCTGTTTTTCTCCTCGTCTACAAATTTAAACATTTCATGAATATATGCGTCCTTTCTTGAATGATCTGCAAACTTCAAATTGGTCTTTATATCATTGACATTTTTAATACCCAACCTGTGATATATTGATAATGGCATCAGACTCACACTAGCTCCCGAATCTATTAGTACCTTTTTGAAGGTTCTTTCTTTAATTGTGCATGGTACTGTTACCGTTCCCGGATTCTATTGTTTGTTAGGAATTTTCTCCTCCAGTGAGTTTGCACTATACTTTTCCTTCCAGGCTACCTGTTCTTCTGCTGTTGGTTTCTTTTCAGCCATTACCTCTTCCATGAATTTCTTGTACATGGGCATTCTTTCGAGTGCTTCAAACAAAGACATATGACCCTCAACCTTTTTTAACATTGTCATGAATTTCTCCAAGTATGACTCGCTTGGTTCCTTCTTTGTCACTCTCTGAGGGTAGGGCAACTTAATTGCCGATTTAGTCTCCTTTGTAATTTCCTCTTCAGTCGGCTCGCCCGGTGATATATTTTTTTTCTTTTTAGCAGCCTTTCTCTTTTTTGTCGTGACAGTACTAGTATTCTCTTGACCTCTCGGATTTTGAACTATTTCACTTGGTAAGGAACCTGGTGTTTGAGAACTTGCTAGTTGTTGTGATATCTATCCCAACTGAACTTCAAGATTCTTTAGAGAGGCGGTGGTGTTTTTCTGATTGTTTCTCGTCTCTTCTTCAAATTGCCTATTTTGAGCTGCCATGTTTTCATGGCAATATCCCAGTCTGCTTTCCTTGGAGCTTGTTGTTATTGATATTGAGTCTGATATTGACCTTGACTTTGTTGTGGAACATTCCCTTGTTGATATTTCCAGGAGAAGTTTGGATGATTCTTCTAACCTGGATCGTAAGTGTTAGAGTAGGGGTTATTCTGCTTTAAGAATTTTATCTCTTCAATTTGTTGAGGAGTTGCAAAGCAGTACACAGTATGGTGAGGTCCATTACAGATTTCACAAGTGATGGTCTGAGCAGGTTGAATTTGAGCTACTTGTTGAGTACCTATATTCATCGCTTTCAATTTCTTCTCCACTTCAGCAGCGACTGTATCTTCCAAACGGATTTGATTTGCTTCTACTTTCAGGTCAATGACTCCTTCAAGTTTTCTTGTACACCTATCATATAATTCCAGATGCTCATTTGCGGCTATCGCTTCAATGATCCTTTTAATACCGGTGGCTGTTGAGAAATTTGTTGAGCCACCGCCTGCTGTATCAGTTAACTCTTTTGTCTTTATTTTCAGACCATTCACAAACATCTGCATTTGTTCAGTCTGGTCCATATTATGAGTTGGGCACGCTACCAGGACCCTTTTGAGTCTTTTGCAGGTATCTCCCAAAGACTCACCATCTTTCTGTTTGAAGTTCAAGATTTTATACCTTTTTCTCAAAAATACCGATGCGGGAAAATACTCATTTAAGAAAATTGTTTCCATCTCTTTCCATGATGTGATACTGACAACTGGAAGAGAGTAGAACCACTCTTCCGCCTCTTGAGATAAAGTGAACGAAAACATTCTTAACTTCTTTGCTTCATTAGTATGACCATCAATTTTCAAAGTAGTACTCATGGTCAGGAATCTCTGCAGGTGCTTGTTGGCATCTTCATTAACCTTTCCGGTGAAAGATTTTCTCTCAAGTTGATTGATTGTGCTAGGATGCAGTTCAAAGTTTGTCACATTCACCGGTTGGTTGACAATGGTCAATCTACCACCCGGCGTATTTGCACCTCCATAGTCACTTAGGAGTCTTTCTGGAGGTGGAAGTGGTGGAACTGGAGGAATTTCAGCCATAGTTTCTTTTTGTGAATCTGAGTGATCTGAGGGAACTTCTTCTTTGGAATCCAATCTAGCATTTCTGCGTCTCCGATGAAGGGTTCTCTCGATTTCTGCGTCAAAAAGAAATTCCGCTGAGGGCTCTCCTCGCATACACAAATTAGTGAATTAAATTATATAAATGACAAAAAATTAATTTTATTGCAGAGCAACAAAATTTTAATTGAACTAAAAATTAAACTCTATATTTTGGCAGTCCCCGGCAACGGCGCCAAAAACTTGATCGGAAAAATAACAAGTGTAGTATTTTGCCTATTATAGTAGTAACGGGTAAATTCCCCGAATGTGATCTCAAGGACTGCACGTTAATACCGAGTTCAAATTATCATTCAATTAAAAAAAGTATGATTTGGGTTTTTATATTCAAAATTATAAAAATAAAGGCAAAGGCAAATTAGGATGAAAATAAGGGTTTGCAGGGTAAGAGGAACAATGTCAGGGAAGGTGTATGATTTATCCCTGTAACAACTCTGAGTCACTATTTCATCAACAAATATCAATTACTACTAGTTCTCAAGGGTATTTTCTCCCAAGTCCTTGGTGAGAAAACCTTTAATCAATCTACCCTAATTTCTATTTCTATAGGCAATTCAGGTGAAGTTAAGCTTTACTATATCAAGAATATTCTAGTTCATACAGGGTATCCCTAGTCCTAGGTGATATCTACTGCCGAGTAACCTTATGGAAACCTTATCAATGGCGGTCCAACCTAATTGATAACCACAAAACAATTTCGATTGGTCCGAAAGAGAAAGCATTAAACACATCAAAAGGTTACCGTAAGAATAATATTATAAATGCAAAAGTATACTCAAATTCGTTACAATTCTAAATCAGGGACACCCCCATAGAATTGGGGAGTTTAGCTACTCATATTGTTCAAAACAAATGCAAGATAAAAATTACACATTACAAGTATTTGGAGGAGTTCGATCTTCAATCGCTTCCGCTCATGAAAACCTTCAGCTCTCCGAACTCCTTGCTCTCTGTAATACTTGATTGCTTGACAATACTGTGTTTTTCCTCCTTCCAAGATGATATTTTCTTTGGTAGAAGGTTCTCTTATATAGTGAAAATTCCAAGCAATAGGTGGACATGTCCAACAATCTCTCAGCAAGCCCGATAATCAAAAACCCAATGAAAAGGGAAAATTTTGGGCTTGGGCTGACACGGCCCATGTCAGCTCATTGCTTCACTTGACATGCCCATGCGGGTTTGACACGGTATGGGATAAGGCCTGACACGGGCCGTGTCAAGCTACAATTTTTTTGCTTCATTCTCCTTCTGCCTGACACGGCCCGTGTCAGGTGACACGGGTGGCCGTGTCAGGTGACACGGGTGGCCGTGTCAGGCCTCCTGTATAAGGATTTTTCCATTCCTTTGCTTGCCGGAATTCCACACTGTCTCGCTCTGAGTTCCTCGGTACTTCCACCTGGACCTGTTGGACAAAAACACAGACATGCTACGCGTAAAATCACGAAAATATAAAATAAAACTGGCAATTAATAAAATTGCTTAAATAACTTACGGGAATGAAAATTAACTTTAATGGTACCATAATGCGTACACAGTGTCTTAAAATCCTTGGTGTCTTGTCGGATAAGTAACAAAAATATTGTGAAAATGGTGACTGATCAATCACAAACATACCCCCTTATAATACAAGTAGCTAATTACAAACTAATCATAATCGATTTGAAATACTTATAATTTATTTCTCAAAATTAGGAATTTTTCTATCTTCAAGCCTTTGGTGAAAATATAGGCCACTTGTGTTTCACTCGAATAATGCATTACCTCAAGTTCACCATGATTTACCTTCTCCCTCAGGAAGTGAAACCTAGCTTCAATGTGCCTACTTCTTCCATGTAGAACTAGATTTCTTGCAAGATTAATGACTTACTTATTGTTGATTTGCAACACTAACGGTCTCTTTACTTCGATATTCATCTAATGTAGCACAAATCTGATCCAGATTTCTTGATAAGAAGCACGGGATCATGTTATTACTCAACCTCACTTGATGATAATGCCACCACATGTTGCTTTCTCGAGCACCATGAGTTTGAGGCACCAAACACTTGAAAGAAATAGCCAGTTGTGGCTCTTCTATCCTTTTTATCTCCACACCAATCAGGATCTGAGTAGTAATTGATCACAACTTCTTTGTCGTCAATATATTGTAGAAACAAGATTCCATAATTTAATGATCCTTTTAGGTATCTCAGGATTGTCCTTGCAACGTTCATATGTGACACCTTTGGTTCATCCATGTATCTATTCACCAATCTGACCGAGAAACCTATACCAGGTCTATTATTGCACACGTACCACAAAGATCCTACAATTTGTTTGAACAAAGTGACATCAACCTTATCCTCCTCTACATGCTTCTCCAGTTTCAAATTTTGTTCGATAAGTGAGAATGCAACATTCGAATCAGCCATCATGAATATCTTGAGTATCTATTTGGCATACTTCCTTTGATATGGCACCATACCTTGTTTGGTAATTTGAAATTACATGCCTAGGAAATAAGACAAATTTCCCAGATCTAACATTTTAAATTCTATCTTCATCAGCTCTTTAAATTTCGACAAGTTTTCAGGGTTATTTCTAGTTACTAGTAAGTCATCAACATATAAGTATATGATGGTTATGTCTCGTTCCATGGCATGTACATATACACCAAACTTAGACCTGCATTTGATGAATCCCAATTCGACTAGGTATGAGTCAATTTTCTTGTTCCATGCCTTAGGTCCTTGTTTTAGGCCATAAAGGGATTTATGTAACTTGTACACTTTCCTTTCTCCCCCCATATCATAAAACCAGGTGGTTGTGTGACATATACAACTTAATTTAGGGAACCATTCAAAAATGTTGATTTCACATCTAAGTGAAATATCGGCCAAACTTGCTTGGATGCTAAGGCTACCACTAGTATGATACTCTCCAATCTTGAAACTACTGCATATACTTCAGAGTAGTCAAGTCATTCTATTTGAATAAATTCTCGTGCTAATAATCTTGCCCTATGTCTTGCAATCGACCCATCAGGTTTCTGCTTTAATGTAAATACCCACTTCACTTTGATAGCTTTTGTGTGTGTTGACAATTTGACTAGCTCCCATGTATTATTTTTTAATGACTTCAAACTCTTCAACAAGAGGTGACTTCCATTATTTATTCTTCAAGACTGTGAAGTGGTTGGTGATGATGAAGTCACACCAAATCTCCATCTGATGTGACTTCATCATCACCAACCACTTCACAGTCTTGAAGTCTTGCTAAGACAACTCTGATTCTTTGAGGTCTTTGTCTTGTGCCTGCCACACTCTCATGAATGTCTACTTCAATAGTGGGAACTTAAATAACTAATTGAAGGTCATTAATTAGAACCTCGTCATGATCACTACTTTCTTCATCAAAGTCATAACTCATCAATGGTTTGTTGGTTGCATTATTTGACTCCCAATTCCAGATAGAGTTCTCATCAATCGCAACGTCTCAACTCACCAAAATGTGTTACCATTAATAGGATTGAATAGTCTGTATGATCCAATCTTGTGATATCCTATCAGAACCATCACTCTTATCATCAATTTTTTTTCTCCTTGCATAAAGAACATGCTTGTAGCAGATATAGCTAAATACCTTCAAATGACTCACTGATGGCGTCTTTCCACTCCAAACTTATTTAGGAACCTTGTTCTTCAGTCTCTTGGTAGGGCACATGTTCAATATATAGACAATAATGGTGACTGATTCACCGCATACATGTATTTATGTACAAGTAATTAATTGTATCCCAAGTAATTACCATAACAAACTAAAATTGAATTATATCACAACAACAATAAAACTCAGAATTCATAATATATTAAAAAAATTCAAACTTCAAACCAAATGTTATACTAAAGATTTAAAACAAAAACATTAAATATTGTTGGCAATAAAAAACAATCTTGCATCTAATAGAAAATCAGACTCATTTGTAATCATTGATGAATGAGACTCACATGCATTCAAGAAAAACCATTTAATCCCTCATATTCCTAACAAAAAGCACCTTAAAGTTATATTCAAAGGTGATATATATGGCTTAGTACATTCTAACTTTAATTATTACAACGGTAACCTTTCAAAAATACGAATAAGACCACCTTGCAAGAATCATTCTTTGAGATCACTCAAAACATCAACAACATTCTCCATGAAAACGAAGAACTGAGCAACTAAATGTAATACAGAGTTCACAAACAATTAATGAACTAACATATGACATTGATTCCAAACTCGAAAAGAAGGATCAAAGGTATTAGTGGGAACTAGAATGTCGCCATCGATGAAATCGAGTTTCAATTTTTCCATCGAGTTCTCTTCTCATGGTATCGCACTCAAGAGTGAGAATTCGAACCAGTGAGTTTTGGAGAAATAAAAATGAAAAGGGTCCATCACTTGGATGAACGAAGTATGGTAAAGACTAATCAAAGATTTGATCAGGAGGTAGGAGGTTAAACACAGGGACACATGAATGAAGAGTAGAGAAAGTCTCAGTAATGGAACAATGAAAGAAGGATCAAAATCGTGAAAGATACCATATTGAACTAGAGTTTCTTTATTGAACTCAATATTTACATGATGGAGTAAAACCCCATTTTATACGAGTATTTCAAAATAAAAAATAAGCGGAAAATGAAAACTAGTTAGAATTAAACTAAGCACTAGTTTATTTAATAACAAACTAAATTAAATTAACTAACCTTAATCGTTAATGTAAAAAGTTTTATACAGACTTTACATCATAATCATTAATAAATATGATTTTATAAATAATTATAATCAAAATCAAATATTTTTAATAAATTTAACATTTATAATGAAGTGTTTGTAATTTACACTAATTGTGTATCAATTAAATTATTATTTTTATATTTTTTTATACTATAAATTCAAAATCGTTATAAATTAAAAAAGATGAATACGCAAACAAACTCATATCATCCATGTTAATAACATATAATGACGAAATGTCTATAAATGTGACAAAACCTACAAATATGACGAAATTGACATGTTCAGAATATTATCTTTCTGAGTCTGCAGCATTGACGACGTCAAAGTTATTGACTGAGTCGAAATTAATCTGAAAATTAGAATCGGACAAACACCGCACCAAGACGGAAAAAAAAACACAACAATAAAATGACAAGCAACACAATATCGCATTAAAACAATGAAATCAGGAAGAAAAAAAATTAAAAATATATGTGGAATCAAGTATTTAAATAAAAAGAAAAAAATTTAGAGGGATGATTTTGGATCAAAAATTGACGGTAAAACCACCACTCATGATGACTGTTATTATTTTTAAAGTTTAATTGAAATACACTGATAGTATAAAGAAATTTTACACCATCAGTTAGTCATAGCCGTCGGATATTAAAAGAAGTTTGACTTTTGTTTCAAAAATCTATAAAGTAATACAAATGGATGATTGTGATGAATCGATGGTGTAAAATTTTTTACACTGAATATATATAATAATTAATCTCTTATTTTTATACTTACTTATTACACTTTTTTACATTTACAATAAAAATTATAGCACTTTGGGACTAAAGGACGGGGACAACCTAAATATTTTTTACAACCACCATCATTGTGGCATGGGATACGACCTTTGAAAGTCAAGTAAGAATAAAATTAATGTTATAAAAATATAATAAAATATTGAATATAAGATATTATTTGAAGTATTAAGATGCAAAATATACGTACTTTCGATGGTTTTGACGATAAATAAAACAAGAAAAGGGATCAATGTACAAACATAATTTTGGATTCTAGCCATAATTCCCTTTTACGCGTTTAATAAATTGTTATTTTCTTGACTACTTTAAATTAGCAATTGAATAATGTTTTACATTCAAATAAATTTTTTTGTTAGCCATTAGGAGTTTTGAGAAACCATTTATAAATTTAGAAATATTGATAAATGACTCTAAAGAATAACAATGTGTCGTGTATATCACGATCTCTAACTAAACTGATGACTTAAATTTAGTAAATATTTTAAACAAAAATTCTTCATGACCATCAAAGTCCATTTTTCTTTTTAATTAAACTCTAAAAATTATAATTATTTTATATATTATTTTAATATAGACAGCTAAAACATATCAAATGAGTAATAATAGTGACGATTAATAGGGGTGTGCAAAATACCGATTATCTATAACCAAATTGGTATCCAAATTGATCCACTTTAAAAAAACCAAACCAAATGCTAAATAAAAATTTTGGTATCCATTTTGTTATCCAAATATAAACCGTTACCCATTATAAAAATTTAGTTTTGTTATTGGTTATCCAAATTTTACTATATGTTAAATTTTTATATTTGTATGTTTTCATGCATTAAATTTTACTATGCGTTAAATTTTTATATTTGTATGTTTTATCACATTATAAATCAATTTTATATTTTAAATTTTTTAAATTTTATAAAAAAATATTTTAAAAATAAAAATCAGTTTTTTTTTCTTTTCACCAGAAATATTATATTTGAACTTTTTTTTCGAAAAAATTATATTTGATATTTTTTTTCAAATAAAATTATTATTTTTTTCTAAATAACAAAGATATTTTTTATCAAAAATATTTTGTATTTTTTCAGTAAAAAAAATAATTTTTTTTTAATATTTTTTTATTTTCAGAATATAATTTTTTTTATATATTTTTTTTTCTTTTTTCTGAATATTTGTTATTTTTTTTCTTAAATTTTTTTTTTTAAGTTTTTTAAATTTTAAAAGAATAAATATTTTAAAACCTGATAAAATTTATTTAAGAACAATTATGAGAGATTTTAGAAATTTGAACAATTTTTTTGATGAATTATTTATTTTATGAACAATTATGATTTATAGAGATATGATTCATAATTTTTTTATTTTATGACCGTTTTTATGTAACACATCATACTTTGAGATTGTTTTTAATCGAGATATTATTTGTGGTGATTATAAAAGTCAAATTTAAAGTAATTTTTTAAAATAAATATTTTTTTTATATAAAATAGTTTTATAATTAATAAAAATAAAAAAGTTAGTTAAAATAAAATAAAACTATTTTTGATATAAAATTGATTTTTTAAAAATATAGTTTTAAAAACTATTTTTTTTTATAAAATTGGTTTTGAAATTGATTTTTTTAAGAAAATAAAAAATTGGTTTTAAAGAAATTGATTTAAAACTGTTTTTTTTAAACTATTTTTTTTTGAAAAATCGATTTAAAACCGAACCGATCCACTTATAAACCGATTTTTAAAAAATAAATTGGTTTTATGAACCAAACCGAACCATATATATGGTTCAATTTGGTTTGATTTATGATCAATGAACACCCCTAATACTAATAACATACGAAACGAAAACCAATGCCGCTTTAACAGCTTCCTAAACTAACTAAACCAACCAAAGTATAATAGAAATTCAATGCCAAAACTAACATCACCTAACATCTAACTTACTTCATTTCACTAACTAGTTTCAATCATTAACTACTAACAAGCTCATAAACAATAGCAGTCATAAATGCACTTGCAATCACCATTTTTAATCATCCAATACATCCATAGCAATGAAGAACTCTTCAACCAAAAGATCGGAACGCAGTGCCCCTGGAAACACGGTTAACGACCTCATCTACTTTCTTGATAAACTGTAAAATAAAAACTCAGTCAGTAAATTACAACTTCTTTTTTAACTGAAACACTTCCATTCAAGTTAAATTTCGTTTTCCAATTTTCAATCTAACAGAACACACAAACGGAGAGTCCATGATAACTAACCTACGACAAGGCATACCGAATCATAACAAGTCTATTAACTAAAATTCAATTCACTACTAACTCAATTTGATAGAACATCCCTGCAAATGCAAAGCCCAATTCACATTTAAGTTAATCACTTTTTAATCAAAAACTAATTAATCAAACTAATTTAACAGCTAACATTTTTCTCACAACATTCATTAACAACAATAGTGTTTTGCATCTACTGCAGAGCCAAATTCAAACAGAAACTAAACTCAATTTCAAGCTCATCATAATTTCATTTTCATTTGGAATTTCACTTACATTTGATAACTAACCCATAACTAACTTAACGATTTAATTAATAGAAACTAACTGATTTGAGCTAGGAAGATTTAAGAGAGTTAATCTCTATTGAATCCAATTCCTATATAACTTATGGTCAGTTTGTTTTATCTTTAAAAAAATGGATTTTTTCTTTGTATTTTTGAAAATAGATTTTACAAAAATGTTTTTCAAAATATTACAAGTTTTTCTAAATTTATTTTTTATAAATTAAAAGATTGAATTGTTCATTATATAACATAAATATACATTATTGAAGATCAATACATAGTCAAAATCACAATTTTTTTTAAAAATTGTATCTCAAAAATGATTTTTAGAAAAAACTATTTGAAATAGCTTCAAAATTAAGTGATTTTTTAAAATTTTGATATCCAAAAAAGTTTCGATAAAATGATAAAATATCTAAAATAGCATTTTAAGAATAACTATTCAAACAAAATTTTCATTTGAAGCTTTTATGAAAAGTTTCTTTGTAAATTTTTTTTACGCTAAAATATATAACACTATAAAAATCATTTTTAAAAAAAGCCAAAACAAACGGGTCCTTAATCATTCACCTTAATCAAGTTTTCAATCATCATTTTCACAGAATCAAAATTTCACAAGTATAATTCAGTTTTACCTCTCTCTCTCTCTATTCACTGCAAAAAAGCTCTCTCTCAATCTCACACAAACCTCACGAACAATCTGCAATTCAACAATTTACTGGCACCGTAACAAGAAGTGCAACAAGCAGAAAACGCACTCACACACGGACACACACCTTCGAAAAAAGCACCGTGACGCAACCAAACTCACATGTGAGTTCAACAGAAGAAGCAAGACGAAGAAGAGGTAGAGCAAGGCAGAGGAAGAATTGTACCTATTTACGTCGCTGCGTCGAAACAGGTGATTATTTCGCTTCAATCCGCAATTAGCATCAAGTGTGCTTTTTGGATATTTGTTGTTGAATTTGTACCGCTGAATAAACTCTGAACACGATGCCATGGCTGGTCATTGAAAGCGCATAAGCTGAAATAAAAGCGGTACTATGCGACACGTTCCTTGAGCTCTGAGATATGAAGAAGTTAAATCCACCATGTTGAACTTTGAAGACGATTTCCAAAACGCGAATCATGATGCGAGAAGATGTTATCCATGTTCGAGATGCTGATTAATCTAAAAAGCGATGAGAATCTCCACAAACGTGAACCCCTTAGACGGTTGTGAAGAATGAAATATCCTTGAACGCCATCCATGAATCGAACGCTCAGAATCTGAAATCCCAATGATGTTGAATCCTGAAACATGAGCAAAGTCGATGCCAGAATGTGATGATGTAATCATTATCAATCATAGTTTTTTTTCAATAGGTTTTCTTCTCAGCCATGTCCCAGCTTTTCCCAAAAGCACTTTTTCCCTTTCAGTGGCGCACGAGCCTTAGGATAAGGGAATTATGATTTCGGTTTGGGCCTAAGGCCCAAACAGTTTGATCACTCATGCACATGTTTGTTTCCTCATACACACTCCCTCTAAGGATCTCTTCCCTCTATTCCTGATGTCCTTTATGTTGAGGGATTATTGCATAATTTGTTATCCATAAGTCAATTAAGTGATAATGATTATGATATTATCTTAAATCATAAAACGTGCAAGGTTGTCGATCAGGAAAAAGACACAATCCTTTTCACTTGAAAGAGGAAAAACAACGTTTATAAAATAAAACTTTTAGATTTGAAAAACCAAAATGTGAAATGTTTGATGTCTGTTAATGAAGGGCAATGAGTATGGCATAGACGCTTGGGTCACATTAGTTTGAGGAGGATTTTCTCAGCTGAATAAACTTGAGTTAGTCAGAGGCTTGCCTAAGCTGAAGTTCTCTTCAGATACTCTTTGTGAAGCATGTCAGGAAGAGAAATTTTCTAAAACCACTTTCAAAACCAAAAATGTTATTTCCACCTATAAACCTCTAGAACTTCTACACATTGACCTTTTTGGACATGTTAAGACAACGTCAATCAATAGTAGGAAGTATGGACTTGTCATTGTTGATGACTACAGTCATTGGACATGGGTGAAATTCTTGAGGCACAAGAATGAGTCACATTCTATGTTCACCAGTTTCTGTTCAAAAGTGTAAAATGAATATGACTCTAAGATTATCAAAGTCTGAAGTGACCATGGTGGCGAATTTGAAAACAAACTTTTTGAATAACTTTTCGACTCTAATGGAATATCCCATGATTTATCCTGTCCTATAACTCCACAAGAAAATGGAGTTGTAGAAAGGAAGAATAGGACTCCCCAATAAATGGCCAGAATCATGATCAATGAGACTAATATGGCTAAGCACTTCTAGGCAGAAGCTGTGAATATAACATGTTACTTTCAGAATAAAATCTACATGAGACGAATTCTGGAGAAGACTCCTTATGAACTGTGCAAGGGAAGAAAACCCAACATTGCATATTTTCATCCTTTTGGATGCTCTTGCTTTATTCTGAACACTAAAGAAAATCTTAACAAGTTTGACTCTAAGGCACAAATGTGTATTATGTTGGGATACTTAGAATGTTCTAAAGGATATCGAGTATACAGTACATAAACAAAAATTGTGGAAGAATCAATTCATGTCAAATTTGATGATAAGCTTGACTCTGAAAAGTCAAAGCTAGTTGAGAAATTTGCAGATCCGGAGATCACACTTGCAAGTTCTAACGAAAAGACAATTGGTTCTAAAGAAGCAGAAAGAGGAACTTCATAAGCACCCGAACGCACAACCAATTTGAAAAGACAAAGAAGTAGACAAAATATTTATGAAGAACAATTCTGGGAAACAAGGATGAACCTGTCAGAATAAAATCAACATTCAATGTTTCTGAAGAAACACTACTGGGACTAGTATCTCTGATAGAGCCAACATCCTATGACGAAGCTCTTCAAGATAAAGAATGGATTATGGCAATGAAAGAAGAACTTGATCGGTTTTCCAAAAATGACGTTTTGAATCTTGTACCAAGACCCAAGGAAACCCATGTGACTGGAACTAAATGGGCTTACAGAAACAAGCTAAATGAAAAGGGTGAAGTTGTCAGAAACAAAGCACAACTGGTGGCACAAGGTTATAGTCAACAAGAAGGAATTGACTACAATAAAACCTTTGCTCCAGTCGCTAGGTTAGAATCTATTCGTCTCCTTCTATCTTTTGCTGTAAATTATTCCATTAAATTATATCAAATGGACATCAAAAGCGCGTTTATGAATGGTTACATTTCTAAAGAAGTGTATGTCCATCAACCTCCTGGCTTTGAAAATTCAAAACTTCCAAACACATGTTTTCAAACTTAAAAAATCTCTTTACGGTCTGAAACAACTCCCAAAGCTTAGTATGAAAGACTTAGTTCATTTCTTCTAGAAAATGATTTTATCAGAGACAAAGTGAGCTCCACTCTCTTTTGAAAAAACATCAGAAGCAATCTTATGATTTGTCAGATTTATTTTGATGACATAATATTTGGATCTGCTTGCCAAGATTTTTCGGAGTTAATGCATGTAGAATTTGAGATGATTAATGCAAGAACTGAAGTTCTTTATGGGCATTCAAATCAATCAAACATCAGAAGCCACGTATGTCTATCAAAGAAAATACATAAAAGATCTTCTAAAGAAATTTGACATGTTAGAAAGCAAGTCAGCCAAGACTCCCATGCATCCTACTTGCATTTTGGAGAAGAAAGAGGTAAGCCAAAAGGTTTGTCAGAAACTCTATCGTGGTATGATAGGTTATCTCCTTTATCTGACTGTTTCTCATCCTGATATATTATTCAACGTATATCTATGTGCTAGATTTCAGTCAGATCCAAGGGAATCTCACCTAACTGATGTTAAGAGAATCCCTATGTATCTGAAAGGAACACCTAACCTTTCCTTGATGTATAAGAAAACATCAAAGTATAGGCTTTTTTGTGATGCAGATTATGATGGAGATAGGGTATAACACAAAAGCACATATGAGAACTGTAAATTTCTAGGAGGAAACCTCATCTCATGGGCAAAAAAAAGACAACCAACCATTGCACTGTCAACTGCAGAAGCTGAGTATATCTCAACTTCACTTTGCATCACTCAGATACTCTAGATGAAGAATCCGCTTGAGGACTTTCAGATCTATGAGAGTAACATTCCTATATTTTGTGATAATACTGCTGCTATCTGCTTAAGTAAGAATCCAATTTTACATTCTAGAGTGAAGCACGTAGAAATTAAACACCACTTTATTAGAGATTATCTTCAGAAAGGGACAATTATTTTAAAATTTATAGATACATATCATCAATGTGCTGATATCTTTACAAAACCCTAAGTTGAAGATAGATTTCTCTTCATTCTGAAAATTTTAAATATGGCAGATTTCCCAGAATGACTTTATGCATGTGCTTTTCATCTTTGGTGTTAAATTAGATTTTGACTCAAGCATATGATGTTTATCTTATTCTGATTCTGATACTTCTATAAGTTAGAAGATATCCTTATCAGAAACCTATCTAGTCATAAGCCTTTTGGTATTCTTGACTCAAGAAACATCAACAAGTGGTCACTCAAACGTGTGGCTCTGGCTCTTCTAGACACCTGTCTAGCTCAGAACTCAAGGGCCAAACTATTGAGTTTCCCTCGAGCAATGTGCAAATCTTGAGATTAGACACCCATCATTAGCTGCATTTAATTCTTCCCACGTTTGTCAAAACTCGGTTTTAGCAATAATGAATTTTTCTGTTCCCTCTCAACTAACGCGGTTGTTTTTGCATATTTGTACTTGTGTTTATATACTCTCACGACTCCCACATTCACACTTTCACTACTCACAACTTACACAAACCCAAAATCCAAACTTCTCTGCAACTTCTCTTCATCTCCTTCACTATAACATCAACATGAATGCTCAAGAACAACAGGTTTTTGAATTCTCTCAACAAATGAACACCACTTAATAACAAGTCGAAGCTCTACAACAAGTTGCAACCTCTACTCCTGCTCCAACAATAACTTCCTATCAAGAACCCCATGTTCTTAATCATCCTTCCCACATAAACCTTTCAACTCCCTTTGAACAACTTGAAGTTCTTTGTGAGTTACTGTTGGATTTTGACAACCTCAAGGGAAATGGCATGGACCTAACACCAGAACTGGAAAATCAATGGTGGCTCACTTATTTCAACAGTCTTTATGGCCCCATCTACACTAACCTGGTGATGGAATTTAGGATATTCGCGACTATGATGACCATTATATTATGTTTCATGTTCTAGGAATCAAGATGGTCATCACTGAGAAATCCATAGCTGTACTTCTGAATATGGTAAAGGGTAGGGGAAAAATAATTTACAACATAAACCCTAGGCCTAAGTATATGTCCCAAGAAGTCATCCTCACCATCTTCTCTCAGAACCCAGAAGGAAGAAACCCTAAGAATCGAGAGCTTCAAAAGCATCTAAGAGAATGGCTCAAGATCATTCTAGGATGCATTCACCACCGTCCTTCATCCAGCTCCTCTGATTATGTCAACACAGATCAGAAGTGCATTCTCTAATGTCTGCATAAAGGTATGAAGCTCAACCTTCCCTTTATCGTCTTCAAATATCTCAGAGATTCTGTCAGAGACACAAGGAACAACATGGAGCCTAGGAACTACATCCCTCTGAGAAGATTAATTTCAGAAGTTCTGATTGAGAATGGTCTGGTGGACCATCTCATCTCTCTAAATCTGATGGAAGACGTCGCTGTGGATGTTGGGAAGCCTCTCAATGGGAGGAATCTGAAGAGCATGGGTCTGATTGACAAGGTCCATGTCAAACCCACAAGAAACACCTCTTCAGAAGTTCTGAAGGACCAAAGGGAGAAAGCTAATGAGATGCATCTCTTCTCAAAGATTGATCCTCCATAAGTCATCGCATGTTACTTGCAGGATCTGGAAGCTCAAGAATATGACATCCCTAGCTTCAACTTAGACTAGCTCCATGATCAACCCCCAACTTCCTGAAGAGAAAGAGGGAACCTTCTCAGAAGAAGAAGAGTCTCAAGTTGGGAGAGTCTTTAGCGACTCAGAAGACGCCAATGCCTATGACTTCTTCAGCACTTTCACGTAAGTCACCTATCTCAGAATCTCCTCTTACTTTTGGTTCTAGGAAACTTGCCTCATCACTCCCTCTTCTACCCCCCACACTCTCAACCACTGTTACAACATCACCCACCTCACCTTCCACACATACTATAGCTCCTAAAGCAAAATCTAAACCTCAATAACTAACAATTCCTTCTTCATCTAAACCAACACCCTATATACCCATCCTTTATGAACCAAATCCATCAGAAACCACAACATCTAACACCATCCCTCTTAGAACCATCTCACCTTCATCTCCCTTACCTCTTTTCAACCTCCAAACCACATCCATACCCCACTCTGAAGCCTTACTGTTTAACAAACCCTTATCACCATCACTCTCCTCCACCCCTAGCTCCCCTCCTTATTATGACCTCTCTTCTAACATTGAACACTCTAGTTCAGATAACTCTGACCCACCTTCCCCAAACTTTGAAGACCTTTAGGACACATCTGACTTTGAAAAGACTCTCTCTGTACCTGAACCATCTGAACCCATACCTGAACCATCTGAACCTATTCTCGAGCCCTCTGAGCCTGACCTCACTTTACCTACCTTTGATGAGGCACTAGCCAAGTTCTCAGAGAGTTCCGTTTTGATATTTAAGAAGCTCTCTGACAAATCAAGCGTTAGTGACAATCCTTTTGAAGTAATGACTCACTAGAACGGGTTCATCAGACGGATGACTTCTGAAGTCTTCAAGCTGAAGGGATTATCTAAGAAAGTCAGAAATGACTTTACTAGAGGTGCTGAGGAGAAGATGGAGGCTCGTATGGAAAAGGAAGATGTTGAGAAGGCAGAAAGGGAAGTTGTAGAGAAAGCAGCTGCAGAAGCTGCTGCCAGGGAGACAACTGAGAAAGTCGCTGTAGAAGCTGCATCCAGAGAACAAGCTGAAGCTGAAGCAACATTGGCCACTGAAGCTGTATAGAAATCTGCTGAAGATGTTGAGAAGACCATAGAGGTTTCTCTGACTCAAGGAGAGTCATCAATAACTGACCTTGCTCCTCTAGTCATCAAGAATCTGGAAGAGTTGTAGAAAGAACAACAACTAGTCAGAGCCAGACTCGACAAACAGGATCAAGTCAACTCCAACATTCAGAGTCTGCTAGTTGAGCTTCTTCAAAGGACGCCTTCTCCTCCAAGCCCTTTGACACTCTAGGTTTTTTTTATGTAATATTTTTTTCTCTAAGTGTTTTTGCCTCTAAGGCCTTATCTTTTGTTATGTATTATGTAAAGTCTTTCCTTATCAATGAAATTTTTTAAGTTACTTACGTTTTGAGTCTGACAAAAAGGGGGAGAATTAAATAGAAGTCTTTTGATGAAGTAATATATCTAACTCTCAGAAATGCACTGCTTACATTCTAACATAATTTTTTTGCATAGACTAAGTCACTTTTCAGGATCTATCTAAAATAAGTGAAACTGAAACCTTATCTGAGAAACTACTAAATTAAGTCAAGCAACCTAAGAAAATCTGGTAAGAAATTCTCTACTCCAGAAACCCATATTTGATACTAAATATATCGTTAAAAAATGTTTTCCAAGTATTAGAGTTAAGGGAGATTGCTAATCTCAGGGGGAGTCACCTTTATATCTGACTCTGATCATTTTTTTTTTGTATCTCTGAAAGTACTTATTGTTTCATCAAAATTCTAAGTTTTGTCATCATCAAAAAGGGGGAGATTGTTAGAACAAGATTTTGATTCTGCAATATATCTCTAAGTTTTGATGATAACAAAGAATGAAACAATTTGGTATCATAACAATTGTTCTTAAGTGTGCATGATTCTAAGTTAAAATGACTCTTATAAGTCATCTTCTGATCTTCAAGAAACGAATATCTGGCATTTGATCCAGTCCAAGAAAAGCTGACCCATCACAAAGAGAAATCAGATCTGACTCTAAACAGAATGCATCTGAGAAGAAATCAACTGAAGAATCTGACTTTGAGATTCAAGCTCTGTATCTGAAGACTGCAAGAGATATCTGAAGACTGCAAGAGATATCTGAAGACTCTGCAAGAGAGATCTGAAGACTCTGCAAGAGATATATGAAGACTCTGCAAGAGATATCTGAAGACTGCAAGAAATATCCGAAGACTCTAACTTTGAAGATTATGATCATGCTCACTCTGATACATGCTCAACACGCCATCATATATCACCTAATCAGAAAGTTACGCTGGAAGTATTCAAAGTTGTAGTATAATTCCTTTTAAGGAAACAATGGATTACGCTCTAATACTGCTATCGAAAGGACAAGAAATTTACTACCTTTAACTCCCACAGCCAGAACGAAATCTCCATTTATTTCCCCCTAATGGTATCATATCAAGTGCTATATAAAGGCATTCTTACAACTTTATGAATACACAACTTTGACAACAACATTCTCATACTACAAATACTTTTCGCTATCATTGTTGTAAGAAATAGTTTCCATACAAGAGTTGTTGCTCAATATTGTATGGTTGTGTTTCATTGTACTTAAAGTGTGTTTATACTGCTAATCTAGAAGCATATAGTCAAACACTTATATTCCTGAAATTGCTTGTAATTCCTCAAATGAATTGTTTAAGTCTTTAGACTTGAGAGGAATAAGAGGTTGTTAAACTCTTAGACGAATTTTGTAATCTGTTGAGATTAGTGGATTAAGTTCTTATTGAAGGCGAAATCACCTTGGCCGGGTGTGTAGCACCTCAAATTTGCACCTCTCATTTGTACATACATTTCATTTTTAGGTCATTAAGATTGCATTAGCATTGCATAGCATGTTACATCTCATCAGGCAAGACTGGTCAGGAGATTCAACTGTGCAAGGCAACAAGAGCATTTTTCCATGAGATGAAAGCCATAGGGTGGTTCCAATGAGCTTACATGACTCAAGGATCATTTTGAAGCAACTTGGCCAAGTGTTGAAGGCTCAGAACTCATCAGTGCATGTGCAAATCATCTGAGGCCCATAAAAGTCAACTGCAAGTCAACAGCAAAGTCAACTGTGGATTTGGAGGTGGGAAATGATTAGAGATGCTTCATTCATGTTCAAACAAGTCTCATTTGACATTTCAAACACTCACATTGAAGAATTTGAAGTCAGGTCAAGACTTTCCCAAAATAGCAAGTGACCTATAATTTGAAATTTCCAAAAATGGAAAGGTTTTGGACCAACTTCAACTCAAGCTGACATCATCAAGAAAGCTTCAAATGAAATTTTGTCCAACATGAAAGTTGAAGATCTTTCTCTCCCATTTCCAAAAAGTCCAAGATCATGAATTTCTAATGGGTGGTTGAGGAGATATGATCTAATCATGGCAAAGTGTGATTAAAACTTCAAATGGGCATAACTTTTGAACCAAGGCTCCAAATTGGGTGGTTCTTTTTGCATTTTGTTCCTCATAACATGTAGTTTCCAAAACATCCATTACATGACATGAATTCCACTTGCATGATCATGTGCTCACTCATGAAGTTTTGTGAAGGAAAATTCATAAAATCATTTTGGATGATCATATGCTTAAAAAACCATTTCCAAAGGGTGCATGGGCCTTGTTTAAGTGGTTTTGGATCAACTTTGATACTGTTCACGTGGCTACCTCATGCATGGGGGTGAAAAACACAATTGGTGCATACACTTCATAACTTGCTAATCTCACTTAGCTTTGGCTTAAACTTGATTTCAGAATCATTAGCAAGGGATATATATTGTTAATCATAACTGCATTCATCATTAACCACAGTTTTCAGATCTAGATTCAAAAATCAATCAAATTTTTCTCTCAAAATATTTTCCAAATTCTTCTCACAAAAGCCATTTCTATTGATGGATTCATGATGAGGAAGCATTTCTGAGCAAGTTTGAACGTGGATTTAAGAGAATTCGTGCCATATTTCTCCATACTTGAAGCTTGAAGGTTCAATGGAGTTTGCAAATTGAGCTAAATTCGTGCGTGCTGGAGCATTCAATTCATCATCAATCACTTCAACAAGCATTGTAGAAGAGATTTGAGCCATTGTTGAGCTTTGTAGAGCACGATTCCAGGTTCTGTTCTTCAAAGAGGTCAGGTTTCGAGTTCAATTATTCTCCAATTCATTATGATATTCATGTAGATATTTGATTGGTGATGATGCTGGTATAAAATTTGAGTGAAATGGTGCATTATTCATGAAGATACATGTGTTTGAAGTTTTGTGCACAAATCTTATTTCCTTCGATTTGAGCTTGTTATGATGATTCATGTTTAATTATTGTTTGATCTTGCATGAGCATGAAATGATGAACCGTTTGGTGTTAAAATTTTTGATTTCTGGACGTTTTCTGGAAAATCTGGAATTGGCGCATGAAGTTCATGCAATCTTCATCTTCAACCTATGAAGATCATCACGTTTCCAAATTCGCTTTGAATTTTCTACGAATTTTCTACCACTGTTCATGTTTAGCTACGAATTTTGGGAATTGTTTCCAGCGCTAGGGCTTAAGTCAAAACACGCTGTTTTAGGTTGGGCGCCAAATTCAAATGTGGCAAGGGTTCGATACTGAGCGAGCGAAATTTTCAAATTGCCTTCCATTTTCCATGTTTCCCTCCATATTTGGCCATGCTTGGTTCATTTGATTTCAAATTTTTTCTTCAACTTAGAAAAATCATAACAAATTAAAAATTGATCCAATTTCATCCCAATTTTTTTGCAAAATGCTCCTTATTCTGTCTAGTTTTTTATGAGCATGAATTTGCAAGTTGTGCATGGCTGGAAAAATAATTTGTCCTAGGATGATTGAATACATATGCATGTGTGATATTGCCTTGTTCTTTCCATCATAAAATGATAAAAAATAATCCAATGGCTTTGAAATTTTGTGTGTAGTTTCTTAACATGGTGATTGACATTTTGGCTTTGGTTTGACATTTTTCTCATGTACCAATTCTGTTCTGTGCTTGTGTTTGTAAGACCCCAATTTTGGCCCTAAGATCCCTCATGGCCCATATCATATCATATCATGGCCTCAAGGATCACTGCATGCCCTAGTTTCCCTCCTAGTGGGTGGTTTGTCTTGTGAGTGTGGTTCTTGATCACCTAGCATGCTTTGCATTTGTATATCTTTGCTTTTCATATGTTTACTAACCAAAAGTACAAAAATATTGTCAGCTAACCATGTTACTTGCAGATGAAGCAATCATCAGTCAAACAGTCAAATCAGTCATTAAACAGTGGATGGTGGCCATTCTTGCAGAATTTGGGCACCATGATCATTAATCAAGAGTTCATATATGTTGTGATATCATTTGGAATCAAGATCTCAAGGAATTAGGGTTTGGAATTCATCAGAAGTGGTTCAATCAAGCAAAACCCTAGAAAAGTCAAACTTGGTCAACTGTGGATTTAATCAGTGATTTGATGGTGGGAATTGGTTTGAGGGAGCTCATTCATGTCCATATAGGCCTCATATATCATGGCAAACATCATCATGGAATAATTTGAAGTCAAACAGAAAATTTCCCAAAATAGAAACTTGACCTGTAATTTTAACTGCCAAAAATAGTAACTTCTTGATCCTAAACTTACATCATGATACAAGCTTCAAATGAATTTTTTCCCAACATGAAAGTTGAAGATCTTGTTCTCCCATTTCCAAAAAGTCCAAGAACACTCAATTCCCATGTATGGTTTGCAAGTTATGATCAATTCATTTTCAAAAATTTGTGAACTTCAAAAGGCCATATCTCTCAAACCATTTGGCCAAATTTGGTGAGGTTTTTTCCTACAAGTCATATTTGATCCCCTCTTTCCAAAAATGTAACCCTCATGCACCAAAACCTCATGGATCAAAATGGCCTTTTTGGACTTGCATTAATTAATTTCAAGTGTGGTGCAAAAGTGATTTTGTGAAATAACCAATTTTAACACATTTGGCCAATTGGAATAGGTCTGAAATGTCATTTGGGACATGTTTGCAGGCCCATTTTCGCAGCCAGCACCATTCACCTCACCACTTAAGTGAAAATTGCACAATTAGCAAAACACTTCAATTATGCAAATTTCCCATTACCACTTTGATTAATTGAGCTTAGCTTCATTAAACAGCCAATATAAAGCTCTTTTTCTGTCCATTCCAACCCTAGCAGCCACTCCATTCTAACAGAAAAAACCATTCTCTCAAAAATCTCATTTTCTACATTTTTGAAATTCTGCCAAAAACCTTCAAAGCATACGAGTTTGTTTTGGTTTGTTCATCAGTTGCCAACATTTTTGAAGCATTCTCAATCCTCTTTTGGTGACTGTAAGCAAGGAATCCTCAGCTGCTACTCAAGCTCATTCCCATGGCAGATCTTGGTTGCAGCTAGAAGCAAGGCTGTTGAGCTAAAACTCGTGCATCACTCACCATTTGGAACTGCAAGCTTCAACTGTTTCAACCTTTCATAGCCAAATCCCAACTGTTTCATCACTACCTTCCAAATCAAGTAAGTTTTCGAATCTCACCATTTGTAAAATCATGCTATGCATCTTGAAGACCTTGCCTTGCTGATCACTTTGAAACTTAAATCGTGTGAAATAGTTGAGTAATGAGTGAGATATTTGGAAATGAAATTTATTGTTCATTGTTGTTTCTGCTCGATTCATGCTGGATAACTTGATTCCATGAAAATGGTTGTTGGATTTGTGATGAGTGTTGTGTGATGAGTCAAATGCTATGCTGTATGTCCATTTCTGGGAAAATGATTTCATGATTTTGATGAAGAAGACGAAGTACTGTAGCAAAACCCTAAAATATTTTCCAGAATTTCGTGTTTGGTCTGTTTGCATGATTGTTGTTACTGTTCCATCGCCTGGCCAATCAGGACATTCCATTTGCATGTGTAAAACGCGGCGTTTCACTAACTTGTCCAGATTATTACAAAAATGCCATCCCCGGTTTTATTAATTCAATTAAAATCATTTCATTTCAATTTTTATTTTACTTTGTTACACAATCTTACAAAAATCATAACTCATCCATTTTAATTCCAAAATTCATGAAATTTTTTGCATTATGCTTTGCTTGATCTCTACTTTTTTATCATGTTTTTTCCTGATTTTTTGGATAAGTGGATTTTTAATGGTATTAGGGTTTTGTTCATGTGTCAATATTTTGTACCTTTTACCAATTCAATTGTGAAATGATGATGATATATCCAATGGCCTTGAAATTTTTTTGTACACAAACTAGACACATTCATGGTGATTTTGGTGTAGAGTTTGTAAATTTATCTTATCTGGATTGTGAGTTATGAATTTTTGAAGTAGGGTGTGACAATTTGTGTCACACCATTGATGTGCAACTTCATGATTTTTGATACCATGCTTCTTGACCTCTAATTGATCTGATTTTTTGCATGAGCCTACTCTTGGATGTCTTGTTTACATGTGATTTTTTGTGGATTTATTTGTGGCATTTTCCAATTGATTGAGATTTTTGTCCCCTGTTTGACCAAAATGTTGACTTTTGTGATACATGTTGCCATTTCATTTGTGAAATTCTCATACTTTATTATATGGACATGAAATTTGACATGTAATTAGTAGACATCTTAAGCTTTGCCATGGTGTTGATCCCATTCATTTATTATATGTTATCACTGAGTTATGAATTTTTGAAGTTGATGCATGTTTGGTTGACTTCTTTGAGCATGTTTGAAATTGTTTTGACTTCCTGATTTTCATTGACTATCTTCCCATGATCCAAATGAGCTGAAATTTTATATGCATATCATGTTATGGATTGTGATTGAACATGAATTATTTGATAATTTTTTGAATTGTTTATGATTGGTTTTGAGTTAAGTCTTGCTGTTGACTTCTATGAGCTTTCATTTGCCATGCTTTGACTTCTTTTGCTTATGAAATGATGATGATGCATGATATGAACATGAAACCAATTGGGTTTGATTATTAAATGTTTGAATTTGATTTTGATTGGATACCACTTGCTGTTTTGACTTTCTCATTCTCTTTTGACCCTAGGCTTGTCCTAGTGGTCTCATTGCTTATGTTTGAGTTCATGTTTTCAGGTTGAGAAGCAATTACCTCAAAGAAACTTATACAACTTGATTGAGCTTGATTGTTTATGATGAGCTAACCTCTTTGTTTTGTAGGTGGCTTGACTCATATGACTTGAGTCTTGTGCTTTGCACATTTGTCTATTTGACTGTTGACTTCTGTTTCCTTTTGCTTTGACTTTTGAACTGTGTACTGATTCTGTTTGACTATTTCAGGTGCCTTTAGTTGCTTATTTCTTGAACTTGCTTTGCTTTGCTATTTAGCAAATTTGCATTGAGGTATAATCCCTTTTCTTCATGTAGTCTGGAAGACCTGGCCTGTTATTTGGCCAGGCAACTGTCTGAAGTCCTCCTTAAGAGGCAATGCTTGTGTGTGTTTATATTTGTCCCAAGCAGGAAAAGTCCTTTAAATAAGGCAATTGGTAGAATCCAAGAGATAAGCAACCTATCTCCTACTATTCTGTGAGTCTTCTCCTTGCTCCCATTACATGGTTGTAGCATTGAGATCCAAGCCCAAGATCTATAGAGTCTTATTTGTGGAGAGAGTTCCTACTTTCTGAACTCCCACACCTTCTGATATTCAATGCTCTCCCTGACCTGGGATAAGAGCAATGAGGCACACCCCTCATATCCTTTCATCTGCTTCACCTTAGCCCCTCAATGGCAAGGTTAAGAGCACCATTGACCCTATTCCAGTTGGCTTCAATGCCTAACCCTTTTGTATGAGCCTCCTTGTTTGGTTATAGTGTGTGCTGATTGCTTTCATTGACTGATTGTTGTTTCATATGCACATGTTTGCTTGCATGCTTTATGCATTTATCATCATTAATTGCTCATTATTGCATGATCATCTCATTTGTCTTTGTGACATCATTTATCATTGTTTGTTTCCCATTGAGAACAATTGTAAGACCATTCCTTTGGCCATTGTTTCTATGATATGGAAGTGAGTTGTAAGACCATTTCATTGGCCACTCATCTTATCTTTGCTTGATGCATTTGTTTGTTGTATGTGAGGATACAATTGTAAGTCCGTGTAATTTGGCATTTGTATTCCTATGATCATATGTTGGAAGTTAGAGTAAGCCCAGATAGATTGGCATCTGACATCCATGTTTTGCTTCTGTTTGTTTATGTGAGGATGCAATTATAAGTCCCTGTAAGTTGGCATTTACTTTCCTGTGATCATATGTTGCATTTGTTTGATTGTATGTGAGGATGCAATTGTAAGTCCGTGTAATTTGGCATTTGTATTCCTATGATCATATGGTGGAGGTTAGAGTAAGCCCAGATAGATTGGCATCTGACATCCAAATGTTTCCTTTGTTGGAGATTGGTATAAGTCGAGACAGATTGGCATCCGGTATCCACTTTCTTTTCATTTTCTTTGTTAAGGAGATTAGTGTAAGACCATTGAGTGGCCTCTGATATCCATTCCTGTTTTAGGAGATTGGTGTAAATCCATCTATTGGTATCCGGTATCCGCTTTTTGTTTGTGAGATTGGAGTAAGACCATTGAGTGGCATCCGGTATCACTTGTCTGTTTACTTTGTTATTGCTTATTGCCCATTCCAAAGGACACACTTGAATCATCTTCTATATGATCTCAAGAGGTGAACCTTCTAAGAAGTTTTACAATCCATTTCCATCCATTCATCCTCATTATGTCCTAAACCTTTTCACACTTTACTTTCAAATTTGAGATAGATATTGTGCAAACATTTTCATGTTTTCAAATTAAAAACCTGGACCCAAGTCCTTGACTTTTTTTTCAAACTCCATTTCATAATACTTCTTTGAATTAATCTTAATCATACTTTGATTCCACTTTCATAATCATAATCAATTAACTTCACCCATTCAATGTTTTTGTGGCTTTGTCCATTGTTAATCTTTTCATACATGAGCTATAGGTTTGATTTATCTTAGTTGGTTGATGTCAATCTCACCTATTTGTCCTTAGTTGATTGAATTGTAAGTCTTCCTTGCTTATTATAGGGTTAACCCCTCACTAGCAAGTTGAAGCTGTTCTCACATGGTGGACTTGTTGTTTGTATAAGGTTGAGTTTTCTCCCGTGGATAACGTAAGACCTTAGGGCTTGTGTTTAAAATTGAATCCACTAACTTTTGGAAGTTTTTAGCCGAACTACGGCGTTTTGATCCTTACCTTTGATGGAAGGTACGTAGGCAACGGGTTCATCCGTTCAAACCCAATAAAAATTGTATATTCTTTTCTCATCATCCCAATCATGTTTGCACAATGTTTATGTCATAACAAATAACAATTTTATTCAACAAGTGTGAAAAGGGCTCCCTAGGAGTACCTAGGACGTGATGGGTGCCTAACACCTTCCCATTGCGTAATTTACCCCTTACCCAGACTCTCTGATCTTTTTATTAGTTTTCTACGTGTAAAACTTCTTAGGCTTTTGTTCGCTTTTTAGCCAGTCCTTTGGATAAATAAAAGTGCGGTGGCGACTCGAAATTCATTGTATCTCTTGCTTATGATTTAATCGATAGATCATATAGCGACGAATACACCGCTACAGAAAAGTGGCGACTCTGCTGGGGATAATCTCTGGTTGGTATTGCCTACTTTTCACCCTTGTTGTGCTATATTGTTATTTGTTATATGACATATTTTTGTACAATTTGGGATGACTGTATTGATTGTAATGTGTGAATTGCTTGATATACAATTGCTGTTTGCTTTGGTGATCTGTGAGATGAGTTCTGTACCCGAACTCGAGTGCATTCTAGGATAGGAGAATGGCATAGTCTTGTTGACTGGTGTGGAGTATTCCTTAGCCAGTTGACTTGCGAGCCCATTCACTTGGTGGAGGTCATGTTGGATTAATAATATCACACAAGTTATTTGTGGTTAGGCATTATTCTTTTAATCATGTTCCGCAGAAGCCAAGGACCGTAGTTTACCAAACCCATCTTGGCGTATTTTTAGGACCGTAGTGCGGAGGTCGTTCAGATGTCAGTTCTGATACGATTGTCACGCGATACTACACTCATAAGAGTTTCTCTTGAGAATATTCTTGGAATACGAGTATTCGTTCCTCCGATAATATTCGAAAGATGGAACGATGATTATGGGAACCTCTGGTAGAACATGTCTGACAGGTTTAAACCCTAGTACACTCCCTTTGGGTGGTTCTTAACCGAGACTCCATGCTCGTGACTCTCAACAAACCCTTGATTCATGGTTGAGTCGTTCAGACACCGTTAATATCAATGGATCCCGGATCAGGTGTAAAACCTAAAATCCACCAAAGCGGCTGGTTGATATTAAGGATGCTTGAACCGGTTCATGTACCGTTAATATCAATGGAACTTGGGTGTTGATAAGGTGAAAACCTAAATCCACCAAAATGGATGATTGATATTAGGGATACAATGAGCTTTCCCATGACCTTTGTTTGGTGTGACTTGCTTGATCCTTGAGTGTGATTGTTGCATTCATACATTCATGCATTCATCTGCATCCATGTCATAAAAAAAAAAGAAAATTTTCAAGGAACTCAAAGGAGTTTATTTGCAAAAAATTTCAAACATGAAAAAACCGGGAAAATTTTTTCACCTGATATATCTGATGAGATATTCTCATATACGATCAAAGTGCTTAATATTTCAGAGTTTGCAAATAAAACCCTCGAGTTCCTTTGAAATAAAAAACAAGCATATGCATAAACACTTCATGCATCATTTGCATAAGCAGGTGTTTTGTTCCGGTCTCCCGTCCCGTGGTTCGATCCCCGTGCTCTTCATTTATTTTGAAGACGCACTTTGCCGGTACTATACCAAAGCCATCTCTGCCAGATTTATGGATCATCCTGAGCAAGAGAGTTGTGAACTCAGGGAGATATTTGCCAGACTAAGTACTTTTGATGGATTTATTCCTGGTTAACCAATCCCGGGCTGGCATTGGCTACTGTTCTGGGGCATGTAATGAGCAAGGTTTGTTCATGAGTGGAAGATTCATCCATGCAGATCAACCTGAAGAAGAAGGCTGCTATCTTAGAAGAAGATGCAGAGGACCTGAACAATTTCATCATTCCTGGTGGTGTCTGCCACAATTGGGTCGCTGTGGATGTTCCTACGGTCATCCATAAATCAGCATGATTTGTTCACTTTGTTTAAGACCCTTCTCCCATGCCAAAAGGAGAAGTGATGACATTGTTGGCAGCATTTAAAACAATGATGTTTTCATTCAATTAATGCATCGTTAAACATTTGTTTTCACTTTTTGCTTTTGCATGAAATCAGTGATCACAAAAAACCATAAAAACAAAAATAAAAGCAAACATTTTTCATCTGCATAAATGATTTGTTTGTTTAAAATACAAAAGCTTTTCATTATCCAGAATCATTATGCAGGGATTTCTAAACCCATCGAACATAATGATCCAACGCCATCTCCCAATCTTGAATTCCTTGTATTCGGAGCAGAGGAAGATGATGTTGAAGGGGATTCCTGATGAGATTACCCGTCTTCTTGAAGCACCAAAGGAGCTCATTCGGCTGTATTATGAAAATCAGCAGAACAGTCAAACTGGGGCATTACAAATGTAATAAAAAAAAAGAAAAAGAAAGAGGGTGAAAAAAAAAAAAAAGATGGAAAAATCAAAAATCAGGAATTTTTTTTTCAAAATTCTTCAAGAAGAAAAAAGAAAGATTATACCCTCAAGTCCCTAGTTGACTGATGCTGAATGGATTCAGAGTCGTTATGACCAGCTGAATTTGATTGAAGAGAAAAGATTAACTGCCATGTGTCATGGTCAGTTATATCAGCAGAGAATGAAGAAAGCATTTGATAAGAAGGTCAAGCCTCGTGTGTTCCGAGAAGGTGACCTCGTGCTCAAGAAAGTTTTGTCTTTCGCGCCCGATTCCAGGGGCAAGTGGACTCCAAACTACGAGGGTCCATATGTTGTTAAGAGAGCCTTTTCAGGCGGTGCTTTGATGCTTACAACAATGGATGGGGAGGATTTCACTCGTCCTGTGAATTCAGATGCAGTTAAGAGATACTTTGCCTAGAAAAAAGTATATGCAAAAAAAAAAAAAAAAAAAAAAAAGAAAAAAACAGAATAGCTCGCTAAGTTGAAAACCCGAAAGGGCGGCTTAGGCAAAAATGAGCGTCTCGGTGGAGAACCCGCAAGGGTAATCCAGGCAAAAATTAGAGACTTGAAAAAATAGAATATTTGCATCCCGCTAGATTGAGTACCTCATCCTGGGGCAATCTAGGCAAAAATTAGGGATTTGGCAAGTAACTGCATCCTGACAAGACTTTCTGTTCCACAGTCGTCATTTCGTCAGAAGATTCTCGATTCGTTGTCAACTGAAGCTTCGGATACATCGAGATTCAAATTGGTAGAGAAAGGATCATTATGTTCAATGTAGCCCTCTTCCAATATATATCACTGATTTCAAATTTGTACAGATCTATGGAGTCTTGCCATTTGCAGGCTACCATCCCATCAAATCAATTTGAGCTTTTTATCCAATTATTTGCACTCTTATTTGTTTCAATTCAACAAATGTTTTGCATGTCTTAAATTGATAAAATGTCATTGTTTTAAAACAAATCAAATTTTTCAAAATTGTTGTTTTAAACAAAGTGAACATTCACAATATTGAAAGGATACTCAAGAATATCTCAGTGCTCTCCCGAGGGTGGCATGATCTCCAACAGGTAAGACATTTGTTCATATTCCTGGTTTGGTTGTATCTTCTTTCTTCAGATCCTTGTTGAGGTTGTTCCTCAAGCAGATTTGTTGTTGGGGTTGTTCCCCAGTATAGTCGCAAGCAGAGTGTTGTTGAAGACTTCGTTTTCTCCAGCAGCAATCTTCCCCAACATGGGTGTTTTTCTTGTAGAAGTTTCGGCGGTTGATAGTTTGTCATCTTGGTGCCCCGTCACTTTCTCCAGTGGGTCAATATTCCCAGACTTTATTTGTCTCCTCAACACAGTCACGAGTAGAGCTGTTGTTAATATCCCCATCGGATTCGCGTGCAGAATTGTCGTCACTCTTCCCAGTGCAGTTGCCAGCAGGAGTTGTCCATTTCCTCAGCACGATCGCTTTCTTTTTGAAGACTCGGTAAGTCAGTGGTTTGATACCCGGTACTTTACCTTTTCCCCGGCGAAGTCGTCCGTGGAATTGTTGCTATCTCTCTATCAGAATTTTCTCTTCAACAAAGCAGGATTTATTTTCCTATTCAGTGGTTGATTTGGGTTGACATCCCAGTATTTCAACCATCTTTTCCTCAGCGTAGTCTGCGGAATGTTTGTTGTGGCAGTTTCGCCTGCTGAATACTCCTTCAATCCCCAGTATGGTCGGATGATGGCTCTAGCATCCAGTGAACGGATTGATTTCCTGACTGTCTGTGATCCTCAGTAGAGTGGCTCATATTGCAGAATCTACTTGTTGTGATCAGTTTGCTGTGTATTCTCCCTAAGTGGAGTGGTTTGTTGCAGAATCTACTTGTTTGATCTGTCCTCCCTCAGTGGGTTGTTCCCCAAGAGAGTAGCCGACAGCTTTCCCCAGTAGAGTTGCTTATGCAGTTAGACTCTATTTGGATGGTATCATTCTCCCCCAGTGGGTTGTTCCCCAGTGGAGTTTTGTGGTTTCGCTTCTACAGCAGTTCGTGCTTGTGCAATGCACTTTTTGTTTCTCAGTTGACACTGGGATCCCCTGCAGATATCTTGGATTTTCTCTTGTTCCCCGACAGATTCGTCTTGGTGGCTGTTTCTGCCCGTTGTGACTTTCTGTACCCTGACTGGGTTGTTTCCTGATATCTCTGACTTTCTGCTTCTTCAGCAGTACCCACAGATTTTTGCTTTACAGCATGTAGATCTCCGCAGTTTGGCTCTCCAGTTGGTTCTACCTCTGGAAGTATAATACCGGGCGTTTGGTTCCTGGACCTGTTTGTGTTAGAACTGTCTGTTTTGTCAGCATTCATCAAACATAAATCACGCATATTCATGCATATTCATAAAACATTCAGATATTCATGTTGCATTTATTGCCATATATCCTTTGTTTGTTATTCCCTGCTTTCGGGTGATATAGATCTCTTTACAGATCTCCCCAAGCAGATGTTAGGCGTTTAAAATCTCTCCATATAGAGTCAACCCCATAAGCAGAAAAAGTCTGTCTTTCATTCTGCAGTTCCCCACTGAGATATATCCTCGTGGATGACGGTTTCTTCCGTTTCCTCCCAACATATATATTGGGATGGATTTTCCTATTTGAGTTATATCCTCATTAGGACGTGTCTTGATTCAGTCTGTCTTTTCGGATTATTCCCGAATTGGCTATTTGTCAAAAATATCTTGTGCTTCCCAGTGGGTTATCCCCCAGCGGAATTTTTCTATGGCCTCTACCCTCATACCGGTAGTTATAAGTCCTATTTTTCCTGGCTTCTTGGCAGAATTCGTGGTTATACACCGTTTATTCCCCAGCCAGATTTGTTGGTTTTCTACCTAACAATCGTTAGTTGTAAATCCTACTTTCCTGCTCTCCAGCAGTTTGTGGTTTGTTATAAACCCTATTTTGGTTTCCCGTGCGGATTTGTGATTTGTTCTATCCCCACGCGGAGTTGTTGGTTTTCTACCCCGTATTCGGTAGATGTAAACCCTAAATTTGTGGTTCTCTCCATCTAGTTCTTGATGTTGAGTTTCCTTTGCTCGGATAAGTTGCTCAGATAAGCACTTATATCCCCAGCAAATCTTTTGTGGATAATTGCCGTATGCTAGCAATTTTATCCCCAGTGGGTCCTTTCACCTTTTGTCAGTGATTGCGTTCCCCGGATATTTGATTGTCATCATTATATCCCTAGCCTGTTGTTGTGGATAGTTGCTATTTATGCAATTCATCCCTGGATCATTGATTTTCACCAGTGAATCCTCAGCAGATTGCCTTTCATTTACCCTTTTGTTGGTAATGTCTGTTGCTCCTTGATTGGTCATCATTATATACCTAGTTTGGTGTCCCGATGCCTTTCTTTTCGGCTGATTTATCCTTTATTAACCCAGTAACCGGTTGTGGATAATCTTCCATGCGAGTATATTATTCACGGTCTGCCGGTAATGAATAATATATCTCATGCACTCAGCAGTCGAAGCCTTTCGTGTTTTCTTTGTTGAGTAAGATTCGTTATTTCCCTTTGTGGAATCGAATATTTCTTTGTTGATTGGATAATTGCCGGATGCTTGCAATTTATCCCTTTGAGTTGTCTTTCGTTTACCCGGATGCTTGGTATCGATTGTCTCTCTTTTTGGTTAGTCACCTATTATATACTTCGGTATCTCTGGTGTCTTTTCCTTTCGAGTGTATTATTCACGGTCTGCCGGTAATGAATAATATATCTTATGCACTCTTCAGTTGAAACCTTTTGTGTTTTCTTTGTTGAGTAAGATTCGTTATTTCCCTTTGTGGAATCGAATATTTCTTTGCTGTTGGATAATTGCCGGATGCTTGCAATTTATCCCTTTGAGTTGTCTTTCGTTTACCCGGATGCTTGGTATCGATTGTCTCTCTTTTTGGTTAGTCACCTATTATATGCTTCGGTATCTCTGGTGTCTTTTCCTTTCGAGTATATTATTCACGGTCTGCCGGTAATGAATAATATGTCTCATGCGCTCTTTAGTTGGAATCCTTTGTTGATTTTCCCCAGCTGAGCAAGATTCGTATTCTTTGTAGAATCGAATATCCATCCTTTAACCAGTTTGTGTTTTGGATGATGAGTGTTTTGGCATATATACCAATTCACGTTTTCGGTAGATCACCTATTATATACCCAGTAACCGGTATCTCTGGTGTTTCTTACCATGCGAGTTTATTATCTACGTTCTGACGGTAATAGATAATATATCTCATGCGAGTATTCTTATCCACGGTCTGCCGGTAATGGATATTGTATCTCATGCACTCTTTGGGTTTGTGTCCCCATTTGAGTAAGATTCGTTTTCCCGTTGTGGATTCGAATATCCATCCTGTAAGTCGATTTGCTTTTTCAAGCCCTCCTTTCGGATGATGAGTGTTTTGGCATATATACCAATTCACGCTTCGGTCGGTCACCTATTATATACCCAGTAACCGGTATCCCTGGTGTTCCTTCCTTTCTGCTCCCTATTATGACCTTGGTCCCTTGTGGAGTCAGATTTTCCTGAGTTTATGTACCTTTTTCAGGTCTTTCTCAGATGTTGGTTGATTGATATCTCTCACCCTTATACCGGTCTTAGATATTCATTCTTCCTGAGCTTGTTACCCTTATACCGGTAACATCTCATTCTTTGGTGCTTCCCCAGTGGAGTTTCTTGTTGCTTCTTCCCAGGAGTCAGCTTGTGTCTCTCCAATGGATGTTTTTCCTTTGGAATTTTCTTTTCCCCAGTGTGAGTCTTTCACTCCCCAGTGAGGTCTCCAGTCTGTTTTCTGTTCCCTAACCAGAGTCGTGTCTTGTTCACGCATGCCTTTTTCTATTACTATCCCCAACTAGAGTTTTGTTAAAGTCTCTGTTCCTGGTGAGTGTATTACTCCGATGGATCGTCTTTTCTTCTGTGTGAACCATATTCCCCACAGAGTTTGTGTCTTTTTGCATACATACATTTGCATCATGAGGTCTCTTAGGGACAAAAATTTGTCTCATTACTGTTATTTAAGCCCATTCTACCGCGTCGAGATGAAGATTTCTAAACTTCACTTCTCCGGCTAGAATGACCTTAAATAGGGGCATCTGTAAGACCCCAATTTTGGCCCTAAGATCCCTCATGGCCCATATCATATCATATCATGGCCTCAAGGATCACTGCATGCCCTAGTTTCCCTCCTAGTGGGTGGTTTGTCTTGTGAGTGTGGTTCTTGATCACCTAGCATGCTTTGCATTTGTATATCTTTGCTTTTCATATGTTTACTAACCAAAAGTACAAAAATATTGTCAGCTAACCATGTTACTTGCAGATGAAGCAATCATCAGTCAAACAGTCAAATCAGTCATTAAACAGTGGATGGTGGCCATTCTTGCAGAATTTGGGCACCATGATCATTAATCAAGAGTTCATATATGTTGTGATATCATTTGGAATCAAGATCTCAAGGAATTAGGGTTTGGAATTCATCAGAAGTGGTTCAATCAAGCAAAACCCTAGAAAAGTCAAACTTGGTCAACTGTGGATTTAATCAGTGATTTGATGGTGGGAATTGGTTTGAGGGAGCTCATTCATGTCCATATAGGCCTCATATATCATGGCAAACATCATCATGGAATAATTTGAAGTCAAACAGAAAATTTCCCAAAATAGAAACTTGACCTGTAATTTTAACTGCCAAAAATAGTAACTTCTTGATCCTAAACTTACATCATGATACAAGCTTCAAATGAATTTTTTCCCAACATGAAAGTTGAAGATCTTGTTCTCCCATTTCCAAAAAGTCCAAGAACACTCAATTCCCATGTATGGTTTGCAAGTTATGATCAATTCATTTTCAAAAATTTGTGAACTTCAAAAGGCCATATCTCTCAAACCATTTGGCCAAATTTGGTGAGGTTTTTTCCTACAAGTCATATTTGATCCCCTCTTTCCAAAAATGTAACCCTCATGCACCAAAACCTCATGGATCAAAATGGCCTTTTTGGACTTGCATTAATTAATTTCAAGTGTGGTGCAAAAGTGATTTTGTGAAATAACCAATTTTAACACATTTGGCCAATTGGAATAGGTCTGAAATGTCATTTGGGACATGTTTGCAGGCCCATTTTCGCAGCCAGCACCATTCACCTCACCACTTAAGTGAAAATTGCACAATTAGCAAAACACTTCAATTATGCAAATTTCCCATTACCACTTTGATTAATTGAGCTTAGCTTCATTAAACAGCCAATATAAAGCTCTTTTTCTGTCCATTCCAACCCTAGCAGCCACTCCATTCTAACAGAAAAAACCATTCTCTCAAAAATCTCATTTTCTACATTTTTGAAATTCTGCCAAAAACCTTCAAAGCATACGAGTTTGTTTTGGTTTGTTCATCAGTTGCCAACATTTTTGAAGCATTCTCAATCCTCTTTTGGTGACTGTAAGCAAGGAATCCTCAGCTGCTACTCAAGCTCATTCCCATGGCAGATCTTGGTTGCAGCTAGAAGCAAGGCTGTTGAGCTAAAACTCGTGCATCACTCACCATTTGGAACTGCAAGCTTCAACTGTTTCAACCTTTCATAGCCAAATCCCAACTGTTTCATCACTACCTTCCAAATCAAGTAAGTTTTCGAATCTCACCATTTGTAAAATCATGCTATGCATCTTGAAGACCTTGCCTTGCTGATCACTTTGAAACTTAAATCGTGTGAAATAGTTGAGTAATGAGTGAGATATTTGGAAATGAAATTTATTGTTCATTGTTGTTTCTGCTCGATTCATGCTGGATAACTTGATTCCATGAAAATGGTTGTTGGATTTGTGATGAGTGTTGTGTGATGAGTCAAATGCTATGCTGTATGTCCATTTCTGGGAAAATGATTTCATGATTTTGATGAAGAAGACGAAGTACTGTAGCAAAACCCTAAAATATTTTCCAGAATTTCGTGTTTGGTCTGTTTGCATGATTGTTGTTACTGTTCCATCGCCTGGCCAATCAGGACATTCCATTTGCATGTGTAAAACGCGGCGTTTCACTAACTTGTCCAGATTATTACAAAAATGCCATCCCCGGTTTTATTAATTCAATTAAAATCATTTCATTTCAATTTTTATTTTACTTTGTTACACAATCTTACAAAAATCATAACTCATCCATTTTAATTCCAAAATTCATGAAATTTTTTGCATTATGCTTTGCTTGATCTCTACTTTTTTATCATGTTTTTTCCTGATTTTTTGGATAAGTGGATTTTTAATGGTATTAGGGTTTTGTTCATGTGTCAATATTTTGTACCTTTTACCAATTCAATTGTGAAATGATGATGATATATCCAATGGCCTTGAAATTTTTTTGTACACAAACTAGACACATTCATGGTGATTTTGGTGTAGAGTTTGTAAATTTATCTTATCTGGATTGTGAGTTATGAATTTTTGAAGTAGGGTGTGACAATTTGTGTCACACCATTGATGTGCAACTTCATGATTTTTGATACCATGCTTCTTGACCTCTAATTGATCTGATTTTTTGCATGAGCCTACTCTTGGATGTCTTGTTTACATGTGATTTTTTGTGGATTTATTTGTGGCATTTTCCAATTGATTGAGATTTTTGTCCCCTGTTTGACCAAAATGTTGACTTTTGTGATACATGTTGCCATTTCATTTGTGAAATTCTCATACTTTATTATATGGACATGAAATTTGACATGTAATTAGTAGACATCTTAAGCTTTGCCATGGTGTTGATCCCATTCATTTATTATATGTTATCACTGAGTTATGAATTTTTGAAGTTGATGCATGTTTGGTTGACTTCTTTGAGCATGTTTGAAATTGTTTTGACTTCCTGATTTTCATTGACTATCTTCCCATGATCCAAATGAGCTGAAATTTTATATGCATATCATGTTATGGATTGTGATTGAACATGAATTATTTGATAATTTTTTGAATTGTTTATGATTGGTTTTGAGTTAAGTCTTGCTGTTGACTTCTATGAGCTTTCATTTGCCATGCTTTGACTTCTTTTGCTTATGAAATGATGATGATGCATGATATGAACATGAAACCAATTGGGTTTGATTATTAAATGTTTGAATTTGATTTTGATTGGATACCACTTGCTGTTTTGACTTTCTCATTCTCTTTTGACCCTAGGCTTGTCCTAGTGGTCTCATTGCTTATGTTTGAGTTCATGTTTTCAGGTTGAGAAGCAATTACCTCAAAGAAACTTATACAACTTGATTGAGCTTGATTATTTATGATGAGCTAACCTCTTTGTTTTGTAGGTGGCTTGACTCATATGACTTGAGTCTTGTGCTTTGCACATTTGTCTATTTGACTGTTGACTTCTGTTTCCTTTTGCTTTGACTTTTGAACTGTGTACTGATTCTATTTGACTATTTCAGGTGCCTTTAGTTGCTTAGTTCTTGAACTTGCTTTGCTTTGCTATTTAGCAAATTTGCATTGAGGTATAATCCCTTTTCTTCATGTAGTCTGGAAGACCTGGCCTGTTATTTGGCCAGGCAACTGTCTGAAGTCCTCCTTAAGAGGCAATGCTTGTGTGTGTTTATATTTGTCCCAAGCAGGAAAAGTCCTTTAAATAAGGCAATTGGTAGAATCCAAGAGATAAGCAACCTATCTCCTACTATTCTGTGAGTCTTCTCCTTGCTCCCATTACATGGTTGTAGCATTGAGATCCAAGCCCAAGATCTATAGAGTCTTATTTGTGGAGAGAGTTCCTACTTTCTGAACTCCCACACCTTCTGATATTCAATGCTCTCCCTGACCTGGGATAAGAGCAATGAGGCACACCCCTCATATCCTTTCATCTGCTTCACCTTAGCCCCTCAATGGCAAGGTTAAGAGCACCATTGACCCTATTCCAGTTGGCTTCAATGCCTAACCCTTTTGTATGAGCCTCCTTGTTTGGTTATAGTGTGTGCTGATTGCTTTCATTGACTGATTGTTGTTTCATATGCACATGTTTGCTTGCATGCTTTATGCATTTATCATCATTAATTGCTCATTATTGCATGATCATCTCATTTGTCTTTGTGACATCATTTATCATTGTTTGTTTCCCATTGAGAACAATTGTAAGACCATTCCTTTGTCCTTAGTTGATTGAATTGTAAGTCTTCCTTGCTTATTATAGGGTTAACCCCTCACTAGCAAGTTGAAGCTGTTCTCACATGGTGGACTTGTTGTTTGTATAAGGTTGAGTTTTCTCTCGTGGATAACGTAAGACCTTAGGGCTTGTGTTTAAAATTGAATCCACTAACTTTTGGAAGTTTTTAGCCGAACTACGGCGTTTTGATCCTTACCTTTGATGGAAGGTACGTAGGCAACGGGTTCATCCGTTCAAACCCAATAAAAATTGTATATTCTTTTCTCATCATCCCAATCATGTTTGCACAATGTTTATGTCATAACAAATAACAATTTTATTCAACAAGTGTGAAAAGGGCTCCCTAGGAGTACCTAGGACGTGATGGGTGCCTAACACCTTCCCATTGCGTAATTTACCCCTTACCCAGACTCTCTGATCTTTTTATTAGTTTTCTACGTGTAAAACTTCTTAGGCTTTTGTTCGCTTTTTAGCCAGTCCTTTGGATAAATAAAAGTGCGGTGGCGACTCGAAATTCATTGTATCTCTTGCTTATGATTTAATCGATAGATCATATAGCGACGAATACACCGCTACAGTGTTAACTTGGTGTGACAATTTGTGTCACACATTTGGCTGTCTGACTTGTACAAGGTGATTGCCATGCCTAATGATCTCCAATGTTTCTGATTTTTTGTGTGATGGATGTTATGGATGTCTTGATTGCTCGTAAATGTTTCCAAAATTATTTGAATCATTTCTATTTTGATTGAGAATTTTCATTCATGTTGGCCACTTGGATGCCTTGAATTGGTCTTTGACTTCACATGCTTGGTACATGGACTTGCTTATTGATTATGATTTGGTCCTTTTTAGGACTTATTCTTGAGTGATTAAACATGCTTGGTGTTGAGTTTGAGGTTCTGTTTTGACTTTTTGATCCTCTTTTGACCCTAGGCTTTGACCTAGTGGTTTGGACTTACCATTTGGGTTGTGATTTCAGGTTCAAGTATACATCTCCATGAGTGATGATGCTCCTTCATTTGAGCTTGGTCCTTTGTTGTTATTTGCTAACATTGTGTGTTTTGTAGGCTTTGAGGACAATTAATTTGTGTTTGCCTAATGCCTTGCACCATTGTTGCCTGATTGGATTTGTCTGTTTGCTTGATATTAACTGTTGATTGCTTATCTGTACAGTTGAACTGATTGGTTTTGATGTTTCCACAGGTACTTAAGTTGCTTTAAGTTCACTTGAACTTTGCTTTGCTAGCTTGTGGTTTGCTTACCACTGAGGTATAATCCCTTGACTTCATGTAGTCTGGAAGACCTGTCCTGTTATGTGGGCAGACACCTGTCTGAAGTCCTCCTTAAGAGGCAATGCTTGTGATTGTTTAATGTTGTGCCCTGTACATTCAAAGACCTCCTAAGTGAAGAGGCATTGGCAGATACAAGGGATGTGCAATCCATCCCCTGCTATTCAGTTGTGTCATTCATCCTGCTCACACCATTGTGTTGATGCACTTTGAATAGGAACCCAAGATCTTGTTGTGTCAGTCATGTGGAGAAGAGTTCCTACATTCTGAACTCCCACACTTTCTATTTGAGTCAAGCTCTCCCAGGCCAGGGATAAGAGCTATGAGGTCTTACCCTCATCTCCATTTTATCTGCTTCACCCTAACTCTCAATGTTAGGGTTAAGAGCTAACCACACCCTTTCCCAGTTGGCTTGTTTGTCGAGGTTGATTTGACCCCTTGACTAAAGCCTAGCCTTGTGTGAGCCACTTGTTTGCATATAGTGTGTGTGCTTGCTTGTGATTGATTGTGCTGTTTAGGCTAGCTTGCTTCCTGTGCAAGTTAGGATAGAGACCTCAACATAGGGATCGTATGCATGACAACTTCTAGGCTCGAGTCGTAGTCTCCCTAGTAGTCTGTTATCTCCCTTTGTCTCTGGTTAGGTTAGAAGTTCTTTCCCTGTTTAGGGGAACTATGTCGCCCTGATCCTCATACCAGATGAGGTACGTAGGCAGGAGATGAGCTGATCTCTCCGGGCGCCCTTTTTCTTTTTCAACCCCCTTGTGTGTGTTGGAGTCTGACGTAAGTCTAGCGATTGGCAGTTGGTTTCCTGTGTCTTGTTTGCTTGTTGGAGTCTGGTGTATGTCCAGCGATTGGCATTCGGTTTCCATGTTTGCCTGTTTGTGTGGAGTCTGACGTAAGCCCAGCAATTGGCAGTCGGTTTCCAGTGTTTATGTTTTGTTTGGCGTGCGTTAGCCGAGCTACGAGTGCTCTGATTCTTCTCCAGTCAGAGAAGATACGTATGCATAGGATGCGGCATCCTAGCGAGCACGTTTCCCCCGTCCCGAACTACTTCGACTCTGATGTCTGTGTCTGACAGACTACGTAGGCCCAGGATGCGATATCCTGCCGAGTCCCGTTTCTTCCGTCTTTTTGTGTTTTCTTCCAGCCTTGTGCAGTTTGTGAGCAGTTTTTAGCAACCTTATCCTTTCTTTTGTGCGTGGATCCCGTCGAGTACGACGGATGCGTAGGGGTGCTAATACCTTCCCTTCGCATAACCGACTCCCGATCCCATCTTTCTCTGGTCGCGAGACCATGTCTTTTCCAGCTTTACTTCGAGCGTTTCCTTTCCCTCTTTTGGGATAAATAACGCACAGTGGCGGCTCTGTTGTTTCGTTTTTCCTGTCGGTTTTTCGCGTAATGCGACAGCTGGCGACTCTGCTGGGGATTACTGAGAAGTTGACCTCTTGCTGGTCCATCTTCCCTAAGCGAGTCACTCTTAGCGCTCTCTAGGATAGGGTTTGGTTGCTTTACTGTTTCATTTATTGCATTTATTTGTGTATGTTTGCATTTATGTTTGCATGCATCATATTTTCATCTGTGCTGGCTATGTGTTTGTCTCTCTGTGGGGTGGGAGTTACAAGAGGTAAAAGGCCCAATACCCAGGCTATGAGTGAACTCTAGGACACCTAGGAATAGAGTGATTCATGGGAAGCGGGTGGTATTGCGCCACTTAGCGGAACTTGATATCACGAGCAGTTCAGATCCTGATGGGGTATTATCGGTACATACATCTGGTGTGTACATGATGATATTCTATGAAAGGGTTGTTTATCCTGCGTTTCTCTCGACCTTACCCTGGCCTAGATGACACCCGTGAGTGGGGAGGGAATGAATCATTATAGGTACAGTTGGTGACTTGATCTGTTGGTGACCGTATTTTGTTGGTGACTCTTGGCTCCTGTTGGTGACTTGATTCAGAGATATATGGGTCTCAGATGACTTTGGGTCTCAGATGACTTTGTGATTCCGAATTCAAGCCGAAGCTTTGAACTTGTGCTCCGCGATACATAGCCAGCCAGTCGTGTTTGCATCATTTGCATCATAACATATTTATTTTCAAAAAACAATGCAATAAAAAAAAAGAAAAGAATGAAAAAAGAAAAAGAAAAAAGAAAAAAAGCTAATCTCCTCAAGCATATCATTTCTCAGGTTCATTCAGGAGCCTGTTCACTGTGAGAGATGGCAGCCGTTCCAGAGTTGAAGAGGAAGACTTGCACCTACAGTTTTCACCGTGAGCCATTGACGTCTTTGATAGAGTTGAGCAACTTTGTGACCGGCGGTAATCAGAAGGTGTTTGTTGATCAGTATGGGGATTTGTTGACACTGTTGAGGATGGTGGTAGATCCAGTACCGTTGCAGACTCTTCTACAGTTCTATGATCCCGAGCTCCATTGTTTCACTTTCCAGGATTATCAGTTAGCGCCCACTCTTGAAGAGTACTCCATTCTGATGAATGTCCCGATCAGATACCAGGTGCCTTTCTTGGATGTTCCCGAGGAGGTGGATTTCAAAGTTGTTGCCAGAGCTTTTTATTTGAGTATCAAGGAAGTGAGTGACAATTGGAAGCCCAGTGGTGATGTGGTGGGGTTGCCTTTAAAGTATTTGGTGAGGATGGCTAAAGAAGAAGCAAAGAAGGGAAATTGGGAAGCTTTTCATGCCCAGTTAGCTATCCTGATCTATGGAGTTGTCTTGTTCCCGAGTATGCCTAACTTTGTGGACTTTGCTGCTGTCATTATTTTCCTTGGTGGAAACCCAGTTCCTACTTTGTTAGCTGACACTTACTATGCTGTACACAGCAGGCATGGTAAGGGTGGAGCTATCAGATGCTGTCTCTCTTTACTACTCAGATGGTTCTTGTCCTTGTTGCCAACCAGTGGACCTTTTGTGGATGCTCAGAGCATTCATAAGTGGACTAAGAGGATTATGTCTCTTACCTCCTATGATATCAGGTGGCGATCTTATCGGATGGATGTGCGTAATGTCATCATGAGTTGTGGAGAGTTTCATAATGTGCCACTCATAGAGACTAAGGGTTGCATCAATTACAACCCGGTTCTTTCTCTTCGCCAGTTGGGGTTTGTGATGAATGGAAGACCACTAGATGCTGAGATAGCTGAAAGTGTGTGTTTTGAGAAGCGGAGTGACCCTGCTAGATTGGAGCAAGTGGGAAGAGCTTGGAAGACCATTGGTGTCAAGGATGGAGCTGTTCTAGGGAAGAAGTTTGTTGTTGCTATGCCTGATTACATTGATTGGGTCAAGAAGAGAGTGGAGACTTTGTTGTTGCCCTATGATAGGATGGAGTCTTTGCAAGAGCAACCACCTTTGATCCTTGCTGAGAATGTGCCTACTGAGCAGTACAAGCAAGCCTTGATGGAGAATCGTCGGTTGAAAGAGAAGGAACAAGATACCCAGATGGAGCTTTACAAAGCCAAAGCTGATAAGTTGAACTTGGCTCATCAACTCAAAGGCATGCAGGGTGAGGATGCTAGCGGATTGAAGAGCAAGAAGAGGTCCTATGAGGAGATGGAGACCTTGTTGAATGAAGAACACCGTGAGTGCTTGAGGTTGCAGAGAGCTGAAGCTAATTACTAGAAGAAGATACGAGACCTGGAAAAGCAGCTTAGGGACAAAGACATCCAATTGAAGAAAGAGGTAGACTTGAGACATGCATCAGAGAGTCAGCTTGGAGGAGAAGTTGTGGAGCTCAGAAGATAACTGAAGGAGAAGATCACCCCTCTGCCAGAGTGTTCAGAATGCGACCAGTTGATAGACCAGTGCCAGTACCTGAAGACTCTCATTCCTGGAGGACGCCTGTCTTAGCTTGTATCTGTTGTTTATGTTGAGAATCACCTCCAGGCTTGTTGGATGGGATTCATTGTTGTACTCTGATCATTTGAACCTTTGTTGTATGATCCTTGCTGCTCATGTCTATGGATGAGGTTGTTGATGTTTCACCTTGCGCTCATTACTCCTGTGTAGATTACTGCTTTTTTGTTTATTGCAGGTTGCTATTTCTTGAAAGATGAACTAGGCTCTTGAATGCCTGAGAAATGAACATACCATGTGCATCATACGCATCATTAGCATCATACACATATCATTTTGCATTACAGGTGTTCTTGATCGAGACTTCTCACTCTGATTCCTGTTTTAGGCAGGATTGCTGATCAACGTCCGCACCGCTACGCAACCCGGTTGAATCAACAGAGGAACATGGACCAAGTTCAAGCAGAATTGGCTGAGATGAGGGCTAACATGGCCCAATTCATGACCATGATGCAAGGGGCCGTTCAAGGGCAAGAGGAGCTGCGTGCCTTAGCCCAGAGTCAGGAAGCTGCGATTTTGCCACCCAGCCGTGCTTCACCAGTGGGTGTCCCCGGTAATGATAATGTTGCTGCTACTGCCCCCGTCAATGACAATGTTGTGGGTGATGAATTGAGGGGTATCCGAATTAATGGACAGCCTCTTGCTGCAGAGACTGTTAATGCCAGAGTAATCCGTGCTCCCGTGCGCCATCCTGCTCCGCTGGTTGACAGGCAGGAAGATATGTTCACCCTGCTCAGTGAAGATGATGAGGTTGGAAGAGTTGAAGAGAGGGATAGAAAAGTTGATGCCCTAGCTGAAAAGATCAGAGCCATGGAGTGTCAGAACTCTCTGGGGTTTGATGTGACAAATATGGGTTTAGTTGAGGGATTGAGAATTCCTTATAAGTTCAAAGCGCCTTCCTTTGACAAATACAACGGTACTTCTTGCCCTCGCACCCATGTGCAGGCTTACTACAGAAAAATCTCTGCCTATGCAGACGATGAAAAAATGTGGATGTACTTTTTCCAGGATAGCTTGTCTGGAGCTTCCTTGGACTGGTACATGGAGCTGAAAAGAGAATCTATCAGAAGTTGGAGAGATTTGGGTGAGGCCTTCCTGAGGCAATATAAACATAATATGGACATGGCTCCAAGCCGGACTCAGTTGCAGAGCCTATGTCAGAAATCAGGAGAAAGTTTCAAAGAGCACGCCCAAAGATGGCGTGAGTTAGCTGCAAGGGTGCAACCTCCTATGCTGGAAAGGGAGTTGACCGATATGTTCATCGGAACCTTACAAGGAGTGTTCATGGACCGGATGGGGAGTTTCCCATTTGGCAGTTTCTCTGACGTTGTGATTTGCGGGGAGAGAATAGAGAGCCTCATTAAAGCAGGAAAAATTCAGGATGCTGGTTCTTCGTCTTCAAAGAAGCCATTTGCTGGGGCACCTCGCAGAAGGGAAGGTGAAACTAATGCTGTGCAACATAGAAGAAATACGAACAGAGGGTAATATCGCCAGATTGCTGCTGTAACCATTCCAGCACCTCAACCACGACAACAGCAACAACAAAGAGTTCAACAACCACAACAACAACAACAACAACGCCCGTTTCAGCAGAGACAGAGAATGTCGGATCGTCGTTTCGACCCGTTACCTATGACATACGCTGAGTTGCTGCCCGAATTGCTCAGATTGAGTTGCGTACAATGGCTCCGCTGACAAAAATACCACCTGGGTATGATGCTAATGTTCGTTGTGATTTCCATTCCGGTGCACCGGGGCACCATATTGAGAATTGTCGGGCTTTTCATCATAAGGTCCAAGACTTAATTGACGCCAAAACAATCAATTTTGCTCCTGTGCCTAATGTTGTGAACAATCCTATGCCTCAGCACGGTGTGCATAAGGTGAACAATATGGAAGATGGGGAAGCTGTGAACTTGGTAGTTGATGTTGGTGAGATTCAGACACCATTGCTGGTTGTGAAAGAGGGTATGCTGAATGGGGGAGTGTTCCCGGGCTGTGATCAGGGCTGTTCAGACAGTGCTGATTCAGAGAATGGTTGTATGCAGTTGAAGAATGGTATTCAGGGTCTGATTGACGAGAGTTGTTTGCAGTTTGCTAGGGCCGTGAAAGATTGTGGAATGGTGTCAACTGTCACCATTTATTTTAAACCGTCTGAGGGACGTGGCCAGAGAACTGTCAATGCACCAGTGACCGTTGGTACCCCTGTTACCATTTCTGCTCCAGTAACTGTCAGTGCTCCCACTACTATTGTTGTGTATGGTAGAAGGGCTATTGAGAACAGTAGGGCTGTATCGTGGAAGTATGATAATGCCTACCGCAACAACAGAAGGGCAGAGGGTCAGATCCGGCCAGTTAATCAAGCTCCGATGACTATTGGTTTGCCGAGCAGAGTTCTTGTGACTGTTGGTCCAGTTGTGGACAATGTAGGGGGACCAGGAGGTTTTACAAGGAGTGGTCGTCTGTTCGCACCGCAACCTTTGAGAGACAGCAACACTGAGGCTCTCGCCAAAGCAAAGGGTAAACAAGCTGTGGTTGATGAAGGGTCTGTACAGAAGGAGGCGCCTGAAGGCTCGTTTGAGAAAGATGTGGAGGAGTTTATGAAGATTATTAAGAAGAGTGACTACAAGATTGTAGATCAGCTGAATCAAACTCCGTCCAAGATTTCCATACTCTCATTGCTGTTATGCTCTGAGGCACACCGTAATGCCTTGCTGAAAATGTTGAATTTGGCTTACGTGCCTCAGGAGATCTCCGTCAACCAGTTGGAGGGTGTTATTGCTAATGTGAGCACCAGGCACGGTTTGGGGTTCACAGACTTGGATCTGACGCCTAAAGGTCGCAACCATAATAAGGCCCTGCATATCACTATGGAGTGCAAAGGCGCAGTATTGTCACATGTGTTAGTGGACACTGGCTCGTCTTTGAATGTATTGCCCAAGAAGATTCTGAGCAAGATAGATGTTGAAGGGGTCGTCCTCACTCCGAGCGATCTAATTGTTCGTGCATTTGATGGATCCAAACGGTCTGTTTTTGGTGAAGTCACGTTGCCAGTGAAGATTGGCCCGGAGGTTTTTGATATTATCTTCTATGTGATGGACATTCAACCAGCATATAGTTGCTTGTTGGGGCATCCCTGGATACATGGGGCTGGGGCAGTTTCGTCAACTCTCCATCAGAAGCTGAAGTATGTTTGGAACGGTCAGATTGTCACTGTGTGCGGCGAGGAGGACATTCTGGTGAGTCATTTATCCTCTTTCAAGTATGTGGAGGTGGATGGCGAGATCCATGAAACTCTATGCCAGGCGTTTGAGACCGTTGCTCTTGAGAGGGTGGCTTTTGCTGAGCAGAAGAAGCCAGGTGCCTCAATTGCATCCTACAAACAGGCTATGGAGGTTGTCAAATCTGGTAAGGCAGAAGGCTGGGGCAAGATGGTTGACCTGCCCGTCAAAGAAGACAAGTTCGGTATTGGTTATCAACCTCTGCAAGCAGAGCAGATTGACCAGCAAGGGCCGAGTACCTTCACCAACGCTGGGCTGATGAATCATGGCAACGTCTTTGCAGCCAGTAGTGAAGACGGGGACAATGACTATGATCTGGACAACTGGGTTCGACCGTGCGCTCCAGGGGAGTCGATCAACAACTGGACAGCTGAAGAAGTGGTCCAAGTTACTCTTCAAACAGAGTAATTTTCTTTTGTTTTTCATTTTGCATAAAACCCGACGTTCTGCCCAAGGCGTAATGGTTCATTGTAGGTCCTCATCATGTTTTTTCAATGATATCATTAATAAAGGACGTTCTGCAAACAATTTTGTGATTCCTGTCTTTTTGTTTTTTTTTCATTTTTAAAACAATAAAAATGGCGATGTTTTTTTGTTTTTGTGACTTTCTTGAACTCTTTTTCTAAAATAAAGCATTAAACATGCAGAAGTGATCTTACGGACTCCATTATAAACAGTTCTGTTATGGCTCAGTATGATTTCAATAATCCCATCTACCAAGCTGAAGAGGAGAGTGAGGAAGACTGTGAACTCCCTAAAGAATTGGTCAGATTGTTGAAGCAGGAGGAAAGGGTCATTCAACCTCATCAGGAGGAGTTGGAGATTATTAACCTCGGTACTGAGGACGCCAGAAGAGAGATCAAGATCGGGGCTGCTTTGAAGGAAGATGTCAAGAGAAGGTTGATTGAGATGCTGAGAGAATATGTGGAGATATTCTCCTGGTCATATCAAGATATGCCTGGGCTGGATATAGATATTGTGGTGCATAGGTTACCTCTCAGAGAAGATTGTCCTTCAGTCAAGAAGAAGCTTCGCAGAACTAGTCCTGATATGGCTGTTAAGATCAAGGAAGAGGTTCAGAAGCAGTTGGATGCGGGTTTCCTGTCAGTTACTACTTATCCCCCTTGGGTGGCCAACATCGTTCCCGTGCCGAAGAAGGATGGCAAAGTCAGGATGTGTGTCGATTACCGGGATTTAAACAGAGCGAGTCCAAAAGATGATTTCCCATTACCTCACATTGATGTATTGGTTGATAATACGACTCAATCCTCGGTTTTCTCGTTCATGGATGGTTTCTCTGGTTATAATCAGATCAAGATGGCGCCAGAGGACATGGAAAAGACGACATTCATTACACCTTGGGGCACGTTCTGCTATAAGGTGATGCCATTTGGGCTGAAGAATGCCGGTGCTACCTATCAGAGGGCTATGACGACTCTCTTTCATGACATGATGCACAAAGAGATTGAAGTGTACGTGGATGATATGATTGCGAAGTCGCAGACAGAAGAGGAGCACCTGGTAAACCTGCAGAAGTTGTTTGAAAGGCTGAGAAAATTCAAACTGAGGCTGAATCCAAACAAGTGTACGTTTGGTGTGAGATCCGGAAAGCTGTTGGGTTTCATTGTCAGCGAGAAAGGGATTGAGGTTGATCCAGCAAAAGTAAAAGCTATACAAGAGATGCCTGAACCGAAAACTGAGAAGCAGGTTCGTGGGTTTTTAGGGAGATTGAACTACATTGCACGGTTTGTATCTCACCTAACTGCCACGTGTGAACCGATATTCAAATTGCTAAGAAAGAATCAAGCAATCAGGTGGAATGATGACTGTCAGAAAGCTTTTGATAAGATAAAAGAGTATTTGCAGAAACCTCCAATCCTTATACCTCTAGTTCCTGGGAGGCCTCTGATAATGTACCTGTCAATGACTGAGAACTCGATGGGGTGTGTATTGGGACAGCATGATGAGTCTGGTCGAAAAGAGCATGCCATATACTACCTTAGCAAAAAGTTTACCGACTGTGAAATCAGATATTCGCAGCTCGAGAAAACTTGCTGTGCTTTGGCCTGGGCTGCTCGCCGACTGAGACAGTATATGTTGAACCATACTACCTTATTGATTTCTAAGATGGATCCAGTGAAGTACATCTTTGAGAAGCCGGCTCTCACCGGATATGTTGCTCGTTGGCAGATGATTCTAACAGAGTATGATATCCAGTACACGTCGCAGAAGGCCATCAAAGGTAGTATTTTATCAGACTACCTGGCCGAGCAACCGATCGATGATTATCAGTCGATGATGTTTAAATTCCCTGATGAAGACATCATGTATCTGAAGATGAAAGATTATGAAGAGCCTCTTGTCGAGGAAGGACCGGATCCTGATGACAAGTGGACACTGATGTTTGATGGGGCTGTGAATGTGAATGGTAACGGTGTTGGGGCAGTGCTTATCAATCCTAAAGGGGCTCATATACCTTTTTCTGCCAGATTGACTTTTGACGTAACCAACAACGAGGCTGAGTATGAAGCTTGTATCATGGGGATAGAAGAAGCCATCGATCTAAGGATCAAAACTCTGGACATTTATGGAGATTCCGCTCTAGTGATTAACCAGGTCAATGGAGATTGGAATACTCACCAGCCGCATTTGATTCCTTACAGAGATTACACCAGAAGGATCCTGACTTTCTTCAAGAAGGTGAAGCTGTATCATGTTCCCCGAGATGAGAATCAGATGGCTGATGCCTTGGCTACTTTGTCTTCTATGATCAAAGTCCACTGGTGGAATCATGTGCCACATGTTGCGGTGAATCGACTCAAGAGGCCTGCGTATGTGTTTGCAGCCGAGTCTGTTGTTGACGAGAAGCCGTGGTACTATGATATCAAGGATTTTCTCATAAGCCAGGAGTATCCTGAAGGAGCGTCAAAGAATGACAAGAAAACCCTGAGAAGGCTAGCTGGAAGCTTTTATTTGAATCAGGATGATGTGTTGTACAAGAGAAACTTTGACATGGTGCTGCTCAGATGCGTGGATAGACACGAAGCAGACATGTTAATGCAAGAAGTGCATGAAGGATCTTTTGGTACCCATGCTAGTGGTCATGCAATGTCTAAGAAATTGTTGAGAGCCGGTTATTACTGGATGACTATGGAATCCGATTGTTTCAAGTACGCTTGGAAGTGCCATAAATGTCAGATTTATGCTGATAAGGTGCATGTACCACCAAGCCCTCTGAATGTCATGAATTCGCCTTGGCCGTTCGCGATGTGGGGCATCGATATGATTGGGAAGATTGAGCCTACTGCTTCTAATGGACATCGCTTCATCCTGGTTGCGATTGATTACTTCACCAAGTGGGTGGAAGCAGCTTCCTATGCCAATGTGACCAAGCAAGTGGTTGCCCGGTTCATCAAGAAGGAAATCATCTGTCGTTATGGGGTTCCTGAGAGAATCATCACTGATAATGGTTCAAATCTCAATAACAAGATGATGAAGGAGCTTTGTAAAGATTTCAAGATTGAACATCACAATTCTTCTCCTTACAGACCAAAGATGAATGGTGCTGTAGAGGCGGCAAATAAGAATATCAAGAAGATTGTGCAGAAGATGGTAGTGACGTACAAGGATTGGCATGAGATGCTGCCTTTCGCTTTGCATGGGTACCGTACCTCAGTTCGTACGTCGACCGGGGCAACCCCTTACTCCCTTGTGTATGGTATGGAAGCAGTCCTACCAGTTGAAGTGGAGATCCCTTCTCTGAGAGTCCTGTTGGATGTCAAGCTCGACGAAGCTGAGTGGATTCGAACAAGGTTTAACGAGTTGAGCCTTATCGAAGAGAGGCGGTTAGCAGCTGTTTGCCATGGGCAGTTGTATCAGAGAAGGATGAAGAGAGCCTTTGATCAGAAAGTGCGTCCTCGAAGCTATCAAACTGGTGATTTAGTTTTGAAGAGGATCCTTCCTCCCGGTACAGATAACAGGGGAAAATGGACTCCTAATTATGAAGGTCCATATGTTGTTAAAAAGGTTTTCTCTGGTGGAGCCTTGATACTTACAACTATGGATGGTGAAGATTTTTCGTCCCTTGTTAACTCAGATGTAGTCAAAAAATACTTCGCATGAATTGACCCGCTGGACAAAAAGAATAAAATAGTCCAGGAAAAAAAGGGCATCCCGGCGAACCAAAAAAAAAAAAAGAAAAGGTTCGGGCAAAAGTTAGGGATAAAGAATAAAAAGAATTTGTACACCCGGTAAGTCGAAAACCCGCAAGGGCGACTTAGGCAAAAATGGGTATCCCGGTGGATTGAAAACCCGAAAGGGCGATCTAGGCAAAAGAGGGATTAGAGCGAAGACTACAGTCTAAGTTATCTGTACTTCATCGCGCTTCATTGTCTACCATCTCGAAGGATATGATCGGTCCAGTCATTCTTCTCAGAAAGCAAGGAATTTGGGGAGAAATTGATGATCTGTGAGTCATAACAGAATTGGGAAATAGTGGATGCCGTGTTCACATTGCCATTAGGATAGATTTTTCCTGTTGTGCGCAATTACCTCTTCCTAGGAATTGCTTCCCGTTGTATTCGCCTTTTCAGGCCCATTTTCAATCAATAAAAAGTCGTTATTCAGATAAATTGCTCTCTTGTTTTTATTTTTACTGTTTTGTTTGCAAAAACGTCCAAATTTTTGATAAACATTGCATATAAAAACATGAAGGCTAGACAATAACGTGCAGAAAGATAAAACATTTGAAAATCATTTTGAATGTTGAGTACACTTGAGTGTATCTTGTCCATGCAATCCCCTGGGGCATGTATGTCTGGTTTTGCAGGTTATCACCTTTGGTTCCTGGCTGAAGCAGATAAGCTACGGTTTGTTCAGGGATGTTGTCAGCACTGTCCAGTAGTGTGAGAGGATGAGGATCTTCCCCAGCAAATGAAGCAAGTTCAGGACTTGTCTACCCAGCATATCCAAGATCAGGAATTCCTCAGCAGGATTGAGGATGTTTCCCCAGCAGGCTTGGAAGTGGCTGTTTCCCCAAGAAGGTCCGGAAGCTATTGTAACTGTTCTTCCCCGGCAGAGGCGTTTGTGGGTAGTGTGTCCCTCATCAGCAGGTTCGAAGGCTATTGTTTCCCCAGCTAGTCTGAAGATTATTAATCCCCACCGAGTCGGAAGGTTGTTGTATCCCCAGCGGAGGTGTCAGTGAGTAGTTTATTCCTCAGCAGTCGGGTATGAAGTACTGTAATCCTCAGCAGGGTTGTGAATGCCTTTCTCCATCAGGGTTGTGAATGTTTTCCCCTAGCAGATCTCCCCAGCAGAGGTTTGTGTTGATGGTTTTCCCCAGCAAGTTCCCCGAGTGGATCAGGTTCGGTGAAAATTATCCCTAGTAGAGTTTATCCTACCTGTGGATTGGCTGCTATCCTCAGCAGAGGTGAGCATTGGTTGTTTCCCTAGCGGAGTCCCCGAGTGGATTGGATTCGGTGAAGGTTGTCCCCGGTGGGATCCTTTCTCCAGCAGCAGTGCTATTCCCCAGCACGGTTGAGAAGTTGGTGTGTTCCCCAGCCAGAGACTCCCCAGCTGGTTGGTTCCTCTGCCGTCCCCAGAGTATCAGATCAGCAGAGCACTCCCAGCAGTGCGTCTCCCCACAGAGTTGGAGAATCTATTCAGATTTGTGTGCTCATCAGAGCAATCCGTTTGCTCCTCGGCAGGAGTCTTCATCATTTTGCATCTTGCATGTAGTAATCATTGCATCCTCAAAGCGCGTAGCATTTCCATTCAGTATGGAGCATTACGCCATAAAAACTCAAACATATGCATTCATGTGTTAAACCAGTCTGGACCATATCCCCGGCAGAGGCGGATCATCGTTCAACATCTGTACGGCACATTTGCTACAGTTGCTCCTGACAGTATTCAGGATTGATAATTCCCCAGAGAGGTTTATTTCTTCACCCGTCCGTGAAAGGAAAGTTGATTCTCCCCAGTGAGATCCCCAGTAAGTGTTTAGCCTTGCCTTGACATATGAAGACGTCATTTTTGTGATACCGGTAAGTGTCATGTTTTCACCTATGTGTATTGTTTCCTTGGTGTCGGTAAACACCATTGTTTCGGTGTCGGTAAACATCGAGTCTCACTCCAGTCATCGGTAAATGTCTGGTCGTCCCTTTTTGATGTCGGTAAACATCATCTTTCGATGTTCGTAACATCTCTCCTTTCCCAGTCATCCGTTGATGTCTGGTCACCTCTCCGTTGGTTTCGATAAACGTTGAGTTTTTCCTATTTCGTCCGTTGACGTCTGGTGGTATATTTTTCCATTCATCCGTTGATGTCTGGTCACCTCTCCGTTGGTTTCGATAAACGTTGATTTTTTCCTATTCGTCTGTTGACGTCTAGTTGTATATCTTGTTTCCCAGTCATCGGTAAATGTCTGGTTGTTTTTTGTTGATGTCGGTAAACATCATCTTTCGATGTCGGTAAACATTGAGTCTCTTCCCAGTCATCGGTAAATGTCTGGTCGGGTGTCCTTCCTTTGATAAAAATCAAAGATCCCCAGTAGAGTCGTCGGTAAACGTCTTGTCTGGTTCCAGTTGCAAATATCTTTTTCCTCCCTAGTTGGAGATGCCATCGGTAAATGGTCTCGTCTTGCTTCGATATCGGTAAATATCAAATGCCCAGCTTAGCCGCCATCGGTAAATGGCCTCGCTTTCTGTGACATCTGTTTCCCAGCAGCCATCGGTAAAAGGTCTCGCTGAAGTTGATATCGGTAGATATCAAGTTGTTTTGAAGCCACCATCGGTAAATGGTCTTGCTTCCCTTTAATATCAAATTCCCAGTTGAATCCACCATCGGTAAATGGTCCTGCTTCTGTTGGATGTTGTTTCCCAGCAGCCATCGGTAAATGGTCTCGCTGAAGTTGATATCGGTAAATATCAAGTTTCCAATAATTTCGCCATCGGTAAATGGCCTCGCTTTCCTGAAATTATCGTACAGCCGCCATCGGTAAATGGCCTGGCTTTTCTTTGTATCATATCCCGCAGTGTGCAAATTTCTACGGTTCTTTGGTATTCAATCCCTGTGTACCTTGAAGGTCTGACAGCCGTTGCTCTCATCCGTTCAGGTTCCCAGTTGATTGAATAGGGGCAGCTGTAGCACCTCAAATTTACACCTCTCATTTGTACATAAATTTCATTTTTAGGTCATTAAGATTGCATTAGCATTGCATAGCATGTCACATCTCATCAGGCAAGACTGGTCAGGAGATTCAACCGTGCAAGGCAACAAGAGCATTTTTCCATGAGATGAAAGCCCTAGGGTGGTTCCAATGAGCTTACATGACTCAAGGATGATTTTGAAGCAACTTGGCCAAGTGTTGAAGGCTCAAAACTCATCAGTGCATGTGCAAATCATCTAAGGCCCATAAAACTCAACTGCAAGTCAACAACAAAGTCAACTGTGGATTTGGAGGTGGGAAATGATTAGAGATGCTTCATTCATGTTCAAACAAGTCTCATTTGACATTTCAAACACTCACATTGAAGAATTTGAAGTCACGTAAAGACTTTCCCAAAATAGCAAGTGACCTATAATTTGAAATTTCCAAAAATGGAAAGGTTTTGGACCAACTTCAACTCAATATTACATCATCAAGAAAGCTTCAAATGAAATTTTGTCCAACATGAAAGTTGAAGATCTTTCTCTCCCATTTCCAAAAAGTCCAAGATCATGAATTTCTAATGGGTGGTTGAGGAGATATGATCCAATCATGGCAAAGTGTGATTAAAACTTCAAATGGGCATAACTTTTGAACCAAGGCTCTAAATTGGGTGGTTCTTTTTGCATTTTGTTCCTCATAACATGTAGTTTCCAAAACATCCTTACATGGAATGAATTCCACTTGCATGATCATGTGCTCACTCATGAAGTTTTGTGAAGGAAAATTCATAAAATCATTTTGGATGATCATATGCTTAAAAAACCATTTCCAAAGGGTGCATGGGCCTTGTTTAAGTGGTTTTGGATCAGCTTTGGTACTGTTCACGTGGCTACCTCATGCATGGGGGTGAAAAACACAATTGGTGCATACAACTCATAACTTGCTAATCTCACTTAGCTTTGGCTTAAACTTGATTTCAGAATCATTAGCAAGGGATATATATTGTTAATCATAACTGCATTCATCATTAACCACAGTTTTCAGATCTAGATTCAAAAATCAATCAAAATTTTCTCTCAAAATATTTTCCAAATTCTTCACACAAAAGCCATTTCTATTGATGGATTCATGATGAGGAAGCATTTCTAAGCAAGTTTGAACGTGGATTTAAGACAATTCGTGCCATATTTGTCCATACTTGAAGCTTGAAGGTTCAATGGAGTTTGCAAATTGAGCTAAATTCGTGCGTGCTGGAGCATTCAATTCATCATCAATCACTTCAACAAGCATTGTAGAAGAGATTTGAGCCATTGCTGAGCTTTGTAGAGCACGATTCCAGGTTCTGTTCTTCAAAGAGGTCAGGTTTCGAGTTCAATTATTCTCCAATTCATTATGATATTCATGTAGATCTTTGATTGGTGATGATGCTGGTATAAAATTTGAGTGAAATGGTGAATTATTCATGAAGATACATGTGTTTGAAGTTTTGTGCACAAATCTTATTTCCTTCGATCTGAGCTTGTTATGATGATTCATGTTTAATTGTTGTTTGATCTTGCATGAGCATGAAATGATGAATCGTTTGGTGTTAAAATTTTTGATTTCTGGACGTTTTCTGGAAAATCTGGAATTGGCGCATGAAGTTCATGCAATCTTCATCTTCAACCTATGAAGATCATCACGTTTCCAGATTCGCTTTGAATTTGCTACGAATTTGCTACCACTGTTCATGTTTAGCTACGAATTCTGGGAATTGTTTCCAGCGCTAGGGCTTAAGTCAAAACGCTGTCGTTTTAGGTTGGGCGCCAAATTCAAATGTGGCAAGGGTTCGATACTGAGTGAGCGAAATTTTCAAATTGCCTTCCATTTTCCATGTTTCCCTCCATATTTGGCCATGCTTGGTTCATTTGATTTCAAATTTTTTCCTCAACTTAGAAAAATCATAACAAATTGAAAATTGATCAAATTTCATCCCAATTTTTTGCAAAATGCTCCTTATTCTGTCTAGTTTTTTATGAGCATGAATTTTCAAGTTATGCCTGGCTGGAAAAATAATTTGTCCTAGGATGATTGAATACATATGCATGTGTGATATTGCCTTGTTCTTTCCATCATAAAATGATCGAAAATAATCCAATGGCTTTGAAATTTTGTGTGTAGTTTCTTAACATGTCGATTGACATTTTGGCTTTGGTTTGACATTTTTCTCATGTACCAATTCTGTTCCGTGCTTGTGTTAACTTGGTGTGACAATTTGTGTCACACATTTGGCTGTCTGACTTGTACAATGTGATTGCCATGCCTAATGATCTCCAATGTTTCTGATTTTTTGTGTGATGGATGTTGTAGATGTCTTGATTGCTCATGAATTTTTCCAAAATTATTTGAATCATTTCTGTTTTGATTGAGAATTTTCATTCATGTTGGCCACTTGGATGCCTTGAATTGGTCTTTGACTTCACATGCTTGGTACATGGACTTGCTTATTGATTATGATTTGGTCCTTTTTAGGACTTATTCTTGAGTGATTAACATGCTTGGTGTTGAGTTTGAGGTTCTGTTTTGACTTTTTGATCCTCTTTTGACCCTAGGCTTTGACCTAGTGGTTTGGACTTACCATTTGGGTTGTGATTTCAGGTTCAAGTATACATCTCCATGAGTGATGATGCTCCTTCATTTGAGCTTGGTCCTTTGTTGTTATTTGCTAACATTGTGTGTTTTGTAGGCTTTGAGGACAATTCATTTGTGTTTGCCTAATGCCTTGCACCATTGTTGCCTGATTGGATTTGTCTGTCTGCTTGATATTAACTGTTGATTGCTTATCTGTACAGTTAAACTGATTGGTTTAGATGTTTCCACATGCACCTGTCTGAAGTCCTCTTTAAGAGGCAATGCTTGTGATTGTTTAATGCTGTGCCCTATAAATTCAAAGACCTCCTAAGTGAAGAGGCATTGGCAGATACAAGGGATGTGCAATCCATCCCCTGCTATTCAGTTGTGTCATTTATCCTGCTCACACCATTGTGTCGATGCACTTTGAATAGGAACCCAAGATCTTGTTGTGTCAGTCATGTGGAGAAGAGTTCCTACATTCTGAACTCCCACACTTTCTATTTGAGTCAAGCTCTCCCAGGCCAGGGATAAGAGCTATGAGGTCTTACCCTCATCTCCATTTTATCTGCTTCACCCTAACTCTCAATGTTAGGGTTAAGAGCTAACCACACCCTTTTCCAGTTGGCTTGTTTGTCGAGGTTGATTTGACCCCTTGACTAAAGCCTAGCCTTGTGTGAGCCACTTGTTTGCATATAGTGTGTGTGCTTGCTTGTGATTGATTGTGCTGTTTAGGCTAGCTTGCTTCCTGTGCAAGTTAGGATAGAGACCTCAACATAGGGATCGTATGCATGACAACTTCTAGGCTCGAGTCGTAGTCTCCCTAGTAGTCTGTTATCTCTCTTTGTCTATGGTTAGGTTAGAAGTTCTTTCCCTATTTCGGGGAACTACGTCGCCCTGATCCTCATACCAGATGAGGTACGTAGGCAGGAGATGAGCTGATCTCTCCGGGCGCCCTTTTTCTTTTTCAACCCCCTTGTGTGTGTTGGAGTCTGACGTAAGTCCAGTGATTGGCAGTTGGTTTCCTGTGTCTTGTTTGCTTGTTGGAGTCTGATGTAAGTCCAGCGATTGGCATTCGGTTTCCATGTTTACCTGTTTGTGTGGAGTCTGACGTAAGCCCAACGATTGGCAGTCGGTTTCCAGTGTTTGTGTTTTGTTTGGCGTGCGTTAGCCGAGCTACGAGTGCTCTGATTCTTCTCCAGTCAGAGAAGATACGTATGCATAGGATGTGACATCCTAGCGAGCACGTTTCCCCCGTCCCGAACTACGTCGACTCTGATGTCTGTGTCTGACAGACTACGTAGGCCCAGGATGCGATATCCTGCCGAGTCCCGTTTCTTCCGTCTTTCTGTGTTTTCTTCCAGCCTTGTGCAGTTTGTAAGCAGTTTTTAGCAACCTTATCCTTTCTTTTGTGCGTGGATCTCGTCGAGTACGACGGATGCGTAGGGGTGCTAATACCTTCCCTTCGCATAACCGACTCCCGATCCCATCTTTCTCTGGTCGCGAGACCATGTCTTTTCCAGGTTTACTTCGAGCGTTTCCTTTCCCTCTTTTGGGATAAATAACGCACGGTGGCGGCTCTGTTGTTTCGTTTTTCCTGTCGGTTTTTCGCGTAATGCGACAGGGTGGACTAGAGTAACTTTGAATTTCAAGTGAACCAGGATAAATTCTTTGTGTTGTTAGTATTTATTTTGTGTGTGTGGTGTTGCAAAAGTTTTTAATTCCTATGAAAACAATTCAACCCACCCTTTCTTGTTTTTCTCTACCTTCAAACATATTTTTGATTACCTTTAGATTTTTTGTGAAAAAGAAATAATTCGATGTTATTTCCCTTTGAGTTTTTTTTGCTTTTGAAAAAAGTTGTTTTTATCAAGAAAATTCCAATGTAATATCATTTTTTCCAGAAAAGCCATATTTCACAGAGAAAGCAGGAAAAGTAAAAATATTGAGCACATATGATGGAACTGATCTTATTGATAAATGGCCCCGAAATGGGTGATTTTGTACAAATAAGTGATTCCTAAAGGAGGAGATTGCGAAAAGAAATTGAAAAAAGTATAATAGGAATGAAATATCTCAGATTTCCACCAAGTTCCAACTCTGCTATAGTCCTTATTCCTTTGGTCGTCCTTTGGTTTTGCTTTCAAAAGGAGAGTGATTAGATTGAATTGCTGGGGGAAGCCACATGATTGACTTGTTGAGGAATGAAGAAAAGACTCTTTGCGGGATGCAACCTCTCGCTTTTGTTAAATCCCTAATTTTTGCCTAGACTGCCCTTTAGGGTTTTCAGTCTACCGGGATACCCATTTTTGCATAAGTTTCCCTTTCGGGTTTTTAACTTATCGGACTCTCTTTTCTTCATCATTTTTTCAAGCGTAGTATTTTTTGAATGCATCCGCATTCACAGGGGATGGAAGATCTTCACCATCCATAGTTGCAAGGATTAAAGCTCCTCCAGAGAAGACCTTTCTTACAACATATGGGCCTTCATAGGTTGTCATCCATTTTCCTCTTAGATCGGTGAGAATGAGCATAGTATTCTTCAATGCAAGGTTGTAAGACCCCAATTTTGACCCCTAACGTCCCTCATGCCATCTCATAGATTTGCATTGGCATTAGGATCACACCTTGGTACTCTCCCACCTATCATTCATTGGGTTTGCATTGAGATAGATCACCAAGCATATTTGATTGTATCATACTTTATTTTTCTTTGTTTAGTAACCAAAATCCAAAATATATGTCTAGTGTAGCGTTGTTTCTTTTGTAGGTAGTGTGTGTGTCCACTTGTGCCTCATCAAGCTCACAACTAGGGTTTGAGACCCTCAATGCAAGAAATCAAGAAAGAAAAGGTTCACATTGGTTGTAAGCATCGTATATGGATCCCCATGTTCTTTATTGGTCATTTTGGTCAAGAATTCATCAAGAGTTTGAAGTTTGTTTATCATGGAAGCCCTAATTCATCTAGGTATCTTGTGTGCCTTCCTCGACAAGTTTATTCAACAATTGGTCAAAGATATCAAGTTATACTTCATTTTACATCATAATAAGCATTTATTATCCTCCATGTGCCCCAAAGATAAAATGAACTTCAAGTTTATAAGTTGGTTCAAGGAGGTTGACCAGAAAAGTCAACTAGTCAAATCTAGGGTTCCTTAGACCCTATCTCCTACAATATTTGTCATATGAAAATGATTACAAGAGAAAAGTTACTATTTATGACATTCCAAATAACTTTCATGTTGTAATAAAGATATAATTTTACTTGTAAAGACATTTTTTATGGTGCAAGATTATAGGTCATTTTGTATGTGCCCTAGATAGAAGGTCAACTTCCAAGAACCATAACTTCCTCAATTTTTATGATATGAAGATTATCAAAGTTTAATGATAAATTTAAATATGTCTTCTACAAAGTTTCTACTTTGATAAAGGTCGAATTCCACTTTCAAGGTCATGTTCCATGAGGAAACATTATAGGTCCAATTTGGTCCTCATCATTGAACAAGCAATTTTCCTCAACTTCTAAAATACATAACTCCATCAAGGAAGCTCCAAATTATGTCAAATTTGTGACCAAATTGAAGATAATTTAAAGAGGTACAACTTTTTAGAAGGAACCAAAGTCAATTAAAGCTCATATAAAAAGTTATTCAAGATGGAAAGAGGGGTCATTTGACTTTTAAGTTAGAAAATTTTCAAGTATGTTTGATTCTTCCAACTTCAAGGCCATAATTCATCATGTTCCAAGCTTGAAATGGAAAAATTACCAACATCAAAGTTATTCCCCATGACGGTAACTTTCCAAAGAACCCAATATCATTCCATTCAACTCCTGCAAGCAAGAGGAAGAAGAACCAAGTGGAATTGCATCAAGATCTAGCTTCAAAGTTGCTACCTGAAGGTGAATTTTCTCAAACTTCTCCTCTTCGATTCTCTCTCATTTCTTAAGATCTTGGCTTGTTTTGTATATGACTTAAGTCCTACCAATGTAGGCATTGATATTAAGTTGATTTGAGGTTGAATCGAAGCAATTCAATTTTGGTACCTCAACTTTCAACTCCACTTTTCTCATTATACAGTGAGAGTTGGAAGATTTGGAGGTCATATTTGGAATCCTCTTGATTTTATCTTCAAATTGATGTATGATCCACTCATTTTTATGAACTTTTTAATTGGACCAGTCCGATGAGTTGACCAGAGAAGATGATTGGAGCTAGAGCTCTGGTGGTCTGTTGGTGCAGTCCAGACCATTTGAGCCGATGACCATGTTCTAATCTGGTCCATCCATTTTAATTACCACTTGTACGCACATGTTGACTAAGGCCTATGGTGGATGACATGCCGGTGGCCATCAGATCTACCACCTCAATTAATGAGGGGGATCTGATGGCCCTTGTTTTTCTGATTTATACTATTTTTCCAAATTATTTTTTAATTAAATTCACTATAATTTCATTTTTAACCCGAAAAATTACAGGATCACCATCAAAATTTCACAAATAATTTCCTCTTCCAATTTCTGAATTAAAATTAAGTTTTTGATTGAGTTTGATATTTTTGACTTATTTTAATTGATTTTTAAATACTTCTGACTTTCAAAAAATGCCAAAATAATTAATGAATGGTGCTTTGATCTTGTTTGACCTATGATAAATCCCTTTGCCATTTGTTTGGTGATTTGAAGGGATTTTAGGGGTTTCCCCTTTTAAAAATCATTTTCTTCATTTTTAAAATTGATTTAAATTGTTTTAATTGCTTTAATATTTTGTTGAGCTATTTTATTGACTTTGTGTTGACTCAAATTCTATTTAGCCTTGATCTTGGTTGAATTGGACCTTGACTTGGTCAATACCATTGGATTTAGGGGGTTAATGAAGTTTGAACTTCATCCCTCAAGATGAATGAATGGTATTGATCAAGTGAGGTTCATCCCTTGATCAATTTGGGATCCTCTTTCACTTCATCTTTTCATCTTCATCTCACTTCTTCCCCAATCCTTTCATGGCCAATGATTTCTCGTAGATCAAAATGCTAGTTGATTCATCAATGATCGTGTGTAGGATGAATCAACATGAGCTTGATTGAGATATGTCTATCCCCTCTTATTTTTGTGTGTGGTATGCTTTAGGAGCTTGGTCTTGATAGGTTATCTCTAGCATGCATTAACACCAATATTGTTATTGACCGACCTCAGATAGTTGTGACTTCTACACAAGTCCAATTACGATTGCTTAATATAGCGCTAAATTTGTCCCAAAAGCAATAGCATTTTTGTAAGTAAGATTGTAAGTCTCCTATTACTCATGGTATTGTGTAAAGATGTTACCTCTTTTCCATTTATGAGAGCTAGTGGCATAATTGTTGATTTTATCCAAGTTGGAGCCCTTCTCATGAATGATGTTTAGGTTCATATCTTTATGCTTGTGAGTGGATGGTTGAGTGTTCTCCAAAAAACGAATTAAACAATCTTTTCTTCTCCCACTAACATTCACTAACATCTTTTTGTATTGACTTTATTTTAGTGTCATTTACTTTAATACAATTTAAGTTCTTGCACTTTATCATTCATTGTCATTTACATTCATGCAAATTGTTTATGTTTCAGTCATTTTCACTTTTGCTCTCTTGAGCCATTGTATTTGTGCTTGTGATATACTTTGTGCTTGTGATCTTGTTTTGTTTATGGTATTAGAACCTTAAAACACTTAATAAAAACAAAAACCCTAAAAAATACATTGGTGGATTGTTGGACCTTTGTCTGTGACTTGATTTGGACTTTTGGCCTTAGAGTAGACAACATCCCTGAGCTATGGAAGAACTTGGCCAATGCCATTGATTTGAGACCAATTCTTAGACAATTACATTCATTTGATACAAGCATGAAAAAAATACCTTTTGGTTTATCATATACTTTCTCTTTATCCAGTTGTTATTTTGATCTTATTGTTGATATTTGATGACCTTTCTTTGAGTATGTTTCAAGGGATATTTCGTCTGATACATCTAAAGGACATTGAAGACCGCTTGCTTTGGAGTGCTTAGTTGGATGTTTGGTTATCTTTATTTGATACCATTTGATCTTCTTATTAATTGCTTGGATGATTATGGCTTTGTTGCTTACTTAACAATCTAAAGGAAATGGGTTTCTATCTAAAACTATTGCCTTGTGGATGCTTTCCATGGGTTAGATCTTTTCAACTCTAAACTTTTAAATCTTGTCTAGGATAGTCCCTTCATATCCTCCTCTTTCTTTAATTTCAAAATCTCTCTCTCATTTTCAAAAACTTCTTTGCTTGTGTTTTCAACTTATACTTGTTTTAATGAGTAGGAACCTTGGCCTTATACCATTAATTTTTTTAAAAATATCTTCTTAATCAAAATTTTAAACGAACTTAATCATATTGACTTTACTTTCAAAAAAAAAGAACTAACAACCTCATCTAATCATTTTGGCCACTTTGTGCATTTTCCTTTTCACTTTTTCAAAATAAAACATTTAGATGTAAGTTATCTTTGGTTGAGATATAATTCTCCCATTCCATGATATGTTGATTATAAGACCTTCCATTTATTAGGGGTTAGTGGCATGCGTGTTGATTGAATCCAAGTTGGAGCCCTCCCTCTTAAATTTTGTAAAGCCCTCATTATCGGTAGATGTTTGGTTGAATATTCTCCCGTTGATAACAAAATATCTCTAAGCTTTTGTTAAAATTAATCCACCCACCTTTGAAATTTTTACCATGAACTACGAGGTTTTGATCCCTCATTTTTATGTTGGTACGTAGGCATAAGACCGAAAGTCTTGTCAAACACAAAAATGTAAATAATGAATTCTTTTCTCATCCCATCCTTCTAATTTTTAGCAAACATCTTTTTCAACCAAACACTTACACACAAAAAGGGCTCCCGAGGAGTACCTAGGACACTTTGGGTGCTAATACTTTCCCTTTGTGTAACCAACCCCCTTACCTATAATCTCTGACATTTTATTAGTTTTGATTTGAAAACTTCTTATCTTTAGGTTTTATTTGTACTTTTTCCCATTTCCTTTGGAAACAATAAAGGTGCGGTGGCGACTCTTGTTTTATTGATGTTGAGCTAACCAATAGCTCAGTGGTCATGAGTTTACCTCTATAAAGGTCTCCCACCTCGAGGCTGCGGGGGATGACCTTTTTATCATGCGCCCCTTTCACTACGCCAAATAAGGGAAAAGAGGGCGCTTATTTTGGCCTATAACAGCGCTTTTAAGCGCCCTCTAAAGTGGCGCTGGCATAGGTAAAGACAGCGCTTTGTTTTCCTGGAGAAAGCGCTGTCTAAAGTGGCCCTTTAAGGGCCACATTATAGTGCGCTTTCAGAAAAAAGCGCCCTCTGGAGTGATCCATAAAGGGCCACCTTAGAGGGCGCTTTCTGGACAAAGCGCCCTCTAAAGTTGTCAATGTAAAGTGTTTAGAGGGTGCTTTCTGGACAAAGCGCCCTCTAAAGTTGTCAATGTAAAGTGTTTAGAGGGCGCTTCCTACAGAAAGCGCCCTCTAAAGTGTTAGTTATTTTAAAAAAATTTGTTTGAAAAACAGTGGATATTTAATTGGGAACCTGTTCGCATGCTGCAAAAGTGTAAAATTCATATTGATTTCATCCTTTAATCCAATGTTATACACCATTAATCCATTGATATATACAACATGAATCCATTTATATACAACATTAATCCTCCATATATACAACATTAATATATGATTCTTTGATCAACAATATACAACAACATATTCATGATTTAGTAAAAGTACAACAACAATATACAACATATATACAACAACAACATACAACAACAACATTCCATACATATATGTACAACAATATACAACCTAGCTATATGATTCTTTGATCAACAATGAATTGACACAATTCATCCTTCATTTCATCTAAATGAGCTCTTGAGTAAGATTTGTATTCCTCAAAGTACTACAATTAAGAGAATAAACATATTCATGATTTAGTAACAAATTAGATGAAATATCCGATAATATTAAACTAAACCCTAAGTTATTATTCCATACCATTTTTGGGATGTCTATACGATTCAACGCAATGATATCTCTCATAAATCTCAATACAAAAAATCCGCAATCGACCGAATTGTTTTGCTGAGGACACTACACAGAAAAACAAACAATATATATATATATATATATAGTTAATTTCCTACAAACACTATTATAAGCAAAAAAACAAACACTATTATAAGGAAAAATAAGATACTTAATATATACCTGAACTCTGACCCAGGTAATGTCCTTCCTATTACGATAATTCTTTTTCGATCTAAATTTTAGTATTGCCCTAACAAAATAAAAACGTATATTGAGATCAATCTGACAGACATAATTAAATATACAAATACACACGAATATTTAGGGGAATTTCACTTACGCGTCAACCGTCTTCTTCATACTCGGATATTTACTCCAATCACCCGATAACGAATCGAGATAATACACCATTAGTCTCGAAAGATCCATAGCAACCAACACCCAGTGACCACTGTAAAATAAAACAAAAATTTAGATGCATGAAAATTTTCTACGTAAAAGATATACATAGATTAGAATGAAATTATTAGAAAGAAAATCTAACCCGTTGCCAGAATTAAACGGTAAAAAATACAAACTGGGTGTAGTATTATCGCCGGCCGCCATGAATCTATCGACTAGTTCATTCTTTACGGATGTTGGATTTTTCGTTATAAACGTTGTTGTGATACGGGAAGCAGCAATAAAATTGAATCGGTTACACAATTCAGTTCCCCGCATCAATGTTACATACATATACCTTAAATAGAAACATAATAAACATTAGACTACTCATTGAAATGTGTAAATAAATTGTTCAACTAAGTAAATAATAGATTGATCGGAGTACCATATGTATGTATGAATGACAACCATGCCCAATTCTTCGTGTTCAAAAAGTTGTTGCATGTCCTCCTTTGCAATTATTTCGGAATAAGCAATTCCGAAAACACCTTCATCAAAATCTACACTACGGATGGCGCCGTGCATAATATCGGACTCTTCCACCATTTTCTCAAGACGCATCATAATTTGAGATTTTGTCCCGGACGTCGTTGGAATATCATTACCAGCTTTTTTCAACTTTCGACCGGGAACCTAAAAATTCATATAAATTAAATCATGACTTTTTGTGATGCAACAAAATCGTTGCGTATATAATTCAATGGATATATATATTTGTACCTCTTTTTGAGATGCAACCGACTCGATGCGTCTTGAAATCCCTTTACCAGCTTTATGTGTGGGTCTTGTAGGAGTCTAACATTACCATGTAATAAGGATTGATTAAATATCATAATTGTAGCTGAATTGAAATATGAATACTAAATATTCATAATGATTTAGAACATATATACCTCGGCATCTGGGAAAATTAGATCTGACGGCCATCCAACAAAGGATCCGACTGCATCTCGCATCAACGTTGTCTCTGAAACAACGTCAGGTAATGGTAGAAGCGCGTCGGTATCTAATACAAGGTCAACCGAAACTTTCATATATCCCAACGGGAGGGGATTATGGTGAAGTAATTCACCCAAAGTGTTGTGCACTTTTCCCTTGCCAACTATGCGATAAGTTGGTGACAATAGATACAACTGACAAGGTGTAATGCCCTAAACCAATAATAAATGTTATTGTTAACGTGTATATGTGTCAAGTAAAAAAGTTCTATTTTAATTTCATAATAACATATATAATTACCTCGGGAAATTTCGGTTGACAATTGATACTAGCTCGGTCACTAGTATCTTTTGCCTCGGAACCGCACCTTTCCTCTCTATACCTTGCATTCTCCTTTTGCAGTTCGAGTACTTGTGCCCTTAACTCCGCCAAGGTCTCCATCACCTCTTTGTTGGTAGGATTTTTTGTTTTTGGTTTTTTATAAAATGACGACGGAGTCACACCAAAACCCTTACCCCTCACACGACCGGAATACTCAGGAACATTTAGTACTCGACTAAGTACGCTCCTGCAATCCTGGACCTCGGTTGAAGGTAAGGTTTGGGATAAAGTCTCCTGAAATATTATTAGAGGAGATTAAAAATGAATTATATGTCTAACAAAAGTTTCGATATAATTAAAGAAATAATGTTACATATACTTACACATTCGTCATAAACATTTTGAACCGCTTCAACGACAGCCCCATCCTTCCCAACCCGAGCAGCCTTCCACAATACGTGCTCCGGAAGAGATGTTGCGTCACTTTTATCCTCGGCTAGCTACAAATTGAATCAGATTATAAGATCATCAATTATAACATATTGTGACAATGTATAAGCTCATAGCATTTGAATATACTCACAATTCTTTGTTGTAACCGTACATATCCCGTACGCCCTTTTTTGTACGGATACGCGTATTTTGATGCCCTTTTCCGATTTTTGTCGCTTACTTCCTGGATAAAAAAGTTTAAGGAATATTAGAACCAAGTAACTTAACAATTGTATAATACCATAATTAATAGACATTACATGGAATTTTTCGTTTCTTCGTTTGGCGACAAAGTTATCCCATTCTTCGGCTGAAATAATCTCCGCATACTTCATTGGCCGTTCTGCTTCAACAAAGTTTCCTTCCTCATCCTTGAGAAATTTGTTGGACAAAAAGGATCGAAATCCTCGGAGTCTTTTTCCGGCCAATTGAATACAATATTTTTGCCGGCTTTCATCGATGTAAAAGGATCTCTAAAAAACATACAAATGGAGTGTGTTATTATAAGTAATATTATAACAATATATGGTCAACAAATAGTCAACAAAAAAAACATATAACAATATATGGTAAGTACCTGTATCTCGGACCATATTTTTTCTTTGCCAACCTCCAATTCCTGACTTCTCCAATTATCACATGTAATCGGAATATGTTGTCGAACAAGGGAACCGATGTAACTTGCCAACATTGAACCGTTAGGCTCAATTAGTTGGTCTTCAGCACTCCAATGTACTTCAAATTTTTCACCCTTGTCTCTTGCACGAATGATTGACTTCATAACAGTCAATCCTCGTTTGATTTCTTTTTCAACATTGTTACGTGATCCACTCGCGTCATGGGTATCGTCTTGGTTAGCCATTTTATCTGTAATATAGAAATGATTCAATAAGACCCAAGTAAGACAATGACCATATTCGTGAAGCTACACAAAAAACACATTCATATACCTTCCATTTCACTCATGTTACAACAATCTAAACTCTCTCTTTTTTTCATCATTATTGAATACAAACTCACACACACCTACTGCATACAAAAGACCAATGCAAACTTATGGTGTTTGGAACATGAACAAACTTACATCCATAATCATCAAACTTCCAAGCACAAGCTCAAACACACTCCAAATGACATCAGTTTTCAATCAGAAATAAAAAACCTTACAACAAGGTGCTCATGAACACCATATAGTGCTCGTTTTCCCTAAACAACATTAATCAACATAATGCACAAAATGTAAAACTCAGTTTAGAAAATGCCCTAATCAAACACCTGAAGAAAGTGAACGGTAACGATGGAGAAGAGAAATACCTTCAAGGTGACGGTAACGATGGAGAAGAAAGTGAACAGCGACGGTGGACGCAGATAACTCAGTGAACGTGAACGCAACAGCAGAAAAAGGCGACGGCGACGACGACGGTGAGGGAGGGAGAACGAACGGAGGACGAGAGTAATCGCAGTAGAGAGTAATCGCAGTAGAGAGAAAACCCAGTTACGTAAACGAAATAGCATATAGAGAGGGAAAATAAAGAGACATGCAGTATATATGTTATAATTTTAATGTTAAATAAAGGGGACCTTAGAGGGCGCTTGTGTAAAAAAAGCGTCCTCTAAAGGGGGCCTAAGAGGGCGCTTCTTAAAGCGCTCTCTAAGGCTTTCCAAAAGCGCCTTATAAACTGGAAATGTGCATGGACTTAGAGAGCGCTTTTTTAAAAGTGCCCTCTAAGGGTACCCTTAGAGGGCGCTTTCTTAAACGCGCTCTCTATTGGTGTCCCTCCATTTCCTCATTATTTTTTCGTTTCACTTTAGAGCGCGCTTTGTTACAAAAGCGCCCTCTAAAGTGCGCTGTCTATTCCAGTTGTTCGCTCCTTATTTTTTCTCTTCACTTTAGAGTGCGCTTTTGTAATAAAGCGCCCTCTAAGGTGCGCTGTCTATTCAAGATTTTGGCGTAGTGTTTGATGCGGTTTTGGTAAAGCTAGCCGTGGCAGATGGATGCCAAGCGCTTATCATCAATGAGGCTCAGCTGGTCAAAACAGGCTTGTACCTACTCGGCTTCGTCGAGCTTGACATCGATCAAAATCCTTAAGGAAGGAATCTCTACTTTAACATGCAGGACTGCATCTATGCCATATATAAGAGAGACGAGAGTTGCCCAAGTGGAAGTGTGTACTGAGTTATGATCTCCATGTAATGCGAACGGGAGAATTCCGTGCCAATCCTTGTAGGTTTCTACCATCTTTTGCATGATTTTCTTAATGTTTTTGTTAGCTGCCTCAACAACGCCGTTCATTTTAGGCCTATAGGGTGATGAGTTGTGGTGGTCAATTTTGAAACTTTGGCTCAACTCTTTCATCATCTTGTTATTGAGGATAGATTCATTATTAGTGATGATCTTGTTAGGGACCCCATGACATTTGACGATTTCCTTTCTTACGAACCGAGCCACCACTTGTCTGGTAACGTTGGCGTATGAAACTACTTCTATCCATTTTGTGAAATAGTCAATGGCAACAAGGATGAATCGGTGTCCATTCGAGGCAGTTGGCTATAGACGTCCGATTACGTCAATGCCCTACATGGAAAAAGGCCAAGAAGATGTCAATACGATGAGTGGAATTGGTGGTACATGGATCTTGTCGGTGTATATCTAGAATTTGTGGCATGTTTGGACGTTGCGGTGACACTTAACCTCCATAGTCATCCAATAATAGCCGACCCTCAAGATATTTTTCACCACGGTATGTCCACTAGCATGCGTTCCAAAAGATCCCTAATAGATTTCCATTATGATTTGATTTGCTTCTTGCTTGTTCACACATCTTAGCAAATCCGAATCATAATTTCTCTTGTACAATACCTCTCCACTTAAGAACTTGGAAGACGGTTTTCGAAGGTGCTTTTTGTCGGTAATGGATGCATCCTTAGGGTATTCTTGGTACTCTAAGAGTCTCATGATGTCATAGTACCAAGGATAACCATCAACTTCGTCTTCGGCAACCAAACAGTAAGCAGGCTCGTCCAAGTAGTTAAGGTGAAAGGATGGTACTTCATTCTTCCACTTGACCTTAAACATGGATGCTAAATTTTCCAAGGTGTTGGCTAGATGATTATCCTTTCGAAGGATGTGATAAAGTATGATCTCATCAGAGTAAGGGATCAGTTTCAGGACATGCTCCTTATAAGGTATGGGCTTGTGATCTCTAGTGTCCCAATGTCCTTTGACTTGGCTTATCCCCAAGGCTGAATCTCCATAGACTTTAAGGATTTTGATCCTAAGATCAATCGCAACTTCAATACCTAATATACAATCCTCATACTCCACCATCTTGTTTATACATTCAAAACATAACCTTGCGGTGAAGGGGAGGTGAAAACCAGTTGGGGAGGTGATAACTTCCTCAATTCCATTGCCATGAGCGTTAGAAGCTCCATTAAACACCAAGGTCCATCGGGATCCAGGCTCGGGTCCTTTCTCGGGGCCGGGGATGTTGCAATCCCTAATCAACATAATATACTCATTTAGAACTTTGAAACGCATAGACTGGTAGTCCTATAAGGGTTGATGTGCGAGGTAGTCGAACAATACACTCCCTTTAATGGACTTTTGAGTGACATGTTGGATGTCGTGCTCGGTTAAAGCCATTTTCCATTGGGCTACTCTACCGGTTAGAGCAGGCTTCTTAATGATGTATTTCATAGGGTCTATTTTAGAGATTAATAGCATTGTGTGAGGGAGGATGTACTCTCTTAAGCGCTTAGTAGCCCATGCTAGTGCATAACAAGTCTTTTCAAGCATCAAATACCTACTTTCGTAATCGGTGAACTTCTTACTTAAGCAGTATATAACGTGTTCTATTCTACCAGTCTCGTCATGTTGGACAAGGACGCATCCCATGGATCCTTCGAGAACGGTGAGGTACATGATCAATGGTCTGCCCGACACGGGATGCATCAAAATAGGAGGTTCTTGCAAAATCCCCTTGATCTTATCAAAAGCTCATTTTTATGTAGGTACGTAGGCATAAGACCGAAAGTCTTGTCAAACATAAAAATGTAAATAATGAATTCTTTTCTCATCCCCTCATTCTAATTTTTAGCAAACATCTTTTTCAACCAAAACACTTACACACAAAAAGGGCTCCCTAGGAGTACCTGACACTTTGTGAGCTAATACCTTCCCTCTGTATAACCAACCCCCTTACCTATAATATTTGATATTTTATTAGTTTTGATTTGAAAACTTCTTATCATTGGGTTTTGTTCGTACTTTTTCCCTTTTCCTTTGGAAACAATAAAAGCGCAGCGACGACTCTTATTTTATTGATGTTGAGTTAACCAATAGCTCAACGGTCATGAATTTACCGCTATGAAAAGAAAGTGGTGACTCTGCTAGGGAGTAGTCCTCAGTGGGTTTAGCCTACTTTTTGTGTGTATTATTTGTTGATTATTGATGTTTGTGTATATTGTATGTGTGAAACTTTTTGCCTGCTATGCTCTGTGATCTCTATGTGGTGAGATAAGTTCTAACCAGAACTTGAGTGAAATCTGAGATAGGAGGATGATATAGTCATGTTCGACTCGTGTGAAGTTGGTTTGAAATTCATCCACTAAGTGGAGACCCCTTTGGAGTTACTGGTGTCACACGAGTAAGTCGTGAATATGCACTACTTTCTTCGACCAGGGAGTCTGATAAGTTAAGGACCGTAGAACATTTAACCCAACTTGGCCTATTTTGGGCGTAGTGCGGACAAAGTTCAAGTGTAGACGTGATAATAGTTGTTATGTGATACTACACTCAAACCAGTTTCTCTTGAGAATACTATGGGTTGATGAGTCAGTCATCCAAACCTATAGTATCCGATAGATGGGATCATAACTCTAGGAACTTTTTAGAACATGATATGCAGGTTTATATCCTTAGTACACTCCTTTGGGATGGTTCTTAACCCGACTCCATGCTCGTGACTCACAACAAACCCTTTGATTCTTGGTTGATCTGATAAGTTATCATCAATATCAATGGATCTTTGTTGTTGATAAGGTGAATACCATAATCCACCAAAATGGATGATTGATCTTGACGATGACTTGATCTATCCCTTGAACTTTGTTTGTATTTGCCTTGTGTGTGATTGTTGCATTCATGCATACATGCACCTCATAGCATTCATCACATAAATAAAATTTCAAGGAACTAAGGCCGTATTTGCAAATATTTTCAGACCATAAATTATGGATGAAAGAACACTAAGAAGTACAGTTTTCAGATGTCCAGATTTTAAATAGTTAAGGAAGCTAACATCCTTTGTAGTTGATCCCTTGTATTTCAAGGTACGTCATGGGAAGATTCTATCCGTGTTGTTAACTGAGGTTGTGGAAGGACTCTTGAGTGTATTGGTTCAATTTTATGATCCTCTCTATCAGTGCTTCACTTTTCCTAATTATCAGCTTATGCCTACGTTGGAAGAGTATGCACATCTCTTGGGTATACCCGTATCTGACAAGGTACATTTTAGTGGATTAGAGGAGATTCTGAAATCTCAAGTCATAGTTGATGCTCTTCATTTGAACAAGTCTGAGATCAACACTAATATGACGAAGAAAGGAGGGATCCGAGGTATGACTTCTGAGTTTCTGATTGGGAGAGCCACTTCTTTTTCTCAACTTGGTAGTATGGATTCTTTCGAAGCTATCTTTGTATTTCTCATTTATGGTCTAATATTGTTCTTTAACATTGACAACTTCGTTGATGTTAACGCGATTAGAATCTTCTTGATTGGGAATCCTGTTCCGACTCTGTTGGGTGACACATATTTCTCTATACATCTAAGGAATTCTAAGGCTAGTGGAACCATTGTGTGTTGCGTCCCTATTATGTACAAGTTGATCCCTCCAGGGTTAAAGCAATACAAGAGATGCATGCACCCAAAACTGAGAAGCAAGTCAGAGGTTTTCTCGACCGCTTGAATTATATCTCAAGATTTATATCGGATATGACAGCCATATGTGCTCCTATATTCAAGCTCATTCAGAAAGATCAGTCTTGTGATTGGATTGAAGATTGCCATAAAGCTTTTAACAGTATTAAAGAATATCTGCTTGAGCCTCCGATTCTGTCTCCGCCTGTTGAAGGAAAACCTTTGATATTGTATTTGATTGTGCTTGAAAAGAGTATGGGTTATGTTCTTGGTCAGCAAGATGAATATGGTAAGAAAGAATATGCTATTTACTACCTCAGTAAGAAGTTCACCAATTATGAATCACGATATTCTATGCTTGAGAAGACATGTTATGCTTTGGCTTGGGCTGCTAAGCGTCTGCGCTAGTATATGTTGAATCATACTACCTGGTTGATATCCAAGATGGATTCAATCAAGTACATCTTGTAGGGGTAAGTTCATGATCATCAAGCTATGGATAAGCTAGACATCAAATAACAAGAGTCGCCACCGCGATTTTATTGTTTCCAAGGGAAAAGGGAAAAGTATGAACAAAACCCAAAAGTAAGAAGTTTTCAAATCAAAACTAGTAAAAGGCCAGAGATTACAGGTAAGGGGGTTGGTTACACAGAGGGAAGATGTTAGCACCCAAAGTGTCATAGGTACTCCTAGGGAGCCCTTTTTTGTGTGCATATGTATTTTGTATAAAATGATGTTTGCAAATAAATAGAATGGGGAGATGAGAAAAGAATTCATTAATTATATTTTTGTGTTTGACAAGTTCTTCGGACTTGTGCCTACATACCAACATAAAAATGACGGATCAAAACCTCGTAGTTCGTGGTATCAATTTCAAAGTGGATACGATGGTTTTAACAAAATTTAAGCTTGAAAGGAACAAAGGCCTAAAAGTGGTTTGAATGAGTTAGTTCTTTTTGGCTTTTGAAATTTTAGTCAAGTATGGTTAAGTCTATTTACAAGTTTGATTAAGAAAATGAGTTTGAAAATGCAATGGCATAAGGCCAAAGTTTCTAGTTTGCAATATGGTCTAAGTTTAGAAAACAAGCACAAGCAAAGAAGTTTTTTTGAAAGGAGAGAGAGATTTTGAAATTAAAGAAATGGGGAGGAGATGAAGAGACTAATCCTAAGCATAGATTTAAAAGTTAAGAGTTGAAAAGATCTGATCAATGGGCCGCAATCCAATAGACAAGAATGTCATATAGAAACCCAAATTCCCTTGGACTTTAGACTCAAGCAACAAACAATGCATAATATATCAACTTGATAAGCAAGGCATCAAATAAAGATAGCCACATCCAAGCTTAACAATTCCATGATCTTCTTCAAATTTGCCCATGTAGCAGATGAATTCCTTAATGCCACAAGTCATAGGTTCAAAATAACAGCTTCACAATAATCATGTTGTAGATGAACTCAAATGGATCTTCAATGATGTACCAGATGAAGTTTCAAATTACAAGCACTTGGTTACATGAAAATTGGCATTGGCCAAGTCCTTTGCATAAGGAGTGTTGCCTAAATTCTAAGTCCAATTGTCTTAGATCAAACCAACAGTCCACACAAGATATTTTTAGGGTTTTTGTTCTTATTATATACATTAATGGTCAAAGACCACACAATCAAACACAATATACACAAACAAAATATATCACAAAATATGGTCCAAGTGGACAAAGTGAAAATGACATTAACATAAACAATTAGAATGGTATGAATAATGGCAAATGAATAAGACTTAGAAAATAAAGTGCATTAAAGTAAATGACTTGAAATTAAACGTTAGTTGTTAATGAGTTAGAGGTTAGTATTGACTTTTTTTATTTAAGTCATTCTTTTGGAGAACACTCAACCCACTTATCATAAGCATGGATCCTTTAACCAAGACATCTTCCAAAGGAAGGAAAAAAAGTCCATGTTTCCACACAATACCATGAAAGAAGGGAGACTTACAATCTCACTAACTAGAATGCTATGTCTTTTGTGTTAAAATTTAGCGCTATGTTAAGCAATCGTAATTGGACTTATAGAAGTCATAACTATTTGAGGTCGGGCAATAGAATTTTGGTGTTAATTCATGTAAGAGACATAGTATAATGGATTATGCTTATGAAACATACCACACACAAAAATAATATGCAAAATTGGTTGCATAATCTCATCGATACTTATGTTGATTTTGCAATCAACTAGTTTTAGGATATAGAGATATCATAGGACAATGACATGAATGCATAAAGAAGGGGAATGAGATGAAGAGGGAGGGGAGGTAGATCAAACTCAAATTGGACAAATGAGGGCCTTTACCAAATTAAGATCATTCATTCATTTTAGGAGATGGAAAAAATAATTGGACAAAATGAGGACTTTTAACAATTAAAAATAATCACAAAATCAATTAAATCATGAAAAATATTAATAATGATCCAAAAAATAATTTTAATTCAAAATATGAAAGAGGATTTTATTTAAATTTTTTTGGTGAAACTCTCATATTTTTTGGATCAATATTAAAATTAATATGAATTAATGAAAATCAAAGGAATAAAATGAAAATCAGAAAATACAAAAAAACGTGGACCACTTGATCTCCCTCATTAATTGAGATGGCAAATCAAGTGGACACAAACGCGGGTGCCATCATGGAACTTAGTCAGCGTGCCACACAAGTGGTAATCAAAACCAACGACTGTGATTAAATTTTTTTAAATGAAATCAATGGCTCTGAACCATGCCACATCACTGCTGGAGCCAAAGGCCAGTTACCTTCTCAGGAGAACCTCGCCAAACTGGTTCAATCATCACCATGATTAAAATGAAAAAAGAGGACATGATCTGAAAGAAAAAATGGCGTAGAGCATGAATCTGACCTCAATTTTAACTAACTCCAAATATATAGAAAGAAATAAGAAGTTGAATTTTGAGGTGTGTCAACTGAGTTGCTTCGATTGACCTCAAAGATGGCGCGCAAAGGTCCTCTCAAATGAGCTCAGAGGGTCCATATTTATAGCAAAATGAAGTGTTATTTGCACACTTGAAATTTCTTCCAAATTTGGCAATGTCATGCTTGCATGGACGTGTATACGCCCATGAAAAGAAAAGCACTAAGGTCCAAATTCAACTGTGCTGAAGTCTGAATGAAGCTTGATTGGCAAGGCAAAGTGAAATGGTCATTCGAAGTTTTGATTTTACCAATTGATGCAGGCCTGTTAACAACATGCGCATCCCTAGCAAACCTCATCCAAAATGAATGAATTAGTACTCTTTGGAAAGCTTAGATCAAGAGGAACAACTCTTATGTTGAACACTTTTCCATTTGGAACTTGGATCATGGTGAATTTTGAGGTGAAAGTTTGGAAATTTCAACATGTTGAAATTTTTTCGAAGTGTCAAGTCAAATACTTCAATGTTCCAACTTACTAAACTTTTTATGTGAGCTCCAAATGAGAAAAGTGCCTTCATTAAAGCTGTATCTATTTTAAAGACCTTAAAAATAGTCACCAATTTGACATCATTTGGATTTAGAATGAGAGAGTTATTCATTTTTGAAGTTGAGGAAAATCACTTGTTCAATGGTATTGGTCCAAAATGACCTATAATGTATCCTCATATCACATGCTCATAAAAGTTGATATAGATTTCACACCAAACATCAAAGTTTAATTAGACATCTTCAATTTGATTTTGAAACTTGAAAATCTTTCATCTCATAAAAATTGAGCAAGTTATGGTCTTGGGAAGTTGACTTTCAAATTGGGGTTTAGACAAAATGACCTATAATGTTTCAACATAGAAAATGCCTTTCCAAGAAAAATAAGCTCTAGACCTCAACATGAAAGTTGTTTTTAATGTCATTTAGAGTAACGTTTCTCTTAGAATCATTTCCATATGATGATAATTGTAGGAGATAAGGTCTAGGGAGACCCAGTTTTGATCAGATGAATTCATCGGGCCAACCACCATCAACCAACTTGCTAACTTGCAATTCTCTTGACTTTTTAGGCTCATGATAGATCATATACGCATAAGATGATGAATTTTGAAGTGTCCCTTGAGGAATTTGATCAATTGGTGAGGAAGCTTGTTGCAGAAGTTACTCAAGATACCCAGACAGACTAGGGTTTCCAATGCAAACCAATTCCAAACTCTTGAAGAATATTTGATCAAAATAACATGTAAAGATCATTGAGACTCATATATGATGCTTAGAGACATTGTGTATCATTTGTTGGTTGTGCTCTTAGCCATGAGGGTCTTAAACCCTATATGTGAACATGATAGATCAATGGTGATCATGCCCTACCTACAAAAGAGTTAGGCAAATGCAAAGACATATTTGTGGTATTTTGGTTAGTAAAATGTTAAAATACAAGTATGATCCCAATGCTAATGCATATGATGAGATTACATGAGGGATCTTAGGGCCAAAATTGGGGTCTTATAGCTACCCCTATTTAAGAACATTCTAACTGAGGAGGTGAAGGTTAAAATCTTCATATCGACTCAGTAGAATGGGCTTAAATAAAAACATATAGAAACAAATTTTTGGTCCCTAAGAGATCTCATGATGAATATGATATGAATGTAAAAACAAATTCTCTATTGGGAAATGTTGCCACAAAGGAAAAGAAATCAGAGAGTCCGAAGGTCCGCAGGAGCATAATGCATTTCGTAAGGAAAACTCACTGGGGAGACAGAGACTCTGAGGGGGTAAAAGGGTTATGCGTAGGCCAGACTACGACTTAAAAATTGCTGGGTGACTAGAGGAATTCAATGAAAATGGAAATACTCAGCCGGGGAAACGAAAACATCTACAGGGGAAACGAGTAGATCAGGATAAAACTGAAATACTTGAATCATGCAGGAAAAGAGATTTCACTAAGGAAATACGCACTTAACTCAACTAGGGAAGAAGCAAACTTCAACGCAGGAGGAGTAGAAATTTATTATCCACGACCTGTTACTGGGTAAGGAGATAATAAAGATCTGACAAAGAGGACATCCGTCATCGGTTAGGATGAACACATCAAGGATGGCTCGCTGAGGGCTACCAGGAGAGTGCATTCATTACCTTACTGGGTAAGAATAGCCTCGCTGGGGAAAAACTACAGAAATAGGATTTACAACTACTAGTTACTAGGCAGAAGATCAAAGATGAGAATATCCGTCACTGGTTAAGGTGAACATATCAAGGATAGACTCAAAGGAAAGAAAATCCGTCATCGGCTAAGATGAACATATCAAAGATATACTTTCCTAGGGACGTCAAGGAGGATATCCGTCATCAGTTAGGATGAACATATCAAGGAT